>NC_092337.1:324905000-327305000 GCF_046630445.1 Rutidosis leptorrhynchoides | reverse complement strand
ATAATTGTTAATGTTATTATTAGAACTATTATTGAACTAATTAATTATTAATTATTAGAATTAATTATACTAATTATCATTATTATTAGTTTTATTATTATAAATTACAAACTCATTATTAGTATTAAAATTATTATTAATACAAATATATATTTATTAATATGGACCTTAACCAGGTACATATACATATATACATGCCGAATACAGTATACGTATACACACACCTAATACAGTACGCATATACTCAAACACATATATAATTATATATACAAACACGTATTTTTCTTTCAGAAAATCAAAATCAGATTTTGCAACTCGATCAATTAGAGTATCTAATTTTTTTTGAATCTCCAAAAGTATTAGATATCAAAATCGTTGGTACCAAGTTGTTAAATGTCGTGGTCACCAGCTAAGAATCCCGTTGGATATCAAATACATAATCGAATTAGTTGTTATCAATCTCAATCTCATTTTATTTATTTTGTCTGAATGTAATTGGATTAACTCTTCTTGTCAATTCACTCCACTTGTTTACCACTCTTATATTCTATTATAGTCATGAAAAACCCAATACAAATGACACCAATATTCTTCATGAATTGATGGCCGAGACTATCACCACTAAACCAAACTAACACTCTTGATTCCCAACTTCATCACCTTTCTTTCTTTTTTGTTTAGATGTACCACCAAACCACACACCATCCTACAAATCATCATTCACCATTGATACTAGTTACTTGTTACTTCTACTTGACAACCACCACTACCATAACCACCTTCGGTTGATGGGATCTAAGAACTAACCGTCTTCTTCTTCATGATCGAGAACACCATCACCTTTTAATCACCACTGTGACCACCCTACCTAAACGGCTAAACCACCATCACCTTGGTTTATAACTTTCACGACATCACCAACAACATTTACCTTTCGCACCCACTTATTTTTCATGAAACCACTATCATCAAACAATCGTCATTTCTTCTGCCTCATTTTGTTTTCATAAGTTCACCAACACAACCGAAAACCCACAAACTTGATTTTTCTGTTTCTTGGTCGATCTAGTTTATACAACCATAACCGCCACCTTTTGGCAATACTAAAACTACTTCCAAAAACCATTGTTGTCACCCTACATCACCACAATCACCATAATCAAAACCCTTTACCCATCATGGGCAACATTGATTGTAGCCCATCGAACTACTTAATATTCATAATTCCTTTCTTTAATTAAACAACCCTAATCACCACCCACAACCAGGAAACTAGAAACCCTCATTCGTTTTTATTTCTCAAGTTAGTTTCCTTTATCATTATATATAATCATATATAATACTCCTTTCTCTTCTTATTGGACCGACAGCTATACAAACCGAACCCACTATGGAAAATTGCTACTACTTTATTTTTCTTGGTGGTTTGTAGGGCCAAATTTTAATCCACTCTTTATAGAAAAAGGATTTGCGGAACTATGTGATTGATAATCAAAGTGAAACAGGCATCGTGTGAAACAGGCATCGTGTCCCTACATTTTTGTTGTTGTTCTTCATAGCCGACGTAACCCATTTCCAGCTGGGATTCATGAAAACATAGATCAAATCAAAAACCAAAACCCTTTTGTTGTTTTCTTTTTTCGTGACTCAATACCCACCCCTTTCCTGTCAATTTCAGAAACCCCACAAATCCCTTTTATTCATTAGTGGGTTTTGTAAAGATTAAATATTTTATACAGCCAATCCTAAAGATAAATGTTAGTGTATGTGGGGCACTGTAAAGATTTATGGTCAACAAAAGGAATCCTTTTAAATAAAATGGTACACGATCATCATCAACACATTCCTTGCTTATCCATTCGGGCTCAACGTAAACCAAACATGCCACTTTTCTTTTGGATTTGTTAAGTACTAATGGACTTGATTTTGTTTCTGATGGGTAGTTATTGGGACAACACCCTCATCTGATCATGGTTGCTGCTATACACCCTTTCTGTTGAATCCTTATTCACTTTTTATATTACAGCCGTAAATTTCTGTTTCTTGTAACTTTGAACGAATACATGATGATAATAAAACACAATGATGTGAGGGAGTTGAAGATCACATGAAGTATGGTGATGATAGAAGAAAATGAAGACGATGAACGATGATAATGATATGTTGGTGAATTCGGTTTATATGTTTATGATGATAAAATGAAAGGATTAAGTAAATTCCATAATGATCGCATGATAATTTACCTACTAATGATAACGTTAAAACGAAAATGAAAATAATAGAAGACGTTAATCATGATGAAGATGATTCGTGATTTTATGAGATGATCAAGATGATGTATGTTGAAACCAAGATTTTAATGATGATTGTTATTGATGAAGAAGAAAGGGGAAACTGAAATGTCAGATTATATAGTTTTAGATAGGAATTACTTCAGCAAAACACACATGGAGTAATGGTTTAGGAGTGTTGGTTTAACCGAGAGGTCTCGGGTTCGAGTCCGGTCTGGGGCGTTTATTTTTGGGAAAACTCCTTAAGGTAGTATTACTTTTCTTAATAATAATAATAATATTATTATTATTATTATTATTATTATTATTATTATTATTATTATTATTATTATTATTATTATTATTATTATTATTATTATTATTATTATTATTATTATTATTATTACTATTATTATTACTATTATTATTATTATTATTATTATTATTATTATTATTATTATTATTATTATTATATGTTTATGATGATAAAATGAAAGGATTAAGTAAATTCCATAATGATCGCATGATAATTTACCTACTAATGATAATGTTAAAATGAAAATGAAAATAATAGAAGACGTTAATCATGATGAAGATGATTCGTGATTTTATGAGATGATCAAGATGATGTATGTTGAAACTAAGATTTTAATGATGATTGTTATTGATGAAGAAGAAAGGGGAAACTGAAATGTCAGATTATATAGTTTTAGATAGGAATTACTTCAGCAAAACACACATGGAGTAATGGTTTAGGAGTGTTGGTTTAACCGAGAGGTCTCGGGTTTGAGTCCGGTCTGGGGCGTTTATTTTTGGGAAAACTCCTTAAGGTAGTATTACTTTTCTTAATATTATTATTATTATTATTATTATTATTATTATTATTATTATTATTATTATTATTATTATTATTATTATTATTATTATTATTATTACTATTATTATTACTATTATTATTATTATTATTATTATTATTATTATTATTATTATTATTATTATTATTAAGTATTATTACTATAAATAAATATTATGATTATTATGATTATTAAAATATTAACATGTCAATAATATAAACACATTTATTTTATGAAATTAATAAAAGATGAGATGGTAAAGATTATGGAAAAAGATTACAATTATGTTAATATGTGCGATTATGATTATGATTATGAGTTAAAAGCTTAGAAGTTATAATTATAAGTTTAGGAATTTAACACAGAGATTATTATGACTATTAATGTTATTATTAGTATTATCATTAACAGTATTATTAAAAATTATCATTTTTAAAAGTATCATTTTACTATTACTATTATTATTATTAATATTACTATAATTATTATTATTATTATCACTATTATTATAATTATTATGATTATTAATATTTCATATATATATTTTATATAAAAACACATTACAATCATATTGATATTATATATTACTATATTTTATCAATAGAATATCATTAATTAAACTATAATAAAATTTAATATGATAAATATTAATTATATACAATATATGAATTAAATATATTAAATTTATCTATATAACATATAATATAACAAGTATATTATTAATAATAAACTTGTTTGATTACGACTATGTGTGTTAATATATATACTTGATATAGGTTCGTGAATCCGAGGCCAACCTTGCATTGTTCAGTTCCGTCGTATGCATATTTTTACTACAAAATATCGTATCGTGAGTTTCATTACTCCCCTTTTACTCTTTACATTTTTGGGGCCGAGAATACATGCAAATGTTTTATTAACTGTTTTACAATAATTATATGCGTGAGTTTCATATGATCCCTTTTACTCTTTACATTTTGGGCTGAGAATACATGCAATATTTTATAATTGTTTTATGAAATGGATACAAATACTAAAACTGATTTTGCGTGAGTTTCATTTGCCTTTTTACCCTTTTATATTTTTGGGCTGAGAATACATGCGCAATTTTTATAAATGTTTTACGAAATTGACACAAGTAATCGAAACTACATTATATGGTTGAATGATCGAAATCGAATATGCCCCTTTTTATTAAGTCTGGTAATCTAAGAATTAGGGAACATACACCCTAATTGACGTGAACTCTAAAGATAGATCTATCGGGCCCAACAAACCCCATCCAAAGTACCGGATGCTTTAGTACTTCAAAATTTATATCATGTCCGAAGGAGGATCCCGGAATGATGGGGATATTCTTATATGCATATTGTTAATGTCGGTTACCAGGTGTTCAATCCATATGAATGATATTTTTGTCTCTATGCATGGGACGTATGTTTATGAGAAATGGAAATATGAAATCTTGTGGTCTATTAAAATTATGAAATGATTATTTATGTTAAACTAATGAACTCACCAACCTTTTGGTTGACACTTGAAATCATGTTTATTCTCAAGTATGAAAGAAATCTTCCGCTGTGCATTTGTTCATTTTAAGGACATTACTTGGAGTCGATCATCGCTCGGGGATCAAATGTTGAGGACTTCGTCCAGATGGATTAGGACGGGGCATTTCAGTTGGTATCAGAGCGGTGGTCGTAGCGAACCAGGTCTTGCATTAGTATGTCTAACTGATAGTTGTTTAGATGCATTAGTGAGTCTAGACTTCGACCGTGTCTGCATGTCAAAAGTTTTGCTTATCATTTTTGTCGAAAATCATCTGTTTATCATCCTTAAGAAATTACCAGCTTATCATTCTTAGTCTAGACACATCTTACTGCAATGATTGCATGAATAGTGTATAGACAAAATTTGTAGTGACCCGAACTTTTCCATGTTTATATATATTAATTGAGATTGATATTTACATGATTAAATGTTTCCAACATGTTAAGCAATCAAACTTGTTAAGACTTGATTAATTGAAATATGTTTCATATAGACAATTGACCACCCAAGTTGACCGGTGATTCACGAACGTTAAAACTTGTAAAAACTATACGATGACATATATATGGTTATTTATATAGTTAACATGATTTTATTATAAGTATGTGTCTCATTAGGTATTTTAACAATGAGTTATATACATAAAAATGAGACTATTAATTTAAGAAACTCGAAAACGGTATATATAACGATTATCGTTATAACAACGTCTTACTAGGTACATATGAATCATATTAAGATATTGATACACTTGGTTAATTATGTTAAATGATAAGTAAATATATTATTAAGTGTATTAACAATGAAATACATATGTAAAAATAAGACTACTAACTTAATGATTTCGAAACGAGACATATATGTAACGATTATCGTTGTAACGACATTTAACTGTATATATATCATACTAAGATATATTATATATTATAATATCATGATAATATAACAATTTAACATCTCAATTGTTATAATAAACAATGGGTTAACAACATTCAACAAGATCGTTAACCTAAAGGTTTCAAAACAACATTTACATGTAACGACTAACGATGACTTAAAGACTCAGTTAAAATGTATATACATGTAGTGTCTTAATATGTATTTATACACTTTTGAAAGACTTCAATACACTTATCAAAATACTTCTACGTAACAAAAATGCTTACAATTACATCCTCGTTCAGTTTCATCAACAATTCTACTCGTATGCACCCGTATTCGTACTCGTACAATACACAGCTTTTAGATGTATGTACTATTGGTATATACACTCCAATGATCAGCTCTTATCAGCCCATGTGAGTCACCTAACACATGTGGGAACCATCATTTGGCAACTAGCATGAAATATCTCATAAAATTACAAAAATATGAGTAATCGTTCATGACTTATTTACATGAAAACAAAATTACATATCCTTTATATCTAATCCATACACCAACGACCAAAAACACCTACAAACACTTTCATTCTTAAATTTTATTCATCTAATTGATCTCTCTCAAGTTCTATCTTCAAGTTATAAGTGTTCTTCATAAATTCTACAAGTTCTAGTTACATAAAATCAAGAATACTTTCAAGTTTGCTAGCTCACTTCCAATCTTGTAAGGTGATCATTCAACCTCAAGAAATCTTTGTTTCTTACAGTAGGTTATCATTCTAATACAAGGTAATAATCATATTCAAACTTTGGTTCAATTTCTATAACTATAACAATCTTATTTCAAGTGATGATCTTACTTGAACTTGTTTTCGTGTCATGATTCTGCTTCAAGAACTTCGAGCCATCCAAGGATCCGTTGAAGCTAGATCCATTTTTCTCTTTTCCAGTAGGTTTATCCAAGGAACTTAAGGTAGTAATGATGTTCATAACATCATTCGATTCATATATATAAAGCTATCTTATTCGAAGGTTTAAACTTGTAATCACTAGAACATAGTTTAGTTAATTCTAAACTTGTTCGCAAACAAAAGTTAATCCTTCTAACTTGACTTTTAAAATCAACTAAACACATGTTCTATATCTATATGATATGCTAACTTAATGATTTAAAACCTGAAAACACGAAAAACACCGTAAAACCGGATTTACGCCGTCGTAGTAACACCGCGGGCTGTTTTGGGTTAGTTAATTAAAAACTATGATAAACTTTGATTTAAAAGTTGTTATTCTGAGAAAATGATTTTTATTATGAACATGAAACTATATCCAAAAATTATGGTTAAACTCAAAGTGGAAGTATGTTTTCTAAAATGGTCATCTAGACGTCGTTCTTTCGACTGAAATGACTACCTTTACAAAAACGACTTGTAACTTATTTTTCTGACTATAAACCTATACTTTTTCTGTTTAGATTCATAAAATAGAGTTCAATATGAAACCATAGCAATTTTATTCACTCAAAACGGATGTAAAATGAAGAAGTTATGGGTAAAACAAGATTGGATAATTTTTCTCATTTTAGCTACGTGAAAATTGGTAACAAATCTACTCCAACCATAACTTAATCAACTTGTATTGTATATTATGTAATCTTGAGATACCATAGACACGTATACAATGTTTCGACCTATCATGTCGACACATCTATATATATTTCGGAACAACCATAGACACTCTATATGTGAATGTTGGAGTTTGCTATACAGGGTTGAGGTTGATTCCAAAATATATATAGTTTGAGTTGTGATCAATACTGAGATACGTATACACTGGGTCGTGGATTGATTCAAGATAATATTTATCGATTTATTTCTGTACACCTAACTGTGGACAACTAGTTGTAGGTTACTAACGAGGACAGCTGACTTAATAAACTTAAAACATCAAAATATATTAAAAGTGTTGTAAATATATTTTGAACATACTTTGATATATATGTATATATTGTTATAGGTTCGTGAATCAACCAGTGGCCAAGTCTTACTTCCCGACGAAGTAAAAATCTGTGAAAGTGAGTTATAGTCCCACTTTTAAAATCTAATATTTTTGGGATGAGAATACATGCAGGTTTTATAAATGATTTACAAAATAGACACAAGTACGTGAAACTACATTCTATGGTTGAATTATCGAAATCGAATATGCCCCTTTTTATTAAGTCTGGTAATCTAAGAATTAGGGAACAGACACCCTAATTGACGCGAATCCTAAAGATAGATCTATTGGGCCTAACAAACCCCATCCAAACTACCGGATGCTTTAGTACTTCAAAATTTATATCATATCCGAAGGGTGTCCCGGAATGATGGGGATATTCTTATATATGCATCTTGTTAATGTCGGTTATCAGGTGTTCACCATATGAATGACTCTTATCTCTATGTATGGGATGTGTATTGAAATATGAAATCTTGTGGTCTATTATTATGATTTGATATATATATAGGTTAAACCTATAACTCACCAAAATTTTTGTTGACGTTTTAAGCATGTTTATTCTCAGGTGATTATTAAGAGCTTCCGCTGTCGCATACTTAAATAAGGACGAGATTTGGAGTCCATGCTTGTATGATATTGTGTAAAAACTGCATTCAAGAAACTTATTTTGTTGTAACATATTTGTATTGTAAACCATTATGTAATGGTCGTGTGTAAACAGGATATTTTAGATTATCATTATTTGATAATCTACGTAAAGCTTTTTAAACCTTTATTGATGAAATAAAGGTTATGGTTTGTTTTAAAATGAATGCAGTCTTTGAAAAACGTCTCATATAGAGGTCAAAACCTCGCAAGGAAATCAATTAATATGGAACGTTTTTAATCAATAAGAACGGGACATTTCAGTTGGTATCAGAGCGTTGGTCTTAGAGAACCAGAATTTTGCATTAGTGTGTCTTATCGAGTTTTTTAGGATGCATTAGTGAGTCTGGACTTCGACCGTGTTTACTTGAAAAATGATTGCTTAACAAATTTTGTTGGAAACTATATATTTTTAACATGTGAATATTATGTGATATATTAATCTCTTAACGTGTTTGATATTATGTGATAGATGTCTACCTCTAGAACAAGTCCCATTGACTCACCTAATAATAATGAAGAGTCAAATGTAAATTGGAATGATTCGTGGACTGATTCACAAGTTCCCGAAGAGGAACCGGAAGAAGAGTCGGAATCAGAAGAAGAATCAGAACCGGAAGAAGAGGAACCGGAGGAGGAAATAGAACCGGTGGGGGAAATAATAAAACGGTTAAGTAAAAGAAAATCCTCAACCAACCAACCAAGCTTAATTATGGTCAATGGTGTTTCCGCCAAGGAAGCAAAATATTGGGAGGATTACCAATTCTCCGATGAATCGGATTCCGACGAGAATTCCGATGATGTTATAGAAATTACCCCAACTGAATTTAAAAAGGCAAAAGAAAATAATAAGGGAAAGGGCATAAAAATAGAGAAATCTAATTCCAACCCCGATGAACTTTATATGTATCGTCAACCCCCGAAGTCCTTAAGTTGTAACAATGACCCATGAACCTCTAAACCACCAGGTTTTTCTAAACTGTTGTGGAAAATAACAGCTAGTATTAGGGGAACATCATATATCCCTAGAAACTTGGCAAAACGAACCAAAACCGAAGAAGAAGAAACAAGCGAGTCGGAATAAGATAGTTGTATTCGTGTGGTGTAATATATGTAATATAGTGTGCTTATGCTTTATGATATATGTAAAAATTGCTTGTATTAATAAGTATTTTTTTTTATGAATCTAACTCTTGTCTATTTTACAGTATAAAAACACAAAATGGATAGACAACCCAATATTTTAAGAGACCTACCCGGAGACATGATTGATGAAATCTTGTCTAGAGTCGGTCAGAATTCTTCAACACAACTATTTAAGGCGAGATCAGTTTGTAAGACATTCGAAGAATGTTCCAAGAATGCCTTGGTTTATAAAAGGCTTTCGTTCGAAAGATGGGGGATATCACATTGGGAAATCCATAAGTTACGATGTGTTTACTTTGACGCATATATTGCGGGGAACCCAAATGCTATTTTACGCAATGGGTTAAGAAATTATTTTGACTCAATATATCCGAATATTGGACTTCGTGATTTAGAAAAAGCGGCTAACATGCAACATAAAGAAGCATGTTATGCTTACGGATTAGTAATGTTCGCTTCTCACCAAAGTGAGAACAAGAACATTGGGCTACAACTATTAAACAAAACGTTCCCACAAGTGACGGAGTCGGTAATTGGGGTAAGAAATGAGGTTTTTAGATTGTTACGGGACTGTTGGACATTACGTAAACCTCGTCCCTTTGACGAAATTACAACACGCCGTCTTATCAATGGCCATAACGGTTATGTTCCACAAGACCAAGGATGGGAAGTAGTCCTAGTAAAACCATAATGCATGACTTGTTTCTGGACGTATGAATTACGTGTCTTTATTGCCTTTGCTGAACGACTTGTGTACTAGCTAGAATTATCTTCACAACTATATTGTATCAAAGTTATTGTGTGCTATATTTCATGCTTTATGTAAAATAAGCGGTATTGTAACTTTGTAAAATATTGTATAAAAGTTTGAACGCGAAATATTATTATAATCAGTTTTTCATATAGAATTGTAGTAGTTGAATTGTATATTAGCTACTAAGTATGAACTTAACGGGTAGGTACTACCCGAATTTAAACTTATAAAATGCTAATATGAAGAAAAAGCTTTTATAAATGAGTTCATATTATGCTACGAAATACTATTAACTACTCTTAATATTCTGTATGATTAACTTGTTCCATTTGATAATTTTGAAGGAAATGGCACCGACTACTCGACACACCGTGAATATGAATGAAGAGGAATTCCGTACTTTTCTAGCTTCAAACATAGCCGCAGTACAGGCTGCGCTACATACCAACAATAACCTTGGATCTAGCAGTACAGGAATCGTGTAGGATGCACCTACAAAGAATTCACTGCCTGCAAACCTATGGAATTTGATGGAACCGAAGGACCGATCGGATTGAAACGGTGGACCGAGAAGGTCGAATCGGTGTTTGCCATAAGTAAGTGTACTGAAGAGGACAAAGTGAAGTACGCTACGCATACCTTCACAGGTTCTGCGTTAACATGGTGGAATACCTATCTAGAGCAAGTGGGACAAGATGATGCTTATGCACTACCGTGGTCAGCATTCAAGCACTTGATGAACGAGAAGTACCGTCCCAGAACCGAGGTCAATAAGCTCAAGACAGAACTTAGAGGGTTACGAACCCAAGGATTTGATATTACCACGTACGAAAGACGATTCACAGAATTGTGCCTATTGTGTCCGGGAGCGTTCGAAGACGAGGAAGAGAAGATCGACGCGTTTGTGAAAGGATTACCGGAAAGAATCCAAGAAGATATAAGTTCACACGAGCCCGCCTCCATACAACAGGCATGTAGAATGGCTCACAAACTAGTGAACCAGATTGAGGAAAGAATTAAAGAACAGACGGCTGAAGAGGCCAATGTGAAGCAAGTCAAAAGAAAGTGGGAGGAAAATGGTGATAAGAATCACCAATACAACAACAACAGCAATTACAATAATAATCGCAATAATTATCCCAACAATCGCAACATCAATCGAAACTACAACAAACGGCCCAACAACAACAACAACAACAACAACAGCAACTACAACAATCATCCCAACAACAATAACAACCGCAACAACAACAACAATCAGAAGCAGCTATGCCAAAGGTGTGAAAAGTATCACTCGGGGTTCTGCACCAAATTTTGCAACAAGTGTAAAATAAATGGTCATAGCGCGGTGAAGTGTGAGGTCTACGGACCAGGGGTTAACAGAACGAAAGGAACAAATGGTGTCGGAACAAGTAATGGCGGAGCAAGTAGTGTCGGAGCAAGTTATGCCAATGTAGTTTGTTATAAATGTGGAAAACCGGGCCACATTATTAGAAATTGCCCGAACCAGGAGAACACGAATGGACAAGGCCGTGGAAGAGTTTTCAATATTAATGCGGCAGAGGCACAGGAAGACCCGGAGCTTGTTACGGGTACGTTTCTTATTGACAATAAATCTGCTTACGTTTTATTTGATTCGGGTGCGGATAGAAGCTATATGAGTAGAGATTTTTGTGCTAAATTAAGTTGTCCATTGACGCCTTTGGATAGTAAATTTTTACTCGAATTAGCAAATGGTAAATTTATTTCAGCAGATAATATATGTCGGAATCGAGAAATTAAACTGGTTAGCGAAACATTTAAGATTGACTTGATACCAGTAGAGTTAGGGAGTTTTGATGTGATAATCGGTATGGACTGGTTGAAAGAAGTGAAAGCAGAGATCGTTTGTTACAAAAATGCAATTCGCATTATACGAGAAAAAGGAAAACCCTTAATGGTGTACGGAGAAAAGGGCAACACGAAGCTACATCTTATTAGTAATTTGAAGGCACAAAAATTAATAAGAAAAGGTTGCTATGCTGTTCTAGCACACGTCGAGAAAGTACAAACTGAAGAAAAGAGCATCAATGATGTTCCCGTCGCAAAAGAATTTCCCGATGTATTTCCGAAAGAATTACCAGGACTACCTCCACATCGATCTGTTGAATTTCAAATAGATCTTGTACCAGGAGCTACACCAATAGCTCGTGCTCCTTATAGACTCGCACCCAGCGAGATGAAAGAACTGCAAAGCCAACTGCAAGAACTATTAGAACGTGGTTTTATTCGACCAAGCACATCACCGTGGGGAGCTCCTGTTTTGTTTGTCAAGAAGAAAGATGGTACATTCAGGTTGTGTATCGACTACCGAGAGTTGAACAAACTTACCATCAAAAACCGCTACCCACTACCGAGAATCGACGACTTATTTGATCAACTACAAGGCTCGTCTGTTTATTCAAAGATTGACTTACGTTCCGGGTATCATCAAATGCGTGTGAAAGAAGATGATATTCCAAAGACTGCTTTCAGAACACGTTACGGTCATTACGAGTTTATGGTTATGCCGTTTGGTTTAACTAATGCACCAGCTGTGTTCATGGACCTTATGAACCGAGTGTGTGGACCATACCTTGACAAGTTTGTCATTGTTTTCATTGATGACATACTTATTTACTCAAAGAATGACCAAGAACACGGTGAACATTTGAGAAAGGTGTTAGAAGTATTGAGGAATGAAGAATTGTACGCTAAGTTTTCAAAGTGTGCATTTTGGTTGGAAGAAGTTCAATTCTTCGGTCACATAGTGAACAAAGAAGGTATTAAGGTAGATCCGGCAAAGATAGAAACTGTTGAAAAGTGAGAAACCCCGAAAACTCCGAAACACATACGCCAGTTTTTAGGACTAGCTGGTTACTACAGAAGGTTCATCCAAGACTTTTCCAGAATAGCAAAACCCTTGACTGCATTAACGCATAAAGGGAAGAAATTTGAATGGAATGATGAACAAGAGAAAGCGTTTCAGTTATTGAAGAAAAAGCTAACTACTGCACCTATATTGTCATTGCCTGAAGGGAATAATGATTTTGTTATTTATTGTGACGCATCAAAGCAAGGTCTCGGTTGTGTATTAATGCAACGAACGAAGGTGATTGCTTATGCGTCTAGACAATTGAAGATTCACGAACAAAATTATACGACGCATGATTTGGAATTAGGAGCGGTTGTTTTTGCATTAAAGACTTGGAGGCACTACTTATATGGGGTCAAAAGTATTATATATACCGACCACAAAAGTCTTCAACACATATTTAATCAGAAACAACTGAATATGAGGAAGCGTAGGTGGATTGAATTATTGAATGATTACGACTTTGAGATTCGTTACCACCCGGGGAAGGCAAATGTAGTAGCCGATGCCTTGAGCAGGAAGGACAGAGAACCCATTCGAGTAAAATCTATGAATATAATGATTCATAATAACCTTACTACTCAAATAAAGGAGGCGCAACAAGGAGTTTTAAAAGAGGGAAATTTAAAGGATGAAATACCCAAAGGATCGGAGAAGCATCTTAATATTCGGGAAGACGGAACCCGGTATAGGGCTGAAAGGATTTGGGTACCAAAATTTGGAGATATGAGAGAAATGGTACTTAGAGAAGCTCATAAAACGAGATACTCAATACATCCTGGAACGGGGAAGATGTACAAGGATCTCAAGAAACATTTTTGGTGGCCGGGCATGAAAGCCAATGTTGCCAAATACGTAGGAGAATGTTTGAGGTGTTCTAAGGTCAAAGCTGAGCATCAGAAACCATCAGGTCTACTTCAACAACTCGAAATCCCGGAATGGAAATGAGAAAACATTACCATGGATTTCATCACTAAATTGCCAAGGACTGCAAGTGGTTTTGATACTATTTGGGTAATAGTTGATCGTCTCACCAAATCAGCACACTTCCTGCCAATAAGAGAAGATGACAAGATGGAGAAGTTAGCACGACTGTATTTGAAGGAAGTCATCTCCAGACATGGAATACCAATCTCTATTATCTCTGATAGGGATGGCAGATTTATTTCAAGATTCTGGCAGACATTACAGCAAGCATTAGGAACTCGTCTAGACATGAGTACTGCCTATCATCCACAAACTGATGGGCAGAGCGAAAGGACGATACAAACGCTTGAAGACATGCTACGAGCATGTGTTATTGATTTCGGAAACAGTTGGGATCGACATCTACCGTTAGCAGAATTTTCCTACAACAACAGCTACCATTCAAGCATTGAGATGGCGCCGTTTGAAGCACTTTATGGTAGAAAGTGCAGGTCTCCGATTTGTTGGAGTGAAGTGGGGGATAGACAGATTACGGGTCCAGAGATTATACAAGAAACTACCGAGAAGATCATCCAAATTCAACAACGGTTGAAAACCGCCCAAAGTCGACAAAAGAGCTACGCTGACATTAAAAGAAAAGATATAGAATTTGAAATTGGAGAGATGGTCACGCTTAAAGTTGCACCTTGGAAAGGCGTTGTTCGATTTGGTAAACGAGGTAAATTAAATCCAAGGTATAATGGACCATTCAAGATTATTGATCGTGTCGGACCAGTAGCTTACCGGCTTGAGTTACCTCAACAACTCGCGGCTGTACATAACACTTTCCACGTCTTGAATTTGAAGAAATGTTTTGCTAAAGAAGATCTCACTATTCCGTTAGATGAAATCCAAATCAACGAAAAACTTCAATTCATCGAAGAACCCGTCGAAATAATGGATCGTGAGGTTAAAAGACTTAAGCAAAACAAGATACTAATTGTTAAGGTTCGATGGAATGCTCGTAGAGGACCCGAGTTCACCTGGGAGCGTGAAGATCAGATGAAGAAGAAATACCCGCATCTATTTCTAGAAGATTCGTCAACACCTTCAACAGCTTAAAATTTCGGGACGAAATTTATTTAACGGGTAGGTACTGTAGTGAGCTGAACTTTTCCATGATTAAATGTTTCCAACATGTTAAGCAATCAAACTTGTTAAGACTTGATTAATTGAAATATGTTTCATATAGACAATTGACCACCCAAGTTGACCGGTGATTCACGAACGTTAAAACTTGTAAAAACTATACGATGACATATATATGGTTATTTATATAGTTAACATGATTTTATTATAAGTATGTGTCTCATTAGGTATTTTAACAATGAGTTATATACATAAAAATGAGACTATTAATTTAAGAAACTCGAAAACGGTATATATAACGATTATCGTTATAACAACGTCTTACTAGGTACATATGAATCATATTAAGATATTGATACAGTTGGTTAATTATGTTAAATGATAAGTAAATATATTATTAAGTGTATTAACAATGAAATACATATGTAAAAATAAGACTACTAACTTAATGATTTCGAAACGAGACATATATGTAACGATTATCGTTGTAACGACATTTAACTGTATATATATCATACTAAGATATATTATATATTATAATATCATGATAATATAACAATTTAACATCTCAATTGTTATAATAAACAATGGGTTAACAACATTCAACAAGATCGTTAACCTAAAGGTTTCAAAACAACATTTACATGTAACGACTAACGATGACTTAACGAATCAGTTAAAATGTATATACATGTAGTGTTTTAATATGTATGTATATACTTTTGAAAGACTTCAATACACTTATCAAAATACTTCTACTTAACGAAAATGCTTACAATTACATCCTCGTTCAGTTTCATCAACAATTCTACTCGTATGCACCCGTATTCGTACTCGTACAATACACAGCTTTTAGATGTATGTACTATTGCTATATACACTCCAATGATCAGCTCTTAGCAGCCCATGTGAGTCACCTAACACATGTGGGAACCATCATTTGGCAACTAGCATGAAATATCTCATAAAATTACAAAAATATGAGTAATCATTCATGACTTATTTACATGAAAACAAAATTACATATCCTTTATATCTAATCCATACACCAACGACCAAAAACACCTACAAACACTTTCATTCTTCAATTTTATTCATCTAATTGATCTCTCTCAAGTTCTATCTTCAAGTTCTAAGTGTTCTTCATAAATTCTACAAGTTCTAGTTACATAAAATCAAGAATACTTTCAAGTTTGCTAGCTCACTTCCAATCTTGTAAGGTGATCATCCAACCTCAAGAAATCTTTGTTTCTTACAGTAGGTTATCATTTTAATACAAGGTAATAATCATATTCAAACTTTGGTTCAATTTCTATAACTATAACAATCTTATTTCAAGTGATGATCTTACTTGAACTTGTTTTCGTGTCATGATTCTGCTTCAAGAACTTCGAGCCATCCAAGGATCCGTTGAAGCTAGATCCATTTTTCTATTTTCCAGTAGGTTTATCCAAGGAACTTAAGGTAGTAATGATGTTCATAACATCATTCGATTCATATATATAAAGCTATCTTATTCGAAGGTTTAAACTTGTAATCACTAGAACATAGTTTAGTTAATTCTAAACTTGTTCGCAAACAAAAGTTAATCCTTCTAACTTGACTTTTAAAATCAACTAAACACATGTTCTATATCTATATGATATGCTAACTTAATGATTTAAAACCTGGATGAAATGTCCCGTTCTTATTGATTAAAACGTTCCATATTAATTGAATTCGTTGCGAGGTTTTGACCTCTATATGAGACATTTTTCAAAGACTGCATTCATTTTTAAAACAAACCATAACCTTTATTTCATAGATAAAGGTTTTAAAAAGCTTTACGTAGATTATCAAATAATGATAATCTAAAATATCCTGTTTACACACGATCATTACATAATGGTTTACAATACAAATATGTTACAACAAAATAAGTTTCTTGAATGCAGTTTTTACACAATATCATACAAGCATGGACTCCAAATCTCGTCCTTATTTAAGTATGCGACAGCGGAGGCTCTTAATAATCACCTGAGAATAAACATGCTTAAAACGTCAACAAAAATGTTGGTGAGTTATAGGTTTAATCTATATATATCAAATCATAATAATAGACCACAAGATTTCATATTTCAATACACATCCCATACATAGAGATAAAAATCATTCATATGGTGAACACCTGGTAATCGACATTAACAAGATGCATATTTAAGAATATCCCCATCATTCCGGGACACCCTTCGGATATGATATAAATTTCGAAGTACTAAAGCATCCGGTACTTTGGATAGGGTTTGTTAGGCCCAATAGATCTATCTTTAGGATTCGCATCAATTAGGGTGTCTGTTCTCTAATTCTTAGATTACCAGACTTAATAAAAAGGGGCATATTCGATTTCGATAATTCAACCATAGAATGTAGTTTCACGTACTTGTGTCTATTTTGTAAATCATTTATAAAACCTGCATGTATTCTCATTCCAAAAATATTAGATTTTAAAAGTGGGACTATAACTCACTTTCACAGATTTTTACTTCGTCGGGAAGTAAGACTTGGCCACTGGTTGATTCACGAACCTATAACAATATATACATATATATCAAAGTATGTTCAAAATATATTTACAACACTTTTAATATATTTTGATGTTTTAAGTTTATTAAGTCAGCTGTCCTCGTTAGTAACCTACAACTAGTTGTCCACAGTTAGATGTATAGAAATAAATCGATAAATATTATCTTGAATCAATCCACGACCCAGTGTATACGTATCTCAGTATTGATCACAACTCAAACTATATATATTTTGGAATCAACCTCAACCCTGTATAGCTAACTCCAACATTCACATATAGAGTGTCTATGGTTGTTCCGAAATATATATAGATGTGTCGACATGATTGGTCGAAACATTGTATACGTGTCTATGGTATCTCAAGATTATATAATATACAATACAAGTTCATTAAGTTATGGTTGGAATAGATTTGTTACCAATTTTCACGTAGCTAAAATGAGAAAAATTATCCAATCTTGTTTTACCCATAACTTCTTCATTTTAAATCCGTTTTGAGTGAATCAAATTTCTATGGTTTCATATTGAACTCTATTTTATGAATCTAAACATAAAAAGTATAGGTTTATTGTCAGAAAAATAAGTTACAAGTCGTTTTTGTAAAGGTAGTCATTTCAGTCGAAAGAACGACGTCTAGATGACCATTTTAGAAAACATACTTCCACTTTGAGTTTAACCATAATTTTTGGATATAGTTTCATGTTCATAATAAAAATTATTTTCTCAGAATAACAACTTTTAAATCAAAGTTTATCATAGTTTTTAATTAACTAACCCAAAACAGCCCGCGGTGTTACTACGACGGCGTAAATCCGGTTTTACGGTGTTTTTCGTGTTTCCAGGTTTTAAATCATTAAGTTTGCATATCATATAGATATAGAACATGTGTTTAGTTGATTTTAAAATTCAAGTTAGAAGGATTAACTTTTGTTTGCGAACAAGTTTAGAATTAACTAAACTATGTTCTAGTGATTACAAGTTTAAACCTTCGAATAAGATAGCTTTATAGGTATGATTCGAATGATGTTATGAACATCATTACTACCTTAAGTTCCTTGAATAAACCTACTGGAAAAGAGAAAAATAGATCTAGCTTCAACGGATCCTTGGATGGCTCGAAGTTCTTGAAGCAGAATCATGACACGAAAACAAGTTCAAGTAAGATCATCACTTGAAATAAGATTGTTATAGTTATAGAAATTGAACCAAAGTTTGAATATGATTATTACCTTGTATTAGAATGATAACCTACTGTAAGAAACAAAGATTTCTTGAGGTTGGATGATCACCTTACAAGATTGGAAGTGAGCTAGCAAACTTGAAAGTATTCTTGATTTTATGTAACTAGAACTTGTAGAATTTATGAAGAACACTTAGAACTTGAAGATAGAACTTGAGAGAGATCAATTAGATGAAGAAAATTGAAGAATGAAAGTGTTTGTAGGTGTTTTTGGTCGTTGGTGTATGGATTAGATATAAAGGATATGTAATTTTGTTTTCATGTAAATAAGTCATGAATGATTACTCATATTTTTGTAATTTTATGAGATATTTCATGCTAGTTGCCAAATGATGGTTCCCACATGTGTTAGGTGACTCACATGGGCTGCTAAGAGCTGATCATTAGAGTGTATATACCAATAGTACATACATCTAAAAGCTGTGTATTGTACGAGTACGAATACGGGTGCATATGAGTAGAATTGTTGATGAAACTGAACGAGGATGTAATTGTAAGCATTTTTGTTAAGTAGAAGTATTTTGATAAGTGTCTTGAAGTCTTTCAAAAGTGTATGAATACATATTAAAACACTACATGTATCTACATTTTAACTGAGTCGTTAAGTCATCGTTAGTCGTTACATGTAAATGTTGTTTTGAAACCTTTAGGTTAACGATCTTGTTGAATGTTGTTAACCCATTGTTTATTATAACAAATGAGATGTTAAATTGTTATATTATCATGATATTATGATATATAATATATCTTAGTATGATGTATATACAGTTAAATGTCGTTACAACGATAATCGTTACATATATGTCTCGTTTCGAAATCATTAAGTTAGTAGTCTTATTTTTACATATGTATTTCATTGTTAATACACTTAATAATATATTTACTTATCATTTAACATAATTAACCAAGTGTATCAATATCTTAATATGATTCATATGTACCTAGTAAGACGTTGTTATAACGATAATCGTTATATATATCGTTTTCAAGTTTCTTAAATTAATAGTCTCATTTTTATGTATATAACTCATTGTTAAAATACTTAATGAGATACATACTTATAATAAAAACATGTTAACTATATATATAACCATATATATGTCATCGTATAGTTTTTACAAGTTTTAACGTTCGTGAATCACCGGTCAACTTGGGTGGTCAATTGTCTATATGAAACATATTTCAATTAAATAAGTCTTAACAAGTTTGATTGCTTAACATGTTGGAAACATTTAATCATGTAAATATCAATCTCAATTAATATATATAAACATGGAAAAGTTCGGGTCACTACAGTACCTACCCGTTAAATAAATTTCGTCCCGAAATTTTAAGCTGTTGAAGGTGTTGACGAATCTTCTGGAAATAGATGCGGGTATTTCTTCTTCATCTGATCTTCAGGCTCCCAGGTGAACTCGGGTCCTCTACGAGCATTCCATCGAACCTTAACAATTGGTATCTTGTTTTGCTTAAGTCTTTTAACCTCACGATCCATTATTTCGACGGGTTCTTCGATGAATTGAAGTTTTTCGTTGATTTGGATTTCATCTAACGGAATAGTGAGATATTCTTTAGCAAAACATTTCTTCAAATTCGAGACGTGGAAAGTGTTATGTACAGCCTCGAGTTGTTGAGGTAACTCAAGTCGGTAAGCTACTGGTCCGACACGATCAATAATCTTGAATGGTCTAATATACCTTGGATTTAATTTCCCTCGTTTACCAAATCGAACAACGCCTTTCCAAGGTGCAACTTTAAGCATGACCATCTCCCCAATTTCAAATTCTATATCTTTTCTTTTAATGTCAGCGTAGCTCTTTTGTCGACTTTGGGCGGTTTTCAACCATTGTTGAATTTGGATGATCTTCGCAGTAGTTTCTTGTATAATCTCCGGACCCGTAATCTGTCTATCCCCCACTTCACTCCAACAAATCGGAGACCTGCACTTTCTACCATAAAGTGCTTCAAACGGCGCCATCTCAATGCTTGAATGGTAGCTGTTGTTGTAGGAAAATTCTGCTAACGGTATATGTCGATCCCAACTGTTTCCGAAATCAATAACACATGCTCGTAGCATGTCTTCAAGCGTTTGTATCGTCCTTTCGCTCTGCCCATCAGTTTGTGGATGATAGGCAGTACTCATGTCTAGACGAGTTCCTAATGCTTGCTGTAATGTCTGCCAGAATCTTGAAATAAATCTGTCATCCCTATCAGAGATAATAGAGATTGGTATTCCATGTCTGGAGACGACTTCCTTCAAATACAGTCGTGCTAACTTCTCCATCTTGTCATCTTCTCTTATTGGCAGGAAGTGTGCGGATTTGGTGAGACGATCAACTATTACCCAAATAGTATCAAAACCACTTGCAGTCCTTGGCAATTTAGCGATGAAATCCATGGTTATGTTTTCCCATTTCCATTCCGGGATTTCGGGTTGTTGAAGTAGACCTGATGGTTTCTGATGCTCAGCTTTGACCTTAGAACACGTCAAACATTCTCCTACGTATTTAGCAACATCGGCTTTCATACCCGGCCACCAAAAATGTTTCTTGAGATCCTTGTACATCTTCCCCGTTCCAGGATGTATTGAGTATCTGGTTTTATGAGCTTCTCTAAGTATCATTTCTCTCATATCTCCAAATTTTGGTACCCAAATCCTTTCAGCCCTATACCGGGTTCCGTCTTCCCGAATATTAAGATGCTTCTCCGATCCTTTGGGTATTTCATCCTTTAAATTTCCCTCTTTTAAAACTCCTTGTTGCGCCTCCTTTATTTGAGTAGTAAGGTTATTATGAATCATTATATTCATAGATTTTACTCGAATGGGTTCTCTGTCCTTCCTGCTCAAGGCATCGGCTACCACATTTGCCTTCCCCGGGTGGTAACGAATCTCAAAGTCGTAATCATTTAATAATTCAATCCACCTATGCTGCCTCATATTCAGTTGTTTCTGATTAAATATGTGTTGAAGACTTTTGTGGTCGGTATATATAATACTTTTGACCCCATATAAGTAGTGCCTCCAAGTCTTTAATGCAAAAACAACCGCGCCTAATTCCAAATCATGCGTCGTATAATTTTGTTCGTGAATCTTCAATTGTCTAGACGCATAAGCAATCACCTTCGTTCGTTGCATTAATACACAACCGAGACCTTGCTTTGATGCGTCACAATAAATCACAAAATCATCATTCCCTTCAGGCAATGACAATATAGGTGCCGTAGTTAGCTTTTTCTTCAATAACTGAAACGCTTTCTCTTGTTCATCATTCCATTCAAATTTCTTCCCTTTATGCGTTAATGCAGTCAAGGGTTTTGCTATTCTGGAAAAGTCTTGGATGAACCTTCTGTAGTAACCAGCTAGTCCTAAAAACTGGCGTATGTGTTTCGGAGTTTTCGGGGTTTCCCACTTTTCAACAGTTTCTATCTTTGCCGGATCGACCTTAATACCTTCTTTGTTCACTATGTGACCGAGGAATTGAACTTCTTCCAACCAAAATGCACACTTTGAAAACTTAGCGTACAATTCTTCCTTCCCCAATACTTCTAACACCTTTTTCAAATGTTCACCTTGTTCTTGGTCATTCTTTGAGTAAATAAGTATGTCATCAATGAAAACAATGACAAACTTGTCAAGGTATGGTCCACACACTCGGTTCATAAGGTCCATGAACACAGCTGGTGCATTAGTTAAACCAAACGGCATGACCATAAACTCGTAATGACCGTAACGTGTTCTGAAAGCAGTCTTTGGAATATCATCTTCTTTCACCCTCATTTGATGATACCCGGAACGTAAGTCAATCTTTGAATAAACAGACGAGCCTTGTAGTTGATCAAATAAGTCGTTGATTCTCAGTAGTGGGTAGCGGTTCTTGATGGTAAGTTTGTTCAACTCTCGGTAGTCGATATACAACCTGAATGTACCATCTTTCTTCTTGAAAAACAAAACAGGAGCTCCCCATGGTGATGTGCTTGGTCGAATGAAACCACGCTCTAAAAGTTCTTGTAATTGGCTTTGCAGTTCTTTCATCTCGCTGGGTGCGAGTCTGTAAGGAGCACGAGCTATTGGTGCAGCTCCTGGTACAAGATCTATTTGAAATTCAACGGATCGATGTGGGGGTAATCCCGGTAATTCTTTCGGAAATACATCGGGAAATTCTTTTGCAATGGGAACATCATTGATGCTCTTTTCTTCAGTTTGTACTTTCTCGACGTGTGCTAGAACAGCATAGCAACCTTTTCTTATTAGTTTTTGTGCCTTCAAATTACTAATAAGATGTAGCTTCGTGTTGCCTTTTTCTCCGTACACCATTAAGGGTTTTCCTTTTTCTCGTATAATGCGAATTGCATTTTTGTAACAGACGATCTCTGCTTTCACTTCTTTCAACCAGTCCATACCGATTATCACATCAAAACTCCCTAACTCTACTGGTATCAAATCAATCTTAAATGTTTCGCTAACCAGTTTAATTTCTCGATTCCGACATATATTATCTGCTGAAATTAATTTACCATTTGCTAATTCGAGTAAAAATTTACTATCCAAAGGCGTCAATGGACAACTTAATTTAGCACAAAAATCTCTACTCATATAGCTTCTATCCGCACCCGAATCAAATAAAACGTAAGCAGATTTATTGTCAATAAGAAATGTACCCGTAACAAGCTCCGGGTCTTCCTGTGCCTCTGCCGCATTAATATTGAAAACTCTTCCGCGGCCTTGTCCATTCGTGTTCTCCTGGTTCGGGCAATTTCTAATAATGTGGCCCGGTTTTCCACATTTATAACAAACTACATTGGCATAACTTGCTCCGACACTACTTGCTCCGCCATTACTCGTTCCGACACCATTTGTTCCTTTCGTTCTGTTAACCCCTAGTCCATAGACCTCACACTTCGCCACGCTATGACCATTTCTTTTACACTTATTGCAAAATTTGGTGCAGAACCCCGAGTGATACTTTTCACACCTTTGGCATAGCTGCTTCTGATTGTTGTTGTTGTTGCGGTTATTATTGTTGTTGGGATGATTGTTGTAGTTGCTGTTGTTGTTGTTGTTGTTGTTGTTGTTGTTGTTGTTGTTGGGCCGTTTGTTGTAGTTGCGATTGATGTTGCGATTGTTGGGATAATTGTTGCGATTATTGTTGTAATTGCTGTTGTTGTTGTATTGGTGATTCTTATCACCGTTTTCCTCCCACTTTCTTTTGACTTGCTTCACATTGGCCTCTTCAGCAGTCTGTTCTTTAATTCTTTCTTCAATCTGGTTCACTAGTTTGTGAGCCATTCTACATGCCTGTTGTATGGAGGCGGGCTCGTGTGAACTTATATCTTCTTGGATTCTTTCCGGTAATCCTTTCACAAACGCGTCGATCTTCTCTTCCTCATCTTCGAATGCTCCCGAACACAATAGGCATAATTCTGTGAATCGTCTTTCGTACGTGGTAATATCAAATCCTTGGGTTCGTAACCCTCTAAGTTCTGTCTTGAGCTTATTGACCTCGGTTCTGGGACGGTACTTCTCGTTCATCAAGTGCTTGAATGCTGACCACGGTAGTGCGTACGCATCGTCTTGTCCCACTTGCTCTAGATAGGTATTCCACCATGTTAACGCAGAACCTGTGAAGGTATGCGTAGCGTACTTCACTTTGTCGTCTTCAGTACACTTACTTATGGCAAACACCGATTCGACCTTCTCGGTCCACCGTTTCAATCCGATCGGTCCTTCGGTTCCATCAAATTCCAAAGGTTTGCAGGCAGTGAATTCTTTGTAGGTGCATCCTACACAATTTCCTGTACTGCTAGATCCTAGGTTATTGTTGGTATGTAGCGCAGCCTGTACTGCGGCTATGTTTGAAGCTAGAAAAGTACGGAATTCCTCTTCATTCATATTCACGGTGTGTCGAGTAGTCGGTGCCATTTCCTTCAAAATAGTCAAATGGAACAAGTTAATCATACAGAATATTAAGAGTAGTTAATAGTATTTCGTAGCATAATATGAACTCATTTATAAAAGCTTTTTCTTCATATTAGCGTTTTATAAGTTTAAATTCGGGTAGTACCTACCCGTTAAGTTCATACTTAGTAGCTAATATACAATTCAACTACTACAATTCTATATGAAAAACTGATTATAATAATATTTCGCGTTCAAACTTTTACACAATATTTTACAAACTTACAATACCGCTTATTTTACATATAGCATGAAATATAGCACACAATAAATTTGATACAAGATGGTTGTGAAGATAATTCTAGCTAGTACACAAGTCGTTCAGCAAAGGCAATAAAAACACGTAATTCATACGTCCAGAAACAAGTCATGCATTCTGGTTTTACTAGGATTACTTCCCATCCTTGGTCTTGTGGAACATAACCGTTATGGCCATTGATAAGATAGCGTGTTGTAACGTCGTCAAAGGGACGAGGGTTACGTAATGTCCAACAGTCCCGTAACAATCTAAAAACCTCATTTCTTACCCCAATTACCGACTCCGTCACTTGTGGAAACGTTTTGTTTAATAGTTGTAGCCCGATGTTCTTGTTCTCACTTTGGTGAGAAGCGAACATTACTAATCCGTAAGCATAACATGCTTCTTTATGTTGCATGTTAACCGCTTTTTCTAAATCACGAAGTCCAATATTCGGATATATTGAGTCAAAATAATTTCTTAACCCATTGCGTAAAATAGCATTTGGGTTCCCCGCAATATATGCGTCAAATTAAACACATCGTAACTTATGGATTTACCATTGTGATATCCCCCATCTTTCGAACGAAAGCCTTTTATAAACCAAGGCATTCTTGGAACGTTCTTCGAATGTCTTACAAACTGATCTCGCCTTAAATAGTTGTGTCGAAGAATTCTGACCGACTCTAGACAAGATTTCATCAATCATGTCTCCGGGTAGGTCTCTTAAAATATTGGGTTGTCTATCCATTTTGTGTTTTTATACTGTAAAATAGACAAGAGTTAGATTCATAAAAAAAATACTTATTAATACAAGCAATTTTTACATATATCTTAAAGCATAAGCACACTATATTACATATATTACACCACACGAATACAACTATCTTATTCCGACTCGCTTGTTTCTTCTTCTTCGGTTTTGGTTCGTTTTGCCAAGTTTCTAGGAATATATGATGTTCCCCTAATACTAACTGTCGTTTTCCACAACGGTTTAGAAAAACCTGGTGGTTTAGAGGTTCCCGGGTCATTGTTACAACTTAAGGACTTCGGGGGTTGACGATACATATAAAGTTCATCGGGGTTGGAATTGGATTTCTCTATTTTTATGCCCTTTCCCTTATTATTTTCTTTTGCCTTTTTAAATTCAGTTGGGGTAATTTCTATAACATCATCGGAATTCTCGTCGGAATCCGATTCATCGGAGAATAGGTAATCCTCCCAATATTTTGCTTCCTTGGCGGAAACACCATTGACCATAATTAACCTTGGTCGGTTGGTTGAGGATTTTCTTTTACTTAACCGTTTTATTATTTCCCCCACCGGTTCTATTTCTTCATCTGGTTCCGATTATTCTTCCGGTTCCGATTCTTCTTCCGGTTCCGACTCTTCTTCCGGTTCCTCTTCGGGAACTTGTGAATCAGTCCACGAATCATTCCAATTTACATTTGACTCTTCATTATTATTAGGTGAGTCAATGGGACTTGTTCTAGAGGTAGACATCTATCACATAATATCAAACACGTTAAGAGATTAATATATCACATAATATTCACATGTTAAAAATATATAGTTTCCAACAAAATTTGTTAAGCAATCATTTTTCAAGTAAACACGGTCGAAGTCCAGACTCACTAATGCATCCTAACAAACTCGATAAGACACACTAATGCAAAATTCTGGTTCTCTAAGACCAACGCTCGGATACCAACTGAAATGTCCCGTTCTTATTGATTAAAAACGTTCCATATTAATTGATTTCGTTGCGAGGTTTTGACCTCTATATGAGACATTTTTCAAAGACTGCATTCATTTTTAAAACAAACCATAACCTTTATTTCATAGATAAAGGTTTTAAAAAGCTTTACGTAGATTATCAAATATGATAATCTAAAATATCCTGTTTACACACGATCATTACATAATGGTTTACAATACAAATATGTTACAACAAAATAAGTTTCTTGAATGCAGTTTTTACACAATATCATACAAGCATGGACTCCAAATCTCATCCTTATTTAAGTATGCGACAGCGGAGGCTCTTAATAATCACCTGAGAATAAACATGCTTAAAATGTCAACAAAAATGTTGGTGAGTTATAGGTTTAACCTATATATATCAAATCATAATAATAGACCACAAGATTTCATATTTCAATACACATCCCATACATAGAGATAAAAATCATTCATATGGTGAACACCTAGTAACCGACATTAACAAGATGCATATTTAAGAATATCCCCATCATTCCGGGACACCCTTCGGATATGATATAAATTTCGAAGTACTAAAGCATCCGGTACTTTGGATGGGGTTTGTTAGGCCCAATAGATCTATCTTTAGGATTCGCGTCAATTAGGGTGTCTGTTCCCTAATTCTTAAATTACCAGACTTAATAAAAAGGGGCATATTCGATTTCGATAATTCAACCATAGAATGTAGTTTCACGTACTTGTGTCTATTTTGTAAATCATTTATAAAACCTGCATGTATTCTCATCCCAAAAATATTAGATTTTAAAAGTGGGACTATAACTCACTTTCACAGATTTTTACTTCGTCGGGAAGTAAGACTTGGCCACTGGTTGATTCACGAACCTATAACAATATATACATATATATCAAAGTATGTTCAAAATATATTTACAACACTTTTAATATATTTTGATGTTTTAAGTTTATTAAGTCAGCTGTCCTCGTTAGTAACCTACAACTAGTTGTCCACAGTTAGATGTACAGAAATAAATCGATAAATATTATCTTGAATCAATCCACGACCCAGTGTATACGTATCTCAGTATTGATCACAACTCAAACTATATATATTTTGGAATCAACCTCAACCCTGTATAGCTAACTCCAACATTCACATATAGAGTGTCTATGGTTGTTCCGAAATATATATAGATGTGTCGACATGATTGGTCGAAACATTGTATACGTGTCTATGGTATCTCAAGATTACATAATATACAATACAAGTTCATTAAGTTATGGTTGGAATAGATTTGTTACCAATTTTCACGTAGCTAAAATGAGAAAAAATTATCCAATCTTGTTTTACCCATAACTTCTTCATTTTAAATCCGTTTTGAGTGAATCAAATTGCTATGGTTTCATATTGAACTCTATTTTATGAATCTAAATAGAAAAAGTATAGGTTTATAGTCGGAAAAATAAGTTACAAGTCGTTTTTGTAAAGGTAGTCATTTCAGTCGAAAGAACGACGTCTAGATGACCATTTTAGAAAACATACTTCCACTTTGAGTTTAACCATAATTTTTGGATATAGTTTCATGTTCATAATAAAAATCATTTTCTCAGAATAACAACTTTTAAATCAAAGTTTATCATAGTTTTTAATTAACTAACCCAAAACAGCCCGCGGTGTTACTACGACGGCGTAAATCCGGTTGTACGGTGTTTTTCGTGTTTTCAGGTTTTAAATCATTAAGTTAGCATATCATATAGATATAGAACATATGTTTAGTTGATTTTAAAATTCAAGTTAGAAGGATTAACTTTTGTTTGCGAACAAGTTTAGAATTAACTAAACTATGTTCTAGTGATTACAAATTTAAACCTTCGAATAAGATAGCTTTATATGTATGAATCGAATGATGTTATGAACATCATTACTACCTTAAGTTCCTTGAATAAACCTACTGAAAAATATAAAAATGGATCTAGCTTCAACGGATCCTTGGATGGCTCGAAGTTCTTGAAGCAGAATCATGACACGAAAACAAGTTCAAGTAAGATCATCACTTGAAATAAGATTGTTATAGTTATAGAAATTGAACCAAAGTTTGAATATGATTATTACCTTGTATTAGAATGATAACCTACTGTAAGAAACAAAGATTTCTTGAGGTTGGATGATCACCTTACAAGATTGGAAGTGAGCTAGCAAACTTGAAAGTATTCTTGATTTTATGTAACTAGAACTTGTAGAATTTATGAAGAACACTTAGAACTTGAAGATAGAACTTGAGAGAGATCAATTAGATGAAGAAAATTGAAGAATGAAAGTGTTTGTAGGTGTTTTTAGTCGTTGGTGTATGGATTAGATATAAAGGATATGTAATTTTGTTTTCATGTAAATAAGTCATGAATGATTACTCATATTTTTGTAATTTTATGAGATATTTCATGCTAGTTGCCAAATGATGGTTCCCACATGTGTTAGGTGACTCACATGGGCTGCTAAGAGCTGATCATTGGAGTGTATATACCAATAGTACATACATCTAAAAGCTGTGTATTGTACGAGTACGAATACGGGTGCATACGAGTAGAATTGTTGATGAAACTGAACGAGGATGTAATTGTAAGCATTTTTGTTAAGTAGAAGTATTTTGATAAGTGTCTTGAAGTCTTTCAAAAGTGTATGAATACATATTAAAACACTACATGTATATACATTTTAACTGAGTCGTTAAGTCATCGTTAGTCGTTACATGTAAATGTTGTTTTGAAACCTTTAGGTTAACGATCTTGTTGAATGTTGTTAACCCATTGTTTATTATAACAAATGAGATGTTAAATTGTTATATTATCACGATATTATGATATATAATATATCTTAGTATGATGTATATACAGTTAAATGTCGTTACAACGATAATCGTTACATATATGTCTCGTTTCGAAATCATTAAGTTAGTAGTCTTATTTTTACATATGTATTTCATTGTTAATACACTTAATAATATATTTACTTATCATTTAACATAATTAACCAAGTGTATCAATATCTTAATATGATTCATATGTACCTAGTAAGACGTTGTTATAACGATAATCGTTATATATATCGTTTTCGAGTTTCTTAAATTAATAGTCTCATTTTTATGTATATAACTCATTGTTAAAATACCTAATGAGATACATACTTATAATAAAAACATGTTAACTATATATATAACCATATAAATGTCATCGTATAGTTTTTACAAGTTTTAACGTTCGTGAATCACCGGTCAACTTGGGTGGTCAATTGTCTATATGAAACATATTTCAATTAATCAAGTCTTAACAAGTTTGATTGCTTAACATGTTGGAAACATTTAATCATGTAAATATCAATCTCAATTAATATATATAAACATGGAAAAGTTCGGGTCACTACACTGGAAACACGAAAAACACCGTAAAACCGGATTTACGCCGTCGTAGTAACACTGCGGGCTGTTTTGGGTTAGTTAATTAAAAACTATGATAAACTTTGATTTAAAAGTTGTTATTCTGAGAAAATTATTTTTATTATGAACATGAAACTATATCCAAAAATTATGGTTAAACTCAAAGTGGAAGTATGTTTTCTAAAATGGTCATCTAGACGTCGTTCTTTCGACTGAAATGACTACCTTTACAAAAACGACTTGTAACTTATTTTTCCGACTATAAACCTATACTTTTTCTGTTTAGATTCATAAAATAGAGTTCAATATGAAACCATAGCAATTTTATTCACTCAAAACGGATTTAAAATGAAGAAGTTATGGGTAAAACAAGATTGGATAATTTTTCTCACTTTAGCTACGTGAAAATTGGTAACAAATCTATTCCAACCATAACTTAATCAACTTGTATTGTATATTATGTAATCTTGAGATACCATAGACACGTATACAATGTTTCGACCTATCATGTCGACACACCTATATATATTTCGAAACAACCATAGACACTCTATATGTGAATGTTGGAGTTAGCTATACAGGGTTGAGGTTGATTCCAAAATATATATAGTTTGAGTTGTGATCAATACTGAGATATGTATACACTGGGTCGTGGATTGATTCAAGATAATATTTATCGATTTATTTCTGTACACCTAACTGTGGACAACTAGTTGTAGGTTACTAACGAGGACAGCTGACTTAATAAACTTAAAACATCAAAATATATTAAAAGTGTTGTAAATATATTTTGAACATACTTTGATATATATGTATATATTGTTATAGGTTCGTGAATCAACCAGTGGCCAAGTCTTACTTCCCTACGAAGTAAAAATCTGTGAAAGTGAGTTATAGTCCCACTTTTAAAATCTAATATTTTTGGGATGAGAATACATGCAGGTTTTATAAATGATTTACAAAATAGACACAAGTACGTGAAACTACATTCTATGGTTGAATTATCGAAATCGAATATGCCCCTTTTTATTAAGTCTGGTAATCTAAGAATTAGGGAACAGACACCCTAATTGACGCGAATCCTAAAGATAGATCTATTGGGCCTAACAAACCCCATCCAAAGTACCGGATGCTTTAGTACTTCGAAATTTATATCATATCCGAAGGGTGTCCCGGAATGATGGGGATATTCTTATATATGCATCTTGTTAATGTCGGTTATCAGGTGTTCACCATATGAATGACTTTTATCTCTATGTATGGGATGTGTATTGAAATATGAAATCTTGTGGTCTATTATTATGATTTGATATATATAGGTTAAACCTATAACTCACCAACATTTTTGTTGACGTTTTAAGCATGTTTATTCTCAGGTGATTATTAAGAGCTTCCGCTGTCGCATACTTAAATAAGGACGAGATTTAGAGTCCATGCTTGTATGATATTGTGTAAAAACTGCATTCAAGAAACTTATTTTGTTGTAACATATTTGTATTGTAAACCATTATGTAATGGTCGTGTGTAAACAGGATATTTTAGATTATCATTATTTGATAATCTACGTAAAGCTTTTTAAACCTTTATTGATGAAATAAAGGTTATGGTTTGTTTTAAAATGAATGCAGTCTTTGAAAAACGTCTCATATATAGGTCAAAACCTTGCAACAAAATCAATTAATATGGAACATTTTTAATCAATAAGAACGGGACATTTCAAAATTCGTATCTTAGCGTATCTACTAATTCATATCTTAGCATATCTGTTACTGTAGACTTTGCCTGACAACTTCCGTAGATTCCTCCGTAACTTATGGGATTTTAGTATTATATATGCATATGTAAATTATGTATTGCAGGGTACTAATCTACATCCTATAATCTATTTTTTTATCGGAAATCCTTCATCTGATCGTACGAGATGAATTCCTCAACCAGTTTGAATTCCTCGGATTCCGACAGCTATTCCGATATGGAGTTTCACCTAAGCCCCGAAAGCAGTGTCACCAGAATGAATCAACCAATCATCCATCCCCAATTCATCTGATGAGTTCGTAGTCGACTTAACCGATGGAGATGAGAAGAAGGCGATCCCTTCCACCCACCAACTTGCACTCTTGGCGATGAACCTAAAGCACTTACCGACGAACTCATTCGAAACACCATTTTCACCCTCATTTCCCAAATATCTCGCCACGATTATATTCTATCTAAAATTCTAAACCTTATTCATCCTCTCATTACAACCGTCAATCATTCATGTGTAATAGAAGAAGTCAACAAACTTCGCGCTCGAGTAATCGATTTGGAGAATATGGTGCAAAACATACCAGCTTTAGCAACATCATCGGCACCAACAGTACCATCAATAACAGCAACATTACCATCAACAATCCATGCCTCAACATCTCATTCTGTACCTCGAGTATAATCATCGTTCTACGTATCGTTCTACCTCAATTATCTTCGTTCCTCATAGCGATTATGTAATCTCTAATGTTTTAGAGATTATGTATTCTAGCTCTAACGGTAAACCAAATGAGTTTAATATCATATTAACTCATTAAATCCATGATTATATCTGAAGAATTTATATATGTATATATGTTTTTATAAAGATTGTAATTAAAAATTCTTTTGTACAAACTGTTAATGATGAAAATATTTTAACGGGTAGGTAATACCCGAGGAATATTTAAGATTTCACATTAGTAAGTTACACTGTACATTTTTCGAATCTGATTCAATGGTCATTTACTATCCTACTTACATCTACAGATATACGAATCTGTTAACCGCAGAATAACCATTTTCATTCAATTTCATGATTGGATTTTGACCTATCAGAATCCAACAAGTGGCATAATGAAGAAAACATTAGAAAAATAAAATTTGTTAGAAATAAACAATTTAACTATGAAAATAATTTTGTTAAGAATCCACGCTAACTGTTCCTAGCTAACTGGTTACATTTTATTTATCGCAATTTAATTATCGCAATTTACATTCTCGCAATTTTATTTATTGTCATTTAATTTCTGTATTTATTTTACGCACTTTAAATATCAGGACACGTATACAAGGTTTTGACATATCATATCGACGCATATATATATATATATATATATATATATATATATATATATATATATATATATATATATATATATATATATATATATATATATATATATATATATATATATATATATATATATATTATTTGGAATAACCATAGACACTCTATATGCAGTAATGATCGAGTTCTCTATACAGGGTTGAGGTTGATTCAATAATAATATATATACTTTGAGTTGTGATCGAGTCTGAGACATGTACACGGGTCACGATACGTATTAATTAATTAAAATTTTATATATTAAATTATATATGAATTATTGGACTGTCAACTGTGGACTATCGACTGTGGACTAATAACATTGGACAATTAAAATGAATTAAAATATTGAATATAACATATGAAACTAAACATTTCTTCAAGTTTGCCACTTGACTTCATCTTAAACTTCATTTGTATCTTGACGATTACAATCTGCGTTCAAACCATTCACGAATCTTGAAAACACCTCAATCGAGAGGATGATCAGACTACACGTATCTGTGTCAGATCTTTAACATTGTTATTACCGAAAATAACTTTGTAATTCCTTCCCAAATTAGCCAATTTTGTCACAGCTCCAACAAGTCAACTTTGACTTTTCATTCGAAACAATCTTATTATCACCTTGATATATATGTGTGTTCTTTTATTGTTATCAGAGAAACCTTTTATATTCCACCATATTACCAACAGATGTACCAACAACCTCATTGCTCTTCGGCTTAAATCTCTCTGATAAATCACTATATCTATTCATTGAAACCCTGATATATAAGTTTCCTTTCGTCATCGATACCGAAAAACCGTTTATATCTCACTACATTAGCAGTAAACTTACCAGCAACATCATTGATCTTTGACTTTATGAAAAGTTATTATATTCATTGATTTCCTATCATCTACTCATCTGCATCTGATAACGAGAATTGCCGTACCAAACACCGTGAATCAGCAAGCAATATTTTGAAATCTCGCAGCATGTCTACATCAACAGTTATATGTAAACATATAATATTTATCTCTTAGAATTACGATCTTCCATTCTGAAATTCTGAACAAAAAAAACACCCAGTCTACAAATCAATACCACAAATTCTGAAAAAGCTGAATACAGCAGCAAAAACTATACATGACCTTAACCATCGAAAGTTTGATGATAAAGGATGGAGTATTGGAAAAATTCAATAGAAAATTTAGTACCGAGAAGCGGATTATGCGAAACTATGAAGGAAGCCGTGGACAAAATGAAAGGACCCGTTCATATACATTATAAACGATTCACAATAGTTGATTACATTGCGAGGTATTTGACCTCTATATGATACATTTTACAAACATTGCATTCGTTTTTAAAAGACAATCTTTCTTTACATCGAAAATTGACATGTATGCATACCATTTCATAATATCCAAACTATAAATGACCTAATCTGTCATTTACTTAATAATAATCTTTAATGAACTTCAACGACTCGAATGCAACGTCTTTTGAAATATGTCATGAATGACTCCAAGTAATATCTTTAAAATGAGCTAATGCACAGCGGAAGATCTCTTTCAAACCTGAGAATAAACATGCTTTCAAGTGTCAACCAAAAGGTTGGTGAGTTCATTAGTTTATCATAATCATTTATTTCCATCATTTTAATAGACCACAAGAATTTCATTTCCAGTTCTCATAAATATACGTCCCATGCATAGAGACAAAAATAATCATTCATATGGTGAACACCTGGTAACCGACATTAACTAGATACATATAAGAATATCCCCTATCATTCCGGGATCCTCCTTCGGACATGATATAAATTTCGAAGTACTAAAGCATCCGGTACTTTGGATGGGGTTTGTTAGGCCCAATAGATCTATCTTTAGGATTCGCGTCAATTAGGGTGTCTGTTCCCTAATTCTTAGATTACCAGACTTAATAAAAAGGGGCATATTCGACTTCGATAATTCAACCATATAATGTAGTTTCGATTACTTGTGTCTATTTCGTAAAACATTTATAAAAATTGCGCATGTATTCTCAGCACAAAAATATAAAGGGTAAAAAGGCAAATGAAACTCACGCATATAAATATTGTAAAACAGCTATTAAAACATTGCATGTATTCTCAGCCCAAAAATGTAATGAGTAAAAGGGAGCAAATGAAACTCACGCATATAAATATTGTAAAACAGTTATTAAAACATTGCATGTATTCTCAGCCCAAAAATGTAATGAGTAAAAGGGAGCAAATGAAACTCACCATACTGTATTTTGTAGTAAAAATACATATAACATCATTGAACAAGTGTAAGGTTGGCCTTGGATTCACGAACCTAAATTATTTATATATAATTATGTATTTGTCAATATTTGTCTAATACATTAAGTTAAGTCATAGTGTACCACAATCCTAATGCTCGAGTCTAGTATGCAAAGGTCGACAAAAATTAGTTTAACTCCAAATGATTTCAAAACTTTATAAATGTTTTATTATATAATTTAAATATCGTCGTTTTATATTTTTAAAATAATTTTTTTTTAAAGATTTAATAAAGTAAATAATATAATTCGTTTATAAATAAAATTTTATATTAAAATATACTTTTATATATCTTAAGTAATAAAACTTATAAAGTTCATTTAATATCATAAAAATACTGCGATAGATTCTATTAAGGTAGTTATATAATTTGTATTACATTTCTAGTTAATAATATAGTATTGATAATAATAATAAGTAACAGTCGTGTTATTTTGGAATAATAACAATTTGATAAAAAAAATTAAGACAACGATATTAACGACGATAATAATCATTTTTACGAAATTTTAATTGACTATAACTTTTAATCCGTCCATCAAATCTATTTGGCATCTAAAGGAAAAGTTCTTAATTTTTTTCTAGCTTTTTAAGGACATGCAAATCTTATATCTTCCTTCAACTATAATATAACAACCTTTAAGATTCGGCATAACCTATCTAAGGGCACTATCAAATTTACAAGCATGCATAATCCTATTTTCTCGAGCACTAGTCAGGGATACACTATTAGTATGTAAAAATTAAATTAGGAGTACTCACGTATCAATATTGAGGTTCAATATTGTAGGAAAGGTACGTAGACGCAATGGAGGTGACAAACACTAGTTTAACCTCACAAGCATACCCATGAACAATACCCATCACCTCCATAACCATAACTCATAATTTCCTTAGCTCTATCCCGCTCATAAAACCCGTTTTGAAATAACTCGCCCATGACCTCGTCGTAGTATTTTATGTATAATAATACTAATAATAATAATAATAATAACACTAACAATAATAATAATAAATATAATTATAGAGAGAGTGTGAGAGATAGATAGTTAGAAAACAATTATGATCGATCCTATATATATAGATTTATAAATAATATAATAATATAATATAATATTAATAAAAATTAAAAACATGTTGCATAGTGAGCCGCCACCAAAATATGTCGGCACAAGATTACACGTTTCGTGTAGATAGGTACACGATTCGTGTATGGTGTCTTCATGAAAGTTGTAGATTTTTGAGTTACGGTCGTTTGGACACCGGAATCACCCTTTTTCGAGTCAGTATGATTTAGTTATGATTTTTCTCGTGCAAGTGCGCAGGTTTAGTGATTTCCAACATTTTAACTTTCAATCTTGTGATGAAATGTTGTAGTCTTTTGGTGCTCATTAGAAATCTTTATTTTATATTTATTTTTATTTTTATATCATTGAAAATCCATAAAAATATTTTATAATCAAATTCTATTATATCGAAAAAAATGTGTTTGTACTAAATTGAATAAATATAATTTAGTTTTCCAGAATTAGTTATATTCAAAATCATTCTTTAAAAGGTTTCATCTATATCGTAAAACGTCTTCAATATTAAGAAAACTAAATAATTAACCTACCAAGTGACACAAGTCAATCATTGCAAGGTACGCTTTTGATAATTAAACGAGACTCTCCGCTAACCTCTGTCTAATCCTCAATAATAACACTTTTGTTCTTACATGGAATCACTTTACTAAATATTCCGAATACCGTTAAAAGTAAGAGTTTTCTAATTCAAGTGGACCTCATAACAAAGACTCGTAATTATAATTCAATGTACCTGATAAATCAATCACTTGATATTATCTTTTAATCTCATTGATAAACTTACATCGAACAAATACGTTCAAGTAAAGTATTATTCACTAACTACTGTGATAGCATTTCTATGTTCATAAAATAGATCTCGTAGCTTATATTCATATCAACTAATTCGTTCAATGCTTTCAAGTCACATAATAATCTCATAATCTATTTTTGTATCACCAAGCTCTTAAATGTTTTATCAATATTTCTTAGCTTAAAAAAAAAAATACACATATGTACATACACATACATTTCTATTTACACATTTTTGTTCGTGAATCGTCAGACATGGTCAAAGGGTAATTGATTACATGAATATAGTTTTCAAACTTTTCGAGACTCAACATTACAGATTTTGCTTATCGTGTCAGATACATATAAAGATTAAAGTTTAAATTTGATCGAAAATTTCCGGGTCACTACAGTACCTACCCGTTAAAAGAAATTTCGTCCCGAAATTTGATAGAGGTCGTCATAGCTAATAGTAAGAATGTTATTATGACGAATATAAGCTGATACATAGAGTTTTATCATGATTAAGAAGTACGGATAAAATAATTCGATTTCTCGAAGCGTATGAGTGAAGCTATCGTAAAAGAGCGAAATGAGTAAATGTAGATTTGTTTTAACTGATGACGTAGCTATGATTGATTTCCGGAATTTAAGGGATTTAAAGAAAATTTTCGTAATAAGATTTGGTTCTTCGGCGACTTAGGAAATCAGGATCTTCTTTGAGTAAATGTAATAATCTGTTCCGATTGCTCTGTCGGATATTTTTCTATAAATCCAACCTCTTTGTTTCCTTACAACTCACACCTTCTATTCTTTCTCCTCAGTTCATACTTTAAAACATTCGTCAATATGCTCCATCCCATTTTGATCCTTGATATACTCTTAATTTTTACATCTGTCATCCTTCTCTTTCATCTACCACCGGAAGATTTTATTTACTTCTACTATTATCTTGGGGTTATAGTGTTATTAATTTTTCCGTGCCTTTACGTGGCAATACGTATTGATATGCACGGTTTGTAGCTTCAGGGTGGTTGTTGAGTTTTATATCTTCCCTTATATTTCGATGCCCCTGCATCTGTCTTTTATAATCATTGTCACCCATAATTAATATTCTCTTTTATTTGCTGCGGTTTATGCTCCAATCTCTAGTTTGGAGCTTCATTCTTTCGTTTCCTCTTCCCGTCCTCGAGTCAAGCGAGTAATGGTCCAGAATTTGCAGTTATGAATTTCGGAATGAACATAGTTAATGTTCTAAGAAGGAAATCTTAATGATGCGATTTTGACTTGTCAAATTACCAGAATATTCTGTAAAAGATCGAATCATCAAGAAATATTTTCTTGCTATGTTTAAGGATTAGATCGAATGTAAGAGTCGTGTAAATGGCACATGATGATGGTGCTGTGAATCATCACATCCCATTAGAAACTTAACATGACCTACTGTAATATTATGACGTTGATCAAGTGTCATTATATTATATTAACTCATGTATCAGTTCCCAACACTACTTCAAAAACATTCATATTCGAATTTTTCAGTATTTAGAAACTAACACAGTTTCTTTTTATGTTGCAAATATTACAGAGAGATAATTGATTTCAAATGAGAATACTTATGAAAATATCTTCAGAATTATCAAGGATATTTATAATGAAAGATACTATGATATCTTAGAATATTCAAGATATGATGATGATGAATAATATTTGTCTGTGGAGATTTAGAATAAGAAATAAGGTGTTCGCTAACGAGTTCAGCAGGCACTGAATCATTTGGATCCTTTGAAAGCAGATTCAGTCTCTGTGATTTGTCCATGGCTTCCTTCATACTTTGCTCAATCCATTTTTCAGTACCAAATCCTTTCTTTTTCTGAGCTTTACCAACTCACTATCTTTTATCATCAAACTTTTGACCGTTTAAACCATCTACCATTTTTATGTTTCCTCTGCATTTAATGCAATAATATCTGAATCTCTGGTTATCAATCTGAGGTGGGTTCAGAAGAATCGTGTTTTAGATGATTAAACGCTGGTGGTAATATGGTGGAATATGAAAGGTTCCCCAGTAATAATGACGAAAGGGCAACGTATCTATCAGGGTTATAATAAGACTGGTCCGACTGAAAAAATCGAAGTTGACTTGCTGGATCCGTGACAAAATTGGCTACTTTGAAAAGGAATCGAAATGTTGTTCTTGCTAGAAGAATTCGACGCAGGTACATGTTAGATTATGACTTTGGTTTCGAGAGTTTTTCAGGTACAAAACTTCGGGTAACGTGTGGTTGGATCATCATCTCAATTGTTTATTATTTGAAGTGTCTTCTAGAATTTCGGAGGGTTTTGATTGCAGATTGTCATAGTCAATATCCAAATGATGAAATCGTCCTAAATCCCGAATGATTTCTCATATCCATCTTGTGTGTTACGATTAAAAGTGATGTGCTATCACAGTTTTGAAGTCAAAGTATAGCTTTGAAAAATATAAGGATCTAAGAGTGATGATTTTGGTTGTATCTCGAGTTGAATTCTGAAATTCCCAAAATCAGAATATGTAATTAGATTCGAATGAGTATGATTGTTTTGATTTCTATAGAAGAATGTATATTGGTTTAGTTGATGATTATTGAATCAGAATTGAAGAATGTAACATATTAATTGTGATTTTATATATCTCTCGGGTATTACCTACCCGTTAAAAAAATTTCACAATTAATATTTTGAACAAGAATTCTCATTACAATCTTTATGAAAATATATGTGGGTATATTTTCTTCAGATGTAGTACGGATTCAATGAGTTAATATCATACTAAGCTCATTTGATTTTCGGATTGAATTAGAAATGAATTTTCTCTAAAACATTAGAGATTACATAAACTTTGCGGAGTATTTCACTAATGTAATCAATGCTTCAATATTTATATGTATTTCCTTAGTGAATCATGCTGATGCTCATGGAACTCTTGCTAACTTCGCAAGATACGAATATTGTTTTCCCGTAAATTTCGGGTATATCAAAGATGAAAGTGTATAATCAAACATGTTATTGAATGATACACTTGATTTATTATGAAATAAAATTCATTGAGTTGAAGCAGAGATTGTAGTTAACAATGATTAAATTGTTAACGAAGAATGTACATCATAGCAAATTAGTAATATGAATTAACCAGATAGTTAAGTTCCATACATAATAGCTTAGTACAGAAAGATTTATTATGGTAAAAATTTTTTTATAGAATATACATATAAATTCTTCGGAGGAACTGAGTTAATACTTCATAACTCGTTGATACAATATACTTGTTATTAATTTGTAATGGTTTCCACAGTGATTCTTGAATTGGCGAAACTTGTGAGGTTAGAGGTGCTGACGATTCTAACAATGTTGACAGCATTGACTGTGTTGGTGAGGCTATTGGTACTGCTGATGATGTTGGTAAAACAAGTCTAGCTTGTACCTTACGCACCAGTCTTGTTAGGGTTTCGGTTCTTCTCTCTATCATCTCTGTCCACTCATCTGGTTTACGGTTAAGGCTGAGATAGATAATCTCTAAAACTTTAGAGATTACCTAATCACCACAGAATGTTTCTCCGATGAAGTTATGAATCAATACTTCATCGTTTGTTGTTGTTGGTACTCCTTGGTATCTTTGGTGCGTGTGACGTTGATATCCGATATACAGATTGGGATATTGAGGTGTGTGATGCGGATGTGATTGTTGGTGGTGGTAATGATCCTGTTGATGTTAATAATGGTGGTTGATGTTGATTTCGGTGATGCTGCTGGTGCTTTTAGTATTGAGACTTGCGATGTAGATGTTACTGGCGGTACTGGTTACGCTGCTGGTGCTGCTGATGGTGTTTGTAACCTTCGCACCGTATTCTCCAAAGCCACTACCCGAGCGCGAAGCTCGTTAACTTCTTCTATTACACTGGGGTGATCGTCGGTTCGGACGAGCGGATAAATATAATCAAGAATTTGGTGTAGTATATAATCGTGACGAGATACTCTGGAGATGAGAGAGAAAATGGTTTCTCGAACAGGTTCGCCGGTAAGTGCTTCAGGTTCATTGTCAATAGGGCAATTTGGTGGATGGAAAGGATCACCTTCTTCTTGTCTCCAATAATTGAGGAGGCTACGAACCCATCCCCATTTCATCCAGAATAGGTGATGACTGATTGGTTGATCTATTCCGGTCATACTGCTTTCGGAGCTGGAATGAGACTCCATATCGGAATAGCTGTCGTAATCTGAGGAATTCGAACTGGTTGAGGGATCCATCTCATATGATCAAGGGAATGAATTTTTGATATGAAATAGATTATAGGAGTTAGATTTGATATCTTTCTATACATAATTTACATATGTATATATAATACCAAAATCCCATAAATTACGGAGAATCTTTGAAAAATGTCAGTCAAAGTTCACAGTATCAGATATGCTAAGATAAGAATTCGTCTATACACTATTATGCAATAAATGCAGGAAAGCGCGTCTAGACTTAAAAATGATAAGCAGGTAATTTTCGACACGAAATGATAAGCAAAACTTTTGACATGCAGACACGGTCGAAGTCCAGACTCACTGATGTATCCTAACGACTTATCAGTTAGACACACTAATGCAGACCTGGTTCGGTAAGACCACCGCTCTGATACCAACTGAAAGGACCCGTTCATATACATTATAAACGATTCACAATAGTTGATTACATTGCGAGGTATTTGACCTCTATATGATACATTTTACAAACATTGCATTCGTTTTTAAAAGACAATCTTTCTTTACATCGAAAATTGACATGTATGCATACCATTTCATAATATCCAAACTATAAATGACCTAATCTGTCATTTACTTAATAATAATCTTTAATGAACTTCAACGACTCGAATGCAACGTCTTTTGAAATATGTCATGAATGACTCCAAGTAATATCTTTAAAATGAGCTAATGCACAGCGGAAGATCTCTTACAAACCTGAGAATAAACATGCTTTCAAGTGTCAACCAAAAGGTTGGTGAGTTCATTAGTTTATCATAATCATTTATTTCCATCATTTTAATAGACCACAAGAATTTCATTTCCAGTTCTCATAAATATACGTCCCATGCATAGAGACAAAAATAATCATTCATATGGTGAACACCTGGTAACCGACATTAACTAGATACATATAAGAATATCCCCTATCATTCCGGGATCCTCCTTCGGACATGATATAAATTTCGAAGTACTAAAGCATCCGGTACTTTGGATGGGGTTTGTTAGGCCCAATAGATCTATCTTTAGGATTCGCGTCAATTAGGGTGTCTGTTCCCTAATTCTTAGATTACCAGACTTAATAAAAAGGGGCATATTCGACTTCGATAATTCAACCATATAATGTAGTTTCGATTACTTGTGTCTATTTCGTAAAACATTTATAAAAATTGCGCATGTATTCTCAGCACAAAAATATAAAGGGTAAAAAGGCAAATGAAACTCACGCATATAAATATTGTAAAACAGCTATTAAAACATTGCATGTATTCTCAGCCCAAAAATGTAATGAGTAAAAGGGAGCAAATGAAACTCACGCATATAAATATTGTAAAACAGTTATTAAAACATTGCATGTATTCTCAGCCCAAAAATGTAATGAGTAAAAGGGAGCAAATGAAACTCACCATACTGTATTTTGTAGTAAAAATACATATAACATCATTGAACAAGTGTAAGGTTGGCCTTGGATTCACGAACCTAAATTATTTATATATAATTATGTATTTGTCAATATTTGTCTAATACATTAAGTTAAGTCATAGTGTACCACAATCCTAATGCTCGAGTCTAGTATGCAAAGGTCGACAAAAATTAGTTTAACTCCAAATGATTTCAAAACTTTATAAATGTTTTATTATATAATTTAAATATCGTCGTTTTATATTTTTAAAATAATTTTTTTTAAAGATTTAATAAAGTAAATAATATAATTCGTTTATAAATAAAATTTTATATTAAAATATACTTTTATATATCTTAAGTAATAAAACTTATAAAGTTCATTTAATATCATAAAAATACTGCGATAGATTCTATTAAGGTAGTTATATAATTTGTATTACATTTCTAGTTAATAATATAGTATTGATAATAATAATAAGTAACAGTCGTGTTATTTTGGAATAATAACAATTTGATAAAAAAAATTAAGACAACGATATTAACGACGATAATAATCATTTTTACGAAATTTTAATTGACTATAACTTTTAATCCGTCCATCAAATCTATTTGGCATCTAAAGGAAAAGTTCTTAATTTTTTTCTAGCTTTTTAAGGACATGCAAATCTTATATCTTCCTTCAACTATAATATAACAACCTTTAAGATTCGGCATAACCTATCTAAGGGCACTATCAAATTTACAAGCATGCATAATCCTATTTTCTCGAGCACTAGTCAGGGATACACTATTAGTATGTAAAAATTAAATTAGGAGTACTCACGTATCAATATTGAGGTTCAATATTGTAGGAAAGGTACGTAGACGCAATGGAGGTGACAAACACTAGTTTAACCTCACAAGCATACCCATGAACAATACCCATCACCTCCATAACCATAACTCATAATTTCCTTAGCTCTATCCCGCTCATAAAACCCGTTTTGAAATAACTCGCCCATGACCTCGTCGTAGTATTTTATGTATAATAATACTAATAATAATAATAATAATAACACTAACAATAATAATAATAAATATAATTATAGAGAGAGTGTGAGAGATAGATAGTTAGAAAACAATTATGATCGATCCTATATATATAGATTTATAAATAATATAATAATATAATATAATATTAATAAAAATTAAAAACATGTTGCATAGTGAGCCGCCACCAAAATATGTCGGCACAAGATTACACGTTTCGTGTAGATAGGTACACGATTCGTGTATGGTGTCTTCATGAAAGTTGTAGATTTTTGAGTTACGGTCGTTTGGACACCGGAATCACCCTTTTTCGAGTCAGTATGATTTAGTTATGATTTTTCTCGTGCAAGTGCGCAGGTTTAGTGATTTCCAACATTTTAACTTTCAATCTTGTGATGAAATGTTGTAGTCTTTTGGTGCTCATTAGAAATCTTTATTTTATATTTATTTTTATTTTTATATCATTGAAAATCCATAAAAATATTTTATAATCAAATTCTATTATATCGAAAAAAAATGTGTTTGTACTAAATTGAATAAATATAATTTAGTTTTCCAGAATTAGTTATATTCAAAATCATTCTTTAAAAGGTTTCATCTATATCGTAAAACGTCTTCAATATTAAGAAAACTAAATAATTAACCTACCAAGTGACACAAGTCAATCATTGCAAGGTACGCTTTTGATAATTAAACGAGACTCTCCGCTAACCTCTGTCTAATCCTCAATAATAACACTTTTGTTCTTACATGGAATCACTTTACTAAATATTCCGAATACCGTTAAAAGTAAGAGTTTTCTAATTCAAGTGGACCTCATAACAAAGACTCGTAATTATAATTCAATGTACCTGATAAATCAATCACTTGATATTATCTTTTAATCTCATTGATAAACTTACATCGAACAAATACGTTCAAGTAAAGTATTATTCACTAACTACTGTGATAGCATTTCTATGTTCATAAAATAGATCTCGTAGCTTATATTCATATCAACTAATTCGTTCAATGCTTTCAAGTCACATAATAATCTCATAATCTATTTTTGTATCACCAAGCTCTTAAATGTTTTATCAATATTTCTTAGCTTAAAAAAAAAAATACACATATGTACATACACATACATTTCTATTTACACATTTTTGTTCGTGAATCGTCAGACATGGTCAAAGGGTAATTGATTACATGAATATAGTTTTCAAACTTTTCGAGACTCAACATTACAGATTTTGCTTATCGTGTCAGATACATATAAAGATTAAAGTTTAAATTTGATCGAAAATTTCCGGGTCACTACAGTACCTACCCGTTAAAAGAAATTTCGTCCCGAAATTTGATAGAGGTCGTCATAGCTAATAGTAAGAATGTTATTATGACGAATATAAGCTGATACATAGAGTTTTATCATGATTAAGAAGTACGGATAAAATAATTCGATTTCTCGAAGCGTATGAGTGAAGCTATCGTAAAAGAGCGAAATGAGTAAATGTAGATTTGTTTTAACTGATGACGTAGCTATGATTGATTTCCGGAATTTAAGGGATTTAAAGAAAATTTTCGTAATAAGATTTGGTTCTTCGGCGACTTAGGAAATCAGGATCTTCTTTGAGTAAATGTAATAATCTGTTCCGATTGCTCTGTCGGATATTTTTCTATAAATCCAACCTCTTTGTTTCCTTACAACTCACACCTTCTATTCTTTCTCCTCAGTTCATACTTTAAAACATTCGTCAATATGCTCCATCCCATTTTGATCCTTGATATACTCTTAATTTTTACATCTGTCATCCTTCTCTTTCATCTACCACCGGAAGATTTTATTTACTTCTACTATTATCTTGGGGTTATAGTGTTATTAATTTTTCCGTGCCTTTACGTGGCAATACGTATTGATATGCACGGTTTGTAGCTTCAGGGTGGTTGTTGAGTTTTATATCTTCCCTTATATTTCGATGCCCCTGCATCTGTCTTTTATAATCATTGTCACCCATAATTAATATTCTCTTTTATTTGCTGCGGTTTATGCTCCAATCTCTAGTTTGGAGCTTCATTCTTTCGTTTCCTCTTCCCGTCCTCGAGTCAAGCGAGTAATGGTCCAGAATTTGCAGTTATGAATTTCGGAATGAACATAGTTAATGTTCTAAGAAGGAAATCTTAATGATGCGATTTTGACTTGTCAAATTACCAGAATATTCTGTAAAAGATCGAATCATCAAGAAATATTTTCTTGCTATGTTTAAGGATTAGATCGAATGTAAGAGTCGTGTAAATGGCACATGATGATGGTGCTGTGAATCATCACATCCCATTAGAAACTTAACATGACCTACTGTAATATTATGACGTTGATCAAGTGTCATTATATTATATTAACTCATGTATCAGTTCCCAACACTACTTCAAAAACATTCATATTCGAATTTTTCAGTATTTAGAAACTAACACAGTTTCTTTTTATGTTGCAAATATTACAGAGAGATAATTGATTTCAAATGAGAATACTTATGAAAATATCTTCAGAATTATCAAGGATATTTATAATGAAAGATACTATGATATCTTAGAATATTCAAGATATGATGATGATGAATAATATTTGTCTGTGGAGATTTAGAATAAGAAATAAGGTGTTCGCTAACGAGTTCAGCAGGCACTGAATCATTTGGATCCTTTGAAAGCAGATTCAGTCTCTGTGATTTGTCCATGGCTTCCTTCATACTTTGCTCAATCCATTTTTCAGTACCAAATCCTTTCTTTTTCTGAGCTTTACCAACTCACTATCTTTTATCATCAAACTTTTGACCGTTTAAACCATCTACCATTTTTATGTTTCCTCTGCATTTAATGCAATAATATCTGAATCTCTGGTTATCAATCTGAGGTGGGTTCAGAAGAATCGTGTTTTAGATGATTAAACGCTGGTGGTAATATGGTGGAATATGAAAGGTTCCCCAGTAATAATGACGAAAGGGCAACGTATCTATCAGGGTTATAATAAGACTGGTCCGACTGAAAAAATCGAAGTTGACTTGCTGGATCCGTGACAAAATTGGCTACTTTGAAAAGGAATCGAAATGTTGTTCTTGCTAGAAGAATTCGACGCAGGTACATGTTAGATTATGACTTTGGTTTCGAGAGTTTTTCAGGTACAAAACTTCGGGTAACGTGTGGTTGGATCATCATCTCAATTGTTTATTATTTGAAGTGTCTTCTAGAATTTCGGAGGGTTTTGATTGCAGATTGTCATAGTCAATATCCAAATGATGAAATCGTCCTAAATCCCGAATGATTTCTCATATCCATCTTGTGTGTTACGATTAAAAGTGATGTGCTATCACAGTTTTGAAGTCAAAGTATAGCTTTGAAAAATATAAGGATCTAAGAGTGATGATTTTGGTTGTATCTCGAGTTGAATTCTGAAATTCCCAAAATCAGAATATGTAATTAGATTCGAATGAGTATGATTGTTTTGATTTCTATAGAAGAATGTATATTGGTTTAGTTGATGATTATTGAATCAGAATTGAAGAATGTAACATATTAATTGTGATTTTATATATCTCTCGGGTATTACCTACCCGTTAAAAAAATTTCACAATTAATATTTTGAACAAGAATTCTCATTACAATCTTTATGAAAATATATGTGGGTATATTTTCTTCAGATGTAGTACGGATTCAATGAGTTAATATCATACTAAGCTCATTTGATTTTCGGATTGAATTAGAAATGAATTTTCTCTAAAACATTAGAGATTACATAAACTTTGCGGAGTATTTCACTAATGTAATCAATGCTTCAATATTTATATGTATTTCCTTAGTGAATCATGCTGATGCTCATGGAACTCTTGCTAACTTCGCAAGATACGAATATTGTTTTCCCGTAAATTTCGGGTATATCAAAGATGAAAGTGTATAATCAAACATGTTATTGAATGATACACTTGATTTATTATGAAATAAAATTCATTGAGTTGAAGCAGAGATTGTAGTTAACAATGATTAAATTGTTAACGAAGAATGTACATCATAGCAAATTAGTAATATGAATTAACCAGATAGTTAAGTTCCATACATAATAGCTTAGTACAGAAAGATTTATTATGGTAAAAATTTTTTTATAGAATATACATATAAATTCTTCGGAGGAACTGAGTTAATACTTCATAACTCGTTGATACAATATACTTGTTATTAATTTGTAATGGTTTCCACAGTGATTCTTGAATTGGCGAAACTTGTGAGGTTAGAGGTGCTGACGATTCTAACAATGTTGACAGCATTGACTGTGTTGGTGAGGCTATTGGTACTGCTGATGATGTTGGTAAAACAAGTCTAGCTTGTACCTTACGCACCAGTCTTGTTAGGGTTTCGGTTCTTCTCTCTATCATCTCTGTCCACTCATCTGGTTTACGGTTAAGGCTGAGATAGATAATCTCTAAAACTTTAGAGATTACCTAATCACCACAGAATGTTTCTCCGATGAAGTTATGAATCAATACTTCATCGTTTGTTGTTGTTGGTACTCCTTGGTATCTTTGGTGCGTGTGACGTTGATATCCGATATACAGATTGGGATATTGAGGTGTGTGATGCGGATGTGATTGTTGGTGGTGGTAATGATCCTGTTGATGTTAATAATGGTGGTTGATGTTGATTTCGGTGATGCTGCTGGTGCTTTTAGTATTGAGACTTGCGATGTAGATGTTACTGGCGGTACTGGTTACGCTGCTGGTGCTGCTGATGGTGTTTGTAACCTTCGCACCGTATTCTCCAAAGCCACTACCCGAGCGCGAAGCTCGTTAACTTCTTCTATTACACCGGGGTGATCGTCGGTTCGGACGAGCGGATAAATATAATCAAGAATTTGGTGTAGTATATAATCGTGACGAGATACTCTGGAGATGAGAGAGAAAATGGTTTCTCGAACAGGTTCGCCGGTAAGTGCTTCAGGTTCATTGTCAATAGGGCAATTTGGTGGATGGAAAGGATCACCTTCTTCTTGTCTCCAATAATTGAGGAGGCTACGAACCCATCCCCATTTCATCCAGAATAGGTGATGACTGATTGGTTGATCTATTCCGGTCATACTGCTTTCGGAGCTGGAATGAGACTCCATATCGGAATAGCTGTCGTAATCTGAGGAATTCGAACTGGTTGAGGGATCCATCTCATATGATCAAGGGAATGAATTTTTGATATGAAATAGATTATAGGAGTTAGATTTGATATCTTTCTATACATAATTTACATATGTATATATAATACCAAAATCCCATAAATTACGGAGAATCTTTGAAAAATGTCAGTCAAAGTTCACAGTATCAGATATGCTAAGATAAGAATTCGTCTATACACTATTATGCAATAAATGCAGGAAAGCGCGTCTAGACTTAAAAATGATAAGCAGGTAATTTTCGACACGAAATGATAAGCAAAACTTTTGACATGCAGACACGGTCGAAGTCCAGACTCACTGATGTATCCTAACGACTTATCAGTTAGACACACTAATGCAGACCTGGTTCGGTAAGACCACCGCTCTGATACCAACTGAAAGGACCCGTTCATATACATTATAAACGATTCACAATAGTTGATTACATTGCGAGGTATTTGACCTCTATATGATACATTTTACAAACATTGCATTCGTTTTTAAAAGACAATCTTTCTTTACATCGAAAATTGACATGTATGCATACCATTTCATAATATCCAAACTATAAATGACCTAATCTGTCATTTACTTAATAATAATCTTTAATGAACTTCAACGACTCGAATGCAACGTCTTTTGAAATATGTCATGAATGACTCCAAGTAATATCTTTAAAATGAGCTAATGCACAGCGGAAGATCTCTTACAAACCTGAGAATAAACATGCTTTCAAGTGTCAACCAAAAGGTTGGTGAGTTCATTAGTTTATCATAATCATTTATTTCCATCATTTTAATAGACCACAAGAATTTCATTTCCAGTTCTCATAAATATACGTCCCATGCATAGAGACAAAAATAATCATTCATATGGTGAACACCTGGTAACCGACATTAACTAGATACATATAAGAATATCCCCTATCATTCCGGGATCCTCCTTCGGACATGATATAAATTTCGAAGTACTAAAGCATCCGGTACTTTGGATGGGGTTTGTTAGGCCCAATAGATCTATCTTTAGGATTCGCGTCAATTAGGGTGTCTGTTCCCTAATTCTTAGATTACCAGACTTAATAAAAAGGGGCATATTCGACTTCGATAATTCAACCATATAATGTAGTTTCGATTACTTGTGTCTATTTCGTAAAACATTTATAAAAATTGCGCATGTATTCTCAGCACAAAAATATAAAGGGTAAAAAGGCAAATGAAACTCACGCATATAAATATTGTAAAACAGCTATTAAAACATTGCATGTATTCTCAGCCCAAAAATGTAATGAGTAAAAGGGAGCAAATGAAACTCACGCATATAAATATTGTAAAACAGTTATTAAAACATTGCATGTATTCTCAGCCCAAAAATGTAATGAGTAAAAGGGAGCAAATGAAACTCACCATACTGTATTTTGTAGTAAAAATACATATAACATCATTGAACAAGTGTAAGGTTGGCCTTGGATTCACGAACCTAAATTATTTATATATAATTATGTATTTGTCAATATTTGTCTAATACATTAAGTTAAGTCATAGTGTACCACAATCCTAATGCTCGAGTCTAGTATGCAAAGGTCGACAAAAATTAGTTTAACTCCAAATGATTTCAAAACTTTATAAATGTTTTATTATATAATTTAAATATCGTCGTTTTATATTTTTAAAATAATTTTTTTTAAAGATTTAATAAAGTAAATAATATAATTCGTTTATAAATAAAATTTTATATTAAAATATACTTTTATATATCTTAAGTAATAAAACTTATAAAGTTCATTTAATATCATAAAAATACTGCGATAGATTCTATTAAGGTAGTTATATAATTTGTATTACATTTCTAGTTAATAATATAGTATTGATAATAATAATAAGTAACAGTCGTGTTATTTTGGAATAATAACAATTTGATAAAAAAAATTAAGACAACGATATTAACGACGATAATAATCATTTTTACGAAATTTTAATTGACTATAACTTTTAATCCGTCCATCAAATCTATTTGGCATCTAAAGGAAAAGTTCTTAATTTTTTTCTAGCTTTTTAAGGACATGCAAATCTTATATCTTCCTTCAACTATAATATAACAACCTTTAAGATTCGGCATAACCTATCTAAGGGCACTATCAAATTTACAAGCATGCATAATCCTATTTTCTCGAGCACTAGTCAGGGATACACTATTAGTATGTAAAAATTAAATTAGGAGTACTCACGTATCAATATTGAGGTTCAATATTGTAGGAAAGGTACGTAGACGCAATGGAGGTGACAAACACTAGTTTAACCTCACAAGCATACCCATGAACAATACCCATCACCTCCATAACCATAACTCATAATTTCCTTAGCTCTATCCCGCTCATAAAACCCGTTTTGAAATAACTCGCCCATGACCTCGTCGTAGTATTTTATGTATAATAATACTAATAATAATAATAATAATAACACTAACAATAATAATAATAAATATAATTATAGAGAGAGTGTGAGAGATAGATAGTTAGAAAACAATTATGATCGATCCTATATATATAGATTTATAAATAATATAATAATATAATATAATATTAATAAAAATTAAAAACATGTTGCATAGTGAGCCGCCACCAAAATATGTCGGCACAAGATTACACGTTTCGTGTAGATAGGTACACGATTCGTGTATGGTGTCTTCATGAAAGTTGTAGATTTTTGAGTTACGGTCGTTTGGACACCGGAATCACCCTTTTTCGAGTCAGTATGATTTAGTTATGATTTTTCTCGTGCAAGTGCGCAGGTTTAGTGATTTCCAACATTTTAACTTTCAATCTTGTGATGAAATGTTGTAGTCTTTTGGTGCTCATTAGAAATCTTTATTTTATATTTATTTTTATTTTTATATCATTGAAAATCCATAAAAATATTTTATAATCAAATTCTATTATATCGAAAAAAAATGTGTTTGTACTAAATTGAATAAATATAATTTAGTTTTCCAGAATTAGTTATATTCAAAATCATTCTTTAAAAGGTTTCATCTATATCGTAAAACGTCTTCAATATTAAGAAAACTAAATAATTAACCTACCAAGTGACACAAGTCAATCATTGCAAGGTACGCTTTTGATAATTAAACGAGACTCTCCGCTAACCTCTGTCTAATCCTCAATAATAACACTTTTGTTCTTACATGGAATCACTTTACTAAATATTCCGAATACCGTTAAAAGTAAGAGTTTTCTAATTCAAGTGGACCTCATAACAAAGACTCGTAATTATAATTCAATGTACCTGATAAATCAATCACTTGATATTATCTTTTAATCTCATTGATAAACTTACATCGAACAAATACGTTCAAGTAAAGTATTATTCACTAACTACTGTGATAGCATTTCTATGTTCATAAAATAGATCTCGTAGCTTATATTCATATCAACTAATTCGTTCAATGCTTTCAAGTCACATAATAATCTCATAATCTATTTTTGTATCACCAAGCTCTTAAATGTTTTATCAATATTTCTTAGCTTAAAAAAAAAAATACACATATGTACATACACATACATTTCTATTTACACATTTTTGTTCGTGAATCGTCAGACATGGTCAAAGGGTAATTGATTACATGAATATAGTTTTCAAACTTTTCGAGACTCAACATTACAGATTTTGCTTATCGTGTCAGATACATATAAAGATTAAAGTTTAAATTTGATCGAAAATTTCCGGGTCACTACACAAAACACAAAGAATAAGTTTGACTTCAAAGAATCCAAATGATTCAATGTCTGCTAAAGTCTTTAGGGAATATCTTGCTCTTTACTCTAAACCCTTGCGGACAATAGTTTCTATCATCCTCTGATCTTAGATATTCCGAGATATTATCGTATCTTTCATTATAAATATCCTCGATATTTCTGAATATATTTTCATAACTAATCTTATCTGAAATCATTAATCTCTTCATGCTATCAGTGTTACATCATATAGAAACTGTTAGTTTCTATATCCTGTAAACTTTCAAGCTTAAAATATGAATGTTATTGAAGTAATGTTGGGAACTGAAGCATGAGTTAGTATAATATAATGACACTTGATCAACGTGATTATATTACAGTAAGTCATGCTGAGTTTCTAAATGGAACATGATGATTCACAGATTATAACGTCATCATGTGTCATGTTACATAACTCTTTCATTTTGCTTAACTTCTGAACACATTAAGATAGTATATTCTTGATAGTTCTATTCTCAGTAATTCTAGTAATTTGACAAATCAAACCGTTCCATTACATTCTTTCTTGATTGGAACATTAAGTTCATTCGAAGCCTCATACTTACGAATTCTGGACCGTTACTCGCTTTACTAGAGATCAAGAAGATAATATGAAGGCAAAGAGTTCCAAAATATAAGAGAAAATATAAAGCCCAATAACAACACGGAGGTTATAAACTGTGGATATTAATACGAATAGCAATATAAAGACTCGGTACAATTAAGAATAGTATCACCCCAAGGTAATAGTAGAAGTAAACAGATTTTCTGATGGAAGATTTAAAAGAAGGATGCCAGAAGTGATAATTAAAAAAATATTAAGGATTAGAACGGGATTAAGCATTTTCAAAAATCTTTTGGATGTATGAACTAAGAAAGAAAGTATAGGAATGGTGAGAATAATGGAACGGAAGAGTTTAATTTATAATGAAAATATCAGACAGGGTAATCGAGACAGATCATCGTATTTAATTATAGAGATCTTAACTTCCTTACTCGACAAAGAATCAAATCTTTTAGATTTCGAAGATTTCCTTTAAATCCATTGAATTTCAGAATTCAACCAAGACAACCTCAAAAGTTAAGACGAAACTTTATTTCTCCAATTCACCCTTTTGTGATAACTTCACTCATACGCTTCGAATAATAGGATTGTTTTATCTTTCTTACTCAATAACGATAAAACTCTGTTTATCAATTAATATTCATCATGAAAAAATTATTATTGTTAGTTATGACGACTCCTTTCTCTTCTTATTGGACCGACAGCTATACAAACCGAACCCACTATGGAAAATTACTATTACTTTATTTTTCTTGGTGGTTTGTAGGGCCAAATTTTAATCCACTCTTTATAGAAAAAGGATTTGCGGAACTATGTGATTGATAATCAAAGTGAAACAAGCATCGTGTCCCTACATTGTTGTTGTTGTTCTTCATAGCCGACGTAACCCATTTCCAGCTGGGATTCACGAAAACATAGATCAAATCAAAAACCAAAACCCTTTTGTTGTTTTCTTTTTTTGTGACTCAATACCCACCCCTTTCTTGTCAATTTCAGAAACCCCACAAATCCCTTTTATTCATTAGTGGGTTTTGTAAAGATTAAATATATTATACAGCCAATCCTAAAGACAAATGTTAGTGTATGTAGGGCACTGTAAAGATTTATGGTCAACAAAAGGAATCCTTTTAAATTAAATGGTACACGATCATCATCAACACATTCCTTGCTTATCCATTCGGGCTCAACGTAAACCAAACATGCCACTTTTCTTTTGGATTTGTTAAGTACTAATGGACTTGATTTTGTTTCTAATGGGCTGTTATTGGGCCAACACCCTCATCTGATCGTGGTTGCTGCTATACACCCTTTCTGTTGAAGCCTTATTCGCTTTTTATATTACAGCCATAAATTTCTATTTCTTGTAACTTTGAAAGAATACATGATGATAATTAAACACAATGATGTGAGGGAGTTGAAGATCACGTGAAGTATGGTGATGATAGAAGAAAATGAAGACGATGAACGATGATAATGATATGTTGGTGAATTCGGTTTATATGTTTATGATGATAAAATGAAAGGATTAAGTAAATTCCATAATGATCGCATGATAATTTACCTACTAATGATAACGTTAAAATGAAAATGAAAATAATAGAAGAAACTAATCAAGATGAAGATGATTCGTGATTTTATGAGATGATCAAGATGATGTATGTTGAAACCAAGATTTTAATGATGATTGTTATTGATGAAGAAGAAAGGGGAAACAGAAATGTCAGATTATATAGTTTTAGATAGGAATTACTTCAGCAAAACACACATGGAGTAATGGTTTATGAGTGTTGGTTTAACCGAGAGGTCTCGGGTTCGAGTCCGGTCTGGGGCATTTATTTTTGGGAAAACTCCTTAAGGTAGTATTACTTTTCTTAATATTATTATTATTATTATTATTATTATTATTATTATTATTATTATTATTATTATTATTATTATTATTATTATTATTATTATTATTATTATTATTATTAAGTATTATTACTATAAATAAATATTATGATTATTATGATTATTAACATGTCAATAATATAAACACATTTATTTTACGAAATTAATAAAAGATGAGATGGTAAAGATTATGGCAAAAGAATACAATTATGTTAATACGTGCGATTATGATTATGATTATGAGTTAAAAGCTTAGAAGTTATAATTATAAGTTTAGAAATTTAACACGGAGATTATTATGACTATTAATGTTATTATTAGTATTATCATTAACAGTATTATTAAAAATTATCATTTTTAAAAGTATCATTTTACTATTACTACTATTATTATTAATATTACTATTATTATTATTATTATTATTATTATTATTATTATCACTATTATTATTATTATTATGATTATTAATATTTCATATATATATTTTATATAAAAACACATTACAATCATATTAATATTACATATTACTATATTTTATCAATAGAATATCATTAATTAAACTATAATAAAATTTAATATGATAAATATTAATTATATACAATATATGAATTAAATATATTAAATTTATCTATATAACATATAATACAACAAGTATATTATTAATAATAAACTTGTTTGATTACGACTATGTGTGTTAATATATATACTTGATATAGGTTCGTGAATCCGAGGCCAACCTTGCATTGTTCAGTTCCGTCGTATGCATATTTTTACTACAAAATATCGTATCGTGAGTTTCATTACTCCCCTTTTACTCTTTACATTTTTTGGGCTGAGAATACATGCAAATGTTTTATTAACTGTTTTACAATAATTATATGCGTGAGTTTCATATGATCCCTTTTTCTCTTTAGATTTTGGGCTGAGAATACATGCAATATTTTATAATTGTTTTATGAAATGGATACAAATACTAAAACTAATTTTGCGTGAGTTTCATTTGCCTTTTTACCCTTTTATATTTTTGGGCTGAGAATACATGCGCAATTTTTATAAATGTTTTACGAAATAGACACAAGTAATCGAAACTACATTATATGGTTGAATGATCGAAATCGAATATGCCCCTTTTTATTAAGTCTGGTAATCTAAGAATTAGGGAACAGACACCCTAATTAACTCGAACTCTAAAGATAGATCTATCGGGCCCAACAAGCCCCATCCAAAGTACCGGATGCTTTAGTACTTCGAAATTTATATCATGTCCGAAGGAGGATCCCGGAATGATGGGGATATTCTTATATGCATATTGTTAATGTCGGTTACCAGGTGTTCAATCCATATGAATGATATTTTTGTCTCTATGCATGGGACGTATGTTTATGAGAAATGGAAATATGAAATCTTGTGGTCTATTAAAATTATGAAATGATTATTTATGTTAAACTAATGAACTCACCAACCTTTTGGTTGACACTTGAAAGCATGTTTATTCTCAGGTATGAAAGAAATCTTCCGCTGTGCATTTGCTCATTTTAAGGACATTACTTGGAGTAGATAATCGCTCTGGGATCAAATGTTGATGACTTTGTCCAGATGGATTAGGACGGGGCATTTCAACGGTAGTGTGTAAGCAGTATCTTGTCCCATCTGTTTGAGATAGGTGTTCCACCAGGTTAACGCATTACCTGTGAAGGTACATGTGTCGTACTTTACCTTGTCTTCTTCAGCACATTTCCTTATAGCAAACACAGATTTGACCTTCTCGGTCCATCATTTTAGTCCGATTGGTCCTTCAGTCCCGTCGAATTCTAGAGGCTTACAGGCAGTGAATCCTTGTAGGAGCATCCTACATGATTTCCTGTGGAGTTAACTCCAATGCTAGACCCTGAGTTATTGTTGTTGTTTTGCATTGCAGCCTGAACTGCGGCTATATTTGCAGCAAGGAATGCACGAAAATCTTCTTCGCTCATATTCAAGTTCTATCGAGTAGTCGGTGCCATTTCCTTCAAAAATAGCTAAAAGAGTTAAGTTAATCATATAGAATATTAGGAGTAGTCAATAATATTTCGTAGCATAATATGAACTTATTAATAAAAGCCATTTCTTCATATTAGTGTTTTATAATTTTTAGTTCGGGTAGTACCTTCCCGTTAAAGTTCATACTTAATAGCTTGCGCAAAAATTAACTACTACTATCGAAATAATATTCTATCATGAAAAATTTAATTCATTAACATTTCACGCTTAAAGTTTTGATACAATATCATACAATCATACAATACAGTTATTTTACATATAGCATGAAATAAGGCACACGATGACCATAATACCAGGAAGCTGTTAGGACAATTCTAGTGAAACTCAAACTGTTCAGTGAAGGCAATAAAGACACGTAATTCATAAGACCAGAAACAAGTCATGCATTCGAGTTTCACTAGTACTATTTGCCATCCTTGATCAAGTGGGGAATAACCATTGTGATCGTTGGGAAGGTAGCACGTTGTAACGTCGTCAAAAGGACAGGGGTTACGTAGTACAAACAGCGCCGTAATAAGTTAAAAACCTTACTTACTGTAGTGACCCGAACTTTTCCATGTTTATATATATATTAAATGAAATTGTTATTTACATGATTAAGTGTTTCCAACATGTTAAGCAATCAAACTTGTTAAGACTTGATTAATTGAAATAGGTTTCATATAGACAATTGACCACCCAAGTTGACCGGTGATTCACGAACGTTAAAACTTGTAAAAACTATACGATGACATATATATGGTTATATATATAGTTAACATGATTTTATTATAAGTATGTATCTCATTAGGTATTTTAACAATGAGTTATATACATAAAAATGAGACTATTAATTTAAGAAACTCGAAAACGATATATATAACGATTATCGCTATAACAACGTCTTACTAGGTACATATGAATCATATTAAGATATTGATACACTTGGTTAATTATGTTAAATGATAAGTAAATATATTATTAAGTGTATTAACAATGAAATACATATGTAAAAATAAGACTACTAACTTAATGATTTCGAAACGAGACATATATGTAACGATTATCGTTGTAACGGCATTTAACTGTATATATATCATACTAAGATATATTATATATCATAATATCATGATAATATAACAATTTAACATCTCATTTGTTATAATAAACAATGGGTTAACAACATTCAACAAGATCGTTAACTTAAAGGTTTCAAAACAACATTTACATCTAACGACTAACGATGACTTAACGACTCAGTTAAAATGTATATACATGTAGTTTTTTAATATGTATTCATACACTTTTGAAAGACTTCAATACACTTATCAAAATACTTCTACTTAACAAAAATGCTTACAATTACATCCTCGTTCAGTTTCATCAACAATTCTACTCGTATGCACCCGTATTCGTACTCGTACAATACACAGCTTTTAGATGTATGTACTATTGGTATATACACTCCAATGATCAGCTATTAGCAACCCATGTGAGTCACCTAACACATGTGGGAACCATCATTTGGCAACTAGCATGAAATATCTCATAAAATTACAAAAATATGAGTAATCATTCATGACTTATTTACATGAAAACAAAATTACATATCCTTTATATCTAATCCATACACCAACGACCAAAAACACCTACAAACACTTTTATTCTTCAATTTTCTTCATCTAATTGATCTCTCTCCAGTTCTATCTTCAAGTTCTAAGTGTTCTTCATAAATTCCAAAAGTTCTAGTTTCATAAAATCAAGAATACTTCCAAGATGGCAAGTTTACTTCCAAGTTTTCTAAATTCATTCCAAGTAATCATCCAAGATCAAGAAACCTTTGTTACTTACAGTAGGTTATCTTTCTAATACAAGGTAATAATCATATTCAAACTTTAATTCAATTTCTATAACTATAACAATCTTATTTCAAGTGGAAATCTTACTTGAAATTCTTTTCGTGTCATGATTCTGCTTCAAGAACTTTCAAGCCATCCAAGGATCCTTTGAACCTAGATCTATTTTTCTCATTTCCAGTAGGTTTATCCAAGGAACTTTAGGTAGTAATTATGTGCATAACATCATTCGATTCATACATATAAAGCTATCTTATTCGAAGGTTTAAACTTGTAATCACTAGAACATAGTTTAGTTAATTCTAAACTTGTTCGCAAATAAAAGTTAATCCTTCTAACTTGACTTTTAAAATCAACTAAACACATGTTCTATATCTATATGATATGCTAACTTAATGATTTAAAACCTGGAAACACGAAAAACACTGTAAAACTGGATTTACGCCGTCGTAGTAACACCGCGGGCTGTTTTGGGTTAGTTAATTAAAAACTATGATAAACTTTGATTTAAAAGTTGTTATTCTGGGAAAATGATTTTTATTATGAACATGAAACTATATCCAAAAATTATGGTTAAACTCAAAGTGGAAGTATGTTTTCTAAAATGGTCATCTAGACGTCGTTCTTTCGACTGAAATGACTACCTTTACAAAAACGACTTGTAACTTATTTTTCTGACTATAAACCTATACTTTTTCTGTTTAGATTCATAAAATAGAGTTCAATATGAAACCATAGCAATTTGATTCACTCAAAATGGATTTAAAATGAAGAAGTTATGGGTAAAACAAGATTGGATAATTTTTCTCATTTTAGCTACGTGAAAATTGGTAACAAATCTATTCCAACCATAACTTAATCAACTTGTATTGTATATTATGTAATCTTGAGATACCATAGACACGTATACAATGTTTCGACCTATCATGTCGACACATCTATATATATTTCGGAACAACCATAGACACTCTATATGTGAATGTTGGAGTTAGCTGTACAGGGTTGAGGTTGATTCCAAAATATATATAGTTTGAGTTGTGATCAATACTGAGATACGTATACACTGGGTCGTGGATTGATTCAAGATAATATTTATCGATTTATTTCTGTACATCTAACTGTGGACAACTAGTTGTAGGTTACTAACAAGGACAGCTGAATTAATAAACTTAAAACATCAAAATATATTAAAAGTGTTGTAAATATATTTTGAACATACTTTGATATATATGTATATATTGTTATAGGTTCGTGAATCAACCAGTGGCCAAGTCTTACTTCCCGACGAAGTAAAAATCTGTGAAAGTGAGTTATAGTCCCACTTTTAAAATCTAATATTTTTGGGATGAGAATACATGCATGTTTTATAAATGATTTACAAAATAGACACAAGTACGTGAAACTACATTCTATGGTTGAATTATCGAAATCGAATATGCCCCTTTTTATTAAGTCTGGTAATCTAAGAATTAGCGAACAGACACCCTAATTGACGCGAATCCTAAAGATAGATCTATTGGGCCTAACAAACCCATCCAAAGTACCGGATGCTTTAGTACTTCGAAATTTATATCATATCCGAAGGGTGTCCCGGAATGATGGGGATATTCTTATATATATGCATCTTGTTAATGTCGGTTACCAGGTGTTCACCATATGAATATTTTTATCTCTATGTATGGGATGTGTATTGAAATATGAAATCTTGTGGTCTATTGTTACGATTTGATATATATAGGTTAAACCTATAACTCACCAACATTTTTGTTGACGTTTAAAGCATGTTTATTCTCAGGTGAATACTAAGAGCTTCCGCTGTTGCATACTAAAATAAGGACAAGATTTGGAGTCCATGTTTGTATGATATTGTGTAAAAACTGCATTCAAGAAACTGATTTCGATGTAACATATTTGTATTGTAAACCATTATGTAATGGTCGTGTGTTGTAGTGACCCGAACTTTTCCATGTTTATATATATTAATTGAGATTGATATTTACATGATTAAATGTTTCCAACATGTTAAGCAATCAAACTTGTTAAGACTTGATTAATTGAAATATGTTTCATATAGACAATTGACCACCCAAGTTGACCGGTGATTCACGAACGTTAAAACTTGTAAAAACTATACGATGACATATATATGGTTATATATATAGTTAACATGTTTTTATTATAAGTATGTATCTCATTAGGTATTTTAACAATGAGTTATATACATAAAAATGAGACTATTAATTTAAGAAACTCGAAAACGATATATATAACGATTATCGTTATAACAACGTCTTACTAGGTACATATGAATCATATTAAGATATTGATACACTTGGTTAATTATGTTAAATGATAAGTAAATATATTATTAAGTGTATTAACAATGAAATACATATGTAAAAATAAGACTACTAACTTAATGATTTCGAAACGAGACATATATGTAACGATTATCGTTGTAACGACATTTAACTGTATATACATCATACTGAGATATATTATATATCATAATATCATGATAATATAACAATTTAATATCTCATTTGTTATAATAAACAATGGGTTAACAACATTCAACAAGATCGTTAACCTAAAGGTTTCAAAACAACATTTACATGTAACGACTAACGATGACTTAACGACTCAGTTAAAATGTATATACATGTAGTGTTTTAATATGTATTCATACACTTTTGAAAGACTTCAAGACACTTATCAAAATACTTCTACTTATCAAAAATGCTTACAATTACATCCTCGTTCAGTTTCATCAACAATTCTACTCTTATGCACCCGTATTCGTACTCGTACAATACACAACTTTTAGATGTATGTACTATTGGTATATACACTCCAATGATCAGCTCTTAGCAACCCATGTGAGTCACCTAACACATGTGGAAACCATCATTTGGCAACTAGCATGAAATATCTCATAAAATTACAAAAATATGAGTAATCATTCATGACTTATTTACATGAAAACAAAATTACATATCCTTTATATCTAATCCATACACCAATGACCAAAAACACCTACAAACACTTTCATTCTTCAATTTTCTTCATCTAATTGATCTCTCTCAAGTTCTATCTTTAAGTTCTAAGTGTTCTTCATAAATTCCAAAAGTTCTAGTTTCATAAAATCAAGAATACTTTCAAGTTTGCTAGCTCACTTCCAATCTTGTAAGGTGATCATCCAACCTCAAGAAATCTTTGTTTCTTACAGTAGGTTATCATTCTAATACAAGGTAATAATCATATTCAAACTTTGGTTCAATTTCTATAACTATAACAATCTTATTTCAAGTGATGATCTTACTTGAACTTGTTTTCGTGTCATGATTCTGCTTCAAGAACTTCGAGCCATCCAAGGATCCATTGAAGCTAGATCCATTTTTCTCTTTTCCAGTAGGTTTATCCAAGGAACTTAAGGTAGTAATGATGTTCATAACATCATTCAATTCATACATATAAAGCTATCTTATTCGAAGGTTTAAACTTGTAATCACTAGAACATAGTTTAGTTAATTCTAAACTTGTTCGCAAACAAAAGTTAATCCTTCTAACTTGACTTTTAAAATCAACTAAACACATGTTCTATATCTATATGATATGCTAACTTAATGATTTAAAACCTGGAAACACGAAAAACACCGTAAAACCGGATTTACGCCGTCGTAGTAACACCGCGGGCTGTTTTGGGTTAGTTAATTAAAAACTATGATAAACTTTGATTTTAAAGTTGTTATTCTGAGAAAATGATTTTTATTATGAACCTGAAACTATATCCAAAAATTATGATTAAACTCAAAGTGGAAGTATGTTTTCTAAAATGGTCATCTAGACGTCGTTCTTTCGACTGAAATGACTACCTTTACAAAAACGACTTGTAACTTATTTTTCCGACTATAAACCTATACTTTTCTGTTTAGATTCATAAAATAGAGTTCAATATGAAACCATAGCAATTTGATTCACTCAAAACGGATTTAAAATGAAGAAGTTATGGGTAAAACAAGATTGGATAATTTTTCTCATTTTAGCTACGTGAAAATTGGTAACAAATCTATTCCAACCATAACTTAATCAACTTGTATTGTATATTATGTAATCTTGAGATACCATAGACACGTATACAATGTTTCGACCTATCATGTCGACACATCTATATATATTTCGGAACAACCATAGACACTCTATATGTGAATGTCGGAGTTAGCTATACAGGGTTGAGGTTGATTCCAAAATATATATAGTTTGAGTTGTGATCAATACTGAGATACGTATACACTGGGTCGTGGATTGATTCAAGATAATATTTATCGATTTATTTCTGTACATCTAACTGTGGACAACTAGTTGTAGGTTACTAACGAGGACAGCTGACTTAATAAACTTAAAACATCAAAATATATTAAAAGTGTTGTAAATATATTTTGAACATACTTTGATATATATGTATATATTGTTATAGGTTCGTGAATCAACCAGTGGCCAAGTCTTACTTCCCGACGAAGTAAAAATCGGTGAAAGTGAGTTATAGTCCCACTTTTAAAATCTAATATTTTTGGGATGAGAATACATGCAGGTTTTATAAATGATTTACAAAATAGACACAAGTACGTGAAACTACATTCTATGGTTGAATTATCGAAATCGAATATGCCCCTTTTTATTAAGTCTGGTAATCTAAGAATTAGGGAACAGACACCCTAATTGACGCGAATCCTAAAGATAGATCTATTGGGCCTAACAAACCCCATCCAAAGTACCAGATGCTTTAGTACTTCGAAATTTATATCATATCCGAAGGGTGTCCCGGAATGATGGGGATATTCTTATATATGCATCTTGTTAATGTCGGTTACCAGGTGTTCACCATATGAATGATTTTTATCTCTATGTATGGGATGTGTATTGAAATATGAAATCTTGTGGTCTATTATTATGATTTAATATATATAGGTTAAACCTATAACTCACCAACATTTTTGTTGACGTTTTAAGCATGTTTATTCTCAGGTGATTATTAAGAGCTTCCGCTGTCGCATACTTAAATAAGGATGAGATTTGGAGTCCATGCTTGTATGATATTGTGTAAAAACTGCATTCAAGAAACTTATTTTGTTGTAACATATTTGTATTGTAAACCATTATGTAATGGTCGTGTGTAAACATGATATTTTAGATTATCTTTATTTGATAATCTACGTAAAGCTTTTTAAAACCTTTATCTATGAAATAAAGGTTATGGTTTGTTTTAAAAATGAATGCAGTCTTTGAAAAACGTCTCATATAGAGGTCAAAACCTCGCAACGAAATCAATTAATATGGAACGTTTTTAGTCAATAAGAACGGGACATTTCATGTGTAAACAGGATATTTTAGATTATCATTATTTGATAATCTACGTAAAGCTTTTTAAACCTTTATTTATGAAATAAAGATTATGGTTTGTTTTAAAAATGAATGCAGTCTTTGAAAAACATCTCATATAGAGGTCAAAACCTCGCAACGAAATCAATTAATATGGAATGTTTTTAATTAATAAGAACGTGACATTTCAGTTGGTATCAGAGCGTTGGTCTTAGAGAACCAGAATTTTTCATTAGTGTATCTTATCGAGTTTGTTAGGATGCATTAGTGAGTCTGGACTTCGACCGTGTTTACTTGAAAAATGATTGCTTAACAAATTTTGTTGGAAACAATATATTTTTAACATGTGAATATTATGTGATATATTAATCTCTTAACGCGTTTGATATTGTTTGATAGATGTCTACCTCTAGCACAAATCCCATTGACTCACCTAATAATAACGAAGAGTCGAATATATATTGGACTGATTCACAAGTTCCCGAAAAAGAACCGGAAGAAGAATCAGAACCGGAAGAGGAGGAACCGGAGGAGGAAATAGAACCGGTGGGGGAAATAATAAAACGGTTAAGTAAAAGAAAATCCTCAACCAACCGACCAAGGTTAATTATGGTCAATGGTGTTTCCGTCAAGGAAGCAAAATATTGGGAGGATTACCAATTCTCCGATGAATCGGATTCCGACGAGAATTCCGATGATGTTATAGAAATTACCCCAACTGAATTTAAAAAGGCAAAAGAAAATAATAAGGGAAAGGGCATAAAAATAGAGAAATCTAATTCCAACCCCGATGAACTTTATATGTATCGTCAACCCCCGAAGCCCTTAAGTTGTAACAATAACCCGGGAACCTCTAAACCACCAGGTTTTTCTAAACCGTTGTGGAAAACGACAGCTCGTATTAGGGGAACATCATATATCCCTAGAAACTTGGCAAAACGAACTAAAACCGAAGAAGAAGAAACGAGCGAGTCGGAATAAGATAGTTGTATTCGTGTGGTGTAATATATGTAATATAGTGTGCTTATGCTTTATGATATATGTAAAAATTGCTTGTATTAATAAGTATTTTTTTTTATGAATCTAACTCTTGTCTATTTTACAGTATAAAAACACAAAATGGATAGACAACCTAATATTTTAAGAGACCTACCCGGAGACATGATTGATGAAATCTTGTCTAGAGTCGGTCAGAATTCTTCGGCACAACTATTTACGGCGAAATCAGTTTGTAAGACATTCGAAGAACGTTCCAAGAATGTCTTGGTTTATAAGAGACTTTCGTTTGAAAGATGGGGGATATCACATTGGGAAACCCATAAGTTACGATGTGTTTACTTTGACGCATATATTGCGGGGAACCCAAATGCTATTTTACGCAACGGGTTAAGAAATTATTTTGACTCAATGTATCCGAATATAGGACTTCATGATTTAGAAAAAGCGGCTAACATGCAACATAAAGAAGCATGCTATGTTTACGGGTTAGTAATGTTCGCTTCTCACCAAAGTGAGAAAAAGAACATCGGGCTACAACTATTAAACAAAACATTCCCACAAGTGATGGAGTCGGTAATTGGGGTAAGAAATGAGGTTTTTAGGTTATTACGAGACTGTTGGTCATTACGTAACCCTCATCCCTTTGACGACGTTACAACACGCTGTCTTATCAACGGCCATAACGGTTATGTTCCACAAGACCAAGGATGGGAAGTAGTCCTAGTAAAACCAGAATGCATGACTTGTTTCTGGACGTATGAATTACGTGTCTTTATTGCCTTTGCTGAACGACTTGTGTACTAGCTAGAATTATCTTCACAACTATCTTGTATCAAAGTTATTGTGTGCTATATTTCATGCTTTATGTAAAATAAGCGGTATTGTAAGTTTGTAAAATATTGTATAAAGTTTAAACGCGAAATATTATTATAATCAGTTTTTCATATAGAATTGTAGTAGTTGAATTGTATATTAGCTACTAAGTATGAACTTAACGGGTAGGTACTACCAGAATTTAAACTTATAAAACGCTAATATGAAGAAAAAGCTTTTATAAATGAGTTCATATTATGCTACGAAATACTATTAACTACTCTTAATATTCTGTATGATTAACTTGTTCCATTTGACTATTTTGAAGGAAATGGCACCGACTACTCAACACACCGTGAATATGAATGAAGAGGAATTCCGTACTTTTCTAGCTTCAAACATAGCCGCAGTACAGGCTGCGCTACATACAAACAAAAACCTTGGATCTAGCAGTCCAGGAAATCGTGTAGGATGCACCTACAAAGAATTCACTGCCTGCAAACCTTTAGAATTTGATGGAACCGAAGGACCGATCGGATTGAAAAGGTGGACTGAGAAGGTCGAATCGGTGTTTGCCATAAGTAAGTGTACTGAAGAGGACAAAGTGAAGTACGCTACGCATACCTTCACAGGTTCTGCGTTAACATGGTGGAATACCTATCTAGAGCAAGTGGGACAAGATAATGCGTACGCACTACCGTGGTCAGCATTCAAGCACTTGATGAACGAGAAGTACCGTCCCAGAACCGAGGTCAATAAGCTCAAGACAGAACTTAGAGGGTTACGAACCCAAGGATTTGATATTACCACGTACGAAAGACGATTCCCAGAATTGTGCCTATTGTGTCCGGGAGCGTTCGAAGATGAGGAAGAGAAGATCGACGCGTTTGTGAAAGGATTACCGGAAAGAATCCAAAAAGATATAAGTTCACACGAGCCCGCCTCCATACAACAGGCATGTAGAATGGCTCACAAACTAGTGAACCAGATTGAGGAAAGAATTAAAGAACAGACGGCTGAAGAGGCCAATGTGAAGCAAGTCAAAAGAAAGTGGGAGGAATACGGTGATAAGAATCACCAATACAACAACAACAGCAATTACAATAATAATCGTAACAATTATCCCAAAAATCGCAACATCAATCGCAACTACAACAAATGGCCCAACAACAACAACAACAACAACAGCAACTACAACAATCATCCCAACAACAATAACAACCGCAACAACAACAACAATCCGAAGCAGCTATGCCAAAGGTGTGAAAAGTATCACTCGGGGTTCTGCACCAAATTTTGCAACAAGTGTAAAAGAAATGGTCATAGCGCGGCGAAGTGTGAGGTCTACGGACCAGGGGTTAACATAACGAAAGGAACAAATGGTGCCGGAACAAGTAATAGCGGAGCAAGTAGTGTCGGAGCAAGTTATGCCAATGTAGTTTGTTATAAATGTGGAAAACCGGGCCACATTATTAGAAATTTCCCGAACCAGGAGAACACGAATGGACAAGGCCGCGGAAGAGTTTTCAATATTAATGCGGCAGAGGCACAGGAAGACCCGGAGCTTGTTACGGGTATGTTTCTTATTGACAATAAATCTGCTTACGTTTTATTTGATTCGGGTGCGGATAGAAGCTATATGAGTAGAGATTTTTGTGCTAAATTAAGTTGTCCATTGACGCCGTTGGATAGTAAATTTTTACTCGAATTAGTAAACGGTAAATTAATTTCAGCAGATAATATATGTCGGAATCAAGAAATTAAACTGGGTAGCGAAATATTTAAGATTGATTTGATACCAGTAGAGTTAGGGAGTTTTGATGTAATAGTTGGCATGGACTGGCTGAAGAAGGTGAAAGCAGAGATCGTATGTTATAAAAATGCAATTCGCATTGTACGAGAAGAAGGAGAACCCTTAATGGTGTACGGAGAAAAGGGCAACATGAAGCTACATCTTATTAGTAATTTGAAGGCAAAAAAACTAATAAGAAAAGGTTGCTATGCTGTTCTAGCACACGTCGAGAAAGTACAAACTGAAGAAAAGAGCATCAATGATGTTCCCGTCACAAAAGAATTTCCCGATGTATTTCCGAAAGAATTACCGGGACTACCTCCACATCGATCTGTTGAATTTCAAATAGATCTTGTACCAGGAGCTGCACCAATAGCTCGTGCTCCTTATAGACTCGCACCCGGCGAGATGAAAGAACTGCAAAGCCAACTGCAAGAACTATTAGAACGTGGTTTCATTCGACCAAGCACATCACCATGGGGAGCTCCTGTTTTGTTTGTCAAGAAGAAGGATGGTACATTTAGGTTGTGTATTGACTACAGAGAGTTGAACAAACTTACCATCAAAAACCGTTATCCACTGCCGTGAATTGACGACTTATTTGATCAACTACAAGGCTCGTTGGTTTATTTGAAGATCGATTTACGTTCAGGATATCATCAAATGCTAGTAAAGGAGGATGATATTCCAAAAACTGCTTTTAGGACGCGTTATGGTCATTACGAGTTTATGGTTATGCCGTTTGGATTGACTAACGCACCAGCTCTGTTCATGGACCTTATGAACCGAGTGTGTGGGCCATATCTTGACAAGTTTGTCATTGTTTTCATCGATGACATACTTATTTACTCAAAGAATGATCAAGAGCACGAAGAACATTTGAGAAAAGTGCTAGAAGTATTGAGGAAAGAAAAACTGTACGCTAAGTTTTCAAAGTGTGCATTTTAGTTGGAAGAAGTTCAATTCCTCGGGCACATAGTGAACAAAGAAGGTATCCAGGTGGACCCGGCAAAGATCGAAACCGTTGAATAGTGGGAAACCCCAAAAACTCTGAAGCATATACGTCAATTTTTAGGATTGGCTAGTTACTACAGAAGATTCATCCAAGATTTCTCCAAAATAGCAAAACCCTTGACTGCATTAACGCATAAAGGGAAGAAATTTGAATGGAAGGATGAACAAGAAAAGGCGTTTCAATTATTGAAAAAAAGCTAACTACGGCACCTATATTGTCATTGCCTGAAGGGAATGATGATTTTGTGATTTATTGTGACGCATCAAAGCAAGGTCTCGGTTGTGTATTAATGCAACGGACGAAGGTGATTACTTATGCGTCTAGACAATTGAAGATTCACGAGCAAAATTATACGACGCATGATTTGGAATTAGGCGCAGTTGTTTTTGCATTAATAACTTGGTGGCACTACTTATATGGGGTCAAAAGTATATTATATATACCGACCACAAAAGTCTTCAACACATATTTAATCAGAAACAACTGAATATGAGGCAGCGTAGGTGGATTGAATTGTTGAATGATTACGACTTTGAGATTCGTTACCACCCGGGGAAGGCAAATGTGGTAGCCGACGCCTTGAGCAGAAAGGACAGAGAACCAATTCGAGTAAAATCTATGAATATAATGATTCACACTAACCTTACTACTCAAATAAAGGAGGCGCAACAAGGAGTTTTAAAAGAGGGTAATTTAAAGGATGAAATACCCAAAGGATCGGAGAAGCATCTTAATATTCGGGAAGACGGAACCCGATATAGGGCTGAAAGAATTTGGGTACCAAAATTTGGAGATATGAGAGAAATGGTACTTAGAGAAGCTCATAAAACCAGATACTCAATACATCCTGGAACGAGAAAGATGTACAAGGATCTCAAGAAACATTTTTGGTGGCCGGGTATGAAAGCCGATGTTGCTAAATACTTAAGAGAATGTTTGACGTGTTCTAAGGTCAAAGCTGAGCATCAGAAACCATCAGGTCTACTTCAACAACCCGAAATCCCGGAATGGAAATGGGAAAACATTACCATGGATTTCATCACTAAATTTCCAAGGACTGCAAGTGGTTTTTATACTATTTGGGTAATAGTTGATCGTCTCACCAAATCCGCACACTTCCTGCCAATAAGAGAAGATGACAAGATGGAGAAGTTAGCAAGACTGTATTTGAAGGAAGTCGTCTCCAGACATGGAATACCAATCTCTATTATCTCTGATAGGGATGGCAGATTTATTTCAAGATTCTGGCAGACATTACAGCAAGCATTAGGAACTCGTCTAGACATGAGTACTGCCTATCATCCACAAACTGATGGACAGAGCGAAAGGATGATACAAACGCTTGAAGATATGCTACGAGCTTGTGTTATTGATTTCGGAAACAGTTGGGATCGACATCTACCGTTAGCAGAATTTTCCTACAACAACAGCTACCATTCAAGCATTGAGATGGTGCCGTTTGAAGCACTTTATGGTAGAAAGTGCAGGTCTCCAATTTGTTGGAGTGAAGTGGGGGATAGACAGATTACGGGTCCGGAGATGATACAAGAAACTACCGAGAAAATCATCCAAATTCAACAATGATTGAAAATCGCCCAGAGTCGACAAAAGAGCTACGCGGACAGTAAAAGAAAAGATATAGAGTTTGAAATTAGAGAAATGGTCATGCTTAAGGTTTCACCTTGGAAAGGCGTTGTTCGATTTGGTAAACGAGGGAAACTAAATCCAAGGTACATTGGACCATTCAAGATTATAGATCGTGTCGGACTAGTAGCTTACAAACTGGAGCTACCTCAACAACTCGCGGCTGTACATAACACTTTCCACGTCTCAAATTTGAAGAAATGTTTTGCTAAAGAAGATCTCACTATTCCGTTGGATGAAATCCAAATCAATGAAAAACTTCAATTCATTGAAGAACCCGTCGAAATAATGGATTGTGAGGTTAAGAGACTTAAACAAAACAAGATACCGATTGTTAAGGTTCGATGGAATGCTCGTAGAGGACCCGAGTTCACCTGGGAGCGTGAAGATCAGATGAAGAAGAAATACCCGTATTTATTTCCAGAAGATACGTCAACACCTCCAACTGCTTAAAATTTCGGGACGAAATTTATTTAACGGGTAGGTACTGTAGTGACCCTAACTTTTCCATGTTTATATATATATTAAATGAAATTGTAATTTACATGATTAAGTGTTTCCATCATGTTAAGCAATCAAACTTGTTAAGACTTGATTAATTGAAATAGGTTTCATATAGACAATTGACCACCCAAGTTGACCGGTGATTCACGAACGTTAAAACTTGTAAAAACTATACGATGACATATATATGGTTATATATATAGTTAACATGATTTTATTATAAGTATGTATCTCATTAGGTATTTTAACAATGAGTTATATACATAAAAATGAGACTATTAATTTAAGAAACTCGAAAACGATATATATAACGATTATCGTTATAACAACGTCTTACTAGGTACATATGAATCATATTAAGATATTGATACACTTGGTTAATTATGTTAAATGATAATTAAATATATTATTAAGTGTATTAACAATGAAATACATATGTAAAAATAAGACTACTAACTTAATGATTTCGAAACGAGACATATATGTAACGATTATCGTTGTAACGGCATTTAACTGTATATATATCATACTAAGATATATTATTATTATATATCATAATATCATGATAATATAACAATTTAACATCTCATTTGTTATAATAAACAATGGGTTAACAACATTCAACAAGATCGTTAACCTAAAGGTTTCAAAACAACATTTACATGTAACGACTAACGATGACTTAACGACTCAGTTAAAATGTATATACATGTAGTGTTTTAATATGTATTCATACACTTTTGAAAGACTTCAAGACACTTATCAAAATACTTCTACTTAACAAAAATGTTTACAATTACATCCTCGTTCAGTTTCATCAACAATTCTACTCGTATGCACCCGTATTCGTACTCGTACAATACACAGCTTTTAGATGTATGTACTATTGGTATATACACTCCAATTATCAGCTCTTAGCAGCCCATGTGAGTCACCTAACACATGTGGGAACCATCATTTGGCAACTAGCATGAAATATCTCATAAAATTACAAAAATATGAGTAATCATTCATGACTTATTTACATGAAAACAAAATTACATATCCTTTATATCTAATCCATACACCAACGACCAAAAACACCTACAAACACTTTCATTCTTCAATTTTCTTCATCTAATTGATCTCTCTCCAGTTCTATCTTCAAGTTCTAAGTGTTCTTCATAAATTCCAAAAGTTCTAGTTTCATAAAATCAAGAATACTTCCAAGATGGCAAGTTTACTTCCAAGTTTTCTAAATCCATTCCAAGTAATCATCCAAGATTAAGAAACCTTTGTTACTTACAGTAGGTTATCTTTCTAATACAAGGTAATAATCATATTCAAACTTTAATTCAATTTCTATAACTATAACAATCTTATTTCAAGTGGAAATCTTACTTGAAATTGTTTTCGTGTCATGATTCTGCTTCAAGAACTTTCAAGCCATCCAAGGATCCTTTGAAGCTAGATCTATTTTTCTCATTTCTAGTAGGTTTATCCAAGGAACTTGAGGTAGTAATTATGTGCATAACATCATTCGATTCATACATATAAAGCTATCTTATTCGAAGGTTTAAACTTGTAATCACTAGAACATAGTTTAGTTAATTCTAAACTTGTTCGCAAATAAAAGTTAATCCTTCTAACTTGACTTTTAAAATCAACTAAACACATGTTCTATATCTATATGATATGCTAACTTAATGATTTAAAACCTGGAAACACGAAAAACACCGTAAAACCGGATTTACGCCGTCGTAGTAACACCGCGGGCTGTTTTGGGTTAGTTAATTAAAAACTATGATAAACTTTGATTTAAAAGTTGTTATTCTGGGAAAATGATTTTTATTATGAACATGAAACTATATCCAAAAATTATGGTTAAACTCAAAGTGGAAGTATGTTTTCTAAAATGGTCATCTAGACGTCGTTCTTTCGACTGAAATGACTACCTTTACAAAAACGACTTGTAACTTATTTTTCTGACTATAAACCTATACTTTTTCTGTTTAGATTCATAAAATAGAGTTCAATATGAAACCATAGCAATTTTATTCACTCAAAACAGATTTAAAATGAAGAAGTTATGGGTAAAACAAGATTGGATAATTTTTCTCATTTTAGCTACGTGAAAATTGGTAACAAATCTATTCCAACCATAACTTAATCAACTTGTATTGTATATTATGTAATCTTGAGATACCATAGACACGTATACAATGTTTCGACCTATCATGTCGACACATCTATATATATTTCAGAACAACCATAGACACTCTATATGTGAATGTTGGAGTTAGCTATACAGGGTTGAGGTTGATTCCAAAATATATATAGTTTGAATTGTGATCAATACTGAGATATGTATACACTGGGTCGTGGATTGATTCAAGATAATATTTATCGATTTATTTCTGTACATCTAACTGTGGACAACTAGTTGTAGGTTACTAACAAGGACAGCTGACTTAATAAACTTAAAACATCAAAATATATTAAAAGTGTTGTAAATATATTTTGAACATACTTTGATATACATGTATATATTGTTATAGGTTCGTGAATCAACCAGTGGCCAAGTCTTACTTCCCGACGAAGTAAAAATCTGTGAAAGTGAGTTATAGTCCCACTTTTAAAATCTAATATTTTTGGGATGAGAATACATGCATGTTTTATAAATGATTTACAAAATAGACACAAGTACGTGAAACTACATTCTATGGTTGAATTATCGAAATCGAATATGCCCCTTTTTATTAAGTCTGGTAATCTAAAAATTAGGGAACAGCCACCCTAATTGACGCGAATCCTAAAGATAAATCTATTGGGCCTAACAAACCCCATCCAAAGTACCGGATGCTTTAGTACTTCGAAATTTATATCATATCCAAAGGGTGTCCCGGAATGATGGGGATATTCTTATATATATGCATCTTGTTAATGTCGGTTACTAGGTGTTCACCATATGAATGATTTTTATCTCTATGTATGGGATGTGTATTGAAATATGAAATCTTGTGGTCTATTGTTACGATTTGATATATATAGGTTAAACCTATAACTCACCAACATTTTTGTTGACGTTTAAAGCATGTTTATTCTCAGGTGAATACTAAGAGCTTCCGCTGTTGCATACTAAAATAAGGACAAGATTTGGAGTCCATGTTTGTATGATATTGTGTAAAAACTGCATTCAAGAAACTGATTTCGATGTAACATATTTGTATTGTAAACCATTATGAAATGGTCGTGTGTAAACAGGATATTTTAGATTATCATTATTTGATAATCTACGTAAAGCTTTTTAAACCTTTATTTATGAAATAAAGGTTATGGTTTGTTTTAAAAATGAATGCAGTCTTTGAAAAATGTCTCATATAGAGGTCAAAACCTCGCAACGAAATCAATTAATATAGAACGTTTTTAATCAATAAGAACGGGACATTTCACTTACCCCAACTACTGAATCTGTCACTTGTGGGAATGTTTCATTAAGAAGTTGCAAACCGATGTTCTTTTTCTTAATTTGATGAGAGGCGAACATCACTAACCCGTAAACGTAACATGCTTCCTTAAGTTGCATGTTTGAAGCCCTTTTTAATGAATGAAATCCTATATTGGGATATTTGGAGTCAAAATATGCCCTCAACCCGTGGCGGAAAATTACATTAGGGTTTCTCGCACACATAGCCTTATTGAAAATATGACGTAACTTAAGGTCTCCCCAATGCGATATACACCACCTATCGAAGGAAAGCCTTTTATAAACCAAGGCATACCTTGAAATGTCCCGTTCTTATTGATTAAAAACGTTCCATATTAATTGATTTCGTTGCGAGGTTTTGACCTCTATATGAGACGTTTTTCAAAGACTGCATTCATTTTTAAACAAACCATAACCTTTATTTCATCAATAAAGGTTTAAAAAGCTTTACGTAGATTATCAAATAATGATAATCTAAAATATCCTGTTTACACACGACCATTACATAATGGTTTACAATACAAATATGTTACAACAAAATAAGTTTCTTGAATGCAGTTTTTACACAATATCATACAAGCATGGACTCCAAATCTTGTCCTTATTTAAGTATGCGACAGCGGAAGCTCTTAATAATCACCTGAGAATAAACATGCTTAAAACGTCAACAAAAATGTTGGTGAGTTATAGGTTTAACCTATATATATCAAATCGTAACAATAGACCACAAGATTTCATATTTCAATACACATCCCATACATAGAGATAAAAATCATTCATATGGTGAACACCTGGTAACCGACAATAACAAGATGCATATATAAGAATATCCCCATCATTCCGGGACCCCTTCGGATATGATATAAATTTCGAAGTACTAAAGCATCCGGTACTTTGGATGGGGTTTGTTAGGCCCAATAGATCTATCTTTAGGATTCGCGTCAATTAGGGTGTCTGTTCCCTAATTCTTAGATTACCAGACTTAATAAAAAGGGGCATATTCGATTTCGATAATTCAACCATAGAATGTAGTTTCACGTACTTGTGTCTATTTTGTAAATCATTTATAAAACCTGCATGTATTCTCATCCCAAAAATATTAGATTTTAAAAGTGGGACTATAACTCACTTTCACAGATTTTTACTTCGTCGGGAAGTAAGACTTGGCCACTGGTTGATTCACGAACCTATAACAATATATACATATATATCAAAGTATGTTCAAAATATATTTACAACACTTTTAATATATTTTGATGTTTTAAGTTTATTAAGTCAGCTGTCCTCGTTAGTAACCTACAACTAGTTGTCCACAGTTAGATGTACAGAAATAAATCGATAAATATTATCTTGAATCAATCCACGACCCAGTGTATACGTATCTCAGTATTGATCACAACTCAAACTATATATATTTTGGAATCAACCTCAACCCTGTATAGCTAACTCCAACATTCACATATAGAGTGTCTATGGTTGTTCCGAAATATATATAGATGTGTCGACATGATAGGTCGAAACATTGTATACGTGTCTATGGTATCTCAAGATTACCTAATATACAATACAAGTTGATTAAGTTATGGTTGGAATAGATTTGTTACCAATTTTCACGTAGCTAAAATGAGAAAAATTATCCAATCTTGTTTTACCCATAACTTCTTCATTTTAAATCCGTTTTGAGTGAATCAAATTGCTATGGTTTCATATTGAACTCTATTTTATGAATCTAAACAGAAAAAGTATAGGTTTATAGTCGGAAAAATAAGTTACAAGTCGTTTTTGTAAAGGTAGTCATTTCAGTCGAAAGAACGACGTCTAGATGACCATTTTAGAAAACATACTTCCACTTTGAGTTTAACCATAATTTTTTGATATAGTTTCATGTTCATAATAAAAATCATTTTCTCAGAATAACAACTTTTAAATCAAAGTTTATCATAGTTTTTAATTAACTAACCCAAAACAGCCCGCGGTGTTACTACGACGGCGTAAATCCGGTTTTACGGTGTTTTTCGTGTTTCCAGGTTTTAAATCATTAAGTTAGCATATCATATAGATATAGAACATGTGTTTAGTTGATTTTAAAAGTCAAGTTAGAAGGATTAACTTTTGTTTGCGAACAAGTTTAGAATTAACTAAACTATGTTCTAGTGATTACAAGTTTAAACCTTCGAATAAGATAGCTTTATATGTATGAATCGAATGATGTTATGAACATCATTACTACCTTAAGTTCCTTGGATGAACCTACTGGAAAAGAGAAAAATGGATCTAGCTTCAATGGATCCTTGGATGGCTCAAAGTTCTTGAAGCAAAATCATGACACGAAAACAAGTTCAAGTAAGATCATCACTTGAAATAAGATTGTTATAGTTATAGAAATTGAACCAAAGTTTGAATATGATTATTACCTTGTATTAGAATGATAACCTACTGTAAGAAACAAAGATTTCTTGAGGTTGGATGATCACCTTACAAGATTGGAAGTGAGCTAGCAATCTTGAAAGTATTCTTGATTTTATGAAACTAGAACTTTTGAAATTTATGAAGAACACTTAGAACTTGAAGATAGAACTTGAGAGAGATCAATTAGATGAAGAAAATTGAAGAATGAAAGTGTTTGTAGGTGTTTTTGGTCGTTGGTGTATGGATTAGATATAAAGGATATGTAATTTTGTTTTCATGTAAATAAGTCATGAATGATTACTCATATTTTTGTAATTTTATGAGATATTTCATGCTAGTTGCCAAATGATGGTTCCCACATGTGTTAGGTGACTCACATGGGCTGCTAAGAGCTGATCATTGGAGTGTATATACCAATAGTACATACATCTAAAAGCTGTGTATTGTACGAGTACGAATACGGGTGCATACGAGTAGAATTGTTGATGAAACTGAACGAGGATGTAATTGTAAGCATTTTTGTTAAGTAGAAGTATTTTGATAAGTGTCTTGAAGTATTTCAAAAGTGTATGAATACATATTAAAACACTACATGTATATACATTTTAACTGAGTCGTTAAGTCATCGTTAGTCGTTACATGTAAATGTTGTTTTGAAACCTTTAGGTTAACGATCTTGTTAAAGGTTGTTAACCCAATGTTTATAATATCAAAAGAGATTTTAAATTATTATATTATCATGATATTATGATGTACGAATATCTCTTAATATGATATATATACATTAAATGTCGTTACAACGATAATCGTTACATATATGTCTCGTTTCAAAATCATTAAGTTAGTAGTCTTGTTTTTACATATGTAGTTCATTGTTAATATACTTAATGATATGTTTACATATCATAATATCATGTTAACTATATATATAACCATATATATGTCATCATATAGTTTTTACAAGTTTTAACGTTCGTGAATCACCGGTCAACTTGGGTGGTCAATTGTCTATATGAAACCTATTTCAATTAATCAAGTCTTAACAAGTTTGATTGCTTAACATGTTGGAAACATTTAATCATGTAAACATCAATCTCAATTAATATATATAAACATGGAAAAGTTCGGGTCACTACAGTACCTACCCGTTAAATAAATTTCGTCCCGAAATTTTAAGCTGTTGAAGGTGTTGACGAATCTTCTGGAAATAGATGCGGGTATTTCTTCTTCATCTGATCTTCACGCTCCCAGGTGAACTCGGGTCCTCTACGAGCATTCCATCGAACCTTAACAATTGGTATCTTGTTTTGCTTAAGTCTTTTAACCTCACGATCCATTATTTCGACGGGTTCTTCGATGAATTGAAGTTTTTCGTTGATTTGGATTTCATCTAACGGAATAGTGAGATCTTCTTTAGCAAAACATTTCTTCAAATTCGAGACGTGGAAAGTGTTATGTACAGCCGCGAGTTGTTGAGGTAACTCAAGTCGGTAAGCTACTGGTCCGACACGATCAATAATCTTGAATGGTCCAATATACCTTGGATTTAATTTCCCTCGTTTACCAAATCGAACAACGCCTTTCCAAGGTGCAACTTTAAGCATGACCATCTCTCCAATTTCAAATTCTATATCTTTTCTTTTAATGTCAGCGTAGCTCTTTTGTCGACTTTGGGCGGTTTTCAACCGTTGTTGAATTTGGATGATCTTCTCGGTAGTTTCTTGTATAATCTCCGGACCCGTAATCTGTCTATCCCCCACTTCACTCCAACAAATCGGAGACCTGCACTTTCTACCATAAAGTGCTTCAAACGGCGCCATCTCAATGCTTGAATGGTAGCTGTTGTTGTAGGAAAATTCTGCTAACGGTAGATGTCGATCCCAACTGTTTCCGAAATCAATAACACATGCTCGTAGCATGTCTTCAAGCGTTTGTATCGTCCTTTCGCTCTGCCCATCAGTTTGTGGATGATAGGCAGTACTCATGTCTAGACGAGTTCCTAATGCTTGCTGTAATGTCTGCCAGAATCTTGAAATAAATCTGCCATCCCTATCAGAGATAATAGAGATTGGTATTCCATGTCTGGAGACGACTTCCTTCAAATACAGTCGTGCTAACTTCTCCATCTTGTCATCTTCTCTTATTGGTAGGAAGTGTGCTGATTTGGTGAGACGATCAACTATTACCCAAATAGTATCAAAACCACTTGCAGTCCTTGGCAATTTAGTGATGAAATCCATGGTAATGTTTTCCCATTTCCATTCTGGGATTTCGGGTTGTTGAAGTAGACCTGATGGTTTCTGATGCTCAGCTTTGACTTTAGAACACGTCAAACATTCTCCTACGTATTTAGCAACATCGGCTTTCATACCCGGCCACCAAAAATGTTTCTTGAGATCCTTGTACATCTTCCCCGTTCCAGGATGTATTGAGTATCTGGTTTTATGAGCTTCTCTAAGTACCATTTCTCTCATATCTCCAAATTTTGGTACCCAAATCCTTTCAGCCCTATACCGGGTTCCGTCTTCCCGAATATTAAGATGCTTCTCCGATCCTTTGGGTATTTCATCCTTTAAATTTCCCTCTTTTAAAACTCCTTGTTGCGCCTCCTTTATTTGAGTAGTAATGTTATTATGAATCATTATATTCATAGATTTTACTCGAATGGGTTCTCTATCCTTCCTGCTCAAGGCATCGGCTACCACATTTGCCTTCCCCGGGTGGTAACGAATCTCAAAATCGTAATCATTCAATAATTCAATCCACCTACGCTGCCTCATATTCAGTTGTTTCTGATTAAATATGTGTTGAAGACTTTTGTGGTCGGTATATATAATACTTTTGACCCCATATAAGTAGTGCCTCCAAGTCTTTAATGCAAAAACAACCGCGCCTAATTCCAAATCATGCGTCGTATAATTTTGTTCGTGAATCTTCAATTGTCTAGACGCATAAGATATCACCTTCGTTCGTTGCATTAATACACAACCGAGACCTTGCTTTGATGCGTCACAATAAATCACAAAATCATCATTCCCTTCAGGCAATGACAATATAGGTGCCGTAGTTAGCTTTTTCTTCAATAACTGAAACGCTTTCTCTTGTTCATCATTCCATTCAAATTTCTTCCCTTTATGCGTTAATGCAGTCAAGGGTTTTGCTATTCTGGAAAAGTCTTGGATGAACCTTCTGTAGTAACCAGCTAGTCCTAAAAACTGGCGTATGTGTTTCGGAGTTTTCGGGGTTTCCCACTTTTCAACAGTTTCTATCTTTGCCGGATCCACCTTAATACCTTCTTTGTTCACTATGTGACCGAGGAATTGAACTTCTTCCAACCAAAATGCACACTTTGAAAACTTAGCGTACAATTCTTCCTTCCTCAATACTTCTAACACCTTTCTCAAATGTTCACCGTGTTCTTGGTCATTCTTTGAGTAAATAAGTATGTCATCAATGAAAACAATGACAAACTTGTCAAGGTATGGTCCACACACTCGGTTCATAAGGTCCATGAACACAGCTGGTGCATTAGTTAAACCAAACGGCATGACCATAAACTCGTAATGACCGTAACGTGTTCTGAAAGCAGTCTTTGGAATATCATCTTCTTTCACCCGCATTTGATGATACCCGGAACGTAAGTCAATCTTTGAATAAACAGACGAGCCTTGTAGTTGATCAAATAAGTCGTCGATTCTCGGTAGTGGGTAGCGGTTCTTGATGGTAAGTTTGTTCAACTCTCGGTAGTCGATACACAACCTAAATGTACCATCTTTCTTCTTGACAAACAAAACAGGAGCTCCCCACGGTGATGTGCTTGGTCGAATGAAACCACGCTCTAAAAGTTCTTGTAATTGGCTTTGCAGTTCTTTCATCTCGCTGGGTGCGAGTCTGTAAGGAGCACGAGCTATTGGTGCAGCTCCTAGTACAAGATCTATTTGAAATTCAACGGATCGATGTGGGGGTAATCCCGGTAATTCTTTCGGAAATACATCGGGAAATTCTTTTGCAATGGGAACATCATTGATGCTCTTTTCTTCAGTTTGTACTTTCTCGACGTGTGCTAGAACAGCATAGCAACCTTTTCTTATTAGTTTTTGTGCCTTCAAATTACTAATAAGATGTAGCTTCGTGTTGCCCTTTTCTCCGTACACCATTAAGGGTTTTCCTTTTTCTCGTATAATGCGAATTGCATTTTTGTAACAAACGATCTCCGCTTTCACTTCTTTCAACCAGTCCATACCGATTATCACATCAAAACTCCCTAACTCTACTGGTATCAAATCAATCTTAAATGTTTCGCTAACCAGTTTAATTTCTCGATTCCGACATATATTATCTGCTGAAATTAATTTACCATTTGCTAATTCGAGTAAAAATTTACTATCCAAAGGCATCAATGGACAACTTAATTTAGCACAAAAATCTCTACTCATATAGCTTCTATCCGCACCCGAATCAAATAAAACGTAAGCAGATTTATTGTCAATAAGAAACGTACCCGTAACAAGCTCCGGGTCTTCCTGTGCCTCTACCGCATTAATATTGAAAACTCTTCCACGGCCTTGTCCATTCGTGTTCTCCTGGTTCGGGCAATTTCTAATAATGTGGCCTGGTTTTCCACATTTATAACAAACTACATTGGCATAACTTGCTCCGACACTACTTGCTCCGCCATTACTCGTTCCGACACCATTTGTTCCTTTCGTTCTATTAACCCCTGGTCCGTAGACCTCACACTTCGCCGCGCTATGACCATTTCTTTTACACTTGTTGCAAAATTTGGTGCAGAACCCCGAGTGATTCTTTTCACACCTTTGGCATAGTTGCTTCTGATTGTTGTTGTTGTTGTTGCGATTATTATTGTTGTTGGGATGATTGTTGTAGTTGCTGTTGTTGTTGTTGTTGTTGTTGTTGTTGTTGTTGTTGTTGTTGGGCCGTTTGTTGTAGTTGCGATTGATGTTGTGATTGTTGGGATAATTGTTGCGATTATTGTTGTAATTGCTGTTGTTGTTGTATTGGTGATTCTTATCACCGTTTTCCTCCCACTTTCTTTTGACTTGCTTCACATTGGCCTCTTCAGCAGTCTGTTCTTTAATTCTTTCTTCAATTTGGTTCACGAGTTTGTGAGCCATTCTACATGCCTGTTGTATGGAGGCGGGCTCGTGTGAGCTTATATCTTCTTGGATTCTTTCTGGTAATCCTTTCACAAACGCGTCAATCTTCTCTTCCTCATCTTCGAATGCTCCCGGACACAATAGGCACAATTCTGTGAATCGTCTTTCGTATGTGGTAATATCAAATCCTTGGGTTCGTAACCCTCTAAGTTCTGTCTTGAGCTTATTGACCTCAGTTCTGGGACGGTACTTCTCGTTCATCAAGTGCTTGAATGCTGACCAAGGTAGTGCGTACGCATCATCTTGTCCCACTTGCTCTAGATAGGTATTCCACCATGTTAACGCAGAACCTGTGAAGGTATGCGTAGCGTACTTCACTTTGTCCTCTTCAGTACACTTACTTATGGCAAACACCGATTCGACCTTCTCGGTCCACCGTTTCAATCCGATCGGTCCTTCGGTTCCATCAAATTCCAAAGGTTTGCAGGCAGTGAATTCTTTGTACGTGCATCCTACACGATTTCCTGTACTGCTAGATCCAAGGTTATTGTTGGTATGTAGCGCAGCCTGTACTGCGGCTATGTTTGAAGCTAGAAAAGTACGGAATTCCTCTTCATTCATATTCACGGTGTGTCGAGTAGTCGGTGCCATTTCCTTCAAAATAGTCAAATGGAACAAGTTAATCATACAGAATGTTAAGAGTAGTTAATAGTATTTCGTAGCATAATATGAACTCATTTATAAAAGCTTTTTCTTCATATTAGCGTTTTATAAGTTTAAATTCGGGTAGTACCTACCCGTTAAGTTCATACTTAGTAGCTAATATACAATTCAACTACTACAATTCTATATGAAAAACTGATTGTAATAATATTTCACGTTCAAGCTTTTATACAATATTTTACAAACTTACAATACCGCTTATTTTACATAAAGCATGAAATATAGCACACAATAACTTTGATACAAGATAGTTGTGAAGATAATTCTAGCTAGTACACAAGTCGTTCAGCAAAGGCAATAAAGACACGTAATTCATACGTCCAGAAACAAGTCATGCATTCTGGTTTTACTAGGACTACTTCCCATCCTTGGTCTTGTGCAACATAACCGTTATGGCCGTTGATAAGACAGCGTGTTGTAACATCATCAAAGGGACGAGGGTTACGTAATGTCCAACAGTCCCGTAATAATCTAAAAACCTCATTTCTTACCCCAATTACCGACTCCGTCACTTGTGGAAACGTTTTGTTTAATAGTTGTAGCCCGATGTTCTTGTTCTCACTTTGGTGAGAAGCGAACATTACTAATCCGTAAGCATAACATGCTTCTTTATGTTGCATGTTAGCCGCTTTTTCTAAATCACGAAGTCCAATATTCGGATATATTGAGTCAAAATAATTTCTTAACCCGTTGCGTAAAATAGCATTTGGGTTCCCCGCAATATATGCGTCAAAGTAAACACATCGTAACTTATGGGTTTCCCAATGTGATATCCCCCATCTTTCAAACGAAAGTCTCTTATAAACCAAGACATTCTTGGAACGTTCTTCGAATGTCTTACAAACTGATCTCGCCTTAAATAGTTGTGCCGAAGAATTCTGGCCGACTCTAGACAAGATTTCATCAATCATGTCTCCGGGTAGGTCTCTTAAAATATTGGGTTGTCTATCCATTTTGTGTTTTTAAACTGTAAAATAGACAAGAGTTAGATTCATAAAAAAAAATACTTATTAATACAAGCAATTTTTACATATATCATAAAGCATAAGCACACTATATTACATATATTACACCACACGAATACAACTATCTTATTCCGACTCGCTCGTTTCTTCTTGTTGGGTTTTGGTTCGTTTTGCCAAGTTTCTAGGGATATATGATGTTCCCCTAATACGAGCCGTCGTTGTCCACATTGGTTTAGAAAAACCTGGTGGTTTAGAGGTTCCCGGGTCATTGTTACAACTTAAGGACTTCGGGGGTTGACGATACATATAAAGTTCATCGGGGTTGGAATTAGATTTCTCTATTTTTATGCCCTTTCCCTTATTATTTTCTTTTGCCTTTTTAAATTCAGTTGGGGTTATTTCTATAACATCATCGGAATTCTCGTCGGAATCCGATTCATCGGAGAATTGGTAATCCTCCCAATATTTTGCTTCCTTGGCGGAAACACCATTGACCATAATTAACCTTGGTCGGTTGGTTGAGGATTCTCTTTTACTTAACCGTTTTATTATTTCCCCCACCGGTTCTATTTCTTCTTCCGGTTCCGATTCTTCTTCCGGTTCCGATTCTTCTTCCGGTTCCGACTCTTCTTCCGGTTCCTCTTCGGGAACTTGTGAATCAGTCCACGAATCATTCCAATTTACATTTGACTCTTCATTATTATTAGGTGAGTCAATGGGACTTGTTCTAGAGGTAGACATCTATCACATAATATCAAACACGTTAAGAGATTAATATATCACATAATATTCATATGTTAAAAATATATAGTTTCCAACAAAAATGTTAAGCAATCATTTTTAAAGAAAACACGGTCGAAGTCCAGACTCACTAATGCATCCTAACAAACTCGATAAGACACACTAATGCAATTTTCTGGTTCTCTAAGACCAACGCTCTGATACCAACTGAAATGTCCCGTTCTTATTGATTAAAAACGTTCCATATTAATTGATTTCGTTGCGAGGTTTTGACCTCTATATGAGACGTTTTTCAAAGACTGCATTCATTTTTAAACAAACCATAACCTTTATTTCATCAATAAAGGTTTAAAAAGCTTTACGTAGATTATCAAATAATGATAATCTAAAATATCCTGTTTACACACGACCATTACATAATGGTTTACAATACAAATATGTTACAACAAAATAAGTTTCTTGAATGCAGTTTTTACACAATATCATACAAGCATGGACTCCAAATCTTGTCCTTATTTAAGTATGCGACAGCGGAAGCTCTTAATAATCACCTGAGAATAAACATGCTTAAAACGTCAACAAAAATGTTGGTGAGTTATAGGTTTAACCTATATATATCAAATCGTAACAATAGACCACAAGATTTCATATTTCAATACACATCCCATACATAGAGATAAAAATCATTCATATGGTGAACACCTGGTAACCGACAATAACAAGATGCATATATAAGAATATCCCCATCATTCCGGGACACCCTTCGGATATGATATAAATTTCGAAGTACTAAAGCATCCGGTACTTTGGATGGGGTTTGTTAGGCCCAATAGATCTATCTTTAGGATTCGCGTCAATTAGGGTGTCTGTTCCCTAATTCTTAGATTACCAGACTTAATAAAAAGGGGCATATTCGATTTTGATAATTCAACCATAGAATGTAGTTTCACGTACTTGTGTCTATTTTGTAAATCATTTATAAAACCTGCATGTATTCTCATCCCAAAAATATTAGATTTTAAAAGTGGGACTATAACTCACTTTCACAGATTTTTACTTCGTCGGGAAGTAAGACTTGGCCACTGGTTGATTCACGAACCTATAACAATATATACATATATATCAAAGTATGTTCAAAATATATTTACAACACTTTTAATATATTTTGATGTTTTAAGTTTATTAAGTCAGCTGTCCTCGTTAGTAACCTACAACTAGTTGTCCACAGTTAGATGTACAGAAATAAATCGATAAATATTATCTTGAATCAATCCACGACCCAGTGTATACGTATCTCAGTATTGATCACAACTCAAACTATATATATTTTGGAATCAACCTCAACCCTGTATAGCTAACTCCAACATTCACATATAGAGTGTCTATGGTTGTTCCGAAATATATATAGATGTGTCGACATGATAGGTCGAAACATTGTATACGTGTCTATGGTATCTCAAGATTACATAATATACAATACAAGTTGATTAAGTTATGGTTGGAATAGATTTGTTACCAATTTTCACGTAGCTAAAATGAGAAAAATTATCCAATCTTGTTTTACCCATAACTTCTTCATTTTAAATCCGTTTTGAGTGAATCAAATTGCTATGGTTTCATATTGAACTCTATTTTATGAATCTAAACAGAAAAAGTATAGGTTTATAGTCGGAAAAATAAGTTACAAGTCGTTTTTGTAAAGGTAGTCATTTCAGTCGAAAGAACGACGTCTAGATGACCATTTTAGAAAACATACTTCCACTTTGAGTTTAACCATAATTTTTTGATATAGTTTCATGTTCATAATAAAAATCATTTTCTCAGAATAACAACTTTTAAATCAAAGTTTATCATAGTTTTTAATTAACTAACCCAAAACAGCCCGCGGTGTTACTACGACGGCGTAAATCCGGTTTTACGGTGTTTTTCGTGTTTCCAGGTTTTAAATCATTAAGTTAGCATATCATATAGATATAGAACATGTGTTTAGTTGATTTTAAAAGTCAAGTTAGAAGGATTAACTTTTGTTTGCGAACAAGTTTAGAATTAACTAAACTATGTTCTAGTGATTACAAGTTTAAACCTTCGAATAAGATAGCTTTATATGTATGAATCGAATGATGTTATGAACATCATTACTACCTTAAGTTCCTTGGATGAACCTACTGGAAAAGAGAAAAATGGATCTAGCTTCAATGGATCCTTGGATGGCTCAAAGTTCTTGAAGCAAAATCATGACACGAAAACAAGTTCAAGTAAGATCATCACTTGAAATAAGATTGTTATAGTTATAGAAATTGAACCAAAGTTTGAATATGATTATTACCTTGTATTAGAATGATAACCTACTGTAAGAAACAAAGATTTCTTGAGGTTGGATGATCACCTTACAAGATTGGAAGTGAGCTAGCAATCTTGAAAGTATTCTTGATTTTATGAAACTAGAACTTTTGAAATTTATGAAGAACACTTAGAACTTGAAGATAGAACTTGAGAGAGATCAATTAGATGAAGAAAATTGAAGAATGAAAGTGTTTGTAGGTGTTTTTGGTCGTTGGTATATGGATTAGATATAAAGGATATGTAATTTTGTTTTCATGTAAATAAGTCATGAATGATTACTCATATTTTTGTAATTTTATGAGATATTTCATGCTAGTTGCCAAATGATGGTTCCCACATGTGTTAGGTGACTCACATGGGCTGCTAAGAGCTGATCATTGGAGTGTATATACCAATAGTACATACATCTAAAAGCTGTGTATTGTACGAGTACGAATACGGGTGCATACGAGTAGAATTGTTGATGAAACTGAACGAGGATGTAATTGTAAGCATTTTTGTTAAGTAGAAGTATTTTGATAAGTGTCTTGAAGTCTTTCAAAAGTGTATGAATACATATTAAAACACTACATGTATATACATTTTAACTGAGTCGTTAAGTCATCGTTAGTCGTTACATGTAAATGTTGTTTTGAAACCTTTAGGTTAACGATCTTGTTAAAGGTTGTTAACCCAATGTTTATAATATCAAAAGAGATTTTAAATTATTATATTATCATGATATTATGATGTACGAATATCTCTTAATATGATATATATACATTAAATGTCGTTACAACGATAATCGTTACATATATGTCTCGTTTCAAAATCATTAAGTTAGTAGTCTTGTTTTTACATATGTAGTTCATTGTTAATATACTTAATGATATGTTTACATATCATAATATCATGTTAACTATATATATAACCATATATATGTCATCATATAGTTTTTACAAGTTTTAACGTTCGTGAATCACCGGTCAACTTGGGTGGTCAATTGTCTATATGAAACCTATTTCAATTAATCAAGTCTTAACAAGTTTGATTGCTTAACATGTTGGAAACATTTAATCATGTAAACATCAATCTCAATTAATATATATAAACATGGAAAAGTTCGGGTCACTACATACCTGAAACGTCTTTCAAACATCTTACAAACTAATTTTTCCATAAACAATTGAGCCGAGGAATCCTGACCAACTCTAGACAAGATTTCATCAATCATATCCCGTGGTAGGTCTTCTAAAATATCTGGTTGTCTATCCTTAACGTCCATTTTATATTTTTATACTGTAAAAGAGATGAAAAATTAGATCTTGTAAAGGATGATAGAATACAAACATTACAAGCAATTTTTACATACATCATAAAAGTACAAGCACACTACAGTACACATATTACACAGCATGATTATAATTCTTTATTCTGACTCACTTGTTTCCTCCTCCTCGGACTTGGTTCGTTTTGCTAATTTCCTAGGAATACATGGTGCTCCTCTAATACGAGCCGTCGTTTTCACAAATGGTTTAGAAAAACCTGGTGGCTTAGATGTTCCCGGGTTATAGTTAAAATTTAACAAATACGGGTGTTTACGGTATATCCCATAGGGATATTTCATGTTAACATAAAGTTCATCGGTTTTGGACTTGGGTTTCTGTATTTTGATAGCTTTTCCCTTATTGTTTTCTTTTGCTATTTTAAATTAGGCCTGGGTAATTTCTATAACATCATCAGAATCTGATTCATCAGAAAATTGGTAATTTTCCCTATATTTTGCTTCCTTGGCGGAAACACCATTGACCATTTTTAACGTTGGTCCATTGGTTGAGGAGTTTCTTTTATTTATTTGTTTTTCTGTGGTTCTTAATATTTCTTCCTCCGGAACCTCTTCTTCTTCTGGTTCCTCTTCTTTCGGTTCCTCTTATTCCGGTTCCTCTTCTTCCAGTTCTTCTTTTTCTTCTTCTTCCGGAATTTGTGAATCTTCCCAAAATACATTCGACTCTTCATTATTATTAGGTGAGTCAATGGGATTTGTACTAGAGGTAGACATCTATCACACAATAGCAAGTACGTTAAGAGATTAATATATCACATATTATTTACATGTTAACAATATATAGTTTCCAACGAACGTGTTAAGCAATCGTTTTTAAAGAAAAACACGGTCGAAGTCCAGACTCACTAATGCATCCTAACAAACTCGATAAGATACACTAATGCAAAATTCTACTTCTCTAAGACCAACGCTCAGATACCAACTGAAATATGCCATTCATATCGATTATAAACGTTTCATATTAATTGATTCTGTTGCGAGGTTTTGATCTCTATATGAGACGTCTTTCAAAGACTGCATTCGATTTTTAAAACAAATCATAACCTTTATTTTATCGATAAAGGTTTAAAAAGTATTACATAGATTATCAAGTAATGATAATAAAAATTATAGCGTTTACACACGACCATTACATAATGGTTCACAATAATATTTTACAACAATTTATTTTTCGAATGCAGTTTTCAAACAATATTATACAAGCATGCTGACTCCAAATCTTGTCCTTAATTAGCATGCAACAGTGGAAGCTCTTAATAATCACCTGAGAATAAACATGCTTAAAAACGTTAACAAAAATGTTGGTGAGTTATAGGTTTAACCTATATGTATCAAATTGTAATAATAGACTACAAGATTTCATTAATAAATAATCATACACTTGCAAGTGTATAAAAATCATTCGTATGATGAAACCTGGTAACCGACATTAACATAATGCATATAGAATATCCCCCGCATAATCGCAAGTATGCCATAAATATTGGCAATCGCAATCACAATTTAAATCGAAGTACTAAAGCATTCCAAATTTCAGAATGGGGTTTGTTAGGCCCATAGATCTATCTTTAGGATTCGCGTCAATTAGGGGCCATTTCCCTAATTCTTATGTTATCAGACTTGAAGAGGGGATATTTGGTTTAATAATCCAACCATAGAATGTAGTTTCGCGTACTTGTGTGTATTTTGTAAAACATTTATAAAACTGCATGTATTCTCATCCCAAAAATATTAGATTTTAAAAGTGGGACTATAACTCACATTCACGGATTATAAATTCGTCGAGAATTAGACTTGGCCACGGGTCGATTCACGAACCTATAACAAATATATACATATATATCAAAGTATGATCGAAATATATTCACAACATATTTTATTACATTTTAACGATTTAATCCATTTACATGTTCCTTGACTTCTTGGAAGACATTACATGCAAAATACATAAAAAAAACTGCATCAAAACCTCCAAAAGTCTGCTGTCTGGCCGTGAGGTTTGAGTAGCAAAGGAGGGATCAAAATTTGGTTTTGCAAGTTTAAATCAAGTGTTAATTAAATCCTAACAAAAGTACAAGGTGTTGGGGTTATTGCTTGGGGTATTACTTGCTTGAGGCTTCAAGTTAGAAGCTCCATTTTCATCATCTTCATTATCATCTTGCAACTTTGAAAACAACCCTCAACTAGCTTGAGGAGGTATGAATCTTCTCTACTTATTCTTATTTGTAAGCATATATTCAAGACTTGATATTATCATGGAATTTAACTAAATGCATATACATATTAACATGAACTTAACTTTGGCTTCCGCTTGCTTTAACACTAATACAAATTGGTTTTGTAATTATCTTAACCTTAAGAACATGTTTTATGAACTTGTTAAATTCCATCAATGGTATCTAGAGCCGAGGTCTATGGATTATGCTTCTTATATTGTCTTTAAACCCACTATATTTGCATTCCAAGTACATGCATGAAAATGGAATACAAAAATTGTCAGGTTTGGGTGGGTATGTATTTTGGCCAAAAATTTGGAGACCCAAAATGGGTTTTGGGTGCTTCCATTTTTTCATATTTTGTTGTATGTTAATGTTCAAAATCAATGCCTTGACCTTGTGTTTGTATGGTTGCATGTTTGATGATTATTTATTATTCATTTGGTTTGTAATAATATTTATTCAATTGGTTTATAATAATATTATTTTGGTTATGTAATTTATTTTATATTTGGTATGTAAAATAGATTAGGTTGTAATTTCATTTTTTAGACAAAATGTATTAGGATATATTTTGTAAAATGATGAAGATAATGAAGACTTGAAGAACACAAGAAGAAGCATTTGGATGCAAGATTAAGAGGGAGATTTAAAATCTCCTACTTTGTGTTATAACCCCTTAACCGGTGACATTTGTTTTCGGCTAAACAAATGTCCACCAAATTGGCTTGATTGTGAACATATTTGTTTTGCATGCATGGTTGTTTATTGTGTTTGTATGTTTAGTTGCTACAAGTAAATGACAAGTTAACAACAAGCAAAATGACAAATTAATTGGTTAAATTAAACATTATTAACGACATGCAAAACGACAATTTAATTGGTTAAATTAATATGGCTAAAAGGACATTAATAAACGGTTATTAAGAACATGAAGATAATCACATATATAAAATGGTTTATATCATGTAATTGGATTAATTACAATACATTAAAATGGATTTTCAAATAAACCATACACTAAATGCATGTTAGTGTATGGTACAATAGTTTTCTTAAACTAGAATTAATGAAAACTTCAAATCCCTTTTAACAAGGCAAACAAGTTAAACACCATCCTTTTATGTGACACTTAAAAATATTAGGGAACTCATAATGGGATAAAGGTCACCTAACCATTATGAGCAAACTAATATGATTAAGGTGAATTTCGCACACTTGTGGGATAAAGGTCACCTAACCACTTGTATGTTAAATTTACACGTTTACACAAGTAGGACGACTTGATTTGGGAATCATGAACTTATGGTCACCGAAGCATGAGGAACAAATAGGCGTTGATGGGATAAATATGTCATGCAAAAGGATTGCATGATCCCATAACTTAGAAGTTGCAAAAGGATTGCAATTGTCATATAATGACTACCTAGCTAAATCAAATGACGGGATAAAGGTCACCTAACCGAAATTTGGTTTACCGTTGGATTCTAAAATTTTATAAATATCAATTGGATTTAAAGGGTATTGATTGTTAAATTAAAATTGATACTTAAAAAACTTTGTTAAATTTTGTAGATGGCTGCCAATAACAACAACATTCCTAACGCACCAATCAACTTTAACAACCTATCGTTGAGGTCAATCCTCGAAAAGGAAAAACTCAACCATACGAACTTCATGGATTGGTTTTGCAATCTAAGAATTGTCCTCAAGCTAGAGGATAGGGCGTATGTGTTGGAAGACCCCATTCCCGATCAACTGAACGAGGATGATACGGAAGGCATGGCTTATTGGGATAAGTATTGCACCGATTCGGTGCAAGTCTCTTGCCTTATGCTTGGGACTATGATACCCGAACTCCAAAAGGACTTCGAGCATCATAGTGCATATGACATGATCACACAGTTGAAGGAGATGTTCCTTCAACAAGATCGTGTCAAGCGCTTCGAAACAGTTCGAGTGCTTCATGCATGTCGGATGGACGACTCCCAATCCGTTTCATCTTATGTCCTTAAGATGAAAAGCCTAATTGATCGAGCGAACCGTCTAAATTGCAATGTGTCTAATGAATTAGCCACGGACCTTATCTTTAATTCCTTATCAAAGAGGTTTGACACATTTGAAATGAATTACAACATGAATGGATGGGATAAGAGCAATGGCGAATTACATGCCATGCTTAAGACGGCCGAAGCGAGCATGGGTAAAAGGCCTTCACCCATGTTTATGATCAATGAAGGCGGGTCCAATAATAATAACACTTCTAAGCCAAAGACGGCAAAGAGGAAAGGACCTGCCTACCAAGTCAAGGGCAAGGGAAAGGGGAAGATGGTTACCCCAACCAACAATAACAAGAAGCATAAGGTTTCCGGAACGGCTAACCCCAAGGAAGATCCGTTCTTTGGTTGCGGTGAAATGGGTCACTGGAAACGCAACTGCTCGATCTACCTAAAGGAGTTGAAAGAAAAGAGGGATGCAGGGCAAACCCCAGGTAATGTATATATGGTATACATTAAGCTTAGTATTACTTCTTCTAATACATGGGTATTAGACACAGGATGTGGAACTCATATTTGCAATTCTTTGCAGGGGTTCAAAAGAAGTAAACAAGGAGTGGGAACAACAAGTCTCTTCATGGGAAATGGTGCGAAGGTGCACGTAGAAGCTCAAGGAGACTTTGTTTTAAAGCTTCAACTGGGTTGGAGCTTATTTTGAAAAATGTTTTGTATGCTCCTGATTTGACTCGAAACATTATTTCTATTTCCCGTTTAAGACAATGTGGTTTTGATTTCAATTTTATTGATGATGATATCCATGTTTCTTTATAATGTGTTCTATTTTAAGGCTTCGCCTTTGAATGGTATTTATGAATTGGTTCATGACGACACATCATATAATAGCTCAATGTTCCATGCAAACACCAAGAAACTCAAAAGGGATTTGAGTGATTCCTACTTATGGCATTGTCGCCTTGGTCACATAAACAAGAATCGAATGCATACACTTCAAAAGAATGGACTTTTGAAATTAAATGAACTAGACTCGTTTGATGTATGTGAATCTTGTTTACAAGGCAAAATGACTAGAGCACCTTTCAAAGGGACCTATGAAAGGGCTAAGGACTTATTGGGATTAATACATTCGGATGTATGTGGACCCTTTAAGCCCATGACTAGGAATGGTGAAAGATACTTCGTTACTTTCATTGATGACTTCAGTAGTTTCGGATATGTCGATTTATTAAGGCACAAGGACGAAACTTTTGAAGCATTCAAAGAATATCAAAACGAAGTACAAAATCAACTCAACAAAACAATCAAGGTACTTCGTACTGATAGAGGAGGTGAATACCTAAGTGATGCTTTCCAAGATCATCTTAGAAGTTGTGGGATTATCTCGCAACTTACTCCACCCGGGACGCCACAGCTTAATGGTGTATCCCAAAGGAGGAACCGAACTCTAATGGATATGGTTCGATCTATGATGGCCAGAAGCTCATTACCTCTATCATTTTGGGGTTATTGTCTATGCTCCGCGGCTCGTATTCTAAATATGGCCCCAACCAAGAAAGTGGAACGAACTCCTCATGAGATGTGGTTTGGAAAACCTCCATCTTTATCATACTTAAAGGTTTAGGGATGTAAAGCTTATCCTAAGCGTTACGTCCCTAATAAGTTGAATGCTCGATCCACGAAGTGTATCTTCATAGGATATCCGAAGGATGATATGGGATACTATTTCTATGATCCAATCGAGCAAAATGTATTTGTTGCTCGAAAGGCTGAATTCCTTGAAACTAAGTTCCTAATGGAAGGAAATAGTGAAAGGAAGATAGATCTTGAAGAGGTTCAAGATCGAGTAGATGATACACAATTGGTTGACGCTAGCGCTCAACATGAAAATGTTGAGAGTGATCAAATGGATGATCAAAATACACAAGACGTTCTCAGATCTGGTAGGATTAGTAATCCTCCTGAGAGATATGGGTTTCTCATGGATGGTTACTATGTGGTTGATTTGGATGAACCAACAAACTATCAAGATGCTTTATCAAGGATTGATAAAGATAAATGGCAGGAAGCCATGAACGCTGAGATGCAATCCATGTATGACAACCAAGTTTAGGAACTTGTTGTACAACCTACTGGCTCAAGGCTAGTTGATTGTAAATGGCTTTTCAAAATGAAAACCGACATACATGGAAACTTGGATACATATAAAGCTAGACTTGTAGCAAAAGGTTTCACTTAGACTCAAGGGGTTGACTATGATGAAACTTTTTCGCCTGTGGCAATGCTAAAGTCTATTAGGATATTACTTGCCATTGCTGCTCATTATGATTATGAAATATGGCAAATGGATATCAAGACCGCTTTCCTAAATGGACATCTTGAGGAAGATGTCTATATGGTTCAGCCTGAAGGTTTTGTTGATCAGAAATATCCTAAAAAGGTATGCAAGTTAAAGATGTCAATCTACGGATTGAAACAAGCATCTAGAATGTGGAATCATCATTTTAATGAGGAGGCCAAGAAATTTGGCTTCATTAAAAATGGTGATGAAGCTTGTGTATACAAGAAAGCTAGTGGGAGCACAATTATGTTCCTCGTACTATATGTGGATGATATATTGTTATTTGGAAATGATATTCCGGTAATGCAAGGTGTTAAAACTCGGCTAAGTAAATGCTTCTCCATTTAGGATCTTGGAGAAGCACAATACATTTTGGGGATTGGGATCTACAGGGATAGATCTAAGAAACTGATAGGTTTGAATCAAAGTGCATACATTGAAAAGGTCTTGAAAAGGTTCAAGATGGAGAACTCTAAGAGTGGTTTGGTACCTATTCAAAGAGGAACACTTCTCAGTTCATCTCAGTGCCCTACCACAAAAGATGAGCAAGAGAGAATGAAGAAAGTCCCGTACGCATCTGCTATTGGGTTAATCATGTATGCAATGATATGCACTAGACCAGATGTGTCATGCGCTCTTAGCTTGACAAGTAGATACCAGAATAACCTAGGAAACAGTCATTGGATTGCGGTTAAAAGTATATTGAAATACCATAGGAGGACTAAGGATATGTTTCTAATATATGGGTCTAGTGAAGAGGAACTCGCTGTAAAAGGTTACGTGGATGCGAGTTTCCAAACTGATCGAGATGATTCTCAATCACAGTCCGGTTATGTCTTCACGTTGAATGGAGGTGCGGTCTCTTGGAAGAGTTCAAAACAGGATGTTGTTGCATTATCCACTACAGAGTCAGAATACATTGCTGCCTCATTGGTAGCTCAGGAAGCTGCATGGATGAAGAAATTCATCGACGACTTAGGAGTAGTCCCTTCCATTCAAGACCCTCTTGAGATCTTTTGTGACAACGAGGGTGCGATTGCTCAAATCAAGGAACCTCGTGCTCACCAAAAGACCCGTCACATTGAGCGGAGATTCAACTACATAAGGGATGAAGTTGAAAAGGGAAAGATATGTATTCACAAAGTTCACACAGATCTTAATATAGCAGATCCTCTCACGAAGCTCTTACATGGAGCAAAACATGCAGGACATGTTTGTGCATTAGGGCTTCGATATTCTAGTGATTGGTCATGATCTGTTTTAAGTATTATAATGGAACGAAATTGTTCAAACTCATTAATATAATTATGGTATTAATTTATTTTGAGTCATGTTCCTATTTTGCATATTTTATCCATGAATAAGTAATTATTCTAAATTCTGTAGTCGATCACATTTGTGGGAACAAGTGTGAGGTTTAGACTATTATGAACTTGGATTGGTATACATTCAAGGGATGAATGTGGGGCAAGGTTGCAACCAAGGTTCATAGATATTTGTGGGACACAAATATTGGAAGACCCGCTCTCAAGACTTACTAAATGGAGCCTTTGTGGTTGATCACATGTAATCTTGAGTAAAGGCGAATATCATTGTATCCTCTGACCTGAGATACATATTAGGTTCGGATATTTACCAAGTATTGTACCTTGATTCTTTCCTTCGCTATTCTGAAATATGGTAGTTCATAAGGAAGAGCTCAGGTATAATACAAGGTATATATTTAGGACGTATGTAGTCAAGATGGAATTTGTCCCTCTTATTCGTTGAGAGTCAGATGTCTAAGGCCTGATAAAGTTAAATCTAGAAGAGAGTGATCAGTCTGTGTCTCTTGGATTTAACATGACATCTAGGATGAAAGGAAATAATGAAAGATTCACCTATTCATATTCGAGATGGGAACTCGAAAGGGATGATGTTATTGAATGGCACAAAGTCATAACATATTGGGGGTGATGGACGGTCGTTAGGTGGTATCCATCACTTGCATTAATTTCTTATGTTTCTCGTGCAAGTGGGAGATTGAAGGTATTTCGTATGCCCGAGAGACATATTAAATTAAAGTGGCTAATATGTTTTGATCCAAGTCGGTTCATACCCAATAACAAGCTTACCGACACCTTATTCGTATTTGATCTTAACGATTGGATCATTGATTAAATACGCGACACTTGAATTTTAGGAAAAATGGTTTTCCAAATAATATTACTTGATGTATATATATAAATTATGGAATAATTTATATGATATGGATTTAATTATTTATAGGTTAAATAACTAATTAATTATGTTACATTTTATAAAATATGTTTTATAAATAATGTACACATAATAAATAAAATGGAAGTTTTATAAAATGTATTTTATAAATTATATGCAAGTTTTATAAAATGTATTTTATAAAATAAAACCATTTTATTTAAAATTGGTAGTGGCCTTGGAGTTGTGTATGCACATGCTAGAGATGCCATTCCTTTGGTCATGCTTTTCCTTTAATCCATATACATGTTCCTTGACTTCTTGGAAGACATTACATGCAAAATACATAAAAAAAACTGCATCAAAACCTCCAAAAGTCTGCTGTCTGGCCGTGAGGTGTGAGTAGCAAATGAGGGATCAAAATTTGGTTTTGCAAGTTTAAATCAAGTGTTAATTAAATCCTAACAAAATTACAAGGTGTTGGGGTTATTGCTTGGGGTATTACTTGCTTGAGGCTTCAAGTTAGAAGCTCCATTTTCATCATCTTCATCATCATCTTTCAACTTTGAAAACAACCCCCAACTAGCTTGAGGAGGTATGAATCTTCTCTACTTATTCTTATTTGTAAGCATATATTCAAGACTTGATATTTTCATGAAATTTAACTAAATGAATATACATATTAACATGAACTTAACTTTGGCTTCCGCTTGCTTTAACACTAATACAAATTGGTTTTGTAATTATCTTAACCTTAAGAACGTGTTTTATGAATTTGTTAAATTCCATCAGAAATTGGTGCAAGGTCAGTGGCCATGGTTCAAGGATAAGTCAAATTATCACATATCCAAAAATGAGACATTTTTGTTCAGCCAATTGGTACAGTTTATTCATGCAAGTTGGACATTCTGTTTCAGCTCAATTCAGCAGTTTCCAAAACTACGGCCTTAGTGTGCATAATGTATAAAGTTTGAAGGTTTGTAATAAACTAGAATTTTATCTCATTACACACAAAGATTTAATATCCAGAAGGCCAAGGTCTCAAAAGGTTCAAAACTCGTGCCATAAAGCTATAGGTGCATATGTTACAGATTTAGTCAGCATACAGGTCACCATTTCGACACGCACATTACACAAGCTTCACAAATCCAAATGATGCAAGACCTAGATGAAACGTTAACTAAAGATTATGAACTATTTAGATATGAAAAGTCCTAATTCAATATCTTACGTCAAATGTATTTAAACGTCAGTTTTATGATACCGAGCAAATCAGTTTTTTCAAGAACGTTCAATTAAGCATAACGTGAGCATTACAAATCCAAATAGCATGATATCCTAGTCAAACTTGAGTATTTTTAAGTCCTCTAAACAATTATGATGAGTGTACACTTCAATTCCTTGCACATTTTTTCATAATTCGACATAAACACAGATTCATCAATAAATCATCAATCAAACATAACTTACACATTCGGAAATGAAAATACGCGAATCCAAAGCCTAAAATTATCAGTATTTCGAGAGGATTCCAAATATACAATAATATTTAACATTCAAGAAAGTTAAATTTCTATAATCAAGCAAAACAAATTCGGGATTAACCCGAATCACATCACACAATCAAATTAACGCAAATAATTAACAATAACGCGTATAGACTTGAGTAATTGACAACTTACACTATCAAACTACATCAAAATTAGATTTTTAAAGATTAAGGTTCATCTAAATATACCTTTGATCACAAAATCGCTTACATCAACGCGTAGCGGACGAAGGGAATTGTAACGTTCGTGTAAAAAGGTTAATCGATTGAGCAAATTTTTTGGTGTTTTGTGTGTGTATGTAGTCGACAATGGGAGGAGCAGGAGAGGGAGAATATGACTAAAAAAATTAGAGTAGGGTTTATGCAGTGTTCTAATTAACGAGCTAATTTAAGTTAGGGCCTAAAGTATCCACTAGTTAACTAGCAAACCCAAATTAAAATTTAAATGGGTGGGAAATGGGTTTCGGTAGAATGGGGACGACCATGGTGTCCCGGGCTCGTGTTGTCCAATCCCGCGTACTCGTCGTCCGTTTCAAGTGCCGTTTAGACGTACCGAAGGCCCAGAACACTAAACCGATCGTTAAAACGCAACCAATGAGTTTAATTTATTAAAACATCAAATAAATTAAATATTTTTAAGAGTTAATAATTATTAAAATAATTATTAAAGTAAACGCGAGCGTTTCGTCACTCGAAAAGTAATTTTTGCAGTTATTTAAACCGTTGCATTTTTATTGTATTTCATTATCCGAAATAAGTTTATTAATTAATATTAATGCATATTAATTCATGTAACCCTCCAAGGATCAAGTATGCATTTAATACACTTAAACACAGAAAACTCAAATAATCGCCGTTAAAACAACTAATAGACAGTTAACGGAAGTGACGGAAAAAACAGGGTTGTTACATTACCCACCTGTTATTAAAAATTTCGTCTCAAAATTTTAGTGAACGTCCACTGAAGTAGTCTCCTCCGGAAACAGTTGCGGGAATTTTTTTCTCATTCGATCTTCACGCTCCCACGTGAACTCTGGTCCTTTCCATACGTTCCATCGAACCTTAACGAAAGGAATGTTGCTTTGCTTTAACTGTTTGACCTCACGACCCATGATCTCGACAGGTTCTTCAATGAAATGAAGTTTGTCATCGATACGCAGTTCCTCTAAAAGATTCATCAAGTTTTCGTCGACTAGGCACTTTTTCAGGTTGGATACATGGAAAGTGTCGTGTATTCCACTGAGTGCTTGTGGCAGTTTCAATCTGTATGCCACCAGTCCAACTATTTCGGTTATCTCAAATGGTCCAACATATCTAGGACTCAATTTACCTCATTTTCCGAACCGTACAACTGAAAGGACCCGTTCATATATATTATAAACGATTCACAATAGTTGATTACATCGCGAGGTATTTGACCTCTATATGATACATTTTACAAACATTGCATTCGTTTTTAAAAGACAAACTTTCTTTACAATGAAAGTTGACGGCATGCACACCATTTCATAATACATCCAACTATAATTGGTTTAATAATAATCTTGATGAACTCAATGACTCGAATGCAACGTCTTTCAAAATATGCCATGAATGACTCCAAGTAATATCCTTAAAATGAGCTAATGCACATCGAAAGATTTCTTTAATACCTGAGAATAAACATGCTTTAAAGTGTCAACCAAAAGGTTGGTGAGTTCATAGGTTTATCATAACAATCATTTCAATATATTAATAGACCACAAGATTTCCGTTTATAAATATATGTACACTCGCAAGTGTATAAAAGTATTTTATAAGTTGTAGGCACCCGGTAACAAGCCTTAACGTTCATGTTTTACCCTCTGAAGTACACCAGATCAGATGTGTTTAAAATAACCTCGAAGTACTAAAGCATCCCATAGTCAGGATGGGGTTTGTCAGGCCCAATAGATCTATCTTTAGAATTCGCGCCTACCGTACATAGATAAGTAGTTTAATGTTACCAAGCTAAGGGTATATTTCTGGTTTAAACCCACGTAGAATTAGTTTCAGTACTTGTGCCTATTTCGTAAAACATTTATAAAAACAGCGCATGTATTCTCAGTCCCAAAAATATATAAAAAAGGGAGCAAATGAAACTCACCATACTGTATTTCGTAGTAAAAATACATATAACGTCATTTAACAAGTGCAAGGTTGGCCTCAGATTCACGAACCTATATTAATTATATATATTTATATGTTGGTCAATATTTGTCTAACAATTTTTGGTCAAGTCATAGTGTACTACAATCCTAATGCTCGAGACTAATATGCAAAAGTCAACAAAAGTCAACTTGACCCAAAATGACTTCTAAAATTTATACGTGTTTATTATATAACTTAACTATAGTCGTTTTATATATTTAAATATATTTATTAGATTTTATAATAATAAAAGTCATTTATTAATAAAAATTTATATTAACGTTTATATATGATAAAATATACTTTTATATATCTTAAGTAGTAAAATTTATAAAGTTCACTTAATATCTTAAAACTATAGTGGTAAGTATTATTAATGTAATTATATTACGCGTGGTGAAAAATATCTTTGTATCCCCTATTTATTTGATAAAATAATATTGATCATAATAATAATAAGTAAAAGTTGTATTATTTTGTAATAATAATTATTATTATTCTATAAAAAAATAACAATATTTATATTTACTAAAAATGTTATTATGATAAAATGATAATACTAACATAATAGTAATAATGATATTTTATAATAACAATGATATTTCTATTAAAATAATAACGACGATAGTAATAATAATCATTTTAACAATAATACTAAAATTCAGTTGACTATAACTTCAAATTCGTTCATCGAAACCATTCGATATCTAAATGAAAAGTTCTTAATTTTTCGCTAGCTTTCCAATGACATGCATATCATATACCCTATCTCAGTAGCATATGTATCTAATTCAGGATTCAACAAACCTATCTAAGGACAATATCGAATGTACAAGCATGCATAATCCTATATACTCGAGCACTAGTCAGGGATACACTATTGATATATAAAAGTTAAGTTATGAGTGCTCACGTATCAATATTGAGATTCAATATTGCAGGAAAGTACGTAGACGCAACGGAGATGATAAACACTAGATTGACCTCACGAGCATACCCATGAACCATACCCATCACTTCCATAGCTATAACCCATAATTTCCTTAGCTTCGACTCATTCAAAAAACTATTTTGAAATCACTCGGACATCACTCCGTCGTAATATTTTATGTATACTAATAATATCTTGAAATAATACAGAGCAATATATATATATATATATATATATATATATATATATATATATATATATATATATATATATATATATATATATATATATATATATATATATATGTAAATCGATTGAGAGAGTTTAGAGAAATATATTTTCAAGTTTCTATGAAATAATGAAACCTATTGAATTCTATTTATAATAGATTTTTGAATTATTAAAGTAAATTATTAAAGTATGAATTATTAAAGTGAATTATTAAAGTATGAATTATTAAAGTGAATTATTAAAGTATGAATTATTAAAGTGAATTATTAAAGTATGAATTATTAAAGTGAATTATTAAAGTATGAATTATTAAAGTGAATTATTAAAGTTAAAGTAAAGTAAAAGTAAAGTAAAGGTAAAGTTAAAGTATAGTAAAAGTATAAAAACTATGTATGTATAATACGCGTATAAATATATATAATATTAATTTAAATCGTTATATATATTTAATGAAATAAATTATAAATATCGTTTTATTTATTATACTGGTTAAGTAATGAGTTGTCAAAAGTGATTCTAGATATTTATAAAAGTTTAATAATAAAGTTTTTTTTTAAAACTGAAAACGTTTATGTACGTTTGAAAATAGATTAATAGAATATTATGGAAACCAATTCTCCACTAGCTTTTGTCTAACTTTCGTAAATGACACTTTTTATTTTTATTTATAAATAGCTTTACAAATTATTCCAAATATCGTTAAGAGGAATAGATTTCTCAAATCATAGTGGACCTCTCAACAGAGACTTGTAATCATAATTCAATGTTTCTGATAATTCAATCATTTAATATATTTTTTTTAATTTCGTCGATAATCATATTGAAACAAATACGTTCATATAAAGCATTATACTTTTAAATACTTTGTTGACATTTTCAATTTATAACATATACACGTATACATACATATTCATATATGTTCATTTAATGGTTCGTGAATCATTGGAATTTGGTCGAGGTTTAAATGAATGTATAAACATAGTTTAAAATCCTTGAGATTTAACTTAACAAACATTGCTTATCGTATCAGAATAATATAAAGATAAAGTTTAAATTTAGTCAGAAATTTCCGGGTCGTCACAACAACACCCTTCCAGGGTGATACTTTAAGCATGACTTTGTCGCCAACTTGGAATTCTAAGTCTCGGCTTCTAACATCGGCATAACTCTTTTGACGACTCCAAGCCATTTTCAATCGCTCTTGATATGTATGATTTTCTCCGTTGTTTCCTAAATAATCTCAGGACCTGTCAACTGACTATCTTCCAATTCGCTCTTACACACGGGAGATCTACACTTCGTTCCGTACAATGCTTCAAAAGGTGGATCTTTAATGCTCGTACGGTAGTTGTTATTCTATCAGAACTCAGATAGCGGTAAGTACTTATCCCATCCGTTTTCGAAATCAATGACACATGCTCGCAACATGTCCTCTACAGTTTAAATAGTCTGTTCGCTTTGTCCATCTGTCTGGGGGTGATATGCTGTACTCATATCTAACTGATTCCTCATTGCTTACTGTAGTGACGGACAAAATCTAGAAGTGAATCTGCTGTCGCGATCGGATATAATAGAGATAGGTACCCCATGTCTAGAAATAACTTCCTTAATGTAGACTTGAGCCAACTTCACCATCTTATTAATTTCTCTTATCGGTAAGAAGTGTGCAGACCTAGTGAGACAATCCACGATAACCCAAATGGTATCGTAACCTCCCACAGTTTTTGCAAATTTCGTGATGAAGTCCATTGTAATACATTCCCATTTCCACTGAGGAATCTCTGGTTGAGTCAGTAACCCTGATGGCTTTTGATGTTCGGCCTTGACCTTATCGCAAGTCAAGCACTTTCCGACATTGGTAGTAATGTCAGCTTTCAGATTTGGCCACCAATAAAATGCTTTCAAATCTTGGTACATTTTATCTGATCCAGGATGAATTGAATATCTTGACTTGTGTGCTTCCTCCAACACTAGTTCTCTCAACCCACCAAACTTTGGTACCCAAATTCGATTAGCAAAATACCGTGTCCCATTCTCTTTTATGTGGAATTTCTTATCCAACCCTTTGATAAATTCAACATCAACGTTCTCTTGTTTCACGGCTTCCAGTTGTGCTTCGCGGATCTGTGAGGTAAGGTTCGTACGTACAATCATGTTAAGAGCTTTAACTCTGAGAGGTTTCTCTCTCTCTCTCTCTTTTCAGCTCAAGGCATTGACTACAACATTCGCCTTTCCCGGATGGTATTGAATTTCACAATCGTAATCGTTAAGCAATTTCATCCATTGTGGTTGTCTCATGTTGAGCTGTTTCTGATCGAATGTGTACTGTAGGCTCTTATGGTCGGTGAAGATAGTAAACTTGGTTCCATACAGGTAATGTCTCCACATTTTGAGTGCGAAGACGACAGCTTCTAGTTCAAGATCGTGTGTTGTGTAGTTCTGCTCGTGAATCTTTAACTGTCGCGATCCATAAGCAATAATCTTGTTTCGTTGCATAAGCAATAATCACTGCTAAAGATCCATAAGCAATAATCTTGACGCGAGGCATCACAATAAATAACAAAATCTTTATTTCCCTCGGGTAGAGACAATATCGGTGCAGCTGTTAGCTTCTCCTTCAACAACTAAAATGCAGTTTCTTGTGGTTCTAACCACTCACACTTCTTGCCTTTATGATCCAACACTGTTAATGGTCAGGCAATCTTAGATAATCCTTCAATGAATCTCCTGTAGTAACTAGCTAGACCCAAGAATTGTCATATTTGTGTTAGTGTCTTTGGGGTTTCCCAATTCTTAACAGTTTCAATCTTTGCCGGATTAATTTGTATTCCATTGGCACCTACAACATGACCAAGGAATTGTACCTCTTGCAAACAAAAGTCACTCTTCTAGAACTTTGCATATAGTTTCTCTTCTCTAAGCATAGCCAATATCGAACGTAAATGCTTCTCGTGCTCTTCTTTGTTCTTGGAGTACACCAATATATCATCAATAAACGCAATGACAAATATATATAGGTATGGCTTACACACATGGTTCATGAGATCCATGAACACTGCCGGAGCGTTCATCAAACCAAACGGCATCACTGTAAACTCATAATGTCCATAACGTGTTCTAAACGATGTCTTCGGGACATCAGCTTCCTTGACCCTCAATTGGTGATAACCGAATCTCAGATTAATTTTTGAATAACAACTAGATCCCTGTAATTTGTTGAATTAGTCATCAATCCTCAGTAGTGGATATCAATGCTTGATTGTCAACTTGTTCAATTAATTATAGTCGATAGATAATCTCATCGACCCATCTTTCTTCTTAACGAGCAAGACCAGAGCTCGAACTATGAACTCCTCGGTCATAAAGTCCATCTGGCTGTACCAAACACGGATCAAAGTATTACAACCTCGATGTTCTTCACAATGGGGAGTTCCTATTTAATGTGAACACCTTGCTCCCCAGCTTGGTATTTATAGCCAACAGCTCTTATAGCTCTATGGGTAAAGTCTAAACAGTGCGCATGCTACTGGGGCTGCTCCTAGCACTAGATCAATCTAAAATTCATCTTCCCGGTGAGGTAGAAGGCCAGGTACTCCTCCTGAAGGACCTTAAGGAAAGTTTCTAACGGTTAGGGCATCTTGGGGTTCCTTAATTGTTGATTCAACTTTACTCACATGTGCCAGAATTGCGAGACATTCTCATCTCATGTACTTCTGGACCCTTGAGTAATTAATGTAAGATGACGGTGTACTGATCTTCTCTCCGTACACCATCATTGATTCACTGCGGTAAAAGGAGTTCGAATAGTCTTCTGGTCGTAGCTGTCTCTGAAGTGTCATTAGATAACCAGTTTGTTCCAACCACGAGGTTAAAGCTTCCCAGTTTAATAGTACTATAGAGTACACATTGTCAAAAGAAGGTACAAAATCATAAATGTTGTGGCTAAATTCTCTAGCGTTAAAGCTTCTATCAGCACCGATGTTGACAGTATATATAAACATTATGATTGATGAGTAAGAACAAACTCACGAAGAATTTCATGGGGAACGATACTGAACAAGGTGTAATGACAACTCAAATAAAATCTGATATTTAATCAAAAAGAGTTGGTGCAAACTTCCAAACGTATGTGTCTCGCGGGAAACAGATGAAGTGTAGTTCACGTCAATGTGTTCAAAGTCGGTCAGTAATGTTTTCAGGTATAAGGAGAATGATTGCTGCTTAAGGAAAGTATGTTAGAATAGAATGAGGAAGGATATGGTAACAAGTAGTAGTCAATAGTAGCAAGTGAGTGGTGGTAGTGATAAGTAGTGACAAGTTATGATAAGCAGTGATGATAGTATATACACATGTATATTAATGCACCCAATAAGGCATAATAGTTATCAGTCGGTAGGTTCGTGTTGGGAAAGAAAATCGTGAACTGCGGGTGGCTGAATGATAGGTAAGTTAGAAGTCAAGTAGACAATATCTACTACGTATCGTGCGGACTCTTACCATGAATTCATCATCTAAAGATGTATCAAAAATGAGTTGTGATGCATAGTAGCTAGTAGTAAATTGTAGGGGTGCTAGAAATGATGTGTAGTACCCAGTAGTGGTAAGTAGCAATGAGTAGTATTTAGTAGTGGTAAGTAGTAAGGGGTAGCGTTAAGTAGTAACTAGTAATGACAAGAAATGAGAAGTAGTGATCAGTCGTAACTAGCAGTGAGAGGCGGTGTTGAGTAGTAGTTAGCATCGATAAGTAGTAAGGAGTAGTGGTATGAGATGATGGTTACATTCCAAGCAGTGTCTTTATGGTGCCAAGTAGTGATCGGTGGTGATGGACAATGTTGAGCAGTGATGAATTGTGACATGATTACAAGTTTCTTATAAGTTATAATAACAATTAATTCGCTCAGTGTAAGTTTCTACTCATATTTGAGCATATACGATTTATGTTCTATACGTTGTTTATCCAAGTAACCTACTTGACTCGCTCCCAATTCCTTATTTTGCGATGTCGGAACCTCTATATGAGTTACCGTAAGGTAATCCCGGTCATTACATTACGCTATCTCATATTTCCATTCAACATTGTTCCATATGTTCAAGATAGCATAGTCAACTTAATTCTACTAAATCTCGTGTCGTGTGTAGCTACCTGGATTTTTCCGTTAATATATATAAGATTAATATTTACATAATTAAATGTTTCCAACATGTTAAGCAATCAAACTTACTAAGACTTGATTATTTGAAATGAATTTTGTACAAACGTTTGTTCACCCAATTTGTCTGACGATTCACGAACGTCATAACTTGTAATAATTATTTAAAGGAATATATATATATATGGATATATATATTTATGATTTGTTAAAATGATATTTAATTATCTCATTAAATAAACTTTTAAAAGACTTAAATACATATATCAATATACTTATACTCAACAAAGATAGCTATACTCGTATTCACATTCAATTCCATCAAGAATTCTACTAGTATTCATACGGTATATATACCCATATCATACCTAGCTTCTAGATGTATCTACTATTGGTATATACAAATAGAAATCTGCATTATTTTTTTAATATTTCATGCATGACCTCATGGTTTTAAACTATACTAGATATTAGTCAAAAAATGACAACACATGTTGATTATATATACTAAAAACGTTTTTATGCTTAAACCCATTTTTACATTCCATTTTCTTATTCATAGTCTCCAATTTCTCTCTCAAAATACTCACATATTCATACTAGATCATCACCAAGCATTTTTCTCATCTTTTAGCATCAAAAATCCAAGCTATAAACACCATAAGAAAATCCTTTCAAGAACTTCATCCAATTTGAAGAAGATTGCTTCCAACTTTTAATCCAAATTCAAGAACTCTTTAGGATCAAGAATTCTACTTTTTATTTTAGTAGCTTTTCACTTCATAATCAAGGTAATAAACTTATTTAAGCTTTGGTTCAATTCTTATAAACATAACTATCTTAAATCAAGATAGAATTCTTATTCGAACTTTTGTTCATTCCATGATTCTACTTCAAGAATTCTAAGCTATCAAGGAGATCTTCAACCTCAAGATTATTATCTTGTTTTTCCAGCAACTTTGTTCATTTGATTTGAGGTAGTAATCTTATTCATATTCTTGTTCAATTCCTATCTTTATAGCTATCTTATTTTGAGTTTATAACTTATAACAACTAGAACATAGTTTAGTAAATTCTAAACTTATTCGCAAATAAACTTAATCCTTCTAACTTGACTCTTAAAAACATTTCAACACATGTATTATATCTATATGATATGCTAACATAAGGATATAAAACTTGTAAACACGAAGAACACCGTAAAACCAGACATACGCCGTTGTAGTAAAATAGCGGGCTGTTTTGGGTTGGGTAAATAAAAACTATCATAATCTTTGATTTAAAAGTTGTTCTTCTGGAAAAATGATATTTCATATGAACATGAAACTATATCCAAAATTCTTGGTTAAATTCAAAATAGAAGTATGTTTTTCAAAATGGTCATCAAGATGTCGTTCTTTCGACGAAAATGACTACCTCTTTCAAAAACAACTTGTAACATGTATTTCCGACTATAAACCTAAACCTTTTCTGTTAAGATTAATAATATTTGGTTCGATATGAAGCCATGGAAATTTGAAACACTCAAAACGGATTTGAAATGAAGAAGTAATGGGTAAAACAAAATTGGATAGATTTGCTTGTTTTAACAACGTGAATTTTTCTAACAAATCTATACTAATCTTATCCTAGCTAACTTTACCTATATTCTACATGTATTTATACATGTCTTGATCCCTTCCTAGTAGAAATACAAATTATAATAATCGGGGTTAATTCTACGACAATATATTATAGTCTTAATAAAAATCGTAAGACACTATATATATATATATATATATATATATATATATATATATATATATATATATATATATATATATATATATATATATATATATATATATATATATATATATATATATATATATATATATATGACTTGATATCCATAGACACGTATACAATGTTTTGACATATCATGTTGACATCATCTATATATATTATTTTGAATAAACCATAAGACACTATATGCGGTAATGCTCGAATTAGCATATAATGGGTCGAGGTTGATTTTAAAATAATATATATACCATGGGTTGTGATCGATTCTGAGACATGTATACAATGGGTCGTGGGGTGATTCAGACAATATATATATATATATATATATATATATATATATATATATATATATATATATATATATATATATATATATATATATATTATGTGTCTTAATTATATTAAGACAATATATAATAGTGTTAGTTAATTCTAACACGATATACATATTTATATATTTATATATTATTGGACTATTGGACTATTAGACTATCGGACTGTTGGACTACTAACGTTTGGACTACTAACATTCGACAATTAAAAGTATCATAAGTATGGAATATTAATTATATATATTTTGATGTAAAATATTGTTATTAGGTTCGTGAATTGTCAAGGCCAAGTCGTATATCCATTTATTTGAAAATCATCATTACAAGTGAGTTATAGTCCCATTTTTACTATCTAATTATTTTTGGGATGAGAATACATGCTGTTTTAAAAATGTTTTTCAAAATAGACACAAGTACTTGAACTACATTCTATGATCGATTGATTACACCGGATATTTCCCCTTTTTCTGGTAACCTAAGAATTAGCGTTTATTATACACCCCTCATGCTGGAAAATGGTATGGGGCCTGTATAATGGCCACTAATTGACGCGAATCCTAAAGGTAGATTTACGGGCACTAACTCCCCTCATACTGGAAAATGGTATGCTTTAGTAATTCAAATTTTTATATATTATCTGCGCGTTGTATACTGGGGAATATTCTATATGCATGTTGTTAAGGTTGGTTAACAGGTGTTTATCATATGAATGATTTTTATACACATGATTTGTGTACGCTATTTATAAATGAAATCTTGTGGTCTATTATTATGATTTATTATATAGGATTAAAACCTATGACTCACCAACATTTTTGTTGACGTTTTAAGTATGTTTATTCTCAGGTGATTATTAAAAACGCTTCTGCTGTTACATGTTAACTCGAGGTCAAGATTTGGAGTCGGCATGCTTTTCATAATAAATAAACTTGCATTCGGAACTTGTGTTTGTAATATATTGTCGACTTTTATGTAATGATGTTTGTAGAAATTATGTACTTTGAGGAGATTGTCTTTGATCGACAATCTAAATTTATGTCATTAAACCTTTATTCATATAATAAAGGTTATGGTTATTTTTTTTTAAAAAACGAATGCAAGATTTGAAAAACGTCTCATATAGAGGTTAAAACCTCGAAAACGTTTATAATCCATATAAACGGGGCATTTCAGTTGGTATCCGAGCGGTGGTATTAGAGAACCAGAAATTTTTTTATTAGTGTGTCTAATCGATTTTTGTTAGGATGCATTAGTGAGTCTGGACTTCGACCGTGTCTGCTTTAAAATCGATTGCTTAACACTTTTGTTGGAAACATAGATTATTAACATGTAAATATTATAACATATATTAATATCTTAACGTGCTCGCTGTGGTGTGATAGATGTCTACCTCTAGCATCGAATTTATTATCTCATTTACCGACTCCGAAGATGAATCTCCAGCAACGGAACCGATCATTATTTTATCAAGTAATGAAGAGGACACAAAGACAGATGCGTCAACCATCCATATATCTAATGATGGATATGAGCGAGATGATGAGGCTTTTTGGGAAGATTCACAATTTTCGGATGAACCGGAAGTGAAAGAATCGGAAGAGGATCCAAAAGAGGATCCAGAAGAAGAAGTAATCGAGATTTCAAGGGAAAAATTTGATGAAGCAGCAAAACTTAAAAATAAATCTTGGGGGAAATCTTTAACCCTAAAACCCGAACTTGACATATCTTCACCTTATCCTAAAAATAACTGACCATTGGTTATCAGGGATAACCATAATCCCTCCATCCAAAGTCATCCTTATAAAACTGATTCAACCGCACCTACCACTTCAGGACCCATTACACAAAACTGAAAAATCGCGCGTATGACTTGTAAACCTTATTCGGAAATTAAAAAGCATCATAATTCACCAAATGACAAGAAATCGCGTCATTTCTAATATGTTTTTGAAGCTACTCGACTTCACGCCTTGTATAATAATATATAGTGTGCTATATTTTACATATGATTGATGTTATTGTAAAATATTGTACAAAAAGAATAAGCGTGAAGTATTAATGCATTAAGTTTTTCATAATGGAATATTATTTGATCATAGTAGTTATTTGTGTACTAGCTATTGAGTATGAATTTTAACGGGTGGGTACTACCCGAACCACAATTATAAAATGCTAATATGAAGAAAAGGCTTTTATAATAACAAATTCATAATACGCTACAAAGTGCTATTTGTAACGACCCGACCTTTTCGACTTATATTTTTTGTGCTCTATACTTTCACGAATCTGCGTATATGTGCGTACTGAGCTAGTTTATGCTCTGGGATCTTTATTTTTGATTAATTACTTTTGTTAGTGTCTTACAACGTGTTATTAAGTGTGTAATGAAATGTCCCGTTCTTATTGATTAAAAACGTTCCATATTAATTGATTTCGTTGCGAGGTTTTGACCTCTATATGAGACGTTTTTCAAAGACTGCATTCATTTTTAAAATAAACCATAACCTTTATTTCATAAATAAAGGTTTAAAAAGCTTTACGTAGATTATCAAATAATGATAATCTAAAATATCCTGTTTACACACGACCATTACATAATGGTTTACAATACAAATATGTTACATCGAAATCAGTTTCTTGAATGCAATTTTTACACAATATCATACAACAGCGGAAGCTCTTAGTATTCACCTGAGAATAAACATGCTTTAAACGTCAACAAAAATATTGGTGAGTTATAGGTTTAACCTATATATATCAAATCGTAACAATAGACCACAAGATTTCATATTTCAATACACATCCCATACATAGAGATAAAAATCATTCATATGGTGAACACCTGGTAACCGACATTAACAAGATGCATATATAAGAATATCCCCATCATTCCGGGACACCCTTCGGATATGATATAAATTTCGAAGTACTAAAGCATCCGGTACTTTGGATGGGGTTTGTTAGGCCCAATAGATCTATCTTTAGGATTCGCGTCAATTAGGGTGTCTGTTCCCTAATTCTTAGATTACCAGACTTAATAAAAAGGGGTATATTCGATTTCGATAATTCAACCATAGAATGTAGTTTCACGTACTTGTGTCTATTTTGTAAATCATTTATAAAACCTGCATGTATTCTCATCCCAAAAATATTAGATTTTAAAAGTGGGAGTATAACTCACTTTCACAGATTTTTACTTCGTCGGGAAGTAAGACTTGGCCACTGGTTGATTCACGAACCTATAACAATATATACATATATATCAAAGTATGTTTAAAATATATTTACAACACTTTTAATATATTTTGATGTTTTAAGTTTATTAAGTCAGCTGTCCTCGTTAGTAACCTACAACTAGTTGTCCACAGTTAGATGTACAGAAATAAATCGATAAATATTATCTTGAATCAATCCACGACCCAGTGTATACGTATCTCAGTATTGATCACAACTCAAACTATATATATTTTGGAATCAACCTCAACCCTGTATAGCTAACTCCAACATTCACATATAGAGTGTCTATGGTTGTTCCGAAATATATATAGATGTGTCGACATGATAGGTCGAAACATTGTATACATGTCTATGGTATCTCAAGATTACATAATATACAATACAAGTTGATTAAGTTATGGTTGGAATAGATTTGTTACCAATTTTCACGTAGCTAAAATGAGAAAAATTATCCAATCTTGTTTTACCCATAACTTCTTCATTTTAAATCCGTTTTGAGTGAATCAAATTGCTATGGTTTCATATTGAACTGTATTTTATGAATCTAAACAGAAAAAGTATAGGTTTATAGTCGGAAAAATAAGTTACAAGTCATTTTTGTAAAGGTAGTCATTTCAGTAGAAAGAACGACGTCTAGATGACCATTTTAGAAAACATACTTCCACTTTGAGTTTAACCATAATTTTTGGATATAGTTTCATGTTCATAATAAAAATAATTTTCTCAGAATAACAACTTTTAAATCAAAGTTTATCATAGTTTTTAATTAACTAACCAAAAACAGCCCGCGGTGTTACTACGACGGCGTAAATCCGGTTTTACAGTGTTTTCCAGGTTTTAAATAATTAAGTTAGCATATCATATAGATATAGAACATGTGTGTAGTTAATTTTAAAAGTCAAGTTAGAAGGATTAACTTTTGTTTGCGAACAAGTTTAGAATTAACTAAACTATGTTCTAGTGATTTCGAGTTTAAACCTTCGAATAAGATAGTTTTATATATATGAATCGAATGATGTTATGAACATCATTACTACCTCAAGTTTAGTAGGTAAACCTACTGGAAGTGACAAGAAATGATCTAGCTTCAAAGGATCTTGGATGGCTTGAAAGTTCTTGAAGTAGGATCATGACACAAAAACAAGTTCAAGTAAGATTTTTACTCGAATTAAGATAGTTTATAGTTATAGAAATTGAATCAAAGTTTGAATATGAATATTACCTTGAATAAGAAAGATAACCTACTGTATATAACAAAGGTTTCTCGATCTTAGATGATTAATTGGAATGGATTAGAAAGCTTGGAAGTAAATTAGTAAACTTGAAGGGATTTTTGAAGTGTTCTTGAAGTGTTCTTCCTATGATGATTATAGCTTGATTCTTGAAGTGATTTTTGATGAAGATGATGATTAACTACTGGAAAAATATGTTCAAAATAGTGTGTGTGTGTGTGTTGAGAGAGAATTTAGAAAGAGAATTGGAAGTGAAATGGAGTGAATGATGAGTGGTAATTGGTGAGTGGTGAGTGGGGTTAAAAGGAGTTCTAGTTAGTTGACTAGCTCATGGTAGAAGTTAAAATTGATTAGTCATACATGACATAATCAAGAGTGGAATCCCATGCTAGTTCCTATTATAATACGGGTAAGAATACGACTAGAATTCTTGATGAAAGAAAAGAATGGAAAAGTAACTGTAACCATTTTCGTTAAGTATGAGTGTTTTGATATATGTCTTGAAGTCTTCCAAAAGTATTTTAATACATCTAAATACACTACATGTATATACATTTTAACTGAGTCGTTAAGTCTTCGTTAGTCGTTACATGTAAGTGTTGTTTTGAAACCTTTAAGTTAACGATCTCAATTAATGTTGTTAACCCATTGTTTATTATATCTAATGAGATGTTAAATTATTATATTATCATGATATTATGATATATTAATATATCTTAATATGATATATATACATTTAAATGTCGTTACAACGATAATCGTTACATATATGTCTCGTTTCGAAATCCTTAAGTTAGTAGTCTTGTTTATATGTATATAACTCATTGTTAATATACTTATGGAGATACTTACTTATCATAAACTCATGTTAACCATATGTATATCCATATATATATCGTCATATCATTTTTACAAGTTTTAACGTTCGTGAATCGCCGGTCAACTTGGGTGGTCAATTGTCTATATGAAACATATTTCAATTAATCAAGTCTTAACAAGTTTGATTGCTTAACATGTTGGAAACATTTAATCATGTAAATATCAATCTCAATTAATATATATAAACATGGAAAAGTTCGGGTCACTACAGTACCTACCCGTTAAATAAATTTCGTCCCGAAATTTTAAGCTGTTGAAGGTGTTGACGAATATTCTGGAAATAGATGCGGGTATTTCTTCTTCATCTGATCTTCATGCTCCCAGGTGAACTCAGGTCCTCTATGAGCATTCCATCGAACCTTAATAATTGGTATCTTGTTTTGCTTAAGTCTTTTAACCTCACGATCCATTATTTCGACGGGTTCTTCGATGAATTGGAGTTTTTCGTTGATTTGGATTTCATCTAACGGAATAGTGAGATCTTCTTTAGCAAAACATTTCTTCAAATTCGAGACGTGGAAAGTGTTATGTACAGACGCGAGTTGTTGAGGTAACTCAAGTCGGTAAGCTACTGGTCCAACACGATCAATAATCTTGAATGGTCCAATATACCTTGGATTTAATTTCCCTCGTTTACCAAATCGAACAACACCTTTCCAAGGTACAACTTTAAGCATGACCATCTCTCCAATTTCAAATTCTATATCTTTTCTTTTAATGTCAGCGTAGCTCTTTTGTCGACTTTGGGCGGTTTTCAACCGTTGTTGAATTTAGATGATCTTCTCGGTAGTTTCTTGTATAATCTCCGGACCCGTAATCTGTCTATCCCCCACTTCACTCCAACAAATCGGAGACCTGCACTTTCTACCATAAAGTGCTTCAAACGGCGCCATCTCAATGCTTGAATGGTAGTTGTTGTTGTAGGAAAATTCTGCTAACGATAGATGTCGATCCCAACTGTTTCCGAAATCAATAACACATGCTCGTAGCATGTCTTCAAGCGTTTGTATCGTCCTTTCGCTCTGCCCATCAGTTTGTGGATGATAGGCAGTACTCATGTCTAGACGAGTTCCTAATGCTTGCTGTAATGTCTGCCAGAATCTTGAAATAAATCTGCCATCCCTATCAGAGATAATAGAGATTGGTATTCCATGTCTGGAGATGACTTCCTTCAAATACAGTCGTGCTAACTTCTCCATCTTGTCATCTTCTCTTATTGGCAGGAAGTGTGCTGATTTGGTGAGACGATCAACTATTACCCAAATAGTATCAAAACTACTTGCAGTCCTTGGCAATTTAGTGATGAAATCCATGGTAATGTTTTCCCATTTCCATTCCGGGATTTCGGGTTGTTGAAGTAGACCTGATGGTTTCTGATGCTCAGTTTTGACCTTAGAACACGTCAAACATTCTCCTACGTATTTAGCAACATCGGCTTTCATACCCGGTCACCAAAAATGTTTCTTGAGATCCTTGTACATCTTCCCCGTTCCAGGATGTATTGAGTATCTGGTTTTATGAGCTTCTCTAAGTACCATTTCTCTCATATCTCCAAATTTTGGTACCCAAATCCTTTCAGCCCTATACCGGGTTCCGTCTTCCCGAATATTAAGATGCTTCTCCGATCCTTTAGGTATTTCATCCTTTAAATTTCCCTCTTTTAAAACTCCTTGTTGTGCCTCCTTTATTTGAGTAGTAAGGTTATTATGAATCATTATATTCATAGATTTTACTCGAATGGGTTCTCTGTCCTTCCTGCTCAAGGCATCGGCTACCACATTTGCCTTCCCCGGGTGGTAACAAATCTCAAAATCGTAATCATTCAACAATTCAATCCACCTACGCTGCCTCATATTCAGTTGTTTCTGATTAAATATGTGTTGAAGACTTTTGTGGTCGGTATATATAATAATTTTGACCCCATATAAGTAGTGCCTCCAAGTCTTTAATGCAAAAACAACTGCGCCTAATTCCAAATCATGCGTCGTATAATTTTGTTCGTGAATCTTCAATTGTCTAGACGCATAAGCAATCACCTTTGTTCGTTGCATTAATACACAACCGAGACCTTGCTTTGATGCGTCACAATAAATCACAAAATCATCATTCCCTTCAGGCAATGACAATATAGGTGCTGTAGTTAGCTTTTTCTTCAATAACTGAAACACTTTCTCTTGTTCATCATTCCATTCAAATTTCTTCCCTTTATGCGTTAATGCAGTCAAGGGTTTTGCTATTCTGGAAAAGTCTTGGATGAACCTTCTGTAGTAACCAGCTAGTCCTAAAAACTGGCGTATGTGTTTCGGAGTTTTCGGGGTTTCCCACTTTTCAACAGTTTCTATCTTTGCCGGATCCACCTTAATACCTTCTTTGTTCACTATGTGACCGAGGAATTGAACTTCTTCCAACCAAAATGCACACTTTGAAAACTTAGCGTACAATTCTTCCTTCCTCAATACTTCTAACACCTTTCTCAAATGTTCACCGTGTTCTTGGTCATTCTTTGAGTAAATAAGTATGTCATCAATGAAAACAATGACAAACTTGTCAAGGTATGGTCCACACACTCGGTTCATAAGGTCCATGAACACAGCTGGTGCATTAGTTAAACCAAATGGCATGACCATAAACTCGTAATGACCGTAATGTGTTCTGAAAGCAGTCTTTGGAATATCATCTTCTTTCACCCGCATTTGATGATACCCGGAACGTAAGTCAATCTTTGAATAAACAGTTGAGCCTTGTAGTTGATCAAATAAATCGTTGATTCTCGGTAGTGGGTAGCGGTTCTTGATGATAAGTTTGTTCAACTCTCGGTAGTCGATACACAACCTGAATGTACCATCTTTCTTCTTGACAAACAAAACAGGAGCTCCCCACGGTGATGTGCTTGGTCGAATGAAACCACGCTCTAAAAGTTCTTGTAATTGGCTTTGCAGTTCTTTCATCTCACTGGGTGCGAGTCTGTAAGGAGCACGAGCTATTGGTGCAGCTCCTGGTACAAGATCTATTTGAAATTCAACCGATCGATGTGGGGGTAATCCCGATAATTCTTTCGGAAATACATTGGGAAATTCTTTTGCAATGGGAACATCATTGATGCTCTTTTCTTCAGTTTGTACTTTCTCGACGTGTGCTAGAACAGCATAGCAACCTTTTCTTATTAGTTTTTGTGCCTTCAAATTACTAATAAGATGTAGCTTCGTGTTGCCCTTTTCTCCGTACACCATTAAGGGTTTTCCTTTTTTTCGTATAATACGAATTGCATTTTTGTAACAAACGATCTCTGCTTTCACTTCTTTAAACCAGTCCATACCGATTATCACATCAAAACTTCCTAACTCTACTGGTATCAAATCAATCTTAAATGTTTCGCTAACCAGTTTAATTTCTTGATTCCGACATATATTATCTGCTGAAATTAATTTACCATTTGCTAATTCGAGTAAAAATTTACTATCCAAAGGCGTCAATTAACAACTTAATTTAGCACAAAAATCTCTACTCATATAGCTTCTATCCGCACCCGAATCAAATAAAACGTAAGCAGATTTATTGTCAATAAGAAACGTACCCGTAACAAGCTCCGGGTCTTCCTGTGCCTCTGCCGCATTAATATTGAAAACTCTTCCGCGACCTTGTCCATTCGTGTTCTCCTGGTTCGGGAAATTTCTAATAATGTGGCCCGGTTTTCCACATTTATAACAAACTACATTGGCATAACTTGCTCCGACACTACTTGCTCTGCCATTACTCGTTCTGACACCATTTGTTCCTTTCGTTCTATTAACCCCTGGTCCGTAGACCTCACACTTCACCGCGCTATGACCATTTCTTTTACACTTGTTGCAAAATTTGGTGTAGAACCCCGAGTGATACTTTTCACACCTTTGGCATAGCTGCTTCTGATTGTTGTTGTTGTTGCAGTTATTATTGTTGTTGGGATGATTGTTGTAGTTGTTGTAGTTGTTGTTGTTGTTGTTGTTGTTGTTGTTGTTGTTGTTGTTGGGCCATTTATTGTAGTTGCGATTGATGTTGCGATTGTTGAGATAATTGTTGCGATTATTGTTGTAATTGCTGTTGTTGTTGTATTGGTGATTCTTATCACCGTTTTCCTCCCACTTTCTTTTGACTTGCTTCACATTGGCCTCTTCAGCAGTCTGTTCTTTAATTCTTTCTTCAATCTAGTTCACTAGTTTGTGAGCCATTCTACATGCCTGTTTTATGGAGGCGGGCTCGTGTGAACTTATATCTTCTTGGATTCTTTCCGGTAATCCTTTCACAAATGCGTCGATCTTCTCTTCCTCATCTTCGAATGCTCCCGGACACAATAGGCACAATTCTGTGAATTGTCTTTCGTACGTGGTAATATCAAATCCTTGGGTTCGTAACCCTCTAAGTTTTGTCTTGAGCTTATTGACCTCGGTTCTGGGACGGTACTTCTCGTTAATCAAGTGCTTGAATTCTGACCACGGTAGTGCGTACGCATCGTCTTGTCCCACTTGCTCTAGATAGGTATTCCACCATGTTAACGCAGAACCTGTGAAGGTATGCGTAGCGTACTTCACTTTGTCCTCTTCAGTACACTCACTTATGGCAAACACCGATTCGACCTTCTCGGTCCACCGTTTCAATCCGATCGGTCCTTCGGTTCCATCAAATTCCAAAGGTTTGCAGGTAGTGAATTCTTTGTAGGTGCATCCTACACGATTTCCTGTACTGCTAGATCCAAGGTTATTGTTGGTATGTAGCGCAGCCTGTACTGCGGCTATGTTTGAAGCTAGAAAAGTACGGAATTCCTCTTCATTCATATTCACGGTGTGTCGAGTAGTCGGTGCCATTTCCTTCAAAATAGTCAAATGGAACAAGTTAATCATACAGAATATTAAGAGTAGTTAATAGTATTTCGTAGCATAATATGAACTCATTTATAAAAGCTTTTTCTTCATATTAGCGTTTTATAAGTTTAAATTCGGGTAGTACCTACCCGTTAAGTTCATACTTAGTAGCTAATATACAATTCAACTACTACAATTCTATATGAAAAACTGATTATAATAATATTTCGCGTTCAAAATTTTACACAATATTTTACAAACTTACAATACCGCTTATTTTACATATAGCATGAAATATAGCACACAATAAATTTGATACAAGATGGTTGTGAAGATAATTCTAGCTAGTACACAAGTCATTCCGCAAAGGCAATAAAGACACGTAATTCATACGTCCAGAAACAAGTCATGCATTCCGGTTTTACTAGGATTACTTCCCATCCTTGGTCTTGTGGAACATAACCATTATGGCCGTTTATAAGACAGCGTGTTGTAACGTCGTCAAAGGGATGAGGGTTACGTAATGTCCAACAGTCCCGTAACAATCTAAAAACCTCATTTCTTACCCCAATTACCGACTCCGTCACTTGTGGGAACGTTTTGTTTAATAGTTGTAGCCCGATGTTCTTGTTCTCACTTTGGTGAGAAGCGAACATTACTAATCCGTAAGAATAACATGCTTCTTGATGTTGCATGTTAGCCGCTTTTTCTAAATCACGAAGTCCAATATTCGGATATATTGAGTCAAAATAATTTCTTAACCCATTGCGTAAAATAGCATTTGGGTTCCCCGCAATATATGCGTCAAAGTAAACACATCGTAACTTATGGATTTCCTAATGTGATATCCCCCATCTTTCTAACGAAAGCCTTTTATAAACCAAGGCATTCTTGGAACGTTCTTCGAATGTCTTACAAACTGATCTCGCCTTAAATAGTTGTGCCGAAGAATTCTGACCGACTCTAGACAAGATTTCATCAATCATGTTGAAAGGACCCGTCCTAATCCATCCGGACGAAGTCCATATCGATTATAAATGATTCATAACAGTTGATTACATCGCGAGGTACTTGACCTCTATATGATACATTTACAAACATTGCATTCGTTTTTGAAAAGACACTCTTTCATTTCATCGAAAGTTGACGGCATGCATACCATTTCATAATATCTAACTATAATTGACTAAATAATAATCTTGATGAACTCAACGACTCGAATGCAACGTCTTTTGAAATATGTCATGAATGACTCCAAGTAATATTGTTAAAATGAGCAAATGCACAGCGGAAGATTTCTTTCGTACCTGAGAATAAACATGCTTTAAAGTGTCAACCAAAAGGTTGGTGAGTTCATTAGTTTAACATAAATAATCATGTCATAATTTTAATAGATCACAAGATTTCATATTTACAATTCTCATAAACATACGTCCCATGCATAGAGACAAAATATCATTCATATGGATTGAACACCTGGTAATCGACATTCACAATATGCATATAAGAATATCCCCATCATTCCGGGATCCTCCTTCGGACATGATATAAATTTCGAAGTACTAAAGCATCCGGTACTTTGGATGGGGCTTGTTGGGCCCGATAGATCTATCTTTAGGATTCGCGTCAATTAGGGTTTCTGTTCCCTAATTCTTAGATTACCAGACTAAATAGGGTGATATTCGATTCGATAATCCAACCATAGAATGTAGTTTCGATTACTTGTGTCTATTTCGTAAAACATTTATAAAAGTAGCGCATGTATTCTCAGTCCCAAAAATATATATTGCAAAAGCATTTAAAAAGGGAATAATGAAACTCACCTAATGTATTTTGTAGTAAAAATACATATGACGACATTGAACAAGTATAGGGTTGGCCTCGGATTCACGAACCTATATCATTTGTATATTTATATTAAAACATATAATCATAACCGAACAAATTTACTTATTATACCTTTAATTTATATATTATGTATGTTTAATTTATGTATATATTCATAATAGTTAATATTTATATAATTATATTAATATATTTATATTTACATACTTACTTGTTTAATGTTATATTTAAAAATTGATAATTTGTTATTTGTAAGTATTTATGTAGATAATATTAGTAGATTATATATATATATATATATATATATATATATATATATATATATATATATATATATATATATATATATATATATATATATATATATATATAGTTATGTGGAATTTTAATATGATCATAGTATATGTAATTAGTATATTTTATGTACAAAATATTTATCTGCTTAAAAAAAATAGTTTTTGATATTAATAATGATAATATCAATAATCATTTTACTTAACAATATTACTTATATTGATAATAATATTATTAATAATAATAATAATAATAATAATAATAATAATAATAATAATAATAATAATAATAATAATAATAATAATAATAATAATAATAATAATACTTAAATGGTAAAACTAATAATAACAAATATATTAATAATACCTTCAAGACTAATAATAATAATAGTGGTTATAATGCTTAAAATTATGATAATATTAATAATTACAATACTACTCTTAATTATAATACTTAGTAATAACAGTTACAATCAATAATAATAATAATAATAATAATAATAATAATAACCCTAAATATGATAATAATTCTAACACAACAAATAGTGATAATAATAATAATTTTCATACTTGTAGTTACAATCATGATACATGTAAATTTTATTATAATACTTATTTTAGTAATACTAGTATTGACGAAAAAAAATAATTTTATCATTTTCATAATAATGCTAATAATATTAGTTGTTATCATTATAATAATAATAAATGATAAATTTTATCCTAATACTTGTATTTGTAAAGATAATGATAATTATATTACTAATAATAACGATATTGACAATTTTATTAATGATGATCTTAATAAAAATACTAGTAACAATAACATTAATGATACTAATAACAATAACAATAATAATAATAATTAGTATTAACCATAATAATAATAATAATAATTATGAGGAATTTCAACCTTTGAAGAAAAGATCAAAAAGAACTGCCAACGCCGGGACTCGAACCCGCGACCTCTCGCACACCCGAGACTCCTCCAAACCAGTTGAGCTGCTGCTCATTTTCTGAATATAATGAAACCCATTTTTATATAACCCATTTTAATTAATCACCTTCTTCTTCTTCCACATCATAACCAAATTAACCATGATCTAACATCTTCATAATCTAAACGATTTATAGATTTTAAAACAATTTACAAACAAATAATAAGTGATTAAATAGAATCAACAAAAACAACAAAAAAAATATATAAAAGAGGGAACTCCCCTACTGCCGTCGCTGTTTGTATTAAAAAAAAAATTGTTTTCGATCTCAAGAAAGTAATAGCCAAAGATCATAACACAAAACACGTTACAAATCAATATTAGAAACTATTGGAAACATCAATTTAATTTCAAACATAACAAAAATCTCGAATTTCACCAAGAACAATTTCGTTGACTTTTGTAATCCTAACTTTGACTCCTGATTTCAAGTTCGTTTTTAGAAATGGGAAAGTGAAACTTTCCAGATAGTTTGAAGTAATTATTCCTAACAAGATGGCATTTATGGATTTTGCAATTGAATTTAATTTCGAGTTTTGGCAAAAATTGAACAAAAGCAGGATGACGGTTTTTTTTTTTTTAAAAAAATCGATTTAATCCTTCTTATAAATTGGTTAATGATAATGATATTTGTTGTTGAAGAGAAAAGTGAGGAATTGAATGAGGTTGTCAAAACCTAGAACAATTGTATGTGTTATGATCGATAGTTTAACAGAATCAGAAACAGATGAAAACAAAAAAAAAAAGTAAAAAGTAGACATAGGATTCTAATTGCTTTTGTTGGTTTCCTGCTGTTATATTCGATCTGTAATTCCCTTTGGAGACAAAGAACCAAAATTTTACACTGTTTGATGGACACTCCTATCAAACTCGTACTATATCTATTATTTACAGTTTATATAATTAATTTTAATATTAATAAATAATAATTATATTAATAATAATAATTATTATATTATTAGTAAAAATAAATAGTAATGATATGAAATGATAATAATTATATTTAATAATAATAATAATAATAATAGTTGATATATTTTTTCTTAGTAACTATAATAATAATAATAATAATAATAATAATAATAATAATAATAATAATAATAATAATAATAATAATAATAATAATAATAATAATAATAATAATAATAATAATAATAATATAAGTAATAATCATAATAATATCACTAATCTTAATAATAGATAATAATAATTCTCATAATTGATAATAATAAGATTGTTAATGGCATTAGTAATATCATTATTTATGTTAATATTAATTTTAATAACAATAACATGACAACTTATATATATATATATATATATATATATATATATATATATATATATATATATATATATATATATATATATATATATATATATATTTATATCTCATATTAACATTAATAATGATAAAAGTAATAAGGATATTAATAACAATAGTATTAACAATAATAAATTACATGTATCAACTTCATATTTGTATATTATATGTTATAATAATATTAATAATACAAATAATTAATATTAATATAAAAAAAATAAGAATAATGATAATAATAACATAACAATTACATTTAGTATGTTAACATTACATATTATTAATTATGTATACTTATTTTATATTTAAGATATTTGAATATTTATTATTTATATATTTTATATTTATTACAATATATTAATACTTATAAATAGAATTCATATATAGATTTATAATAATACCATATATACATTTATATATATTCGTTTTAATGGTGACTTAATTATTGTAATTACTATTTTACATTATTAATTCCACTTGATCAAAGTATACCTTATTAATTCAAGATATATATATATATATACTCTTATTTATATTTATATATATATTTACATATTTATTTATACACAATTGTTCGTGAATCGTCGGACATAGTCAAAGGGTATTTGAATATATGGATACAGTTCTAAAATTTTCGAGACTTATTATTACAGACTTTGCTTATCGTATCGAAATCATATAAAGATTAAATTTAATTTTGGTCGGAAATTCCCGGGTCATCACACATGTCTCCAGGTAGGTCTTTTAAAATATTGGGTTGTCTATCTATTTTGTATTTTTATACTGTAAAATAGAACAAGAGTTAGATTCATAAAAAAAAATACTTATTAATACAAGCAATTTTTACATATATCATAAAGCATAAGCACACTATATTACATATATTACACCACACGAATACAACTATCTTATTCCGACTCGCTTGTTTCTTCTTCTTCGGTTTTGGTTCGTTTTGCCAAGTTTCTAGGGATATATGATGTTCCCCTAATACGAGCCGTTGTTTTCCACATTGGTTTAGAAAAACCTGGTGGTTTAGAGGTTCCCGGGTCATTGTTACAACTTAAGGACTTCGGGGGTTGACGATACATATAAAGTTCATCGGGGTTGGAATTAGATTTTTCTATTTTTATGCCCTTTCCCTTATTATTTTCTTTTGCCTTTTTAAATTCAGTTGGGGTAATTTCTATAACATCATCGGAATTCTCGTCGGAATCCGATTCATCAGAGAATTGGTAATCCTCCCAATATTTTGCTTCCTTGGCTGAAACACCATTGACTATAATTAACCTTGGTCGGTTGGTTGAGGATTTTCTTTTACTTAACCGTTTTATTATTTCCCCCACCGGTTCTATTTCTTCATCCGGTTCCGATTCTTCTTCCGGTACCGATTCTTCTTCCGGTTCCGACTCTTCTTCCGGTTCCTCTCCGGGAACTTGTGAATCAGTCCACGAATCATTCCAATTTATATTTGACTCTTCATTATTATTAGGTGAGTCAATGGGACTTGTTCTAGAGGTAGACATCTATCACATAATATCAAACGCGTTAAGAGATTAATATATCACATAATATTCACATGTTAAAAATATATAGTTTCCAACAAAATTTGTTAAGCAATCATTTTTCAAGTAAACACGGTCGAAGTCCAGACTCACTAATGCATCCTAACAAACTCGATAAGACACACTAATGCAAAATTCTGGTTCTCTAAGACCAACGCTCGGATACCAACTGAAATGTCCCGTTCTTATTGATTAAAAACGTTCCATATTAATTGATTTCGTTGCGAGGTTTTGACCTCTATATGAGACGTTTTTCAAAGACTTCATTCATTTTAAAACAAAACATAACCTTTATTTCATCAATAAAGGTTTAAAAAGCTTTACGTAGATTATCAAATAATGATAATCTAAAATATCCTGTTTACACACGACCATTACATAATGGTTTACAATACAAATATGTTACAACAAAATAAGTTTCTTGAATGCAGTTTTTACACAAACATACAAGCATGGACTCCAAATCTCGTCCTTATTTAAGTATGCGACAGCGGAAGCTCTTAATAATCATCTGAGAATAAACATGCTTAAAACGTCAACAAAAATGTTGTTGAGTTATAGGTTTAACCTATATATATCAAATCGTAACAATAGACCACAAGATTTGATATTTCAATATACATCCCATACATAGAGATAAAAATTATTCATATGGTGAACACCTGGTAATCAAAATTAACAAGATGCATATATAAGAATATCCCCATCATTCCGGGACACCCTTCGGATATGATATAAATTTCAAAGTACTAAAGGATCCGGTACTTTGGATGGGGTTTGTTAGGCCCAATAGATCTATCTTTAGGATTCGCGTCAATTAGGGTGTCTGTTCCCTAATTCTTAGATTACCAGACTTAATAAAAAGGGGCATATTCGATTTCAATAATTCAACCATAGAATGTAGTTTCACGTACTTGTGTCTATTTTGTAAATCATTTATAAAACCTGCATGTATTCTCATCCCAAAAATATTAGATTTTAAAAGTGGGACTATAACTCACTTTCACAGATTTTTACTTCGTCGGTAAGTAAGACTTGGCCACTGGTCGATTCACGAACCTATAACAAATATGTACATATATATCAAAGTATGTTCAAAATATATTTACAACACTTTTAATACATTTTGATGTTTTAAGTTTATTAAGTCAGTTGTCCTCGTTAGTAACCTACAACTAGTTGTCCACAGTTAGATGTACAGAAATAAATCGATAAATATTATCTTGAATCAATCCACGACCCAGTGTATACGTATCTCAGTATTGATCACAACTCAAACTATATATATTTTGGAATCAACCTCAACCCTGTATAGCTAACTCCAACCTTCACATATAGAGTGTCTATGGTTGTTCCGAAATATATATAGATGTGTCAACATGATAGGTCAAAACATTGTATACGTGTCTATGGTATCTGAAGATTACATAATATACAATACAAGTTGATTAAGTTATGGTTGGAATAGATTTGTTACCAATTTTCACGTAGCTAAAATGAGAAAAATTATCCAATCTTGTTTTACCCATAACTTCTTCATTTTAAATTCGTTTTGAGTGAATCAAATTGCTATGGTTTCATATTGAACTCTATTTTATGAATATAAACAGAAAAAGTATAGGTTTATAGTCGGAAAAATAAGTTACAAGTCGTTTTTGTAAAGGTAGTCATTTCAGTCGAAAGAACAACGTCTAGATGACCATTTTAGAAAACATACTTCCACTTTGAGTTTAACCATAATTTTTGGATATAGTTTCATGTTCATAATAAAAATCATTTTATCAGAATAACAACTTTTAAATCAAAGTTTATCATAGTTTTTAATTAACTAACCCAAAACAGCCCGCGGTGTTACTACGACGGCGTAAATCCGGTTTTACGGTGTTTTTCGTGTTTCCAGGTTTTAAATCATTAAGTTAGCATATCATATAGATATAGAACATGTGTTTAGTTGATTTTAAAAGTCAAGTTAGAAGGATTAACTTTTGTTTGCGAACAAGTTTAGAATTAACTAAACTATGTTCTAGTGATTACAAGTTTAAACCTTCGAATAAGATAGCTTTATATGTATGAATCGAATGATGTTATGAACATCATTACTACCTTAAGTTCCTTGGATAAACCTACTGGAAAAGAGTAAAATGGATCTAGCTTCAACGGATCCTTGGATGGCTCGAAGTTCTTGAAGCAGAATCATGACACGAAAACAAGTTCAAGTAAGATCATCACTTGAAATAAGATTGTTATAGTTATAGAAATTGTACCAAAGTTTGAATATGATTATTACCTTGTATTAAAATGATAACCTACTGTAAGAAACAAAGATTTCTTGAGGTTGGATGATCACCTTACAAGATTGGAAGTGAGCTAGCAAACTTGAAAGTATTCTTGATTTTATGTAACTAGAACTTGTAGAATTTATGAAGAACACTTAGAACTTGAAGATAGAACTTAAGAGAGATCAATTAGATGAAGAAAATTGAAGAATGAAAGTGTTTGTAGGTGTTTTTGGTCATTGGTGTATGGATTAGATATAAAGGATATGTAATTTTGTTTTCATGTAAATAAGTCATGAATGATTACTCATATTTTTGTAATTTTATGAGATATTTCATGCTAGTTGCCAAATGATGGTTCCAACATATGTTAGGTGACTCACATGGGCTTCTAAGAGCTGATCATTGGAGTGTATATACCAATAGTACATACATCTAAAAGCTGTGTATTGTACGAGTACGAATACGGGTGCATACGAGTAGAATTGTTGATGAAACTGAACGAGGATGTAATTGTAAGCATTTTTGTTAAGTAGAAGTATTTTGATAAGTGTATTGAAGTCTTTCAAAAGTGTATAAATACATATTAAAACACTACATGTATATACATTTTAACTGAGTCGTTAAGTCATCGTTAGTCGTTTCATGTAAGTGTTGTTTTAAAACCTTTAAGTTAACGATCTTCTTAAATGTTGTTAACCCAATGTTTATAATATCAAATGAGATTTTAAATTTTTATATTATCATAATATTATCATGTATGAATATCTCTTAATATGATATATATATATACAGTAAATGTCTTTACAACGATAATCGTTACATATATGTCTCGTTTAAAAATCATTAAGTTAGTAGTCTTGTTTTTACATATGTAGTTCATTGTTAATATACTTAATGATATGTTTACTTATCATAGTATCATGTTAACTATATATATATATCCATATATATGTCATCATATAGTTTTTACAAGTTTTAACGTTCGTGAATCACCGGTCAACTTGGGTGGTCAATTGTCTATATGAAACATATTTCAATTAATCAAGTCTTAACAAGTTTGATTGCTTAACATGTTGGAAACATTTAATCATGTAAATATCAATCTCAATTAATATATATAAACATGGAAAAGTTCGGGTCACTACACGCTTGAACCGTCACCACGGTCAAACGACATCAAGTTAGGATCTGAAAATTGGATAGCAGTAAGAGGACTCACATACGGAGCCTTGGCCACTGGCTGTGTGTCATTTTAGTTTGTATAGACATCGTAGCAGCTGTCCAAACTCAGCCCTTTGTTTCAATCTCTATTCTCGTTGAAAACCTTACTTTATCTTTTGCGTATGATGATAACGATGATGATGATGATACTTAAGACTTAACTTAATTACTTTTAAACTTTTGGGGTACAATTTACTGACTTAGTACCTTTGACTTAGGTTGAGGACTTTTCAGACCGACTTACTACTTGTTTACATTTTCGTATCAATTTTACCGCACATTCACTGTGAGTTATAGCTCCCTTTTTACTTTAACTATTTTTGGGACTGAGAATACATGCGCTTTTTATGTTTTTACATATTAGACACGAGTACTTAAACTTTATATATGTGTGGGTGATATAATGGCACAAAGATTCCCCTTAGCACGGTAACGTTTAATCATTAGTTTTTGAACCGGTGAACGCGAATATTAGATATGGATCCATAGGGTTTGACATCCCCACTCGAGCTAGTCTCGCTAGCATTTAACGGGTGTTTAATACTTTAAGAACATACGCACTTTCCAAGTGTACTTTTAGGAGGTGATATATTATTTTACTTTATGTTAGTTACCGAGTGCCCACAGATAAGCATATACTTTATCATACGGATTTGAGATACTGTTTTGAATACGAAATCTCGTGGTCTACATTACATTGTTATTTACAATCAAATTATAGCTCACCAACATTGGTGTTGACTTTTTAAAGCATGTATTTCTTAGGTGCTTAGATATTGTTGCTTCCGCTGTTAGACTTGCTGTTATAGTCTTGGTGTTATAGACTTGCTGTTACAGACTCGTTGTGTTAGACTTCCACTGCATTGTTTAGAGATGTCTCAATCATGGAACTTTTACTTTGCATTCACAACTTATGTTACATTTGAACAATGGTTTTGTAATGACCTTTGTGTTGAAATGTCCCGTTCTTATTGATTAAAAACGTTCCATATTAATTGATTTCGTTGCGAGGTTTTGACGTCTATATGAGACGTTTTTCAAAGACTGCATTCATTTTTAAAACAAATCATAACCTTTATTTCATAAATAAAGGTTTAAAAAGCTTTACGTAGATTATCAAATAATGATAATCTAAAATATCCTGTTTACACACGACCATTACATAATGGTTTACAATACAAATATGTTACATCGAAATTAGTTTCTTGAATGCAGTTTTTACACAATATCATACAAACATGGACTCCAAATCTTGTCCTTATTTTAGTATGCAACAGCGGAAGCTCTTAGTATTCACCTGAGAATAAACATGCTTTAAACGTCAACAAAAATGTTGGTGAGTTATAGGTTTAACCTATATATATATCAAATCGTAACAATAGACCAAAAGATTTCATATTTCAATACACATCCATACATAGAGATAAAAATCATTCATATGGTGAACACCTGGTAACCGACATTAACAAGATGCATATATAAGAATATCCCCATCATTCCGGGACACCCTTCGGATATGATATAAATTTCGAAGTACTAAAGCATCCGGTACTTTGGATAGGGTTTGTTAGGCCGAATAGATCTATCTTTAGGATTCGCGTCAATTAGGGTGTCTGTTCCCTAATTCTTAGATTACCAGACTTAATAAAAAGGGGCATATTCGATTTCGATAATTCAACCATAGAATGTAGTTTAACGTACTTGTGTCTATTTTGTAAATCATTTATAAAACCTGCATGTATTCTCATCCCAAAATATTAGATTTTAAAAGTGGGACTGTAACTCACTTTCACAGATTTTTACTTCGTCGGGAAGTAAGACTTGGCCACTGGTTAATTCACGAACCTATAACAATATATACATATATATCAAAGTATGTTCAAAATATATTTACAACACTTTTAATATATTTTGATGTTTTAAGTTTATTAAGTCAGCTGTCCTCGTTAGTAACCTACTACTAGTTGTCCACCGTTAGATGTACAGAAATAAATCGATAAATATTATCTTGAATCAATCCACGACCCAGTGTATACGTATCTCAGTATTGATCACAACTCAAACTATATATATTTTGGAATCAACCTCAACCCTGTATAGCTAACTCCAACATTCACATATAGAGTGTCTATGGTTGTTCCGAAATATATATAGATGTATCGACATGATAGGTCGAAACATTGTATACGTGTCTATGGTATCTCAAGATTACATAATATACAATACAAGTTGATTAAGTTATGGTTGGAATAGATTTGTTACCAATTTTCACGTAGCTAAAATGAGAAAAATTATCCAATCTTGTTTTACCCATAACTTCTTCATTTTAAATCCGTTTTGAGTGAATCAAATTGCTATGGTTTCATATTGAACTCTATTTTATGAATCTAAACAGAAAAAGTATAGGTTTATAGTCGGAAAAATAAGTTACAAATCATTTTTGTAAAGGTAGTCATTTCAGTCGAAAGAACGACGTCTAGATGACCATTTTAGAAAACATACTTCCACTTTGAGTTTAACCATAATTTTTGGATATAGTTTCATGTTCATAATAAAAAATCATTTTCCCAAAATAAAAACTTTTAAATCAAAGTTTATCATAGTTTTTAATTAACTAACCCAAAACAGCCCTCGGTGTTACTACGACGTCGTAAATCCGGTTTTACGGTGTTTTTCGTGTTTCCAGGTTTTAAATCATTAAGTTAGCATATCATATAGATATATAACATGTGTTTAGTTGATTTTAAAATTCAAGTTAGAAGGATTAACTTTTATTTGCGAACAAGTTTAGAATTAACTAAACTATATTCTAGTGATTACAAGTTTAAACCTTCGAATAAGATAGCTTTATATGTATGAATTGAATGATGTTATGAACATCATTACTACCTCAAGTTCCTTGGATAAACCTACTGGAAATGATAAAAATAGATCTACCTTCAAAGGATCCTTGGATGGCTTGAAAGTTCTTGAAGCAGAATCATGACACGAAAACAATTTCAAGTAAGATTTCCACTCAAAATAAGATTGTTATAGTTATAGAAATTGAATTAAAGTTTGAATATGATTATTACCTTGTATTAGAAAGATAACCTACTGTAAGTAACAAAGGTTTCTTGATCTTGGATGATTACTTGGAATGGATTTAGAAAACTTGGAAGTAAACTTGCAATCTTGGAAGTATTCTTGATTTTTATGAAACTAGAACTTTTGGAATTTATGAAGAACACTTAGAACTTGAAGTTAGAACTTGAGAGAGATTAATTAGATTAAGAAAATTGAAGAATGAAAGTGTTTGTAGGTATTTTTGGTCGTTGGTGTATGGATTAGATATAAAGGATATGTAATTTTGTTTTCATGTAAATAAGTCATGAATGATTACTCATATTTTTGTAATTTTATGAGATATTTCATGCTAGTTGCCAAATGATGGTTCCCACATGTGTTAGGTGACTCACATGTGCTGCTAATAGCTGATCATTGGAGTGTATATACCAATAGTACAAACATCTAAAAGCTGTGTATTGTATGAGTACGAATACGGGTGCATACTAGTAGAATTGTTGATGAAACTGAACGAGGATGTAATTGTAAGCATTTTTATTAAGTAGAAGTATTTTGATAAGTGTCTTGAAGTCTTTCAAAAGTGTATGAATACATATTAAAACACTACATGTATATACATTTTAACTGAGTCGTTAAGTCATCGTTAGTCGTTACATGTAAATGTTGTTTTGAAACCTTTAGGTTAACGATCTTGTTGAATGTTGTTAACCCATTGTTTATAATATCAAATGAGATTTTAAATTATTATATTATCATGATATTATGATGTATGAATATCTCTTAATATGATATATATACATTAAATGTCGTTACAACGATAATCGTTACATATATGTCTCGTTTCAAAATCATTAAGTTAGTAGTCTTGTTTTTACATATGTAGTTCATTGTTAATATACTTAATGATATGTTTACTTATCATAATATCATGTTAACTATATATATATATATATCCATATATATGTCATCATATAGTTTTTACAAGTTTTAACGTTCTTGAATCACCGGTCAACTTGGGTGGTCAATTGTCTATATGAAACCTATTTCAATTAATCAAGTCTTAACAAGTTTGATTGCTTAACATGTTGGAAACACTTAATCATATAAATAACAATTTCATTTAATATATATATAAACATGGAAAAGTTCGGGTCACTACAGTACCTACCCGTTAAATAAATTTCGTCCCGAAATTTTAAGCAGTTGGAGGTGTTGATGTATCTTCTGGAAATAAATGAGGGTATTTCTTCTACATCTGATCTTCTCATTCCTAAATGAACTCGGGTCCTCTACGAGCATTCCATCGAACCTTAACAATTGGTATCTTGTTTTGCTTAAGTCTTTTAACCTCACGATCCATTATTTCGACGGGTTCTTCGATGAATTGAAGTTTTTCGTTGATTTGGATTTCATCTAATGGAATAGTGAGATCTTCTTTAGCAAAACATTTCTTCAAATTCTAGACATGGAAAGTGTTATGTACAACCGCGAGTTGTTGAGGTAACTCAAGTCGGTAAGCTACTGGTCCGACACGATCAATAACCTTGAATGGTCCAATATACCTTGGATTTAATTTCCCTCGTTTACCAAATCGAACAACGCCTTTCCAAGGTGCAACTTTAAGCATGACCATCTATCCAATTTTAAATTCTATATCTTTTCTTTTACTGTCCGCGTAGCTCTTTTGTCGACTCTGGGCGGTTTTCAATCTTTGTTGAATTTGGATGATTTTCTCGGTAGTTTCTTGTATTATCTCCGGACCCGTAATCTGTCTATCCGCCACTTCACTCAAACAAATCAGAGACCTGCACTTTCTACCATAAAGTGCTTCAAACGGCGCCATCTCAATGCTTGAATGGTAGCTGTTGTTGTAGGAAAATTCTGCTAACGGTAGATGTCGATCCCAACTGTTTTTGAAATCAATAACATAAGCTCGTAGCATGTCTTCAAGCGTTTGTATCGTCCTTTCGCTCTGTCCATCAGTTTGTGGATGATAGGAAGTACTCATGTCTAGACAAGTTCCCAATGCTTGCTGTAATGTCTGCCAGAATCATGAAATAAATCTGCCATCCCTATCAGAGATAATAGAGATTGGTATTCCATGTCTGGAGACGACTTCCTTCAAATACAGTCGTGCTAACTTCTCCATCTTGTCATCTTCTCTTATTATCAGGAAGTGTGCTGACTTGGTGAGATGATCAACTATTACCCAAATAGTATCATAACCACTTGCAGTCCTTGGCAATTTAGTAATGAAATCCATGGTAATGTTTTCCCATTTCCATTTCGGGATTTCAGGTTGTTGTAGTAGACCTGATGGTTTCTGATGTTCAGCTTTGACCTTAAAACACGTCAAACATTCTCCTACATATTTAGCAATATCGGCTTTCATATCTGGCCACCAAAAATGTTTCTTAAGATCCTTGTACATCTTCCTCGTTCCAGGATGTATTGAGTATCTGGTTTTATGAGCTTCTCTAAGTACCATTTCTCTCATATCTCCAAATTTTGGTACCCAAATTCTATCAGCCCTATACCGGGTTCCGTCTTCACGAATATTAAGATGCTTCTCCGATCCTTTGGGTATTTCATCCTTTAAATTTCCCTCTTTTAAAACTCCTTGTTGCGCCTCCTTTATTTGAGTAGTAAGGTTAGTGTAAATCATTATATTCATAGATTTTACTCGAATGGGTTCTCTGTCCTTTCTGCTCAAGGCGTCGGCTACCACATTTGCCTTCCCCGGGTGGTAACGAATCTCAAAGTCGTAATCATTCAACAATTCAATCCACCTACGCTGCCTCATATTCAGTTGTTTCTGATTAAATATGTGTTGAAGACTTTTGTGGTCGGTATATATAATACTTTTGACCCCATATAAGTAGTGCCTCCAAGACTTTAATGCAAAAACAACTGCGCCTAATTCCAAATCATGCGTCGTATAATTTTGCTCGTGAATCTTCAATTGTCTAGACGCATAAGCAATCACCTTCGTCCGTTGCATTAATACACAACCGAGACCTTGCTTTGATGCGTCACAATAAATCACAAAATCATCATTCCCTTCAGGCAATGACAATATAGGTGCCGTAGTTAGCTTTTTCTTCAATAATTGAAATGCCTTCTCTTGTTCATCCTTCCATTCAAATTTCTTCCCTTTATGCGTTAATGCAGTCAAGGGTTTTGCTATTTTGGAGAAATCTTGGTTGAATCTTCTGTAGTAACCAGCCAATCCTAAAAATTGACGTATATGCTTAGGAGTTTTTGGGGTTTCCCACTTTTAAACGGTTTCGATCTTTGCCTGGTCCACCTGGATACCTTCTTTGTTCCCTATGTGACCGAGGAATTGAACTTCTTCCAACCAAAATGCACACTTTGAAAACTTAGCGTACAGTTTTTCTTTCCTCAATACTTCTAGCACTTTTCTCAAATGTTCTTCGTGCTCTTGATCATTCTTTGAGTAAATAAGTATGTCATCGGTGAAAACAATGACAAACTTGTCAAGATATGGCCCACACACTCAGTTCATAAGGTCCATGAACATAGCTGGTGCGTTAGTCAATCCAAACGGCATAACCATAAACTCCTAATGACCATAACGCGTCCTAAAAGCAGTTTTTGGAATATCATCCTCCTTTACTCGCATTTGATGATATCCAGAACGTAAATCGATCTTCGAATAAACCGACGATCTTTGTAGTTGATCAAATCAGTCGTCAATTCTCGGCAGTGGATAACGGTTTTTGATGGTAAGTTTGTTCAACTCTCTGTAGTCAATACACAACCTAAATGTACCATCCTTCTTCTTGACAAACAAAACAGGAGCTCCCCATGGTGATGTGCTTGGTCGAATGAAACCACGTTCTAATAGTTCTTATAGTTGGCTTTGCAGTTCTTTCAACTCGCTGGGTGCGAGTCTATAAGGAGCACGAGCTATTGGTGCAGCTCCTGGTACAAGATCTATATGAAATTCAACAGATCGATGTGGAGGTAGTCCCGATAATTCTTTCGGAAATACATCAGGAAATTCTTTTGCGACGGGAACATCATTGATGCTCTTTTCTTCAGTTTGTACTTTCTCGACGTGTGCTAGAACAGCATAGCAACCTTTTCTTATTAGTTTTTGTGCCTTCAAATTACTAATAAGATGTAGCTTCATGTTGCCCTTTTCTCCGTACACCATTAAGGGTTCTCCTTCTTCTCGTACAATGCGAATTGCATTTTTATAACATACGATCTCTGCTTTAACCTTCTTCAGCTAGTCCATGCCAACTATTACATCAAAACTCCCTAACTCTACTGGTATCAAATCAATCTTAAATATTTCGCTACCCAGTTTAATTTCTCGATTCCGACATATATTATCTGCTGAAATTAATTTACCGTTTGCTAATTCGAGTAAAAATTTACTATCCAACAGCGTCAATGGACAATTTAATTTAGCACAAAAATCTCTACTCATATAGCTTCTATCCGCACCCGAATCAAATAAAATGTAAGCAGATTTATTGTCAATAAGAAACGTACCCGTAACAAGCTCCGGGTCTTCCTGTGCCTCTGCCGCATTAATATTGAAAACTCTTCCGCGGCCTTGTCCATTCGTGTTCTCCTGGTTCGGGCAATTTCTAATAATGTGGCCCAGTTTTCCACATTTATAACAAACTACATTGGCATAACTTGCTCCGACACTACTTGCTCCGCCATTACTCGTTCTGACACCATTTGTTCCTTTCGTTCTGTTAACCCCTGGTCCGTAGACCTCACACTTCACCGCGCTATGACCATTTCTTTTACACTTGTTGCAAAATTTGGTGCAGAACCCCGAGTGATACTTTTCACACCTTTGGCATAGCTGCTTCTGATTGTTGTTGTTGTTACGGTTGTTATTGTTGTTGGGATGATTGTTGTAGTTGCTGCTGTTGTTGTTGTTGTTGTTGTTGTTGTTGTTGTTGTTGTTGTTGTTGCCGTTGGGCCGTTTGTTGTAGTTGCGATTGATGTTGCGATTGTTGGGATAATTGTTGCGATTATTATTGTAATTGCTGTTGTTGTTGTATTGGTGATTCTTATCACCGTTTTCCTCCCACTTTCTTTTGACTTGCTTCACATTGGCCTCTTCAGCCGTCTGTTCTTTAATTCTTTCCTCAATCTGGTTCACTAGTTTGTGAGCCATTCTACATGCCTGTTGTATGGAGGAGGGCTCGTGTGAACTTATATCTTCTTGGATTCTTTACGGTAATCCTTTCACAAACGCGTCGATCTTCTCTTCCTCATCTTCGAACGCTCCCGGACACAATAGGCACAATTCTGTGAATCGTCTTTCGTACATGGTAAAATCAAATCCTTGGGTTCGTAACCCTCTAAGTTCTGTCTTGAGCTTATTGACCTCGGTTCTGGGATGGTACTTCTCGTTCATCAAGTGCTTGAATGCTGACCACGGTAGTGCGTACGCATCATCTTGTCCCACTTGCTCTAGATAGGTATTCCACCATGTTAACGCAGAACCTGTAAAGGTATGCGTTGCGTACTTCACTTTGTCCTCTTCAGTACACTTAATTATGGCAAACACCGATTCGACCTTCTCGGTCCACCGTTTCAATCCAATCGGTCCTTCGGTTCCATCAAATTCCAAAGGTTTGCAGGCAGTGAATTCTTTGTAGGTGCATCCTACACGATTTCCTGTACTGCTAGATCCAAGGTTATTGTTGGTATGTAGCGCAGCATGTACTGCGGCTATGTTTGAAGCTAGAAAAGTACGGAATTCCTCTTCATTCATATTCACGGTGTGTCGAGTAGTCGGTGCCATTTCCTTCAAAATAGTCAAATGGAACAAGTTAATCATACAGAATATTAAGAGTAGTTAATAGTATTTTGTAGCATAATATGAACTCATTTATAAAAGCTTTTTCTTCATATAAGCGTTTTATAAGTTTAAATTCGGGTAGTACCTACCCATTAAGTTCATACTTAGTAGCTAATATACAATTCAACTACTACAATTCTATATGAAAAATTGATTATAATAATATTTCGCGTTCAAACTTTTATACAATATTTTACAAACTTACAATACCGCTTATTTTACATAAATCATGAAATATAGCACACAATAACTTTGATACAAGATAGTTGTGAAGATAATTCTAGCTAGTACACAAGTCGTTCAGTAAAGGCAATAAAGACACGTAATTCATACGTCCAGAAACAAGTCATGCATTCTGGTTTTACTAGGACTACTTCCCATCCTTGGTCTTGTGGAACATAACCGTTATGGCCGTTGATAAGACAGCGTGTTGTAACGTCGTCAAAGGGACGAGGGTTACGTAATGACCAACAGTCTTGTAATAACCTAAAAACCTTGTTTCTCACCCCAACTACTGAGTCCGTTACTTGTGGAAATATTTTGTTTAATAGTTGTAGCCTGATGTTCTTGTTCTCACTTTGGTGAGAAGCGAACTTTACTAACCCGTTAGCATAACATGCTTCTTTATGTTGCATGTTAGCCACTTTTTCTAAATCATGAAGTCCTATATTCGGATACATTGAGTCAAAATAATTTCTTAACCCGTTGCGTAAAATAGCATTTGGGTTCCCCGCAATATATACGTCAAAGTAAACACATCGTAACTTATGGGTTTCCCAATGTGATATCCCCCATCTTTCAAACGAAAGTCTCTTATAAACCAAGACATTCTTGGAACGTTCTTCGAATGTCTTACAAACTGATTTCGCCGTAAATAGTTGTGCCGAAGAATTCTGACCGACTCTAGACAAGATTTCATCAATCATGTCTCCGGGTAGGTCTCTTAAAATATTTGGTTATCTATCCATTTTGTGTTTTTATACTGTAAAATAGACAAGAGTTAGATTCATAAAAAAATACTTATTAATACAAGCAATTTTTACATATATCATAAAGCATAAGCACACTATATTACATATATTACACCACACGAATACAACTATCTTATTCTGACTCGCTCGTTTCTTCTTCTTCGGTTTTGGTTCATTTTCCCAAGTTTCTAGGGATATATGATGTTCCCCTAATACGAGCTGTCGTTTTCCACAACGGTTTAGAAAAACCTGGTGGTTTAGAGGTTCCCGGGTCATTATTACAACTTAAGGGCTTCGGGGGTTGACGATACATATAAAGTTCATCGGGGTTGGAATTAGATTTCTCTATTTTTAAGCCCTTTCCCGTATTATTTTTTTTGCCTTTTTAAATTCAGTTGGGGTAATTTCTATAACATCATCGGAATTCTCTTCGGAATCCGATTCATCGGAGAATTGGTAATCCTCCCAATATTTTGCTTCCTTGGCGGAAACACCATTGACCATAATTAACCTTGGTCGGTTGGTTGAGGATTTTCTTTTACTTAACCGTTTTATTATTTCCCCTACCGGTTCTATTTCCTCCTCCGGTTCCTCCTCTTCCGGTTCTGATTCTTCTTCCGGTTCTCATTCTTCTTCCGGTTCTTCTTCGGGAACTTGTGAATCAGTCCAATATATATTCAACTCTTCGTTATTATTAGGTGAGTCAATGGGATTTGTGCTAGAGGTAGACATCTATCACACAATATCAAATATGTTAAGAGATTAATATATCACATAATATATACATGTTAATAATATATAGTTTCCAACAAAAATGTTAAGCAATCATTTTTAAAGAAAACACGGTCGAAGTCCAGACTCACTAATGCATCCTAACAAACTCGATAAGATACGCTAATGCAAATTTCTGGTTCTCTAAGACCAACGCTCGGATACCAACTGAAATGTCCCGTTCTTATTGATTAAAAACGTTCCATATTAATTGATTTCGTTGCGAGGTTTTGACCTCTATATGAGACGTTTTTCAAAGACTGCATTCATTTTTAAAACAAATCATAACCTTTATTTCATAAATAAAGGTTTAAAAAGCTTTACGTAGATTATCAAATAATGATAATCTAAAATATCCTGTTTACACACGACCATTACATAATGGTTTATAATACAAATATGTTACATCGAAATCATTTTCTTGAATGCAGTTTTTACACAATATCATACAAACATGGACTCCAAATCTTGTCCTTATTTTAGTATGCAACAGCGGAAGCTCTTAGTATTCACCTGAGAATAAACATGCTTTAAACGTCAATAAAAATATTGGTGAGTTATAGGTTTAACCTATATATATCAAATCGTAACAATAGACCACAAGATTTCATATTTCAATACACATCCGATACATAGAGATAAAAATCATTCATATGGTGAACACCTGGTAACCGACATTAACAAGATGCATATATAAGAATATCCCCATCATTCCGGGACACCCTTCGGATATGATATAAATTTCGAAGTACTAAAGCATCCGGTACTTTGGATGGGGTTTGTTAGGCCCAATAGATCTATCTTTAGGATTCGCGTCAATTAGGGTGTCTGTTCCCTAATTCTTAGATTACCAGACTTAATAAAAAGGGGCATATTCGATTTCGATAATTCAACCATAGAATGTAGTTTCACGTACTTGTGTCTATTTTGTAAATCATTTATAAAACCTGCATGTATTCTCATCCCAAAATATTAGATTTTAAAAGTGGGACTATAACTCACTTTCACAGATTTTTACTTCGTCGGGAAGTAAGACTTGGCCACTGGTTGATTCACGAACCTATAATAATATATACATTTATATCAAAGTATGTTCAAAATATATTTACAACACTTTTAATATATTTTGATGTTTTAAGTTTATTAAGTCAGCTGTCCTCGTTAGTAACCTACAACTAGTTGTCCACAGTTAGATGTACAGAAATAAGTCGCTAAATATTATCTTGAACCAATCCACGACCCAGTGTATACGTATCTCAGTATTGATCACAACTCAAACTATATATATTTTGGAATCAACCTCAACCCTGTATAGCTAACTCCAACATTCACATATAGAGTGTCTATGGTTGTTCCGAAATATATATAGATGTGTCGACATGATAGGTCGAAACATTGTATACGTGTCTATGGTATCTCAAGATTACATAATATACAATACAAGTTGATTAAGTTATGGTTGGAATAGATTTGTTACCAATTTTCACGTAGCTAAAATGAGAAAAATTATCCAATCTTGTTTTACCCATAACTTCTTCATTTTAAATCCGTTTTGAGTGAATCAAATTGCTATGATTTCATATTGAACTCTATTTTATGAATCTAAACAGAAAAAGTATAGGTTTATTGTCACAAAAATAAGTTACAAGTCATTTTTGTAAAGGTAGTCATTTCAGTCGAAAGAACGACGTCTAGATGACCATTTTAGAAAACATACTTCCACTTTGAGTTTAACCATAATTTTTGGATATAGTTTCATGTTCATAATAAAAATCATTTTCCAGAATAACAACTTTTAAATCAAAGTTTATCATAGTTTTTAATTAACTAACCCAAAACAGCCCGCGGTGTTACTACGACGGCGTAAATCCGGTTTTACGGTGTTTTTCGTGTTTCCATGTTTTAAATCATTAAGTTAGAATATCATATAGATATAGAACATGTGTTTAGTTGATTTTAAAAGTCAAGTTAGAAGGATTAACTTTTATTTGCGAACAAGTTTAGAATTAACTAAACTATGTTCTAGTGATTACAAGTTTAAACCTTCGAATAAGATAGCTTTATATGTATGAATTGAATGATGTTATGAACATCATTACTACCTCAAGTTCCTTGGATAAACCTACTAGAAATGAGAAAAATAGATCTAGCTTCAAAGGATCCTTGGATGGCTTGAAAGTTCTTGAAGCAGAATCATGACACGAAAACAATTTCAAGTAAGATTTTCACTCGAAATAAGATTGTTATAGTTATAGAAATTGAATTAAAGTTTGAATATGATTATTACCTTGTAATAGAAAGATAACCTACTGTAAGTAACAAAGGTTTCTTGATCTTGGATGATTACTTGGAATGGATTTAGAAAACTTGGAAGTAAACTTGCAATATTGGAAGTATTCTTGATTTTATGAAACTAGAACTTTTGGAATTTATTAAGAACACTTAGAACTTGAAGATAGAACTTGAGAGAGATCAATTAGATGAAGAAAATTGAATAATGAAAGTGTTTGTAGGTGTTTTTAGTCGTTTTTGTATGGATTAGATATAAAGGATATGTAATTTTGTTTTCATGTAAATAAGTCATGAATGATTACTCATATTTTTGTAATTTTATGAGATATTTCATGCTAGTTGCCAAATGATGGTTCCCACATATGTTAGGTGACTCACATGGGCTGCTAAGAGCTGATCATTGGAGTGTATATACCAATAGTACATACCTCTAAAAGCTGTGTATTGTACGAGTACGAATACGGGTGCATACGAGTAGAATTGTTGATAAAACTGAACGAGGATGTAATTGTAAGCATTTTTGTTAAGTAGAAGTATTTTGATAAGTGTCTTGAAGTCTTTAAAAAGTGTATGAATACATATTAAAACACTACATGTATATACATTTTAACTGAGTCGTTAAGTCATCGTTAGTCGTTACATGTAAATGTTGTTTTGAAACCTTTAGGTTAACGATCTTGTTGAATGTTGTTAACCCATTGTTTATAATATCAAATGAGATTTTAAATTATTATATTATCATGATATTATGATGTATGAATATCTCTTAATATGATATATATACATTAAATGTCGTTACAACGATAATCGTTACATATATGTCTCGTTTCAAAATCATTAAGTTAGTAGTCTTGTTTTTACATATGTAGTTCATTGTTAATATACTTAATGATATGTTTACTTATCATAATATCATGTTAACTATATATATATATATATATATATATATATATATATATATATATATATATATATATATATATATATATATATATATATATATATCCATATATATGTCATCATATAGTTTTTACAAGTTTTAACGTTCGTGAATCACCGGTCAACTTGGGTGGTCAATTGTCTATATGAAACCTATTTCAATTAATCAAGTCTTAACAAGTTTGATTGCTTAACATGTTGAAAACACTTAATCACATAAATAACAATTTCATTTAATATATATATAAACATGGAAAAGTTCAGGTCACTACATGTGTCACGTACTTATGTTAAATGCTTTCTATTCGTAGAAGCACGTTATCCTTGTAAAACATTTGACGTTGGTAAGACGTCATCTTTTCTAAAAAATTCGACGATGGTAAAGACGTCATCTTTTGTAAAACATTTGACGTTGGTAAAAACGTTACCTTTTCATGAATGCAAAACTTGTTTTAAAACAGCATATAATGTTGTAACCGTGTAAAGATCCTGTTGTTGATGATCTGTACACGTTGATTTTGTACGGGGCATCACATTTGGTATCATAGCATTGGTTGTAGGGAATTAGGTTGCATTAGTGTGTCTTGACCGAGTCGAGTAGGATTCACTAATAGGACTAATCTACAACTTGCTCATTTACTTGTTTCTGTGGAACTGCTACATGCTACTACTTACTTTTACTGCTATATGATCTTGTTGTATGCTATTGCTTATTCTTGCTACTGCATGCTACTATCTGCTTTTGATTGCATGTTACTTCGGTATGATACTGTTATTATTGTTATGCTATGTACTGCTATAGATGATCTAGGTTGCTGTTTCTTGCTACATGTCTGCTATTCGCTGTACCGACTTGGAAAATTTATCTTTCCTTGTTTTTCTGAACCCTTTTCCCACTCGTCTAATCCTAAGGACTAGTATTGTAATCCATCTGTTACTACTGTTACACCGTTCCATAGATCGAAACATTACTTCACGCAATCTAGGAAGAATACCCCTCGGATTACACGCCCACTAAAGTTGATCCTCTGAGGAGGAGATATGTGAGGACTTGTCGGAGTAACCGCACCTCAGCCCACCCCCGAGCTCACCCTAATTAGCCACGTACAATGTATGAACATTAGAAGGTTGTTCAGTCTCCCCAAGTTGACCCGTATCCCGTACACTTTCATGACCGTCACTTATCTCTTTCATTCTTCACCACTACTCGACGATCTAACGACACTTCTAGACTTAGGTCCCTAACACTCTTAGGCATTGGAGAAGTCAGGAAGGCATCTCCTTTCACAAGGTCAGAGTGTCTTCTACTGATGCTCAGCCATACCCAAAGACTTGGGAGTCGCCTCAAGATATATCGTATTACTACTTGCTACACGTACAACTCGAAACGAGACCCAGATTGAATTTCTAGAAAGGAACCTAACGACATTAGATGAACCCGAACATTTTGAAGAAATTTCGGGACATTTATTCATTGATGCATGACCTATGGAACCTACGCACCCACACCGAGAAGTTGTGAGATAAATTATGTAGATTTTGTTTTGAGATAGCATAGATAAAGCACCATTAGATGAAATTGAGTAGAACTTGAAGTGATCACGTTACATTGACCATATGAAGTGATATTGGAATGAACGTACGATTTAGTACAATATAATGACACCCGGCCAGCGTGATTATATTGAAGTAAATCATGCAGAAGTTCCAATGCATAAGGAGTATGAAGTGATTCAAAGAAAATTTTGGTAGGAACCACTTGAGTATACGCATTATGGTCTGTTAAAGGTAGGGAAAGAATAACCACATAGCCCAGATACTATACAAGAAGGGCCTTGATTGCAGAATTGATAACCCGAAAATTTGTTATAGATATAGACACCCTGGACACTTAAGGAAAAAGTTCTCCAATAGGAAAAACTTTGGACTTACTTGCGGTAGAGCAATCATTATCTCAGCTATGGAGACTCACATGGATCCTGATTTTAGTTAGGGTACATTTCGTCACAAAGTTTTATTGTATCGAAGTTGTTTAATACTAGAGCGATAGAAACCTTATATCTAAGAACCTTAGTGTTATGACTAATAAGCCATTAACAACCATGCGAGTTAAGTATTCTAAAGGACAAGCTAATGGTAAGCTGGCAGAGATAGAGGAATAATTTAAGGTAGTACTTTAAAATTAACAGGTGGGTCATTTGGAGATGACCTCATATCAACAAAACTTAGAAGTTTTAAAGTAGTAGTTGGAAAGGATTAGTTACCTACGCACAAGCAGTTGTTATTTGAGAAGATTGATAGAATTTTTCACGGTAGTATAATAAGATTTGGTTGGAATGAACCTTAAGATTAACCTAACACCCATCAATTTAGGAAGCTTGATGTAATAGTTGGAATGGACTGGCTTTCAAGGATGAAAGCGAAAGTCATTTATAGTGAGAAGATTATTCGTATACTTCGCGAGAATGGTGAGCCATTAATAGTTTACGGGGAGAGAAGTAGTCCGAAGCTGAACCTTATTAGTTGCATGAAGGCACAAAAAGTCATGAGAAAAGGGCGTTTTGCTATTTTGGCACATGTGAAGAAATTGGAGACTGCGGAGAATATTGCTCAAGAACGCTCAAACATTCTCGTCTCTCGATTCGAGGTTAAAGAGATCGGACTCCGATATTTCGCCGGAAGAATTTGGGTACCGAGTTGTGAGGATTTACGAGACCTTATTCTAGATGAGACCCATAAGTCACGGTATTCGATTCATCCCGGAGTTGGTAAGATGTACCACGATCTCAAGGAACAATATTGATGGCCAAACCTTAAAAAGGACATTGCTACTTATGTTGGGAAGTGTCTGTCTTGTTCCAAGGTCAAAGCCGAACACCAAAAGCCATCTGGGTTACTTCAATAACCCGAAATCCCACAATAGAAATGGGAAGGAATAACAATGGATTTCATCACGAAGCTACCGAAAATGGTAGGTGGTTATGACACTATCTGGGTTATTGTGACCATCTCACCAAAACTGCTCACTTTCTAACCATGAAAGAAACTGATACAATGGACAAACTTGAACAACGATACATAAAGGAAATTGTATCCCGTCACTTCAGCAATTCAAATTCTATATTAAAGACTACCCAAGAATCTTATTTGATACTCATTCCTACGCGACTCTAAATCCTCACTTATTCTGAGAGATTTTTTTTTTGAAGATAATCACACCATCATCCTTCTTACTTCGATATTAGTCATACCAGTTCAAAATTTTCCAAAATCAATGGGTGGTTAATTCTCATCCTCATACTCTCCCATTCGTATCTCACTTATAAGCAACAGCTTCACACTTAAGCATTTTTGGTCGAAGGACTTATGCCCTACTAAGAGTCATCAACCACATTTAAATTCAATAGGTTTAATTCCCTCATGACATTGTTCCTCAAATATCACCCGAAATTTTCAAAAATCTTTTACTCGATCCTCATCAATCTTTTTCCAACTTGAAACCTCCGATATATGAAAATTTTGTTTGCCAAAATTTTACACACACTATTTTACCGTGTGATCCTTTCAAAGTTTTATAAAAATAAATTTATTTCATTGCCATTCGTACCAATTTTAGAAATCGTATAATAAAGTAAATAATTACTTATTTTTGACTAGTACATGTGAAATTTTACTTTCGCTTTTTCAAATCAATTCTTTTATTCAAAAGATATTTTACTTAGAATTGTACATGTTGTACATAACTCTGGTTTACTAAGAACTTCGTTTCTTTTCTTACATTGTCACCTTAAACGATTTCTATAAAATTTTCGTTGCTTGTTATACAAAATTATTCGTGTTATTCGTATCATCATGAAGACTTTACAACCGTTCAAAACTATTAGAACGATGTTCTTTCTTACATAACTCTAAGTCCTGTTTGGCATTTTGCAAAGTCAAGAAGCGATTAACTTCTCGTCCTCATGCTCTATCCTTCATACCTCACTTTTTAGCAACGGCTTCGCACGTGAACATTGTGACGACCCGAGAATTTCCGACTAAATCTAAACTTAATCTTTATATGATTTCAATACGATAAGCAAAGTATGTAATGTTGAGTCTAGAAAATTTTGAAACGATGTTCATATCTTCAATTGACCTTCGACCATTTCCGACGATTCACGAACCACTATTTGTAAATACTTATGTATGAATATATATATATATATATATATATATATATATATATATATATATATATATATATAAAATAATAATTGTAAATGTAATTCGAAACATTATATGTTGTTATTAAAATGAATTATGTAAAAAAAATAAAAAAAATAGAATGTTATATTAATTGTTAATTTACAACATAACTATATATATAAAGTATAGTAAAAATAAATATTAAATGATTCTAATATTCGTTGGATGTTTTGATTATTATTTAGAGAAGTTTAATTCGAACTTATGTGATTTTAAAATAAACGATGATCCGAAAATGAGTTCTATAAATTTTAGGCTTACCAAAAATGTATTTAGGAACTATTTGTTGAATTTTAAAACTTTTTATATTTTACTTGGGGTTAGGAGTGAATAATTAATGTAAATTTTATTTAATAGTTAATGATCGAATTTTATACCATAATTACCAAAATAAATAAATATAGTTAATTTAAAAATATGAGATTTTTCTGAACAATTTTATTCGCCACTGATTAATGACTAAGAACGAAACTCAGTCCGTAAATGATATAGTATCAGGCGGCTATACTATTATCGATTGAAATTTGATGACATATTATTACTGTACGATCTTTGAATCTTAATATCATTATTATATTTATTATTATTATTATTATTATTATTATTATTATTATTATTATTATTATTATATAATTATTGTGTTATCTGTCTTCTCTTTGTTCAATCAATTCAAAGACTTAGCTCCACATGATTGAGATTTGAATAAGTGAAATTGAATTGCTGTACGTTTCCTATTTATTCCACTTGAAAATTTTATTATTATTATATTATTATTATTAATTATTAAATTAAATTTATAATCATATATAAGTCTATATATTTACATATGCAGAAACATACATATAGAGGAGTGAGATAAACACCACTACCATATCACCACCTCGCCATAAACACCACCATTTTGTTTTCATTCGATTTGTTTCGATTACGAAGATCACCATCACCACACCCATACTCCCTCCTCTACCTTGAACCACCACCATTCTCCATCTAACCGATACCTACTAAAACTGTCATTGTTTCTATTGAGAGATAACGATGAAAATGATAAAGCTATGAATGGAAGGAAATAAATAATGATGGCTACATTGATGTTGTATAATAAAGAGGATGGTGCATACGTAAATTTTTTTTTTTTGTTTCTGTTCCATGTCATTCGAAAAGTACCAAACCCAAACCCACTCTTTCACCTCTGCAGCTGCCATAACCCTCCAAATTGATACTTATGTTTTTGTTTCATCGAACACCACAGAACCCGCTACCATTTTGACCGCCATCAATACCACTTCAACCATCACTTTCACCACCTTTCTTTCTTTCTTTTTCTTTTGTTTTCTATTTCTACCCCTATTCGAAAGTCACCATTGGTGCAGCTATGTCCGTGTCTACTATTTTTGCTCGAATAGACCCCCATCAAAAACTGCAGCTGCACTCTTGGTTTGCTGCTATACTTCATTAACTAAACATCACCATGCCAACCAAGAGACACCACCACCTCTATACTACCAACTTGCAACCACCATTAAACACTTAACCCAACAACCATCGTAGTGATTAGTTGCTGTTGCTTCTGTCTGTGTTTATTGGCTGTAAACAAACCCAAAACACACCACCTGCGTTTTCGGCTTCTAAATTCTAATAGATAACGATGATGATTTGGAGAAGATGATGAATAATAAAATTTGATGACGATGAGCAGTGCAGACGATATGATTATGATGCTTGATGATGTGATCATGATTATGATAATGACTTGATGAAGTAAGACGATGATGAATTGTGTTGTTCTATATATTTTTTTTTCTTTCCTTCGTTCCTGTTCGAGTGTCAATAGGTGTCGAGAACACTTAATTTAAGTGTTGGGCTTTACTTTTTATTTGGGTCGAATCCCTTTGTGCACAATTGGGCAGAAATCTAAATGAAATGGGTTCTGGCCGAGAGCCTGTTAATTCTCTGCTGGGCTACTACGAGACTTACAAGATTGATGAAGAGGAGATAATCAGAAACAGGTTAAATAAATTTCGATTATAAATATTATCAGAAAAACACAATTGGAAGGAGTGGTTATCTGATGTTGGGCTTATTCGAGAGGTCGTGGGTTCGAGTCCCGGCGGTGGCGTTCTTTTTATTGATCTTTTCTTCAAGGTTGTAACTCTTTATTTTTAATATTATTATTATTAGTATTATTATTATTAATATTATTATTATCATTAATATCATTAATATCATTATTATTATTGTTACTTATTAGTATTATTAATAAACATTATTATTAGTGTTATTATCAATATTATTAATTTTATCAAATTATTATTATTATAAGTATTATTATTAACATTATCATTTAGGTTATTATTAGTAGTATCATTATGAGTAAAACCATTATTGACATTATATCTATCGTTATTATTATTGTTAGTTATTTATTTTTATTATTATTATTATTATTATTATTATTATTATTATTTTTATTATTATTATTATTATTATTATTATTATTATTATTATTATTATTATTATTATAATTATTATCATTAATATTATTGCAACATATCTTACTTACGAAAAATGTATCTAACACATATATTATACCTATGTTAAGCTTACAAACTATTTTGTTTTCAAAATAAAATATTATTATTTATTATTGATTAAATTACATAAAGATATAAATATATTTCAATATAGCCTTATATATAAACTTTAATATATCATATATGTTTTAATTAAAATACCTTAATAAGAATCCGATATATATAAATATTAACTATATAATTAAAATATAAAGGAAAAGATATGTATAATATATTTATTTAGGATAACACATAAATCATTAATAAAACTAGTATATTAATAATATCAACTTGTTTAAATGTTATTATATGTATTAATATATATAAATGATATAGGTTCGTGAATCCGAGGCCAACCATGCATTGTTCAATATAGTCATATGTATTTTAACTACAAAATACATTAGGTGAGTTTCATTTGCCTTTTTACCCTTTATATTTTTGGACTTAGAATACATGCGCAATTTTTATAAATGTTTTACGAAATAGACACAAGTAATCGAAACTACTTTATGTGGTTGAATGATCGAAGCCGAATATGCCCCTTTTGCTTGGTAGCCTAAGAATTAGTATACCAGTCTACTAATTAACACGAATCCTAAAGATAGATCTATTGGGCCTAACGAACCCCATCCAATGTACCGGATGCTTTAGTACTTCGATGTTGTTTTTATCATGTCCGAAGGATTTCCCGAAATGATAGGGGATATTCTTATATGCATCTTGTTAATGTCGGTTACCAGGTGTTCAAACCATATGAATGATTTTTTTGTCTCTATGCATGGGACATTTATATATGAGAACTGGAAATGAAATTCTTGTGGTCTATTAAAATGATGAAAATGATTATTTATGTTAAACTAATGAACTCACCAACCTTTTGGTTGACACTTTAAACCATGTTTATTCTCAGGTATGAAAGAAATCTTCAGATGTGCATTAGCTCATTCTAGAGATAGTACTTGGAGTCATTCATGACATATTTCAAAAGACGTTGCATTCGAGTCGTTGAGTTCATCAAGATTATTATTAAACCAATTATAGTTGGATGTATTATGAAATGGCATGCATGCCGTCAACTTTCGATGTAATGAAAGTTTGTCTTTTAAAAACGAATGCAATGTTTGTAAAATTGTATCATATAGAGGTCAAGTACCTCACGATGTAACCAACTATTGTAAATCGTTTGTAATCGATATAGACTTCGTCCGGATGGATTAGGACGGGTTACTTCAGTTGGTATCAGAGCGGTGGTCTTAGCGAACCAGGTCTTGCATTAGTGTGTCTAACTGATAGTTGTTAGGGTGCATTAGTGAATCTGAACTTCGACCGTGTCTGCATGTCAAAAGTTTTGCTTATCATTTAGTGTCGAAAATCATCTAGTTATCATCCTTAGGAAATTACCTTCTTATCATTCTTAGTCTAGACACATCTTACTGCAATGATTGCATGAATAGTGTATAGACAAAATTCGTATCTTAGCGTATCTGCTAATTCATATCTTAGCATATCTGTTACTGTAAACTTTGCCTAACATATTCCGTAGATTCCTCCGTAACTTATGGGATTTTAGTATTATATATGCATATGTAAATTATGTATTGTAGGGTACTAATCTACATCCTATAATCTATTTCTTATCGAAAATCCTTCATCTGATTGTACGAGATGAATCCTGTAACCAGTTCGAGTCCCTCAGATTCGGATAGCTATTCTGATAGTTATTCCGACAGCTATTCCGACATGGATTTTCACTCGAGCTCCGAAAGCAGTATAACCGGAATGGATCAACCATTTAGCCATCATCTATTCTGGGTGAATTGAGGATGGGTTCGTAGTCAACTTAATCGATGGAGACGCGAAGAAGGCGATCCTTTTCTATCAACCAAATTCACCTCTTGGCGAAGAACCTGGAGCACTTACCGGCGAACCTATCCGAAACACCATTTTCACACTCATTTTCCGAATATCGCCATGATTATATACTATCTCAAATTCAAAACCTTATTCATCCGCTCGTTCCGACGGACAATCATCCCGGAATAATATAAGAAGTCAACGAACTTCGCGCCCGAGTTGTAGCCTTGGAAAATATGGTGCAAAACATACCAGCTTCAGCAACATCACCGGCACCAACAGTACCATCAATAACAGCACCCGTACCATCAATAACACACGCCTCAACATCTCATTCTGTACATCGATTATAATCATCAATCTACGTATCGTTCTACATTATTTATCTTCGTTCGACATGATGATATTGTAATCTTTAATGTTTTAGAGATTATGTACTCTAATTCTAACCGAAAAGTAAATGAGTTTAATGTTATATTAACTCATTAAATCTATAATTACATCTAAAGAAAATATATATGTACATATGTTTTCATAAAGATTGTAATTAAAAATTCTTTTGTACAAACTGTTAATGGTGAAAATATTTTAACGGGTAGTTAATACCCGAGGAATATTTAGATTTCACATTAATAAGTTACACTGTACATTCTTCAAATTTGATTCAACGATCATTTACTATCCTATTTACAACCACTGATATACGTATCCGTTCACCAAAGAGTAACTATTTCCATTCAAATTCAATTTCATATTTGGATTTTGACCTATCAGAATCCAACAAGTGGCATAATGAAGAAATAATGGACACAATAAAAATTGATTAGAAACGGACTAATTAACAATATGAAATTTTGTTAAGAAACCATGCTAACAAGATCCTAGCTAACTGTTAATTCCGTATTATATTTTATTTTATTGCAATTCATTTATCGCAATTTAATTATCGCAATTTATTTATCGCAGCTTATTTATCGCAATTTATATTCTCGCAATTTTATTTATCGTCATTTAATTTCTATTATTTATTTTACGCACTTTAAATATCGGGACATGTATACAAGGTTTTGACATATCATATCGACGCATCTATATATATTATTTGGAATAACCATAGACACTCTATATGAAGTAATGCTGGAGTTAGCTATGCAGGGTTGAGGTTGATTCTACAATAATATATATAGTTTGAGTTGTGATCAAGTCTGAGACATGTACACGGGTCATGATACGTATTAATTAATTCGAATATTATAAATTAAACTATATATGAATTATTGGAATGTTAACTGTGGACTATCGACTGTGGACTACCAAGATTGGACAATTAAAAATGAATTAAAATATTGATTATAACATATGAAACTAAACAATTCTTCAAGTTTGCCACTTGATTTCATCTTAAACCTCATTTGTATCTTGACAATTACAATCTGCGTTCATACCTATCATGATTATTGAAAACACCTTAAATCGAGTGGATGAACAAACCGCACTTCATATACCTAAGAAGAGATTGATGAATATAGTTATGCACTTGAAAACTCTTAGAACCTGAGTAAATGTTTAACATTTATCTGTGCTAATTCCTTTAGTATTATTATTACCCAAAATAACTTGGTAATTCCTTTTAAAGTAGCAAATTTTGTCACAGCTCCAGCAAGTCAACTTCGACTTTTCATTCGAAACAACCTTATTATCACCTTGATTTATATGCATGCTCTTTTATTGTTACCAGAGAACCTTTTATATTCCACCATATTACCTATAGACGTACCAGCAACCTCGTTGCTCCTTGGCTTAAATCTCTCCGACAAATTACTATATTTATCTATTGAAGTCTTATCATGAACTCATCCACACCTTGTAACGAAAATTGCCATACCAATTACTAGAAATCAGCAATCAGTATTTTGAATCTCGCAGCATGTCTACATCAACAGTCATATGTATACATATAACATTTATCTCTTAGAATTATGATCTTACATTCTAAAATTCTGAAAAGCACCCAGTCTACGAATCAATACTCCAAATTTTGAAAAAGCTGAATGAAGCAACATAAACTCTAGACAACCATAAACAACCTTAACCGTCGGAAGTTTGATGATGAAGAATAGTATGTTGGCAAAGCTCAGAAAAGTTGGTACTGAAAAACGGATTGAGCTAACCATGAATGAGACAAAGGATAAATACAAGGACCAAACCCTATATTTCAAGAATCCAGGTAATTCTGGATTCGATGAAATCTTTAGAGAATATCTTGCTCCGAAGTCATGTTAAAATCTTGCGGCAAATTTTTCTTCATCAACCTTCGAACTTGGAAATTCCAAAATATCATCATAAATATCTTCGATATTTCTGAGGATATTTTCATAAATATTCTCATTTGAAATTATATACCTCTTCGTACTTCATGTGTTTCAATATATTGGAAACTTCTGTAAAATCTTTCAGTTTAAATTATGAATGTTTTGAAGTAGTGTTAGGAATTGATGCATGAGTTAGTATAATATAATGACACTTGATCAACGTGATTATATTACAGTAAGTTATGCTGAGTTCCTAATGAAACATGATGATTCACAGACTATAACATCATCATGTGCCATGTTACACGGCTCTTGTATTCTACTTAACCTCTAAACATATCAAGAAAATATTTTTCTTGATGATTCGGTCATTTTTGAGGTATTCTTGTAATTTGACAAATCAAATCGTGCTAATACGTTCCTTTCTGCTTAATATATTATAATCATTCTAAACTCCATACTTACGAATTCTGGACCATTACTCGCTTTACTAGAGGTCGAGAAGAGAATAAAAAGGCAAAGAGCTCTAAAATATAAGAGAAAATATAAAGCCCAATAGCAACACGGAGGTTACAAACTGTGGATATTAATACGAATAGCAATATAAAGGCACGGTATAATTAAGAATAGTATCACTCAAGGTAATAGTAGAAGTAAACAGATTTTTCTGGTGGAAGATTGAAAAGAAGGATGACAGAAATGATAGTTAGGAAAATATCAAGGATTAGAACTGGATTAAGCATTTTCACAATCTTTTGGATGTATGAACTAAGAAAGAAAGTATAGGAATGGTGAAAATAATGGAACGGGAGATTTTAATTTATAATGGAAATATTAGACAGAGTAATCGAGGCAGATCACCGTATTTAATTATAGAGATCTTAATTTCCTTACTCGCCGAAGAATCAAATCTTTTAGATTTCGAAGATTTTCTTTAAATCCCTTGAATTCCGGAATCATACGTGACTACATCAAAAGCTAAGGCAAATCTTTATTTTCTCAACTCTTTTGTGATAGCTTCTTTCGTACTCTTCGAATAATCGAATTGTTTTATCCATATTACTCAATGATGATAAAACTCTATTTATCAGCTCATATTCGTCATGAAAACATTTTTATTGTTAGCCATGACCACCTCACTCAAATTTCGGGACGAAATTTCTTTAACGGGTAGGTACTGTGATGACCCGAGAATTTTTGACTAAATTTAAACTTAATCTTTATATGATTTCAATACGATAAGCAAAGTATGTAATGTTGAGTCTAGAAAATTTTGAAACGATGTTCATATATTCAATTGACCTTCGACCATTTCCGACGATTCACAAACAACTATTTGTAAATAGTTATGTATGAATATATATATATATGTATATATATATATATATATATATATATATATATATATATATATATATATATATATATATATATTAAATAATAATTGGAAATGTAATTCGAAACATTATATGTTGTTATTAAAACGAATTATGTAAAAAAAAATAGAATATTATATTAATTATTAATTTACAACATAACTATATATATATATATATATATATATATATATATATATATATAAAGTATAGTAAAAATAAATATTAAATGATTCTAATACTCGTTGGACGTTTCGATTATTATTTAGAGAAGTTTATTTTGAACTTATGTGATTTTAAAATAAACGGTGATCCGAAAATGAGTTCTATAAATTTTAGGCTTACCAAAAATGTATTTAGGAACTATTTGTTGAATTTTAAAACTTTTTATATTTTACTTGGGGTTAGGAGTGAATAATTAATGTAAATTTAATTTAATAGTTAATGATCGAATTTTATGCCATAATGACCAAAATAAATAAATATAGTTAATTTAAAAATATGAGATTTTTCTGAACACTTTTATTCGCCACTGATTAACGACTAAGAACGAAACTCAGTCCGTAAATGACATAGTATCAGGCGGCTATACTATTATCGATGGAAATTTGATGACATATTATTACTGTACGATCTTTGAATCTTAATATCATTATTATATTATTTATTATTATTATTATTATTATATAATTATTGTGTTATCTGTCTTGTCTTTGTTCAATCAATTCAAAGACTTAGCTCCACATGATTGAGATTTGAATAAGTGAAATTGAATTGCTGTACGATTCCTATTTATTCCACTTGAAAATTTTATTATTATTATATTATTATTATTAATTATTAAATTAAATTTATAATCATTTATAAGTCTATATATTTACATATGCAGAAACATACATATAGAGGAGTGAGATAAACACCACTACCATATCACCATCTCGCCATAAACACCACCATTTTGTTTTCATTGGATTTGTTTCGATTACGAAGATCACCATCACCACACCCATACTCCCTCCTCCACCTTGAACCACCACCATTCTCCATCTAATCGATACCCACTAAAACCGTCATTGTTTCTATTGAGAGATAATGATGAAAACGATGAAGCTATGAATGGAAGGAAATAAATAATGATGGCTACATTGATGTTGTATAAAAAAGAGGATGGTGCATACGTAAATTTTTTTTTTCTGTTCCATGTCATTCGAAAAGTACTAAACCCAAACCCACTCTTTCACCTCTGCAGCTGCCATAACCCTCCAAATTGATACTTATGTTTTTGTTTCATCGAACACCACAGAACCCGCCACCATTTTGACCGCCATCGATACCACTTCAACCATCACTTTCACCACCTTTCTTTCTTTCTTTTTCTTTTGTTTTCTGTTTCTACCTCTATTTGAAAGTCACCATTGGTGCAGCTATGTCTGTGTCTACTATTTTTGCTCGAATAGACCTCCATTGAAAACTGAAGCTGCACTCTTAGTTTGCTGCTATACTTCATTAACCCCACATCACAATGCCAACCAAGAGACACCACCACCTCTATACTACCAACTTGCAACCACCATTAAACACCATCGAACTATATTTTTTTTAGTTTTGTTGTTCAATTAATCAACCCAACTGAACGCAACAACTATCGTAGTGATTAGTTGTTGTTGCTTCTGTCTGTGTTTATTGGCTGTAAACAGACCCAAAACACACCACCTGCGCTTTTGGCTTCTAAATTCTAATAGATAACGATGATGATTTGGAGAAGACGATGAATAATAAAATTTGATGACGATGAGCAGTGCAGACGATATGATGATGATGCTTGATGATGTGATCATGATTATGATAATGACTTGATGAAGTAAGACGATGATGAATTGTGTTGTTCTATATATTTTTTTTTTCTTACTTTCCTTCGTTCCTGTTCGAGTGTCAATAGGTGTCGAGAACACTTAAATTAAGTGTTGGGCTTTACTTTTTATTTGGGTCGAATCCTTTTGTGCACAATTGGGCAGAAATCTAAATGAAATAGGTTCTGGCCGAGAGCCTGTTAATTCTCTGCTGGGCTACTACGAGACTTACCAAGATTGATGAAGAGGAGATAATCAGAAACAGGTTAAATAAATTTCGGTTATAAATATTATCAGAAAAACACAATTGGAAGGAGTGGTTATGTGATGTTGGGCTTATTCGAGAGGTCGTGGGTTCGAGTCCCGACGGTGGCGTTCTTTTTATTGATCTTTTCTTCAAGGTTGTAACTCTTTATTTTTATTATTATTATTATTATTATTATTATTATTATTATTATTATTATTATTATTATTATTATTATTAGTATTATTATTATTAATATTATTATTATCATTAATATCATCATTATTATTATTATTATTATTATTATTATTATTATTATTATTATTATTATTATTATTATTATTGTTACTTATTATTATTATTAATAAACATTATTATTAGTGTTATTATCAATATTATTAAATTTATCAAATTATTATTATTATAAGTATTATTATTAACATTATCATTTAGGTTATTATTAGTAGTATCATTATGAGTAAAACCATTATCGACATTATATCTATCGTTATTATTATTATTAGTTGTTGTTGTTATTATTATTATTATTATTATTATTATTATTATTATTATTATTATTATTATTATTATTATTATTATTATTATTATCATTAATATTATTGCAACATATCTTACTTACGAAAAATGTATCTAACACATATATTATACCTATGTTAAGCTTACAAACTATTTTGTTTTCAAAATAAAATATTATTATTTATTATGGATTAAATTACATAAAGATATAAATATATTTCAATATAGCCTTGTATATAAACTTTAATATATCATATATGTTTTAATTAAAATACCTTAATAAGAATCCGATATATATAAATATTAACTATATAATTACAATATAAAAAAAAGATATGATTAATATATTTATTTAGGATAACACATAAATCATTAATAAAACTAGTATATTAATAATATCAACTTGTTTAAATGTTATTATATGTATTAATATATATAAATGATATAGGTTCGTGAATTCGAGGCCAACCCTGCATTGTTCAATATAGTCATATGTATTTTTACTACAAAATACATTAGGTGAGTTTCATTTGCCTTTTTACCCTTTATATTTTTGGGCTGAGAATACATGCGCAATTTTTATAAATGTTTTACGAAATAGACACAAGTAATCGAAACTACTGTATATGGTTGAATGATCGAAGCCGAATATTCCCCTTTTGCTTGGTAGCCTAAGAATTAGTAAACCAGTCTACTAATTGACGCGAATCTTAAAGATAGATCTATTGGGCCTAACGAACCCCATCCAAAGTACCGGATGCTTTAGTACTTCGATGTTGTTTTTATCATGTCCGAAGGATTTCCCGGAATGATAGGGGATATTCTTATATGTATCTTGTTAATGTCGGTTACCAGGTGTTCAAACCATATGAATGATTTTTTTGTCTCTATGCATGGGACGTATATTTATGAGAACTGGAAATGAAATTCTTGTGGTCTATTAAAATGATGAAAATGATTTTTTATGTTAAACTAATGAACTCACCAACCTTTTGGTTGAAACTTTAAAGCATGTTTATTCTCAGGTATGAAAGAAATCTTCCGTTGTGCATTAGCTCATTCTAGAGATAGTACTTAGAGTCATTCATGACATATTTCAAAAGACATTGCATTCGAGTCGTTGAGTTCATCAAGATTATTATTAAACCAATTATAGTTGGATGTATTATGAAATGGCATGCATGCCGTCAACTTTCGATGTAATGAAAGTTTGTCTTTTAAAAACGAATGCAATGTTTGTAAAATTGTATCATATAGAGGTCAAGTACCTCGCGATGTAACCAACTATTGTGAATCATTTGTAATCGATATGGACTTCGTCCGGATGGATTAGGATGGGTCGCTTCAAACATTTTTGGCCCAAAGACTTATATCCTGATAATTATCAAACTACATTTAATTCATTAGTTTTCATTACCTAGTAACATGTCACCCGTTGATTCAAAGATTTTTTTCACCCAATCTTTTTCAACTCGTAACCTCTAAAATACGAAAAACTATGTTTATCAAAATTTTTACACGTTGTTTATTTGTGCGGTCCTCACGAGATTTTGTTGGGATTTAACAAGTTCCATTATACATAAAACCATTTAAGAATCAATTAAAAAGCGGAAGCATGTAATTACCATTTGAACATGTTATGACTTTAACCAATTTAAAGTTAAATCCCAATTTGGATCAAGTTGTGAAACATGCTTACAAACTACAAGCAAGATAAGAGATTATACCTACTCCAAGCTTGTTGATGAGTGATGAAGATGATGATGATGAATGGAGCTCCAAAACAATGAAACCTCAAGTTGTTATACCCCAAACTTGTGCACCAACACCCTAGCTTTTGGTTAGGATTTACTTTACACTTGAAATGAGCTTGAAAAACTTGAAAATGAATCCCTTTGGCACCCACAAAGGCCACGGCCAACAGCTCTCTTTTGAGCAGAATTTTTCAAGTTGTTTTGATGTGTAATGTTATGTGTCTCTCTCTTTGGTCAAGGAGCATGCATGTATATGGAATGGGAATTGTATTTGACCAAGATGGAATCTTTAGCATGCTTCATCCAATTCCAAGTCCACTCCCATCATTTTATAAAATAATACTTGACATATTTTATAAACTTGCATCTTTTATAAATTTGTTTAGTAAAATTAAATTTTATAAAACAAATTTTACAAACTTGCATTTTATAAATTATGTTACATTATTTATAAAACTAATAAAATTCCATACCATTTGTTATGTATACTTTATTTTATAAAACCAATTTATAAAATGCAACATAACATAATTAATTATTTAACCTATAAATAATTAAATCCATATTATATAAATTATTCCATAATTTATATATATATATATATATATACACATCAAGTAATATTTAAGAAAACCATTTTTCTTAAAGTTCAAGTGTCGCGTATTTAATCAACGAACCAATCGTTAAGATCAAAATACAATTAAGGTGTCGGTAAGCTTGTTATTGGGTATGACCCGACTTGGATCAAAACATATTAGCCACGTCAATTTAATATGTCTCTCGGGCATATGAAATACCTTCAATCTCCCACTTGCACGAGAAACATAAGAAATTAATGCAAGTGATGGATACAGCCTAACACACCGTCCATCACCCCTAATATGTTATGTCTTTGTGCCATTCAATAACATCATCCCTTTCGAGTTCCCATCTCGAATATGATTAGGTGAATCTTTCATTATTTCCTTTCGTCCTAGATGTCATGTTAAATCCAGGAGATACAGAGTGATCACTCTCTTATAGATTTAACTTTTCAGGCCTTAGACATCTGACTCTCAACGAATAAGAGGGACAAATTCCATCTTGACTACATACGTCCTAGATATACACTTTGTAATATACCTAAGTTCTTCCTTATGTACTACCATATTTCAGAATAGCGAAGGAAAGAATCAAGGCACAATACTTGGTGAATATCCGAACCCAATATGTATCTCAGGTCAGAGGATACAATGATATTCGCCTTTACTCAAGATTACATGTGATCAACCACAAAGGCTCTATACAGTAATTCTTGAGAGCGGGTCTTCCAATATTTGTTTCCCACAAATATCTATGAACCTTGGTTGCAACCTTGCCCCACATTCAGTCCTTGAATGTATACCAATCCAAGTTCATAATAGTCTAAACCTCACACTTGTTCCCACAAATGTGATCAACTACGGATTTTAGAATAATAGCTTATTCATGGATAAAATATGCAAAATAGGAACATGACTCAAAATAAATTAAACCATAATCATATTAATGAGTTTGAACAAATTCGTTCCATTACAATACATAAAGTAGATCATTTCCAATCACTAGAATGTCGAAGCCCTAATGCACAAACATGTCCCTCATGTTTTGGCCCATGTAAAAGCTTCGTGAGTGGATCCGCAACATTATGATCTGTGTGAACTTTGTGAATACATATCTTTCCCTTTTCAACCTCATCCCTGATGTAGTTGAATCTCCGCTCAATGTGACGAGTCTTTTGATGAGCACGAGGTTCCTTGATTTGAGCAATCGCACCCTCGTTGTCACAAAAGATCTCAAGAGGGTCCTGAATGGAAGGGACCACTCCTAAGTCGTCGATGAATTTCTTCATCCATGCAGCTTCCTGAGCTGCCAGTGAGGCGGCAATGTATTCCGACTCTGTAGTGGATAACGCAACAACCTCCTGTTTCGAACTCTTCCAAGAGACCGCACCACCATTTAACATGAAGACATAACCGGATTGTGATCGAGAGTCATCTCTATCAGTTTGGAAACTCGCGTCCACGTAACCTTTTACAGCGAGTTCCTCCTCACCAGACCCATATATTAGAAACATATCCTTAGTCCTCCTAAGGTATTTCAATATGCTTTTAACAGCAATCCAATGACTATTTCCTGGGTTATTCTGGTATCTACTTGTCAAGCTTAGAGCGCATGACACATCCGGTCTAGTACATATCATTGCATACATGATAGACCCAATAGCAGATGCGTATGGGACTTTCTTCATTCTCTCTTGTTCATCTTTCGTGGCAGGACACTGAGATGAACTGAGAACGGTTCCTTTTTGAATAGGTACCAAACCTCTCTTAGAATTTTCCATCTTGAACCTTTTCAAGATTTTATCAATGTATGTACTTTGACTTAAACCTATCAATCTCTTGGATCTATTCCTATAGATCCCTATCCCCAATATGTATTGTGCATCTCCAAGATCCTTAATGGAGAAGCAACTCTTCAGCCAAGTTTTGACTCCTTGCATTGTGGTAATATCATTCCCAAATAATAATATATCATCCACATATAGTACAAGGAACATGATAGTGCTCCCACTAGCTTTCTTATATACACAAGCTTCATCACCATTTTTAATGAAGCCAAATTTCTCGGCTTCCTCATTAAAACGATGATTCCACATTCTAGATGCTTGTTTCAATCCGTAGATTGACTTCTTTAACTTGCATACACTTTTAGGATATTTTGGATCAACAAAACCTTCAGGCTGGACCATATAGACATCTTCCATAAGATATCCATTTAGGAAAGCGGTTTTGACATCCATTTGCCATATTTCATAGTCGTAGTGAGCAGCAATGGCAAATAATATCCTAATAGACTTTAGCATTGCCACAGGCGAGAAAGTTTCATCATAATCAACCCCTTGAGTTTGAGTGAAACCTTTTGCAACAAGTCTGGCTTTATATGTATCCAAGTTTCCATGTATGTCGGTTTTCATTTTGAAAAGCCATTTGCAATCAACTAGCTTAGAGCTAGGAGGTTGCTCAACAAGTTCCCACACTTGGTTTTCATACATGGATTGCATCTCAGCGTTCATGGCTTCCTGCCATTTATCTTTATCAATCCTTGATAAAGCATCTTGGTAGTTTGTTGGTTCATCCAAATCAACCGTATAGCAACCATCTATGAGAAACCCATATCTCTCAGGAGGATTGCTAATCCTACCAGATCTACGAATGCCTTGTGTATTTTGATCATCCATTTGATCACTATCAACATTTTCATGTTGAGTGCTAGTGTCAACCAATTGTGTATCATCTACTTGATCTTGAACCTCTTCAAGATCTATCTTCCTTTCACTGTTTCCTTCCATTAGGAACTTAGTTTCAAGGAATTCCGCCTTCCGAGCAACAAATACATTCTGCTCGGATGGATCATAGAAATAGTATCCCATATCATCCTTGGGATATCCTATGAAGATACACTTCGTGGATCGAGCATTCAACTTATTAGGGACGTAACGCTTAGGATAAGCTTCACATCCCCATACCTTTAAGTATGATAGAGATGGAGGTTTACCAAACCACATCTCGTGAGGAGTTCGTTCCACTTTCTTGGTTGGGGCCATATTTAAAATACGAGCCGCGGAGCTTAGACAATAACCCCAAAATGATAGAGGCAACGAGCTTCTTGCCATCATAGATCGAACCATATCCATTAGGGTTCGGTTCCTCCTTTCGGAAACTCCATTAAGTTGGGGTGTTCCGGGTGGAGTAAGTTGTGAGATAATCCCACAACTCCTAAGATGATCTTGGAAGGCATCGCTTAGGTATTCACCTCCTCTATCGGTACGAAGTACCTTAATTGTCCTATTGAGTTGATTTTGTACTTCGTTTTGATATTCTTTGAATGCTTCAAACGTTTCGTCCTTATGTCTTAATAAGTAGACATATCCGAAACGACTAAAGTCATCAATGAAAGTAACAAAGTATCTTTCACCATTCCTAGTCATGGGTTTAAAGGGTCCACATACATCCGAATGTATTAATCCCAATAAATCTTTAGCCCTTTCATAGGTCCCTTTGAAAGGTGCTTTAGTCATCTTGCCTTGTAAACAAGATTCACATACTTCAAACGAATCCATTTCATTTGATTTCAAAAGTCCATTCTTTTGAAGTGTATGTATTCGGTTCTTGTTTATGTGACCAAGGAGACAATGCCATAAGTAGGAATCACTCAAATCCCTTTTGAGTTTCTTGGTGCTTGTATGGTACATTGAGCTACTAGATGATGTGTCATCATGAACCAATTCATAAATTCCATTTGAAGGTGAAGCCTTGAAATAGAATACATTATCTAAATAAATATGGATATCGTCATTAACAAAATTAAGATTAAAACCACATTGTTTCAAACGGGAAATGGAAATAATGTTTCGACATAAATCGGGTGCATACAAAACATCTTTCAAAATAAGTTCCAAGCCACTTGGAAGTTTTAACACAAAGTCTCCTTGAGCCTTCACTTGCACTTTGGCTCCATTACCCATGTAGAGACTTGATGTTCCCGTTTGCTTGCTACTTCTTTTGAACCCCTGCAATGAATTGCAAATGTGAGTTCCACATCCAGTGTCTAATACCCATGTATTAGAAGAAGTAATACTAAGCTCTATATATACCATATATATATTACCTGAGGTTTGCCCTGCATCCCTCTTCTCCTTCAACTCCTTAAGATAGATCGGACAGTTTCGTTTCCAATGACCCATTTCACCGCAACCGAAACATGGGTCTTCCTTGGGGTTTGCCTTCTCGGCTACCTTTTGTTTCTTAGCCTTGTTGATGGTTGAGGTAACCATCTTCCCCTTCCCTTTGCCTTGATGGGCGGGTCCTTTTCTCTTAGCCACCTTTGGCTTAGAGGTCTTACTTTTGGACCCACCTTGATCGATTGCTAACACGGGTAAAGCCCTTTTACCCATGCTAGTTTCCGCCGTTCTAAGCATACCGTGAAGCTCACCTATGCTCTTATCCATCCCATTCATATTGTAGTTAATTACAAATTGATCAAACCTTTTTGATAGGGAGTTAAGGATAAGATCGGTGGCTAACTCATTTGATATGTTCAAGTTAAGACGGTTAGCACGATCAATAAGGCTTTTCATCTTAGTACATAAGATGAAACCGATTGGGTATCGTCCATACGACAAGCATGTAGCGCCCGAACCGTTTCGAAGCGCTCGACACGTGCTTGTTGGAGGAACATCTCCTTCAATTGCGTTATCATGTCGTATGCACTATGGTGCTCGAAATCCTTTTGGAGTTCGGGTATCATAGTCCCAAGCATTAAGCATTAGACTTGAAGGGAGTCGTGGCAATACTTATCGTAAGAGGCCATTGCCTCCACATCATTCTCATCCGGTTGATCGGGAATGGGGTCCTCAAGCACATACATTTTATCCTCTTGTTTGAGGACAATCCGAAGATTGCGGAACCAATCCATAAAGTTGGTATGGTTGAGTTTGTCTTTCTCTAAGAGAGACCTTAATGATAGGTGGTTTAGGTTAAGTGGTGCGTTTGGAATGTTGTTGTTATTATTGGCGGCCATCTACAAAATTAACAAAGTTCGTTTAAGTATCGATTTTAATTTAACATTCAATACCCTTTTAAATTTTAATTGACTTATTAAATATTAGAATCCAACGGTAAATCAAATTTCGGTTAGGTGACCTTTATCCCGTTATTTGATTTAGCTAGGTAGTCATTATATGACAATTGCAATCCTTTTGCAACTTCTAAGTTATGGGATCATGCAATCCTTTTGCATGGCATATTTATTCCATCAACGCCTATTTGTTCATCATGCTTCGGTGACCCTAAGTTCATGATTCCCAAATCAAGTCGTCCTACTTGTGTAAACATGTAGACTTAACATACAAGTGGTTAGGTGACCTTTATCCCACATGTATGCGAAGTGTACCTTATTCATATTAGTTCGCTCATGACGGTTAGGTGACCTTTATCCCATCAAGAGTTTCCTAATACGTCTAAGTGTTTCCACAAAAGGGATGGCGTTTAACTTGTTTGCCTTGTTAATAAGGGATTTTAAGTTTTCATTAATTCTAGTTTGAGAAAACTTTTGCACCATACACCAACATGCATTTAGTGTACGGTTTATTTGAAAATCCATTTTCATGTTATGTAATAAAGCCAATTTTATTACTTTGATATAAACCATTTTATATGTATGATCCTTATCATGTTCTTAATAACCGATTATTAATGTCCTTTTAGCCGTTTTTAATTAAACCATTTAAATTGACGTTTTGCATGTCGTTAATAATGTCAATTTTAACCAATTTAAATTGACATTTTAGTTTGTTGTTAACTTGTGTGATTAACTTGTAGCATACAAACATACAATCCACATAATCATACAAAACAACCATGCATGCAAAATCATATGTTCACAATCAAGCCATTTTTGGTAGACATTTGTTTAGCCGAAAACAAATGCCACCGGTTAAGGGGTTATAACACAAAGTAGGAGGTTTTAACCTCCCACTTAATCTTGCATCCAAATGCTTCTTCATGTGTTCTTCAAGTCTTCATCATCTTCATCATTTTACAAAATATATCCTAATACATTTTGTCTAGAAAATGAAAATACAACCTAATCTATTTTACATACCAAATATAAAATAAATTACATAACAAAAGGAACAATTATTACACACCAAATTACATGAATATTACAACCACATGAATGAATTAATATTACATACCAAATGAATGAATTAATTCAACCACACATGCAACCATACAAACAAAAGGCCAAGGCTTGATTGTGAACTTCAACATACAACAAAATGACCAAAATGGAGGAACCAAACCCAATTTTTGGAGCTTCCAAATTCGGCCAAGACATCAAACCACCCAAAACCAATAATTTTTGCATTTTATTATCATGCATGTACATAAAATGCAAAGTTATGGTGAGTTCAAAAACCATCTCGAAGCATATTTCAACAACTTCGGCTCTAGATACCATTGTTGGGATTTAACAAGTTCCATTATACATAAAACCATTTAAGAATCAATTAAAAAGCGGAAGCATGTAATTACCATTTGAACATGTTATGACTTTAACCAATTTAAAGTTAAATCCCAATTTGGATCAAGTTGTGAAACATGCTTACAAACTACAAGCAAGATAAGAGATTATACCTACTCCAAGCTTGTTGATGAGTGATGAAGATGATGATGATGAATGGAGCTCCAAAACAATGAAACCTCAAGTTGTTATACCCCAAACTTGTGCACCAACACCCTAGCTTTTGGTTAGGATTTACTTTACACTTGAAATGAGCTTGAAAAACTTGAAAATGAATCCCTTTGGCACCCACAAAGGCCACGGCCAACAGCTCTCTTTTGAGCAGAATTTTTCAAGTTGTTTTGATGTGTAATGTTATGTGTCTCTCTCTTTGGTCAAGGAGCATGCATGTATATGGAATGGGAATTGTATTTGACCAAGATGGAATCTTTAGCATGCTTCATCCAATTCCAAGACCACTCCCATCATTTTATAAAATAATACTTGACATATTTTATAAACTTGCATCTTTTATAAATTTGTTTAGTAAAATTAAATTTTATAAAACAAATTTTACAAACTTGCATTTTATAAATTATGTTACATTATTTATAAAACTAATAAAATTCCATACCATTTGTTATGTATACTTTATTTTATAAAACCAATTTATAAAATGCAACATAACATAATTAATTATTTAACCTATAAATAATTAAATCCATATTATATAAATTATTCCATAATTTATATATATATATACACATCAAGTAATATTTAAGAAAACCATTTTTCTTAAAGTTCAAGTGTCGCGTATTTAATCAACGAACCAATCGTTAAGATCAAAATACAATTAAGGTGTCGGTAAGCTTGTTATTGGGTATGACCCGACTTGGATCAAAACATATTAGCCACGTCAATTTAATATGTCTCTCGGGCATATGAAATACCTTCAGATTTATGGACAAATGAAAGTAATAAAATTTTTATGTCACTTATGCGATTTATAAATCATATATGTATGTATATAATTAAGTTAATAAATTTACCTTTACTTATTTTTGCCAGTACATACTAAATATTACCTTCAAATCATTTAGAAATCGCTCCTTTATTGAGTTATTTAACTTAAGTCAAATAGTTTGGTGCACAATGGTACACGTTGTACATACTTCTAAATTTACTAGGAACTTCGTTCTGTTTATGTTGTCACATCAAACGTTTAAAGGTTTTTCTAAACTTCGTTGCTTGAGTTTATTAAAGGTTTTTGTATTAGACTACACCATGTATGGATCACACTTCTTCTCGCCCTCCGTTAGGGATGAAGCTTACCATTAAGATCTTTGTTAAAAACTCTTGAGCCACTTTGGATGGCAGTTTTATAAAATTTGTTAGGAAGTCTTTGCGCTTATAAAATGTTCCTTTTAAGGTTAGACATGGGAAAAACGCGGGCCGATAAATCAGTTTTTTGAGGTACACTCAGTGGTCACCCTATTGTAGGAAAGGCACTAGGTAGGTTTCTACTTTCAATATTTCACAGCTAATCGCAACACCCTCGTAAACATCATCTCTATGATTCAGTATATTGAGGTACAAGAAATCATTTTTGAGATTCTTTTCACTTGGAGTAAACCATTCTTTATGACCAAGGGTTCATGTATCTTCTCATCCGCGCATCCCCTTAAGTATAAAGATAAATTCAGATCAACTCGCTCGTTGTACAAGAGTTCACTCTCGTTCAAAGATCACACCTTTCGTGCGATTTTCTTTCGGAAATGTAATGTAAATTACTTTAAAAATCTATGAATCTTGTTATCCTCTTGGAAGAGACTGCTTAAAACATCTATAACACTGATGTGGTTACTCTATATATATTTCTTCCTTCGTTGGTTGCAACTATATGTTGTACTAGTCGATGTTAACCCTTACTTCAACATGTAACTGAAAGCATTTAGTTACATTATGGAACTGTGCTTTCATTCCATCCCAAGATAAGTTCACCTGCAGTATGTTAAACTGGGTGATATCTTTCATTGTTCGTTCAGACCGTCCTGAAGACACTATAATAATTATGGCTTGCATTGCATGTAAGTCTGATTAGTCACTCTCAGCTAAAATTTCAATTCTTTTATTCAAATGAAACGTTTCTTAAATATCAGGTTCTTTATGCCTATGGTCCCCTTCCGAAATCAAGGGGTTAGTAAAATCCGTGGCTAACACTATCCAGACATCAAATCGCATGGTTGTGATCACCATGTTTTCCATTCTACTTGTCAGCTTTGTATTGCGATATAAGCGTTCAATGTTTTAGATAAGATGGTAACATTCATGATACATTTCATGCATCCTGCCTACTGAAGATGCATGTAAGGCTAAAAACATCATCTTTTCTTTTGTGGATATATATTCAGATGACATACTCATGTTAACATGAAACGAAATCAATTTGTTGATCTATAAGGTCAAGAGACTTAATTAATGGCATATACATATTCTTTCTTTTATACGTCCAAGTACCTTTCAAGGTAAATAGCTCACTTCTGAGCCCACGAGTCTCTTGGAATTTTGATACGCTCCTTTTTTTTCAAATTCGGTACCGTTGTTGGTCACTTCTCAAAATTTTGGGACAAAATTTTCTTTAACGGGTGGGTAATGTAACGACCCGACCTTTTTGACTTATATTTTTTGTGCTCTATACTTTCACGAATCTGCGTATATGTGCGTACTGAGCTAGTTTATGCTCTGGGATCTTTATTCATGATTAATTACTTTCGTTAGTGTCTTACAACGTGTTATTAAATGCGTAATCGCTTAACTTGATCCTCGAATGCTTTTATGATCGCTAGTGTCACTTGTCGTTTAAAACGAGCTATATACTTTGTACACGTTAAACTTTTGTCGTAATTGGAATATTATGACTACTTAAAACTAATTGTTATTTTCTAATGACAATTACTTGGCTTATTGGTTGCTTAATTAAGCTTAGTAATTTACTAATGCACACTAGTTAGTCTTATTGGACTTTTTACCTTAATGGACTTAAGCCCACCCTACTCTAGTTAATGTGTGACAACCCGAAAATTTCCGACCAAATTTAAACTTTATCTTTAAATGATTTAATGTCTCCGACACGATAAGCAAAGTTTGTAAAGTTGAATCTCAAAAACTTTGGAACTATATTCATGTAACCAATAACCCTTTGACCGTGCTCGACGATTCACGAACATTTATGTGTATGGATATGGATATACAATATATAGTTATATTAATTGAAAACGTTAACAAAGTATTAGATGTATAATACTTTACATGAACATAATTGTTTCAATATAAGTTTATTATATTTATCGACGAGATTAAAAGATAATATCAAATGATTAAATCATCAGATACATTGTGATATGATTACGAGTCTCTGTTGTAAGGTCCACTGTGATTTAAGAAAATTTTTCTTTTTAACAATATTCGGAATAAATGGTAAAGTGATTTACAAGTGAGAACAAAGTGTCAAATAACGAAAAGTAGACAACGTTAGTGGAAATTCATGCATATTTTATAATGCAAACTTTACATCAATATCCTCATGTCTTTTGATGTGTTTATTATTTAGATTTCATAATATTTAATAGTGAAAACATAGAAAGTAAATAATTTAGATAATGGATGTCGACAAGATAAGAAAATTGACATATTGCAGTAAAATAATTCTTACATTTAATTACCCATTTGATTTCACCAACGATTCGCGATCAAGTTATAAAATATACATGAGAAGGGGATTAGTAACTAATTTTAAAACTTAAATTTTGTTAAAAATATAATTATATTTTTAGTTATATAAACTATAAATTTTAAATGTTACATTATGAGTGGTCAGTTTTTTTCCCTAAAACAAACGTATAAAGTAATTTAGACATAAGTACACTTGTTACCACACGTTTCTCTTTAGTTGTGATTAAAATAAATATTTTAACCTTATCCTAAATTATGAAGTTTTTTTTAATTATACTTTTAGCCGTTAAATTATTCGCAACGGGGCACGAAATACTGCAAATATAAGTAAATGAAAACATTTCCATATATTGATTTCATTCTCTACTTTGTTGGTCTAAATTTAGTTTTATAAGTTCAACCAAATTTGTACCAACTTTTTGGACCTTTATTTTATATCTTGCGTAGTTAATAAAATATAGAAGGCGATATATGTGGATATCGTTCGTTTGTTCTAAAGCATATAATTATCAAATGTGGTCACAACAATACAAGTAAATGTCACGAAAATCTTCTTTTGGTTATCTTCATGTGAGAAAGAAATAAGAGTGGGGCTTGTATTATATTATTTTTTTTTTAAAGAACGTTGAATTTTTCTCACTTTATATAATGGGATTTTTTTGTGAAAACGAGTTGGGACAAAATTATGGGGATATAGATGTGCACGTGGGACTTCATAAGAGATGCATGTATCTCGGTTTTGTGTCAAGAAATAAAACACTTAACGATCACCTACCTATATATATATATATATATATATATATATATATATATATATATATATATATATATACACACACTTACGTACTACTACTAGTTTACTACTCAAATTCCAATCTATCTATATATATTGCTACTACTTCGTATTGTATATATATTATTTATATTATTATTGTTAATCTTAATATTATTATTATCCTTATTATTAACAATAGTATTATTATTAGTAGTAGTATTATTATTACTACAAAAAGATAATATACACATAAAATACTACGACGAGGTCATGAGCGTGTTATTTCAAAACGGGTTTTTCGAGCGGGATAGAGCTAAGGAAATTATGGGTTATCACTATGGAGGTTATGGGTATTGTTCGGGGGTTTTGATCGTGAATCTAGTGTTTATCATTTCCGTTGCGTCTACGTACTTTCCTGCAATATTGAATCACAATATTGATACGTGAGCATTCATATCTTATATTTTATATATTAATAGTGTATCCCTGACTAGTGCTCGAGTATATATAATTATGCATGCTTGTATGCTTAATTTCGTCGTTAGATAGTTTATGATAAATCATGAATTTAATACATATGCTACTTAGATAAGGTATATGATATGCATGTCATTGGAAAGCTGGCGAAAAATTAAGAACTTTTCATTTAGAACTCGTGTGATTTCGATGAACGGATTAAAAGATACGACGAACTGAATTTTAGTATTGTTATTAAAATGATTATTATTATTACTATTGTCGTTATTATCGTCGTTATTATTATTATCTAATTATTATTATTATTATTATTATTATTATTATTATTATTATTATTATTATTATTATTATTATTATTATTATTATTATTATTATTATCATCATCATCATCATTATCGTAATAAGTGTTATCATTAAAAATTGTCATTTTTATTAGTATTACCATCATTATTATCATTAAGATTATTATTAACATTATCATTATTATTATTATTATTATTATTATTATTATTATTATTATTATTATTATTATTATTATTATTATTATTATTATTATTATTATTATTATTATTATTATTATTATTATCATTAAAATAGTTATTAGTATTATCATTAATGTTATTATAATATTTATTATTATTAGTATCATTTTCATTAAAAATTAATATTAGTATCATCTAATTATTATAACTAATATTTTATCATTATTATGAATGCGATATAAAAAAGGACTAAAAGCTATGAAACAAGTCGAGTAAGAAATAATGAGTATGAGTATCATGATGAAATTAAAATATGGTAAGATATTGATTTAGACAAAAATATCATTGTCATTATTTTTTTCATTATTATTATTAAAAGTATTATTAATATTAAAACTATCATTTCTACTAAAATTATTATTTTTAATAGAAATATCAGTGTTATTATAAAATATCATTATTAATATCATTTTAGTATTATTATTAAAAATTATCATTTTGAATAGAATTAGTATTTTTATAAAACATTATTATTATTAATGTTAATATTAAAAAGTATAGTTATTATTAAAATTATCATGATTAGAATTATTATTTTATCATAATTAATATCATCATTAGTAAATATGAATATTTTTATTATTATTAGTAGAATAATAATAAAAATTATTATTATTATTATAAAATAATACAACTTTTACTTAATATTATTATTATCAATATTATTTTATCAAATGGATATGTGATACAAAGATATTTTACCACATGTAATATAGTTACATTAATAATTCATACCATTATATTTATATGATATTAAGTGAACTTTATAAATTATATTACTTAAGATATATAAAAGTATATTTTTATCATATATAAATTTTAATATAAATTTTAATATAAATTTTTATTTATTAATAAATGACTTGTATCATTTTTTCTGATAAATATATTTAAATATATAAAATGACGATTTTGTAAATCATCGTGGGTCAAATTGACTTTTGTTGACTTTTGCATATCAGTCTCGAGCATTAGGATTGTGATACACTACGGGTTGACCTAAACTGTTAGACAGATATTGACCAACATATATATATATATATATATATATATATATATATATATATATATATATATATATATATATATATATATATATATATATATATATATAATTAATATAGGTTCGTGAATCCGGGGCCAACCTAGCACTTGTTCAATGCCGTCATATGTATTTTTACTACGAAATACAGTATAGTGAGTTCATTTGCTCCCTTTTTAAATGCTTTTGCAATATATATTTTTGGGACTGAGAATACATGTGCTGCTTTTATAAATGTTTTACGAAATAGACACAAGTAATCGAAACTACATTCTATGGTTGGATTATCAAATCGAATATCACCCTTTTTAGTCTGGTAATCTAAGAATTAGGGAACAGAAACCCTAATTGACGCGAATCCTAAAGATAGATCTATTGGGCATAACGCACCCCATCCGGGTTACGGATGCTTTAGTACTTCGATTTTATCATGTCCGATGAGAGTCCCGGAATGATGGGGATATTCTAGATGCATTTTTGTTAATGTCGGTTACCAGGTGTTCACCATATGAATGATTTTAATTCGCAGATTATTCGTATTATTTTGTACTGGGGTTACGTGTACAATTAAATATCTGGAAATCTTGTGGTCTATTAAAATGATGAAAATGAATGATTTTGATAAACTAATGAACTCACCAACCTTTTGGTTGACACTTGAAAGCATGTTTATTCTCAGGTATTAAAGAAATCTTCCGCTGTGCATTTGCTCATTTTAAAGATATTACTTGGAGTCATTAATGGCATTTTCAAAAGACGTTGCATTCAAGTTGTTGAGTTCAATAAAGATTATTATTAAGTAAATGACAGATTAGGTCATTTATAGTTTGAATATTATGAAATGGTATGCGTGCCTGTTAAATTTCTAGGTAATGAAAGTTGTCTCTTAAAAACGAATGAAATGTTTGTAAAATGTATCATATAGAGGTCAAATACCTCGCAATGTAACCATATGTTATTGTATTCGTCCTTATGGATTAGGACGGGTCGTCTCATGTGGTATCAGAGCGGTGGTCTTAGCGAACCAGGTCTTGCATTAGTGTGTCTAACTGATCATTGTTAGGATGCATTAGTAGGTCTAGACTTTGGCCGTGTCTGCATGTCAAAAAGTTTTTCTTATCATTCTTGTCGGAAATTACATGCTTATCATTCTTAGTCTAGACACATCTTACTGTATTAATTGCATGAATAGTGTATAGACAAAATTCATATCTTAGCGTATCTGTTACTGAACATCATTACTACCTCAAGTTTAGTAGGTAAACCTACTGGAAGTGACAAGAAATGATCTAGCTTCAAAGGATCTTGGATGGCTTGAAAGTTCTTGAAGTAGGATCATGACACAAAAACAAGTTCAAGTAAGATTTTTACTCGAATTAAGATAGTTTATAGTTATAGAAATTGAATCAAAGTTTGAATATGAATATTACCTTGAATAAGAAAGATAACCTACTGTATATAACAAAGGTTTCTTGATCTTAGATGATTACTTGGAATGGATTAGAAAGCTTGGAAGTAAATTAGTAAACTTGAAGGGATTTTTGAAGTGTTCTTGAAGTGTTCTTCCTATGATGATTATAGCTTGATTCTTGAAGTGATTTTTGATGAAGATGATGATTAACTACTGGAAAAATACGTTCATAATAGTGTGTGTGTGTTGAGAGAGAATTAGAAAGAGAATTGGAAGTGAAATGGAGTGAATGATGAGTGGTAATTGGTGAGTGGTGAGTGGGGTTAAAAGGAGTTCTAGTTAGTTGACTAGCTCATGGTAGAAGTTAAAATTGATTAGTCATACATGACATAATCAAGAGTGGAATCCCATGCTAGTTCCTATTGGTATATACCCATAGTAAGTACGTTTTGAAGCTGTGTATAATACGGGTAAGAATACGACTAGAATTCTTGATGAAAGAAAAGAATGGGAAAGTAACTGTAACCATTTTTGTTAAGTATGAGTGTTTTGATATATGTCTTGAAGTCTTCCAAAAGTATTTTAATACATCTAAATACACTACATGTATATACATTTTAACTGAGTCGTTAAGTCATCGTTAGTCGTTACATGTAAGTGTTGTTTTGAAACCTTTAAGTTAACGATCTCAATTAATGTTGTTAACCCATTGTTTATTATATCTAATGAGATGTTAAATTATTATATTATCATGATATTATGATATATTAATATATCTTAATATGATATATATACATTTAAATGTCGTTACAACGATAATCGTTACATATATGTCTCGTTTCGAAATCCTTAAGTTAGTAGTCTTGTTTATATGTATATAACTCATTGTTAATATACTTATGGAGATACTTACTTATCATAATCTCATGTTAACCATATGTATATCCATATATATATCGTCATGTCGTTTTTACAAGTTTTAACGTTCGTGAATCGCCGGTCAACTTGGGTGGTCAATTGTCTATATGAAACATATTTCAATTAATCAAGTCTTAACAAGTTTGATTACTTAACATGTTGGAAACATTTAATCATGTAAATATCAATCTCAATTAATATATATAAACATGGAAAAGTTCGGGTCACTACAGTACCTACCCGTTAAATAAATTTCGTCCCGAAATTTTAAGCTGTTGAAGGTGTTGACGAATCTTCTGGAAATAGATGCGGGTATTTCTTCTTCATCTGATCTTCATGCTCCCAGGTGAACTCGGGTCCTCTATGAGCATTCCATCGAACCTTAACAATTGGTATCTTGTTTTGCTTAAGTCTTTTAACCTCACGATCCATTATTTCGACGGGTTCTTCGATGAATTGGAGTTTTTCGTTGATTTGGATTTCATCTAACGGAATAGTGAGATCTTCTTTAGCAAAAAATTTCTTCAAATTCGAGACGTGGAAAGTGTTATGTACAGCCGCGAGTTGTTGAGGTAACTCAAGTCGGTAAGCTACTGGTCCGACACGATCAATAATCTTGAATGGTCTAATATACCTTGGATTTAATTTCCCTCGTTTACCATATCGAACAACGCCTTTCCAAGGTGCAACTTTAAGCATGACCATCTCTCCAATTTCAAATTCTATATCTTTTCTTTTAATGTCAGCGTAGCTCTTTTGTCGACTTTGGGCGGTTTTCAACCGTTGTTGAATTTGGATGATCTTCTCGGTAGTTTCTTGTATAATCTCCGGACCCGTAATCTGTCTATCCCCCACTTCACTCCAACAAATCGGAGACCTGCACTTTCTACCATAAAGTGCTTCAAACGGCGCCATCTCAATGCTTGAATGGTAGCTGTTGTTGTAGGAAAATTCTGCTAATGGTAGATGTCGATCCCAACTGTTTCCGAAATCAATAACACATGCTCGTAGCATGTCTTCAAGCATTTGTATCGTCCTTTCACTCTGCCCATCAGTTTGTGGATGATAGGCAATACTCATGTCTAGACGAGTTCTTAATGCTTGCTGTAATGTCTGCCAGAATCTTGAAATAAATCTGCCATCCCTATCAGAGATAATAGAGATTGGTATTCCATGTCTGGAGACGACTTCCTTCAAATACAGTCGTGCTAACTTCTCCATCTTGTCATCTTCTCTTATTGGCAGGAAATGTGCTGATTTGGTGAGACGATCAACTATTACCCAAATAGTATCAAAACCACTTGCAGTCCTTGGCAATTTAGTGATGAAATCCATGGTAATGTTTTCCCATTTCCATTCCGGGATTTCGGGTTGTTGAAGTAGACCTGATGGTTTCTGATGCTCAGCTTTGACCTTAGAACACATCAAACATTCTCCTACGTATTTAGCAACATCGGCTTTCATACCCGGCCATCAAAAATGTTTCTTGAGATCCTTGTACATCTTCCCCGTTCCAGGATGTATTGAGTATCTGGTTTTATGAGCTTCTCTAAGTACCATTTCTCTCATATCTCTAAATTTTGGTACCCAAATCCTTTCAGCCCTATACCGGGTTCCGTCTTCTCGAATATTAAGATGTTTCTCCGATCCTTTGGGTATTTCATCCTTTAAATTTCCCTCTTTTAAAACTCCTTGTTGCGCCTCCTTTATTTGAGTAGTAAGGTTATTATGAATCATTATATTCATAGATTTTACTCGAATGGGTTCTCTGTCCTTCCTGCTCAAGGCATCGGCTACCACATTTGCCTTCCCCGGGTGGTAACGAATCTCAAAGTCGTAATCATTCAATAATTCAATCCACCTACGCTGCCTCATATTCAGTTGTTTCTGATTAAATATGTGTTGAAGACTTTTGTGGTCGGTATATATAATACTTTTGACCCCATATAAGTAGTGCCTCTAAGTCTTTAATGCAAAAACAACCGCGCCTAATTCCAAATCATGCGTCATATAATTTTGTTCGTGAATCTTCAATTGTCTAGACGCATAAGCAATCACCTTCGTTCGTTGCATTAATACACAACCGAGACCTTGCTTTGATGCATCACAATAAATCACAAAATCATCATTCCCTTCAGGCAATGACAATATAGGTGCCGTAGTTAGCTTTTTCTTCAATAACTGAAACACTTTCTCTTGTTCATCATTCCATTCAAATTTCTTCCCTTTATGCGTTAATGCAGTCAAGGGTTTTGCTATTCTGGAAAAGTCTTGGATGAACCTTCTGTAGTAACCAGCTAGTCCTAAAAACTGGCGTATGTGTTTCGGAGTTTTCGGGGTTTCCCACTTTTCAACAGTTTCTATCTTTGCCGGATCCACCTTAATACCTTCTTTGTTCACTATGTGACCGAGGAATTGAACTTCTTCCAACCAAAATGCACACTTTGAAAACTTAGCGTACAATTCTTCCATCCTCAATACTTCTAACACCTTTCTCAAATGTTCACCGTGTTCTTGGTCATTCTTTGAGTAAATAAGTATGTCATCAATGAAAACAATGACAAACTTGTCAAGGTATGGTCCACACACTCGGTTCATAAGGTCCATGAACACAGCTGGTGCATTAGTTAAACCAAACGACATGACCATAAACTCGTAATGACCGTAACGTGTTCTGAAAGCAGTCTTTGGAATATCATCTTCTTTCACCCGCATTTGATGATACCCGGAACGTAAGTCAATCTTTGAATAAACAGACGAGCCTTGTAGTTGATTAAATAAGTCGTCGATTCTCGGTAGTGGGTAGCGGTTCTTGATGGTAAGTTTGTTCAACTCTCGGTAGTCGATACAAAACCTGAATGTACCATCTTTCTTCTTGACAAACAAAACAGGAGCTCCCCACGGTAATGTGCTTGGTCGAATGAAACCACGCTATAAAAGTTCTTGTAATTGGCTTTGCAGTTCTTTCATCTCGCTGGGTGCGAGTCTGTAAGGAGCACGAGCTATTGGTGCAGCTCCTGGTACAAGATCTATTTGAAATTCAACGGATCGCTGTGGGGGTAATCCCGGTAATTCTTTCGGAAATACATCGGGAAATTCTTTTACAATGGGAACATCATTGATGCTCTTTTCTTCAGTTTGTACTTTCTCGACGTGTGCTAGAACAGCATAGCAACCTTTTCTTATTAGTTTTTGTGCCTTCAAATTACTAATAATATGTAGCTTCGTGTTGCCCTTTTCTCCGTACACCATTAAGGGTTTTCCTTTTTCTCGTATAATGCGAATTGCATTTTTGTAACAAATGATCTCTGCTTTCACTTCTTTCAACCAGTCCATACCGATTATCACATCAAAACTCCCTAACTCTACTGGTATCAAATCAATCTTAAATGTTTCGCTAACCAGTTTAATTTCTCGATTCCGACATATATTATCTGCTGAAATTAATTTACCATTTGCTAATTCGAGTAAAAATTTACTATCCAAAGGCGTCAATGGACAACTTAATTTAGCACAAAAATCTCTACTCATATAGCTTCTATCCGCACCCGAATCAAATAAAACGTAAGCAAATTTATTGTCAATAAGAAACGTACCCGTAACAAGCTCCGGGTCTTCCTGTGCCTCTGCCGCATTAATATAGAAAACTCTTTCGCGGCCTTCTCCATTCGTGTTCTCCTGGTTCGGGCAATTTCTAATAATGTGGCCCGGTTTTCCACATTTATAACAAACTACATTGGCATAACTTGCTCCGACACTACTTGCTCCGCCATTACTCATTCCGACACCATTTGTTCCTTTCGTTCTATTAACCCCTGGTCCGTAGACCTCACACTTCGCCGCGCTATGACCATTTCTTTTACACTTGTTGCAAAATTTGGTGCAGAACCCCGAGTGATACTTTTCACACCTTTGGCATAGCTGCTTCTGATTGTTGTTGTTGTTGCGGTTATTATTGTTGTTGGGATGATTGTTGTAGTTGCTATTGTTGTTGTATTGGTGATTCTTATCACCGTTTTCCTCCCACTTTCTTTTGACTTGCTTCACATTGGCCTCTTCAGCAGTCTGTTCTTTAATTCTTTCTTCAATCTGGTTCACTAGTTTGTGAGCCATTCTACATGCCTGTTGTATGGAAGCGGGCTCGTGTGAACTTATATCTTCTTGGATTCTTTCTGGTAATCCTTTCACAAACGCGTCGATCTTCTCTTCCTCATCTTCGAATGCTCCCGGACACAATAGGCACAATTCTGTGAATCGTCTTTCGTACGTGGTAATATCAAATCCTTGGGTTCGTAACCCTCTAAGTTCTGTCTTGAGCTTATTGACCTCGGTTCTGGGACGGTACTTCTCGTTCATCAAGTGCTTGAATGCTGACCACGGTAGTGTGTACGCATCATCTTGTCCCACTTGCTCTAGATAGGTATTCCACCATGTTAACGCAGAACCTGTGAAGGTATGCGTAGCGTACTTCACTTTATCCTCTTCAGTACACTTACTTATGGCAAACACCGATTCGACCTTCTCGGTCCACCGTTTCAATCCAATCGGTCCTTCGGTTCCATCAAATTCCAAAGGTTTGCAGGCAGTGAATTCTTTGTAGGTGCATCCTACACGATTTCCTGTACTGCTAGATCCAAGGTTATTGTTGGTATGTAGCGCAGCCTGTACTGCGGCTATGTTTGAAGCTAGAAAAGTACGGAATTCCTCTTCATTCATATTCACGGTGTGTCGAGTAGTCGGTGCCATTTCCTTCAAAATAGTCAAATGGAACAAGTTAATCATACAGAATATTAAGAGTAGTTAATAGTATTTCGTAGCATAATATGAACTCATTTATAAAAGCTTTTTCTTCATATTAGCGTTTTATAAGTTTAAATTCGGGTAGTACCTACCCGTTAAGTTCATACTTAGTAGCTAATATACAATTCAACTACTACAATTCTATATGAAAAACTGATTATAATAATATTTCGCGTTCAAACTTTTACACAATATTTTAAAAACTTACAATACCGCTTATTTTACATATAGCATGAAATATAGCACACAATAAATTTGATACAAGATGGTTGTGAAGATAATTCTAGCTAGTACACAAGTCGTTCAGCAAAGGCAATAAAGACACGTAATTCATACGTCCAGAAACAAGTCATGCATTCTCGTTTTACTAGGATTACTTCCCATCCTTGGTTTTGTGGAACATAACCGTTATGGCCGTTGATAAGACAGCGTGTTGTAACATCATCAAAGGGACGAGGGTTACGTAATGTCCAACAGTCCCGTAACAATCTAAAAACCTCATTTCTTACCCCAATTACAGACTCCGTCACTTGTGGGAACGTTTTGTTTAATAGTTGTAGCCCGATGTTCTTGTTCTCACTTTGGTGAGAAGCGAACATTACTAATCCGTAAGCATAACATGCTTCTTTATGTTGCATGTTAGCCGCTTTTTCTAAATCACGAAGTCCAATATTCGGATATATTGAGTTAAAATAATTTATTAACCCATTGCGTAAAATAGCATTTGGGTTCCCCACAATATATGCGTCAAAGTAAACACATCGTAACTTATGGATTTCCCAATGTGATATCCCCATCTTTCGAACGAAAGCCTTTTATAAACCAAGTCATTCTTGGAACGTTCTTCGAATGTCTTACAAACTGATCTCGCCTTAAATAGTTGTGCCGAAGAATTATGACCGACTCTAGACAAGATTTCATCAATCATGTCTCCGGGTAGGTCTCTTAGAATATTGGGTTGTCTATCCATTTTGTGTTTTTATACTGTAAAATAGACAAGAGTTAGATTCGTAAAAAAAATACTTATTAATACAAGCAATTTTTACATATATCATAAAGCATAAGCACCCTATATTACTTATATTACACCACACGAATACAACTATCTTATTCCGACTCGCTTGTTTCTTCTTCTTCGGTTTTGGTTCGTTTTGCCAAGTTTCTAGGGGTATATGATGTTCCCCTAATACGAGCCGTCGTTATCCACATTGGTTTAGAAAAACCTGGTGGTTTAGAGGTTCCCGGGTCATTATTACAACTTAAGGACTTCGGGGGTTGACGATACATATAAAGTTCATCGGGGTTGGAATTAGATTTCTCTATTTTTATGCCCTTTCCCTTATATTGGGGTAATTTCTATAACATCATCGGAATTCTCGTCGGAATCCGATTCATCGGAGAATTGGTAATCCTCCTAATATTTTGCTTCCTTGGCGGAAACACCATTGACCATAATTAACCTTGGTCAGTTGGTTGAGGATTTTCTTTTACTTAACCGTTTTATTATTTCCCCCACCGGTTCCGATTCTTCTTCCGGTTCCGATTCTTCTTCCGGTTCCGATTCTTCTTCCGGTTCCGACTCTTCTTCCGATTCCTATTCGGGAACTTGTGAATCAGTCCACGAATCATTCCAATTTACATTTGACTCTTCATTATTATTAGGTGAGTCAATGGGACTTGTTCTAGAGGTAGACATCTATCACATAATATCAAACGCGTTAAGAGATTAATATATCACATCATATTCACATGTTAAAAATATATAGTTTCCAACAAAATTTGTTAAGCAATCATTTTTCAAGTAAACACGGTCGAAGTCCAGACTCACTAATGCATCCTAACAAACTCGATAAGATACACTAATGCAAAATTCTGGTTCTCTAAGACCAACGCTCGGATACCAACTGAAATGTCCCGTTCTTATTGATTAAAAACGTTCCATATTAATTGATTTCGTTGCGAGGTTTTGACCTCTATATGAGACGTTTTTCAAAGACTGCATTCATTTTTAAAACAAACCATAACCTTTATTTCATAGATAAAGGTTTTAAAAAGCTTTACGTAGATTATCAAATAATGATAATCTAAAATATCCGGTTTACACACGACCATTACATAATGGTTTACAATACAAATATGTTACAACAAAATAAGTTTCTTGAATGCATTTTTTACACAATATCATACAAACATGTGTGTGTGTGTTGAGAGAGAATTAGAAAGAGAATTGGAAGTGAAATGGAGTGAATGATGAGTGGTAATTGGTGAGTGGTGAGTGGGGTTAAAAGGAGTTCTAGTTAGTTGACTAGCTCATGGTAGAAGTTAAAATTGATTAGTCATACATGACATAATCAAGAGTGGAATCCCATGCTAGTTCCTATTGGTATATACCCATAGTAAGTACGTTTTGAAGCTGTGTATAATACGGGTAAGAATACGACTAGAATTCTTGATGAAAGAAAAGAATGGGAAAGTAACTGTAACCATTTTCGTTAAGTATGAGTGTTTTGATATATGTCTTGAAGTCTTCCAAAAGTATTTTAATACATCTAAATACACTACATGTATATACATTTTAACTGAGTCGTTAAGTCATCGTTAGTCGTTACATGTAAGTGTGGTTTTGAAACCTTTAAGTTAACGATATCAATTAATGTTGTTAATCCATTGTTTATTATATCTAATGAGATGTTAAATTATTATATTATCATGATATTATGATATATTAATATATCTTAATATGATATATATACATTTAAATGTCGTTACAACGATAATCGTTACATATATGTCTCGTTTCGAAATCCTTAAGTTAGTAGTCTTGTTTATATGTATATAACTCATTGTTAATATACTTATGGAGATACTTACTTATCATAATCTCATGTTAACCATATGTATATCCATATATATATCGTCATGTCATTTTTACAAGTTTTAACGTTCGTGAATCGCCGGTCAACTTGGGTGGTCAATTGTCTATATGAAACATATTTCAATTAATCAAGTCTTAACAAGTTTGATTACTTAACATGTTGGAAACATTTAATCATGTAAATATCAATCTCAATTAATATATATAAACATGGAAAAGTTCGGGTCACTACAACAGATGCGAAGGTCAGGAATATATCCAGAATTAGAACTGGATGGAGCATATTGACAAACGTTTTAAAGTATGAATTGAGGGAGAAAGAATAGAAGGTATGAGCTGTAGAAATAAGGAAACGAAGGGAATGGATTTATAGTGAAAATATCCGACAGAGCAATCGAAACAGATTATTGCATTTAACCAAAGAAGATCCTAATTTTCTTAATTATCGAAGAACCAAATCTTATTACGAAGATTTCTTCTAAATTCCTTGAATTCCGGAAATCAACCGTGACTACGTCATCGGTTAAGACGAACCTACATTTACTTATTTCACTCTTTTGTGATACCTTCACTTGTACTCTTCACAAAAAAAAAATCAAATTGTTTTATCTATAGTACTCACTGATGATAAAACTTTAATTTCCAACACATATGAGTCATGAAAACATACTTATTGTCATCCATGACGATCCCACTCAATTTCGGGACGAAATTTCCTTAACGGGCAGGTACTGTGACAACCCGGAAATTTCCGACCAATTTAAAGTTTGTCTTTAAATGATTTAATGTTTCCGACACGATAAGAAAAGTTTGTAAAGTTGAATCTCAAAAACTTTGAAACTATATTCATGTAATCAATTACCCTTTGACCTTGCTCGACGATTCACGAACATTTATGTGTATGGATATGGATATACAATATATAGTTATATTAATAGAAAAGGTTAACAAAGTATTAGATGTATAATACTCTACATGAACGTAATTGTTTCAATATAAGTTTATTATATTTATCGACGAGATTAAAAGATAATATCAAATGATTAAATCATCAGATAGATTGTGATATGATTACGAGTCTCTTTGTAAGGTCCACTGTGATTTAAGAAAATTTTTCTTTTTGACAATATTCGGAATAGATGGTAAAGCGATTTAAAGTGAGAACAAAGTGTCAAATAACGGAAAGTAGACAACGTTAGTGGAGATTCATGCATATTTTATAATGAATACTTTACATCAATATCCTCATGTCTTTTGATGTGTTAATTATTTAGCTTTCATAATATTTAATAGTGAGAACATAGAAAGTAAATAATTTAGATAATGGATGTCGACAAGATAAGAAAATTGACATATTGCAGTAAAATAATTCATACATTTAATTACCCATTTGATTTCACCAACGATTCGCGAACAAGTTATAAAATATACATGAGAAGGGGATTAGTAACTAATTTTAAAACTTAAATTTTGTTAAAAATATAATTATATTTTTAGTTATATAAACTATAAATTTTAAATGTTACATTATGAGTGGTCAGTTTTTTTCCCCTAAAACAAACGTATAAAATAATTTAGACATAAGTACACTTTTTACCACACGTTTCTCTTTAGTCGTGATTAAAATAAATATTTTAACCTTATCCTAAATTATTAAGTTTTTTTAATTATACTTTTAGCCGTTAAATTATTAGCAACGGGGCACGAAATACAGCAAATATAAGTAAATGAAAACATTTCCATATATTGATTTCATTCTCTACTTTGTTGGTCTAAATTATATTGATTTCATTCTCTACTTTGTTGGTCTAAATTTAGTTTTATAAGTTCAACCAAATTTGTGCCAACTTTTTGGACCTTCATTTTATATCTTAGCGTAGTTAATAATATAGAAGGCGATATACATGGATATCGTTCGTCTGTTCTAAAGCATATAATTATCAAATGTGGGCACAACAATACAAGTAAATGTCACATAAATCTTCTTTTGGTTATCTTCACGTGAGAAAGAAATAAGAGTGGGGCTTGTATTATTATTTGTTTTTTAAAAAGCACGTTGAATTTTTCTCACTTTATATAATGGGATATTTTTTTTTATTGTGAAAACGAGTTGGGACAAAATCATGGAGATATAGATGTGCACGTGGGACTTCATAAGAGATGCATGTATCTCGGTTTTGTGTCAAGAAATAAAACATTTAACGATCACCTACCCCTATATATATATACACTTACGTACTACTACTAGTTTACTACTCAAATTCCAATCTATCTATATATATTGCTACTACTTCGTATTGTATATATTATTTATATTATTATTAATCTTAATATTATTATTATCCTTATTATTAACATTAGTATTATTAGTAGTAGTAGCTATTACTACAAAAAGATAATATACATAAAATACTACGACGAGGTCATGAGCGTGTTATTTCAAAACGGGTTTTTCGAGCGGGATAGAGCTAAGGAAATTATTGGTTATAACTATGGAGGTTATGGGTATTGCTCGGGGGTTTTGATCTTGAATCTAGTGTTTATCATTTCCGTTGCGTCTACATACTTTCCTACAATATTGAATCACAATATTGATACGTGAGCATTCATATCTTATCTTTTATATATTAATAGTGTATCCCTGACTAGTGCTTGAGTATATATGATTATGCATACTTGTATGCTTAATTTCATCATTAGTTAGTTTATGATAAATCATGAATTTAATACATATGCTACTGAGATAAGGTATATGATATGCATGTCGTTGGAAAGCTGGCAAAAAATTAAGAACTTTTCATTTAGAACTCATGTGATTTCGATGAACGGATTAAAAGATATGACCAACTGAATTTTAGTATTGTTATTAAAATAATTATTATTATTACTATTGTCGTTATTATCGTCGTTATTATTATTATCTAATAATAATTATTATTATTATTATTATCATTATCGTTATAAGTGTTATCATTAAAAATTGTCATTTTTATTAGTATTACCATCGTTATTATCATTAATATTATTATTATTATTATTATTATTATTATTATTATTATTATTATTATTATTATTATTATTATTATTATTATTATTATTATTATTATTATTATTATTATTATTATTATCATTAAAATAGTTATTAGTATTATCATTAATGTTATTATAATATTTATTATTATTAGTATCATTATCATTAAAAATTAATATTAGTATCATCTAATTATTATAACTAATATTTTATTATTATTATGAATGCGATATAAAAAAGGACTAAAAGCTATGAAACAAGTCGAGTAAGAAATAATGAGTATGAGTATCATGATGAAATTAAAATATGGTAAGATATTGATTTAGATAAAAATATCATTGTCATTATTTTTATCATTATTATTATTAAAAGTATTATTAATATTAAAATTATCATTTTTACTAAAATTATTATTTTTAATAGAAATATCAGTGTTATTATAAAATGCCATTATTATTATCATTTTAGTATTATTATTATTAAAAATTATCATTTTGAATAGAATTAGTATTTTTATAAAACATTATTATTAATACTGTTAATATTAAAAAGTATAGTTATTATTAAAATTATCATGATTAGAATTATCATTTTATCATAATTAATATCATCATTAGTAAATATAAATATTGTTATTATTATTAGTAGAACAATAATAATTATTATTATTATTATAAAATAATACAACTTTTACCTAATATTATTATTATTATCAATATTATTTTATCAAATGGATATGTGATACAAAGATATTTTACCACATGTAATATAATTACATTAACAATACATACCATTATATTTATATGATATTAAGTGAACTTTATAAATTATATTACTTAAGATATATAAAAGTATATTTTTATCATATATAAATTTTAATATAAATTTTAATATAAATTTTTATGTATTAATAAATGCCTTGTATCATTTTTTCTGATAAATATATTTAAATATATAAAACGACTATTTAAGTTTTATAATAAACATGAATTGATTTTGTAAATCATCTTGGGTCAAATTGACTTTTGTTGACTTTTGCATATCAGTCTCGAGCATTAGGATTGTGATACACTACGGTTTAACCTAAATTGTTAGACAGATATTGACCAACACACACATATATATATATATATATATATATATATATATATATATATATATATATATATATATATATATATATATATATATATATATAGGTTCGTGAATCCGAGGCCAACCTAGCACTTGTTAAATGTCGCCATATGTATTTTTACTACGAAATACAGTATAGTGAGTTTCATTTGCTCTATTTTTAAATGCTTTTGCAATATATATTTTTGGGACTGAGAATACATGCGCTGCTTTTATAAATGTTTTATGAAATAGACACAAGTAATTGAAACTACATTCTATGGTTGGATTATCAAATCGAATATCACCCTTTTTAGTCTGGTAATCTAAGAATTAGGGAACAGAAACCCAAATTGACGCGAATCCTAAAGATATATCTATTGGGCCTAACAAACCCCATCCGGGTTACGGATGCTTTAGTACTTCAATTTTATCATGTCCGATGAGAGTCCCGGAATGATGGGGATATTCTAGATGCATTTTTGTTAATGTCGATTACCAGGTGTTCACCATATGAATGATTTTTAATTTGCGGGTTACGCGTATAATTTTGTACTCGGGTTACGTGTACAATTAAATATCTGGAAATCTTGTGGTCTATTAAAATGATGAAAATGAATGATTTTGATAAACTAATGAACTCACCAACCTTTTGGTTGACACTTGAAAGCACGTTTATTCTCAGGTATTAAAGAAATCTTCCGCTGTACATTTGCTCATTTTAAAGATATTACTTGGAGTCATTAATGGCATATTTCAAAAGACATTGCATTCAAGTCGTTGAGTTCAATAAAGATTATTATTAAGTAAATGACATATTAGGTCATTTATAGTTTGAATATTATGAAATGGTATGCATGTCTATCAACTTTCGAGGTAATGAAAGTTGTCTCTTAAAAAAGAATGAAATGTTTGTAAAATGTATCATATAGAGGTCAAATATCTCGCAATGTAACCATATGTTATTGTATTCGTCCTTATAGATTAGGACGGGCCGTCTCATAATGGACCATTAAATTAGCCCGACTTTAATGGATTTATGATCCATTAAGATGTAGGACTAAAACCCATTAATATGAGCCAACATACTAGCATTTTTGTTAACCATTACTACACATGTTGCATGGGATCCCAACAACAAGCACCACCTTTAGACCACCACCATGCAAAAAGCAAAAAGTTGTCCACCTTGTCCCCCCTGGCCTACGGTTTTGGAGACACAAAGCACCACCTCCACCACTATAAATACAAGCCTTATTCTTTCATTTCACACTTGATCTCATTCTCATTTTACACATACTTGCTCTCTAATTCTCTCTCTAGTCTTTCTCACACTAAAATTGTAAGTTCTTGAATTTTATTTCTTCTTCTTTTTCTTCTTTAATTTTGACATCATCATCATCATCATCATCATCATCAAAGGTTCAAGCTTTTTAGCTTTTGATCTTGTTATATCTTGTAGATTCAAACTTTGATTTGAATCCTTCAAGAACATGAAAGATTCAAGCTTTTTAGCTTTGAAACTTCATTACTTTGTTGGATCTAAGTTTTGAAGCTTAAGATCACTTTATTTGTTAAAAGATCAAAACTTGTGTATGATCTTCATGTAACTTGTAGATCTAGCTTTTTTTCTTTAAGGATCTTCAAGAACATTAAAGATCCAAGCTTTCTAGCTTAGAGTTTTATTATTTTGCTTAGATCTAAACTTTTTAAGTTTATGATCTCATTACTTTTACTAGATCTTAGCTTTCTAGCTTATGGTCTCATTAATCTTGTAAAAATCCAAGCTTTCTAGCTTAGGGTTTCTTAACACTTGAGATCTAAGTTTTATTATAGATCTCACTTACTTGGAACCTTTTTATGATTTTTATTGTGATAAAAATCAAGTCTTCATCATCTCATATGATGAAAATGCATAAACTTGTGTCAAAAGGACAAAGGTTGAAGCTTTATTTTGTTTATACAATAAAGAGACAACTTTGATGTTCAAAACTTGTAGAAAGTTGGCTTTTACTTTTAGTTGTGTGTTGATGGTTAAAACTTGGTCATAATGATGCTAACACATCAAAGAGTTGTAAACTTGAGGCTTATACGCATCAAGGATGAGAACCGTGATGAGCATCAAACACCAAGGAACCCACCGGAGCACTTGTTTTTTGTTTTTCAGGGTCTTATCAGATTCCTGGCACTTCTGGAAAGTTGATTTTCAGATAGTTCGGTTTGAGTGGATGACTTTTCGTTCAAGACTCTCCTAAATCTGATATATGATTTGTGATTTATAGCTTTCCAAAAATCACTACGCCTTTGTAACGACGTGCTGAAATTTCTGACCTACTCGCGCTTGAACCATCGTCACGGTCAAACGACATCGAGTTAGGATCTGAAAATTGGACAACGGTAAGAAGACTCACAAACGGAGCCTTGGACACTGGCCACGCATCATTTCAGTTTTTATAGAGGTCGTAGCAGCTGTCCGAAGTCATCCCTTTGTTTCGATCTTTATTCTCGTTGAAAACCTTACTTTATCTTTTACGTATGATGATAACGATGATGATGATGATGATGATGATGATACTTAATACTTAACTTAATTAATTTTAAAATTTTTAGGAACAATTTACTGACTTAGTAACCTTTGACTTTGGTTGAGGACCTTTCGGACCGACTTACTACTTGCTTACATTTTCGTATCGATTTTACCGCACATTCACTGTAAGTTATAGCTCCCTTTTTGCTTTAACTATTTTTGGGATTGAGAATACATGCGCTTTTTATGTTTTTACATACTAGACACGAGTACTTAAACTTTATATATGTGTGGGTGATATAACGGCACAAAGATTCCCTTTAGCACGGTAACGTTTAATCATTGGTTTTTGAACCGGTGAACGCGAATATTAGAAATGGATCCATAGGGTTTGACATCCCCACTCGGACTACTCGCGCTAGCATTTAACGGGTGTTTAATACTTCGAGAACATACGCACTTGCCAAGTGTACTTTTAGGGGGTGATATATTATTTTACGTTATGTTAGTTACCGAGTGCGTACAGATAAGCATATACTTTATCATACGGATTTAAGATATTATTTTGAATACGAAATCTCGTGGTCTATATTACATTGGTGTTTACAATCAAACTATAGCTCACCAACATTCGTGTTGACTTTTTAAAGCATGTATTTCTCATGTGCTTAGACGTTGTTGCTTCCGCTGTTAGACTTGCTGTTATAGTCTTGGTGTTATAGACTTGCTGTTACAGACTCGCTGTGTTAGACTTCCGCTGCATTGTTTAGAGTTGTCTCAATCATGGAACTTTTACTTTGCATTCACAACCTATGTTACATTTGAACAATGGTTTTGTAATGACCTTTGTGTCACGTACTTATGTTAAATGCTTTCTATTCGTAGAAGCACGTTATCCTTGTAAAACATTTGACGTTGGTAAGACGTCATCTTTTGTAAAACATTCAACGTTGGTAAAGACGTCATCTTTTGTAAAACATTTGACGTTGGTAAAAACGTTACCTTTTCATGATTGCAAAACTTGTTTTAAAATAGCATATAGTGTTGTAACTGTGTAAAGATCCTGTTGTTGATGATCCGTACACGTTGATTTTGTACGGGGCGTCACACTATTAACTACTCATAATATACTATATGATTAACTTATTCGGCTATGTTTGAAGGAAATGTCCCCAGTCACGAGACAAAGCGTGAACACTGAAGAACTTCAAGCCTTTGCTACAAGTGTTGCTGCAGTGGTGGCTGCAATGAACAACAACAACAACCAATCGGGTTCCAGCAGTGGATCGAACAATACAGGCAACCGTGTAGGATGTTCCTACAAAGCTTTTATGGCATGTAAACTAAATGATTTTGAAGGGACCGAAGGACCCATTGGATTAAAATGGTGGACGAAGAAAGTCAAAGCCGTGTTCGCAATTAGCAACTGTTCGGAAGAGGACAAAGTGAAGTATGCCTCACATACTTTTAAGGGTACTGCATTTGACATGGTGGAATACCTACATGGATCACGTAGGACAGAATACCGCCTACGCTCTTCCATGGTCCGCCTTCAAGCACATGATGAAGGAAGAATACCGTCCCCGAACAGAAATCAACAAGCTCAAGACAGAGCTTAGAGAACTGATAACCCAAGGTTATGACATCACCAGCTACGAGCGATGTTTCACAGAACTGGGTTTAATGTGTCCTGGAGCATTGGAGGACGAAGAAGCCAAAATAGAAGCATTGGTGAAGGGATTACCGGAACGAATTCATGAGCATGTAGTTTCAAAAGACCCTATAACAATGCAAAAAGAAAGTCGTATGGCCCATAAACTCATAGGCAAAATTGAAGGGAGAATGAAAGTGCAGGAGGCCGAGGAGGCCAAAATGAAAGACGGTAAAAGAAAGTGGGAAGAAAGCTGTGACAGGGGTCATCAACACAACAACAATAACCAAAACAACCACCACAACAACAACAACAATTACAACAATCATCGCAACAACAATCGCAACAACCATCGCAATAACAAAAATCGCAACCCCAACAACAACTACAACAACAACCCCAATCCCAACAATAACAATAACAACCGTCCCAACAACAACAATAACCCCAATTACAACAACAACAACAACAACAACAACAACAACCTCAATCGCGGTAACAATAACAACAACTATAACAACAACAGGAGGCAGGAAACTCTGTGCCCAAGATGTGAAACCAATCATCCGAAAATGTTCTGTAGGGTATTATGTACCAAGTGTAATAGGAAAGGTCATAGAGCGGCAAAGTGTGAGATTTATGGATATACGGAAATAGAGGAGTAAATAATGGTGTCATTATTTGTCATGGATGTGGGAAGTCTGGCCATTTCAAAAACGCATGTCCTAATCAATGGAATAATAACGGGCAAGGCCGTGGAAGAGCCTTCAACATCAATGGGTCAGAAGCACAGGAAGACCCGAAGCTTGTTACGGGTACGTTTCTTATCGACAATACACCTGCTTATGTTTTATTTGATTCGAGTTCAAATAGAAGTTATATGATTAGAGAATTTTTTGCCAAATTAAATTGCCCATTAACGCCTTTGGATAATAAGTGTATAGTCGAAGTAGCAAACGGTAAACTAATTAAGGTTTATAAAATTTGCAGTAATCGAAAAATTGGTTTAGCTAGCGAAACGTTTGCAATTAATTTGATACCGGTGGAATTGGGGAGCTTCGACGTAATTATTGGTATGGACTGGATATCTAAAGTAAAACCAGAGGTTGTTTGTCACGAAAAGGCGATTCGCATCCCGAGCAAAGAAGGATTACCCTTAATGGTGTACGGAGAAAAGGGTAATGCCAAATTAAATCTTATTAGTAGTTTAAAGGAGTGCAAACTAATAAGAAAAGGTTGTTATGCCGTACTAGCACACGTCGAGAAGGTTGAAACAGAAGAAAAGAAAATCGATGGCGTTCCTGTCGTAAGAGAATTTCCTGAGGTGTTTCCGGACGAATTACCGGGACTACCTCCACATCGATCCGTCAAATTTCAAATAGATCTTGTACCAGGAGCTGCACCAATAGCTCGTGCTCCATATAGACTTGCACCTACCGAAATGAAAGAATTACAAAGTCAACTACAAGAACTACTAGAGCGTGATTTCATCTGACCAAGTATGTCACCATGGGGAGCTCCAATTCTTTTCGTCAAAAAGAAAGATGGGTCTTTTCGCATGTATATCGATTATCGTGAGCTGAACAATGTAACCATCAAAAACCGATACCCTTTTGTAACGACCCAAACCTCGTTATACCAAAATATGACCCCAAATTTTTTTTTCTGTTTCAACACATCTAGACGGCCATCTAGTAATCTGGAAGGCGTCCAGCTCTGAAGGGTTGGATGGTGTCGAAGCATATAGGATGGCGTCTAAATGAACTGAAAGTTCCTGCTCCCCGGGTCCAACTTACATGAGCGGAAATCCCGCTTCCCGACACTTTTAAACGAAAAACTTTTCACAACATGTTAACATAATTAAAACTAAGAGGTTTCCACATTAAAACCAAGTTTTACAACATCGGGCCCACAGCGGCCGTTTTACGAGTTTCGTTCAAAAATACAAGTTCGACCATAAGAGTTTAAATTCCAAACGTCACCTAGAGCATAGTGTTTGGGGTTAAACTACCCACATCTTGGCCAAACTTCAAAAGCTAAACATTCAAAATGCGTCCCCTATCAAATCAAAGCGGGAGGCCACTAATCCAACCGAACACCCTTACCCTTGTCCACGGTGGAACCTAAAAAGAGTAAAAAACGAGAGGGTAAGCAAAGCTTAGTGAGTGCAATAGTTATACACATACATATATAACCTACTTACCTGCAAACACTTATACCAAATCCGCATACATACTAGCAATATAATTAGCATACCTTCATGACATATAACACTAAATCCTCGATAACATAAGCTGGTATAACAATAGCATATAACGCAAACATTACAATATGTTACAACACAATACACAAACATCGATGTTCACAACATCCACTAGTATCCAAATCCAAGGCTAGCCCAACGAATGGTATCGTCAACATCGAACTTAAGCCCACATATGAGGTATCGTCAACATCGAACTTAAACCCTCATTGAATGTCACTACAATAGTGGTATGGCTTCGTCAACATCGAACTTTAAATCCATACATGAGGTATCGTCAACATCGAACTTAAACCCTCATCAAAATGAACAAACAATATACTCTATGATATGGTATCATCAACATCGAACTTTAACCCAAACCCCACAAGCAAATAAATCATATACATACATATATAATTATTCCACTCACCTTAACGGCTTTAGTGAGTCAAACAAGCACGCAACCTTCAACGCAACGTACCTTGTACATTATGTATATAATTAATATACAATTCGTTGGACTAAATACCAACAATACACTCATGTGCATTTAATGACTTAAATGCATTAGTTGACCAATTTATACCAAAACCGTCCATTTAAGGTCAAGACCCATCATATATCACTAAAAGCTAGTGATTAAGGTCTAACAACACCGACTAACACAAACTTAGGACATTTCACACTCATCTTGCCCAAATAGGTCAACAATTACCCATTTAATCATTTTAAAGTCAACATGCCCATTTCGGGTCATCCCCCAATTAACACACTTTCACATAATATCAAGGTGTGCTAGTAATTTACTAACTAATTAAGGCTCATAAGTTCAATTTACCATTTCAAACCCTAGGTTAGTCATCATTGAGTCTTTGTGACCCAAACTCACTCAAAACCCCAAACTCACAAAAAAACGGGTTTTTAAGTTCACCACTAACCCAAACCTTAACCCTTAAATATTTAAAGTAAGGAAATCGAAGTTAAGGCTTACCACTACAATCAAAACGTAGCTAGGGAGTAGATGAACAACTTTAAAACAGGCACTTTGACCCGAAACTAGCTTCTTCCTCTTTGGATTGAGCTTTCTCACACTAAAACCCTTCTCTCTCTCTAGAATTCATGTGGATAGGAAGTGGTGATTGAAAATGGAGTGATGATACTCAATGAACTGATCTAGGGGCCTTAAACTCATTCCATAAGTGAAATTACCAAAAAGCCCCTTTAATATAACCAAAGTAAGACAGCTGGCCCGCCAGTACATCTGAACAGCATCCAGAATACTGGACGGCGTCCAGTCCTTCAACACAGGATGGCATCCCACACATTGGATGGCATCCCAACCATCTGAGAAAAACAGGATGTTACGCCTTTACTGAGAATTAACGACCTATTTGATCAACTCCAAGGTTCGAGCGTATACTCCAAAATCGACTTAAGGTCGGGTTATCATCAACTGAGGGTTAAAGAAGTCGATATACCAAAAACAGCCTTCAGAACTCGTTATGGCCACTACGAATTCATGGTTATGCCATTCGGTTTAACTAATGCACCCGCAGTATTCATGGACCTCATGCACCGAGTATGTAGTCCATATTTAGATTTAGTTTTTTATTGTCTTTATTGATGACATTCTTATCTATTCGAAGAATAACCAAGAGCATGAACAACACTTGAGACTTGTGTTAGAGTTGTTAACAAACGAACAACTTTATGCAAAATTCTCTAAATGCGCTTTTTGGTTAAAGGAAGTACAATTTCTTGGCCATGTAGTCAGTAGTAATGGAATCAAGGTTGATCCCTCCAAGATTGAAGCCATTAAAAATTGGGAAACCCCGAAAACTTCGACGCAAATACGTCAATTTTTAGGTTTAGCCGGTTACTATAGGAGATTTATTCAAGATTTCTCCCTAGTAGCAAAACCTTTAACTGCATTGACACATAAATGGAAGAAGTATGAATGGACTTCTGAACAAGAAGGTGCCTTCCAATTATTGAAGAAGAAGTTAACTACGGCACCTATTTTATCGTTACCCAAAGGAGTTGAAGACTTTGTCATTTATTGTGACGCATCACGATTAGGTTTTGGGTGTGTTCTTATGCAATGAAAGAAAGTAATTGCATATGCTTCTCGACAACTCAAGATTCATGAACGAAACTACACCACACACGATTTGGAATTAGGTGCCGTTGTTTTTGCATTAAAGATGTGGAGACATTATTTATATGGGGTCAAATTTATCATGTACACTGACCACAAAAGTCTTCAACATATTTTAAATCAAAAGCAACTAAACATGAGGCAGTGTAGGTGGGTTGAGCTGCTAAATGATTACGAGTGTGAGATTCGTTACCACCCGGGAAAGGCAAATGTAGTAGCCGATGCCTTGAGTCGAAAGTAAAGAGAACCTATTCGAGTAAAAGCTATGAATATGATTATTCGTACCAACCTTACTACTCGAATAAAAGAGGCACAACAGGTGGTTTAAAGGAAGGAAGTTTTGGAAGGGAAATACCCAAAGGATTGGAAAAACAGCTTAATATTCGGGAAGATGGAACTCGATATTTGCCTGATAGAATTTGGGTACCAAAGTACGGGGATTCGAGGAAAGTGGTACTTGATGTGGCACATAAAACTAGATATTCAATACATCCCGGAGCGGGGAAAATGTACCAAGACCTCAAGAGAAACTTTTAGTGGCCAGGAATGAAAGCCGATATTGCCACATATGTAGGAGAATGTTTGACTTGTTTTAAAGTCAAACCCGAGCTTCAAAAACCATGGTCTACTTCAGCAACATGAAATCCCAGAATGGAAATGGGTAAACATTACCATGGATTTCATTACTAAATTGCCAAGGACTGCAAGTGGTTATGATACAATTTGGGTAATAGTCGATCGTCTTACCAAGTTAGCACACTTCCTGCCAATGAGAGAAGATGAAAAAATGGAGAAGTTAGCACGACTATACTTAAAGGAAGTCATCTCCAGACATGGAATACCAATCTCTATTATCTCTGATAGGGATGACAGATTTGTTTCAAGGTTTTAGCAGACGTTACAACAAGGATTGGGGACTCGTCTAGACATGAGTACTGCCTATCATCCACAAACTGATGGGCAAAGTGAAAGGACAATACAGACACTCGAAGACATGCTACAATCATGTGTTATTGATTTTAGAAGCAGTTGGGTTCGACATCTACTGTTAGCTGAGTTTTCCTACAACAACAGCTACCATTCGAGTATTGAAGCGGCACCATTCGAGGCACTTTATGGAAGAAAGTGCAGGTCTCTGATTTGTTGGAGTGATGTGGGGGATAGACAACTTACAGGTCTGGAAATTATTCAAGAAACCACCGAGAAAATCATCCAGATTCAACAATGATTGAAAACTGCTCAGAATCGACAGAAGAGCTACGCGAACATTAGAAGAAAAGATATAGAATTTGAAATTGGAGACATGGTCATGCTTAAGGTATCACCTTGGAAAGGCATTGTTCGATATGGTAAACGAGGGAAATTAAATCCAAGGTATATTGGACCATTCAAGATTATTGATCGTGTCGGACCAGTAGCTTACCGACTTGAGTTACCTCAACAACTCGCGGCTGTACATAACACTTTCCACGTCTCGAATATGAAGAAATGATTAGCTAAAGAAGATCTCACTATTTCTTTAGACGAAATTAAGATCAACGAAAAACTACAATTCGTTGAAGAACCCGTTGAGGTAATGGATCGTGAGGTTAAAGGACTTAAGCAAAACAAAATACCAATCGTTAAGGTTCGGTGGAATGGTCGAAGAGGACCTGAATTCACTTGGGAATGAGAAGACCAAATGAAGCAGAAGTATCCACATTTGTTTCCCGATATCGCACATTGATTAGGTGCTATTCCAAATTTCGGGACGAAATTTAATTTAATGGGTGTGTAATGTAACGACCCTGATTTTTCCGTTAATATATATAAGATTAATATATACATAATTAAAAGTTTCCAACATGTTAAGAAATCAAACTTATTAAGACTTGATTATTTGAAATGAATTTTATACAAATGTTTGTTCACCCAGTTTGTCTGACGATTCACGAACGTCATAACTTGTAATAATTATTTAAAGGAATATATATATGGATATATATATTTATGAGTTGTTAAAATGATATTTAAGTATCTCATTAAATATATTAGCAAAGAGTTATATATATATATATATATATATATATATATATATATATATATATATATATATATAATGAGACTACTAACTTAAAGACTTCGAAATAATTTATATATATATATATATATATATATATATATATATATATATATATATATATATATATATATATATATATATATATATATATATAATGTTTAACGACGTTATAACGCCTAAGTTAAAATGAATATATATGTATTGTATTAAGATGTATTAATACACTTTTGAAAGACTTAAATACATATATCAATATACTTATACTTAACAAAGATATCTATACTCGTATTCGCATTCAATTCCATCAAGAATTCTACTAGTATCCATACGGTATATATACCCGTATCATACTCAGCTTCTAGATGTATCTACTATTATTATATACCAATAGAATCTGCATTATTTTTGTAATAGGTCATGCATGACCTCATGGTTTTAACCTATACTAGATATTAGTCAAAAAATGACAACACATGTTGATTATATATACTAAAAACATTTTTATGCTTAAACCCATTTTTAGATTCCATTTTCTCATTCATAATCTCCAATTTCTCTCTCAAAATACTCCCATCTTCATACTAGATCAACACCAAGCATTTTCCTCATCTTTTAGCATCAAAAATCCAAGCTATAAACACCATAAGAAAATCCTTTCAAGAACTTCATCCAATTTGAAGAAGATTGCTTCCAACTTTTAATCCAAATTCAAGAACTCTTTAGGATCAAGAATTCTACTTTTATTTTAGTAGCTTTTCACTTCATAATCAAGGTAATAAACTTATTTAAGCTTTGGTTCAATTCTTATAAACATAACTATCTTAAATCAAGATAGAATTCTTATTCGAACATTTGTTCATTCCATGATTCTACTTCAAGAATTCTAAGCTATCAAGGAGATCTTCAACCTCAAGATTATTATCTTGTTTTTCCAGCAACTTTGTTCATTTGATTTGAGGTAGTAATATTATTCATATTCTTGTTCAATTCCTATCTTTATAGCTATCTTATTTTGAGTTTATAACTTATAACAACTAGAACATAGTTTAGTAATTCTAAACTTGTTCGCAAATAAACTTAATCCTTCTAACTTGACTCTTAAAAACATTTCAACACATGTATTATATCTATATGATATGCTAACATAAGGATATAAAACTTGTAAATACGAAGAACACCGTAAAACCAGACATACGCCGTCGTAGTAAAACAGCGGGCTGTTTTGGGTTGGATAATTAAAAACTATCATAATCTTTGATTTAAAAGTTGTTCTTCTGGAAAACTGATATTTCATATGAACATGAAACTATATCCAAAAATCTTGGTTAAACTCAAAATAGAAGTATGTTTTTCAAAATGGTCATCAAGATGTCGTTCTTTCGACGGAAATGACTACCTCTTTCAAAAATGACTTGTAACCTGTATTTCAGACTATAAACCTATACCTTTTCTGTTAAGATTAATAATATTCGGTTTGATACAAAGCCATGGAAATTTGAAACACTCAAAACGGATTTGAAATGAAGAAGTAATGGGTAAAACAAAATTGGATAGATTTGCTTGTTTTAACTACGTGAATTTTTCTAACAAATCTATACTAATCTTATCCTAGCTAACTTTACCTATATTCTACATGTATTTATACATTTCTTGATCCCTTCCTGGTAGAAATACAAATTATAATAGGCGGGGTTAATTCCACGACAATATATTATAGTCTTAATAAAAATCGTAAGACACTATATATATATGACTTGATTGATATCCATAGACACGTATACAATGTTTTGATATATCATGTTGACATCATCTATATATATTATTTTGAATAAACCATAAGACACTATATGCGATAATGCTCGAGTTAGCATATAATGGGTCGAGGTTGATTCTAAAATAATATATATACCATGGGTTGTGATCGAGTCTGAGACATGTATACAATGGGTCGTTGGGTGATTCAGACAATATATATATTATGTATCTTAATTATATTAAGAAAATATATAATAGTGTTAGTTAATTCTAACACGATATACATATTTATATATTTATATATTATTCGACTATTGGACTATCGGACTGTTGGACTACAAACGTTGGACTACTAAAATTGGACAATTAAAAGTATCATAAGTATGGAATAGTAATTATATATATTTTGACGTAAAATATTGTTATTAGGTTCGTGAATTGTCAAGGCCAAGTCGTATAACCATCTATTTGAAAATCATCATTACAAGTAAGTTATAGTCCCATTTTTACTATCTAATTATTTTTTAGGTGAGAATACATGCTGTTTTATAAATGTTTTTCGAAATAGACACAAGTACTTGAACTACATTCTATGATCGATTGATTACACCGGTGAAAGGACCCGTTCATATACATTATAAACGATTCACAATAGTTGATTACATCGCGAGATATTTGACCTCTATATGATACATTTTACAAACATTGCATTCGTTTTTAAAAGACAAACTTTCTTTACAACGAAAGTTGACGGCATGCACACCATTTCATAATACATCCAACTATAATTAGCTTAATAATAATCTTGATGAACTCAATAACTTCGAGGTTATAATAACACGGATATGTTTCGAACTATGACTTGGGTTTTGAGAGTTTTTCAGGTGTATAACTGTGGGTAACATGTGGTTGGATCATCATCTCGATTGTTCCTTAGTTGAAGTGTCTTCAGGAATTTCGAAGGGTTTGAGCACATATTGTAATCGTTAATACATATGATGTTCTAACACAGTTTTGAAGTCAAAGTATAGCTTTGAAAGATATAGGAATCTAAGAGTGATGATACTGGTTATGTTTTGAATTGAATTATGCGATTTCAAAATCAAAATATGTAATTGAATTTGAATGAGTATGATTGTTTTGATTTATATGAAAGAATGGATATTGTTGTGAAAGTAGGGAGTATAGTTGATGATTGCTGAATCAGTTTCGAAAAATGTAATATATTAATTGTGAATTTATATATCTCTCGGGTATTACCTACCCGTTAAATTTTTTTTTTTCACAATTAATATTTTGTACAAAAAAAGTTTATTACAGTCTTTATGAAAATATATGTGTATATTTTCTTTAGATGTAATATAGATTTAATGAGTTAATATTAAATTAAACTCATTTGTTTTATGGTTGGAACTAGAATTTAGTAATCCCTAAAACTTTATAAATTGCATAAGTATTTCTTCAATAATATTGAAATTATGAATTATTACTTTGTTATTTGTTGGTTTTCGTGAAACTCTTGTGAACTTCGCAAGGTACGAATGATGTTATTTGAAAAGTTTCGAGTACATCGATGATGAAAGTGTAAAATCAAACATATATTCGAATAATACACTTGATTTATTATGAATTAGAATTTTATTGAATTGAGACAGAGATTGTAATTAACGATGGTTAAGTTGCGGACGAAGGACGTACATTATTGCATATTTGTAATATGAATTAACTGAGTAGTTAAGATTCACACATAATAGCTTAGTACGGGAAGATTTATTATGGTTTAAAAATTTATACATATAAAATATACATATAAATCTTTCGATTGGAAATGAGTTAATACTTCATAACTCGTTGATACAATATATTTGTTGTTGATTCGTAATGATGTCCACAATGATTCTTGAACTGACAGAGTTTGTGATGTTACAGGTGCTATTGATTCTGACGATACTGACGGCACTGACTGTGTTGATGATGCTACGGTCCTGTTGATGTTGTTGGTAAAACAATTCTAGCTTGTAAATCGTACACCATTTTTGATCAAAGTTTCTACTCTACATCTCCGTTCACTCATCCGATTTACTGTCAGAATTAAATAATCTCTAAGATTTTGGAGATTACATAACTGTCGCAGAGATATCTCTTCAATGAAGTTTATGAATTAATACTTCATCGTTTGTTGTTGTTGATATTCCTGGATATTTACAGGGCGTATGACGTTGATGTTTGAGATACAGATTGTGATGTTGTGGTGTGGGATGTAGATGTTGTTGTTGGTGGTGGTGATGGTACTGTTGGTGTTGCTGATGGTGGTACTGTTTATGCTGATGGTGCTGCTGCTGGTGTTTGTAACCTTTGCACCATATTCTCCAAAGCCACTACCCGAGCGCGAAGCTCGTTGACTTCTTCTATTACACCGGGGTGATTGTCGGTTTGGACGAGCGGATAAATAAAATCTAGAATTTGGTGTAGTATGTAATCGTGACGAGATACTCTAGAAATAAGAGAGAAAATGGTGTTTCGGATAGGTTCGCCGTAAGTGCTTCAGGTTCTTCGCCAAGAGGACAATGTGGTGGATGGAAGGGATCACCTTCTTCTTGTCTCCAATGATTAAGGAGGCTACGAACCCATTCCCAATTCATCCAGAATAGATGATGACTAATTGGTTGATCCATTCCGGTCACACTGCTTTCGGAACTTGAGTGGGATTCCATTTTGGAATCTGAGGGACTTGAACTAATGACAAATTCCATTTCGTACGATTGAATAAAGAATTTTTCGATATGAAATGATTTTTCAGCTATCGGGTGGTATTCTAATTATATAGAGCAAAAGGTTTCGTAGATTACGGAGGAATTTACGGAATATGTCAGGCAAAGTTTACAGTAAAAGATACGCTAAGATATGAATTTTGTCTATACACTATTCATGCAATCATTGCAATAAGATGTGTCTAGACTAAGAATGATAAGCAGGTAATTTTCGACAAAAATGATGAGCAAAACTTTTGACATGCAGACAAGGTCGAAGTCCAGAATCACTAATGCATCCTAACGACTATCAGTTAGACACACTAATGCAGACCTGGTTCGCTAAGACCACCGCTCTGATACCAACTGAAAGGACCCGTTCATATACATTATAAACGATTCACAATAGTTGATTACATCGCGAGGTAATTGACCTCTATATGATACATTTTACAAACATTGCATTCGTTTTTAAAAGACAAACTTTCTTTACAACGAAAGTTGACAGCATGCACACCATTTCATAATACATCCAACTATAATTGGCTTAATAATAATCTTGATGAACTCAATAACTCGAATGCAACGTCTTTCAAAATATGCCATGAATGACTCCAAGTAATATCCTTAAAATGAGCTAATGCACAGCGGAAGATTTCTTTAATACCTGAGAATAAACATGCTTTAAAGTGTCAACCAAAAGGTTGGTGAGTTCATAGGTTTATCATAACAATCATTTCAATATATTAATAGACCAAAAGATTTCCGTTTATAAATGTATGTACACTCGCAAGTGTATAAAAGTATTCTATAAGTTGTAGGCACCTGGTAATAAGCCTTAACGTTCATGTTTTACCCTCTGAAAGTACACCGAATCAGGTGTGTTATATAAACCTCGAAGTACTAAAGCATCCCATAGTCAGGATGGGGTTTGTTAAGCCCAATAGATCTATCTTTAGGATTCGCGCCTACCGTACATAGACAAGTAGTTTAATGTTACCAAGCTAAGGGTATATTTCTGGTTTAAACCCACGTAGAATTAGTTTTAGTCCTTGTGCCTATTTCGTAAAACATTTATAAAAACAGCGCATGTATTCTCAGTCCCAAAAATATATATAAAAGGGAGCAAATGAAACTCACCATACTGTATTTCGTAGTAAAAATACATATAACGTCATTTAACAAGTGTAAGGTTGGCCTCGGATTCACGAACGTATCAATATTGAGATTCAATATTGCAGGAAAGTACGTAGACGCAACGGAGATGATAAACACTAGATTGACCTCACGAGCATACCCATGAACCATACCCATCACCTCCATAGCTATAACCCATAATTTCCTTAGCTTCGACTCATTCAAAAAAACTATTTTGAAATCACTCGGACAGCACTCCGTCATAATATTTTATGTATACTAATAATATCTTGAAATAATACAGAGCAAATATATATATATATATATAAATCGATTGAGAGAGTTTAGAGAAATATATTTTCAAGTTTCTATGAAATAATGAAACCTATTGAATTCTATTTATAATAGATTTTTGAATTATTAAAGTGAATTATTAAAGTATGAATTATTAAAGTGAATTATTAAAGTATGAATTATTAAAGTGAATTATTAAAGTATGAATTATTAAAGTGAATTATTAAAGTATGAATTATTAAAGTGAATTATTAAAGTGTGAATTATTAAAGTTAAAGTAAAGTAAAAGTAAAGTAAAGGTAAAGTTAAAGTATAGTAAAAGTATAAAAACTATATATATATAATACGCGTATAAATATATATAATATTAATTTAAATCGTTATATATATTTAATGAAATAAAATATAAATTTCGTTATATTTATTATACTGGTTAAGTGATGAGTTGTCAAAAGTGATTTTAGATATTTATAAAAGTTATATACGTTTTAATAATAAAGTTCTTTTTAAACTGAAAACGTCTTTGTACGTTTGAAAATAGATTAATAGAATATTATGGAAACCAATTCTCCACTAACTTTTGTCTAACTTTCGTAAATAGCTTTACAAATTATTCTGAATATCGTTAAGAGGAATAGCTTTTCTCAAATCATAGTGGACCTCTCAACAGAGACTTGTAATCATAATTCAATGTTTCTGATAATTCAATCATTTAATATATATATTTTTTAATTTCGTCAAAAATCATATTGAAACAAATACGTTCGTGTAAAGTATTATACATTTAATACTTTATTAATATTCTCAAGTTATAATATATATATATACATATACATATCTATTTATATATAACAGTTCGTGAATCGTCGGAATTTGGTCGAGGTTATAATGAATGTATGAACACAGTTTAAAATTCTATAAATTTAACTTAACAAACTTTGCTTATCGTGTCGGAATAATATAAGGATTAAAGTTTAAATTTGGTCGGAAATTTCCGGGTCGTCACAACCGGATATTTCCCCTTTTTCTGGTAACCTAAGAATTAGCGTTTATTATACACCCCTCATGCTGGAAAATGGTATGGGGCCTGTATAATGGTCACTAATTGACGCGAATCCTAAAGGTAGATCTACGGGCATTAACTCCCCTCATACTGGAAAATGGTATGCTTAGTAATTCGAATTTTTGTATATTAGTTGTGCGCTGTATACTGGGGAATATTCTATATGCATGTTGTTAAGGTCGGTTACCAGGTGTTTATCATATGAATGATTTTTATACATATGATTTATGTACGCTATTTATAAATGAAATCTTGTGGTCTATTATTATGATTTATTATATAGGATTAAAACCTATGACTCACCAACATTTTTGTTGACATTTTAAGTATGTTTATTCTCAGGTGATTGTTAAAAATGCTTCCACTGTCGCATTTAACCCAAGGTCAAGATTTGGAGTCGGCATGCTTTTCAGAATAAATAAACTTGCATTCGGAACTTGTGTTTGTAATATATTGTCGACTTTTATGCAATGATGTTTGTAGAAATTATGTACTTTGAGGAGATTGTCTTTGATCGATAATCTAAATTTATGTCATTAAACCTTTATTCATATAATAAAGGTTATGGTTGTTTTTTTTTTAAAACGAATGCAAGATTTGAAAAACGTCTCATATAGAGGTCAATACTAAGCATACCATATGAACGGGGTATTTCATCATGTGTACCTATGCGATTCGTGATATAGTATTTAGTCCAAGTCCATATCGTACGGGTATAAGGTGCATATGTATTAATGTAATGTGTAGCCTGAAATGCCCCGTTCATATACATTATAAACGATTCACAATAGTTGATTACATCGCGAGGCATTTGACCTCTAAATGATACAATTTACAAACATTGCATTCGTTTTTAAAAGACAAACTTTCATTTCAATGAAAGTTGACAGACATGCATACTATCTCATAATATATTCAAACTATGAATGACTTATTATCAATCTTGATAAACTCAACGACTCGAATGCAACGTCTTTCGAAATATGCCATGAATGACTCCAAGTAATATCTTTAAAATGAGTAAATGCACAGCAGAAGATTTCTTTCAAACCTGAGAATAAACATGCTTTCAAGTGTCAATCAAAAGGTTGGTGAGTTCATTAGTTTATCATAAACAATCATTTCCATTAATTTAATAGACCACAAGATTTTCATTTCATTTCTCATAAATATCATGCATCTGCATTAAAATCATTCATATGGATTGAACACCTGGTAACTGACCTTAACAAGATGCATATAGAATATCCCCATCATTCCGGGACAACCTTCGGACATGATAAATTCGAAGTACTAAAGCATCCGGTACTTTGGATGGGGCTCGTTGGGCCCGATAGTTCTATCTTTAGGATTCGAGTCAATTAGGGTGTCTGTTCCCTAATTTTAGATTACCAGACTACGTGAATTTTTCTAACAAATCTATACTAATCTTATCCTAGCTAACTTTACCTATATTGTACATGTATTTATACATGTCTTGATCCCTTCCTAGTAGAAATACAAATTATAATAGTCGGGTTTAATTCCACGACAATATATTATAGTCTTAATAAAAATCGTAAGACACTATATATATATGACTTGATATCAATAGACACATATACAATGTTTTGACATATCATGTTGACATCATCTATATATATTATTTTGAATAAACCATAAGACACTATATGCGGTAATGCTCGAGTTAGCATATAATGGGTCGAGGTTGATTCTAAAATAATATATATACCATGGGTTGTGATGGAGTCTGAGACATGTATACAATGGGTCGTGGGGTGATTCAGACAATATATATATTATGTATCTTAATTATATTAAGACAATATATAATAGTGTTAGTTAATTCTAACACGATATACATATTTATATATTTATATATTATTCGACTATTGGACTATCGGACTGTTGGACTACAAACGTTGGACTACTAAAATTGGACAATTAAAAGTATCATAAGTATGGAATAGTAATTATATATATTTTGACGTAAAATATTGTTATTAGGTTAGTGAATTGTCAAGGCCAAGTCGTATAACCATCTATTTGAAAATCATCATTACAAGTAAGTTATAGTCCCCTTTTTACAATCTAATTATTTTTTGGGTGAGAATACATGCTGTTTTATAAATGTCTTTCGAAATAGACACAAGTACTTGAACTACATTCTATGATCGATTGATTACACCGGATATTTCCCCTTTTTCTGGTAACCTAAGAATTAGCGTTTATTATACACCCCTCATGCTGGAAAATGGTATGGGGCCTGTATAATGGTCACTAATTGACGCGAATCCTAAAGGTAGATCTACGGGCACTAACTCCCCTCATACTGGAAAATGGTATGCTTAGTAATTCGAATTTTTGTATATTAGTTGTGCCCTGTATACTGGGGAATATTCTATATGCATGTTGTTAAGGTCGGTTACCAGGTGTTTATCATTTGAATGATTTTTATACACATGATTTGTGTACGCTATTTATAAATGAAATCTTGTGGTCTATTATTATGATTTATTATATAGGATTAAAACCTATGACTCACCAACATTATTGTTGACATTTTGTGACGACCCGGAAATTTTTGATCAAATTTAAACTTTAATCTTTATATTATTCCGACACGATAAGCAAAGTTTGTTAAGTTAAATCTCAAGAATTTTAAACTGTGTTCATACATCCATTATAACCTCGACCAAATTCCGATGATTCACGAACCATTATATATAAATAGATATGTATATGTATATATATATATTATAACTTGAGAATATTAATAAAGTATTAAACGTATAATACTTTACACGAACGTATTTGTTTCAATATGATTTTCGACGAAATTAAAAAATATATATATTAAATGATTGAATTATCAGAAACATTGAATTATGATTACAAGTCTCTGTTGAGAGGTCCACTATGATTTGAGAAAATCTATTCCTCTTAACGATATTCAGAATAATTTGTAAAGCTATTTATAAATAAAAATATAAAGTGTCATTTACGAAAGTTAGACAAAAGTTAGTGGAGAATTAGTTTCCATAATATTCTATTAATCTATTTTCAAACGTACAAAGACGTTTTTAGTTTAAAAAAAACTTTATTATTAAAACGTATATAACTTTTATAAATATCTAGAATCACTTTTGACAACTCATTACTTAACCAGTATAATAAATATAACGATATTTATATTTTATTTTATTAAATATATATAATGATTTAAATTAATATTATATATATTTATACGCGTATTATACATACATAGTTTTTATACTTTTACTATACTTTAACTTTACCTTGACTTTACTTTTACTTTACTTTAACTTTAATAATTCACTTTAATAATTCATACTTTAATAATTCACTTTAATAATTCATACTTTAATAATTCACTTTAATAATTCATACTTTAATAATTCACTTTAATAATTCATACTTTAATAATTCACTTTAATAATTCATACTTTAATAATTCACTTTAATAATTCATACTTTAATAATTCACTTTAACAATTCATACTTTAATAATTCACTTTAATAATTCATACTTTAATATTCACTTTAATAAATCAAAAATCTATTATAAATAGAATTTAATAGGTTTCATTATTTCATAGAAACTTGAAAATATATTTCTCTAAACTCTCTCAATCAATTTATATATATATATATATATATATATATATATATATATATATATATATATATATATATATATATATATATATATATATATATATATATATATATATATATATATATATATATATATATATATATATATTTGCTCTGTATTATTTCAAGATATTATTAGTATACATAAAATATTACGACGGAGTGCTGTCCGAGTGATTTCAAAATAGTTTTTTTTAATGAGTCGAAGCTAAGGAAATTATGGGTTATAGCTATGGAGGTGATGGGTATGGTTCATGGGTATGCTCGTGAGGTCAATCTAGTGTTTATCATCTCCGTTTCGTCTATGTACTTTCCTACAATATTGAATCTCAATATTGATACGTTCGTGAATCCGAGGCCAACCTTGCACTTGTTAAATGACGTTATACGTATTTTTACTACGAAATACAGTATTGTGAGTTTCATTTGCTCCCTTATATATATATTTTTGGGACTGAGAATACATGCGCTGTTTTTATAAATGTTTTACGAAATAGGCACAGGTACTAAAACTAATTCTACGTGAGTTTAAACCAGAAATATACCCTTAGCTTGGTAACATTAAACTACTTGTCTATGTACGGTAGGCGCGAATCCTAAAGATAGATCTATTGGGACTGACAAACCCCATCCTGACTATAGGATGCTTTAGTACTTCGAGGTTATTTTAAACACACCTGATCTGGTGTACTTCAGAGGGTAAAACATGAACGTTAAGGCTTGTTACCGGGTGCCTACAACTTATAGAATACTTTTATACACTTGCGAGTGTACATATATTTATAAACGGAAATCTTGTGGTCTATTAATATATTGAAATGATTGTTATGATAAACCTATGAACTCACCAACCTTTTGGTTGACACTTTAAAGCATGTTTATTCTCAGGTATTAAAGAAATCTTCCGCTGTGCATTAGCTCATTTTAAGGATATTACTTGGAGTCATTCATGGCATATTTTGAAAGACGTTGCATTCGAGTTATTGAGTTCATCAAGATTATTATTAAGCCAATTATAGTTGGATGTATTATGAAATGGTGTGCATGCCGTCAAATTTCGTTGTAAAGAAAGTTTGTCTTTTAAAAACGAATGCAATGTTTGTAAAATGTATCATATAGAGGTCAAATACCTCGCGATGTAATCAACTATTGTGAATCGTTTATAATGTATATGAACGGGTCCTTTCAGTTGGTATCAGAGCGGTGGTCTTAGCGAACCAGGTCTGAATTAGTGTGTCTAACTGATAGTCGTTAGGATGCATTAGTGAGTCTGGACTTCGACCGTGTCTGCATGTCAAAAGTTTTGCTCATCATTTTTGTCGAAAATTATCTGCTTATCATTCTTCGTCTAGACACATCTTATTGCATTGATTACATGAATAGTGTATAGACAAAATTCATATCTTAGCGTATCTGCGAATTCATATCTTAGCGTATCTGTTACTGTAAACTTTGCCTGACATATTCCGTAAATTCCTCCGTAATCTACGAAACCTTTTGCTCTATATAATTAGAATACCACCCGATAGCAGGAAAATCATTTCATATCGAAAAATTCTTTATTCAATCGTACGAAATGGAATTCGTCATTAGTTCAAGTCCCTCGGATTCCGAAATGGAATCCCACTCAAGTTCCGAAAGCAGTGTGACCGGAATGGATCAACCAATTAGTCATCATCTATTCTGGATGAACTGGGGATGGGTTCGTAGCCTCCTTAATCATTGGAGACAAGAAGAAGGTGATCCCTTCCATCCGCCACATTGCCCTCTTGGCGAAGAACCTGAAGCACTTACCGGCGAACCTATCCGAAACACCATTTTCTCTCTTATTTCTAGAGTATCTTGTCACGATTACATACTACACCAAATTCTAGATTTTATTTATCCGCTCGTCCGAACCGACAATCACCCCAGTGTAATAGAAGAAGTCAACGAGCTTCGCGCTCGGGTAGTGGCTTTGGAGAATATCGTGCAAAGTTTACAAATACCGGCAGCAGCACCAGCAACATAAACAGTACCACCATCAGCAACACCAACAGTACCATCACCACCACCAACAACAACATCCACATCCCACACCGCAACATTACAATCTGTATCTCAAACATCAACGTCATTCGCCCTGTAAATATCCTGGAATATCAACAACAACAAACGATGAAGTATTAATTCATAAACTTCATTGAAGAGATATCTCTGCGGCAGTTATGTAATCTCCAAAATCATAGAGATTATTTAATTCTGACCGTAAATCAGATGAGTGAATGGAGATGGTAGAGTAGAAACTTTGATCGAAAATGGTGTACGATTTACAAGCTAGAATTGTTTTACCAACAGCATCAACAGGACCGTAGCATCATCAACATAGTCAGTGCCGTCAGTATCGTCAGAATCAACAGCACATGTAACATCACAAACTCTGTCAGTTCAAGAATCATTGTGGACATCATTACGAATCAACAACAAATATATTGTATCAACGAGTTATGAAGTATTAACTCATTTCCAATCGAAAGATTTATATGTATATTTTATATGTATAAAATTTTAAACCATAATAAATCTTCTCGTACTAAGCTATTATGTGTGAGTCTTAACTACTCAGTTAATTCATATTACAAATATGCAATGATGTACGTCCTTCGTCCGCAACTTAACCATCGTTAATTACAATCTCTGTCTCAATTCAATAAAAATCCAATTCATAATAAATCAAGTGTATTATTCGAATATATGTTTGATTTTACACTTTCATCATCTATGTACTCGAAACTTTTCAAATAACATCATTCGTACCTTGCGAAGTTCACAAGAATTTCACGAAAACCAACAAATAACAAAGTAATGATTCATAATTTCAATATTATTGAAGAAATACTTATGCAATTTATAAAGTTTTAGGGATTACTCAATTCTAGTTTCAACCATAAAACAAATGAGTTTAATTTAATATTAACTCATTAAATCCATATTACATCTAAAGAAAATATACACATATATTTTCATAAAGACTGTAATAAACTTCTTTTGTACAAAATATTAATTGTGAAAATTTTTTTAACGGGTAGGTAATACCCGAGAGATATATAAATTCACAATTAATATATTACATTTTTTGAAACTGATTCAGGAATCATCAACTATACTCCCTACTTTCACAACAATATCCATTCTTTCATATAAATCAAAACAATCATACTCATTCAAATTCAATTACATATTCTGATTTTGAAATCGCATAATTCAATTCGAAATATAACCAGTATCATCACTCTTAGATTCCTATATCTTTCAAAGCTATACTTTGACTTCAAAACTGTGTTAGAACATCATATGTATTAACGATTACAATATGTGCTCAAACCCTTTGAAATTCCTGAAGACACTTCAACTAAGGAACAATCGAGATGATGATCCAACCACATGTTACCCACAGTTATACACCTGAAAAACTCTCAAAACCCAAGTCATAGTTCGACACGTATCCGTGTTAGACCCTTTGGCATTTACTAGCTAAAATAACTTTTCAATTCCGTTTCAAAATAGACAGTTTTGTCACAGCTCCAGCAAGTCAACTTCGACTTCTCAATCAAAACAGTCTTATTATAACCTCGATAGATACGTTGCCCTTTCGCCAACGTTACTGGGGAATCGTTTATATTCACCACATTAGCAATAAACTTACCACCAACTTCACTGATCTTTGACTTTCCAAAAAAAAAATCATTATAATTATCGAAACCCTATCATATACTCATTCGTACCTTATAACAAGAATTGCCATACCAATTATTGAGAATCAGCAATCAGTATTTTGAAACCTCGCAGCATGTCTACATCAACAATTACATATACACACAAAGTCTACCTCCAAGACTTACATTCTTTGAATGAGAAATTTCTGAAAAACACCCTAAACTGCGAACCAATTCTTGAAATTTTGAAAAATGCTGATGAAGCAGCAAAAACTGTAAATGACATTAACAGTAAAAAGTTGGATGATAAAGGATAGTATATTGGCAAAGCTCAGAAAAAGAGAAGCTTTGGAACTGGAAAACGGATTGAGCAAAGTATGAAGGAGGCTGTGGAAAAATCACAAAGGCTGAACCTGTCTTCAAAGAATCCAAATGATTCAGTACTTACTGAAGTCATTAATGAATACCTTGCTCCTGACTCTAAACCCCTGCGGACAATATCCTTCATCATCCTCTGATATTAGACATTCTAAGATATCATCGTATCTTTCATTATAAATATCATCCATACTTCTGAAGATATTTTTATAATTATTCTTATCTGAAATCATTTACCTCTTCGCGCTATCTGTATTATATCATAAAAGAAATTATTTTAGTTTCTAAATTCTGAAACATTCGAGTTTAAAATAAGAATATTCTTGAAGAAGTGTTGGGAGCTGAAGCATGAGTTAGTATAATATAATGACACTTGATCAACGTGATTATATTACAGTAATTCATGCTGAGTTTCTAAATGGAACATGATGATTCACAGATCATAACGTCATCATGTGCTATTGTGATGACCCGAAAATTTCCGATCAAATTTAAACTTTAATCTTTATATGTTTCCGACACGATAAGCAATATCTGTAATATTGAGTCTCGAAAGTTTTGAAATATATATTCATGTAATCAATTACCCTTTGACTATGCTCAACGATTCACGAACATTTATGTGTATACTGATATGTATATATAATATATACTTATTAATTGAAAACATTAACAAAGTATTAGATATAAAATACTTTATATAAAATTATTTGTTTCAATATGTTTATCGATGGAATTAAAAGATAATATCATATGATTAAATTATCAGATACATTGAATTACGATTACGAGTCTCTGTTATGAGGTCCACGTTGATTTGATAAATCATTTCTTTTTAGCGGTATTCGGAATATTTGGTAATGTGATTTACAAGTAAGAACAAAAGTTTCATTAACGAGAATTAGACAAAAGTTAGTGGAGATTCCTGCTTAACTTTCAATGCATGCTTTACAATGATTGTCTCGTGTCTTTTGGTAAGATAATGATTAGTTTTCATAATATTGAAAATGTTTTACGATATAGATAAAACCTTTTTAAAGGATGATTTAGAATATAATTAATTTTGGAAAACCAAATTTATAAGTACTCGATTTAGTTTCAAGCGTACAAAAATGTTTTCAGTTTAAAAAGAACTTTATTATTAAAACGTATATAACTTTGATAAATATCTAGAACCACTTTTGACAACTCATTACTTAACCAGTATGATAAAGATAACGATATTTATATTTTATTTTATTAAATATATATATAACGATTTAAATTAATACGTGTATTATACGTACATAGTTTTATACTTTTACTATACTATAACTTTACCTTTACTTTACTTTTACTTTACTTTAACTTTAATAATTCATACTTTAATAATTCACTTTAATAATTCATACTTTAATAATTCACTTTAATAATTCATACTTTAATAATTCACTTTAATAATTCACTTTAATAATTCATACTTTAATAATTCATACTTTAATAATTCACTTTAATAATTCATACTTTAATAATTCACTTTAATAATTCAAAAATCTATTATAAATAGAATTCAATAGGTTTCATTATTTCATAGAAACTTGAAAATATATTTCTCTAAACTCTCTCAATCGAATTACATATATATATATTTACTTAGTATTATTTCAAGATATTATTAGTATACATAAAATACTACGACGGAGTTATATTCAGACGATTTTAAAATAAGTTTTCAAACGGGATAGAGCTAAGGAAATTATGGGTTATAGCTATGGAGGTTATGGGTATTGTTCGAGGGTATTGCTCGTCAGGTCAACCTAACGTTTATCATTTTCGTTGCGTCTACGTACTTTCCTGCAATATTGAATCACAATATTGATACGTTCGTGAATCCGAGACAAACCCTGCACTTGTTCAGTGCCATCATATACATAATTGCTACGAAATACAGTATTGTGAGTTTCATTACTCCCTTTTTATATATATTTTTGGCCTGAGAATACATGCGCTGTTTTATAAATGTTTTACGAAATAGGCACAAGTACTAAAACTAATTCTATGTGGGTTTAAACCAGAAATATACCCTTAGCTTGGTAACATTAAACTACTTGTCTATGTACAGTAGGCGCGAATCCTAAAGATAGATCTATTGGGTCTGACAAACCCCATCCTGACTATGGGATGCTTTATTACTTCGAGGTTTATATAACACACCTGATTCGGTGTACTTTTAGAGGGTAAAACATGAACGTTAAGGCTTGTTACCGGGTGCCTACAACTTATAGAATACTTTTATACACTTGCGAGTGTACATATATTTATAAACAGAAATCTTGTGGTCTATTAATATATTGAAATGATTGTTATGATAAACCTATGAACTCACCAACCTTTTGGTTGACACTTTAAAGCATGTTTATTCTCAGGTATTAAAGAAATCTTCCGCTGTGCATTAGCTCATTTTAAGGATATTACTTGGAGTCATTCATGGCATATTTTGAAAGACGTTGCATTCGAGTCATTGAGTTCATCAAGATTATTATTAAGCTAATTATAGTTGGATGTATTATGAAATGGTGTGCATGCTGTCAGCTTTCGTTGTAAAGAAAGTTTATCTTTTAAAAACGAATGCAATGTTTGTAAAATGTATCATATAGAGGTCAAATACCTCGCGATGTAATCAACTATTGTGAATCGTTTATAATGTATATGAACGGGTCCTTTCAGTTGGTATCAGAGTGGTGGTCTTAGCGAACCAGGTCTTGCATTAGTGTGTCTAACTGATAGTTGTTAAGATGCATTAGTGAGTCTGGACTTCGACCGTGTCTGCATATCAAAATTTTTGCTTATCATTTTTAGTCGAAAATCATCTACTTACCATCCTTAGGAAATTACATGCTTATCATTCTTAAGTCTAGACGCGTTTTCCTACATTTATTGCATAATAGTGTATAGACGAATTCTTATCTTAGCATATCTATTACTGTGAACTTTAACTGACATCTTTCAAAGATTCCTCCGTAATTTATGAGATTTTGGTATTGTATACACATATGTAAATTATGTATTGAAGAATACCAAATCTAAATTCTACAATCTATTTCATACCAAAAATTCTTTCCCTGATCATACGAGATGGATCTCTCAACCAGTTCGAACTCCTCAGATTCCGACTGCTATTCCGATATGAATATCTACCTGAGCCCCGAAAGCAGCGTCACCGGAATGGATCAACCAATCTCCCATCATCTATTCTGGATGAATTAGGGATGGGTTCGTAGTCTACTCAATCATTGGAGACAAGAAGAAGGCGATCCTTTCCATCCACCACATTGCCCTCTTGGCGATGAACCTGAAGCACTTACCGGCGAACCTATTCGAGACACCATTTTCTCACTCATTGCTAGAGTATCTCGTCACGATTATATACTATCTCATATTATGAATCTTATTATTCCGCTCGCTCCAACCGCCAATCATCCCGGTGTACTAGCAGAAGTTAACGAACTTCGCGCTCGAGTAGTGGCTCTGGAACATATGGTGCAAAGATTACAAACACCATCAGCAGCACCAGCAGCATAACCAGTACCGCCAGTAACATCAACATCGCAAGCCTCAATACCCTAAGCACCAGCAGCATCACCGGCATCAACGGTATCACCATCATCAACACCAACAGTATCATTACCACCATCAACAATCACGTCCGCATCACACGCCTCAACATCACAACCTGTACCTCAGATATCAATATCACATGCACCATAAATACCAAGGAGTACCAACAACAACAAACGATGAAGTATTGATCGGAGAAACATTCTGTGGTGATTATGTAATCTCTAAAGTCTTAGAGATTATCTATTTCAGCCTTAACCATAAATCAGATAAGTGGACAGAAATGATAGAAAGAAGAATCGAAACCCTGACAAGAATGGTGTGCGATTCATAAACTAGACTTGTTATACCAGCATCATCAGCACTAGCAGCACTTATAACATATAAGCTCCGCCAGTTCAAGAAATTATTGTGGATATCATCACAAATCAACAACACGTATATTGTATCAACGAGTTATTAAGTATTAACTCATTCTTTCTGAAGAATTTATAGATATTTATATATATGAATTCTGAAACTATAATAAATCTTTCGTACTAAGCTATTGAGTATGAATTGAAAAAGGGTAGATACTACTCAGTTCAATTCATATTACTAATATGCTATGATGTACATCCTTTGTTAACAACCTAACCATCGTTAACTACAATCTCTGCTTCAATTAAATGAATTCGGTTTCATAATAAACCAAGTGTATCATTCAACAACATGTTTGATTTTACACTTTCATCTTCGATGCACTCGAAACTTTCTAGAAAACAACATTCGTATCTTGCGAAGTTAGCAAGAGTTCTATGAGCATCAGCATAGTTCACTAAGGAAATATCTATAAGAATAAATAATGAAGTATTAATCACAGTAGTGAAATACTTTGTGAAGATTATGTAATCTCTAATGTTTTAGAGATTATTCATTTCTAATTCAAGCCGAAAATCAAATGAGCTTAATATGATATTAACTCATTAAATCTGTATTACATCGAAAGAAAATATACATATATTTTCATAAAGATTGTAATAAAATTCTCTGGTACAAAACATTACTCGTGAAATTTTTTTTAACGGGTAGGTAATACCCGAGAGATATTTAAATTCACAATTAATATGTTACATTCTTCGAATCTGATTCAGCAAATCATCCATTATACTCCCTACTTTCACAACAATATACATTCTTTTATAAAAATCAAAACAACCATACTCATTCAAAATCTAATTACATATTCTGATTTTGAAATCTCGGAATTGAATTCAAGATATAACCGAAATCGTCACTCTTAGATTCCTACATCTTTCAAAACTATACTTTGACTTCAAAACTGTCCTAGAACCTCATTTCTATTCATGGAACTCACAAAAATATTTGTATCATTCAAAATCTTAGAACATCATATGTATATTAACAATTACAATATGTGTTCAAACACTTCGAATTTCCTAAAGACATGCGAGATGATGATCCAACCACATATTACCCACTGTCATGCATCTGAAAAGCTCTCGAAACCAAAGTTATAGTTTAACATGTATCCATGTCAGATCCTTTGATATTTATTACCAAATATAATTTTTCAATCTCTTTCCAAAATAGACAGTTTTGTCACAGCTCCAGCAAATCACCTTCATTTGTTTATACGAATAAACCTTATTATAACAATTACCCCTTCATCATTGTTACCGAGGAACCTTTCATATCTCGCCACATTAGCAGTAAACTTATCAACAACTTCATTAACCTTCGACTTAAGCCTCTCCAAAAAGCCACTATACTTATTCATTAAAACCCCATCATGTACTCACATACATCCTGTAACAATGATTGTCACACCAACTACTGGGAATTAGCAATCAGTATTTTGAATTTCACGACAATTTTACGTCAAAAGTTATACATATAACGTCTATCTCCTAGACTTACATACTTCGAATGTGAATTTTCTGAAAAACATCCCAAACCATGAACTAGTTCTCCGAAATTGGAAAAATGCTGATGAAACAGCAAAAACTGTAAACGACTTTAACAGTTAAAAGTTTGATGATAAAGAATAGTATGGTGGTAAAGCTGAGAAAAAGAGAAGGTTGAAACTGGAAAACGGATTGAGCAGACCATGAAGGAGGCTGTGGACAAATCACAAAGACTAAACCTGCCTTCAAAGGATCCAAATGATTCAGTGTCTACTGAAATCGTTAGCAAACAACTTACTTCTTATTCTAAACCTTCACAGACAAATCTTCTTCATCATCCATATTATCGTATCTTTTATTATAATATCTTCGATATTCCTGAAGATATTTTCACAACTATTCTTATCTGAAATCTTTTATCTCTTCGCAATATCTGCGTTACAACATAAAAAGAAACTGTGTTAGTTTCTAAATTCTAAAAAAAAAAATTTTGAATTTAAAATAGGAATGTTTTTGAAGTAGTGTTGGGAACTGAAGCATGAGTTAGTATAATATAATGACACTTGATCAACGTGATTATATTACAGTAAGTCACGCTGAGTTTCTAATGGAACATGATGATTCACAGAACATACTGTCATCATGTACTGTTTACACGACTCTTACATTCTACCCAATTTCCAAACATATTAAGAACATATCATCTTGATAGCTCTATATTTTCGGATATTCTTGTAATTTGCCAAATCAAGATCGTGCCATTACGATTTTCTTCTTAGAACATTAACTATGTTCATCCAAAAATTCATATCTACGAATTCTGGACCATTATCCGCTTGACTTAAGGTCGGAAAGAGAAAACGAAAGCATGAAGCTCCGAAATATAATGGAGAATATAAAGCCCGATAACAACCCCGAAATTACAAACCGTGTATATCAATGCGTATAGCAATATAAAGACACGGGAGAATGAAAAACATAATAACCCCAAGGTAATAGTAGAAGTAAATAAAATCCTCCGGTGGTAGATGAAAGAGAAGAATGACAAATATGAAAGTTAGGAGTATATCAAGAATCAGTACTGGATGGAGCATATTAATGAATGTTTAAAGAATGAATTGAGGAGAAAGAATAGAAGATGTTAGATATGGAAAATAAGGAAAAGAAGGGGGTGGATTTATAGTAAAATATCCGACAGGTCAATCGAAACAAATTATTGCATTTAATCAAAGAAGATCCTGATTTCCTAAATCGCCGAAGAACCAAATCTTATTACGAAGATTTTCTTTAAATCGCATGAATTCCGGAAATCAATCATAACTACGTCATCAGTTAAAACGATTCTACATTTACTCATTTCACTCTCTTGCGATAGCTTCACTTATACTCTTCGTATAATCAAATTGCTTTATCTATATTACTCAATGATGATGAAACTCTATTTTCAACTCATATTCGCCATGAAAACATTTTTATAGTTAGCCATGACGACCTCGATCAAATTTCGGGACGAAATTTCTTTAACGGGTAGGTACTGTGATGACCCGAAAATTTCCGATCAAATTTAAACTTTAATCTTTATATGTTTCTGACACGATAAGCAAAATCTGTAATATTGAGTCTCGAAAGTTTTGAAATATATATTCATGTAATCAATTACCCTTTGACTGTGCTCAACGATTCACGAACATTTATGTGTATACTGATATGTATATATAATATATACTTATTAATTGAAAACATTAACAAAGTATTAGATATAAAATACTTTATATAAAAGTATTTGTTTCAATATGTTTATCGATGGAATTAAAAGATAATATCATATGATTAAATTATCAGATACATTGAATTACGATTACGAGTCTCTGTTATGAGGTCCACGTTGATTTGAGAAATCATTTCTTTTTAGCGGTATTCGGAATATTTGGTAATGTGATTTACAAGTAAGAACAAAAGTTTCATTAACGAGAATTAGACAAAAGTTAGTGGAGATTCCTGCTTAACTTTCAATGCATGCTTTACAATGATTGTCTCGTGTCTTTTGGTAAGATAATGATTAGTTTTCATAATATTGAAAATGTTTTACGATATAGATAAACCTTTTTAAAGGATGATTTGGAATATAATTAATTTTGGAAAACCAAATTTATAAGTACTCGATTTAGTTTCAAGCGTACAAAAATGTTTTCAGTTTAAAAAGAACTTTATTATTAAAACGTATATAACTTTGATAAATATCTAGAACCACTTTTGACAACTCATTACTTAACCAGTATGATAAAGATAACGATATTTATATTTTATTTTATTAAATATATATATATAACGATTTAAATTAATACGCGTATTATACGTACATAGTTTTATACTTTTACTATACTATAACTTTACCTTTACTTTACTTTTACTTTACTTTAACTTTAATAATTCATACTTTAATAATTCACTTTAATAATTCATACTTTAATAATTCACTTTAATAATTCATACTTTAATAATTCACTTTAATAATTCACTTTAATAATTCATACTTTAATAATTCATACTTTAATAATTCACTTTAATAATTCATACTTTAATAATTCACTTTAATAATTCAAAAATCTATTATAAATAGAATTCAATAGGTTTCATTATTTCATAGAAACTTGAAAATATATTTCTCTAAACTCTCTCAATCGAATTACATATATATATTTACTTAGTATTATTTCAAGATATTATTAGTATACATAAAATACTACGACGGAGTTATATTCAGACGATTTCAAAATAAGTTTTCAAACGGGATAGAGCTAAGGAAATTATGGGTTATAGCTATGGAGGTTATGGGTATTGTTCGAGGGTATTGCTCGTCAGGTCAACCTAACGTTTATCATTTTCGTTGCGTCTACGTACTTTCCTGCAATATTGAATCACAATATTGATACGTTCGTGAATCTGAGACAAACCCTGCACTTGTTCAGTGCCGTCATATACATAATTGCTACGAAATACAGTATTGTGAGTTTCATTACTCCCTTTTTATATATATTTTTGGGCTGAGAATACATGCGCTGTTTTATAAATGTTTTACAAAATAGGCACAAGTACTAAAACTAATTCTATGTGGGTTTAAACCAGAAATATACCCTTAGCTTGTAAACATTAAACTACTTGTCTATGTACGGTAGGTGCGAATCCTAAAGATAGATCTATTGGGTCTGACAAACCCCATCCTGACTATGGGATGCTTTAGTACTTCGAGGTTTATATAACACACCTGATTCGGTGTAGTTTCAGAGGGTAAAACATGAACGTTAAGGCTTGTTACCGGGTGCCTACAACTTATAGAATACTTTTATACACTTGCGAGTGTACATATATTTATAAACGGAAATCTTGTGGTCTATTAATATATTGAAATGATTGTTATGATAAACCTATGAACTCACCAACCTTTTGGTTGACACTTTAAAGCGTGTTTATTCTCAGGTATTAAAGAAATCTTCCGCTGTGCATTAGCTCATTTTAAGGATATTACTTGGAGTCATTCATGGCATATTTTGAAAGACGTTGCATTCGAGTCATTGAGTTCATCAAGATTATTATTAAGCTAATTATAGTTGGATGTATTATGAAATGGTGTGCATGCCGTCAACTTTCGTTGTAAAGAAAGTTTGTCTTTTAAAAACGAATGCAATGTTTGTAAAATGTATCATATAGAGGTCAAATACCTCGCGATGTAATCAACTATTGTGAATCGTTTATAATGTATATGAACGGGTCCTTTCAGCTATGTTACACGACTCTTGTATTCTCTTTGATCTCTAAATATCAAGAAAATATTTCTTGATGATTCGGCCTTTTCCGAGGTATTCTGGTAATTTGACAAGTCAAGATCATGCCATTACAATTTCCTTCCTAGAACATTAACAATGTTCATTCCGAAATTTATATCTGCGAATTCTGGACCATTACAAGCGGTGCTTAATCGCAAGAAGAAGAAATGAAAGGACAAAGCTCCGAACTAGAAATGGGAGTATAAATCATAGCAAATAGAAGAAAGCATTAACTGTGGATGACAATGATTATAGAAGAAGCAAGGACTTTGAAATATAAGGGAAGATATAAAACCCAACAACAACCCAGAAATCACAAACCGTATATATCAATGCATATAGCAATATAAAGACACGGGAGAACTAAAAACACTATAAAACCAAGAGTATAGTAGAAGCAAATAGATTCTTCCGGAGGCATATGAAAAAGAAGAGCGACAGATATGAAAGTGAGGAGTATATCAAGAATCAGCACTGGATGAAGCATATTGACAAATACTTTAAAATATGAGTTGAGAAGGTGTGAGTTGTAAGAAAACAAATGAGGTGGATTTATAGTGAAATATCCGACAGAGAAATCAAAATGGATTATCGCATTAATTCGAAGAGGATCATAATTTCCTTAATCGCCGAATAATCAAATCCAATATAGATTACAAAGATTTTCTTTTCGGAGATCAATCGTGATGACGTCAAAAGATACGACGAATCACTATTATCTTATTTCATTCATTTACGATAACTTCACTCACACGCTTCGAGTAATTGAATTATTTTATCCATGCTTCTTGAACATGATAAAACTCTATAATCGTTATAATAACATTCTCATTGTTAGTCATGATGACCTCTATCAAATTTCGGGGACGAAATTTCTTTAACGGGTAGGTACTGTGACGACCCGGAAATTTCCGATCAAATTTAAACTTTAATCTTTATATTATTCCGACACGATAAGCAAAGTTTGTTAAGTTAAATCTCAAGAATTTTAAACTGTGTTCATACATCCATTATAACCTTGACCAAATTCCGACGATTCACGAACCATTATATATAAATAGATATGTATATGTATATATATATATATATATTATAACTTGAGAATATTAATAAAGTATTAAACGTATAATACTTTACACGAACGTATTTGTTTCAATATGATTTTCGACGAAATTAAAAAATATATATATTAAATGATTGAATTATCAGAAACATTTAATTATGATTACAAGTCTCTGTTGAGAGGTCCACTATGATTTGAGAAAATCTATTTCTCTTAACGATATTCAGAATAATTTGTAAAGCTATTTATAAATAAAAATATAAAGTGTCATTTACGAAAGTTAGACAAAAGTTAGTGGAGAATTAGTTTCCATAATATTCTATTAATCTATTTTCAAACGTACAAAGACGTTTTCAGTTTAAAAAGAACTTTATTATTAAAACGTATATAACTTTTATAAATATCTAGAATCACTTTTGACAACTCATTACTTAACCAGTATAATAAATATAACGATATTTATATTTTATTTCATTAAATATATATAACGATTTAAATTAATATTATATATATTTATACGCGTATTATACATACATAGTTTTTATACTTTTACTATACTTTAACTTTACCTTGACTTTACTTTTACTTTACTTTAACTTTAATAATTCACTTTAATAATTCATACTTTAATAATTCACTTTAATAATTCATACTTTAATAATTCACTTTAATAATTCATACTTTAATAATTCACTTTAATAATTCATACTTTAATAATTCACTTTAATAATTCATACTTTAATAATTTACTTTAATAATTTATACTTTAATAATTCACTTTAATAATTTATACTTTAATAATTCACTTTAATAATTGATACTTTAATAATTCACTTTAATAATTCATACTTTAATAATTCACTTTAATAAATCAAAAATCTATTATAAATAGAATTCAATAGGTTTCATTATTTCATAGAAACTTGAAAATATATTTCTCTAAACTCTCTCAATCAATTTATATATATATATATATATATATATATATATATATATATATATATATATATATATATATATATATATATATATATATATATATATATATATATATATATATATATATATATTTGCTCTGTATTATTTCAAGATATTATTAGTATACATAAAATATTACGACGGAGTGCTGTCCGAGTGATTTCAAAATAGTTTTTTTGAATGATTCGAAGCTAAGGAAATTATGGGTTATAGCTATGGAGGTGATGGGTATGGTTCATGGGTATGCTCATGAGGTCAATCTAGTGTTTATCATCTCCGTTGCGTCTACGTACTTTCCTGCAATATTGAATCTCAATATTGATACGTTCGTGAATCCGAGGCCAACCTTGCACTTGTTAAATGACGTTATATGTATTTTTACTACGAAATACAGTATTGTGAGTTTCATTTGCTCCCTTTTATATATATTTTTGGGACTGAGAATACATGCGCTGTTTTTATAAATGTTTTACGAAATAGGCACAAGTACTAAAACTAATTCTACGTGGGTTTAAACCAGAAATATACCCTTAGCTTGGTAACATTAAACTACTTGTCTATGTATGGTAGGCGCGAATCCTAAAGATAGATCTATTGGGCCTGACAAACCCCATCCTGACTATGGGATGATTTAGTATTCGAGGTTATTTTAAACACACCTGATCTGGTGTACTTCAGAGGGTAAAACATGAACGTTAAGGCTTGTTACCGGGTGCCTACAACTTATAGAATACTTTTATACACTTACGAGTGTACATATATTTATAAACGGAAATCTTGTGGTCTATTAATATATTGAAATGATTGTTATGATAAACCTATGAACTCACCAACCTTTTGGTTGACACTTTAAAGCATGTTTATTCTCAGGTATTAAAGAAATCTTCCACTATGCATTAGCTCATTTTAAGGATATTACTTGGAGTCATTCATGGCATATTTTGAAAGACGTTGCATTCGAGTTATTGAGTTCATCAAGATTATTATTAAGCCAATTATAGTTGGATGTATTATGAAATGGTGTGCATGCCGTCAACTTTCGTTGTAAAGAAAGTTTGTCTTTTAAAAACGAATGCAATGTTTGTAAAATGTATCATATAGAGGTCAAATACCTCGCGATGTAATCAACTATTGTGAATCGTTTATAATGTATATGAACGGGTCCTTTCACATTTTAAATATGTTTATTCTCAGGTGATTGTTAAAAATGCTTCCACTATTGCATGTTAACCCAAGGTCAAGATTTGGAGTCGGCATGCTTTTCATAATAAATAAACTTGCATTCGGAACTTGTGTTTGTAATATATTGTTATGTAATGATGTTTGTAGAAATTATGTACTTTGAGGAGATTGTCTTTGATCGACAATCTAAATTTATGTCATTAAAACTTTATTCATATAATAAAGGTTATGGTTGTTTTTTTTTAAAAACGAATGCAAGATTTGAAAAACGTCTCATATAGAGGTCAATACCTCTCAAAGATACCAATTAATATGAAACGTTTATAATCCATATGAACGGGGTATTTCATCATGTGTACCTATGTGATTCGTGATATAGTATTTAGTCCAAGTCCATATCGTACGGGTATAAGGTCCATATGTATTAATGTAATGTGTAGCCTGAAATGCCCCGTTCATATACATTATAAACGATTCACAATAGTTGATTACATCGCGAGGCATTTGACCTCTAAATGATACAATTTACAAACATTGCATTTGTTTTTAAAAGACAAACTTTCATTTCCATGAAAGTTGACAGACATGCATACTATCTCATAATATATTCAAACTATGAATGACTTATTATCAATCTTGATGAACTCAATGACTCGAATGCAACGTCTTTCGAAATATGCCATGAATGACTCCAAGTAATATCTTTAAAATGAGCAAATGCACAGCAGAAGATTTCTTTCAAACCTGAGAATAAACATGCTTTCAAGTGTCAACTAAAAGGTTGGTGAGTTCATTAGTTTATCATAAACAATCATTTCCATTAATTTAATAGACCACAAGATTTTCATTTCATTTCTCATAAATATCATCCATCTGCATAAAAATCATTCATATGGATTGAACATCTGGTAACCGACCTTAACAAGATGCATATAGAATATCCCCATCATTTCGGGACAACATTTGGACATGATAAATTCGAAGTACTAAACCATCTGGTACTTTGGATGGGGCTCGTTGGGCCCAATAGATCTATCTTTAGGATTCACGTCAATTAGGGTGTCTGTTCCCTAATTCTTAGATTACCAGACTAAAAAGGGGCATATTCGGTTTAATAATCCAGCCATAGAATGTAGTTTTAAGTACTTGTGTCTATTTCGTCAAACATTTATAAAGCAGCGCATGTATTCTCAATCCCGAAAATATATATTGCAAAAGCATTTAAAAAGGGAGCAAATGAAACTCACGATACGATATTTTGTAGTAAAAATATGCATACGATGATATTGAACAATGCAAGATTTGCTTCAGATTCACAAACCTATATCATTTGTATATATATTAATACACATAATTGTGATCGAACAAATATATTATTGTTAGTGATGTAACTCATTTATATAGTAGATTAATAATTTTCATTATATATATTTTCAATTTATATATAGATATATTAATATAGTTAAGTTATGTGTATTAAATATATATTTATATATATATAATCTTTATTTTTATGTTTATAACTTTAATAATGTCATTAATACTTTTATTTTCATTGTCGTAATTATTTTAATAATAATGATATAGATAGTACTGATAACGATAATAATGATAGTTTTAGTAAAAATAATACTTTTAATAATAATGGTAATTTTTAATAGTTTTAATAGAAATTTCAGTAATCATACAGTATTACTAATATTAATGTTTAACTGGTAAGTCGATTAATGATACTTTGTAATATTAATAATAATAATGATAATACTAATAATAATACTTATGCTAATGATAATAATAATACTAATAATTATAAAATGATACAAGTACTAATACTAATGAAAATAATTTGGATTATTTTCATAATAATAATATTAATCTTAATCATAGTGATAATAGTAATTTCTATATTAATAATACTAATAATTCTAAAATTTTAATAAAAATACTTTTATTGATTTTGATATAGATAACAATAATAATCCTAACAATATTAATGAATATATAATAATAATAATTTTAATCATAATCATAATCATAATAATAATAATACTCATTTTATTAATAATAACTAAGTTAATAATAATGACATTAAGTAATAATATTAGTAATAACAAATAGAATAATAATAATTATTATAACAATCATAATAATAAAAATAATAATAAGAATAATAATAATAATAATAATTTTTAATATTGAAAACTACCTCAACAAGCTTTTAAAAAAAAGTAGCTGCCCACGCCCGGGCTCGAACCCGCGACCTTTCGGTTAAACACAAACACCCATATCCATTGAGCTACATGTTTATTTCTATTTTTACTATAAACTTAAAATCTTTTAACTTCTGGTCTCAGCCCAACTGATCACTCTCGGCCCAAGTTGAAAATAAAAGGATTCACGGCCCAAGTGGTACATGAAACACGGCCTAAGTATCAGATGGTAAAACGGTTCGTTTACTTCACAAAATAAGTGGGGTTACTGCAAATCGACAGAAAGGGAAAAGAAAATATTCGATCCAAAAATCTCCATCGATTATCTTCATCGATCGTTTCTTCATCCCATCATCATCAATATCATATTCATAATTCATCATCGTTATCAACTATTCATCATCCCTACCCTTGAATTATCATTCATTATCATATTGAAGTAATATCAATAACATTTATATGAAGCAGAAGTATTGCAGTGGTTTAACCGGTTTGCAGGTGGGATTAGGGTTTAGTAACTATCGGCCACAAGGAAAACACGTGCAGTAGCAATTGGAAACGCCAACACCAATTGTATTCTGCAGGTTTTAATGGTGAAATTATGGTGTTTGTGTTGATTGATCAAAAACAGAAACAGGATGCTAGAGGCCGTTTCTTAATACTTATGGTGATGAAGTTGTGGTGGTTTTGGTGAAGATAATAAACCGATGGTTATGGGTTGTGGTTACTTCTAATAATACCAATAGTAACAATTAAATGAGTTTGTCTTCTGGGTTACATTCGATCAATGACAATTAGGCAGTAGCAAGGATCGAAGTTTGGTGATGATTAATTGTTAATGGTGTTGTAGTTGTTTCAGATAGTTGCAAGAGGGTGGGTTTCGATAGTTTGTTAGAACAAAGGTAACACGTATTATTAGGAGTGTGATAACCCATCCTAATCCATAAGGACAAATACAATAACATATGGATACATCGCGATGTATTTGACCTCTATATGATACGTTTTACAAACATTGCATTCGTTTTTAAAAGACAATCTTTCTTTATATCAAAAATTCACGACATGCATACCATTTCATAATATATCAAACTATCAATGACTTAATAAGAATCTTGATGAGCTCAACGACTCGAATGCAACGTCTTTTAAAATATGTCATGAATGACTCCAAGTAATATCTCTAAAAAGAGCAAATGCACAGCAGAAGATTTCTTTCGTACCTGAGATAAACATGCTTTAAAGTGTCAACCAAAAGATTGGTGAGTTCATAGGTTTATCATAATCAATCATTTCATAATTTTAATAGACCACAAGTTTTTCATATTTATAAACAGAACCTCTCGTCTGCATAAAGATAAAATCATTCATATGAATTGAACACCTGGTAACCGACATTAACTTTAATGCATAGAATATCCCCAAACAGAACCTCTCGTCTGTATAATATAATCTCAAAGTACTAAAGCCATCCATAACCTGAATGGGGGTTGTTAGGCCCAATAGATCTATCTTTAGGATTCGCGTCAATTAGGAATAGAACCTCTCGTCTGCCTAATTCTTAGGTTACCAAGCTAAAAGGGGTGATATTCGGTCTAATAATCCAACCATAGAATGTTGTTTTGAGTACTTGTGTCTATTTCATCAAACATTTATAAAAGTAGCGCATGTATTCTCAGTCCCAAAAATATATATTGCAAAAGCATTTAAAAAGGGAGCAAATGAAACTCACAATACGATATTTTGTAATAAAAATATTCATACGACGGAACTGAACAATGCAGAGTTGGCCTCGGATTCATGAACCTATATCAAGTATATATATTAACACATTGTAGTATTAATCAACTAAGTTTATATATATTTTATAATATATATAGATTAATATCCTTATATATAATTATATTAGTCCTTATTATTTGTTATAATTCTTATATGATACATATACTTTAATAAATAAAATATTAATATAAAAATATTATATTAGTTAATATATTAAAAATCTAATATTAGTATGCTTATGATATATGTAATTAATATATATTTTTATAGATATCTTTTGTTTGTAAAAACAATAATTATAAAAATAATAAAATAATGATAATAGTAATAATGATAGTTAAATTTGAAAATACTAAATAATAATAATAATAGTAATAATAATATTAATAGTCATAAAAATCTTAGTTTTTAATTCCTAAACTTATAGTTATAACTTCCCTAAATTCTAATTCATAATCCCATTCATAATCGTACATGTATTAATATAATTGTAATCTTTTTACATAATCTTTACTATATCATCTTTTTATTAACTTCTTAATATGAATGTGTTTGTAGTATTAACATGTTCCAAAATAATAATAATAATAATAGTAATAGTAATAGTAATAATAATAGTAATAATAATAATAATAATAATAATAATAATAATAATAATAATAATAATAATAATAATAATAATAATAATAATAATAATAATAATAATAATAATAATAATAATAATAAGATTGTTAGTAAAAACTACCTCAAAGGAGTAGCCCTTAAAGAAAAAGAATGCCCAAGCCCGGGTTTGAACTCGTGACCTCTCGCTATCCCAATAACACTTTAAACCATTCCGCTGTCTATTCTCTTTCTAATTTAATCTATGACTTAAATTTAACTAACCTGTTTTTATCATTAAACCTAAAACACAAATCAATGACATAGCAGCAGCCCAACAGATGGATCGTATCTCGGCCCAAATGAAAACACGGCCCAACAGACTCAAGTAATCACAAGAGCCCAGGTTTTATAAAAAAAAAAAATTTTAGTGGCCTAGGTATAGTTTCGAACCTGTGACCTCTCATTTAAACACTCAGCCCCTAACCATTGCTCTGCAATTTATTTTTCTATTTATTTCCATATTCTTCTTCTTTAACAATTCATCATCATCAACCTAAAACATTATCAATCATCATCATTAAATCCGTGATCACATAATACGATCATCAACATATTCGTTTTCCATCATCATCATTCCGTTAATTTTCATCTTCATCACCTCTTTATCATCATTATCGTGTTTAACCTTATCATTATCCAATCGTCATTATCATTTCTTGTATGTTACTATTCATTATCTTCAACATCGACCTCATCTTTTTCATAGTCATCACTACTGTACCTCATCACTTTCCATCATCATCATTTCGTTTCTCACAGTAAATAGAATACAATTAACAGAAACCAAAACTACATTAACGAAGCAGGAACTGTAGCAGCACGAATCAAAACAGTTTTTAACAAGTAGTGATGATGGTTTAGTTTCTGGGTTTGTTTAGAACAGGAATCATGCTACAGTTTTGAGGTATTTAAGTGATGATTGAGTGGTGGGTTTCGATTTCCCAAGTGGGTTTCGTTGGTAGATTGTTTAGGATAGTGAGGGTGGTGATGATTTGTTTTAATGAGCATAGGTGATGATTAAATGGAAGAGAAATCGAAGGTGATGATGAGTAGTATTGTTCTCTGACAAAAATAGTATCAATCAACCGAAACAGTTTGATTGTTAGTTTATAACTCAAAATAGACGATTGTTGTTATAATGGTAATTGTGGGTTTGATCAAAAAGTAAAACAATCGAGGTGGATAGTAGCTTGATGGTTCTTGTTTTGGATAGCGGTTCGAAAGACAGGAGAAACAAATGTACAGCAATAGTAGCACAAAATAGTGACGAACAAACAACACAAAAAATGGCGGTTTAAAGTGTTCAGAAATGGGTTGGTGATAACTAGGAGCTGTAATACTCGAGCAGCAGTTAGATATTAGGCAACTCTCACAGGTAATAAAAATCGTGCAGTGAAACCAGAAAACAAGTGTGGTTGACGGTGGGAGTGATGGATTTTGATGGATCACGAAGGTGGTGATAAGTTGGGTTTATCTAGAGTAAATAATGGTGATGGTAATCAAATGTTGTGATGATGGTTTTGATCTCGGCAACCCAACAGAAACGGGTACATAAGCTGCAACAACTTGCAGGTGTTTCATAATCGAGTGTGGTGGTTTATGGTGTCGTGATTAAAAGGTGACGAGCAGGAATCTTAGCAACTACAATTTGACAGTTGGTGGTTTTGTAGGTTGGTGGAAGGTTGAGGTGAAATGGGTTAGAGTGTTGCTCACAAAAAGAAAGAAGTAGGAAGGCACAAGTGGTGTGTGATTCTATAACATGCATATGTATATATTTATATATATAATTCATACTCTGTAAAATAATAAGATGGTGGAGAGAAGAAAACAAAACCCCACAGTAATTCAATCAATATCTCAATTATATACATTGAAGCAGCCACAAATTTGTTTTAACCTACCGACAGTTTTCACGGACTATTATTTCGTAGTCCGTTGTTAGATCAGGGGCGGATAAAAGTCTTCAGAAAAATCTCATATTTTTAAATTCACTATATTTATTTATTTTGGTTGTTATGGTATAGTTAAATAAAAATTACATCAACTGTCCCTCTCAATTCTCGGTAAAATATAAAAAGTGTTAAAACTTAACAAATTGTTCCTAAATACATTTTTAATAAGCCTAAAAAATATAGAACTCATTTTCGTTTCACCGTTTATTTTAAAATTACATAAGTTTGAATTTAACTTGCTTAATATCAATCGGAACATCAAACGAGTGTTACAATCATTTAGTATTTATTTTTAATATACTTTATTTATATATAGATATATATTTTAAATAATAATTATTATAATATCCTATTTTTATTTTATTAATTTTTAATAACAACAACATATAATACTTCAAATTATATTTCGAATTATTATTTATATATACATACACATATATCTATTTGCAATTAATTATTCGTGAATCGTCGAGAGCAGTCGAAGGGTAAATGAACACATGAACACAGTTCAAAGTTTATGAGATTTTAATATTACAGACTTTGCTTATCGTGTCGAAATCATATAAAGATTAAGTTTAAATTTGATCGGAAATTTTCGGGTCGTCATAGTACCTACCCGTTAAAGATATTTCGTCCCCAAAATTTGATAGAGATCATCATAGTTGACAATAAGTATGTTTTCATGACGAATATGAGTTGATAAATAGAGTTTTATCATCCTTGAGTAATATGAATGAAACAATTCGATTACTCAAAACGTACGAGTGAAGCTACCACAAAAGAGTGAGGTGAATGAAATAAAAGTTTGTTTTAACTCTTGACGTAGTCACATTTGATTTCTAAAATTCAAGGGATTTAGAGAAAATCTTCGTAATGAGATTTAATTCTTCGGTACTCAAGGAAATTAGAATCCTCTTTGGTTAAATGCGATAATCTGTTTCGATTGCTCTGTCGTATATTTCACTATAAATTCACCCCCTTCGTTTCCTTATTTTCACAGCTCATACTTTCTATTCTTTCTTTCTTAATTCAAACTTTTGTTTTCTCTTCCCAACTTTAAGTCAAACGAATAATGGTCTAGAATTCGTAGGTATGAAGTTTCAAATGAACATGACTAATGTTCTAAGAGGGAGATGGTAATAGCACGATTTTGATTGGTTAAATTACCAGAATTCAAGAGAAAAGATAGAACTATCAAGAAATTATGTTCTTGATATGTTTATATATTAGATAGAATGTAAGAGTCGTGTAGCATGGCACATGATGACGTTATAATCTGTGAATCATCACGTTCCATTTAGAAACTCAGCATGACTTACTGTAATATAATTACGTTGATCAAGTGTCATTATATTATACTAACTCATGCTTCAGTTCCCAACACTACTTCAAAAACAGTCATACTTCAAACTTGAAGGTTTCAGAATTTAGAAACTAAACAGTTTCCTTTATGATGTAATACAGATAACGCGAGGAGATAAATGATTTCAGATAAGAATAGTTATGAAAATATCTTCAGAAATATCGAGGATATTTATAATGAAAGATACGATCTTATCTTAGAATTTCTAATATCGATGGATGATGATGAAGGTTTGTCCGTAAAGGTTTAGAGTAAGGAGCAAGGTATTTGTTAATGACTTCAGCAGATACTGAATCATTTAGATTCTTTGAAGACGGATTTAGTCTTTGTGATTTGTCCACAGCCTCCTTCATAGTTTGCTCAATCCGTTTTCCAGTTCCAAACCTTCTATTTTTCTGAGCTTTGCCAACACACTATTCTTTATCATCAAACTTTTTACTGTTAAGGTCGTTCACAGTTTTTGCTGCTTCATCAGCATTTTTCAAAATTTCGAGAACTAGTTCGCAGTTTAGGGTGTTTTTCAGAAACTTCACATTCGAAGTATGTAAGTCTTGGAGATAGACGTTATATATATATATATATATATATATATATATATATATATATATATATATATATATATATATATATATATATATATATATAACTGTTGGTGTAGAATTGCTGCGAAATTTGAGACTAATGATTCAAGCTTTTTGGTATCGCAAATATCGTAACGAGATGCAGATGAGTACATGATAGGGTTCCAATGAATAGATATAATGACTTTTCAGAGAGGCTTAAAGATCAATGGAATTGCTGGTAAGTTTACTGCTAATGTGGCGAGTTATAAAAGGTTCCCCGGTAACAATGATGAAGGGGTAATCGATATAATAAGGCTTATTCGAATGAACAATTGAAGGTGATTTGCTGGAGCTGTGACAAAACTGACTATTTTGAAAAGGGCTTGAAAAGTTATTTTAGCTAATAAATGCCAAAGGGTCTGACACGGATTCGTGTTAAACTATGACTTTAGTTTCGAGAGTTTTTTAGGTACATGACTGTGGGTAACATGTGGTTGGATCATCATCTCGATTTTTCATTATTTGAAGTGTCTTCGGGAATTTCAAGGGGTTTGAACACAGATGGTAATCGTTAATATACGTATGGTATTCTAGAATTTTGAATAATACAAATATTTTTCTGGGTTCTATGAATAGAAATGATGTTTTAACACAGTTTTGAAGTCAAAGTATATATTTGAAAGATGTAGGAATCTAAGAGTGATGATACCGGTTATATCTCGAATTGAATTCTGTGATTTCAAAATCACGATATGTAATTGAATTTGAATGAGTATGGTTATTTTGATTTCTATAAAAGAATGTATATTGTTGTGAAAGTAGGGAGTATAGTTGATGATTTGCTGAATCAGATTCGAAGAATGTAACATATTAATTGCGAATTTATATATCTCTCGGGTATTACCTACCCATTAAAAAAAATTTCACAATTAATATTTTGTACAAAAAAATTTTATTACAGTCTTTATGGAAATATATATGTGTATATTTCTCAGATGTAATATAGATTTAATGAGTCAATATTAAATTAAACTCATTTGATTTATGGTTAAGGCTAGGATAGATAATTTCTAAACTTTAGAAATTATATAATCGCTGTAGAATGTTTCCCCAATGAAGTTATGAATCAATACTTCATCGTTGTGGTATTCCTTGGTATCTACAGAGCGAATGACATCGATGTTTGTGGGATAGATTGTGAAGTTGAGGTGTGGGATGCGGATATGTTTGTTGGTGGTAATGGTACTGTTGGTGTTGTTGATGGTGATACTATTGTTACCGGTGCTGCTGCTGGTGCTTGTAACCTTTGCACCATATTCTCTAAAGCCAATACCTAAGCGCGAAGCCCGCTGACTTCTTCTATTACTCCGGGATGATTGTCGGTTCGGACAAGCGGGTAAATAAGATCTAGAATTTGATATAGTATATAATCGTGACGGGATACTCTGAAAATGAGAAAGAAAATGCTGTCTCGGACAGGTTTGCCAGTAAGTGCTTCAAGTGAAATGTCCCGTTCTTATTGATTAAAAACGTTCCATATTAATTGATTTCGTTGCGAGGTTTTGACCTCTATATGAGACGTTTTTCAAAGACTGCATTCATTTTTAAACAAACCATAACCTTTATTTCATCAATAAAGGTTTAAAAAGCTTTACGTAGATTATCAAATAATGATAATCTAAAATATCCTGTTTACACACGACCATTACATAATGGTTTACAATACAAATATGTTACAACAAAATAAGTTTCTTGAATGCAGTTTTTACACAATATCATACAAGCATGGACTCCAAATCTTGTCCTTATTTAAGTATGCGACAGCGGAAGCTCTTAATAATCACCTGAGAATAAACATGCTTAAAACGTCAACAAAAATGTTGGTGAGTTATAGGTTTAACCTATATATATCAAATCGTAACAATAGACCACAAGATTTCATATTTCAATACACATCCCATACATAGAGATAAAAATCATTCATATGGTGAACACCTGGTAACCGACATTAACAAGATGCATATATATAAGAATATCCCCATCATTCCGGGACACCCTTCGGATATTATATAAATTTCGAAGTACTAAAGCATCCGGTACTTTGGATGGGGCTTGTTGGGCCCGATAGATCTATCTTTAGAATTCGCGTCAATTAGGGTGTCTGTTCCCTAATTCTTAGATTACCAGACTAAAAAGGGGCATATTCGGTTTAATAATCCAACCATAGAATGTAGTTTCGATCACTTGTGTCTATTTCGTAAAGCATTTATAAAAGCAACGCATGTATTCTCAGTCCCAAAAATATATATTGCAAAAGCATTTAAAAAGGGAGCAAATGAAACTAGAACTTTTGGAATTTATGAAGAACACTTAGAACTTGAAGATAGAACTTGAGAGAGATCAATTAGATGAAGAAAATTGAAGAATGAAAGTGTTTGTAGGTGTTTTTGGTCGTTGGTGTATGGATTAGATATAAAGGATATGTTATTTTGTTTTCATGTAAATAAGTCATGAATGATTACTCATATTTTTGTAATTTTATGAGATATTTCATGCTAGTTGCCAAATGATGGTTCCCACATGTGTTAGGTGACTCACATGGGCTGCTAAGAGCTGATCATTGGAGTGTATATACCAATAGTACATACATCTAAAAGCTGTGTATTGTACGAGTACGAATACGGGTGCATACGAGTAGAATTGTTGATGAAACTGAACGAGGATGTAATTGTAAGCATTTTTGTTAAGTAGAAGTATTTTGATAAGTGTATTGAAGTCTTTCAAAAGTGTATAAATACATATTAAAACACTACATGTATATACATTTTAACTGAGTCGTTAAGTCATCGTTAGTCGTTACATGTAAGTGTTGTTTTGAAACTTTTAGGTTAACGATCTTGTTAAATGTTGCTAACCCAATGTTTATAATATCAAATGAGATTTTAAATTATTATATTATCATGATATTATCATGTATGAATATCTCTTAATATGATATATATACATTAAATGTCTTTACAACGATAATCGTTACATATATGTCTCGTTTAAAAATCATTAAGTTAGTAGTCTTGTTTTTACATATGTAGTTCATTGTTAATATACTTAATGATATGTTTACTTATCATAGTATCATGTTAACTATATATATATCCATATATATGTCATCATATAGTTTTTACAAGTTTTAACGTTCGTGAATCACCGGTCAACTTGGGTGGTCAATTGTCTATATGAAACATATTTCAATTAATCAAGTCTTAACAAGTTTGATTGCTTAACATGTTGGAAACATTTAATCATGTAAATATCAATCTCAATTAATATATATAAACATGGAAAAGTTCGGGTCACTACAGTACCTACCCGTTAAATAAATTTCGTCCCGAAATTTTAAGCTGTTGAAGGTGTTGATGAATCTTCTGGAAATAGATGCGGGTATTTCTTCTTCATCTGATCTTCATGCTCCCAGGTGAACTCGGGTCCTCTACGAGCATTCCATCGAACCTTAACAATTGGTATCTTGTTTTGCTTAAGTCTTTTAACCTCACGATCCATTATTTCGACGGGTTCTTCGATGAATTGAAGTTTTTCGTTGATTTGGATTTCATCTAACGGAATAGTGAGATCTTCTTTAGCAAAACATTTCTTCAAATTCGAGACGTGGAAAGTGTTATGTACAGCCGCGAGTTGTTGAGGTAACTCAAGTCGGTAAGCTACTGGTCCGACACGATCAATAATCTTGAATGGTCCAATATACCTTGGATTTAATTTCCCTCGTTTACCAAATCGAACAACGCCTTTCCAAGGTGCAACTTTAAGCATGACCATCTCTCCAATTTCAAATTCTATATCTTTTCTTATAATGTCAGCGTAGCTCTTTTGTCGACTTTGGGCAGTTTTCAACCGTTGTTGAATTTGGATGATCTTCTCGGTAGTTTCTTGTATAATCTCCGGACCCGTAATCTGTCTATCCCCCACCTCACTCCAACAAATCGGAGACCTGCACTTTCTACCATAAAGTGCTTCAAACGGCGCCATCTCAATGCTTGAATGGTAGCTGTTGTTGTAGGAAAATTCTGCTAACGGTAGATGTCAATCCCAACTGTTTCCGAAATCAATAACACATGCTCGTAGCATGTCTTCAAGCGTTTGTATCGTCCTTTCGCTCTGCCCATCAGTTTGTGGATGATAAGCAGTACTCATGTCTAGACGAGTTCCTAATGCTTGCTGTAATGTCTGCCAGAATCTTGAAATAAATCTGCCATCCCTATCAGAGATAATAGAGATTGGTATTCCATGTCTGGAGATGACTTCCTTCAAATACATTCGTGCTAACTTCTCCATCTTGTCATCTTCTCTTATTGGTAGGAAGTGTGCGGATTTGGTGAGATGATCAACTATTACCCAAATAGTATCAAAACCACTTGCAGTCCTTGACAATTTAGTGATGAAATCCATGGTAATGTTTTCCCATTTCCATTCCGGGATTTCGGGTTGTTGAAGTAGACCTGATGGTTTCTGATGCTCAGCTTTGACCTTAGAACACGTCAAACATTCTCCTACGTATTTAGCAACATCGGCTTTCATACCCGGCCACCAAAAATGTTTCTTGAGATCCTTGTACATCTTCCCCGTTCCAGGATGTATTGAGTATCTGGTTTTATGAGCTTCTCTAAGTACCATTTCTCTCATATCTCCAAATTTTGGTACCCAAATCCTTTCAGCCCTATACCGGGTTCCGTCTTCCCGAATATTAAGATGCTTCTCCGATCCTTTGGGTATTTCATCCTTTAAATTTCCCTCTTTTAAAACTCCTTGTTGCGCCTCCTTTATTTGAGTAGTAAGGTTATTATGAATCATTATATTCATAGATTTTACTCGAATGGGTTCTCTGTCCTTCCTGCTCAATGCATCAGCTACCACATTTGCCTTCCCCGGGTGGTAACGAATCTCAAAGTCATAATCAGTCAATAATTCAATCCACCTACGCTGCCTCATATTCAGTTGTTTCTGATTAAATATGTGTTGAAGACTTTTGTGGTCGGTATATATAATACTTTTGACCCCATATAAGTAGTGCCTCCAAGTCTTTAATGCAAAAACAACCGCGCCTAATTCCAAATCATGCGTCGTATAATTTTGTTCGTGAATCTTCAATTGTCTAGACGCATAAGCAATCACCTTCGTTCGTTGCATTAATACACAACCGAGACCTTGCTTTGATGCATCACAATAAATCACAAAATCATCATTCCCTTCAGGCAATGACAATATAGGTGCCGTAGTTAGCTTTTTCTTCAATAACTGAAACGCTTTCTCTTGTTCATCATTCCATTCAAATTTCTTCCCTTTATGCGTTAATGCAGTCAAGGGTTTTGCTATTCTGGAAAAGTCTTGGATGAACCTTCTGTAGTAACCAGCTAGTCCTAAAAACTGGCGTATGTGTTTCGGAGTTTTCGGGGTTTCCCACTTTTCAACAGTTTCTATCTTTGCCGGATCCACCTTAATACCTTCTTTGTTCACTATGTGACCGAGGAATTGAACTTCTTCCAACCAAAATGCACACTTTGAAAACTTAGCGTACAATTCTTCCTTTCCCAATACTTCTAACACCTTTCTCAAATGTTCACCGTGTTCTTGGTCATTCTTTGAGTAAATAAGTATGTCATCAATGAAAACAATGACAAACTTGTCAAGGTATGGTCCACACACTCGGTTCATAAGGTCCATGAACACAGCTGGTGCATTAGTTAAACCAAACGGCATGACCATAAACTTGTAATGACCATAACGTGTTCTGAAAGCAGTCTTTGGAATATCATCTTCTTTCACCCGCATTTGATGATACCCGGAACGTAAGTCAATCTTTGAATAAACAGACGAGCCTTGTAGTTGATCAAATAAGTCGTCGATTCTCGGTAGTGGGTAGCGGTTCTTGATGGTAAGTTTTTTCAACTCTCGGTAGTCGATACACAACCTGAATGTACCATCTTTCTTCTTGACAAACAAAACAGGAGCTCCCCACGGTGATGTGCTTGGTCGAATGAAACCACGCTCTAAAAGTTCTTGTAATTGGCTTTGCAGTTCTTTCATCTCGCTGGGTGCGAGTCTGTAAGGAGCACGAGCTATTGGTGCAGCTCCTGGTACAAGATCTATTTGAAATTCAACGGATCGATGTGGGGGTAATCCCGGTAATTCTTTCGAAAATACATCGGGAAATTCTTTTGCAATGGGAACATCATTGATGCTCTTTTCTTCAGTTTGTACTTTCTCGACGTGTGCTAGAACAGCATAGCAACCTTTTCTTATTAGTTTTTGTGCCTTCAAATTACTAATAAGATGTAGCTTCGTGTTGCCCTTTTCTCCGTACACCATTAAGGGTTTTCCTTTTTCTCGTATAATGCGAATTGCATTTTTGTAACAAACGATCTCTGCTTTCACTTCTTTCAACCAGTCCATACCGATTATCACATCAAAACTCCCTAACTCTACTGGTATTAAATCAATCTTAAATGTTTCGCTAACCAGTTTAATTTCTCGATTCCGACATATATTATCTGCTGAAATTAATTTACCATTTGCTAATTCGAGTAAAAATTTACTATCCAAAGGCGTCAATGGGCAACTTAATTTAGCACAAAAATCTCTACTCATATAGCTTCTATCCGCACCCGAATCAAATAAAACGTAAGCAGATTTATTGTCAATAAGAAACGTACCCGTAACAAGCTCCGGGTCTTCCTGTGCCTCTGCCGCATTAATATTGAAAACTCTTCCGCGGCCTTGTCCATTCGTGTTCTCCTGGTTCGGGCAATTTCTAATAATGTGGCCCAGTTTTCCACATTTATAACAAACTACATTGGCATAGCTTGCTCCGACACTACTTGCTCCGCCATTACTCGTTCCGACACCATTTGTTCCTTTCGTTCTATTAACCCCTGGTCCGTAGACCTCACACTTCGCCGCGCTATGACCATTTCTTTTACACTTGTTGCAAAATTTGGTGCAGAACCCCGAGTGATACTTTTCACACCTTTGGCATAGCTGCTTCTGATTGTTGTTGTTGTTGCAGTTATTATTGTTGTTGGGATGATTGTTGTAGTTGCTGTTGTTGTTGTTGTTGTTGGACCGTTTGTTGTAGTTGCGATTGATGTTGCGATTGTTGGGATAATTGTTGCGATTGCTGTTGTTGTTGTATTGGTGATTCTTATCACCATTTTCCTCCCACTTTCTTTTGACTTGCTTCACATTGGCCTCTTCAGCAGTCTGTTCTTTAATTCTTTCTTCAATCTGGTTCACTAGTTTGTGAGCCATTCTACATGCCTGTTGTATGGAGGCGGGCTCGTGTGAACTTATATCTTCTTGGATTCTTTCCGGTAATCCTTTCACAAACGCGTCGATCTTCTCTTCCTCATCTTCGAATGCTCCCGGACACAATAGGCACAATTCTGTGAATCATCTTTCATACGTGGTAATATCAAATCCTTGGGTTCGTAACCCTCTAAGTTCTGTCTTGAGCTTATTGACCTCGGTTCTGGGACGGTACTTCTCGTTCATCAAGTGCTTGAATGCTGACCACGGTAGTGCGTACGCATCGTCTTGTCCCACTTGCTCTAGATAGGTATTCCACCATGTTAACGCAGAACCTGTGAAGGTATGCGTAGCGTACTTCACTTTGTCCTCTTCAGTACACTTACTTATGGCAAACACCGATTCGACCTTCTCAGTCCACCGTTTCAATCCGATCGGTCCTTCGGTTCCATCAAATTCCAAAGGTTTGCAGGCAGTGAATTCTTTGTAGGTGCATCCTACACGATTTCCTGTACTGCTAGATCCAAGATTATTGTTGGTATGTAGCGCAGCCTGTACTGCGGCTATGTTTGAAGCTAGAAAAGTACGGAATTCCTCTTCATTCATATTCACTGTGTGTCGAGTAGTCGGTGCCATTTCCTTCAAAATAGTCAAATGGAACAAGTTAATCATACAGAATATTAAGAGTAGTTAATAGTATTTCGTAGCATAATATGAACTCATTTATAACAGCTTTTTCTTCATATTAGCGTTTTATAAGTTTAAATTCGGGTAGTACCTACCCGTTAAGTTCATACTTAGTAGCTAATATACAATTCAACTACTACAATTCTATATGAAAAACTGATTATAATAATATTTCGCGTTCAAACTTTTATACAATATTTTACAAACTTACAATACCGCTTATTTTACATAAAGCATGAAATATAGCACACAATAACTTTGATACAAGATAGTTGTGAAGATAATTCTAGCTAGTACACAAGTCGTTCAGCAAAGGCAATAAAGACACGTAATTCATACGTCCAGAAACAAGTCATGCATTCTGGTTTTACTAGGACTACTTCCCATCCTTGGTCTTGTGCAACATAACCGTTATGGCCGTTGATAAGACAGCGTGTTGTAACGTCGTCAAAGGGACGAGGGTTACGTAATGTCCAACAGTCCCGTAACAATCTAAAAACCTCATTTCTTACCCCAATTACCGACTCCGTCACTTGTGGGAACGTTTTGTTTAATAGCTGTAGCCCGATGTTCTTTTTCTCACTTTGGTGAGAAGCGAACATTACTAACCCATAAGCATAGCATGCTTCTTTATGTTGCATATTAGCCGCTTTTACTAAATCATGAAGTCCTATATTCGGATACATTGAGTCAAAATAATTTCTTAACCCGTTGCGTAAAATAGACAAGAGTTAGATTCATAAAAAAAAAATATCATAAAGCATAAGCACACTATATTACATATATTACACCACATGAATACAACTATCTTATTCCGACTCGCTTGTTTCTTCTTCTTCGGTTTTGGTTCGTTTTGCCAAGTTTCTAGGGATATATGATTTTCCCCTAATACGAGCCGTCGTTATCCACATTGGTTTAGAAAAACCTGGTGGTTTAGAGGTTCCCGGGTCATTGTTATAACTTAAGGACTTCGGGGGTTGACGATACATATAAAGTTCATCGGGGTTGGAATTAGATTTCTCTATTTTTATGCCCTTTCCCTTATTATTTTCTTTTGCCTTTTTAAATTCAGTTGGGGTAATTTCTATAACATCATCGGAATTCTCGTCGGAATCCGATTCATCGGAGAATTGGTAATCCTCCCAATATTTTGCTTCCTTAGCGGAAACACCATTGACCATAATTAACCTTGGTCGGTTGGTTGAGGATTTTATTTTACTTAACCGTTTTATTATTTCCCCCACCGGTTCTATTTCTTCATCCGGTTCCGATTCTTCTTCCGGTTCCGATTCTTCTTCGGTTCCGACTCTTCTTCCGGTTCCTCTTCGGGAACTTGTGAATCAGTCCACGAATCATTCCAATTTACATTTGACTCTTCATTATAATTAGGTGAGTCAATGGGACTTGTGCTAGAGGTAGACATCTATCACATAATATCAAACGCATTAAGAGATTAATATATCACATAATATTCACATGTTAAAAATATATAGTTTCCAACAAAATTTGTTAAGCAATTATTTTTCAAGTAAACACGGTCGAAGTCCAGACTCACTAATGCATCCTAACAAACTCGATAAGACACACTAATGCAAAATTCTGGTTCTCTAAGACCAACGCTCTGATACCAACTGAAATGTCCCGTTCTTATTGATTAAAAACGTTCCATATTAATTGATTTCGTTGCAAGGTTTTGACCTCTATATGAGACGTTTTTTAAAGACTGCATTCATTTTTAAACAAACCATAACCTTTATTTCATCAATAAAGGTTTAAAAAGCTTTACGTAGATTATCAAATAATGATAATCTAAAATATCCTGTTTACACACGACCTTACATAATGGTTTACAATACAAATATGTTACAACAAAATAAGTTTCTTGAATGCAGTTTTTACACAATATCATACAAGCATGGACTCCAAATCTTGTCCTTATTTAAGTATGCGACAGCGGAAGCTCTTAATAATCACCTGAGAATAAACATGCTTAAAACGTCAACAAAAATGTTGGTGAGTTATAGGTTTAACCTATATATATCAAATCGTAATAATAGACCACAAGATTTCATATTTCAATACACATCCCATACATAGAGATAAAAATCATTCATATGGTGAACACCTAGTAACCGACATTAACAAGATGCATATATATAAGAATATCCCCATCATTCCGGGACACCCTTCGGATATGATATAAATTTCGAAGTACTAAAGCATCCGGTACTTTGGATGGGGCTTGTTGGGCCAGATAGATCTATCTTTAGAATTCGCGTCAATTAGGGTGTATGTTCCCTAATTCTTAGATTACCAGACTAAAAAGGGGCATATTCGGTTTAATAATCCAACCATAGAATGTAGTTTCGATCACTTGTGTCTATTTCGTAAAGCATTTATAAAAGCAACGCATGTATTCTCAGTCCCAAAAATATATATTGCAAAAGCATTTAAAAAGGGAGCAAATGAAACTAGAACTTTTGGAATTTATGAAGAACACTTAGAACTTGAAGATAGAACTTGAGAGAGATCAATTAGATGAAGAAAATTGAAGAATGAAAGTGTTTGTAGGTGTTTTTGGTCATTGGTGTATGGATTAGATATAAAGGATATGTTATTTTGTTTTCATGTAAATAAGTCATGAATGATTACTCATATTTTTGTAATTTTATGAGATATTTCATGCTAGTTGCCAAATGATGGTTCCCACATGTGTTAGGTGACTCACATGGGCTGCTAAGAGCTGATAATTGGAGTGTATATACCAATAGTACATACATCTAAAAGCTGTGTATTGTACGAGTACGAATACGGGTGCATACGAGTAGAATTGTTGATGAAAATGAACGAGGATGTAATTGTAAGCATTTTTGTTAAGTAGAAGTATTTTGATAAGTGTATTGAAGTCTTTCAAAAGTGTATAAATACATATTAAAACACTACATGTATATACATTTTAACTGAGTCGTTAAGTCATCGTTAGTCGTTACATGTAAGTGTTGTTTTGAAACTTTTAGGTTAACGATCTTGTTAAATGTTGCTAACCCAATGTTTATAATATCAAATGAGATTTTAAATTATTATATTATCATGATATTATCATGTATGAATATCTATTAATATGATATATATACATTAAATGTCTTTACAACGATAATCGTTACATATATGTCTCGTTTAAAAATCATTAAGTTAGTAGTCTTGTTTTTACATATGTAGTTCATTGTTAATATACTTAATGATATGTTTACTTATCATAGTATCATGTTAACTATATATATATCCATATATATGTCATCATATAGTTTTTACAAGTTTTAACGTTCGTGAATCACCGGTCAACTTGGGTGGTCAATTGTCTATATGAAACATATTTCAATTAATCAAGTCTTAACAAGTTTGATTGCTTAACATGTTGGAAACATTTAATCATGTAAATATCAATCTCAATTAATATATATAAACATGGAAAAGTTCGGGTCACTACATCAAGTTCTTCACCAAGAGGGCAATGTGGTGGATGGAAAGGATCACCTTCTTCTTGTCTCCAATGATTGAGGAGGCTACCAACCTATCCCCAATTCATCCAGAATAGATGATGGCTGATTGGTTGATCCATTCCGGTCACACTGCTTTCGGAGCTCGATTGAAACTCCATATCGGAATTTGAGGGACTTGAACTAATGACGAATTCCATTTCGTACGATTGAATAAAAAGATTTTTTGATATGAAATGATTTTACGGCTATCGGGTGGTATTCTAATTACATAGAATATCTATATATATAGAGCAAGAGATTTCGTAGTTTACGGAGGAATTTATGGAATATGTCAGGCAAAGTTTACAGTAACAGATACGCTAAGATATGAATTAGCAGATACGCTAAGTTATGAATTTTGTCTATATACTATTCATGCGATCAATGCAATATGATGTGTCTAGACTAACAATGATAAGCAGGAAATTTCTGACAAAAATGATAAGCAAAACTTTTGACATGCAGACACGGTCGAAGTCCAGACTCACTAATGCATCCTAACGACTATCAGTTAGACACACTAATGCAGACCTTGTTCGCTAAGACCACCGCTCTGATACAACATGTGATAACCCGTCCTAATCCATAAGGACGAATAGAATAACATATGGATACATCGCGAGGTATTTGACCTCTATATGATATGTTTTACAAACATTGCATTCATTTTTAAAAGACAATCTTTCTTTACATCGAAAATTGATGGCATGCATACCATTTCATAATATATCAAACTATCAATGACTTAATAATAATCTTGATGAACTCAACGACTCGAATGCAACATCTTTTAAAATATGTCATGAATGACTCCAAGTAATATCTCTAAAATGAGCAAATGCACAGTGAAAGATTTCTTTCATACCTGAGAATAAACATGCTTTAAAGTGTCAACCAAAAGGTTGGTGAGTTCATAGGCTTATCATAATCAATCATTCCATAATTTTAATAGACCACAAGATTTTCATATTTATAAACAGAACCTCTCGTCTGCATAAAGATAAAATCATTCATATGAATTGAACACATGGTAACCGACATTAACTTTAATGCTGTAGTAACCCGAACTAATCCATCCGGACAACGTCCATATTGATTATAAACGAATTATAATAGTTAATAACATAGCGAGGTACTTGACCTCTATATGATACATTTTACAAACGTTGCATTTATTCTTAAAAGGCAATCTATCTTTACATCAAAAATTGATATGATCGTCTATCATTTCACAATATCCAAATGACCTAATCTGTCTTTTACTTAATGATAGTCTTTAATAATCTTCAATGACTCGAATGCAACGTTCTTGTATCATAGCTTAATTTGGTCCCATCTAGTATCCTTAATACGAGCTAAAGCACAGCGGAAGTCTTAATTCGTACCTGAGAATAACATGCTTTAAAACGTCAACATAAAGTTGGTGAGATATATAGGTTTGATGCTAGCAGCGTTATAACAATGGACCACAAGATTTCGTATATAATCATTTAATAAAAATATTCTAAGTGGTTGAGCACTTGGTAACCATACTTAACAATTAATCACGTCGCATATTCCCTTTAATATGAAATCTTACTACACTGTACCAAGTGTAGTCACAAAACGAAGTACTGTGCAACCGTTAAATACTGGTCGTCCAGTCCGGTTGGGGTTGTCAGGCCCGATAGATCTATCAACAGGATTCGCGTTTACAATACCGCTGTAAATAGTAGTTACCAAGCTACAGGGAAGTATGCAGTGGTACAACTCAACGTAGAATATATTTTTCAGTTACTTGTGTCCATATCGTAAAATATAAAATGCATGTATTCTCATCCCGAAATATTTAAAGTTTAAAAGTTGGACTATATACTCACCTAATGTATTTTGTAGTAAAAATACATATAACACCATTGATAAGTTATATGGTTGGCCTCGGATTTACGAACCTATATCATTTGTATATTTATTAATATACATAATGGAAATTGAACAAATATATATACATATAAATTTCTTAATTATATCCCTATTTATATTAATAGTATATATATATTTCATATATTTATTTTGTATATAAAAATATTAATATTTATTATGTTATATATATTAGATATATATTTTTATTTAAGTATATATCGTTTGTTTAATAAAACAGGATAACTAATATCATATTAATAATGGTAACAACGATAATAATGATAATTCTTAATGTTACTAATAATAATATTATAACTTTAAAAAAAAATACAAGTATTGGTTTTTAATGAACAAATAATAAATTTTACGATTTTTATTATAATAATATTCATAATCATAATAATAACAATGATAATGGTAAATAAAAAAAATAATATTAATAATAATGTTAAAAATGATAATCATAATAATGATAATGATATCATAATAATGATAATACTTAATTTAATAATTTTAATGATAATAATAATAATAATAATAATAATAATAATAACAATAATTATAAAAATAAAATAACATATTATACCCTTTAAAATCTTTGAGTAAAAAGATTTGCTGCAGACAGGACTCGAACCCAAGACCTCTCGCTCACCCTGTAACCTCCTAACCATTTGTCTAATTTCTGTTTTCCTGAATATATTTCCACGAATTTCTCTTTTATCCTATTCCTTCTGTTTCCCCTCTATCTTTTGTTTCTAAAAAAAAAATCCCATGGCCAAGGATTGAACCTGCAACCTCTTGATCACACCCAACACCCATAACCGTCCCACTGTCCCTGCTTTTCAGTTTTATACTCCTAACTAAACTAGTTAACCCGTTTATTAACAGTCCGGCCCAGACAAAAGATGATACACGGCCCATCAACTAATTCGGCCCAACAGAGGTGCATGGCCCAACTGATACAACTAGTTTTGGAAGAAAAGAAAAAAAAAAAAAAAAGGTGGCTGGAAAATAGGTACAAGTGGGGTTGGAAGGTGATTGTCAAAACAAGAAGTAAAAAAAATAAAAACGTGTATTCTTCTCCTTTCCAGCGTGCCAACATAATCATACCATTTTTTTTTATTTTTTTTTTATTTGAATCTTTTGGGCCCGCTGCAAAAACACTTTTTTTTTTGTCGTGGTTATTGATGGTTTAAAAACAGAAACAAAGGGATGGCGATGGTGGCTTGAATTAGAGACAAAAAAAAAAAAAAAACTTGGCGATGGTCTAGGGTGTTCGGGTTGGGTTGATGATCCTTGGACAACGAAACAGCAACTATGATCGTTTTGGGTTGCATCTGAACACGAGTAGGAACAGAAAAAAAAAAAACGTAGCAAACGATGATTAGGATGTAGTGGTTTGGTGGGTTACATGGTGATCGTCGACATAGTAGTGAAAGGTGGTGGTGTTCTAGTGGTGGAAGCTCACGATGGAAAACAAACCCGAGAGATGGTTGTGGGTTTGTTCACGAACGAGAGGGTGGTTCACAATTGCTAACGGTGACGAGTTTAGTTTGGTGACCGGAGGTAGTGTGATGTGGTGAATCACGATGGACCTTGTGGGTGCAGAGTGTTCTCGGTAGTGGTCTAAAGGTGAGTTTCGAATGTTAACTAGGACCGAATAGAAGTATTAGTATATCGAGCATGTGAAGTTTTTGTTGGGTTGTTGATCATGGTAATTAGGAAAACAGAAAGAGGAGATGTAAGTGGTGATGATGGTCTCTACCTCTTATCTATATATAGATGGAAAGAATAAGAAACAGTTAAATTAAATAATATAATAATAATAATAATTATTGATATGGATATCCTCAATCAATTGAACGTACCAACAGTTAAGCAGCCTAAATTTTTGGATCCATATTACCGACGCTTAGATATTTTAACTTCACGGAGTGAAATATCGTGTCCATTGCTAAACAGTTAACGGATAAAAGTGTTCCTAAAAATCCCAAATTTTTAGATTAAATATATGTAAGTATTTCACTCATTAAATGTTTGAAACCTGATCAAAAAGGTTCAACATTTATTTATTTTCTGTTCCAATCGATATGTACGGAGTACTAATATTTAATCTTAAAAATGTAAAAAAAAAATACTTATAACAAATCTAAAATCCTCATAATCAATTCTCCACTAACTTTTGTCTATTCCTCAACAATAGACACATTTGTTTTCACTCACCAATCATGTTATCATTTTCCGAATACCGTTAAAAGAAAAGGGTTCCTAGTTCAAAGTAGACCTCTTAAAAGAGACCTTTAAGTCATATATTATAATCTCGCTGATAACTATAATAAATTTATATCGAAACAAAATACGTTCATATAAAGTATTATATATCTAATGCACATAATTATTCGGGAATCACTAGACATGGTAAAAGGGTAATGGATTTCATGAATATAGATTTCAAGCTTTCTAGACTCAACATTACAGATTTTGCTTATCGTGTCGGAAACATATAAAGATTGAGGTTTAAATTTGGTCGGAAATTTCCGGGTCATTACAGTACCTACCTGTTAAAGAAATTTCGTCCCCGAAATTTGGTAGAGGTTGTCATAGATAACTATAGGAATGTTTTCATGACGAATATGAGGTGATAATGGAGTTTTATCATATTTAGATAATATAGATAAAACAATTCGATTATGCGAATAGTATAAGTGAAGCTATCGCGAGAGAGTGAAATGAATAAATATGGAATCGTTTTACCCGTTGACGTGGTTAGAATTGATTTCCGAAATTTTAGAGATTTTAAAGAAAATCTTACGTGATAAGATTTGATTTTTCGACGATCGGAATCCTCTTTGATTTAATGCGGCAATCTGTTCGGATTTCTTTGTCGGATACTTACTATAAATCCACCTCCTTCCCTTCCTTACTTCCATACCTCACATCTTCTATCCTTTCTCCTTAATTCCTACTTTAAAACATTCGTCAATATGCTCCACCCCATTCTGATCCTTGATATACTCTTACTTTTCATATCTGTCATTCTTCTTTTTCATCTACCACCAGAATAATCTATTTACTTCTACTACACTCTTGTGTTTATAGTGTTTCTAGTTCTCCAGTGTCTCTATATTGCTATCTGCATCGATATACACAGTTTGTAAACTCTGGGTGGTTGTTGGGTTTTATATCCTTCATTATTTTTCGGAACTTCATGCTTTCTTTTTCTCTTCCCGACTTTGAGTCAAGCGAGTAATGGTCCGAAATTCGTAGGTATGAAATTCGAAATGAATATAGTTATTGTTCTTAAAAAGAAATGGTAATGGCACGATTTTGATTGGTCAAATTACCAGAATATTTCGAAAAATTAGAACTATCAGGGTGATACGTTCTAATATGTTTGGAGATTGGATAGAATGTAAAAGCAATGTAGCATGGCATATGATGATGGTATTGTGAATCATCACCTTCCATTAGAAACTTAACATGACTTACTGTAATATAATGAAGTTGATCAAGTTTCATTATATTATACTAATTCATGCATCAGTTCCCAACACTACTTCAAACATTCATATTTTAATTTCAAAGGTTTCAGAATTTAGATACTAATGCAGTTTCTTTTATATTGTAACGCAGATGTTACGAAGGGTTGAATGATCGCAGATAGGAATAGTTGTGAGAATATCTCCAGAAATATGGAGAATATGTATAACGAAGGATATGAAAATATCTCATAATATCTAAGATAAGATGATGATGAAGAATATCATCTTGAAAAGTTTAGAATAAGGAGTAGAGTTCTTACTAACGGTTTCAGCAGGCACTGGATCATTTGGATCCTTTGAAGACAGGTTCTGTTTTCACGATTTGTTCTCGGTCTCCTTCATACTTTGCTCAATCCGTTTTCCAGTTCCAACCCTTCTTTTTTTCTGAGCTTTACCAACCTACTGTTCTTTATCGTCAACCTTTAACTTGTTAAAGTCGTTTACAGTTTTTGCTGCTTCATCAGCATTTTAAGAACTACTTCATAGTTCAGGGTGTTTTTCAGAAACTTCACATTCGAAGTATGAAACTCTTAGGGATAGACGTTTTCGGTATAACTGGAAGAATTTCTACGAGATTTTCAAAATACAGATTGCGGATTCCGCCAAAGATATGACGAACTACTTGATGTCGTGGAATATAAAAGGTTCTCCAGTGACGTTGGCGAAAGAACAAGATATAAATATCAAAGTTATAATAGGAGTAGTCTTACTGAGAAGTCGAAGTGGAGCTGTGACAAAATTAGCTTCTTGAAAAGGAAGTGTAAGATTGTTTTTGCTAATAAATGGCAAAGGATTCAACACGGTATGTGTTAAACTATGAATTCGGGTTTGAGAGTTCTTCAGGTGCATAACTGTATGCATAAATCTTTCTTTCATAGACGAGGTGCGGCTGGTTCAACTTCTCGACCGAGGTGTTTTCAGGAATCATGAAAAGTTGTGAATGCGAATTGTAATTGTCAAGATACGAATGAGGTTTAAGATAGAATCAAGTGGCAAACTTGAAGAATTATTTAGTTTCATATGTTATAATCAATATTTTAATTAATTTTACTTGTCCATAGTTAGCAGTCTGTTAGTTCGATTGTCCAATAGTCCAATAGTTTAATAATATATATATATATATATAATATTCGAATTAAATAATACATATCGTGACCCGTGTACCGGTCTCGGTGTCGATCACAACTCAAAGTATATACATATTTTAGAATCAACTCCGACCCTGTATAGCCAACTCCCACCTTCACATATAGAGTGTCTACGGTTGTTCCGAAATATATATATAGATGGGTCAATATGATATGTCGAAACCTTGTATACGTGTCCCGTTTATTTAAAGTGCGTAAAATAAATAAATATATATCATGACCCATGCACCGTGTTGTCTCAGAATTAATCCGACGTATTGCGTACATGTGTCCCGACTCAAAATGCATAAAAGTAAATAACAGAAATTAAATGACGATAAATAAAATTGCGAGAATGTAAATTGCGATAAATTAAATGTTAATCAGTTAGCTGGGAACAGTTAGCCGGAACAGTTAGCGTGGAATCCTTAATAGATTTTCAATTAGTTAAATCGTGTGTTTCTAACAATTTTAATATATCCAATGTTTTCTTCATTATGCCACTTGTTGGATTCTGATAGATCAAAATCCGAATATGAAATTTAAATGAGAATGGTTATTCTGGGATAAGCGGATACGAATATCGGTGGTTGTGAGTAGAATAATAGATGACCGCTGAATCAGATTCGAAGAATGTACAGTGTAACTTATTAATGTTAAATCTAAATATTCCTCGGGTGCTACCCACCCGTTAAAATATTTTCATCATTAACAGTTTGTACGAAAGAATTTTTAATTACCATTTTTATGAAAATATACTTGCATATATATTTTCATCGGATGTAATTATGGATTTAATGAGTAAAGAAAATATTATACTCATTTGATTTATTGTTGGCACTTGATTACATGATCTCTAGACATTAGAGATTACATAATTGCCATGTCGAACGAAAGTAAATGAGGTAGAACAATACGTAGAACGAAATTAATCGATGTAGAACGATATGTAGAATGAAGATCATACTCGAGGTACAAATGGTGATATTAAGGCGTGTAATGTTGATATTCGAGGCACAGATTGTGATGTTAAGAGTTACGGCGCGGTTTTGGTTTAGGGATGATAAGGGTACTGTCGACGTCGATGATGGTGGTACTTGATTATGCTGATGATGCTGCTGCTGGTGTTCGTAACCCTCGCACCAGTTTCTCCAAAATCGTTACACAAGCGCGTAGTGTGTTAACTTCTTCTAGTACTACTGGATGATTGACGGTTGAAGCGAGCGGATGAATAAGATTCGAGATATGGAAAAGTATATAATCGTGACGAGATACTGTAAAAATGAGAGAGAGAATGATTGCTCGAACAGGTTCGTCGGTAAGTGCTTTCAGGTTCATTGCCAAGAGGGCAATTTGATGAATGAGAAGGATCTTTGTTGTGAAATGATTTTTGGATGTCGGATGATATTCTAACTATATAGAATATCTATATATAATTCTAAAGATTTCGTAGGCTACAGAGGAATTTACGGCATATATCAGGCAAGTCTAAGATGCGCTAAGATATGAATTTCGTCTATACACTATCGATGCACTAAATGCAATAAGACGTGTCTAGACTTATGAATGATAAGCAGGCTATTTCCTAAGGATGATAAGCAGATGATTTCCGACTAGGAATGATAAGCAAAACTTTTGACAGGCAGACACGGTCAAAGTCCAGACTCACTAATGTATCCTAACAACTACCAGTTAGACACACTAATGCAATGCCTGATTCGCTAAGACCAACGCTCTGATACCAACTGTAGTAACCCGAACTAATCCATCCGGACAACGTCCATATTGATTATAAACGAATTATAATAGTTAATAACATAGCGAGGTACTTGACCTCTATATGATACATTTTACAAACGTTGCATTTATTCTTAAAAGGCAATCTATCTTTACATCAAAAATTGATATGATCGTCTATCATTTCACAATATCCAAATGACCTAATCTGTCTTTTACTTAATGATAGTCTTTAATAATCTTCAATGACTCGAATGCAACGTATTTGTATCATAGCTTAATTTGGTCCCATCTAGTATCCTTAATACGAGCTAAAGCACAGCGGAAGTCTTAATTCGTACCTGAGAATAACATGCTTTAAAACGTCAACATAAAGTTGGTGAGATATATAGGTTTGATGCTAGCAGCGTTATAACAATGGACCACAAGATTTCGTATATAATCATTTAATAAAAATATTCTAAGTGGTTGAGCACTTGGTAACCATACTTAACAATTAATCACGTCGCATATTCCCTTTAATATGAAATCTTACTACACTGTACCAAGTGTAGTCACAAAACGAAGTACTGTGCAACCGTTAAATACTGGTCGTCCAGTCCGGTTGGGGTTGTCAGGCCCGATAGATCTATCAACAGGATTCGCGTTTACAATACCGCTGTAAATAGTAGTTACCAAGCTACAGGGAAGTATGCAGTGGTACAACTCAACGTAGAATATATTTTTTAGTTACTTGTGTCCATATCGTAAAATATAAAATGCATGTATTCTCATCCCGAAATATTTAAAGTTTAAAAGTGGGACTATATACTCACCTAATGTATTTTGTAGTAAAAATACATATAACACCATTGATAACTTATAAGGTTGGCCTCGGATTTACGAACCTATATCATTTGTATATTTATTAATATACATAATGGAAATTGAACAAATATATATACATATAAATTTCTTAATTATATCCCTATTTATATTAATAGTATATATATATTTCATATATTTATTTTGTATATAAAAATATTAATATTTATTATGTTATATATATTAGATATATATTTTTATTTAAGTATATATCGTTTGTTTAATAAAACAGGATAACTAATATCATATTAATAATGGTAACAACGATAATAATGATAATTCTTAATGTTACTAATAATAATATTATAACTTTAAAAAAAAATACAAGTATTGGTTTTTAATGAACAAATAATAAATTTTACGATTTTTATTATAATAATATTCATAATCATAATAATAACAATGATAATGGTAAATAAAAAAAATAATATTAATAATAATGTTAAAAATGATAATCATAATAATGATAATGATATCATAATAATGATAATACTTAATTTAATAATTTTAATGATAATAATAATAATAATAATAATAATAATAATAATAATAATAATAATAATAATAACAATAATTATAAAAATAAAATAACATATTATACTCTTTAAAATCTTTGAGTAAAAAGATTTGCTGCAGACAGGACTCGAACCCAAGACCTCTCGCTCACCCTGTAACCTCCTAACCATTTGTCTAATTTCTGTTTTCCTAAATATATTTCCACGAATTTCTCTTTTATCCTATTCCTTCTGTTTCCCCTCTATCTTTTGTTTCTAAAAAAAAAATCCCATGGCCAAGGATTGAACCTGCAACCTCTTGATCACACCCAACACCCCTAACCGTCCCACTGTCCCTGCTTTTCAGTTTTATACTCCTAACTAAACTAGTTAACCCGTTTATTAACAGTCCGGCCCAGACAAAAGATGATACACGGCCCATCAACTAATTCGGCCCAACAGAGGTGCATGGCCCAACTGATACAACTAGTTTTGGAAGAAAAGAAAAAAAAAAAAAAAAAAAAGGTGGCTGGAAAATAGGTACAAGTGGGGTTGGAAGGTGATTGTCAAAACAAGAAGTAAAAAAAATAAAAACGTGTATTCTTCTCCTTTCCAGCGTGCCAACATAATCATACCATTTTTTTTTATTTTTTTTATTTGAATCTTTTGGGCCCGCTGCAAAAACACTTTTTTTTTGTCTTGGTTATTGATGGTTTAAAAACAGAAACAAAGGGATGGCGATGGTGGCTTGAATTAGAGACAAAAAAAAAAAACTTGGCGATGGTCTAGGGTGTTCGGGTTGGGTTGATGATCCTTGGACAACGAAACAGCAACTATGATCGTTTTGGGTTGCATCTGAACACGAGTAGGAACAGAAAAAAAAAAAAAAACGTAGCAAACGATGATTAGGATGTAGTGGTTTGGTGGGTTACATGGTGATCGTCGACATAGTAGTGAAAGGTGGTGGTGTTCTAGTGGTGGAAGCTCACGATGGAAAACAAACCCGAGAGATGGTTGTGGGTTTGTTCACGAACGAGAGGGTGGTTCACAATTGCTAACGGTGACGAGTTTAGTTTGGTGACCGGAGGTAGTGTGATGTGGTAAATCACGATGGACCTTGTGGGTGCAGAGTGTTCTCGGTGGTGGTCTAAAGGTGAGTTTCGAATGTTAACTAGGACCGAATAGAAGTATTAGTATATCGAGCATGTGAAGTTTTTGTTGGGTTGTTGATCATGGTAATTAGGAAAACAGAAAGAGGAGATGTAAGTGGTGATGATGGTCTCTACCTCTTATCTATATATAGATGGAAAGAATAAGAAACAGTTAAATTAAATAATATAATAATAATAATAATTATTGATATGGATATCCTCAATCAATTGAACGTACCAACAGTTAAGCAGCCTAAATTTTTGGATCCATATTACCGACGCTTAGATATTTTAACTTCACGGAGTGAAATATCGTGTCCATTGCTAAACAGTTAACGGATAAAAGTGTTCCTAAAAATCCCAAATTTTTAGATTAAATATATGTAAGTATTTCACTCATTAAATGTTTGAAACCTGATCAAAAAGGTTCAACAATTATTTATTTTCTGTTCCAATCTATATGTACGGAGTACTAATATTTAATCTTAAAAATGTAAAAAAAAAATACTTATAACAAATCTAAAATCCTCGTAATCAATTCTCCACTAACTTTTGTCTATTCCTCAATAATAGACACATTTGTTTTCACTCACCAATCATGTTATCATTTTCCGAATACCGTTAAAAGAAAAGGGTTCCTAGTTCAAAGTAGACCTCTTAAAAGAGACCTTTAAGTCATATATTATAATCTCGCTGATAACTATAATAAATTTATATCGAAACAAAATACGTTCATATAAAGTATTATATATCTAATGCACATAATTATTCGGGAATCACTAAACATGGTAAAAGGGTAATGGATTTCATGAATATAGATTTCAAGCTTTCTAGACTCAACATTACAGATTTTGCTTATCGTGTCGGAAACATATAAAGATTGAGGTTTAAATTTGGTCGGAAATTTCCGGGTCATTACAGTTGCATAGAATATCCCCAAACAGAACCTCTCGTATGTATAATATAATCTCGAAGTACTAAAGCCATCCATTACCTGAATGGGGGTTGTTAGGCCCAATAGATCTATCTTTAGGATTCGCGTCAATTAGGAACAGAACCTCTCGTCTGCCTAATTCTTAGGTTACCAAGCTAAAAGGGGTGATATTCTGTCTAATAATCCAACCATAGAATGTAGTTTTGAGTACTTGTGTCTATTTCGTCAAACATTTATAAAAGTAGCGCATGTATTCTCAGTCCCAAAAATATATATTGCAAAAGCATTTAAAAAGGGAGCAAATGAAACTCACAATACGATATTTTGTAATAAAAATATTCATACGACGGAACTGAACAATGCAGAGTTGGCCTCGGATTCACGAACCTATATCAAGTATATATATTAACACATTGTAGTATTAATCAACTAAGTTTATATATATTTTATAATATATATAGATTAATATCCTTATATATAATTATATTAGTCCTTATTATTTGTTATAATTCTTATATGATACATATACTTTAATAAATAAAATATTAATATAAAAATATTATATTAGTTAATATATTAAAAATCTAATATTAGTATGCTTATGATATATGTAATTAACATATATTTTTATAGATATCTTTTGTTTGTAAAAATAATAATTATAAAAATAATAAAATAATGATAATAATAATAATGATAGTTAAATTTGAAAATACTAAATAATAATAATAATAGTAATAATAATATTAATTGTCATAAAAATCTTAGTTTTTAATTCCTAAACTTATAATTATATCTTCCCTAAATTCTAATTCATAATCACGTTCATAATCGTACATGTATTAATGTAATTGTAATCTTTTTACATAATATTTACTATATCATCTTTTTATTAACTTCTTAATATAAATGTGTTTGTAGTATTAACATGTTCAAAAATAATAATAATAATAATAATAATAATAATAATAATAATAATAATAATAATAATAATTATAATAATAATAATAATTAAAATTATAATAATAATAATAATAATAATAATAATAATAATAATAATAATAATAATAATAATAATAATAATAATAATAATAAAATAATAATAAGAGTATTAGTAAAAACTACCTCAAAGGAGTAGCCCTTAAAGAAAAAGAATGCCCAAGCCCGGGTTTGAACCCGTGACCTCCCGCTATCCCAATAACACTTTAAACCATTCCGCTGTCTGTTCTCTTTCTAATTTAATCTAGGACTTAAACCCGTTTTTATCATTAAACCTAAAACACAAATCAATGGCATAGCAGCAGCCCAACAGAAGAAAACACAGCCCAACAGACTCAAGTAATCACAAGAGCCCAGGTTTTAAAAAAAAAATTTCAGTGGCCTAGGTATAGTTTCGAACTTGGGACCTCTCGTTTAAACACTCAGCCCCTAACCATTGATCCGCTATTTATTTTTCTGTTTATTTCCATTTTCTTCTTCTTTAACAATTCATCATCATCAACCTAAAACGTTATCAATCATCATCATTAAATCCGTGATCACATAATACGATCATCAACATCTTCGTTTTCCATCATCATCATTCCGTTAATTTTCATCTTCATCACCTCTTTATCATCGTTATCGTGTTTAACCTTATCATTATCCAATCGTCATTATCTTTTATTATATGTTACTATTCATCATCTTCAACATCAACCTCTAAAAGGACCCGTTCATATACATTATAAACGATTCACAATAGTTGATTACATTGCGAGGTATTTGACCTCTATATGATACATTTTACAAACATTGCAATCGATTTTAAAAGACAAACTTTCTTTACAACGAAAATTGACGGTATGTACACCATTTCATAATACATCCAACTATAATTGACTTAATAATAATCTTAATGAACTCAATGACTTGAATGCAACGTCTTTTAAAATATGCCATGAATGACTCCAAGTAATTTCCTTAAAATGAGCTAATGCACAGCGGAAGATTTCTTTAATAGCTGAGAATAAACATGCTTTAAAGTGTCAACCAAAAGGTTGGTGAGTTCATAGGTTTATCATAACAATCATTTCAATATATTAATAGACCACAAGATTTCCGTTTATAAATATATGTACACTCGCAAGTGTATAAAAGTATTCTATAAGTTGTAGGCACCTGGTAACAAGCCTTAACGTTCATGTTTTACCCTCTGAAGTACACCAGATCAGGTGTGTTTAAAATAACCTCGAATACTAAAGCATCCCATAGTCAGGATGAGGTTTGTCAGGCCCAATAGATCTATCTTTAGGATTCACGCCTACCGTACATAGACAAGTAGTTTAATATTACCAAGCTAAGGGTATATTTCTGGTTTAAACCCACATAAAAATAGTTATAGTACTTGTGCCTATTTCGTAAAACATTTATAAAAACAGCACATATATTCTCAGTCCCAAAAATATATATAAAAGGGAGCAAATGAAACTCACAATACTGTATTTTGTAGTAAAAATACATATGACGTCATTGAACAAGTGCAATGTTGGCCTTGGATTCACGAACGTATCAATATTGAGATTCAATATTGCAGGAAAAGTACGTAGACGCAACGGAGATGATAAACACTAGTTTGACTCACGAGCAATACTCCCGAACCATACCCATAACCTCCATAGCTTTAACCCATAATTTCCTTAGCTCTATCCCGCTCGAAAAACAATTTCGAAATCACTCGGACAGCACTCCGTCATAATATTTTATGTATACTTATAATATCTTGAAATAATACGGAGTAAATATATATATGTAAATCGATTGAGAGAGTTTAGAGAAAATATTTTCAAGTTTCTATCAAATAATGAAACCTATTGAATTCTATTTATAATAGATTTTTGAATTATTAAAGTGAATTATTAAAGCATGAATTATTAAAGTGAATTATTAAAGTATGAAATATTAAAGTGAATTATTAAAGTATGAATTATTAAAGTGAATTATTAAATTATGAATTATTAAAGTGAATTATTAAAGTATGAATTATTAAATTGAATTATTAAAGTGAATTATTAAAGTATGAATTATTAAAGTGAATTATTAAAGTATGAATTATTAAAGTGAATTATTAAAGTATGAATTATTAAAGTTAAGGTAAAGTAAAAATAAAGTAAAGGTAAAGTTTAAGTATAGTAAGAGTATAAAACTAAGTACGTATAATACGCGTATAAATATATATAATATTAATTTAAATCATTATATATATTTAATAAAATAAAATATAAATATCGTTATATATATTTAATAAAATAAAATATAAATATCGTTATCTTTATCATACTGGTTAAGTAATGAGTTGTTAAAAGTGGTTCTAGATATTTATAAAAGTTATATATGTTTTAATAATAAAGTTCTTTTTAAACTGAAAACGTTTTTGTACGTTTGAAACTAAATCAAATAAATATGATAATTTTGTTTTCCAAACCTAAATATATTTAAGAAGCATTTTGTTTAAAGGTTAAAATAATGGAAATCGTTATATCATAAAACGTTTTAGAAAAGTAAAATCATATATTTTCATAATAGGTTTTAAGTTTTTAAATTACAGTCTGTTGGTGAAGCATGCGATAAAGTTCAAAGGTTAAATAAACGTATGAAATAATCTTAATGAAAAATGTCGAGTTACTTAACTTGTCGATATCTAACATCTAAGTTATTTACACTCCACGTTCTTACTTATAAATCACTTTACCATTTTTCGAATGTCGTCAAAAAGAATAGATTTCTTAAATCACAGTGGACCTTATAACATAGACCCGTAATCATATCACAATGTATCTGATAAATCAATCATTTGATATTATCTTCTAATTCCATCGATAAACATATTGAAACAAATACGTTCATGTAAAGTATTATACGTTTAATACTTTATTAATATTTTTAACTTATAATATATATATATATATACATATATATACATATTTATTTATATATAACGGTTCGTGAATCGTCGAAATTTGGTCGAGGTTATAATGAATGTATGAACACAATTTAAAATTCTTGAGATTTAACTTAACAAACTTTGCTTATCGTGTCGGAATAATATAAAGATAAAGTTTAAATTTGGTCGGAAATTTCCGGATCGTCACAGTACCTACCCGTTAAAGAAATTTCGTCCCGAAATTTGAGTAAGGTCGTCATGGTTAACCATAAAACTGTTTTCATGAAGAATATGTGTTGATAAATAGAGTTTCATCATTACTGAGTAATGTAGATAAAAGGATTCGATTATGTGAAGCGTACGAGGGTAGCTGTCACAACAGTTTGAGATAGAAATTTAACTTTTGACGTAGTCACGGTGGATTTCTGGAATTCAAGGGATTTAAAGAAATCTTTAAAATCTGAATAAAATTTGATTCTTCGGAGATTAAGGAATAGGATCTTCTTTGGTTAAATGCGATAATCTGTTTTGATTGCTCTGTCGGATATTTCATTATAAATCCACCCTCTTTATTTCCTTTATATTTTGGAGTTCCATCCTTTTGTTTTCTCTTCTCGACTTTAAGTCAGCGAATAATGGTTCAGAATTCGTAAGTATGGAGTTTCGAATGAACATGACTAATGTTCTAAGGAAGAAATTGTAATAGCACGATCTTGATTGGTTAATTACTAGAATTCAAGAGAAAAGACAGAATTATCAAGAAATTATGTTCTTGATATGTTTAGAGATTAGATAGAATGTAAGAGTCGCGAAACATGTCACATGATGACGTTATGGTCTGTGAATCACCATGTTTCATTAGAAACTCAGCATGACTTACTGTAATATAATCACGTTGATCAAGTGTCATTATATTATACTAACTCATGCTTCAGTTCCCAACACTACTTCGAAAACATTCATACTTCAAACTCGAAGATTTCAGATTTTAGAAACTAAACAGTTTCCTTTATGATATAACACTGATATCGCGAAGAGATAAATGATTTCGAACAAGAATACTTATGAAAATATCCTCAGAAATATCGAAGATATTTATGATGATATTTTTGGAATTTCTAAGATCGAAGGTTGATGAAGAAAGATTTTTCGCAAGATTTTAACATGACTTCGAAGCAGGATATTCTCTAAAGATTTCATCGGATCCAGAATTACCTGGATTCTTTGAATATAGGGTTTGGTCCTTGTATTTGTCCTTGGTCTCCTTCATGGTTAGCTCAATCTATTTTTCAGTACCAAATTTTCTAACGAGCGTTCCCAACATTCCATTCTTTATTATCAAACTTTTGACCGTTTAGACCATCTACGATTTTGTTGTTTCCTCTGCATTTAATGTTACCATACCTGGGTCATCGGTTATCAATCCGAGGTGGTTTCAAGAGAATTGTGTTTTTAGATGATTAAACGTTGATGGTAATATGGTGGAATATAAAAGGTTCCCCGGTAACAATAAAGAGCACGCATATATATATCAAAATTATGATATGGTTGTTTCGAACGAAAAGTCAAAGTTGATTTGCTGGAGCTGTGACAAAATTTGCTACTTTGAAAAGGAATTGCAAAGTGATTTTCGGTAATAACAACACACAGGGAGCTAGCACAGATACGTGTTAAACGTTTACTCAGGTTCCGAGTGTTTTCAGGTGCATAACTATATGCATCGATCTTTTCTTCCATAGATGAAGTGCGGTTAGTTTATCCTCTCGATTGAGGTGTTTTCAAGAATCATGAAAGATTTGAATGCAGATTGTAATCGTCAAGATACAAATGAAGTTTAGGATGAAATCAAGTGGCAAACTTGAAGAATTGGTTAGTTTCATATGTTATAATCAAAATTTTAATTCATTTTAATTGTCCAATGTTATTAGTCCACAATCGATAGTCCACAATTAACAGTCCAATAATCCATATATAGTTTAATATATAATATTCGAATTAATTAATACGTATCGTGACCCGTATACATGTCTCAGACTCGATCACAACTCAAAGTATATATATTATTGTAGAATCAACTTCAACCCTGTATAGCTAACTTCAGCATTACTGCATATAGAGTGTCTATGGTTTTTCCAAATAATATATATATATATGCGTCGATATGATATGTCAAAACCTTGTATACGTGTCTCGATATTTAAAGTGCGTAAAAATAAATAACAGAAATTAAATGACGATAAATAAAATTGCAAGAATATAAATTGCGATAAATAAAATGTAATCAGTTAGCTAGGAACAGTTAGCGTGGATTCTTAACAAAATTTCTCATAGTTAATTTGTTTGTTTCTAACAAATTTTATTTTGTCCAATGTTTTCTTCATTATGCCACTTGTTGGATTCTGATAGTCCAAAATCTAAATATAAAATTGGATGAAAATGATTATTCTGCGGTGAACGGATACGTATATCGGTGGTTGTAAGTAGGATAGTAAATGAATGTTGAATCAGATTCGAAGAATGTACAATGTAACTTATTAATGTGAAATCTAAATATTCCTCATGTATTACCTACCCGTTAAAATATTTTCACCATTAACAGTTTGTACGAAAGAATTTTTAATTACAATCTTTATGAAAAAAAATATATATACCTATATATTTTTTTCGGATGTAATCATGGATTTAATGATTCAATATGATACTAAACTCATTTGATTTACCGTTAGAACAAGAATATATAATCTCTAAAACATTAGAGATTACATAATCGCTATGTAGAATGAAAATAAATGATGTAGAACGTCATGTAGAACGATGATTATACTCGAGGTACAGAATGAGATGTCGAAGCTGGTGATGCGGATGTTGTTGTTGGTGGTACTAGTGATGTTGGTGCTGAGGCTGGTGATGTTACTGGTGTTGGTGATACTGCAGGTGCTTGCAAATTGTGTACCGTGCTCTCTAAAGTTAACACTCGAGCTCCGAGTTCTTTAACTTCTTCTACTAACCCTGGTTGGTTATCGGTGTGAGGTAAAGGTCGGATATCTTCTCTAGTTCCGTTAATGGTAGTCTCAAGACGAAGAATTCTTGCAAAAAGGGTATAAACGGTGTTGCGAACGGGTTCGCCGGTTAGCGGGTCAAGTACTCCAAGGTTAGGTGGTAGATTTGGTTCATGATATGGAGTACCTTCTTCCCTTCTCCATAGGGTGAGTATGTCACGAACCCACCCCCATTTTCTCCAGTAATCACGGTAGTTGATTGGTTGGTGTGCTCCTATCACGCTGTCTTTTGAGTCAGAGGAACTTGGTCGATTCGTAGAGGCCATCTTAAGCGATCCCAGAAAAGATTTTTGGTATGAAGAGTTTAGTGACAGAAATTGATAGTTGGATGGTATTCTCAATGCATAATGTGCATAGATATATATAGTACCAGGATCCCTTAAATTACGGAGAAATTTACGAGAGATATCAGGCAAGGTCTACAGTAACAGATACGCTAAGATATGAATTTTGTCTATACACTTATTCATACAATCAATGCAGTAAAAGGTGTCTAGACTAAGAATAATGAGCAGGTAATTTCCTAAAGATGATAAGCAGATGATTTCCAACAAAAATGATAAGCGAAACTTTTGACATGCAGACACGGTCGAAGTCCAGACTCACTAATGCATCCTAACGACTATCAGTTAGACACACTAATGCAGACCTGGTTCGCTAAGACCACCGCTCTGATACCAACTGAAAGGACCCATTCATATACATTATAAACGATTCACAATAGTTGATTACATCGCGAGGTATTTGACCTCTATATGACACATTTTACAAACATTGCAATCGTTTTTAAAAGACAAACTTTCTTTACAACAAAAATTGACGGTATGCACACCATTTCATAATACATCCAACTATAATTGACTTAATAATAATCTTGATGAACTCAATGACTTGAATGCAACGTCTTGTAAAATATGCCATGAATGACTCCAAGTAATTTCCTTAAAATGAGCTAATGCACAGCGGAAGATTTCTTTAATACCTGAGAATAAACATGCTTTAAAGTGTCAACCAAAAGGTTGGTGAATTCATAGGTTTATCATAACAATCATTTCAATATATTAATAGACCACAAGATTTCCGTTTATAAATATATGTACACTCGCAAGTGTATAAAAGTATTCTATAAGTTGTAGGCACCCGGTAACAAGCCTTAACGTTCATGTTTTACCCTCTGAAGTACACCAGATCAGGTGTGTTTAAAATAACCTCGAATACTAAAGCATCCTATAGTCAGGATGGGGTTTGTCAGGCCCAATAGATCTATCTTTAGGACTCGCGCCTACCATACATAGACAAGTAGTTTAATATTACCAAGCTAAGGGTATATTTCTAGTTTAAACCCACGTAGAATTAGTTTTAGTACTTGTGCCTATTTCGTAAAACATTTATAAAAACAGCGCATATATTCTCAGTCCCAAAAATATATATAAAAGGGAGCAAATGAAACTCACAATACTGTATTTTGTAGTAAAAATACATATGACGTCATTGAACAAGTGCAATGTTGGCCTTGGATTCACGAACGTATCAATATTGAGATTCAATATTGCAGGAAAAGTACGTAGACGCAACGGAGATGATAAACACTAGTTTGACTCACGAGCAATACTCCCGAACCATACCCATAACCTCCATAGCTTTAACCCATAATTTCCTTAGCTCTATCCCGCTCGAAAAACAATTTCGAAATCACTCGGACAGCACTCCGTCATAATATTTTATGTATACTTATAATATCTTGAAATAATACGGAGTAAATATATATATGTAAATCGATTGAGAGAGTTTAGAGAAAATATTTTCAAGTTTCTATCAAATAATGAAACCTATTGAATTCTATTTATAATAGATTTTTGAATTATTAAAGTGAATTATTAAAGCATAAATTATTAAAGTGAATTATTAAAGTATGAATTATTAAAGTGAATTATTAAAGTATGAATTATTAAAGTGAATTATTAAAGTATGAATTATTAAATTGAATTATTAAATTGAATTATTAAAGTGAATTATTAAAGTATGAATTATTAAAGTGAATTATTAAAGTATGAATTATTAAAGTGAATTATTAAAGTATGAATTATTAAAGTTAAGGTAAAGTAAAAATAAAGTAAAGGTAAAGTTTAAGTATAGTAAGAGTATAAAACTATGTACGTATAATACGCGTATAAATATATATAATATTAATTTAAATCATTATATATATTTAATAAAATAAAATATAAATATCGTTATATATATTTAATAAAATAAAATATAAATATCGTTATCTTTATCATACTGGTTAAGTAATGAGTTGTTAAAAGTGGTTCTAGATATTTATAAAAGTTATATACGTTTTAATAATAAAGTTCTTTTTAAACTGAAAACGTTTTTGTACGTTTGAAACTAAATCAAATAAATATGATAATTTTGTTTTCCAAAACTAAATATATTTAAGAAGCATTTTGTTTAAAGGTTAAAATAATAGAAATCGTTATATCATAATACGTTTTAGAAAAGTAAAATCATATATTTTCATAATAGGTTTTAAGTTTTTAAATTACAGTCTGTTGGTGAAGCATGCGATAAAGTTCAAAGGTTAAATAAACGTATGAAATAATCATAATGAAAAATGTCGAGTTACTTAACTTGTCGATATCCAACATCTAAGTTATTTACACTCCACGTTCTTACTTATAAATCACTTTACCATTTTTCGAATGTCGTCAAAAAGAATAGATTTCTTAAATCACAGTGGACCTTATAACATAGACCCGTAATCATATCACAATGTATCTGATAAATCAATCATTAGATATTATCTTCTAATTCCATCGATAAACATATTGAAACAAATACGTTCATGTAAATTATTATACGTTTAATACTTTATTAATATTTTTAAGTTATAATATATATATATATACATATATATACATATTTATTTATATATAACGGTTCATGAATCATCGAAATTTGGTCGAGGTTATAATGAATGTATGAACACAATTTAAAATTCTTGAGATTTAACTTAACAAACTTTGCTTATCGTGTCGGAATAATATAAAGATAAAGTTTAAATTTGGTCGGAAATTTCTGGATCGTCACAACCTCATCTTTTTCATAGTCATCACTACTGTACCTCATCACTTTCCATCATCATCATTTCGTTTCTCACAGTAAATAGAATACAATTTACAGAAATCGGGACTGCAGCAACGAAGCAGGAACTGTAGCAGCATGAATCAAAATAGTTTTTAAGTGATGATTGAGTGGTGGGTTTCGATAGCCCAAGTGGGTTTCTTTGGTAGATTGTTTAGGACAGTGAGGGTGGTGATGATTTGTTGTAATGAGCATAGGTGATGATTAAATGGAAGAGAAATCGAAGGTGATGATGAGTAGTATTGTTCTCCAACAAAAATAGTATCAATCAACCGAAATAGTTTGATTGTTAGTTTATAACTCGAAACTGACGATTGTTGTTATAATGGTGATTGTGGGTTTAATCAAACAGTAAAACAACCGAGGTGAATAGCGTAGTGACCCGAACTTTTCCATGTTTATATATATTAAATAAAATTGATATTTACATGATTATGTGTTTCCAACATGTTAAGCAATCAAACTTGTTAAGACTTGATTAATTAAAATAGGTTTGATATAGACAATTGACTACCCAAGTTGACCGGTGATTCACGAACGTTAAAACTTGTAAAAACTATATGATGACATATATATGATTATATATATAATTAACATGATATTATGATAATTAAGTATCTCATTAGGTATTTTAACAATGAGTTATATACATAAAATTGTGTTTATTGAATTACGAAACTTGAAACGATATATATAACGATTATCGTTATAACAACGTCTTACTAATTACATATGAATCATATTAAGATATTGTTACACTATGTTTAATTATGATAAATGATAAGTAAACATGTCATTATGTATATTAACAATGAACTACATATGTAAAACAAGACTACTAACTTAAGAATTTCGAAACGAGACATATATGTAACGATTATCGTTGTAACAACATTTAAATGTATATATATCATACTAAGATATATTAATATATCATAATATCATGATAATGTAATAATTTAACATCTCTTTAGATATAATAAACAATGGGTTAACAACATTTAACAAGATCGTTAACCTAAAGGTTTCAAAACAACATTTACATGTAACGACTAACGATGACTTAACGACTCAGTTAAAATGTATATACATGTAGTGTTTTAATATGTATTCATACACTTTTGAAAGACTTTAAGACACTTATCAAAATACTTCTACTTAACAAAAATTCTTGCAATTACATCCTCGTTCAGTTTCATCAACAATTCTACTCGTATGCACCCGTATTCGTACTCAAACAATACACAGCTTTTAGATGTATGTACTATTGGTATATACACTCCAATGATCAGCTATTAGCAGCCCATGTGAGTCACCTAACACATGTGGGAACCATCATTTGGCAACTAGCATGAAATATCTCATAAAATTACAAAAATATTAGTAATCATTCATGACTTATTTACATGAAAACAAAATTACATATCCTTTATATCTAATCCATATACCAACAACTAAAAACACCTATAAACACTTTCATTCTTCAATTTTCTTCATCTAATTAATCTCTCTCAGGTTCCATCTTCAAGTTCTAAGTGTTCTTCATAAATTCTACAAGTTCTAGTTTCATAAAATCAAGAATACTTCCAAGTTTACTAGCTCACTTCAAATCTTGTAAAGTGATCATCCAACCTCAAGAAATCCTTGTTGGTTACAGTAAGATATCATTCTAAATCAAGGTAATACTCATATACAAACTTTGATTCAATTCCTATAACTATAACTATCTTAATTCGAGTGATAATCTTACTTGAACTTGTTTTCGTGTCATGATTCTACTTCAAGAACTTTCAAGCCATCCAAGATCCTTTGAAGCTAGATCATTTCTTGTCACTTCCAGTAGGTTTACCTACTAAACTTGAGGTAGTAATGATGTTCATAACATCATTCGATTCATACATATAAAACTATCTTATTCGAAGATTTGAACATGTAATCACTAGAACATAGTTTAGTTAAATCTAAACTTGTTCGCAAACAAAAGTTAATCCTTATAACTTGACTTTTAAAATCAACTAAACACATGTTCTATATCTATTTGATATGCAAACTTAATGATTTAAAACCAAAAAACACAAAAAATACCGTAAAACCGGATATACGCCGTCGTAGTAACACCGCGGGCTGTTTTGGGTTAGTTATTTAAAAACTATGATAAACTTTGATTTAAAAGTTGTTCTTCTGGGAAAATAATTTTTCTTATGAACATGAAACTATATCCAAAATTCATGATTAAACTCAAAGTGGAAGTATGTTTTTCCAAAATGGTCATCTAGACGTCGTTCTTTCGACTGAAATGACTACCTTTACAAAAACGACTTTAAAACTATACTTTTTTATGTTTAGATTCATAAAATAGAGTTCAATATGAAGCCATAGCAATTTGATTCACTCAAATCGGATTTAAACGAAGAAGTTATGGGTAAAACAAGATTGGATATTTTTTTGATTGATTGTAGCTACGGGAAATATTGTAACAATTCTATACAAATCATATCCTAGCTAACTTATATTGTATTATACATGTATTCTAATGTTATCTTAGGATACCATAGACACGTATGCAAATGTTTTGACATATCATATCGGCCCATGTATATATATTATTTGGAACAACCATAGACACTCTATATGCAGTAATGTTGGAGTTAGCTATACAGGGTTGAGGTTGATTCCAAAAATATATATACTTTGAGTTGTGATCTAGCCTGAGATGTGTATACACTGGTTCGTTGATTGATTCAAGATAATATATAACAATTTATTTCTGTACATCTAACTGTGGACAACTAGTTGTAGGTTACTAACGAGGACAGCTGACTTAATAAACTTAAAACATCAAAATGTATAAAAAGTGTTGTAAATATATTTTGAACATACTTTGATATATATGTACATATTTGTTATAGGTTCATGAATCGACCAGTGGCCAAGTCTTACTTCCCGACGAAGTAAAAATCTGTGAAAGTGAGTTATAGTCCCACTTTTAAAATCTAATATTTTGGGATGAGATTTAACGACACGTCAAAGTACACTTGACGACCATCGTTATCTTGGTCCCACAGCTTGATCATAACTCTATATGAATTTAATAAATAACCTTGCATTCTTTGTTTAAAAATGATTTCCTATAAAGGAAATCTACCAAAATATGTAAGTTTAGAAAAACCATACATTATTACTTAACCAAAAGTTGACCAAAACAAAGTCAACAACATCCATTATTAAATGTATCAAAATAGAATGCAAGTTATTGTTTAACAAAAGCTGCCATCATAAATATGCAGAGTCTCTAAGCACAGCGAAAGCAATCAATCATGAACCTGAGAATAAAACATGCGAGTAACTGTCAACAAAAATATTGAGTGAATTATAGGTTTAATATTGCAAACAATATTTAATTTAAACCGTAAAAATTTATGTTTGAAAACATAAAAACTCCTTTTTGGACCACAAAATTATATGCTAGAAAACATATAAAAACATTATTCAATTTACCGTGAGCCACCTGGTAACCACTTAACCATTTATTTACCTTTGCCAAACACAATAAATAATATACACCGAACAAATGTATCTACAACAAATTACGAAGTAATAAACATTCCGATTATAAATTGCTAGCGCGACTAGCTCGAAATGAGGTTGTCAAACCCGATAGATCTATCCATAGGATTCGCGTTCACCATTAGAAACCAGTGATTACAGTTACCAGACTAGAGAATATTTTTGTTCAACTCACAATGAATAATTTAAACCAACCTCCACTTGTGTCCAAAATATAAAATAAATTGCATGTATTCTCATCCCAAAAGATTTAAATAGAAAAATGGGACTATAACTCACCTTAATAGCAAACGAAGTAACCACACAAATATGCGAATAGCAAATGAAGTAAAGTGATCAGGAATGATCACAACGCCGACCTATAAATAAAGAAGATCTATATAAATAACTAACTTAGGTCAAGTCTTAGTATGATAGCTATTGTACATGTTGCAAGTAATCATAGAACAATACTCAACATGCATCGGTTTGATCGGAACAGCGTACGGACACACACTTTCTATTTTTAGAAAGTTTCTATTTTTAGCAGGTTTCCATTTTTAGAAAGTTTCTATTTTTGGAAAGTTTCTATTTTTGGAAAGTTTCTATTTTTGGAAAGTTTCCAAATTTAGAAAGTTTCTATTTTTAGAAAGTTTTAAGTTAGGAAAGTTTCCTTATTTAGAAAGTCAACAAAAGTCAACTGAAAGTCAAAGTCAACCAAAAGTCAACTCAAAAGTCAACCTTGGTTAAACATAGTCAACGTTAATTTTAAAAGTGTAAGTTGTAATAATAATGTAAGTTGTAATGTTTATTAAAGTTAAATATATCTAATTATGTCATAACATAGGTTTAATTAAATTAAAATGAATTATTAAAGTTAATATAAGTTTAAATGATATAATTAATATAACATAAGTGATTAATTAATTAATTAAATATTAGTCATAATATAAGTATTATTAATTAATAATAAATTTTAAATCATATCATAAGTATTATTAATTAATAATGAATTATTAATCATATCATAAGTTTCTAATTATAATTATTAAATCATAAGTATTTAATAATTAAATTTTAATTAAATAATAACTAAGCCTTATAATAATTAAATAATTAATTAATCTTTATTATAAGTCTTATAATAATAATCTCATAATATAAGTTTAATACTTATCATAAGTGTTTTCCATTAATAATAAGAGTATTATTAATCATAAGTTTAATTAAAATGTTAATTAAATCGTAAGTAATAATTAAATGATATAATAAATATATATCATAAGTCTTAAATTAAAATAATTACTTTTTATATCATAAGTAATTTATTAATAATGAATTTCATTATTTATATCATAAGTCTTATTTAATAACCATAAGTTTTAATTAAAAGTTCATCGGGTCATAACTTGAGTCACGGGAATCAGTTTTCGGAGAGTCTTATATATATCTTCGCCTAAACGACCCACCCGACACATTAATGTGCTCAAGAACACAACAAGAATAGCAAACAAGTCGTGAGTTTCAGCCCTTAATCAGTTTGGATCTTTAATCCGCTCAAAAACGTGTTTTAGTCATAACGGGTGATCCGTGGCCCGGATTTCGATGACCCGAACATGAATGTTCATCCCATCATCAATCCTAACACACTAGTACACACTAAACACTCTAAAAATGGTCACAAAGTCGGACCACACCTGGTACAATTCGTTTTTATATTTTAATCTCAATATAACATCATTTTAATCATAACTAGAGCTCCGGGAATCGAAATGACATGAATCCGGAGTCTAAAATTAATGTCTTGATGAGAGGAACTTATCTAGACTCTTTAATTTCACTTTTATTACAGTTAAGTTTACAGAAAATATCAAACAAGCTGCTGTCCCAAAACAATCAAATCGAAAACATGAATTATCGAGTGAATCTACGCATACAATCAACAATAGAACAACATACTATAATCATACTATCATTATAACATGAAAATGCAGAAAAATAATTGAAAAATCAAAAAGCTAGGGTTAGGGTTTATACCCTAATCGAGAAATAAAAGATATGTGCGTGTAGAGAAGAACGAGAGCAACCCGATTATGTTAAAAGCCCTATGATCCAAGCAAGAATTTTTTATGAGATGATGATGATGTTGATGTGGTTGTTGATGGCCAAAAAAAAAAAAGAGGGAGGGAGAAAAATGCTAGAGAGAAATATTAGGTTTTAAGGAAATGTGTTAAATGGAATGTAAAAATCAAAAAAAATGGGAAAACAAAAGCTAAACACCCCCTCCCCATGGGGTGTCATGCCATTTGGAGTAGGATGGGTCCCATTTGTGGGCCAAATTGATGCTAATAGTATTAGCTTATGGCCCGAATGCCCGAACGAAGCCCGAAACGCGAAAACACCGCTACGCGATTAAATATTCGGAGAGATAACAAATACGCGACGAATAAAATATATAAACACTAAATATAAACATATGACATTAAAATATCATATTTAAAATAATTAGGACTTAAAAATCCCAAAAGCTCAACTGTTGGTTTAAAAACCGAAAAGATTCGCCGGATAGAAATCCGCGACACGTAGAAACGTACAATTTAAGATATGAATACAAATATTCATATAACACATAATAATTAATATATTATTACAAAAATAATAATATAGGTCATAGAAATGACGTGGCACGAATAACATTTAACGGTCGTTAAATAATTAACGGTAAAAGATAACGAAAAAAGTAGGGTCGTTACAGTACCTTCCCGTTACGGAAATTTCGTCCCGAAATTTAAGCAGGTGCAGGGGTTGACTCAGCATCTGGGAACAAATGTGGGTACTTCTGCTTCATCTGGTCTTCACACTCCCAAGTGCACTCGGGACCGCGTCTGGCGTTCCATCTAACTCGAACAATAGGAATTCGCCTCTCCTTAAGAGTCTTAACCTCTCGGTCCATAACTTCAACAGGCTCCTCAATAAAATGAAGTTGCTTATCAAAATGAAGTTCCTCCAAAGGAATAGTCTGATCGGCCTCAGCCAAACACTTCTTTAAATTCGATACATGGAAAACATCGTGAACAGCACTGAGTTCTTGTGGCAATTTCAAACGATAAGCCACTGGTCCAACTCTCTCAATAATCTCAAACGGTCCCACAAAACGAGGATTCAACTTTCCCCTTTTACCAAAATGCACCACTCCTTTCCAAGGTGATACCTTCAACATAACACAATCACCGACCTGAAATTCGATATCGTTCCTTCTCTTATCAGCGTAACTCTTTTGCCTACTTCTGGCGGTTCTCAATTTTTCTTTAATCTGTACAATCTTCTCAGTAGTCTCGTGAATAATTTCTGGACCTGTGAGTTGAGCATCCCTAACCTCATTCCAACAAATAGGAGACCTACATTTTCTACCATACAGAGCTTCAAATGGTGCGGCCTTAATACTTGCATGATAACTGTTGTTATAAAAAAATTCAGCTAGCGGCAAGTACTTATCCCAACCATTACCAAAATCAATGATGCATGCTCGTAACATGTCTTCCAACGTTTGAATGGTTCTCTCACTCTGTCCATCTGACCATGGATGATAAACAGTGTTCATATCCAATTTAGTTCCCAAAGCATCTTGTAAGGACTGCCAAAACCTCGATGTAAATCAACTTTCTCGGTCCGAAATAATTGATACGGGAACACCATGTCTCGAAACAATCTCCTTCAAATACAAACGAGTAAGCTTCTTCATTGAATCTGTTTCCTTAATTGGCAAGAAATGAGTTGACTTAGTGAGTCGGTCAACAATCACTCAAATGGTATCATAACCACCCAAAGCTCTTGGTAACTTCGTAATTAAGTCCATCGTTATACCTTCCCTCTTCCACTCGGGAATTTCAGGTTGCACCAAAAGTCCTGACTGTTCTGATGTTCAGCTTTAACTTTAGCACTGGTCAAACACTTAGCCACATATGTAGCCACATCAGCCTTCAAATGAGGCCTCCAATACAGCTCCTTAAGATCATGATACATCTTTCCTGAACCAGGATGAATAGAGTACCTAGAACTATGAGCCTCCTCTAGAACAAGTTGTCGCAGATCACCAAACTTCGGAACCCAAAGGCGCCCCGCAAAATATCGAGTACCATCAGTTCGTACCTCTAACTGTTTACTCAAGCCTCGGACCTTCCCGTTACAAAATTCTCCTCCTTCAAGGCTTCTTGTTGTGCCTCAAGAATCTGCCTAGCGAGGTTTGTTCGAATTGTCATATTCAAGGCCCTAAACCTGCGAGGTTCAGCCCCTTTCTTTACGACTTAACGCATCAGCCACAACATTGGCCTTTCCCGGATGATATAAAAGCTCACAATCATAATCATTCAACATCTCAATCCATCTTCATTGCCTCATATCTAACTGTTTCTGATCAAGGATATGTTGAAGACTTTTGTGATCAGCGTACACAGTACTTTTGACCCCATATAAGTAATGTCTCTAATTCTTGAGTGCGAACACAACAGCTCCCAATTCTACATCATGGGTTGTATAATTATGTTCATAAATCTTCAACTGACGTGACGCGTAAACAATGACTTTCTTTCGTTGCATCAAAACACAACCAAAGTCTTGACACGGAGCATCACAATAGATAACAAGATCATCACTACTCTCAGGTAGTGATAATATCGGTGCAGAAGTTAACTTCTTCTTCAGAGTTTGGAAAGCAGACTCTTGTTCACTCTTCCACTCGTACTTCTTCCCCTTATGCGTTAAAGCAGTCAGAGCTTTCGCTACTCGTGAAAAATCTTGAATGAACCTTCTATAATATCCTGCTAATCCTAGAAACTGGCGAATTTGAGTAGTCACATAAGTGGCATAGATATTTAAGGCAATTCTCTCAAGGGAGATAACGAGGATCATGGACTTCAAAGTAAATTTTCATTACATTTCCGAAAGGAAGACGTACGAAAGGTGTGATATTTCAACGAGAGTGTACTTCCTTATACAATGAGCGAGGAAATCTAGGATTCATCCATATTCTTAAATTTATATGCGGATGAAAAGAACGCGAATCATGGGTTATAAAGAATGGCCGACTCCAGATGAGATAAATCTCCAAAAATAATTTCGTGCACCTCAAAGTATTGAATCCTAGGATTGATGTTTACGAGGGTGTTGTGGTTGACAGCGAATATGGAGAGTAGAAACTCCTCAAACGATCTAGTGTAATATATATCCATGATACCCACTATAACAACAGTTGGGGTAGAAACCCACCTAGCACCTTTTCTACAATAGGGTGACCACCGAGCGTGAAACATCCGCGACTAATCCTCCCGGACGGAATCTTCAACAGTAGGTCCCATTGCGTTGATCGACTCCAAGTAATGTCCTTTAAATGAGCAAATGCACAGCGGAAGACTTAATTCGTACCTGAGAATAACATGCTTTAAAACGTCAACATAAAGTTGGTGAGATATATAGGTTTGATGCTAGCAGCGTTATAACTATGGACCACAAGATTTCATATTTATACATAATACACTCCTCGTGTATGAAAAGTCATTGAGCACTTGGTAACCATACTTAACATTTAAATCACAGCAGCATATTCTTAAATAAACCCTACACCGTACCAAGTGTAGTAACGAAACGAAGTACTGTGCAACCGTTAAAAACTGGTCGTCCAGCCCGGTTGGGGTTGTCAGACCCGATAGATCTATCAACAGGATTCGCGTTTACGCTCCTCACGTAAATATTAGCTACCAAGTATAAAGAAATATGCTATGGTACAACTCAACGTAGAATTTATTTTTGATCACTTGTGTCCATAACGTAAATCATTTATAAAAACAGCGCATGTATTCTCAGCCCAAAATATTTAGAGTTTAAAAGGGACTATATACTCACCTAATGTATTTTGTAGTAAAAATACATATAACACCATTGGTAACTTATAAGGTTGGCCTTCGATTCACGAACCTATATCATTTGGATATTTATTAATACACATATTCGTAGCGTATAAATTTATATATATTTACTTTATTAATTATATCATTTTTATCTTAGTAATATATATATAACATTATTAGTGATGTAATTTATTTATTTAATAATTTATGTTTCATTATTTATTTATATAATTTCATTTATGCTAGTATAGTTAAGTTTTGTATTATATATATCTTTTTATATAAACAGTCTTTTGTTTACAAAATATAGTTATAATAATACTAAAATGGTTATAATGATAAAAATCATACTTTTTAATACTAATAATAATAATAATAATAATAATAATAGTATTAGTAATAGTTTTTATGAAAGTAATGATAGATTAAAAATAATGATATTTTCGTTTAATAATAATAATACTAATAGTTCCAAATGTAATATTAATACTAAGTGTTAATGAAAATAATAATAACATAATTTATATTAATGATGATAATAATAATAATTAGTTTAACACTAATTTTAATACTTATTAACAATAACACTATTATGATAATAATTAAAGTATTCTACCTTTTAAAGCTCTTTTCATAAAAAAAAATAGCCTAGGACGGGACTCGAACCCGTGACCTCCTGAATACTTGACAACACCCACGACCACTGCACCACTTCTATTTTTATGATTTAATCCATAACACGGCCCAAAAATATAGCCTAATTTGCGAACCCAATTTAAGTTACAGTGGCCCATTAACTAATGTTTTTATCTCATTTTGTACAATACACAGGATATGCAACGGGATAAAGGAATGCAGCTGTAGTACCTTCTTTTCAATATCATTTTAACGTTTTCTATTGATTTCCTTTATCAATGATCCATCACCTTTAATTGCTATCATCACCATACTTTAAAAGAATAATTAAATATCCTATATGTGACCCATAATGTCGGTCATTTAAATTATCCCATATGTATAGTTGATAGCATCCTTAACTATTTTAGTATTCTATAATCAAGTGGGAAGAACATCTACTTGAACATACCCTACCTTTGTGTTAAAGTGTTCACCAACAAGAAATAGTAGCAGCCAAAAGGGGTTTTGGTTCAAGCAGCATCTTTCTGTGAATGATGGTCGAGTTTAAAATAACAAAACGCTTGTGGTGGTGATTTATATGATTAAAGGTGTGGCGGTTTTAAAGGCGGTGCTAGCCATGAGTGGTGTAGTGTTTGGTTAATGTTGTTGTTGATTGAAAAATAGTGAGAATGCAGAGCCTGTGATTGTTGTGGTTGTAGAGTGTTGTGTTTAACCGAGGTCGAGCAATCTGCAGCAGAAAAGAAATCGCTGAAGGTGGTTACTTGGGTTGCACTATTGAGTCGAGTACTTTGGATGTTTTTGTTGATGGTGTACCATCAGCAAGAAAAAAAAATAGGCATTTATATCACTAGTTAACCATGGGTTTATGGGTTTCACGAGAGGTTGGTGTCGAGTAATAAATTAAATGGCAGTGGTGGTGATCGAAGGAGGTAGCGATGTAAGTGGGTTCAAGGTGGTTCTCGGTTTGTGAAGAAGAAATAAAAAAATATGATATAGCAGCTAGTTAAAGATCGAAGGATTTCAGATGGGTTTTCGATGGGTGTTTGGGTCATGTGAACTAGCGAGTAAAATTGTGAATCGAATAAAACAGGAACAAGTATATGTGGCGGTTGTTTATGGTATTTGTGATTTCCTTGAAGACGAAAGGGAAAGTGATGGTTGTTTCAACGATGATGGATAAAAAAAAAAACAGAAAAATTGATCATGATGATTCAGGGATTGAGGTTGTGGATTTCGATTTATGCTTGTTTGAACAGAAAATAGTTAGAGTACTAGACTGTAGTTGAAATTTGGTTGAAGGTGATGACTTGGGTGGTTTTGATGTTCGTTGAAGGTGATTGAAGTGGTGGGGGTGATTGTTTGAGTGGGTTCCTAAAGATGTGGATGGTGATAAGGTCACAATTAGATAGATCGATGGATAGGTGGTGGAAGTTCATGGTTTATGAAGAGGAGGTTGAGGAGATCGAATGAAAACAGGAAGAAGAAGGTTAAGTGAAGTATGCCTCTTCTGTAAATGTATTGTGTGTATATATTTATAATAAAAAAAAAAAGATGTGTGATCATTGAAATTAAAACAGAAATACAATTAGATATTTATTAATAATAATATAATAATAATTATAATATAATTAAATAAATAAGAAATAAAAACGTGTGAATTAAAAGAATCCAATGATTCATTTAGCTGTCACTTTATTAGGGGTATTATATCGTGTTCCGTTGTTAATCAGTGGCGGAATAAAAGTCTTCAGAAAATTCTCAAATTTTTAAATTGACTTCCTTTATTTATTTCAGTCATTATGGTAAAAATTCAGTCACTAACTATTAAATAAAAATTACATTAATTGTTCATTCCCAGCCCTAAATAAAATAATAAAAGTTTTAAGATTTAACAAATGGTTCCTAAATACATTAAATATATGTCTTCAAATAAATAAAGTTAATATTTAATCTTATATATTTACAATTATTATTCATGTACATATATATATATATATATATATATATATATATATATATATATATATACATACTTAAATATATATGAATCTATTTACAAATAGTTGTTCGTGAATCGTCGAGAACAGTAGAAGGTCAATGGAATATATGAAACAGTTCAAATTTTTGAGACTCAACCTAACAGACTTTGCTTATCGTGTTGAAATTACACTATCGTATCGAGAGTTTGGTTTAAAATTAGTCGAAATTTTCCGGGTCGTTACATTACCCACCCGTTAAAAAAATTTCGTCCCCGAAATTTGAGTGAGGTCATCATGGCTAACAATAAAATTGTTTTTATGATGAATATGAGTCGATAAATAGAGTTTTATCATTATTGATCAATATAGATAAAACAATTCGATCATGTGAAACGTACGAGTGAAGCTATCACAAAAGAGAGAAAAGTTTCGTCTTAACTTTTGACGTAGTCATGGTGGATTTCCAAAATTCAAGGAATTTACAGAAATCTTCTAATCAGAAAGAAATTGTAATAGCACGATTTATTAGCAAACTGTTGGAATTACGGAAGAACAGAAATATCAAGGAAATATTTCCGTGATATGCTTAGAAATTAAGTAGAATGAAAGGGTCGTGTAACATGGCACATGATGACGGTACTGTGATTCATCACATTCCACTAGGAACTTAACATGACTTACTGTAATATAATAAAGTTGATCAAGTTTCATTATATTATACTAATTCATGCATCAGTTCCCAACACTGCTTCAGAACATTCCTATTTTAAACTCGAAGGTTTTAGAATTTAGAAACTAACACAGTTTCTTTTATGTTGTAACGCAGATGTTACGGAGAGATAAATGATCCCATATAAGAATATTTGCGAAAATATCTCCAGAAATATGGAGAATATGTATAACGGAAGATATGAAGATATCTTATAATATCTAAGATAAGATGATGATGATGAATATCATCTGGAAAGGTTTAGAATAAGGAGTAGGGTTCTTACTAACAGTTTCAGCAGGCTCTGAATCGTTTGAATTCTTTGAAAGCAGATTCAGTTCTTGTAATTTATCCACACCTTCCTTCATACTTTGCTCAATCCGTTTTCCAGTTTCAAACCTCCTCTTTTTCTGAGCTTTACCAACACATTATACTTTATCGACAACTTTTGACTGCTAAATTTGTTTACAGTTTTTGCTGCTTCATCAGCATTTTAAGAACTACTTCATAGTTCAGGGTGTTTTTCAGAAACTTCACATTCGGAGTATGAATTTCTTAGGGATAAACGTTATAGGTATAACTGGAGAAGTTCTAGGAGATTTTCAAAATACTAATTGCGGATTCCGCCAAAGAGATTACGAGCTGCTGGTATATCTGCTGATGATGTCGCGGGATATAAAAGGTTCTCCGGTAACGACGGTGAAAGGATAACGTATATGTCGAGATTATAATAAGACTAGTCTTGCTGAGAAATCGAGGTTAACTTGCTGGAGCTGTGACAAAATTGACGACTTTGAAAAGGAATCGTAAGGTTGTTTTTGCTAATGAATGGTAAAGGATTCAACACAGATACGTGTTAAACTATGAATTTGGGTTCGAGAGTTCTTCAGATGCATAACTATATGCATGAATCTTTCTTCCGTAAACGATGTGCGGCTGGTTCAACTTCTTGATCAAAGTGTTTCCAAGAATCAAGAAAAGATTTGAATGCAAATTGTAATTGTCAAGGTACAAATGAGGTTTAAGATGAAATCAAGTGTCAAACTTGAAGAATTGTTTAGTTTCATATGTTATAATCAATATTTTAATTCATTTTACTTGTCCATAGTTAGCAGTCTAATAGTCCGATTGTCCAATGGTCCAATAATTCAACAGTTCAATATATTCATATATAAATTAAAGATATAATATTTGAATTAATTAATACGTATCGTGACCCGTGCACCGGTCTCAGTATTGATCACAACTCAAACCATATATATATTTTGGAATCCACCTCAACCCTGTATAGCCAACTATAGAGTGTCTATGGTCGTTCCGAAATATATATATAGATGGGTCGATATGATAGGTCGAAACCTTGTATACGTGTCCCGTTATTTAAAGTGCATAAATTAAATAAATATATATCATGACCCATTGCACAACGTGTTGTCTCAGAATTAATCCGACGTATTGTTGTACATGTGTCCCGACGGTATGTAAAGTGCGGAAATTAAATAACAATAAATAAAATTGCGAGAATATAAATTGCGATAAAATAAATGTTAATCAGTTAGCTGGGAACAGTCAGTTAGCGTGGAATCTTAACAGAATTTCAATTAGTTAATTCGTTTGTTTCTAACAAATTTTATTTTGTCCAATGTTTTCTTCTTTATGCCACTTGTTGGATTCTGATAGGTCAAAATCCGAATATGAAATTTGAATGGAAATGGTTATTCTGGGGTGAGCGAATACGAATATCGGTGGTTGTAAGTAGGATAATAGATGACTGTTGAATCAGATTCGAAGAATGTACAGTGTAACTTATTAATGTGAAATCTAAATATTCCTCGGGTACTACCTACCCGTTAAAATATTTTTCATCATTAACAGTTTGTACGAAAGAATTTTTATGAAAATATACTTGTATATATATTTTCTTCGAATGTAATTATGAATTTAATGAGTCAATAAAATATTAAACTCATTTGATTTATCGTTAACACTAGATTACATAATCTCTAAAACTTTAGAAATTACATAATCACCATGTCGAGCGAGGATAGAGCGATATGTAAAGCCAAGATAATCGATGTAGAATAATATATAGAATGTAGATCATGCTCGAAGTGCAAATGGGGTTATCGTGGCGTGTGAGGTTGATATCCGAGGTACAGATTTTGATATTGAGGTTTATAACGTGGTTGTGGTTGAGGGTGATACGGGTACTGTCGGCGTTGATGATGGTGGTACGGATTATACTGCTGGTGCTGCTGCTGGTGTTTGCAACCTTCGCACCATGTTCTCCACAGCCGTCACGCGAGCTCGTAGTTCGTTAACTTCTGCTCGTACACCGGGATGATTGACGGTTGGAGCGAGCGAATGAACAAGATCTGAAATATGGGATAGTATATAATCGTAACGAGATACTCTAGAAATGAGAGAGAAAATGGTTTCTCGAACAAGTTCGCCGGTAAGTGCTCCAGGTTCATCGCCAAGAGGGCAATTTGGTGGATGAAAGGGATCTTCGATGTGGAATAATCTTCGGATACAGATAATATTCTAGCTATATAGAATATCTATATAATACTAAAGATTTCGTAGACTACAGAGGAACCTACGGCATATGTCAGGCAAGTCTACCAATGCGTTAAGATATGAATTATCAGGTACACTAAGATATGAATTTTGTCTATACACTATCGATGCACTAAATGCAGTAAGACGTGTCTAGACTTAAGAATGATAAGCAGGCAATTCCCTAAGGATGATAAGTAGATGATTTCCGACAAGATATGATAAGCAAAACTTTTAACATGCAAACACGGTCAAAGTCCAGACTCACTAATGTATCCTAACAACTACCAGTCAGACACACTAATGCAAGACCTGGTTCACTAAGACCAACTCTCTGATACCAACTGAAACATCCGCGACTAATCCTCCCGGACGGAATCTTCAACAGTTGGTCCCATTGCGTTGATCGACTCCAAGTAATGTCCTTTAAATGAGCAAATGCACAGCGGAAGACTTAATTCGTACCTGAGAATAACATGCTTTAAAATGTCAACATAAAGTTGGTGAGATATATAGGTTTGATGCTAGCAGCGTTATAACTATGGACCACAAGATTTCATATTTATACATAATACACTCCTCGTGTATGAAAAGTCATTGAGCACTTGGTAACCATACTTAACATTTAAATCACAGCAGCATATTCTTAAATAAACCCTACACCGTACCAAGTGTAGTAACGAAATGAAGTACTGTGCAACCGTTAAAAACTGGTCGTCCAGCCCGGTTGGGATTGTCAGGCCCGATAGATCTATCAACAGGATTCGCGTTTACGCTCCTCACGTAAATATTAGCTACCAAGTATAAAGAAATATGCCATGGTACAACTCAACGTAGAATTTATTTTTGATCACTTGTGTCCATAACGTAAATCATTTATAAAAACAGCGCATGTATTCTCAGCCCAAAATATTTAGAGTTTAAAAGGGACTATTGTAATGACCCGGAATTTTCCGACCAAATTATACTTATGAGATTAATATTTACATAAATTAAACCATACCAACATGATAAGCAATACAAATTGTTGAGACTTGTGTTTTTGAAAAGAGTTTTACACAACGTTTGACCGTCCAATATGACCGATGATATCACGAACTATATAACATACGATAATTATACGTTTGTGTATATATATGTATTTATATATATTTAACATGATCTAAGGATGGTTTAACATCTCATTGTGTACTAATGACAATGAGTTATAAGTATATTTTGAAACTACTAACTTAAGTTTTTAAAACGATAACTATACGTAACATTCTTTGATATATATACTTATAATCTATAATGCTTATACATGTATCGTATATATAATGTATTTAATCACTTTTTAAGGACTTAAATACATAAAACAATGTAAGTATATTCACAAAAGATAGCTATATTTGAATTCTCGTTCCGTTTCCTCAAGATTTCTATACGTATATCTAGGGTATATGTACCTGTATCATACCCAGCTTCTATACGTATTTACTGTTGGTATATACACATCAAATCAACATCCTAATCAACATTATTACTACCCTAGATATGAGGTAACTAGGATTTGTCAAGTAGTATGAATTATTAGTAAGAAAACAAAATTAGGAATCCTTTTCTTTCTTTATAAACTAAAAACGTTTTTATAAATGAACACCATTTCTTCACTCCATTTTCTCATACCTACACCCTCATTTCTCTCTCAAAATACTCCTAACTTCATACTTGATCATCTCCAAGCATTTTCCCCATCATTTAGCTTCAATTATAAGCCTTAAACACCATAAGAAAACTCTTTCAAGAACATATCAAAATAACCACCCATTTGAAGAAGTTTACTTCCAACCTTTTGATCTAACTCCACCACTCTTTGATTCCAATATTATTTGTTATCTTTTGCAATAACTTTGTCCAAGTAACTTGAGGTAGTAACCTTGTTCATAATCTTATTCAATTCATATTCATATAGCTATCTTATTTTGTGGTATAAAATTTTAACAACAAGAACATAGTTTGAATAATTTCAAACTTGTTCGCAAACTAAATAAATCCTTTTAACTTGACTTTTAAAACACTTCAAGACCTGTAATATATCATAATGATATGCTAACCTAACAAGATATAACTTGGTTTTACAAAGAACATCTTAAAAACTGAATCTACGTCGTCGGAGTGCAACCGGGGGCTGTTTTGGGTTGGATAATTAAAAACCATCTTGAACTTTGAATTGGAAGTTCATGTTCTGGAAAAATGATATTTCTTATGAATATGTTAACACGTAAAAATTTCATGGTTTAACTCAAAGTGTAAGTATTTTTAGAAAAATGATCATTAAATGTTGTTTTTATGATGGAAAATGATCACTTTCATAAGTTTCACCAAAGTTTGACCTATAACCTATGATTTTGAATATAAACTAAGGTATTTTCAGTTCATATTCTTAAAATTTGACTCGATCCAAGGAAGTGAAAAGTTGAACCAACAAAAACGGAGTTGTAATGAAGAAACTACGACTAAAACAAGATTGAGTATCCGAATCTAGTTTAGCTACGAAAATATTTGGAGAAAAAGTAAATTAATCATATCTTTTCTAATTAATATGATATTTTATATATAATTACTTATGATTTGATTTTATATATTTCAGGACCACCCATAAACAACACGAGAAGATTAATCATAAGACCTCATGATTGTACGCAACACGTCATTTGACAACACGGTACTTTATGTACGCAACACGTCATTTGACAACATGGTACCATGGGTCGAGATTAATTCTGATCAATACGAATACGATGGGGTCTTTATTTATTTTATTTAAGCAACTAATTGTGGACCACTAACATCGGACTGCTAACTACGGACTAAGAAAATATTAAAAGTATTAAAAGAATATATATATGTAACGATTACTTAAAAAGAAAATATGTTGATATATTATATATATGGTTAGGTTCGTGATATCTATCGGAGACCAAGTCGAATTAAATATCTTCAAGGCAAAAGTGAGTTTCATTTGCTCCCTTTTTAATTGCTTTTTGCAATATATATTTTTGGGCTGAGAATACATGCGCTGCTTTTATAAATGTTTACAAAATAGACACAAGTACTTAAAAATATATTCTACGTTGAGTTGTACCACTGGCATATTTCCCTGTAGCTTGGTAACTACTATTTACATGGGTATTGTAAACGCGAATCCTGTTGATAGATCTATCGGGCCTGACAACCCCAACCGGACTGGACGACCAGTATTCAACGGTTGCACAGTACTTCGTTTTGGTGACTACACTTGGTACGGTGTAGTGAGATTTCATAATAAAGGGAATATGCAACGTTGATTAAATGTTAAGTATGATTACCAAGTGCTCAACCACTTAGAATGCTTTACATACACTTGCGAGTGTATTATGTTTATGATTATGAAATCTTGTGGTCTATTAACATATTGAAATGATTTTTATGATAAACCTATGAACTCACCAACCTTTTGGTTGACACTTTAAAGCATGTTTATTCTCAGGTACGAATTAAGTCTTCCGCTGTGCATTTGTTCAATATAAGGACATTACTTGGAGCCGATCATCGTAATGGGACCAAATGTTGATGACTTCGTCCAGGTGGATTAGGACAGGTCCTTTGAACTATATACTCACCTAATGTATTTTGTAGTAAAAATACATATAACACCATTGGTAACTTATAAGGTTGGCCTTCGATTCACGAACCTATATCATTTGGATATTTATTAATACACATATTCGTAGCGTATAAATTTATATATATTTACTTTATTAATTATATCATTTTTATCTTAGTAATATATATATAACATTATTAGTGATGTAATTTATTTATTTAATAATTTATGTTTCATTATTTATTTATATAATTTCATTTATGCTAGTATAGTTAAGTTTTGTATTATATATATCTTTTTATATAAACAGTCTTTTGTTTACAAAATATAGTTATAATTGAAATGTCCCGTTCTTATTGATTAAAAACGTTCCATATTAATTGATTTCGTTGCGAGGTTTTGACCTCTATATGAGACGTTTTTCAAAGACTGCATTCATTTTTAAAACAAACCATAACCTTTATTTCATAAATAAAGGTTTAAAAAGCTTTACGTAGATTATCAAATAATGATAATCTAAAATATCCTGTTTACACACGACCATTACATAATGGTTTACAATACAAATATGTTACATCGAAATCAGTTTCTTGAATGCAGTTTTTACACAATATCATACAAACATGGACTCCAAATCTTGTCCTTATTTTAGTATGCAACAGCGGAAGCTCTTAATATTCACCTGAGAATAAACATGCTTTAAACGTCAACAAAAATGTTGGTGAGTTATAGGTTTAACCTATATATATATCAAATCGTAACAATAGACCACAAGATTTCATATTTCAATACACATCCCATACATAGAGATAAAAATCATTCATATGGTGAACACCTGGTAACCGACAATAACAAGATGCATATATAAGAATATCCCCATCATTCCGGGACACCCTTCGGATATGATATAAATTTCGAAGTACTAAAGCATCCGGTACTTTGGATGGGGTTTGTTAGGCCCAATAGATCTATCTTTAGGATTCGCGTCAATTAGGGTGTATGTTCCCTAATTCTTAGATTACCAGACTTAATAAAAAGGGGCATATTCGATTTCGATAATTCAACCATAGAATGTAGTTTCACGTACTTGTGTCTACTTTGTAAATCATTTATAAAACCTGCATGTATTCTCATCCCAAAAATATTAGATTTTAAAAGTGGGACTATAACTCACTTTCACAGATTTTTACTTCGTCGGGAAGTAAGACTTGGCCACTGGTTGATTCACGAACCTATAACAATATATACATATATATCAAAGTATGTTCAAAATATATTTACAACACTTTTAATATATTTTGATGTTTTAAGTTTATTAAGTCAGCTGTCCTCGTTAGTAACCTACAACTAGTTGTCCACAGTTAGATGTACAGAAATAAATCGATAAATATTATCTTGAATCAATCCACGACCCAGTGTATACGTATCTCAGTATTGATCACAACTCAAACTATATATATTTTGGAATCAACCTCAACCCTGTATAGCTAACTCCAACATTCACATATAGAGTGTCTATGGTTGTTCCGAAATATATATAGATGTGTCGACATGATAGGTCGAAACATTGTATACGTGTCTATGGTATCTCAAGATTACATAATATATAATACAAGTTGATTAAGTTATGGTTGGAATAGATTTGTTACCAATTTTCACGTAGCTAAAATGAGAAAAATTATCCAATCTTGTTTTACCCATAACTTCTTCATTTTAAATCCGTTTTGAGTGAATAAAATTGCTATGGTTTCATATTGAACTCTATTTTATGAATCTAAACAAAAAAAGTATAGGTTTCTAGTCGGAAAAATAAGTTACAAGTCGTTTTTGTAAAGGTAGTCATTTCAGTCGAAAGAACGACGTCTAGATGACCATTTTAGAAAACATACTTCCACTTTGAGTTTAACCATAATTTTTGGATATAGTTTCATGTTCATAATAAAAATCATTTTCTCAGAATAACAACTTTTAAATCAAAGTTTATCATAGTTTTTAATTAACTAACCCAAAACAGCCCGCGGTGTTACTACGACGGCGTAAATCCGGTTTTACGGTGTTTTTCGTGTTTCCAGGTTTTAAATTATTAAGTTAGCATATCATATAGATATAGAACATGTGTTTAGTTGATTTTAAAAGTCAAGTTAGAAGGATTAACTTTTGTTTGCGAACAAGTTTAGAATTAACTAAACTATGTTCTAGTGATTACAAGTTTAAACCTTCGAATAAGATAGCTTTATATGTATGAATCGAATGATGTTATGAACATCATTACTACCTTAATTTCCTTGGATAAACCTACTGGAAAAGAGAAAAATGGATCTAGCTTCAATGGATCCTTGGATGGCTCGAAGTTCTTGAAGCAGAATCATGACACGAAAACAAGTTCAAGTAAGATCATCACTTGAAATAAGATTGTTATAGTTATAGAAATTGAACCAAAGTTTGAATATGATTATTACCTTGTATTAGAATGATAACCTACTGTAAGAAACAAAGATTTCTTGAGGTTGGATGATCACCTTACAAGATTGGAAGTGAGCTAGCAAACTTGAAAGTATTCTTGATTTTATGAAACTAGAACTTTTGGAATTTATGAAGAACACTTAGAACTTGAAGATAGAACTTGAGAGAGATCAATTAGATGAAGAAAATTGAAGAATGAAAGTGTTTGTAGGTGTTTTTGGTCGTTGGTGTATGGATTAGATATAAAGGATATGTAATTTTGTTTTCATGTAAATAAGTCATGAATGATTACTCATATTTTTGTAATTTTATGAGATATTTCATGCTAGTTGCCAAATGATGGTTCCCACATGTGTTAGGTGACTCACATGGGCTGCTAAGAGCTGATCATTGGAGTGTATATACCAATAGTACATACATCTAAAAGCTGTGTATTGTACGAGTACGAATACGGGTGCATACGAGTAGAATTGTTGATGAAACTGAATGAGGATGTAATTGTAAGCATTTTTGTTAAGTAGAAGTATTTTGATAAGTATATTGAAGTCTTTCAAAAGTGTATAAATACATATTAAAACACTACATGTATATACATTTTAACTGAGTCGTTAAGTCATCGTTAGTCGTTACATGTAAGTGTTGTTTTGAAACCTTTAGGTTAACGATCTTGTTAAATGTTGTTAACCCAATGTTTATAATATCAAATGAGATTTTAAATTATTATATTATCATGATATTATCATGTATGAATATCTCTTAATATGATATATATACATTAAATGTCTTTACAACGATAATCGTTACATATATGTCTCGTTTAAAAATCATTAAGTTAGTAGTCTTGTTTTTACATATGTAGTTCATTGTTAATATACTTTATGATATGTTTTCTTATCATAGTATCATGTTAACTATATATATATATCCATATATATGTCATCATATAGTTTTTACAAGTTTTAACGTTCGTGAATCACCGATCAACTTGGGTGGTCAATTGTCTATATGAAACATATTTCAATTAATCAAGTCTTAACAAGTTTGATTGCTTAACATGTTGGAAACATTTAATCATGTAAATATCAATCTCAATTAATATATATAAACATGGAAAAGTTCGGGTCACTACAGTACCTACCCGTTAAATAAATTTCGTCCCGAAATTTTAAGCTGTTGAAGGTGTTGACGAATCTTCTGGAAATAGATGCGGGTATTTCTTCTTCATCTGATCTTCACGCTCCCAGGTGAACTCGGGTCCTCTATGAGCATTCCATCGAACCTTAACAATTGGTATCTTGTTTTGCTTAAGTCTTTTAACCTCACGATCCATTATTTCGACGGGTTCTTCGATGAATTGAAGTTTTTCGTTGATTTGGATTTCATCTAACGAAATAGTGAGATCTTCTTTAGCAAAACATTTCTTCAAATTCGAGACGTGGAAAGTGTTATGTACAGCCGCGAGTTGTTGAGGTAACTCAAGTCGGTAAGCTACTGGTCCGACACGATCAATAATCTTGAATGGTCCAATATACCTTGGATTTAATTTCCCTCGTTTACTAAATCGAACAACGCCTTTCCAAGGTGCAACTTTAAGCATGACCATCTCTCCAATTTCAAATTCTATATCTTTTCTTTTAATGTCAGCGTAGCTCTTTTGTCGACTTTGGGCGGTTTTCAACCGTTGTTGAATTTGGATGATCTTCTCGGTAGTTTCTTGTATAATCTCCGGACCCGTAATCTGTCTATCCCCCACTTCACTCCAACAAATTGGAGACCTGCACTTTCTACCATAAAGTGCTTCAAACGGCGCCATCTCAATGCTTGAATGGTAGCTGTTGTTGTAGGAAAATTCTGCTAACGGTAGATGTCGATCCCAACTGTTTCCGAAATCAATAACACATGCTCGTAACATGTCTTCAAGCGTTTGTATCGTCCTTTCGCTCTGCCCATCAGTTTGTGGATGATAGGCAGTACTCATGTCTAGACGAGTTCCTAATGCTTGTTGTAATGTCTGCCAGAATCTCGAAATAAATCTGCCATCCCTATCAGAGATAATAGAGATTGGTATTCCATGTCTGGAGACGACTTCCTTCAAATACAGTCGTGCTAACTTCTCCATCTTGTCATCTTCTCTTATTGGTAGGAAGTGTGCTGATTTGGTGAGACGATCAACTATTACCCAAATAGTATCAAAACCACTTGCAGTCCTTGGCAATTTAGTGATGAAATCCATGGTAATGTTTTCCCATTTCCATTCCGGGATTTCGGGTTGTTGAAGTAGACCTGATGGTTTCTGATGCTCAGCTTTGACCTTAGAACACGTCAAACATTCTCCTACGTATTTAGCAACATCGGCTTTCATACCCGGCCACCAAAAATGTTTCTTGAGATCCTTGTACATCTTCCCCGTTCCAGGATGTATTGAGTATCTGGTTTTATGAGCTTCTCTAAGTACCATTTCTCTCATATCTCCAAATTTTGGTACCCAAATCCTTTCAGCCCTATACCGGGTTCCGTCTTCCCGAATATTAAGATGCTTCTCCGATCCTTTGGGTATTTCATCCTTTAAATTTCCCTCTTTTAAAACTCCTTGTTGCGCCTCCTTTAGTTGAGTAGTAATGTTATTATGAATCATTATATTCATAGATTTTACTCGAATGGGTTCTCTGTCCTTCCTGCTCAAGGCATCGGCTACCACATTTGCCTTCCCCGGGTGGTAACGAATCTCAAAGTCGTAATCATTCAATAATTCAATCCACCTACGCTGCCTCATATTCAGTTGTTTCTGATTAAATATGTGTTGAAGACTTTTGTGGTCGGTATATATAATACTTTTGACCCCATATAAGTAGTGCCTCCAAGTCTTTAATGCAAAAACAACCGCGCCTAATTCCAAATCATGCGTCGTATAATTTTGTTCGTGAATCTTCAATTGTCTAGACGCATAAGCAATCACCTTCGTTCGTTGCATTAATACACAACCGAGACCTTGCTTTGATGCATCACAATAAATCACAAAATCATCATTCCCTTCAGGCAATGACAATATAGGTGCCGTAGTTAGCTTTTTCTTCAATAACTGAAACGCTTTCTCTTGTTCATCATTCCATTCAAATTTCTTCCCTTTATGCGTTAATGCAGTCAAGGGTTTTGCTATTCTGGAAAAGTCTTGGATGAACCTTCTGTAGTAACCAGCTAGTCCTAAAAACTGGCGTATGTGTTTCGGAGTTTTCGGGGTTTCCCACTTTTCAACAGTTTCTATCTTTGCCGGATCCACTTTAATACCTTCTTTGTTCACTATGTGACCGAGGAATTGAACTTCTTCTAACCAAAATGCACACTTTGAAAACTTAGCGTACAATTCTTCCTTCCTCAATACTTCTAACACCTTTCTCAAATGTTCACCGTGTTCTTGGTCATTCTTTGAGTAAATAAGTATGTCATCAATGAAAACAATGACAAACTTGTCAAGGTATGGTCCACACACTCGGTTCATAAGGTCCATGAACACAGCTGGTGCATTAGTTAAACCAAACGGCATGACCATAAACTCGTAATGACCGTAACGTGTTCTGAAAGCAGTCTTTGGAATATCATCTTCTTTCACCCGCATTTGATGATACCCGGAACGTAAGTCAATCTTTGAATAAACAGACGAGCCTTGTAGTTGATCAAATAAGTCGTCGATTCTCGGTAGTGGGTAGCGGTTCTTGATGGTAAGTTTGTTCAACTCTCGGTAGTCGATACACAACCTGAATGTACCATCTTTCTTCTTGACAAACAAAATAGGAGCTCCCCACGGTGATGTGCTTGGTCGAATGAAACCACGCTCTAAAAGTTCTTGTAATTGGCTTTGCAGTTCTTTCATCTCGCTGGGTGCGAGTCTGTAAGGAGCACGAGCTATTGGTGCAGCTCCTGGTACAAGATCTATTTGAAATTCAACGGATCGATGTGGGGGTAATCCCGGTAATTCTTTCGGAAATACATCGGGAAATTCTTTTGCAATGGGAACATCATTGATGCTCTTTTCTTCAGTTTGTACTTTCTCGACGTGTGCTAGAACAGCATAGCAACCTTTTCTTATTAGTTTTTGTGCCTTCAAATTACTAATAAGATGTAGCTTCGTGTTGCCCTTTTCTCCGTACACCATTAAGGGTTTTCCTTTTTCTCGTATAATGCGAATTGCATTTTTGTAACAAACGATCTCCGCTTTCACTTCTTTCAACCAGTCCATACCGATTATCACATCAAAACTCCCTAACTCTACTGGTATCAAATCAATCTTAAATGTTTCGCTAACCAGTTTAATTTCTCGATTCCGACATATATTATCTGCTGAAATTAATTTACCATTTGCTAATTCGAGTAAAAATTTACTATCCAAAGGCGTCAATGGACAACTTAATTTAGCACAAAAATCTCTACTCATATAGCTTCTATCCGCACCCGAATCAAATAAAACGTAAGCAGATTTATTGTCAATAAGAAACGTACCCGTAACAAGCTCCGGGTCTTCCTGTGCCTCTACCGCATTAATATTGAAAACTCTTCCACGGCCTTGTCCATTCGTGTTCTCCTGGTTCGGGCAATTTCTAATAATGTGGCCTGGTTTTCCACATTTATAACAAACTACATTGGCATAACTTGCTCCGACACTACTTGCTCCGCCATTACTCGTTCCGACACCATTTGTTCCTTTCGTTCTATTAACCCTGGTCCGTAGACCTCACACTTCGCCGCGCTATGACCATTTCTTTTACACTTGTTGCAAAATTTGGTGCAGAACCCCGAGTGATTCTTTTCACACCTTTGGCATAGCTGCTTCTGATTGTTGTTGTTGTTGCGGTTATTATTGTTGTTGGGATGATTATTGTAGTTGCTGTTGTTGTTGTTGTTGTTGTTGGGCCGTTTGTTGTAGTTGCGATTGATGTTGCGATTGTTGGGATAATTGTTGCGATTATTGTTGTAATTGCTGTTGTTGTTGTATTGGTGATTCTTATCACCGTTTTCCTCCCACTTTCTTTTGACTTGCTTCACATTGGCCTCTTCAGCAGTCTGTTCTTTAATTCTTTCTTCAATCTGGTTCACTAGTTTGTGAGCCATTCTACATGCCTGTTGTATGGAGGCGGGCTCGTGTGAACTTATATCTTCTTGGATTCTTTCCGGTAATCCTTTCACAAACGCGTCGATCTTCTCTTCCTCATCTTCGAATGCTCCCGGACACAATAGGCACAATTCTGTGAATCGTCTTTCGTACGTGGTAATATCAAATCCTTGGGTTCGTAACCCTCTAAGTTCTGTCTTGAGCTTATTGACCTCGGTTCTGGGACGGTACTTCTCGTTCATCAAGTGCTTGAATGCTGACCACGGTAGTGCGTACGCATCATCTTGTCCCACTTGCTCTAGATAGATATTCCACCATGTTAACGCAGAACCTGTGAAGGTATGCGTAGCGTACTTCACTTTGTCCTCTTCAGTACACTTACTTATGGCAAACACCGATTCAACCTTCTCGGTCCACCGTTTCAATCCGATCGGTCCTTCGGTTCCATCAAATTCCAAAGGTTTGCAGGCAGTGAATTCTTTGTAGGTGCATCCTACACGATTTCCTGTACTGCTAGATCCAAGGTTATTGTTGGTATGTAGTGCAGCCTGTACTGCGGCTATGTTTGAAGCTAGAAAAGTACGGAATTCCTCTTCATTCATATTCACGGTGTGTCGAGTAGTCGGTGCCATTTCCTTCAAAATAGTTAAATGGAACAAGTTAATCATACAGAATATTAAGAGTAGTTAATAGTATTTCGTAGCATAATATGAACTCATTTATAAAAGCTTTTTCTTCATATTAGCGTTTTATAAGTTTAAATTCGGGTAGTACCTACCCGTTAAGTTCATACTTAGTAGCTAATATACAATTCAACTACTACAATTCTATATGAAAAACTGATTGTAATAATATTTCGCGTTCAAACTTTTATACAATATTTTACAAACTTACAATACCGCTTATTTTACATAAAGCATGAAATATAGCACACAATAACTTTGATACAAGATAGTTGTGAAGACAATTCTAGCTAGTACACAAGTCGTTCGGCAAAGGCAATAAAGACACGTAATTCATACGTCCAGAAACAAGTCATGCATTCTGGTTTTACTAGGACTACTTCCCATCCTTGGTCTTGTGCAACATAACCGTTATGGCCGTTGATAAGACAGCGTGTTGTAACGTCATCAAAGGGATGAGGGTTACGTAATGTCCAACAGTCCCGTAATAATCTAAAAACCTCATTTCTTACCCCAATTACCGACTCCGTCACTTGTGGAAACGTTTTGTTTAATAGTTGTAGCCCGATGTTTTTGTTCTCACTTTGGTGAGAAGCGAACATTACTAATCCGTAAGCATAACATGCTTCTTTATGTTGCATGTTAGCTGCTTTTTCTAAATCACGAAGTACAATATTCGGATATATTGAGTCAAAATAATTTCTTAACCCGTTGCGTAAAATAGCATTTGGGTTCCCCGCAATATATGCGTCAAAGTAAACACATCGTAACTTATGGGTTTCCCAATGTGATATCCCCCATCTTTCAAACGAAAGTCTCTTATAAACCAAGACATTCTTGGAACGTTCTTCGAATGTCTTACAAACTGATCTCGCCTTAAATAGTTGTGCCGAAGAATTCTGGCCGACTCTAGATAAGATTTCATCAATCATGTCTCCGGGTAGGTCTCTTAAAATATTGGGTTGTCTATCCATTTTGTGTTTTTAAACTGTAAAATAGACAAGACTTAGTTTCATAAAAAAAATACTTATTAATACAAGCAATTTTTACATATATCATAAAGCATAAGAACACTATATTACATATATTACACCACACGAATACAACTATCTTATTCCGACTCGCTCGTTTCTTCTTCTTCGGTTTTGGTTCGTTTTGCCAAGTTTCTAGGGATATATGATGTAACGACCCGCACTTTTTCGATCGTTCTATACTTATAAGATTGATATTTACATAAATTAAACCTTGCCAACATGATAAGCAATCCAAATTGTCGAGACTTATATTTCCGAAAAGAGTTTTACACAACGTTTGACCGTCTAGTTTGACCGATGATATCACGAACTATACAATATATGATAACTATACGTTTGTGTATATATATGTATATATACATATTTAACATGATTAATGAATGTTTTAATATCTCATTTTGTATTAATAACAACAAGTTATATGTGTATTTTGAAACTACTAACTTAAGTTTTCAAAACGATAACAATACGTAACGTTATTTGACTTAAATACTTAAGACTATAATGTTTATACATATATTGTATAAGTAATGTATTTAATCACTTTTAAGAACTTAAATACATAAAATCATATAAGTGTATTCACAAAAGATAGCTATATTTGAATCCTCATTCCATTTTTCACAAAATTTCTATACGTATATTTAGAGTATTTGTACTCGTATCATACCTAGCTCCTATACGTATTTACTAATAGTAAATACACATCAAAATCACCACCTTACCAGCCATTATTCATGCCCTTAGAGCTAGGTAATTACTTTTGAATCATTGCAAGACTAATTACAAAAATACAAACTAGAATTTTGTCATGTTATCCTTAAAGATCACATTTTTAGGAGTATATATGTATCATCATTTTTGATTCATTTTTACTTCAATCTCTTAACTAAAAACACACACTCTTTCTTACTCTCTAAACTCCATAACAATCCAGCAAAGTTCCATAAAGATCTAGCTTCAAAAACCATACTAAAACACCATAAGAAAACCATACAAAAACACTTCAAGAAAACCTTCCAAGAACACCAACTTACTTCCAATCTTTCATCCACTTCTATCACCCTTTTGATTCTAGCTTCTTACTTCTCTTTTACAGCAACTTCATCCAAGGAACTTGAGGTAGAATCTATGTTCATAACCTTATTCGATTCATATATATATAGCTATCATATTTTGTGATATACAAGTTTAACAACAAGAACATAGTTTGAATGTTTTCAAACTTGTTTGCAAACTAAATAGATCCTTCTAACTTAACTTTTAAAATACTTCAAGACCTGTAATATAACTTATTTATATGTTAATTTAACAAGGTAAAACTTGGTTTTTCAAAGTATAAGTATTTTTAGAAAAATGGTCATTAAATGATTTTGTTGTAACAAAAATGTTTAACTTCATATGTTTCACTAATGTTTCACTTATGCCGTATGATTTTGAATACAAACCAAGGTATTTACAGTTCATAGTCTTAAAGAAGAACTCGATCCAAGAAGATGGCAATTTGAATCAACAAAAACGGATTTGTAACGAAGAAACTATGACCGAAACAAAATTGGTTATCCTAGATCATTTCAACTACGGGATCAATTGGAAAAAAATGATATAAATCACATATTTCTAAGATAACATGATATTTTATATATATGTACTTATAATTCAATTTTATATGGTTCAGGATCACCCGTAAACAACACGAGAAGATTAATCATAAGATCCCATGATTGTACGCAACACGTCATTTGACAACACCGGTACTTTATGTACGCAACACGTCATTTGACAACACCGGTACCATGGGTCAAGATTAATCTCGACCAATACATTTATGATGGGGTTTTACGGGAGTTTTATTTATTTCGTTGGGGGTTGTATTTATTCATTGCGGGTATATTAAACATCTAAAAATGAACCATTAAAATTGAATTACTAACATCGGAATGCTAACTACGGACTAAGGAAATATTCAAAATATTAAAAGTATAACAAGTATATATATATATAACGTTTGTTTTAAAATGAAAACATATTGATATATTATATATGGATAGGTTCGTGATATCAACCGGAAGACCGAGTCAAAATATATATATCATCAAGACAAGAGTGAGTATATAGTCCCACTTTTAAACTCTAAATATTTCGGGATGAGAATACATGTATTTTATGTTTTACATTATGGACACAAGTAACTGAAAAATATATTCTACGTTGAGTTGTACCACTGGCATACTTCCCTGTAGCTTGGTAACTAATATTTACAGCGGTATTGTAAACGCGAATCCTGTTGATAGATCTATCGGGCCTGACAACCCCAACCGGACTGGACGACCAGTATTCAACGGTTGCACAGTACTTCGTTTTGTGACTACACTTGGTACGGTGTAGTAAGATTTCATATTAAAGGGAATATGCGACGTGAAAATGTTAAGTATGGTTACCAAGTGCTCAACCACTTAGAATATTTTTATTGAAATGTTTATATACGAAATCTTGTGGTCTATATATATATTGCTGCGCACTAAACCTATATCTCACCAACTTTATGTTGACGTTTTTAAACATGTTTATTCTCAGGTGATAATTAAAGCTTCCGCTGCGTTATGTTGAATCTAAGCAGGATCATGCGTACTCATATTTGTGTCAAAAATAAAACTGCATATCCAAGGACGTGTGTTGTAAAATATGCTAGAAATCGTGTTGTTATTATCATTTGTAAAGTTTGTAAGTCGAAGATTATCGTTAAACGATAATCATCTTTTTATTGTCTAAAGCTTGTAACAAAAATAATGGTTTGGTTTGTAATGTATAATATATGCAGTTTTCCTTTTTAAAAATGTCGCATATAGAGGTCAATACCTCGCAATGAAATCATACGTTATCTAACACGTTCTTATGGTTAAGGACGGGTTATGACATGTGGTATCAGAGCGTTGGTCTTAGCGAACCAGGTCTGCATTAGTGTGTCTAACCGAGAAGCCGTTAGGATACATTAGTAAGTCTGGACTTTGACCGGGTCTGATTTAAAAAAAAAAACCATTGCTTATCACTGTTGGTTAAAATTTATATGTAAATATTATATAAGTACTAATGGGTTAGTTGTTGTGTGATAGATGTCGAGCTCAAAAATTGTTATCACAATCAACGACTCCGAATCAGAATCTTCAGATGGCGTTCCAGTCATTAACCTGTCCGATGACGAAAATGATATCCTTGGGGAAGACTCACAAATTCCGGATGAACCAACTATAGAAATATCGGAAAGTGAACCCGAGGAGGAAAGTGAACCCGAGGAGGAAAGTGAACCCGAGGAGGAAAGTGAACCCGAGGAGGAAAGTGAACCCGAGGAAGAAATACAGGAAATTACAAAAGACGAGTTCGAACTAGGAAAGAAACGAAAGGCTAATGAATTAGAAAATCCAAATCCCGAGTTTAATGAGAATGATGTGGCACCAATTCCACTCAACACTACCACCCCTATCCCCGCTATTCCTATTCGTTCTGTCCCGGCATCCAGTTCTTCAGTCCCACAGCCAAAATATAGGCAGACAGTTAGGATAAGCGTTAAGCAAATCTTTGTGTCTAAACGTCCTAGAAAATAGATCAAACGATGCGCTGCTGTGTCAAACCATGGAACCGAATAATGTTTTGTATAATATTAATAGTGTGGTTTGCTTAATGTTCGATGTAAGATAAGCATATGTAAAATATTGAAGTATGAAATGCAATAATTTTCCATGGTTAAGTATTATTTAGATTGTAGTAATTGGTTCTGTACTAAGCTATTAAGTATGAACATTAACGGGTAGGTACTACCCAAGATATAATTATAAAACGCTAATAAGAAGAAAAGGCTTTTATAATAATACCTAGTTCATATTATTAATAAGCTATAATGTACTATAAATACACACTACATCTATAATAATCCATGTGAATAATTATTTTCTTTCATTAGGAAATGGCGCGATTGAATCGAATGACGGAACAAGAACTCGAGGAACTCATCAACCAGCGAGTGAACGATAGAATGCTATGGGTCGAAGCTGCAAGAGCTGCCGCAGTTAACCCAAATCCTCGTGTAGGATGCTCCTACAAGACGTTTCAAGCTTGCAAGCCATCATCATTCAGTGGAACGGAAGGACCGATCGGTTTAACCCGGTGGATAGAAAAGATGGAGACTGTATTTAAAATCAGTGGTTGTGTTGAAAAGGACATGACCAAGTATGCATCGTGCACTTTACAAGATAGTGCACTCACATGGTGGAAGAATTATGTGAAGGCGGTAGGAGGAGATGTAGCTTATGATACTCCATGGGAAGAATTCAAAGCAATGATAATCACCGAGTATTGTCCAAGGAATGAGGTTATTAAGTTAGAAGATGAGTTACGAAGTTTGAAGGTGGTTGGTACTGAAATCACCAACTACAACCAGCGATTCATGGAATTAGTTTTGCTATGTCCTGAATTGGTTCCAACCGAAGAACGGAAGATTGAAATGTACAAAGCTGGTTTGCCCAAAAAGGTCAAGGCAAATGTTACAGCATCGAAACCTAAGACAATTCATGAAGCTATAACCATGGCAAACGAGCTAATGGATCAGGTCATCTTGGATAAGAAAGCATCCAATACTGATGTGAAGGTATCAGGTAACAAAAGAAAGTGGAATGGAAGTTATGATCGAGGTAATCAACAACAATCTTTTAAGAAACAAGAAACCACGCAAAGTGCGGGTAGCGGTTCAGGCTTTGGTTACAAAGGACAAAGTCCTTTATGCAACCGTTGTCACAAACATCATTTTGGTTACTGTAGTGTGTTGTGCACTAAATGCAATCGACAGGGACATCTTGCTGAAGATTGTAAGGCTCTCGTTACAAATGCAAATGGTAACAAGACTCCTGCCACCAACGCAAATAGAACTGCTTTGGCTACCATTACTTGTTTTGGGTGTGGAAAACAAGGTCATTATAAGAGCCAGTGCCCGAATCAGAATGGCGGACCTGCACGTGGAAGAGCGTTTGTTATTAATGCTAGAGAGGCACGAGAAGACCCGGAACTTGTTACGGGTACGTTTACCATTAATAACTTATCAGCATCTATTTTATTTGATACTGGCGCCGATAGAAGTTACGTGTGTATAAATTTTTACACTAAATTGAATTGTTCATCATTACCTCTAGATGCTAAGTACTTGATTGAGTTAGCTAATGGTAAGCTAATTAAAGCCGATAAAATTTGTCGTGATTGTGAAATAAATCTAGCTGGAGAAACGTTTAAAATCGACTTAATACCCGTAGAATTAGGAGGTTTTGATGTAATAGTCGGCATGGACTGGATGTCCAAAATAGGAGCGGAAGTTGTTTGTGCCAAGAAGGCAATTCGTATTCCTGGTAAGGATAAAATACCGGTGATGATTTATGGAGAGAAGGGTAATTCAAAGCTAAAACTCATTAGCTGTTTGAAAGCCAAGAAGTGTTTAGAAAAGGGATGTTACGCTATTTTAGCACATGTTAATAAAGTCGAAAAGAAAGAAAAAGAGAAGTGCATCAATGACGTGCCTGTGGCAAGAGATTTTCCTGAAGTATTTCCGGAAGAATTGCCGGGATTACCTCCATTTAGATCGGTAGAATTTCAAATAGATTTAGTACCAGGAGCTGCACCAGTGGCTCGTGCTCCATATAGACTTGCACCGTCCGAGTTAAAAGAACTTCAAAGTCAGTTAAAAGAATTACTGGACCGTGGATTCATACGACCGAGTACTTCACCGTGGGGAGCTCCAATTTTGTTTGTTAAGAAGAAAGATGGATCTTTTAGGATGTGTATAGACTATCGTGAATTAAATAAATTAACTATCAAGAATCGATATCCACTACCGAGAATTGATGACTTATTTGATCAATTGCAAGGATCATGTGTTTATTCGAAAATCGACTTAAGATCGGGCTATCATCAACTACGCGTCAAAGAAGAGGACATTCCGAAAACTGCTTTTCGGACACGTTATGGTCATTACGAATTTTTGGTCATGCCGTTTGGATTGACAAATGCGCCAGCTGTATTCATGGACCTCATGAATCGAGTTTGTAGTCCGTATTTAGATAAGTTTGTTATCGTTTTCATTGATGATATTCTTATCTATTCCAAGAGTGAGCAAGAGCATGAAGAGCATTTAAGGTTGATACTGGAGTTGTTGAGAAAAGAACAGCTATATGCTAAATTTTCTAAGTGTGCTTTTTGGTTGAAAGAAGTGCAATTTCTTGGCCATGTTGTTAATAGCGAAGGAATTCAGGTTGATCCAGCAAAAACTGAAGCTATTGAAAAATGGGAGACTCCTAAGACACCAACACAGATACGCCAATTTTTGGGTTTAGCCGGTTATTATAGAAGGTTTATTCAAGATTTTTCTCGAATAGCTAAGCCGTTGACAGCATTAACGCAAAAAGGGAAGAAATATGAATGGACCTCTGAGCAGGAGAACGCATTTCAAATGCTGAAGAAGAAGTTAACTACGGCTCCTATATTATCGTTACCAGAAGGGAACGATGATTTCGAAATATATTGTGACGCTTCGCGACAAGGTTTTGGTTGTGTTCTTATGCAACGGAAGAAAGTGATTGCATTTGCATCCCGACAATTGAAAATTCACGAGCGGAATTATACGACGCATGATCTAGAATTGGGAGCAGTCGTGTTTGCATTGAAGATGTGGAGACACTACTTGTATGGGGTTAAATTCACTGTGTTTACTGATCATAAAAGCCTTCAACATATTTTCGATCAAAAACAGCTGAACATGAGGCAACGTAGGTGGGTTGAGTTAATAAATGACTATGATTGTGAAATTCGTTATCATCCCGGGAAAGCAAACGTGGTGGCCGATGCTTTAAGCAGAAAAGAACGAGAACCAATTCGAGTTCGAGCAATGAATATAAAAATTCGCATGAACCTCAACTCACAAATCAAAGAAGTTCAACGAGAAGCACTTAATGAAGAAAACATAAAGAATGAAATAATGAAGAAGTATGAGAAGCAACTCGTTGTACGGGAAGATGGAATTCGATATTTTGCGAATCGTATTTGGGTACCGAAGTTGGGTGGATTAAGGAAGTTGATATTGAACGAGGCACATAAGACAAGATATTCGATACATCCTGGAGTTGGAAAGATGTATCAAGATCTTAAGACACGTTATTGGTGGCCTAATTTAAAGACCGACGTTGCAACATATGTTGGGGAATGTTTGACTTGTTCCAAAGTCAAAGCAGAACATCAAAAGCCGTCAGGGTTACTTCAACAACCAGAAATCCCAGAATGGAAATGGGATGGTATTACCATGGATTTCATCACGAAGTTACCAAAGACTGCCTGGGGATACGACACCATTTGGGTGATTGTTGATCGTCTCACCAAGTCTGCACATTTCTTGCCTATAAAGGAAACAGATAGAATGGAGAAACTATTACGATTGTATATAAAGGAAGTTGTTTCAAGGCATGGAATACCTATTTCCATTATATCCGATCGTGATAGTAGATTTACCTCAAAGTTTTGGCAATCACTACAGGAGGCACTAGGAACTCGTTTGGATATGAGTACCGCATATCATCCGCAGACCGACGGGCAGAGTGAAAGAACAATTCAGACTCTTGAAGACATGCTCAGGGCATGTGTAATCGATTTTGGAAACGGATGGGATAAATATCTACCGTTAGCAGAATTCTCGTATAATAATAGTTATCATGCGAGCATTGGAGCTGCACCATTCGAAGCATTGTACGGAAGGAAGTGTAGATCTCCTATCTGTTGGAATGAAGTAGGAGATCGACATTTAACTGGTCCCGAAATCATACACGAAACGACCGAGAAGATAGTACAAATCAAGGAGAGATTGAAAACAGCCCGTAGTCGCCAAAAGAGCTACGCCGATGTTCGAAGGAAACTATTAGAGTTTCAGGTTGGGGACATGGTTATGCTAAAGGTGTCACCTTGGAAAGGTGTAATACGTTTCGGCAAAAGGGGTAAACTGAACCCAAGGTACGTAGGCCCGTTCAAGATCATCGAACGCATTGGACCGGTAGCTTATCGACTCGAGTTACCGCAACAACTCGCCGGAGTACATAATACCTTTCACATCTCGAACCTTAAGAAGTGTCTTGCAAAGGAAGACCTTACCATTCCTCTTGAAGAAATCCATGTCGACGAGAAACTACAATTCGTCGAAGAACCAATTGAAATCATGGACCGTGAAGTTAAACAGCTCAAACAGAGCAATATACCGATTGTTAAGGTTCGTTGGAATGCTAGAAGAGGTCCCGAGTTTACGTGGGAACGAGAGGATCAAATGAAACAAAAGTATCCACACTTGTTTCTCGATAACGCAAAATAGGTACAATTTTAAAATTTCGGGACGAAATTTATTTAACGGGGAGGTAATGTAACGACCCGCACTTTTTCGATCGTTCTATACTTATAAGATTGATATTTACATAAATTAAACCTTGCCAACATGATAAGCAATCCAAATTGTCGAGACTTATATTTCCGAAAAGAGTTTTACACAACGTTTGACCGTCTAGTTTGACCGATGATATCACGAACTATACAATATATGATAACTATACGTTTGTGTATATATATGTATATATACATATTTAACATGATTAATGAATGTTTTAATATCTCATTTTGTATTAATAACAACAAGTTATATGTGTATTTTGAAACTACTAACTTAAGTTTTCAAAACGATAACAATACGTAACGTTATTTGACTTAAATACTTAAGACTATAATGTTTATACATATATTGTATAAGTAATGTATTTAATCACTTTTAAGAACTTAAATACATAAAATCATATAAGTGTATTCACAAAAGATAGCTATATTTGAATCCTCATTCCATTTTTCACAAAATTTCTATACGTATATTTAGAGTATTTGTACTCGTATCATACCTAGCTCCTATACGTATTTACTAATAGTAAATACACATCAAAATCACCACCTAACCAGCCATTATTCATGCCCTTAGAGCTAGGTAATTACTTTTGAATCATTGCAAGACTAATTACAAAAATACAAACTAGAATTTTGTCATGTTATCCTTAAAGATCACATTTTTAGGAGTATATATGTATCATCATTTTTGATTCATTTTTACTTCAATCTCTTAACTAAAAACACACACTCTTTCTTACTCTCTAAACTCCATAACAATCCAGCAAAGTTCCATAAAGATCTAGCTTCAAAAACCATACTAAAACACCATAAGAAAACCATACAAAAACACTTCAAGAAAACCTTCCAAGAACACCAACTTACTTCCAATCTTTCATCCACTTCTATCACCCTTTTGATTCTAGCTTCTTACTTCTCTTTTACAGCAACTTCATCCAAGGAACTTGAGGTAGAATCTATGTTCATAACCTTATTCGATTCATATATATATAGCTATCATATTTTGTGATATACAAGTTTAACAACAAGAACATAGTTTGAATGTTTTCAAACTTGTTTGCAAACTAAATAGATCCTTCTAACTTAACTTTTAAAATACTTCAAGACCTGTAATATAACTTATTTATATGTTAATTTAACAAGGTAAAACTTGGTTTTTCAAAGTATAAGTATTTTTAGAAAAATGGTCATTAAATGATTTTGTTGTAACAAAAATGTTTAACTTCATATGTTTCACTAATGTTTCACTTATTCCGTATGATTTTGAATACAAACCAAGGTATTTACAGTTCATAGTCTTAAAGAAGAACTCGATCCAAGAAGATGGCAATTTGAATCAACGAAAACGGATTTGTAACGAAGAAACTATGACCGAAACAAAATTGGTTATCCTAGATCATTTCAACTACGGGATCAATTGGAAAAAAATGATATAAATCACATATTTCTAAGATAACATGATATTTTATATATATGTACTTATAATTCAATTTTATATGGTTCAGGATCACCCGTAAACAACACGAGAAGATTAATCATAAGATCCCATGATTGTACGCAACACGTCATTTGACAACACCGGTACTTTATGTACGCAACACGTCATTTGACAACACCGGTACCATGGGTCAAGATTAATCTCGACCAATACATTTATGATGGGGTTTTACGGGAGTTTTATTTATTTCGTTGGGGGTTGTATTTATTCATTGCGGGTATATTAAACATCTAAAAATGAACCATTAAAATTGAATTACTAACATCGGAATGCTAACTACGGACTAAGGAAATATTCAAAATATTAAAAGTATAACAAGTATATATATATATAACGTTTGTTTTAAAATGAAAACATATTGATATATTATATATGGATAGGTTCGTGATATCAACCGGAAGACCGAGTCAAAATATATATATCATCAAGACAAGAGTGAGTATATAGTCCCACTTTTAAACTCTAAATATTTCGGGATGAGAATACATGTATTTTATGTTTTACATTATGGACACAAGTAACTGAAAAATATATTCTACGTTGAGTTGTACCACTGGCATACTTCCCTGTAGCTTGGTAACTAATATTTACAGCGGTATTGTAAACGCGAATCCTGTTGATAGATCTATCGGGCCTGACAACCCCAACCGGACTGGACGACCAGTATTCAACGGTTGCACAGTACTTCGTTTTGTGACTACACTTGGTACGGTGTAGTAAGATTTCATATTAAAGGGAATATGCGACGTGAAAATGTTAAGTATGGTTACCAAGTGCTCAACCACTTAGAATATTTTTATTGAAATGTTTATATACGAAATCTTGTGGTCTATATATATATTGCTGCGCACTAAACCTATATCTCACCAACTTTATGTTGACGTTTTTAAACATGTTTATTCTCAGGTGATAATTAAAGCTTCCGCTGCGTTATGTTGAATCTAAGCAGGATCATGCGTACTCATATTTGTGTCAAAAATAAAACTGCATATCCAAGGACGTGTGTTGTAAAATATGCTAGAAATCGTGTTGTTATTATCATTTGTAAAGTTTGTAAGTCGAAGATTATCGTTAAACGATAATCATCTTTTTATTGTCTAAAGCTTGTAACAAAAATAATGGTTTGGTTTGTAATGTATAATATATGCAGTTTTCCTTTTTAAAAATGTCGCATATAGAGGTCAATACCTCGCAATGAAATCATACGTTATCTAACACGTTCTTATGGTTAAGGACGGGTTATGACATATGATGTTCCCCTAATACGAGCCGTCGTTGTCCACATTGGTTTAGAAAAACCTGGTGGTTTAGAGGTTCCCGGGTCATTGTTACAACTTAAGGACTTCGGGGGTTGACGATACATATAAAGTTCATCGGGGTTGGAATTAGATTTCTCTATTTTTATGCCCTTTCCCTTATTATTTTCTTTTGCCTTTTTAAATTCAGTTGGGGTAATTTCTATAACATCATCGGAATTCTCGTCGGAATCCGATTCATCGGAGAATTGGTAATCCTCCCAATATTTTGCTTCCTTGGCGGAAACACCATTGACCATAATTAACCTTGGTCGGTTGGTTGAGGATTTTCTTTTACTTAACCGTTTTATTATTTCCCCCACCGGTTCTACTTCTTCATCCGGTTCCGATTCTTCTTCCGGTTCCGATTCTTCTTCCGGTTCCGACTCTTCTTCCGGTTCCTCTTCGGGAACTTGTGAATCAGTCCACGAATCATTCCAATTTACATTTGACTCTTCATTATTATTAGGTGAGTCAATGGGACTTGTTCTAGAGGTAGACATCTATCACATAATATCAAACACGTTAAGAGATTAATATATCACATAATATTCATATGTTAAAAATATATAGTTTCCAACAAAAATGTTAAGCAATCATTTTTAAAGAAAACACGGTCGAAGTCCAGACTCACTAATGCATCCTAACAAACTCGATAAGACACACTAATGCAAATTTTCTGGTTCTCTAAGACCAACGCTCTGATACCAACTGAAATGTCCCGTTCTTATTGATTAAAAACGTTCAATATTAATTGATTTCGTTGCGAGGTTTTGACCTCTATATGAGACGTTTTTCAAAGACTGCATTCATTTTTAAAACAAACCATAACCTTTATTTCATAAATAAAGGTTTAAAAAGCTTTACGTAGATTATCAAATAATGATAATCTAAAATATCCTGTTTACACACGACCATTACATAATGGTTTACAATACAAATATGTTACATCGAAATCAGTTTCTTGAATGCAGTTTTTACACAATATCATACAAACATGGACTCCAAATCTTGTCCTTATTTTAGTATGCAACAGCGGAAGCTCTTAATATTCACCTGAGAATAAACATGCTTTAAACGTCAACAAAAATGTTGGTGAGTTATAGGTTTAACCTATATATATATCAAATCGTAACAATAGACCACAAGATTTCATATTTCAATACACATCCCATACATAGAGATAAAAATCATTCATATGGTGAACACCTGGTAACCGACAATAACAAGATGCATATATAAGAATATCCCCATCATTCCGGGACACCCTTCGGATATGATATAAATTTCGAAGTACTAAAGCATCCGGTACTTTGGATGGGGTTTGTTAGGCCCAATAGATCTATCTTTAGGATTCGCGTCAATTAGGGTGTATGTTCCCTAATTCTTAGATTACCAGACTTAATAAAAAGGGGCATATTCGATTTCGATAATTCAACCATAGAATGTAGTTTCACGTACTTGTGTCTACTTTGTAAATCATTTATAAAACCTGCATGTATTCTCATCCCAAAAATATTAGATTTTAAAAGTGGGACTATAACTCACTTTCACAGATTTTTACTTCGTCGGGAAGTAAGACTTGGCCACTGGTTGATTCACGAACCTATAACAATATATACATATATATCAAAGTATGTTCAAAATATATTTACAACACTTTTAATATATTTTGATGTTTTAAGTTTATTAAGTCAGCTGTCCTCGTTAGTAACCTACAACTAGTTGTCCACAGTTAGATGTACAGAAATAAATCAATAAATATTATCTTGAATCAATCCACAACCCAGTGTATACGTATCTCAGTATTGATCACAACTCAAACTATATATATTTTGGAATCAACCTCAACCCTGTATAGCTAACTCCAACATTCACATATAGAGTGTCTATGGTTGTTCCGAAATATATATAGATGTGTCGACATGATAGGTCGAAACATTGTATACGTGTCTATGGTATCTCAAGATTACATAATATATAATACAAGTTGATTAAGTTATGGTTGGAATAGATTTGTTACCAATTTTCACGTAGCTAAAATGAGAAAAATTATCCAATCTTGTTTTACCCATAACTTCTTCATTTTAAATCCGTTTTGAGTGAATCAAATTGCTATGGTTTCATATTGAACTCTATTTTATGAATCTAAACAAAAAAAGTATAGGTTTCTAGTCGGAAAAATAAGTTACAAGTCGTTTTTGTAAAGGTAGTCATTTCAGTCGAAAGAACGACGTCTAGATGACCATTTTAGAAAACATACTTCCACTTTGAGTTTAACCATAATTTTTGGATATAGTTTCATGTTCATAATAAAAATCATTTTCTCAGAATAACAACTTTTAAATCAAAGTTTATCATAGTTTTTAATTAACTAACCCAAAACAGCCCGCGGTGTTACTACGACGGCGTAAATCCGGTTTTACGGTGTTTTTCGTGTTTCCAGGTTTTAAATCATTAAGTTAGCATATCATATAGATATAGAACATGTGTTTAGTTGATTTTAAAAGTCAAGTTAGAAGGATTAACTTTTGTTTGCGAACAAGTTTAGAATTAACTAAACTATGTTCTAGTGATTACAAGTTTAAACCTTCGAATAAGATAGCTTTATATGTATGAATCGAATGATGTGATGAACATCATTACTACCTTAATTTCCTTGGATAAACCTACTGGAAAAGAGAAAAATGGATCTAGCTTCAATGGATCCTTGGATGGCTCGAAGTTCTTGAAGCAGAATCATGACACGAAAACAAGTTCAAGTAAGATCATCACTTGAAATAAGATTGTTATAGTTATAGAAATTGAACCAAAGTTTGAATATGATTATTACCTTGTATTAGAATGATAACCTAATGTAAGAAACAAAGATTTCTTGAGGTTGGATGATCACCTTACAAGATTGGAAGTGAGCTAGCAAACTTGAAAGTATTCTTGATTTTATGAAACTAGAACTTTTGGAATTTATGAAGAACACTTAGAACTTGAAGATAGAACTTGAGAGAGATCAATTAGATGAAGAAAATTGAAGAATGAAAGTGTTTGTAGGTGTTTTTGGTCGTTGGTGTATGGATTAGATATAAAGGATATGTAATTTTGTTTTCATGTAAATAAGTCATGAATGATTACTCATATTTTTGTAATTTTATGAGATATTTCATGCTAGTTGCCAAATGATGGTTCCCACATGTGTTAGGTGACTCACATGGGCTGCTAAGAGCTGATCATTGGAGTGTATATACCAATAGTACATACATCTAAAAGCTGTGTATTGTACGAGTACGAATACGGGTGCATACGAGTAGAATTGTTGATGAAACTGAATGAGGATGTAATTGTAAGCATTTTTGTTAAGTAGAAGTATTTTGATAAGTGTATTGAAGTCTTTCAAAAGTGTATAAATACATATTAAAACACTACATGTATATACATTTTAACTGAGTCGTTAAGTCATCGTTAGTCGTTACATGTAAGTGTTGTTTTGAAACCTTTAGGTTAACGATCTTGTTAAATGTTGTTAACCCAATGTTTATAATATCAAATGAGATTTTAAATTATTATATTATCATGATATTATCATGTATGAATATCTCTTAATATGATATATATACATTAAATGTCTTTACAACGATAATCGTTACATATATGTCTCGTTTAAAAATCATTAAGTTAGTAGTCTTGTTTTTACATATGTAGTTCATTGTTAATATACTTTATGATATGTTTTCTTATCATAGTATCATGTTAACTATATATATATATCCATATATATGTCATCATATAGTTTTTACAAGTTTTAACGTTCGTGAATCACCGATCAACTTGGGTGGTCAATTGTCTATATGAAACATATTTCAATTAATCAAGTCTTAACAAGTTTGATTGCTTAACATGTTGGAAACATTTAATCATGTAAATATCAATCTCAATTAATATATATAAACATGGAAAAGTTCGGGTCACTACAATAATAATACTAAAATGGTTATAATGATAAAAATCATACTTTTTAATACTAATAATAATAATAATAATAATAGTATTAGTAATAGTTTTTATGAAAGTAATGATAGATTAAATACTAATAGTTCCAAATGTAATATTAATACTAAGTGTTAATGAAAATAATAATAACATAATTTATATTAATGATGATAATAATAATAATTAGTTTAACACTAATTTTAATACTTATTAACAATAACACTATTATGATAATAATTAAAGTATTCTACCTTTTAAAGCTCTTTTCATAAAAAAAATAGCCTAGGACGGGACTCGAACCCGTGACCTCCTGAATACTTGACAACACCTACGACCACTGCACCACTTCTATTTTTATGATTTAATCCATAACACGGCCCAAAAATATAGCCTAATTTGCGAACCCAATTTAAGTTACAGTGGCCCGTTAACTAATGTTTTTATCTCATTTTGTACAATACACAGGATATGCAACGGGATAAAGGAATGCAGCTGTAGTACCTTCTTTTCAATATCATTTTAACGTTTTCTATTGATTTCCTTTATCAATGACCCATCACCTTTAATTGCTATCATCACCATACTTTAAAAGAATAATTAAATATCCTATATGTGACCCATAATGTCGGTCATTTAAATTATCCCATATGTATAGTTGATAGCATCCTTAACTATTTTAGTATTCTATAATCAAGTGGGAAGAACATCTACTTGAACATACCCTACCTTTGTGTTAAAGTGTTCACCAACAAGAAATAGTAGCAGCCAAAAGGGGTTTTGGTTCGAGCAGCATCTTTCTGTGAATGATGGTCGAGTTTAAAATAACAAAATGCTTGTGGTGGTGATTTATATGATTAAAGGTGTGGCGGTTTTAAAGGCGGTGCTAGCCATGAGTGGTGTAGTGTTTGGTTAATGTTGTTGTTGATTGAAAAATAGTGAGAATGCAGAGCCTGTGATTGTTGTGGTTGTAGAGTGTTGTGTTTAACCGAGGTCGAGCAATCTGCAGCAGAAAAGAAATCGCTGAAGGTGGTTACTTGGGTTGCACTATTGAGTCGAGTACTTTGGATGTTTTTGTTGATGGTGTACCATCAGCAAGAAAAAAAAACAGGCATTTATATCACTAGTTAACCATGGGTTTATGGGTTTCACGAGAGGTTGGTGTCGAGTAATAAATTAAATGGCAGTGGTGGTGATCGAAGGAGGTAGCGATGTAAGTGGGTTCAAGGTGGTTCTCGGTTTGTGAAGAAGAAATAAAAAAATATGATATAGCAGCTAGTTAAAGATCGAAGGATTTCAGATGGGTTTTCGATGGGTGTTTGGGTCATGTGAACTAGCGAGTAAAATTGTGAATCGAATAAAACAGGAACAAGTATATGTGGCGGTTGTTTATGGTATTTGTGATTTCCTTGAAGACGAAAGGGAAAGTGATGGTTGTTTCAACGATGATGGATAAAAAAAAAACAGAAAAATTGATCATGATGATTCAGGGATTGAGGTTGTGGATTTCGATTTATGCTTGTTTGAACAGAAAATAGTTAGAGTACTAGACTGTAGTTGAAATTTGGTTGAAGGTGATGACTTGGGTGGTTTTGATGTTCGTTGAAGGTGATTGAAGTGGTGGGGGTGATTGTTTGAGTGGGTTCCTAAAGATGTGGATGGTGATAAGGTCACAATTAGATAGATCGATGGATAGGTGGTGGAAGTTCATGGTTTATGAAGAGGAGGTTGAGGAGATCGAATGAAAACAGGAAGAAGAAGGTTAAGTGAAGTATGCCTCTTCTGTAAATGTATTGTGTGTATATATTTATAATAAAAAAAAAAGATGTGTGATCATTGAAATTAAAACAGAAATACAATTAGATATTTATTAATAATAATATAATAATAATTATAATATAATTAAATAAATAAGAAATAAAAACGTGTGAATTAAAAGAATCCAATGATTCATTTAGCTGTCACTTTATTAGGGGTATTATATCGTGTTCCGTTGTTAATCAGTGGCGGAATAAAAGTCTTCAGAAAATTCTCAAATTTTTAAATTGACTTCCTTTATTTATTTCAGTCATTATGGTAAAAATTCAGTCACTAACTATTAAATAAAAATTACATTAATTGTTCATTCCCAGCCCTAAATAAAATAATAAAAGTTTTAAGATTTAACAAATGGTTCCTAAATACATTAAATATATGTCTTCAAATAAATAAAGTTAATATTTAATCTTATATATTTACAATTATTATTCATGTACATATATATATATATATATATATATATATATAAATATATATATATATATATATATATATATATATATATATATATACATACTTAAATATATATGAATCTATTTACAAATAGTTGTTCGTGAATCGTCGAGAACAGTCGAAGGTCAATGGAATATATGAAACAGTTCAAATTTTTGAGACTCAACCTAACAGACTTTGCTTATCGTGTTGAAATTACACTATCGTATCGAGAGTTTGGTTTAAAATTAGTCGAAATTTTCCGGGTCGTTACAGAGCGTATCCCAGTTTATTGATTTATCGGTCCGTGTTTCGGCCATGTCCAACCATAAGAGGTAAAATTTTATGAGCGCAAAGACTTTTCAACAAATTTTATAAAACCGGCATCCAAAGTGGCGTAAGAGTTTCTATCAATGAACTTAATGGTAAGTTTCATCATTAAACCGAGGATGAGAAGAACTGTGATCCAGACACTCTGTAGGGTAATGCGAAAAGTTGATAAAATTAATCAAAGGAGTTTTGAAAAAGCTTTAAACGTTTGATGTGACAACATAAACGGAACGAAGTTCTTAGTAATTTAGAAGTATGTACAATGTGTATCATTTTATATAAAATAATCTAACTTAATTAAACAACTCAATAAAGGTGTGGTTTTAAAATAATTTTGAAGGTATAATTTAGTATGTACTCATCAAAATAGGTTAAGGTAAACTTATTCATTTGAATCTATACGTACATATATGATTTTATAAATTGTATACATGATAAAATATTTCATTACTTCTATTCGCCCATAAATCCGTGAGAACCACCCAATTAAACAAATGTGTAAAACTCCCGATGATAAACAGAGTATCTGTATTTCAGAGGTTACAAGTTGAAGTAAGATCGTGAAAGATCGAGTAAATGACCTGAATCGTCGTGCGACATTTGACCAACAAATGTTACGAGGTCATGAAAACCAATGAGTTAAATGTTGTTTTGACAATTATCAGGACATAAGTCCTTGGGCCAAAACTGTTCCCGAACGAAGCTGTTGCTAACAAGCGAGCTATGAAAGGGTAGAGCATGAGATAGATAATCTAGTTAAGACGAGCTCCACGTATATCAAAAAATAAGATAATGAATATTTTCCCTACCCATGTAATACATCGGAATTTCTAAATGAGTAGTGTAAAAATTTTCTTTGACTCTCTTTCTATTCCTCCTGTCACAATATTGGGACTTCTTTATGAATTAACATAATATAATCACATTGGCCTGACGCCATTATATTTCACTAATTCATAGTTCCATTCCAATAGCACTACATGAGGTCAGGACACACGATCAACCTCGAATTTCCACACACTTTCTATAAAACAATTTCTTAAACAGTGTGCTAAGGATAGCACAAGAGACAAAAACATAAAAAGTAATGGATAGGAGTAACGATGACATAAAAATGTCTTCGAAGTACCAAGAATCTCTAAAAGTCAAGAATGACGTCTTCTGGTTCAAAAACCAAAGCACATAGGCACAACGGCACAAAGGCACGTAATATAATTCAAACGTTATATACATAACCATAATAGATGACATAGAAATGTTGAAAATTCCAGAAGTCAAGAATGGCATTCCTCGATTTCACCAACCGGCGTGTTCTTATAAAAGATAAACTCGCATGAGTCAGAGGATACGTTTAAATCAGAATGGAAGTTCCTCCCGAATTCAGAACATATGAAGGAGATGTACGTATATGAAAACTATATACATACCAATATGATACAAATAATCACATATAATAATATATTATCGGCCGGGCTGTAGACTAGACTCACTAATGCACCCTATTGACTCGGGTAACGACATCAATGCAGCCTAATTCCCTACAACCAACGCTCTGATACCAACTTTAATGACCCATCAAAGTACACTTGACGACCATCGTTATCTTGGTCCCACAGCTTGATCATAACTCTATATGAATTTAATAAATACCTTGCATTCTTTATTTAATAATGATTTCCTATAAAGCAAATCTACCAAAATATGTAAGTTTAGAAAAACCATACATTATTACTTAACCAAAAGTTGACCAAAACAAAGTCAACAACATCCATTATTAAATGTATCAAAATAGAATGCAAGTTATTGTTTAACAAAAGCTGCCATCATAAATATGCAGACTCTCTAAGCACAACGGAAGCAATCAATCATGAACCTGAGAATAAAACATACGAGTAACTGTCAACAAAAATATTGATTGAATTATAGGTTTAATATTGCAAACAATATTTAATTTAAACCGTAAAAATTTATGTTTGAAAACATAAAAACTCCTTTTTGGACCACAAAATTATATGCCAGATAACATATAAAAACATTATTCCATTTACCGTGAGCCACCTGGTAACCACTTAACCATTTATTTACCTTTTCCAAACACAATAAATAATATACACCGAACAAGTGTATCTACAACAAATTACGAAGTACTAAACATTCCGATTATAAATTGCTAGCGCGACTAGCTCGAAATGAGATTGTCAAACCCGATAGATCTATCCATAGGATTCGCGTTCACCAGTAGAAACCAGTGATTACAGTTACCAGACTAGGGAATATTTTTGTTCAACTCACAATGAATAATTTAAACCAACCTCCACTTGTGTCCAAAATATAAAATAAATTGCATGTATTCTCATTCCAAAAGATTTAAATAGAAAAATGGGACTATAACTCACCTTAATAGCAAACGAAGTAACCACACAAATATGCGAACAGCAAATGAAGTAAAGTGATCAGGAATGATCACAACGCCGACCTATAAATAAAGAAGGTCGATATAAATAACTAACTTATGTCAAGTCTTAGTATGATAGCTATTGTATATGTTGCAAGTAGTCATAGAACAATACTTAACATGCATCGGTTTGATCGGAACAGCGTACGGACACACACTTTCTATTTTTAGAAAGTTTCTATTTTTAGCAGGTTTCCATTTTTAGAAAGTTTCTTTTTTGGAAAGTTTCTATTTTTGGAAAGTTTTTATTTTTGGAAAGTTTCTATTTTTGGAAAGTTTCCAAATTTAGAAAGTTTTTATTTTTAGAAAGTTTTAAGTTAGGAAAGTTTCCTTATTTAGAAAGTCAACAAAAGTCAACTAAAAGTCAAAGTCAACCGAAAGTCAACTCAAAAGTCAACCTTGGTCAAACATAGTCAACGTTAATTTTAAAAGTGTAAGTTGTAATAATAATGTAAGTTGTAATGTTTATTAAAGTTAAATATATCTAATTATGTCATAACATAGGTTTAATTAAATTAAAATGAATTATTAAAGTTAATATAAGTTTAAATGATATAATTAATATAACATAAGTAATTAATTAATTAATTAAATATTAGTCATAATATAAGTATTATTAATTAATAATAAATTTTAAATCATATCATAAGTATTATTAATTAATAATGAATTATTAATCATATCATAAGTTTCTAATTATAATTATTAAGTCATAAGTATTTAATAATTAAATTATAATTAAATAATAACTAAGCCTTATAATAATTAAATAATTAATTAATCTTTATTATAAGTCTTATAATAATAATCTCATAATATAAGTTTAATACTTATCATAAGTATTTTCCATTAATAATAAAAGTATTATTAATCATAAGTTTAATTAAAATGTTAATTAAATCGTAAGTAATAATTAAATGATATAATAAATATATATCATAAGTCTTAAATTAAAATAATTACTTTTTATATCATAAGTAATTTATTAATAATGAATTTCATTATTTATATCATAAGTCTTATTTAATAACCATAAGTTTTAATTAAAAGTTCATCGGGTCATAACTTGAGTCCCGGGAATCAGTTTTCGGCGAGTCTTATATATTAGTTTGCCTAACCGACACACCTGACACATTAATGTGCTCAAAAATACCCCAAGAACAGCAAAAAAGTCGTGAGTTTCAGCCCTTAATCAGTTTGGATCTTTAATCCGCTCAAAAACGTGTTTTAGTCATAACGGGTGATCCGTGGCTCGGATTTCGATGATCCGAACATGAATGTTCATCCCATAATCAATCCTAACACACTAGTACACCCTAAATACTCTAAAAATGGTCACAAAGTCAGACCACACCTGGTACAATTCGTTTTTATATTTTAATCTCAATATAACATCATTTTAATCATAACTAGAGCTCCGGGAATCGAAATGACATGAATCCGGAGTCTAAAATTAATGTCTTGATGAGAGGAACTCATCTAGATACTTTAATTTCACTTTTATAACAGTTAAGTTTACATAAAAGATCAAACAAGCTGCTGTCCCAAAACAATCAAACCGAAAACATGACTTATCGAGTGAATCTACGCATACAATCAACAATACAACAACATACTATAATCATACTATCATTATAACATGAGAATACAGAAAAATAATTAAAAAATCAAAAAGCTAGGGTTAGGGTTTATACCCTAATCGAGAAATAAAAGATATGTGCGTGTAGAGAAGAACGAGAGCAACCCGATTATGTTGAAAGCCCTATGATCCAAGCAAGAATTTTTGATGAGATGATGATGATGTTGATGTGGTTGTCGATGGCCAAAAAAAATAGAAAGAGGGAGGGAGAAAAATGCTAGAGAGAAATATTAGGTTTTAAGGAAATGTGTTAAATGGAATGTAAAAATCAAAAAAATGGGAAAACAAAAGCTAAACACCCCCTCCCCATGGGGTGTCCGGACATTTGGAGTAGGGTGGGACCTATTTGTGGGCCAAATTGATGCTAAGAGTATTAGCTTGTGGCCCGAATGCCCGAACGAAGCCCGAAACGCGAAAACACCGCTACGCGATTAAATATTCGGAGAGATAACAAATACGCGACGAATAAAATATATAAACACTAAATATAAACATATGACATTACAATATCATATTTAAAATAATTAGAACTTAAAAATCCCAAAAGCTCAACTGATGGTTTAAAAATCGAAAAGATTCGCCGGATAGAAATCTGCAACACGTAGAAACGTACAATTTAAGATATGAATACAAATATTCATATAACACATAATAATTAATATATTATTACAAAAATAATAATATAGGTCATAGAAATGACGTGGCACGAATAACAGTTAACGGTCGTTAAATAATTAACGGTAAAAGATAACGGAAAAAGTAGGGTCGTTACATGAGAATACATGCAGTTTTATAAATGTTTTACGAAATAGACACAAGTAATTGAAACTACATTATATGGGTGAATGATCGAAGCCGAATATGCCCCTTTTGCTTGGTAACCTAAGAATTAGTAAACCGATCTTCTAATTGACGTGAATCCTAAAGATAGATCTATTGGGCCTAACGAACCCCATCCAAAGTACCGGATGCTTTAGTACTTCGAATTCGTTTGTATCATGTTCGAAGGATTTCCCGGAATGATGGGGTATATTCTTATATGCATCTTGTTAATGTCAGTTACCAGGTGTTCACCATATGAATGAATTTTATCTCTATGTATGGGATATATATTGAAATATGAAATCTTGTGGTCTTTTATTATGATTTGATAATATATAGGTTAAACCTATAACTCACCAACATTTTTGTTGACATTTTAAGCATGTTTATTCTCAGGTGATTATTAAGAGCTTCCGCTGTTGTATACTAAAATAACGACAAGATTTGGAGTCCATGCTTGTATGATATTATGTAAAAACTGCATTCAAGAAACTTATTTTTGATGTAATATATTCTTATTGTAAACCATTATGTAATGGTCGTGTGTAAACGGTATATTTTAGATTATCATTATTTGATAATCTGCGTAATGCTTTTTAAACCTTTATCTATAAAATAAAGGTTATGGTTGTTTTAAAAATGAATGCAGTCTTTGAAAAATGTCTCATATAGAGGTCAAAACCTCGCGATGAAATCAATTAATATGGAACGTTTATAATCAATATGAACGGGACATTTCAGTTGGTATCCGAGAGTCGGTCTTAGAGAACCAGATAATTGCATTAGTGTGTCTTACCGAGTTTGTTAGGATGCATTAGTGAGTCTGGACTTCGACCGTGTTTTTCTTCAAAAACGATTGCTTAACATTTTTTTTGTTGGAAACTATATATTATTAACATGTAAATATTATGTGATATATTAATCTCTTAACGTGTTTGATATTGTGTGATAGATGTCTACCTCTAGTACAAATCCCATTGATTCACCTAATAATAATGAAGAGTCGAATATATTTTGGGAAGATTCACAAATTCCCGAAGAGGAACCGGAAGAGGAGGAACCGGAAGAGGAGGAACCGGAAGAAGAGGAACCAGAAGAGGAGGAACCGGAAGAGGAGGAACCGGAAGAAGAAGAGGTTCCGGAGGAAGAAATATTGATACCTATAGTAAATTGATTAAATAAAAGAAAATCCTCAACCAACGGACCAAAGTTAATAATGGTCAATGGTGTTTCCGCCGATGAAGCAAAATATTGGGAAGATTACCAATTTTCCGATGAATTGGATCCCGATGAGGATTCCGATGATGTTATAGAAATTACCTCGACCTAATTTAATAAAGGAAAGAAAATAATAAGGGAAAAGGTATAAAAATAGAGAAACCCGATTCCAACCCAAATGAACTTTATATGTATCGGCAACATCCGTATTTCCTAAAATGTAACAATGACCCGGGAACCTCTAAACCACCAGGTTTTTCTAAACCATTATGGAAAACGACGGCTCGTATTAGAGGAACACCATATATTCCTAGAAAATTAGGAAAACGAACCAAGTCCGAAGAAGAAGAAACCAGTGATTCAGATTAGAGGGTTGTAATCATGTTGTGTATTATATGTATTGTAGTGTGTTTGTACTTTTATGTTCTATGTAAAAATTGCTTATATTGTTTGTTATTACGAATCTAATCCTTGTCTATTTTACAGTATAAAAATAAAATGGACGTTAAGGGTAGACAACCGAATATTTTAGAAGACCTACCAGAGGATATGATTGAGGAAATCTTGTCTAGAGTCGGTCAGAATTCATCAGCACATTTAGTTATGGCAAAATTAACTTGTCAAACATTTGAAAGACTTTCCAGAAATGCCTTAGTTTATAAAAGGCTTTCCTTTGATAGGTGGGATATATCACATTGGGGAGACCGTAAGTTACGCCGTGTTTTCTTTAAAGCCTTAAATGCGGGGAACCCAAATGCAATTTTACGCTACGGGTTAAGAACCTATTTTGACTCAACATATCCCCACATAGGATTTCGTGAATTAGAAAGAGCTTCTAACATGCAACATAAAGAAGCATGTTATGCTTACGGGTTAGTGATGTTCGCTTCTTACCAAAGTGAGAAAAAGAACATCGGATTGCAACTTTTAAATAAAACCTTCCCACAAGTGACGGATTCAGTAGTTGGGGTGAGAAACAAGGTTTTTAGATTATTACGGGGCTGTTGGACCTTACGAAACCCTCGTCCTTTTGACGATATTACAACATGCTGCCTAGCCAATGCTCATAACGGTTATTTTCCACAAGACCAAGGATGGGAAGTCGTCTTAGTAAAACCAGAATGCATGACTTGTTTCTGGACTTATGAATTACGTGTCTTTATTTCCTTTGCTGAACAACTTGCGTATTAACTAGATTTATCTTCAAAACAAACCTGTATCATAGTGTACTATATTTCATGTTATATGTAATATAGCGAAGTTGTAAGTTTAAAGAATATTTGTATGTGATATATTATTATAATCAGTTTTTCATATGGAATTGTAGTAGTTGAATTGTATATTAGCTACTAAGTATGAACTTAACGGGTAGGTAGTACCCGAATTTAAACTTATAAAATGCTAATATGAAGAAAAAGCTTTTATAAATGAGTTCATATTATGCTACGAAATACTATTGAGTACTCTTAATATTCTGTATGATTAACTTGATTCAGTTGGCTATTTTGAAGGAAATGGCACCGATTACTCGACACACCATGAATATGAGCGAAGAGAAATTTCGTACCTTTCTTACTGCAAACATAGCCGCAGTACAGGCTACGCTACATACCAACAATAACTCTGAATCTAGCAATGCAGCTAACGGTGCAAGAAATCGTGTAGGATGCTCCTACAAAGAATTCACTGCCTGCAAACCTTTAGAATTTGATGGAACCGAAGGACCAATTGGATTGAAACGGTGGACCGAGAAAGTCGAATCGGTGTTTGCCATAAGTAAGTGTACTGAAGAGGACAAAGTTAAGTACGCTACGCATACCTTCACAGGTACTGCGTTAACGTGGTGGAACACCTATCTTAAACAGGTAGGACAAAATGCTGCTTACGCACTACCGTGGTCGGCATTCAAGCAATTGATGAACGAGCAGTACCGTCCTAGAAACGAAGTCAATAAACTCAAGGCAGAACTTAGAGAGTTACGAACACAAGGGTTCGACGTTACCACATATGAACGACGATTCACAGAGTTGTGCCTATTGTGTCCAGGAGCATTCGAAGATGAAGAAGAGAAGATCGACGCGTTTGTAAAAGGTTTACCAGTAAGGATTCAAGAAGATGTGAGTTCACACGAGCCCGCTTCTATACAGAAGGCAAGTCGAATGGCTCATAAACTTATAAATCAGATTGAGGGAAGAATTAAAGAGCAGGCGGCTGAAGAAGCCAACACGAAACAACTCAAGAGAAAGTGGGAGGAAAACGGTGACAAGAGTCACCAGTACAACAACACCAACAACAATTACAACTACAATCGCAACAACTATCCCAACAACCGCAACAACAATCGCAACAATAACCGCAATCCTAACAATAACTACAACAAACATCCCAACAACAACAACAACTACAACAACCATTTCAACAATAATAAAAATCCCAACAACAACCTCAATAACAACAACAGCAACAAAAACCAAAAACAGCCATGTCATAGGTGTGAAGAAAATCATCAGGGGTTTGGCACGACATTTTGCAACAGGTGTAAAAGAAATGGTCATAGCGCGACAAAGTGTGAGGTCTACGAACCAAAGTTTAGCAGAACTAAAGGAACAAATAATGTCGGAACAAGTAATGCCGAAACGAATAGTGTCGGAGAAAGTAATACCAACGCTGTTTGTTATAAATGTGGAAAACTGTGCCACATTATTAGAAATTGCCCAAATCAGGGGAATACTAATGGGCAGGGCCGTGGAAGAGTTTTCAATATTAATGCGGCAGAAGCACAGGAAGACCCAGAGCTTGTTACGGTTACGTTTCTTATTGATGATAAATCTGCTTATGTTTTATTTGATTCGGGTGTAGATAGAAGCTATATGAGTAGAGAATTTTGTGCTAAATTAAGTTGCCCATTGACGCCTTTGGATAGTAAATTTTTACTCGAATTAGCAAACGGTAAATTAATTTCAGTAGATAATATATGTCGGGAGAGAGAAATTAAACTGGGGGATGAAACGTTTAAAATTGATTCAATACCAGACAATTTAGGAAGTTTGGATGTAATAATTGGCATGGACTGGTTGAAAAAGATGAGAGCAGAGGTCGTTTGTTATAAAAATGCGATTCGCATTATGCGTGAAAAAGGAAAACCTTTAATGGTGTACGGAGAAAAGAACAACGCGAAATTAAATCTTATTAGTAGTTTGAAGGCATAAAAACTAATAAGAAAAGGTTGTTACGTCATTCTAGCACACATCGAGGAAGTTAAACCTAAAGAAAAGAACATCAGTGATGTTCCCGTCGCAAAAGAATTTCCCGATGTATTTCCGAAAGAATTACCGGGATTACCCCCACATCGATCCGTTGAATTTCAAATAGACCTTGTACCAGGAGCTGCATCAATAGCTCGTGCTCCATACAGACTCGCACCCAGCGAAATGAAAGAATTACAAAGTCAGTTACAGGAACTTTTAGAGCGTGGTTTCATTCAACCAAGAACATCACCATGGGGAGCTCCTGTTTTGTTTGTCAAGAAGAAAGATGGTACATTTAGGTTGTGTATCGACTACCGAGAGTTGAACAAACTTACCATCAAGAACCGCTACCCACTACCGAGAATCGACAACTTATTTGATCAACTACAAGGCTCGTCTGTTTATTCGAAGATCGATTTATGATCTGGATATCAACAAATGCGGGTGAAGGAGGATGATATTCCGAAGACTGCTTTTAGGATGCGTTACGGTCATTACGAGTTTATGGTTATGCCTTTTGGATTGACTAACGCACCAGATGTGTTCATGGACCTCATGAACCGAGTGTGTGGGCCATATCTTGACAAGTTTGTCATTATTTTTATCGATGACATACTTATTTACTCGAAGAATGATCAAGAGCACGAAGAACATTTGAGAAAAGTGCTAGAGTTGCTGAGAAAAAAAAAACTGTACGCTAAGTTTTCAAAGTGTGCATTTTGGTTGGAAGAAGTTCAATTCCTCGGTCACATAGTGAACAAAGAAGGTATTCAGGTGGATCCAGCAAAGATTGAAACCGTTGAAAAGTGGGAAACCCCGAAAACTCTGAAACACATACGTCAGTTTTTAGGACTAGCTGGTTACTATAGAAGGTTCATCCAAGACTTTTCCACAATAGCAAAACCCTTGACTGCATTAACGCATAAAGGGAAAAAATTTGAATGGAAAGATGAACAAGAGAAAGCGTTTCAATTGTTAAAGAAAAAGTTAACTACGGCACCTATATTGTCATTACCTGAAGGGAATGATGATTTTGTGATATATTGTGACACCTCAAAGCAAGGTCTCGGTTGTGTATTAATGCAACAAACGAAAGTAATTGCTTATGCGTCTAGACAATTGAAGATTCACGAAAAGAATTATACGACGCATGATTTGGAATTAGGCGCGGTTGTTTTTGCATTAAAGACTTGGATGCACTACTTATATGGGGTCAAAAGTATTATATAAACCGACCAAAAAAGTCTTCAACACATATTTAATCAGAAACAACTGAATATGAGGCAGCGTAGGTGGATTGAATTGTTGAATGATTACGACTTTGAGATTCGTTACCACCCGGGGAAGGCAAATGTGGTAGCCGACGCCTTGAGCAGAAAGGACAGAGAACCCATTCGAGTAAAAGCTATGAATATAATGATTCATACTAACCTTACTACTCAAATAAAGGAGGCGCAACAAGGAGTTTTAAAAGAGGAAAATTTAAAGGATGAAATACCTAAAGGATCGGAGAAGCATCTTAATATTCGGGAAGACGGAACCCGGTATAGGGCTGAAAGAATTTGGGTACCAAAATTTGGAGATATGAGAGAAATGGTACTTAGAGAAGCTCATAAAACCAGATACTCAATACATCCTGGAACGGGGAAGATGTACAAGGATCTCAGGAAATATTTTTGGTGGCCAGGTATGAAAGCCGATGTTGATAAATACGTAGGGGAATGTTTGACGTGTTCTAAGGTCAAAGCGGAGCATCAGAAACCATCAAGTCTACTTCAACAACCCGAAATCCCGGAATGGAAATGGAAAAACATTACCATGGACTTCATCACAAAATTGCCAAGGACTGCAAGTGGTTTTGATACTATTTAGGTAATAGTTGATCGTCTCACCAAATCAGTACACTTCCTGCCAATAAGAGAAGATGGCAAGATGGAGAAGTTAGCACGACTGTATTTGAAGGAAATCGTCTCCAGACATGGAATACCAATGGATCGTGAGGTTAAAAGACTTAAACAAAACAAGATACCAATTGTTAAGGTTCAATGGAATGCTCGTAGAGGACTCGAGTTCACTTGAGAAGGAAAAGATCAGATGAAGAAGAAATATCCGCACTTATTTCTAGAAGATACGTCAACACCTCCAACTGCTTAAAATTTCAGGACGAAATTTATTTAACGGGTAGGTACTGTAGTGACCCGAACTTTTCCATGTTTATATATATTAAATGAAATTGATATTTACATGATTAAGTGTTTCCAACATGTTAAGCAATCAAACTTGTTAAGACTTGATTAATTGAAATAGGTTTCATATAGACAACTGACCATCCAAGTTGACCGGTGATTCACGAACGTTAAAACTTGTAAAAACTATATGATGACATATATATGATTATATATATAATTAACATGATATTATGATAATTAAGTATCTCATTAGGTATTTTAACAATGAGTTATATACATAAAATTGTGTTTATTGAATTAAGAAACTCGAAACGATATATATAACGATTATCGTTATAACAACGTCTTACTAATTACATATGAATCATATTAAGATATTGTTACACTATGTTTAATTATGATAAATGATAAGTAAACATGTCATTATGTATATTAACAATGAACTACATATGTAAAACAAGACTACTAACTTAAGAATTTCGAAACGAGACATATATGTAACGATTATCGTTGTAACAACATTTAACTGTATATATATCATACTAAGATATATTAATATATCATAATGTCATGATAATGTAATAATTTAACATCTCTTTAGATATAATAAATAATGGGTTAACAACATTTAACAAGATCGTTAACCTAAAGGTTTCAAAACAACATTTACATGTAACGACTAACGATGACTTAACGACTCAGTTAAAATGTATATACATGTAGTGTTTAAATATGTATTCATACACTTTTGAAAGACTTCAAGACACTTATCAAAATACTTCTACTTAACAAAAATGCTTACAATTACATCCTCGTTCAGTTTCATCAACAATTCTACTCGTATGCACCCGTATTCGTATTCGTACAATACACAGCTTTTAGATGTATGTACTATTGGTATATACACTCCAATGATCAGCTCTTAGCAGCCCATGTGAGTCACCTAACACATGTGGGAACCATCATTTGGCAACTAGCATGAAATATCTCATAAAATTACAAAAATATTAGTAATCATTCATGACTTATTTACATGAAAACAAAATTACATATCCTTTATATCTAATCCATATACCCACGACCAAAAACACCTACAAACACTTTCATTCTTCAATTTTCTTCATCTAATTGATCTCTATCAAGTTCCATCTTCAAGTTCTAAGTGTTCTTCATAAATTCTACAAGTTCTAGTTTCATAAAATCAAGAATACTTCCAAGTTTACTAGCTCACTTCCAATCTTGTAAAGTGATCATCCAACCTCAAGAAATCCTTGTTTGTTACAGTAAGATATCATTCTAAATCAAGGTAATACTCATATACAAACTTTGATTCAATTCCTATAACTATAGCTATCTTAATTCGAGTGATAATCTTACTTGAACTTGTTTTCGTGTCATGATTCTACTTCAAGAACTTTCAAGCCATCCAAGATCCTGTGAATCTAGATCATTTCTTGTAACTTTCAGTAGGTTTACCTACTAAACTTGAGGTAGTAATGATGTTCATAACATCATTCGATTCATACATATAAAACTATCTTATTCGAAGATTTGAACATGTAATCACTAGAACATAGTTTAGTTAATTCTAAACTTGTTCGCAAACAAAAGTTAATCCTTCTAACTTGACTTTTAAAATCAACTAAACACATGTTCTATATCTATATGATATGCTAACTTAATGATTTAAAACCGGAAAACACGAAAAACACCGTAAAACCGGATATACGCCGTCGTAGTAACACCGCGGGCTGTTTTGGGTTAGTTAATTAAAAACTATGATAAACTTTGATTTAAAAGTTGTTCTTCTGGGAAAATGATTTTTCTTATGAACATGAAACTATATCCAAAATTCATGGTTAAACTCAAAGTGAAAGTATGTTTTTCCAAAATGGTCATCTAGACGTCGTTCTTTCGACTGAAATGACTACCTTTACAAAAACGACTTGTAACTTATTTTTCCGACTATAAACCTATACTTTTTTATGTTTAGATTCATAAAATAGAGTTCAATATGAAACCATAGCAATTTGATTCATCAAATCGGATTTAAAACGAAGAAGTTATGGGTAAAACAAGATTGGATATTTTTTTGATTGATTGTAGCTAAGGGAAATATTGTAACAATTCTATACAAATCATATCCTAGCTAACTTATATTGTATTATACATGTGTTCTAATGTAATCTTGGGATACCATAGACACGTATGCAAATGTTTTGACATATCATATCAACCCATGTATATATATTATTTGGAACAACCATAGACACTCTATATGCAGTAATGTTGGAGTTAGCTATACAGGGTTGAGGTTGATTCCAAAAATATATATACTTTGAGTTGTGATCTAGCCTGAGACGTGTATACACTGGGTCGTGAATTGATTCAAGATAATATATATCAATTTATTTCTGTACATCTAACTGTGGACAACTAGTTATAGGTTACTAACGAGGACAGCTGACTTAATAAACTTAAAACATCAAAATGTATAAAAAGTGTTGTAAATATATTTTGAACATACTTTGATAAATATGTACATATTTGTTATATGTTCGTGAATCGACCAGTGGCCAAGTCTTACTTCCCGATGAAGTAAAAATCTGTGAAAGTGAGTTATAGTCCCACTTTTAAAATCTAATATTTTGGGATGAGAATACATGCAGTTTTATAAATGTTTTACAAAATAGACACAAGTAATTGAAACTACATTATATGGGTGAATGATCGAAGCCGAATATGCCCCTAGAGGGGTACTTTGGATGGGGCTTGTTCCCTAATTCTTAGATTACCAGACTAAAAAGGAGCATATTCAGTTTAATAATTCAACCATAGAATGTAGTTTCACGTACTTGTGTCTATTTTGTAAAACATTTATAAAACTGCATGTATTCTCATCCCAAAAATATTAGATTTTAAAAGTAGGACTATAACTCACTTTCACAGATTATCAATTCGTCGAGAATTAGACTTGGCCACGGGTCGATTCACGAACCTATAACAAATATATACATATATATCAAAGTATGATCAAAATATATTCATACCATATTTTATTACGTTTTAACGATTTATGTTTGTTAAGTTGACAGTCCAACATTAGTAGTCCATAATTAATTGTCCACAGTTAGTAGTACAGAAATAAATCAATATATATATTATCTCGAATCAATCAACGACCCAGTGTATACAAGTCTCAGACACGATCACAACTCAAAGTATATATATTATTTTGGAATCAACCTCAACCCAGTATAGCTAACTCGATCATTACCGCATATAGAGTGTCTATGGTTATTCCAAATAATATATATAGATGACGTCGATATGATATGTCAAAACATTGTATACGTTTCTATGGTCTATCAAGATTACATAATATATGTTAGAATACGTGTATAATACAATATAAGTTAGTTAAGTTATGGTTAGTATAGATTTGTTACAAAGTTTCACGTAGCTAAAACAAGCAAAAGTATCCAATTTTATTTTACCCATAACTTCTTCGTTTTAAATCCGTTTTGAGTGAATCCAATTTATATGGTTTCATATTGAACTAAATATTAATAATATAAATAGAAAAAGTATAGGTTTATAGTCGGAAATATAAGTTACAAGTCATTTTTGAAAGATATAGTCATTTCCGTCGAAAGAACGACATCTTGATGACCATTTTGAAAAACATACTTCCACTTTGAGTTTAACCATGATTTTTGGATATAGTTTCATGTTCATATGAAATATCATTTTCTCAGAAGAACAACTTTTAAATCAAAGTTTATCATAGTTTTTAATTATCTAACCCAAAACAGCCCCCGGTTTTACTACAACGGCGTATGTCGGGTTTTAAGGTGTTCTTCGTGTTTCCAGGTTTTAAATCATTAATTTAGCATATCATATATATATAGAACATGTGTTTAGTTGATTTTAAAAGTTAAGTTAGAATGATTTACTTTGTTTGCGAACAAGTTTAGAATTAACTAAACTATATTCTAGTGATTACAAGTTTAAATCTTCGAATAAGATAGTTATATATATATATATATATATATATATATATATATATATATATATATATATATATATATATATATATATATGTAATGACCCGCACTTTTTCGATCGTTCTATACTTATAAGATTAATATTTACATAAATTAAACCTTACCAACATGATAAGCAATCCAAATTGTTGAGATTTATGTTTTCGAAAAGAGTTTTACACAACGTTTGACCGTCTAGTTTGACCGATGATATCACGAACTATATAATATATGATAATTATACGTTTATGTATATATATGTATATATACATATTTAACATGATTTATGGATGTTTTAATATCTCATTTTGTATTAATAACAATAAGTTATAAGTATATTTTGAAACTACTAACTTAAGTTTTCAAAATAATAACCATACGTAACGTTTTTTTTTATATAAATACTTATGACCTATAATGTTTAAACATATATCGTATATATAATGTATTTAATCACTTTTTAAGGACTTAAATACATAAAACAATATAAGTGTATTCACAAAAGATAGCTATATTTGAATCCTCGTTCCGTTTTCACAAGATTTCTATACGTATATCTAGAGTATATGTACTCGTATCATACCTAGCTTCTATACGTATTTACTATTGGTATATACACATCAAATCACCACCTAATCAGCTCCTATTGATGCCCTCACCAAGAGGTAAACTCATTTTAACCTCTAGCATCAATAATTACACAAGATTACAAGCTAGAACTTTGTTTTTGTCTACCATAGGTCACGCCATTTATGGCCATAAAGATGACCATTTTTGATTCAATTACTACTTCAATCTCCTAGCTAAAACACACACACTTAGAACCCTTAAACACCTTAACCATATCAGCCTATCACCATGAAAATCTAGCTTCAAGAACATCACTTAAACACCATAAGAAAACCCTTACAAAAACACTTCAAGAATCCTTCCAAGAACACAAGTTTACTTTCAATCTTTTGATCCAACTCCATCAATCTTTTGGTTCTAGATTTTTACTCCTCTTTTACAGAAATCTTGTCCAAGTAACTTGAGGTAGTAACTTTGTTCATAACCTTATTCGATTCATATATATATAGCTATCTTATTTTATGGTATAAAATTTTAACAACAAGAACATGGTTTGAATGTTTTCAAACTTGTTTGCAAACTAAATAGATCCTTCTAACTTAACTTTTAAAATACTTCAAGACCTGTAATATATCATAAATATATGCTAACTTAACAAGGTAAAACTTGGTTTTTCAAACAACACCTTAAAAACTGAATTTACGACGTCGGAGTGTAACCGGGGGCTGTTTTGGGTTGGATAATTAAAAACTATTTTGAACTTTGAATTGGAGGCTTATTTTCTGGAAAATTGATATTTACTATGAATATGTTAACACATAAAAATTTCATGATTTAACTCAAAGTATAAGTATTTTTAGAAAAATAATCATTTGAGGTTGTTTACATGATGGAAAATGATCAACTTCATGAGTTTCACTAAAGTTTGACCTATGACCTGTGATTTCGAATACAAACTAAGGTATTTACAGTTCATATTCTTAAAGAAGGACTCGATCCAAGGAAGTGGCAAGTTGAACCAACGAAAACGGAGTTGTAACGAAGAAACTATGACCAAAACAAGATCGGATATCCAAAACTAGTTTAGCCACGAAAATAATTGGAGAAAAATTAAATAAATCACATCTTTTTAAAATAACATGATATTTTATATATATGTACTCATAATTTAATTTTATATATTTCAGGATCACCCATAAACAATACGAGAAGATTAATCATAAGATCCCATGATTGTACGCAACACGTCATTTGACAACACCGGTACTTTATGTACGCAACACGTCATTTGACAACACCGGTACCGTGGGTCAAGATTAATCCCGACCAATATGAATACAATGGGGTTTTATTTATTTACTAAACACCTAAATATGAACCATTAAAATTGAATTGCTAACTACGGACTAAGAAGACATTAAAAGTATTATAAGTATATATATGTGACGATTGTTTAAAATGAAAATATATTGATATATTATATATGGATAGGTTCGTGATATCAACCGGAGACCAAGTCAAAATATATATATCTTCAAGGCAAAAGTGAGTATATAGTCCCACTTTTAAACTCTAAGTATTTCGGGATGAGAATACATGTATTTTATGTTTTACGATATGGACACAAGTAACTGAAAAATATATTCTACGTTGAGTTGTACCTCTGGCATACTTCCCTGTAGCTTGGTAACTACTATTTACAGCGGTATTGTAAACGCGAATCCTGTTGATAGATCTATCGGGCCTGACAACCCCAACCGGACTGGACGACCAGTATTCAACGGTTGCACAGTACTTCGTTTCGTGACTACACTTGGTACGGTGTAGTAAGATTTCATAATAAAGGGAATATGCGACGTGATTAAATGTTAAGTATGGTTACCAAGTGCTCAACCACTTAGAATATTTTTATTAAAATGTTTACATATGAAATCTTGTGGTCTATACTTATATCGCTGCCGGCATTAAACCTATATCTCACCAACTTTATGTTGACGTTTTAAGCATGTTTATTCTCAGGTGATAACTAAAAGCTTCCGCTGCAACATGTTGAATTTAAGCAAGATCTTGAGTATGCATATTTGTGTCAAAAATAAAACTGCATATCCGAGGAATTGTAATGTAAAGTATGCTAGAAATCGTATTGTTATCATCACATGTAAAGTTTGTAAGTCTAAGATTATCGCTAAACGATAATCATCTTTTTATTGTCTAAAGCTTGTATTAAAATAAGAGTTATGGTTTGTAATGTAAAATAAATGCAGTTGTTCTTTTAAAAATGTCGCATATAGAGGTCAATACCTCGCAATGAAATCATACGTTATCTAACTCGTTCTTATGGTTAAGGACGGGTTATGACATGTGGTATCAGAGCGGTGGTCTTAGCGAACCAGGTTTGCATTAAGTGTGTCTAACCGATAAGTCGTTAGGATACATTAGTAAGTCTGGACTTTGACCGGGTCTGATTTAAAAACCATTGCTTATAATTGTTGGTTAAAATTTATATGTAAATATTATGTAGTACTAATGGGTTAGTTGTTGTGTGATAGATGTCGGGCTCAAAACTTGTTATCACATTCAGCGACTCCGAACCAGAATCTTCAGATGGTGTTCCAGTCATTAACCTATCCGATGACGAAAATAATATCTTTGGGGAAGACTCACAAATTCCGGATGAACCAACTATAGAGAACCCGGAAAGTGAACCCGAGGAGGAAAGTGAACCCGAGGAAGAAATACAGGAAATTACAAAAGACAAGTTCGAACTAGGAAAGAAACGAAAGGCTAATGAATTAGAAAATTCAAATCCCGAGTTTAGTAAGGATGATGTGGCACCAACTCCACTAGACACTACCACCCCTATTCCCGCTATTCCTATTCGTTCTATCCCGGCATCCAGTTCTTCAGTCCCACAGCCAAAATATAGGCAGACAGCTAGGATAAGCATTAGGCGATTCATTGAACCTAAACGTCCTAGAAAATAGACCAAACGATGCGCTGCCGTATTAAACCATGGGATCATATAATGTTTTGTATAATATTATTAGTGTGGTTTGCTTAATGTTCGATGTAAGATAAGCATATGTAAAATAGTGAAGTATGAAATGCAATAATTTTCCATGGTTAAGTATTATTTAGATGGTAGTAATTGGTTCTGTACTAAGCTATTAAGTATGGACATTAACGGGTAGGTACTACCCTAGATATAATTATAAAACGCTAATAAGAAGAAAAGGCTTTTATAATAATACCTGGTTCATATTATTAACAAGCTATAATGTACTATAAATACACACTACATCTATAATATTCCATGTGAATAATTATTTTCTTTCATTAGGAAATGGCGCGATTGAATCGAATGACGGAACAAGAAGTCGAAGAATTCATCAACCAGCGAGTGAACGACAGAATGTTATGGGTCGAAGCTGCAAGAGCTGCTGCAGTTAACCCAAATCCTCGTGTAGGATGCACCTACAAGACTTTTCAAGCTTGCAAGCCCTCATCATTCAGTGGAACGGAAGGACCGATCGGTTTAACCCGATGGATAGAAAAGATGGAGACTGTGTTTAAAATCAGTGGTTGTGTTGAAAAGGACATGACCAAGTATGCATCGTGCACTTTACAAGATAGTGCACTCACGTGGTGGAAAAATTATGTGAAGGCTGTAGGAGGAGATGTAGCTTATGATACTCCATGGGAAGAATTCAAAACAATGTTAATCAACGAGTATTGTCCAAGGAACGAGGTTAGGAAGTTGGAAGATGAATTACGAAGTCTGAAGGTTGTTGGTACTGAAATCACCAACTACAATTAGCGATTCATGGAATTAGTTTTGCTATGTCCTGAATTGGTTCCAACCGAAGAACGGAAGATTGAAATGTACAAAGATGGTTTTCCTAAAAAGGTCAAGGCAAATGTTACAGCATCAAAACCTAAGACAATTCATGAAGCTATAACCATGCCAAACGAGCTAATGGATCAGGTCATCATGGATAAGAAAGTATCCAATACTGATGTGAAGGTATCAGGTAACAAAAGAAAGTGGAATAGAAATTATGATCGAGGTAACCAACAACAATCTTTTAAGAAACAAGAAATCACGCAAGGTGCGGGTAGTGGTTTAAGCTTTGGTTACAAAGGACAAAATCCTTTATGTAACCGATGCCACAAACATCACTCTGGCTACTGTAATGTGGTATGCAACAAATGTAATCGAAAGGGTCATCTTGCTGAAGATTGTAGGGCTCTCGTTACAAATACAAATGGTACCAAGACTCCTGCCACCAATGCAAATAGAACTGCTTTGGCTACCATTACTTGTTATGGGTGTGGAAAACAAGGTCACTATAAGAGCCAGTGTCCGAATCCAGAGAAGAATAATGGATCTGCACGTGGAAGAGCATTTGTTATTAATGCTAGAGAGGCGTGTGAAGACCCGGAGCTTGTTACGGGTACGTTTACCATTAATAACTTATCCGCATCTATTATATTTGATACTGGTGCCGATAGAAGTTACGTGAGTAGAGGCTTTTACGCTAAATTGAATTGTTCATCATTACCTCTAGATGCTAAGTACATGATTGAGTTAGCTAATGGTAAACTAATTAAAGCCGATAAAATTTGTCGTGATTGTAAAATAAATTTAGCCGGAGAAACGTTTAAAATTGACTTGATACCCGTAGAATTAGGAAGTTTTGATGTAATAGTCGGCATGGACTGGATGTCCAAAGTAGGAGCTGAAGTTGTGTGTGCCAAGAAGGCAATTCGCATTCCTTGTAAGGATAAAATGCCGGTGATGATTTATGGAGAGAAGGGTAACTCAAAGCTAAAACTCATTAACTGTTTGAAAGCCAAGAAGTGTTTAGAAAAGGGATGTTATGCTATTCTAGCACATGTTAATAAAGTCGAAAAGAAAGAAAAAGAGAAGTGCATCAACGACGTGCCTGTGGCAAGAGATTTTCCTGAAGTTTTTCTGGAAGAGTTGCCGGGATTACCTCCATTTAGATCTGTAGAATTTCAAATAGATTTACTACTAGGAGCTGCACCAGTTGCCCGTGCTCCATATAGACTTGCACCGTCCGAGTTAAAAGAACTTCAGAGTCAGTTAAAAGAATTACTGGATCGTGGATTCATACGACCAAGTACTTCACCATGGGGAGCTCCGATTCTATTTGTTAAAAAGAAAGATGGATCTTTTAGGATGTGTATAGATTATCGTGAATTAAATAAGTTAACTATCAAAAATCGGTATCCACTACCGAGAATTGACGACTTATTTGATCAACTCCAAGGATCATGTGTGTACTCGAAAATTGACCTAAGATCGGGCTATCATCAATTACGCGTCAAAGAAGAAGATATACCGAAAACTGCTTTTCGGACACATTACGGTTATTACGAATTTTTGGTCATGCCGTTTGGATTGACGAATGCGCCAGCTGTATTCATGGACCTCATGAATCGAGTTTGTAGTCCATATTTAGATAAGTTTGTTATTGTTTTCATTGATGACATTCTTATCTATTCCAAGAGTGAGCAAGAGCATGAGCAGCATTTAAGGTTAATATTAGAGTTGTTGAGAAAAGAACAGCTATACGCTAAATTTTCTAAGTGTGCTTTCTGGTTGAAAGAAGTGCAATTTCTTGGTCACGTTGTTAGTAGCAAAGGAATTCAGGTTGATCCAGCAAAAATTGAAGCCATTGAAAAATGGGAGACTCCTAAAACACCAATGCAGATAAGCCAATTTTTGGGTTTAGCTGGTTATTATAGAAGGTTTATTCAAGATTTTTCCCGAATAGCTAAGCCGTTGACAGCATTAACGCAAAAAAGGGAAGAAATACGAATGGACCTCGGAGCAGGAGAACGCATTTCAATTACTGAAGAAGAAGTTAACTACGTCGCCTATTTTATCGTTACCTGAAGGGAACGATGATTTTGAAATATATTGTGACGCTTCGCGACAAGGTTTTGGTTTTGTTCTTATGCAACGAAAGAAAGTTATTGCATACGCATCCCGACAATTGAAGATTCACGAGCGGAATTATACGACGCATGATCTAGAACTGGGGGCAGTCATGTTTGCATTGAAGATATGGAGACACTACTTGTATGGGGTTAAATGCACTGTGTTTACTGATCATAAAAGCCTTCAACATATTTTTGATCAGAAACAGCTGAACATGAGGCAACGTAGGTGGGTCGAGTTAATAAACGACTATGATTGTGAAATTCGTTATCATCCCGGGAAAGCGAATGTGGTGGCTGACGCACTAAGCAGAAAGGAACGAGAACCAATTCGAGTACGAGCGATGAATATAAAAATTCGCATGAATCTCAACTCACAAATCAAAGAAGTTCAACGAGAAGCACTTACTAAAGAAAATATAGGAAATGAAATAATGAAGAAGTATGAGAAGCAACTCGTTATACGGGAAGATGGAATTCGATATTTTGCAAATCGTATTTGGGTACCAAAGTTGGGAGGATTAAGGAAGTTGATATTGAATGAGGCACATAAGACAAGATACTCGATACATCCTGGAGTTGGAAAGATGTATCAAGATCTTAAGACACATTATTGGTGGCCTAATTTAAAGACAGACGTTGCAACATATGTTGGGGAGTGTTTAACTTGTTCCAAAGTCAAAGCAGAACACCAAAAGCCGTCAGGGCTACTTCAACAACCAGAAATCCCAGAATGGAAATGGGATGGTATTACCATGGATTTCATCACGAAGTTACCAAAGACTGCCTGGGGATACGATACCATTTGGGTAATTGTTGATCGTCTTACCAAATCTGCACATTTCTTGCCTATAAAGGAAACGGATAGAATGGAGAAATTATTACAATTATATATAAAGGAAATAGTTTCAAGGCATGGAATACCTATTTCTATTATATCTGATCGTGATAGTAGATTTACCTCAAAGTTCTGGCAATCACTACAGGAGGCACTAGGAACTCGTTTGGATATGAGTACCGCATATCATCCGTAAACCGACGGGCAGAGTGAAAGAACAATTCAGACTCTTGAAGATATACTCAGGGCATGTGTGATCGATTTTGGAAACGGATGGGATAAATATCTACCATTAGCAGAATTCTCGTATAATAATAGTTATCATGCGAGCATTAAAGCTGCGCCATTTGAAGCATTGTACAGAAGGAAGTGTAGATCTCCTATTTGTTGGAATGAAGTAGGAGATCAACAATTAACTGGTCCCGAGATCATACACGAAACGACTGAGAAGATAGTACAAATCAAGGAGAGATTGAAAACAGCCCGTAGTCGCCAAAAGAGCTACGCCGATGTCCGAAGGAAACCATTAGAGTTTCAGATCGGTGACATGGTTATGCTAAAGGTGTCACCTTGGAAAGGTGTAATACGTTTCGGTAAAAAAGGTAAACTGAACCCAAGATATGTAGGCCCGTTCAAGATCATCGTACGCATTGGACCGGTAGCTTATCGACTCGAGTTACCGCAACAACTCGCCGGAGTACATAATACCTTTCACGTCTCAAACCTTAAGAAGTGTCTTGCAAAGGAAGACCTCACCATTCCTCTTGAAGAAATCCAAGTTGACGAGAAATTACAATTCGTAGAAGAACCAGTCGAAATCATGGACCGTGAAGTTAAATAACTCAAGCAGAGCAACATACCGATCGTTAAGGTTCGTTGGAATGCTCGAAGGGGTCCTGAGTTTACTTGGGAACGAGAGGATCAGATGAAACGAAAATATCCACACTTGTTTCCCGATGACGCAAAATAGGTACAATTTTAAAATTTCGGGACGAAATTTATTTAACGGGTAGGTACTGTAATGACCCGCACTTTTTTGATCGTTCTATACTTATAAGATTAATATTTACAAAAATTAAACCTTACCAACATGATAAGCAATCCAAATTGTTGAGATTTATGTTTTCGAAAAGAGTTTTACACAACGTTTGACCGTCTAGTTTGACCGATGATATCACGAACTATATAATATATGATAATTATACGTTTGTGTATATATATGTATATATACATATTTAACATGATTTATGGATGTTTTAATATCTCATTTTGTATTAATAACAATAAGTTATAAGTATATTTTGAAACTACTAACTTAAGTTTTCAAAACAATAACCATACGTAACGTTTTTTTTTTATATAAATACTTATGACCTATAATGTTTATACATATATCGTATATATAATGTATTTAATCACTTTTTAAGGACTTAAATACATAAAACAATATAAGTGTATTCACAAAAAATAGCTATATTTGAATCCTCGTTCCGTTTTCACAAGATTTCTATACGTATATCTAGAGTATATGTACTCGTATCATACCTAGCTTTTATACGTATTTACTATTGGTATATACACATCAAATCACCACCTAATCAGCTCCTATTGTTGCCCTCACCAAGAGGTAAACTCATTTTAACCTCTAGCATCAATAATTACACAAGATTACAAGCTAGAACTTTATTTTTGTCTACCATAGGTCACGCCATTTATGGCTATAAAGATGACCATTTTTGATTCAATTACTACTTCAATCTCCTAGCTAAAACACACACACTTAGAACCCTTAAACACCTTAACCATCTCAGCCTATCACCATGAAAATCTAGCTTCAAGAACATCACTTAAACACCATAAGAAAACCCTTACAAAAACACTTCAAGAATCCTTCCAAGAACACAAGTTTACTTTCAATCTTTTGATCCAACTCCATCACTCTTTTGGTTCTAGATTTTTACTCCTCTTTTACAGAAATCTTGTCCAAGTAACTTGAGGTAGTAACTTTGTTCATAACCTTATTCGATTCATATATATATAGCTATCTTATTTTATGGTATAAAATTTTAACAACAAGAACATGGTTTGAATGTTTTCAAACTTGTTTGCAAACTAAATAGATCCTTCTAACTTAACTTTTAAAATACTTCAAGACCTGTAATATATCATAAGTATATGCTAACTTAACAAGGTAAAACTTGGTTTTTCAAAGAACACCTTAAAAACTGAATTTACGACGTCGGAGTGCAACCGGGGGCTGTTTTGGGTTGGATAATTAAAAACTATTTTGAACTTTGAATTGGAGGCTTATTTTCTGGAAAATTGATATTTACTATGAATATGTTAACACATAAAAATTTCATGATTTAACTCAAAGTATAAGTATTTTTAGAAAAATAATCATTTGAGGTTGTTTACATGATGGAAAATGATCAACTTCATGAGTTTCACTAAAGTTTGACCTATGACCTGTGATTTCGAATACAAACTAAGGTATTTACAGTTCATATTCTTAAAGAAGGACTCAATCCAAGGAAGTGGCAAGTTGAACCAACGAAAACGGAGTTGTAACGAAGAAACTATGACCAAAACAAGATCGGATATCCAAAACTAGTTTAGCCACGAAAATAATTGGAGAAAAATTAAATAAATCACATCTTTTTAAAATAACATGATATTTTATATATATGTACTCGTAATTTAATTTTATATATTTCAGGATCACCCGTAAACAATACGAGAAGATTAATCATAAGATCCCATGATTGTACGCAACACGTCATTTGACAACACCGGTACTTTATGTACGCAACACGTCATTTGACAACACCGGTACCGTGGGTCAAGATTAATCCCGACCAATATGAATACAATGGGGTTTTATTTATTTCGATGGGGGTTTTATTTATTTACTAAACACCTAAATATGAACCATTAAAATTGAATTGCTAACTACGGACTAAGAAGACATTAAAAGTATTATAAGTATATATATGTGACGATTGTTTAAAATGAAAATATATTGATATATTATATATGGATAGGTTCGTGATATCAACCGGAGACCAAGTCAAAATATATATATCTTCAAGGCAAAAGTGAGTATATAGTCCCACTTTTAAACTCTAAGTATTTCGGGATGAGAATACATGTATTTTATGTTTTACGATATGGACACAAGTAACTGAAAAATATATTCTATGTTGAGTTGTACCACTGGCATACTTCCCTGTAGCTTGGTAACTACTATTTACAGCGGTATTATAAACGCGAATCCTGTTGATAGATCTATCGGGCCTGACAACCCCAACCGGACTGGACGACCAGTATTCAACGGTTGCACAGTACTTCGTTTCGTGACTACACTTGGTACGGTGTAGTAAGATTTCATAATAAAGGGAATATGCGACGTGATTAAATGTTAAGTATTGTTACCAAGTGCTCAACCACTTAGAATATTTTTATTAAAATGTTTACATATGAAATCTTGTGGTCTATACTTATATCGCTGCCGGCATTAAACCTATATCTCACCAACTTTATGTTGACGTTTTAAGCATGTTTATTCTCAGGTGATAACTAAAAGCTTCCGCTGCAACATGTTGAATTTAAGCAAGATCTTGAGTATGCATATTTGTGTCAAAAATAAAACTGCATATCCGAGGAATTGTAATGTAAAATATGGTAGAAATCGTATTGTTATCATCACATGTAAAGTTTGTAAGTCTAAGATTATCGCTAAACGATAATCATCTTTTTATTGTCTAAAGCTTGTATTAAAATAAGAGTTATGGTTTGTAATGTAAAATAAATGCAGTTGTTCTTTTAAAAATGTCGCATATAGAGGTCAATACCTCGCAATGAAATCATACGTTATCTAACTCGTTCTTATGGTTAAGGACGGGTTATGACAATATATATATATATATGAATCGAATGATGTTATGAACATCATTACTACCTCAAGTATAGTAGGTAAACCTACTGGAAATGACAAGAAATGATCTAGAGCTTCAAAGGATCTTGGATGGCTTGAAAGTTCTTGAAGTAGAATCATGACACGAAAACAAGTTCAAGTGAGTTTACTACTCGAATTAAGATTATTATAGTTATAGAAATTGAATCAAAGTTTGAATATGAGTATTAACTTGAATTAGAAAGATAACCAACTATAAATAACAAAGATTTCTTGAGATTGGATAATCACTTGAAATGGATTTGCAAGGTTGGAAGTAAGCTAGTAAACTTGAAAGTGTTCTTGATTTATGAGCTAGATTGATGTAGATTCTGATGAAGATGATGAAGAACACTTAGAACATCAAGAGAGAATTTGAGAGAGATGTGTTTGATGCAGAAGAGTTAGAATGAAAATATGTTTGTGGTGGGTGAAAGAAAACGTGAATATGGAGTCAAGATATAGGCTCCATTAGTTTGATTTTTAGTGTAATCATTCATGCTAGTTGCCAAATTATGGTTCCCACATGTTTGATGACTCATTAAGGCTGCTAAGGAGCTGATCATTGAGTGTATATACCAATAGTATATACCTTTAGAGGCTGGGTATTGTACGAGTATGAATACGGATTGAATACGAGTAAATAGTGTTTACTGTAGTAAATAGTGTTTACTGTAGCAAATAGTATTTTACTGTAGAAAATAGTAGTTTACTGTAGTAAAGCGAAAATTTACTGTAGCAAATAGTGTTTTATTTGTACATATTTGATTTAATTGAATTTCTTCTTTTATATATATATATATATATATATATATATATATATATATATATATATATATATATATAAAATAAAAACTTACATCATAAAAAATAAAATGATTATATAATCATCACAAGTTATGACGTTCGTGAATCATCAGGCAAACGGGGTGGTCAATTGTCTACATAAACTCATTTCAATTAATCAAGTCTTAACAAGTTTGATTGCTTAACATGTTGGAAACATTTAATCATGTAAATATAGTTTTCATTTAATATATAAACATGGAAAATTTTGGGCCACTACAGTACCTACCCGTTAAATAAATTTCGTCCCGAAATTTTAAGCTGTTGAAGGTGTTGACGCATCTTCTGGAAATAAGTGTGGGTATTTCTTCTTCATCTGATCTTCACGTTCCCAGGTGAACTCGGGTCCTCTACGCGCATTCCATCAAACCAAAACGGTTGGTATTTTATTTTGCTTAAGTCTTTTAACCTCACGATCCATTATTTCGACGGGTTCTTCAATGAATTGAAGTTTTTCATTGATCTGGATTTTGTCAAAAGGAATAGTGAGATCTTCTTTAGCTAAGAATTTCTTCAGATTCGAGACGTGAAAGGTATTATGTACGCCGGCTAATTGTTGTGGTAATTCAAGTTGATAAGCTACCGGTCCGACACGATCAATAATCTGGAATGGCCCAGTGTATCTCGGGTTTAGTTTTCCCCATTTTCCAAAACAAAAAACGCCTTTCCAAGGTGATACTATAAGCATGACCATGTCACCAATTTCAAATTCTATATCTTTTCTTTTACTGTCCGCGTAGCTCTTTTGTCGACTTTGGGCGGTTTTCAACCGTAGTTAAATTTGAATGATTTTCTCGGTAGTTTCTTGGATAATTTCTGGACCCGTAATTTGTCTATCTCCCACTTCACTCCAACAAATCGGAGACCTGCACTTTTTGCCATAAAGTGCCTCAAACGGTGCCATCTCAATACTCGAGTGGTAACTGTTGTTGTAGGAAAATTCTGCTAACGGTAGATGTCGATCCCAACTGTTTCCAATATCAATAACACATGCTCGTAGCATGTCTTCAAGAGTCTGTATCATCCTTTCACTCTACCCATCGGTTTGTGGATGATAGGTAGTACTCATATCTAGATGAGTTCCCAATGCTTGTTGTAACGTTTGCCAAAACCTTGAAACACATCTACTGTCCCTATCAGAGATAATAGAGATTGGTATTCCATGTCTGGAGACGACTTCTTTCAAGTATAGTCATGCTAACTTTTCCATTTTATCATCTTCTCGCATTGGTAGAAAGTATGCTGATTTGGTTAGACGATCGACTATTACCCAAATAGTATCATAACCACTTGCAGTCCTTGGCAATTTAGTAATGAAATCCATGGTAATGTTTTTCCATTTCCATTCCGGAATTTCAGGTTGTTGAAGTAGACCTGATGGTTTCTGATGTTCAGCTTTTACCTTAGAACACGTCAAACATTCTCCTACGTATGTAGCAATATCGGCTTTCATACCCGACCACCAAAAATGTTTCTTGAGATCTCGGTACATCTTTCCCGCTCCGGGATGTGTTGAGTATCTGGTTTTATGTGCTTCACTAAGTACCATTTCTCTCACACCTCCAAACTTTGGTACCCAAATTCTTTCAGCCCTATATCGAGTTCCGTCTTCCCGAATATTAATATTTTTCTCCGATCCTTTGGGCATTTCATTCTTCAATTATCCCTCTTTTAAAACTCTCTGTTGCGCCTCCTTTATTTGAGTAGTAAGGTTAGTACGAATAATTATATTCATAGCTTTTACCCGCATAGGTCCTCTGTCCTTTCTACTCAAAGCGTCAGCTACCACATTCGCCTTTCCCGGGTGGTAACGAATCTTAAAATCGTAATCATTCAACAATTCAATCCACCTACGCTGCCTCATGTTCAGCTGTTTCTGATCAAATATATGTTGAAGACTTTTATGGTCGGTATATATAATACTTTTGACCCCATATAAGTAGTGCCTCCAAGTCTTTAATGCAAAAACAACAGCGCCCAATTCCAAATCGTGAGTCGTATAATTTTGTTCGTGAATCTTCAATTGTCTGGACGCATAGACAATTACCTTCATTCGTTGCATTAATGCACAACCGAGGCCTTGCTTTGAGGCGTCACAATATATCACAAAATCGTCATTCCCTTCAGGCAATGACAATATAGGTGCCGTAGTTAGCTTTTTCTTCAATAACCGAAACGCTTTCTCTTGTTCATCCTTCCATTCGAATTTCTTCCCTTTATGCATCAATGCAGTCAAGGGTTTTGCTATTTTGGAAAAATCTTGGATGAATCTTCTGTTGTAACCAGCCAATCCCAAAAATTGGCGTATATGCTTCAGAGTTTTCGGGGTTTCCCACTTTTCAACGGTTTCAATTTTTGCCGGATCCACCTGAATAACTTCTTTGTTCACTATATGACCGAGGAATTGAACTTCTTCCAACCAAAATGCACACTTTGAAAACTTAGCATACAGTTTTTCTTTCCTCAACAACTCTAGCACTTTTCTCAAATGTTCTTCGTGCTCTTGATCATTCTTTGAGTAAATAAGTATGTCATCGATGAAGACAATGACAAACTTGTTAAGATATGGTCAACACAAGCGGTTCATGAGGTCCACGAACACATCTGGTGTCATACCCCTTCCAAATCCATCTGGACAAAGTCACCAACATCTGGTCCTATTGCGATGATCGACTCCAAATAATGACTTTAAAATGAGCACATCCACAGCGGAAGGTTTCTTTCATACCTGAGAATAAACATGCTTTCAAGTGTCAACCAAAAGGTTGGTGAGTTCATAGGTTTATCTTAAAACAATAAAATTTATCATTTTGATAGACCACAAGATTTAAATGATGCATGGTACAAATGGGCCCGAATCCTATACCTACCTGTAATGTATATGCGATATCTTTTAAATACAGTACACCTTTTGAAATGTCCCGTTCTTATTGATTAAAAACGTTCCATATTAATTGATTTCGTTGCGAGGTTTTGACCTCTATATGAGACGTTTTTCAAAGACTGCATTCATTTTAAAACAAACCATAACCTTTATTTCATCAATAAAGGTTTAAAAAGCTTTACGTAGATTATCAAATAATGATAATCTAAAATATCCTGTTTACACACGACCATTACATAATGGTTTACAATACAAATATGTTACAACATAATAAGTTTCTTGAATGCAGTTTTTACACAATATCATACAAGCATGGACTCCAAATCTCGTCCTTATTTAAGTATGCGACAGCGGAAGCTCTTAATAATCACCTGAGAATAAACATGCTTAAAACATCAACAAAAATGTTGGTGAGTTATAGGTTTAACCTATATATATATCAAATCATAATAATAGACCACAAGATTTCATATTTCAATACACATCCCATACATAGAGATAAAAGTCATTCATATGGTGAACACCTGGTAACCGACATTAACAAGATGCATATATAAGAATATCCCCATCATTCCGGGACACCCTTCTGATATGATATAAATTTCGAAGTACTAAAGCATCCGGTACTTTGGATGGGGTTTGTTAGGCCCAATAGATCTATCTTTAGGATTCGCGTCAATTAGGGTGTCTGTTCCCTAATTCTTAGATTACCAGACTTAATAAAAAGGGGCATATTCGATTTCGATAATTCAACCATAGAATGTAGTTTCACGTACTTGTGTCTATTTTGTAAATCATTTATAAAACCTGCATGTATTCTCATTCCAAAAATATTAGATTTTAAAAGTGGGACTATAACTCACTTTCACAGATTTTTACTTCGTCGGGAAGTAAGACTTGGCCACTGGTTGATTCACGAACCTATAACAATATATACATATATATCAAAGTATGTTCAAAATATATTTACAACACTTTTAATATATTTTGATGTTTTAAGTTTATTAAGTCAGCTGTCCTCGTTAGTAACCTACAACTAGTTGTCCACAGTTAGATGTACAGAAATAAATCGATAAATATTATCTTGAATCAATCCACGACCCAATGTATACGTATCTCAGTATTGATCACAACTCAAACTATATATATTTTGGAATCAACCTCAACCCTGTATAGCTAACTTCAACATTCACATATAGAGTGTCTATGGTTGTTCTGAAATATATATAGATGTGTCGACATGATAGGTCGAAACATTGTATACGTGTCTATGGTATCTCAAGATTACATAATATACAATACAAGTTGATTAAGTTATGGTTGGAATAGATTTGTTACCAATTTTCACGTAGCTAAAATGAGAAAAAATTATCCAATCTTGTTTTACCCATAACTTCTTCATTTTAAATCCTTTTTGAGTGAATCAAATTGCTATGGTTTCATATTGAACTCTATTTTATGAATCTAAACAGAAAAAGTATAGGTTTATAGTCAGAAAAATAAGTTACAAGTCGTTTTTGTAAAGGTATTCATTTCAGTCGAAAGAACGACGTCTAGATGACCATTTTAGAAAACATACTTCCACTTTGAGTTTAACCATAATTTTTGGATATAGTTTCATGTTCATAATAAAAATCATTTTTCCAGAATAACAACTTTTAAATCAAAGTTTATCATAGTTTTTAATTAACTAACCCAAAACAGCCCGCGGTGTTACTACGACGGCGTAAATCCAGTTTTACGGTGTTTTTCGTGTTTCCAGGTTTTAAATCATTAAGTTAGCATATCATATAGATATAGAACATGTGTTTAGTTGATTTTAAAAGTCAAGTTAGAAGGATTAACTTTTGTTTGCGAACAAGTTTAGAATTAACTAAACTATGTTCTAGTGATTACAAGTTTAAACCTTCGAATAAGATAGCTTTATATGTATGAATCGAATGATGTTATGAACATCATTACTACCTTAAGTTCCTTGGATAAACCTACTGGAAAAGAGAAAATGGATCTAGCTTCAACGGATCCTTGGATGGCTCGAAGTTCTTGAAGCAGAATCATGACACGAAAACAAATTCAAGTAAGATCATCACTTGAAATAAGATTGTTATAGTTATAGAAATTGAACCAAAGTTTGAATATGATTATTACCTTGTATTAGAATGATAACCTACTGTAAGAAACAAAGATTTCTTGAGGTTGGATGATCACCTTACAAGATTGGAAGTGAGCTAGCAAACTTGAAAGTATTCTTGATTTTATGTAACTAGAACTTGTAGAATTTATGAAGAACACTTAGAACTTGAAGATAGAACTTGAGAGAGATCAATTAGATGAATAAAATTGAAGAATGAAAGTGTTTGTAGGTGTTTTTGGTCGTTGGTGTATGGATTAGATATAAAGGATATGTAATTTTGTTTTCATGTAAATAAGTCATGAATGATTACTCATATTTTTGTAATTTTATGAGATATTTCATGCTAGTTGCCAAATGATGGTTCCCACATGTGTTAGGTGACTCACATGGGCTGCTAAGAGCTGATCATTGGAGTGTATATACCAATAGTACATACATCTAAGAGCTGTGTATTGTACGAGTACGAATACGGTTGCATACGAGTAGAGTTGTTGATGAAACTGAACGAGGATGTTATTGTAAGCATTTTTGTTAAGTAGAAGTATTTTGATAAGTGTATTGAAGTCTTTCAAAAGTGTATAAATACATATTAAAACACTACATGTATATACATTTTAACTGAGTCGTTAAGTCATCGTTAGTCGTTACATGTAAGTGTTGTTTTGAAACCTTTAGGTTAATGATCTTGTTAAATGTTGTTAAACCAATGTTTATAATATCAAATGAGATTTTAAATTATTATATTATCATGATATTATCATGTACGAATATCTCTTAATATGATATATATACATTAAATGTCTTTACAACGATAATCGTTACATATATGTCTCGTTTAAAAATCATTAAGTTAGTAGTCTTGTTTTTACATATGTAGTTCATTGTTAATATACTTAATGATATGTTTACTTATCATAGTATCATTTTAACTATATATATATATCCATATATATGTCATCATATAGTTTTTACAAGTTTTAACGTTCGTGAATCACCGGTCAACTTGGGTGGTCAATTGTCTATATGAAACATATTTCAATTAATCAAGTCTTAACAATTTTGATTGCTTAACATGTTGGAAACATTTAATCATGTAAATATCAATCTCAATTAATATATATAAACATGGAAAAGTTCGGGTCACTACAGTACCTACCCGTTAAATAAATTTCGTCCCGAAATTTTAAGCTGTTGAAGGTGTTGACGAATCTTCTGGAAATAGATGCGGGTATTTCTTCTTCATCTGATCTTCACGCTCCCAGGTGAACTCGGGTCCTCTACGAGCATTCCATCGAATCTTAACAATTGGTATCTTATTTTGCTTAAGTCTTTTAACCTCACGATCCATTATTTCGACGGGTTCTTCTATGAATTGAAGTTTTTCGTTGATTTGGATTTCATCTAACGGAATAGTGAGATCTTCTTTAGCAAAACATTTCTTCAAATTCGAGACGTGGAAAGTGTTATGTACAGCCGCGAGTTGTTGAGGTAACTCAAGTCGGTAAGCTACTGGTCCGACACGATCAATAATCTTGAATGGTCCAATATACCTTGGATTTAATTTCCCTCGTTTACCAAATCGAACAACGCCTTTCCAAGGTGCAACTTTAAGCATAACCATCTCTCCAATTTCAAATTCTATATCTTTTCTTTTAATGTCAGCGTAGCTCTTTTGTCGACTTTGGGCGGTTTTCAACCGTTGTTGAATTTGGATGATCTTCTCGGTAGTTTCTTGTATAATCTCCGGACCCGTAATCTGTCTATCCCCCACTTCACTCCAGCAAATTGGAGACCTGCACTTTCTACCATAAAGTACTTCAAACGGCGCCATCTCAATGCTTGAATGGTAGCTGTTGTTGTAGGAAAATTCTGCTAACGGTAGATGTCGATCCCAACTGTTTCCGAAATCAATAACACATGCTCGTAGCATGTCTTCAAGCATTTGTATCGTCCTTTCGCTCAGCCCATCAGTTTGTGGATGATAGGCAGTACTCATGTCTAGACGAGTTCCTAATGCTTGCTGTAATGTCTGCCAGAATCTTGAAATAAATCTGCCATCCCTATCAGAGATAATAGAGATTGGTATTCCATGTCTGGAGACGACTTCCTTCAAATACAGTCGTGCTAACTTCTCCATCTTGTCATCTTCTCTTATTGGCAAGAAGTGTGCTGATTTAGTGAGACGATCAACTATTACCCAAATAGTATCAAAACCACTTGCAGTCCTTGGCAATTTAGTGATGAAATCCATGGTAATGTTTTCCCATTTCCATTCCGGGATTTTGGGTTGTTAAAGTAGACCTGATGGTTTCTGATGCTCAGCTTTGACCTTAGAACACGTCAAACATTCTCCTACGTATTTAGCAACATCGGCTTTCATACCCGGCCACCAAAAATGTTTCTTGAGATCCTTGTACATCTTCCCCGTTCCAGGATGTATTGAGTATCTGGTTTTATGAGCTTCTCTAAGTACCATTTCTCTCATATCTCCAAATTTTGGTACCCAAATCCTTTCAGCCCTATACCGGGTTCCGTTTTCCCAAATATTAAGATGCTTCTCCGATCCTTTGGGTATTTCATCCTTTAAATTTCCCTCTTTTAAAACTCCTTGTTGCGCCTCCTTTATTTGAGTAGCAAGGTTATTATGAATCATTATATTCATAGATTTTACTCGAATGGGTTCTCTGTCCTTCCTGCTCAAGGCATCGGCTACCACATTTGCCTTTCCTAGGTGGTAACGAATCTCAAAGTCGTAATCATTCAATAATTCAATCCACCTACGCTGCCTCATATTCAGTTGTTTCTGATTAAATATGTGTTGAAGACTTTTGTGGTCGGTATATATAATACTTTTGACCCCATATAAGTAGTGCCTCCAAGTCTTTAATGCAAAAACAACCGCTCCTAATTCCAAATCATGCGTCGTATAATTTTGTTCGTGAATCTTCAATTGTATAGACGCATAAGCAATCACCTTCGTTCGTTGCATTAATACACAACCGAGACCTTGCTTTGATGCATCACAATAAATCACAAAATCATCATTCCCTTCAGGCAATGACAATATAGGTGCCGTAGTTAGCTTTTTCTTCAATAACTGAAACGCTTTCTCTTGTTCATCATTCCATTCAAATTTCTTCCCTTTATGCGTTAATGCAGTCAAGGGTTTTGCTATTCTGGAAAAGTCTTGGATGAACCTTCTGTAGTAACCAGCTAGTCCTAAAAACTGGCGTATGTGTTTCGGAGTTTTCGGGGTTTCCCACTTTTCAACAGTTTCTATCTTTGCCGGATCCACCTTAATACCTTCTTTGTTCACTATGTGACCGAGGAATTGAACTTCTTCCAACCAAAATGCACACTTTGAAAACTTAGCGTACAATTCTTCCTTCCTCAATACTTCTAACACCTTTCTCAAATGTTCACCGTGTTCTTGGTCATTCTTTGAGTAAATAAGTATGTCATCATTGAAAACAATGACAAACTTGTCAAGGTATGGTCCACACACTCGCTTCATAAGGTCCATGAACACAGCTGGTGCATTAGTTAAACCAAACAGCATGACCATAAACTCGTAATGACCGTAACGTGTTCTGAAAGCAGTCTTTGGAATATCATCTTCTTTCACCCGCATTTGATGATACCCGGAACGTAAGTCAATCTTTGAATAAATAGACGAGCCTTGTAGTTGATCAAATAAGTCATCGATTCTCGGTAGTGGGTAGCGGTTCTTGATGGTAAAATTGTTCAACTCTCGGTAGTCGATACACAACCTGAATGTACCATCTTTCTTCTTGACAAACAAAACAGGAGCTCCCCATGGTGATGTGCTTGGTCGAATGAAACCACGCTCTAAAAGTTCTTGTAATTGGCTTTGCAGTTCTTTCATCTCGCTGGGTGCGAGTCTGTAAGGAGCACGAGCTATTGGTGCAGCTCCTGGTACAAGATCTATTTGAAATTCAACGGATCGATGTGGGGGTAATCCCGGTAATTCTTTCGGAAATACATCGGGAAATTCTTTTGCAATGGGAACATCATTGATGCTCTTTTCTTCAGTTTGTACTTTCTCAACGTGTGCTAGAACAGCATAGCAACCTTTTCTTATTAGTTTTTGTGCCTTCAAATTACTAACAAGATGTAGCTTCGTGTTGCCCTTTTCTCCGTACACCATTAAGGGTTTTCCTTTTTCTCGTATAATGCGAATTGCATTTTTGTAACAAATGATCTCTGCTTTCACTTCTTTCAACCAGTCCATACCGATTATCACATCAAAACTCCCTAACTCTACTGGTATCAAATCAATCTTAAATGTTTCGCTAACCAGTATAATTTCTCGATTCCGACATATATTATCTGCTGAAATTAATTTACCATTTGCTAATTCGAGTAAAAATTTACTATCCAAAGGCGTCAATGGACAACATAATTTAGCACAAAAATCTCTACTCATATAGCTTCTATCCGCACCCGAATCAAATAAAACGTAAGCAGATTTATTGTCAATAAGAAACGTACCCGTAACAAGCTCCGGGTCTTCCTGTGCCTCTGCCGCATTAATATTAAAAACTCTTCCGCGGCCTTGTCCATTCGTGTTCTCCTGGTTCGGGCAATTTCTAATAATGTGGCCCGGTTTTCCACATTTATAACAAACTACATTGGCATAACTTGCTCCGACACTACTTGCTCCGCCATTACTCGTTCCGACACCATTTGTTCCTTTTGTTCTATTAACCCCTGGTCTGTAGACCTCACACTTCGCCGCGCTATGACCATTTCTTTTACACTTGTTGTAAAATTTGGTGCAGAACCCCGAGTGATACTTTTCACACCTTTGGCATAGCTGCTTCTGATTGTTGTTGTTGTTGCGGTTATTATTGTTGTTGGGATGATTGTTGTAGTTGCTGTTGTTGTTGTTGTTGTTGTTGTTGTTGTTGTTGGGCCGTTTGTTGTAGTTGCGATTGATGTTGCGATTGCTGGGATAATTGTTGCGATTATTGTTGTAATTGCTGCTGTTGTTGTATTGGTGATTCTTATCACCATTTTCCTCCCACTTTCTTTTGACTTGCTTCACATTGGCCTTTTCAGCAGTCTGTTCTTTAATTCTTTCTTCAATCTGGTTCACTAGTTTGTGAGCCATTCTACATGCCTGTTGTATGGAGGCGGGCTCGTGTGAACTTATATCTTCTTGGATTCTTTCCAGTAATCCTTTCACAAATGCGTCGATCTTCTCTTCATCATCTTCGAATGCTCCCGGACACAATAGGCACAATTCTGTGAATCGTCTTTCGTACGTGGTAATATCAAATCCTTGGGTTCGTAACCCTCTAAGTTCTGTCTTGAGCTTATTGACCTCGGTTCTGGGACGGTACTTCTCGTTCATCAAGTGCTTGAATGCTGACCACGGTAGTGCGTACGCATCATCTTGTCCCACTTGCTCTAGATAGGTATTCCACCATGTTAACGCAGAACCTGTAAAGGTATGCGTAGCGTACTTTACTTTGTCATCTTCAGTACACTTACTTATGGCAAACACCAATTCGACCTTCTCGGTCCACCGTTTCAATCCGATCGGTCCTTCGATTCCATCAAATTCCAAAGGTTTGCAGGCAGTGAATTCTTTGTAGGTGCATCCTACACGATTTCCTGTACTGCTAGATCCAAGGTTATTTTTGATATGTAGAGCAGCCTGTACTGTGGCTATGTTTGAAGCTAGAAAAGTACGGAATTCCTCTTCATTCATATTCATGGTGTGTCGAGTAGTCGGTGCCATTTCCTTCAAAATAGTCAAATGGAACAAGTTAATCATATAGAATATTAAGAGTAGTTAATAGTATTTCGTAGCATAATATGAACTCATTTATAAAAGCTTTTTCTTCATATTAGCGTTTTATAAGTTTAAATTCGGGTAGTTCCTACCCGTTAAGTTCATACTTAGTAGCTAATATACAATTCAACTACTACAATTCTTATATGAAAAACTGATTATAATAATATTTCGCGTTCAAACTTTTATACAATATTTTACAAACTTACAATACCGCTTATTTTACATAAAGCATGAAATATAGCACACAATAACTTTGATACAAGATAGTTGTGAAGATAATTCTAGCTAGTACACAAGTCGTTCAGCAAAGGCAATAAAGACACGTAATTCATACGTCCAGAAACAAGTCATGGATTCTGGTTTTACTAGGACTACTTCCCATCCTTGGTCTTGTGGAACATAACCATTATGGCCGTTGATAAGACAGCGTGTTGTAACGTCGTTAAAGGGACGAGGGTTACGTAATGTCCAACAGTCCCGTAACAATCTAAAAACCTCATTTCTTACCCCAATTACCGACTCTGTCACTTGTGGGAACGTTTTGTTTAATAGTTGTAGCCCGATGTTCTTGTTCTCACTTTTGTGAGAAGCGAACATTACTAATCCGTAAGCATAACATGCTTCTTTATGTTGCATGTTAGCCGCTTTTTCTAAATCACGAAGTCCAATATTCGGATATATTGAGTCAAAATAATTTCTTAACCCATTGCGTAAAATAGCATTTGGGTTCCCCGCAATATATGCGTCAAAGTAAACACATCGTAACTTATGGATTTCCCAATGTGATATCCCCCATCTTTCGAACGAAAGCCTTTTATAAACCAAGGCATTCTTGGAACGTTCTTCGAATGTCTTACAAACTGATCTCGCCTTAAATAGTTGTGCCGAAGAATGCTGACCGACTCTAGACAAGATTTCATCAATCATGTCTCCGGGTAGGTCTCTTAAAATATTGGGTTGTCTATCCATTTTGTGTTTTTATACTGTAAAATAGACAAGAGTTAGATTCATAAAAAAAATACTTATTAATACAAGCAATTTTTACATATATCATAAAGCATAAGCACACTATATTACATATATTACACCACACGAATACAACTATCTTATTCCGACTCGCTTGTTTCTTCTTCTTCGGTTTTGGTTCGTTTTGCCAAGTTTCTAGGGATATATGATGTTCCCCTAATACGAGCCGTAATTTTCCACATTGGTTTAGAAAAACCTGGTGGTTTAGAGGTTCCCGGGTCATTGTTACAACTTAAGGACTTCGGGGGTTGACGATACATATAAAGTTCATCGGGGTTGGAATTAGATTTCTCTATTTTTATGCCCTTTCCCTTATTATTTTCTTTTGCCTTTTTAAATTCAGTTGGGGTAATTTCTATAACATCATCGGAATTCTCGTCGGAATCCGATTCATCGGAGAATTGGTAATCCTCCCAATATTTTGCTTCCTTGGCGGAAACACCATTGACCATAATTAACCTTGGTCGGTTGGTTGAGGATTTTCTTTTACTTAACCGTTTTATTATTTCCCCCACCGGTTCTATTTCTTCATCCGGTTCCGATTCTTCTTCCGGTTCCGACTCTTCTTCCGGTTCCTCTTCGGGAACTTGTGAATCAGTCCACGAATCATTCCAATTTACATTTGACTCTTCATTATTATTAGGTAAGTCAATGGGACTTGTTCTAGAGGTAGACATCTATCACATAATATCAAACTCGTTAAGAGATTAATATATCACATAATATTCACATGTGAAAAATATATAGTTTCCAACAAAATTTGTTAAGCAATCATTTTTCAAGTAAACAAGGTCGAAGTCCAGACTCACTAATGCATCCTAACAAACTCGATAAGACACACTAATGCAAAATTCTGGTTCTCTAAGACCAACGCTCGGATACCAACTGAAATGTCCCGTTCTTATTGATTAAAAACGTTCCATATTAATTGATTTCGTTGCGAGGTTTTGACCTCTATATGAGACGTTTTTCAAAGACTGCATTCATTTTAAAACAAACCATAACCTTTATTTCATCAATAAAGGTTTAAAAAGCTTTACGTAGATTATCAAATAATGATAATCTAAAATATCCTGTTTACACACGACCATTACATAATGGTTTACAATACAAATATGTTACAACAAAATAAGTTTCTTGAATGCAGTTTTTACACAATATCATACAAGCATGGACTCCAAATCTCGTCCTTATTTAAGTATACGACAGCGGAAGCTCTTAATAATCACCTGAGAATAAACATGCTTAAAACGTCAACAAAAATGTTGGTGAGTTATAGGTTTAACCTATATATATATCAAATCATAATAATAGACCACAAGATTTCATATTTCAATACACATCCCATACATAGAGATAAAAGTCATTCATATGGTGAACACCTGGTAACCGACATTAACAAGATGCATATATAAGAATATCCCCATCATTCCGGGACACCCTTCGGATATGATATAAATTTCGAAGTACTAAAGCATCCGGTACTTTGGATGGGGTTTGTTAGGCCCAATAGATCTATCTTTAGGATTCGCGTCAATTAGGGTGTCTGTTCCCTAATTCTTAGATTACCAGACTTAATAAAAAGGGGCATATTCGATTTCGATAATTCAACCATAGAATGTAGTTTCACGTGCTTGTGTCTATTTTGTAAATCATTTATAAAACCTGCATGTATTCTCATCCCAAAAATATTAGATTTTAAAAGTGGGACTATAACTCACTTTCACAGATTTTTACTTCGTCGGGAAGTAAGACTTGGCCACTGGTTGATTCACGAACCTATAACAATATATACATATATATCAAAGTATTTTCAAAATATATTTACAACACTTTTAATATATTTTGATGTTTTAAGTTTATTAAGTCAGCTGTCCTCGTTAGTAACCTACAACTAGTTGTCCACAGTTAGATGTACAGAAATAAATCGATAAATATTATCTTGAATCAATCCACAACCCAGTGTATACGTATCTCAGGATTGATCACAACTCAAACTATATATATTTTGGAATCAACCTCAACCCTGTATAGCTAACTCCAACATTCACATATAGAGTGTCTATGGTTGTTCCGAAATATATATAGTTGTGTCGACATGATAGGTCGAAACATTGTATACGTGTCTATGGTATCTCAAGATTACATAATATACAATACAAGTTGATTAAGTTATGGTTGGAATAGATTTGTTACCAATTTTCACGTAGCTAAAATGAGAAAAATTATCCAATCTTGTTTTACCCATAACTTCTTCATTTTAAATCCTTTTTGAGTGAATCAAATTGCTATGGTTTTATATTGAACTCTATTTTATGAATCTAAACAAAAAAAGTATAGGTTTATAGTCGGAAAAATAAGTTACAAGTCGTTTTTGTAAAGGTAGTCATTTCAGTCGAAAGAACGGCGTCTAGATGACCATTTTAGAAAACATACTTCCACTTTGAGTTTAACCATAATTTTTGGATATAGTTTCATGTTCATAATAAAAATCATTTTCTCAGAATAACAACTTTTAAATCAAAGTTTATCATAGTTTTTAATTAACTAACCCAAAACAGCCCGCTGTGTTACTACGACGGCGTAAATCCAGTTTTACGGTGTTTTTCGTGTTTCCAGGTTTTAAATCATTAAGTTAGCATATCATATAGATATAGAACATGTGTTTAGTTGATTTTAAAAGTCAAGTTAGAAGGATTAACTTTTGTTTGCGAACAAGTTTAGAATTAACTAAACTATGTTCTAGTGATTACAAGTTTAAACCTTCGAATAAGATAGCTTTATATGTATGAATCGAATGATGTTATGAACATCATTACTACCTTAAGTTCCTTGGATAAACCTACTGGAAAAGAGAAAAATGGATCTAGCTTCAACGAATCCTTGGATGGCTCGAAGTTCTTGAAGCAGAATCATGACACGAAAACAAGTTCAAGTAAGATCATCACTTGAAATAAGATTGTTATAGTTATAGAAATTGAACCAAAGTTTGAATATGATTATTACCTTGTATTAGAATGATAACCTACTGTAAGAAACAAAGATTTCTTGAGGTTGGATGATCACCTTACAAGATTGGAAGTGAGCTAGCAAACTTGAAAGTATTCTTGATTTTATGTAACTAGAACTTGTAGAATTTATGAAGAACACTTAGAACTTGAAGATAGAACTTGAGAGAGATCAATTAGATGAAGAAAATTTAAGAATGAAAGTATTTGTAGGTGTTTTTGGTCGTTGGTGTATGGATTAGATATAAAGGATATGTAATTTTGTTTTCATGTAAATAAGTCATGAATGATTACTCATATTTTTGTAATTTTATGAGATATTTCATGCTAGTTGCCAAATGATGGTTCCTACATGTGTTAGGTGACTCACATGGGCTGCTAAGAGCTGATCATTGGAGTGTATATACCAATAGTACATACATCTAAGAGCTGTGTATTGTACGAGTACGAATACGGTTGCATACGAGTAGAATTATTGATGAAACTGAACGAGGATGTTATTGTAAGCATTTTTGTTAAGTAGAAGTATTTTGATAAGTGTATTGAAGTCTTTCAAAAGTGTATAAATACATATTAAAACACTACATGTATATACATTTTAACTGAGTCGTTAAGTCATCGTTAGTCGTTACATGTAAGTGTTGTTTTGAAACCTTTAGGTTAACGATCTTGTTAAATGTTGTTAAACCAATGTTTATAATATCAAATGAGATTTTAAATTATTATATTATCATGATATTATCATGTAAGAATATCTCTTAATATGATATATATACATTAAATGTCTTTACAACGATAATCGTTACATATATGTCTCGTTTAAAAATCATTAAGTTAGTAGTCTTGTTTTTACATATGTAGTTCATTGTTAATATACTTAATGATATGTTTACTTATCATAGTATCATGTTAACTATATATATATCCATATATATGTCATCATATAGTTTTTACAAGTTTTAACGTTCGTGAATCACCGGTCAACTTGGGTGGTCAATTGTCTATATGAAACATATTTCAATTAATCAAGTCTTAACAATTTTGATTGCTTAACATGTTGGAAACATTTAATCATGTAAATATCAATCTCAATTAATATATATAAACATGGAAAAGTTTGGGTCACTACACCTTTCTCGTGTACGAAATCCATTTTTCATAAATCATAGTAACCGTACACATATTCCGTGCACAAAAATAACATACACATAACCTGTGTATAAAATTATTCTCTCGATACATAACATTCACTTTACTTTCATTGCTTGGCTTGGTAACCGACCTTAACATATAATGCGCATAATAATATCCCCAAAACAGAATATCTCGCCTGTATAATAATCATATAAACTTTGAAGTACTAAACACCACGCCCACTAGCCCTTCCGTCTAGTGAACATTCTGGGTGGGGGTGTTAAACCCGGTAGCTACCTTTAGGATTCGCGTCAATTAGGCGTGCACTAATTCTCAAAATTAGTGATGTTCCCTAATTCTTAGGTTACCAAGCAATAATAATCAGGGGAAAAATACTCATATCAATTGTGGCAATTATCACGTCCACATAATTTAATGGTGGCAATTATCACGTCCACATAATTCATTCGAGGAATGTTTTGCTTGTGTCTATCTCGTCAAACATTTATAAAAGCATTTCATGTATTCGCAGTTCAAAATGTATTTCAAAAGCATTTAAATAAGCAGTTGTAAAAGTAGCGCATGTATTCTCAGTCCCAAAAATGTAAAGAGTAAAAGGGAATCAAATGAACTCACCATACTGTATTTTGTAGTAAAAATACATATGACGACATTAAACAAGTGTATAATTGGCCTCGGATTCATGAACCTATATCATTTGTATATTTATTAATATTCATAGTTGTAATTGTACACACACACACACACACTGTAATGACCCGCACTTTTTCGATCGTTCTATACTTATAAGATTAATATTTATATAAATTAAACCTTACCAACATGATAAGCAATCCAAATTGTTGATACTTATGTTTTTGAAATGAGTTTTACACAACGTTTGACCGTCTAGTTTGACCGATGATATCACGAACTATACAATATATGATAATTATACGTTTGTGTATATATATGTATATATACATATTTAACATGATCTAAGGATGTTTTAATACCTCATTTTGTATTAATAACAATAAGTTATAAGTATATTTTGAAACTACTAACTTAAGTTTTCAAAACGATAACCATACGTAACGTTATTTGACATAAATACTTATGACCTATAATGTTTATACATATATCGTATAAGTAATGTATTTAATCACTTTTTAAGGACTTAAATACATAAAACAATATAAGTGTATTCACAAAAGATAGCTATATTTGAATTCTCATTCCATTTTTCACAAAATTTCTATACGTATATCTAGAGTACATGTACTCGTATCATACCTAGCTTCTATACGTATTTACTATTGGTATATACACATCAAATCACCACCAACCAGCCCTTGTTCAATGCCTTATGTATAAGGTAACTACTTTTGTTATCTAGTATGACAATTTCACATGATTAAAAGATTTTTTCACAAAATTACAAACTTATACACCTTTTACATCACCATTTATACTCCATCCATTTTCAATTTTTGATTCATTTTTACCTCAAACCTCTAGCTAAAAACACACACACTTTTAAGAGTCTTAAATTCCATAACCATTCAGCTAATATCCATGAAGATCTAGCCATAAAAACATCACTTAATCACCATAAGAAAACTCTTACAAAAACACTTCAAGAATCCTTCCAAGAACACAAACTTACTTCCAATCTTTCATCCAATTCCATCACCCTTTTGGTTCTAGGTTCTTACTCATCTTTTACAGCAATCTTGTCCAAGTAACTTGAGGTAGTAACTTTGTTCATAACCTTATTCGATTCATATATATATAGCTATCTTATTTTATGGTATAAAATTTTAACAACAAGAACATAGTTTGAATGTTTTCAAACTTGTTTGCAAACTAAATAGATCTTTCTAACTTAACTTTTAAAATACTTCAAGACCTGTAATATATCTTAAATATATGCTAATTTAACAAGGTTTAACTTGGTTTTTCAAAGAACACCTTAAAAACTGTTTTTACGACGTCGGAGTGTAACCGGGGGCTGTTTTGGGTTGGATAATTAAAAACCATCTTAAACTTTGAATTGGAGGTTTATTTTCTGGAAAAATGATTTTTACTATGAATATGTTAACACATAAAAATTTTATGATTTAACTCAAAGTATAAGTATTTTTAGAAAAATAATCATTTAAGGTTGTTTACATGATGGAAAATGATTAACTTCATAAGTTTCACCAAAGTTTGACCTATGACCTGTGATTTCGAATACAAACTAAGGTATTCACAGTTCATATTCTTAAAGAGGGACTCGATCCAAGGAAGTGGCAAGTTGAACCAACGAAAACGGAGTTGTAACGAAGAAACTATGACCAAAACGAAATCGGATATCCAAGACTAATTTAGCTACGTGATTAATTGGAAAAAAAATTAAATAAATCACATCTTTCTAAAATAACATGATATTATATATATATATATACTCATAATTTAATTTTATATGGTTCAGGATCACCCGTAAACAATACGAGAAGATTAATCATAAGATCCCATGATTGTACGCAACACGTCATTTGACAACACCGGTACTTTATGTACGCAACACGTCATTTGACAACACCGGTACCGTGGGTCAAGATTAATCTCGACCAATACATATACGATGGGGGTTTTATTTATTTCGTTGGGGGTTTATTAAACACCTAAAAATGAACCATTAAAATTGAATTACTAACATCAGACTGCTAACTACGGACTAAGGAATTATTAAAAGTATTAAAAGTATAATATGTATATATATGTGACGGTTGTTTAAAAAGAAAAAGGTATTGATATATTATATATGGATAGGTTCGTGATATCAATCGGAGACCAAGTCAAAATTACATATCTTCAAGACGAAAGTGAGTATATAGTCCCACTTTTAAACTCTAAGTATTTCGGGATGAGAATACATGTATTTTATGTTTTACGTTATGGACACAAGTAACTGAAAAATATATTCTACGTTGAGTTGTACCACTGGCATACTTCCCTGTAGCTTGGTAACTATTATTTACAGCGGTATTGTAAACGCGAATCCTGTTGATAGATCTATCGGGCCTGACAACCCCAACCGGACTGGACGACCAGTATTCAACGGTTGCACAGTACTTCGTTTTGTGACTACACTTGGTACGGTGTAGTAAGATTTCATAATAAAGGGAATATGCGACGTGATTAAATGTTAAGTATGGTTACCAAGTGCTCAACCACTTAGAATATTTTTATGAAAACGTTTATATATGAAATCTTGTGGTCTATATTTATATCGCTGCCGGCATTAAACCTATATCTCACCAACTTTATGTTGACCTTTTTAAAACATGTCTATTCTCAGGTGATTACTAAAAGCTTCCGCTGCAGTATGTTGAATTTAAGCAGGATCTTGCGTACGCATATTTGTGTCAAAAATAAAACTGCATATCCGAGGATTTGTGTTGTAAAATATGCTAGAAATCGTGTTGTTATCATCATTTGTAAAGTTTGTAAGTCTAAGATTATCGCTAAACGATAATCATCTTTTCATTGTCTTAAGCTTGTATCAAAAATAAGAATCATGGTTTGTAATGTATAATATATGCAGTTGATCTTTTAAAAATGTCGCATATAGAGGTCAATACCTCGCAATGAAATCATACGTTATCTAACACGTTCTTATGGTTAAGGACGGGTTATGACATGTGGTATCAGAGCGGTGGTCTTAGCAAACCAGGTTTGCATTAGTGTGTCTAAATGATAAGTCGTTAGGATACATTAGTAAGTCTGGACTTTGACCGGGTCTGATTTAAAACCCATTGCTTATCATTGTTGGTTAAAATTTATATGTAAATATTATGTAGTACTAATGGGTTAGTTGTTGTGTGATAGATGTCGGGCTCAAAACTTGTCATCACGTTCAGTGACTCCGAACCAGAATCTTCAGATGGTGTTCCAGTCATTAACCTATCCGATGACGAAAATAATATCTTTGGGGAAGACTCACAAATTCTGGATGAACCGACTATAGAGAACCCGGAAAGTGAACCCGAGGAGGAAAGTGAACCCGAGGAGGAAAGTGAACCCGAGGAAGAAATACAAGAAATTACAAAAGACGAGTTCGAACTAGGAAAGAAACGAAAGGCTAATGAATTAGAAAATTCAAATTCCGAGTTTAATAAGGATGATGTGGCACCAACTCCACTAGACACTACCACCCCTATTCCCGCTATTCCTATTCGTTCTATCCCGGCATCTAGTTCTTCAGCCCCACAGCCAAAATATAGGCAGACAGCTAGGATAAGCGTTAGGCCATTCCTTGAACCTAAACGTCCTAGAAAATAGACCAAACGATGCGCTGCCGTATTAAACCATGGGATCATATAATGTTTTGTATAATATTATTAGTGTGGTTTGCTTAATGTTCGATGTAAGATAAGCATATGTAAAATAGTGAAGTGTGAAATGCAATAATTTTCCATGGTTAAGTATTATTTAGATGGTAGTAATTGATTCTGTACTAAGCTATTAAGTATGGACATTAACGGGTAGGTACTACCCTAGATATAATTATAAAACGCTAATAAGAAGAAAAGGCTTTTATAATAATACCTGGTTCATATTATTAATAAGCTATAATGTACTGTAAATATACACTACATCTATAATATTCCATGTGAATAATTATTTTCTTTTCATTCTTATAGAAGAATATGGCGCGATTGAACCGAATGACGGAACAAGAAATCCAGGAACTCATCAATCAGCGAGTGAACGACAGAATGTTATGGGTCGAGGCTGCAAGAGGTGCTGCAGTTAACCCAAATCCTCGTGTGGGGTGCACTTACAAAACTTTTCAAGCTTGCAAGCCCTCATCATTCAGTGGAACAGAAGGACCGATCGGTTTAACCCGGTGGATAGAAAAGTTGGAGACTGTGTTTAAAATCAGTGGTTGTGTTGAAAAGGACATGACCAAGTATGCATCGTGCACTTTACAAGATAGTGCACTCACGTGGTGGAAAAATTATGTGAAGGCTGTAGGAGGAGATGTAGCTTATGATACTCCGTGGGAAGAATTCAAAACAATGTTAATCAACGAATATTGTCCAAGGAACGAGGTTAGGAAGTTGGAAGATGAGTTACGAAGTCTGAAGGTTATTGGTACTGAAATCACCAACTACAATCAGCGATTCATGGAATTAGTTTTGCTATGTCCTGAATTGGTTCCAACCGAAGAACGGAAGATTGAAATGTACAAAGATGGTTTGCCCAAAAAGGTCAAGGCAAATGTTACAGCATCGAAACCTAAGATAATTCATGAAGCTATAACCATGGCAAACGAGCTAATGGATCAGGTCATCATGGATAAGAAAGTATCCAATACTGATGTGAAGGTATCAGGTAACAAAAGAAAGTGGAATGGAAATTATGATCGAGGTAACCAACAACAATCTTTTAAGAAACAAGAAAACACGCAAGGTGCGGGTAGTGGTTTAAGCTTTGGTTATAAAGGACAAAATCCTTTATGCAACCGATGCCACAAACATCACTCTGGTTACTGTAATGTGGTATGCAACAAATGTAATCGAAAGGGTCATCTTGCTGAAGATTGTAGGGCTCTCGTTACAAATACAAATGGTACCAAGACTCCTGCCACCAATGCAAATAGAACTGCTTTGGCTACCATTACTTGTTATGGGTGTGGAAAACAAGGTCACTATAAGAGCCAGTGTCCGAATCCAGAGAAGAATAATGGATCTGCACGTGGAAGAGCATTTGTTATTAATGCTAGAGAGGCGTGTGAAGACCCGGAGCTTGTTACGGGTACGTTTACCATTAATAACTTATCCGCATCTATTATATTTGATACTGGTGCCGATAGAAGTTACGTGAGTAGAGGCTTTTACGCTAAATTAAATTGTTCATCATTACCTCTAGATGCTAAGTACATGATTGAGTTAGCTAATGGTAAACTAATTAAAGCCGATAAAATTTGCCGTGATTGTAAAATAAATTTAGCCGGAGAAACATTTAAAATTGACTTAATACCCGTAGAATTAGGAAGTTTTGATGTAATAGTTGGCATGGACTGGATGTCCAAAGTAGGAGCTGAAGTTGTGTGTGCCAAGAAGGCAATTCGCATTCCTTGTAAGGATAAAATGCCGGTGATGATTTATGGAGAGAAGGGTAACTCAAAGCTAAAACTCATTAGCTGTTTGAAAGCCAAGAAGTGTTTAGAAAAGGGATGTTATGCTATTTTAGCACATGTTAATAAAGTCGAAAAGAAAGAAAAAGAGAAGTGCATCAACGACGTGCCTGTGGCAAGAGATTATCCTGAAGTTTTTCCGGAAGAGTTGCCGGGATTACCTCCATTTAGATCTGTAGAATTTCAAATAGATTTAGTACCAGGAGCTGCACCAGTTACCCGTGCTCCATATAGACTTGCACCGTCCGAGTTAAAAGAACTTCAGAGTCAGTTAAAAGAATTACTGGATCGTGGATTCATACGACCAAGTACTTCACCGTGGGGAGCTCCGATTCTATTTGTTAAAAAGAAAGATGGATCTTTTAGGATGTGTATAGATTATCGTGAATTAAATAAGTTAACTATCAAGAATCGGTATCCACTACCGAGAATTGATGACTTATTTGATCAACTGCAAGGATCATGTGTTTATTCGAAAATCGACCTAAGATCGGGCTATCATCAATTACGTGTCAAAGAAGAAGATATACCGAAAACTGCTTTTCGGACACGCTACGGTCATTACGAATTTTTGGTCATGCCGTTTGGATTGACGAATGCGCCAGCTGTATTCATGGACCTCATGAATCGAGTTTGTAGTCCATATTTAGATAAGTTTGTTATCGTTTTTATTGATGATATTCTTATCTATTCCAAGAGTGAGCAAGAGCATGAGCAGCATTTAAGGTTAATATTAGAGTTGTTGATAAAAGAACAGCTATACGCTAAATTTTCTAAGTGTGCTTTCTGGTTGAAAGAAGTGCAATTTCTTGGTCACGTTATTAGTAGCAAAGGAATTCAGGTTGATCCAGCTAAAATTGAGGCCATTGAAAAATGGGAGACTCCTAAGACACCAACACAGATACGCCAATTTTTGGGTTTAGCCGGTTATTATAGAAGGTTTATTCAAGATTTTTCCCGAATAGCTAAGCCGTTGACAGCGTTAACGCAAAAAGGGAAGAAATATGAATGGACATCTGAGCAGGAGAGTGCATTCCAATTACTAAAGAAGAAGTTAACTACGACGCCTATTTTATCGTTACCAGAAGGGAACGATGATTTTGAAATATATTGTGACGCTTCGCGACAAGGTTTTGGTTGCGTTCTTATGCAACGGAAGAAAGTTATTGCATAAGCATCCCGACAATTGAAGATTCACGAGCGAAATTATACGACGCATGATCTAGAATTGGGAGCAGTCGTGTTTGCATTGAAGATATGGAGACACTATTTGTATGGGGTTAAATGCACTGTGTTTACTGATCATAAAAGCCTTCAACATATTTTTGATCAGAAACAGCTGAACATGAGGCAACGTAGGTGGGTCGAGTTAATAAACGACTATGATTGTGAAATTCGTTATCATCCCGGGAAAGCGAACGTGGTGGCCGATGCTTTAAGTAGAAAGGAACGAGAACCAATTCGAGTTCGAGCGATGAACATAAAAATTCGCATGAATCTCAACTCACAAATCAAAGAAGTTCAACGAGAAGCACTTACTAAAGAAAATATAGGAAATGAAACAATGAAGAAGTATGAGAAGCAACTCGTTATACGGGAAGACGGAATTCGATATTTTGCAAACCGTATTTGGGTACCAAAGTTGGGTGGATTAAGGAAGTTGATATTGAATGAGGCACATAAGACAAGATACTCGATACATCCTGGAGTTGGAAAGATGTACCAAGATCTTAAGACACATTATTGGTGGCCTAATTTAAAGACAGACGTTGCAACATATGTTGGGGAATGTTTAACTTGTTCCAAAGTCAAAGCTGAACACCAAAAGCCGTCAGGGTTACTTCAACAACCAGAAATCCCAGAATGGAAATGGGATGGTATTACCATGGATTTCATCACGAAGTTACCAAAGACTGCCTGGGGATACGATACCATTTGGGTAATTGTTGATCGTCTCACCAAGTCTGCACATTTCTTGCCTATAAAGGAAACGGATAGAATGGAGAAACTATTACGATTGTATATAAAGGAAATAGTTTCAAGGCATGGAATACCTATTTCCATTATATCTGATCGTGATAGTAGATTTACCTCAAAGTTCTGGCAATCACTACAGGAGGCACTAGGAACTCGTTTGGATATGAGCACCGCATATCATCCGCAAACTGACGGGCAGAGTGAAAGAACAATTCAGACTCTTGAAGACATGCTCAGGTCATGTGTGATCGATTTTGGAAACGGATGGGATAAGTATTTACCGTTAGCAGAATTCTCGTATAATAATAGTTATCATGCGAGCATTAAAGCTGCACCATTCGAAGCACTGTATGGAAGGAAGTGTAGATCTCCTATCTGTTGGAATGAAGTAGGAGATCGACAATTAACTGGTCCCGAGATCATATATGAAACGACTGAGAAGATAGTACAAATTAAGGAGAGATTGAAAACAGCCCGTAGTCGCCAAAAGAGCTACGCCGATGTCCGAAGAAAACCATTAGAGTTTCAGATCGGTGATATGGTTATGCTAAAGGTGTCACCTTGGAAAGGTGTAATACGTTTCGGTAAAAGAGGTAAACTGAACCCAAGATATGTAGGCCCGTTCAAGATTATCGAACGCAATGGACCGATAGCTTATCGACTCGAGTTACCACAACAACTCGCCGGAGTACATAATACATTTCACGTCTCAAACCTTAAGAAGTGTCTTGCAAAGGAAGACCTCACCATTCCTCTTGAAGAAATCCATGTCGACGAGAAACTACAATTCATCGAAGAACCAATCGAAATCATGGATCGTGAAGTTAAACGGCTCAAGCAGAGCAACATACTGATCGTTAAGGTTCGTTGGAATGCTCGAAGGGGTCCCGAGTTTACTTGGGAACGAGAGGATCAAATGAAACAAAAATATCCACACTTGTTTTCCGATGACGCAAAATAGGTACAATTTTAAAATTTCGGGACGAAATTTATTTAACGGGTAGGTACTGTAATGACCCGCACTTTTTCGATCGTTCTATACTTATAAGATTAATATTTATATAAATTAAACCTTACCAACATGATAAGCAATCCAAATTGTTGAGACTTATGTTTTTGAAATGAGTTTTACACAACGTTTGACCGTCTAGTTTGACCGATGATATCACGAACTATACAATATATGATAATTATACGTTTGTGTATATTTATATGTATATATACATATTTAACATGATCTAAGGATGTTTTAATACCTCATTTTGTATTAATAACAATAAGTTATAAGTATATTTTGAAACTACTAACTTAAGTTTTCAAAACGATAACCATACGTAACGTTATTTGACATAAATACTTATGACCTATAATGTTTATACATATATCGTATAAGTAATGTATTTAATCACTTTTTAAGGACTTAAATACATAAAACAATATAAGTGTATTCACAAAAGATAGCTATATTTGAATTCTCATTCCATTTTTCACAAAATTTCTATACGTATATCTAGAGTACATGTACTCGTATCATACCTAGCTTCTATACGTATTTACTATTGGTATATACACATCAAATCACCACCAACCAGCCCTTGTTCAATGCCTTATGTATAAGGTAACTACTTTTGTTATCTAGTATGACAATTTCACATGATTAAAAGATTTTTTCACAAAATTACAAACTTATACACCTTTTACATCACCATTTATACTCCATCCATTTTCAATTTTTGATTCATTTTTACCTCAAACCTCTAGCTAAAAACACACACACTTTTAAGAGTCTTAAACTCCATAACCATTCAGCTAATATCCATGAAGATCTAGCCATAAAAACATCACTTAATCACCATAAGAAAACTCTTACAAAAACACTTCAAGAATCCTTCCAAGAACACAAACTTACTTCCAATCTTTCATCCAATTCCATCACCCTTTTGGTTCTAGGTTCTTACTCCTCTTTTACAGTAATCTTGTCCAAGTAACTTGAGGTAGTAACTTTGTTCATAACCTTATTCGATTCATATATATATAGCTATCTTATTTTATGGTATAAAATTTTAACAACAAGAACATAGTTTGAATGTTTTCAAACTTGTTTGCAAACTAAATAGATCCTTCAAACTTAACTTTTAAAATACTTCAAGACCTGTAATATATCTTAAATATATGCTAATTTAACAAGGTTTAACTTGGTTTTTCAAAGAACACCTTAAAAACTGTTTTTACGACGTCGGAGTGTAACCGGGGGCTGTTTTGGGTTGGATAATTAAAAACCATCTTAAACTTTGAATTGGAGGTTTATTTTCTGGAAAAATGATTTTTAGTATGAATATGTTAACACATAAAAATTTTATGATTTAACTCAAAGTATAAGTATTTTTAGAAAAATAATCATTTAAGGTTGTTTACATGATGGAAAATGATTAACTTCATAAGTTTCACCAAAGTTTGACCTATGACCTGTGATTTCGAATACAAACTAAGGTATTCACAGTTCATATTCTTAAAGAGGGACTCGATCCAAGGAAGTGGCAAGTTGAACCAACGAAAACGGAGTTGTAACGAAGAAACTATGACCAAAACGAAATCGGATATCCAAGACTAATTTAGCTACGTGATTAATTGGAAAAAAAATTAAATAAATCACATCTTTCTAAAATAACATGATATTATATATATATATATATATACTCATAATTTAATTTTATATGGTTCAGGATCACCCGTAAACAATACGAGAAGATTAATCATAAGATCCCATGATTGTACGCAACACGTCATTTGACAACACCGGTACTTTATGTACGCAACACGTCATTTGACAACACCGGTACCGTGGGTCAAGATTAATCTCGACCAATACATATACGATGGGGGTTTTATTTATTTCGTTGGGGGTTTATTAAACACCTAAAAATGAACCATTAAAATTGAATTACTAACATCAGACTGCTAACTACGGACTAAGGAATTATTAAAAGTATTAAAAGTATAATATGTATATATATATGTGACGGTTGTTTAAAAAGAAAAAGGTATTGATATATTATATATGGATAGGTTCGTGATATCAATCGGAGACCAAGTCAAAATTACATATCTTCAAGACGAAAGTGAGTATATAGTCCCACTTTTAAACTCTAAGTATTTCGGGATGAGAATACATGTATTTTATGTTTTACGTTATGGACACAAGTAACTGAAAAATATATTCTACGTTGAGTTGTACCACTGGCATACTTCCCTGTAGCTTGGTAACTATTATTTACAGCGGTATTGTAAACGCGAATCCTGTTGATAGATCTATCAGGCCTGACAACCCCAACCGGACTGGACGACCAGTATTCAACGGTTGCACAGTACTTCGTTTTGTGACTACACTTGGTACGGTGTAGTAAGATTTCATAATAAAGGGAATATGCGACGTGATTAAATGTTAAGTATGGTTACCAAGTGCTCAACCACTTAGAATATTTTTATGAAAACGTTTATATATGAAATCTTGTGGTCTATATTTATATCGCTGCCGGCATTAAACCTATATCTCACCAACTTTATGTTGACCTTTTTAAAACATGTCTATTCTCAGGTGATTACTAAAAGCTTCCGCTGCAGTATGTTGAATTTAAGCAGGATCTTGCGTACGCATATTTGTGTCAAAAATAAAACTGCATATCCGAGGATTTGTGTTGTAAAATATGCTAGAAATCGTGTTGTTTTCATCACTTGTAAAGTTTGTAAGTCTAAGATTATCGCTAAACGATAATCATCTTTTCATTGTCTTAAGCTTGTATCAAAAATAAGAATCATGGTTTGTAATGTATAATATATGCAGTTGATCTTTTAAAAATGTCGCATATAGAGGTCAATACCTCGCAATGAAATCATACGTTATCTAACACGTTCTTATGGTTAAGGACGGGTTATGACACATACACACACACACACACACACACACACACACACACACACACACACACATATATATATATATATATATATATATATATATATATATATATATATATATATATATATATATATATATATTAGTTATATCATTTTTATGTTAATAATATATATATGTTTTATATGTTCATTTTGTATATAAAAATATTAATTTTTGTTATGTTGTATGTATTAAATATATCATTTTTATATTAATAATAATAGTAGTCAAAATAATATTAATAGTGATAAAAATGATAATAATTATTATATTTAATATTACTAATAAGATGATAATGTTAGTAATTCTATTAATGATAATAATAAGGGTATTAATAATTATAACTGTAAAAAAATATTAATTTTACTGTTAATGAGAGTTTTAATAAAAATAATTGCTTTGAAACTTTAAGATATAATGATACTTTCCTTTGATAATATAATGATAATAATAATAACAGTGTTAGTAATAATAAATTTTATCATAAACATCGTGTTAAATTTATAACCTATATCTATAGTTCCTATAACTTAAAGTTGTAATCAATTTCATAACAATAATAATAATAATCATGTTTGTAACTATAATCCTCATAAAAATTAGTAAATGTTAATCTTTCTCATGTTACTTATATTAGTAGTAATAATAATAGTATCGAAAATTAACAATACTAGTAACAATAATAATAAAATTTAGTAGTAATAATTATATTAATAATAACTAGTTTATAACCCGCGCATTCGCAGGTATTTTATCATACAAGCTTCTATAAATGTATATTGTTCATAAGTAATTTATGTTAATGATATAAATAATAGTAGCGCAATATATGTGAATAATAATTCAATAAAGATTAAAAACATTACAAATTTAATATAAAAGTGTAGAAAACTGTAGTGCTTAAATGTCTAAAGATTGACCTCGTTGAGATAATAATGTATTGGTGTTTATTTAGCATACAAAATTGCATGCTTTGGGTTTTCATGCTACGTACATGCTACTAAATCAGCGTCTGACATGGCTGGTCGATTAACTCTGCGCCCGCCTCTTCGAAAAAAGTGAATCCTGCTGCTCCAGTGTCGTCTCTGAAAAGGATGTTGAAACAGTAGCCGCAAGTTTAAAGAACAACATCAATGACAATTAACATTGAGTTGAATTTTTTCTAATGCGTATCAATAAACAATTGACTCATCCATAATACCACCTCTACATACGTAGATTATTACATGTATGTTGTTTCAGACATCAAAATTTTAGTTACCTTTTAGTAATGGACAAAAAATTTGCAAGCAAATCAATGAGAATAATAGATAGTGCTTGGTTTAAAGGCATTAGTTTAATAATGAAAAAGTGTTTGGACTAACACTTTGCAACCAAATCAATGAGGATAATAGATAGTGTTTAGTTTAAAGGTATAAGTCTCATAATCAATATATTTTATCCTCAACACCTAAATCTATCTTTCAATAACCGACTGCTAGCTAAACAACACCTTTTTCTATCTTTCAATGGCAAGTAGTATAGATAATAAATTCAGTCTTTAAAAATGCAAGTATTAGATAAATATATTGGAGTAACAGAACTGATTACTTTCATAAAACATGGGCATGATGCTTTCAGTAAATTGTTGAGGTGTAGGTAAAAGTAAGTAATCGTCAACGTTAGATTGTATCATCCCATGTCTTTTTTCTTCCTTTTCTTTATCCACCACTTTCCCATATTGTTAAAAAAAAAAAAAAAAAAAAAAAAAAAAAAAAAAAAAAAAAAACCACCCAATAGATCCGTTGTAAGTGATAAGATGAGTGGACATGCCAAGTTTATTAGGAACCCAAATATCTGAAAACAAAATAGAGAGAATATTAAATGAGTGATAAGTTAAAGGATAAGAACAACAAAACCTTGACTATTTTAGTTTGAGATATACTACATAGTAGTCGGTTATGAGAATGAACATGAAAATATGTGCAAACCAAAAATATATTTTATACGACTCTTTATATTCATAGTTCATATGACTTAAAAAATTTTTAAATACCTATTGTGCTGATTATAATAGAACATTAAGCGACTTGGTAGGTTCAACCCATTTGCTTTGTCCAACCTTATCTGTAAAAATTCATGTTTCTCATTAAGAAACTTGTAGCAGACTATCAATTTATAGACCCGTAATGAACCCTTGTTCATCTCCCTACAACATCGACAAAAGAGATCTTCAAGAGATGAACCTATCAAAAACATTCTTAATGCACTCAACTCTCAAGTATATCTCTATATAGTAAATGTAAAAGATTACCTGTATATTCTATAACATGTATTTCAAATACCATTGTTGTGATTTATATACACATCGATCCAACATATATGCAAATAAACTTAAATTTTGAATATAATCAAGTAGGGACTTTCATACCTGAAATAATGTGATGACATTTTCAGCTGGAAAACTATAGGATGATGGGGCTGCTTTGTTGAACAATATCAACATTACTATAAACGCCAAAATTAAGACTAACATGTCCTCGTGTATAAGACGACGATCAGCTCTTACGCATATATGATAGATTTCCCTCAAAATAGAATATTCATTTCAAACAAGCCGAATGTAACTTAGATTTCTAGAGCAATGAACGAAATGAACTATGATTATTATTGTGGAGATATGATTATCATAAAAAGAGTAGCTTACATGTCTAGAGAGGGCTTCCCTGATTTGACATCATCGCTTTCAAGAATTATTGGAAAATAGTCTTTCTATCCTATTGTAGCAAAACTAATAAAGATTAGTAAAACAAATCAAAAAATGAATGGCCATACAATTAGTTTACTTGTTTCGACCCATTTATTTGCAGAAACAATGTTGTAACTGTTTTTACATAACTGGTTGTACCCTACAATTGGAGTTACATCCTCATTGATATAAACCCTGCAACCCAAAAGTTGATATCTTGTAGCATATTGACAAAGCCTTGATATCTTGTATTAAATATCAAATATAAGCCCAGGGACAAGAAAATAATACTTACAGAGTGTTATATTGACATTATGGCACTATTTATTCAGGATTTCTACCTGTAATGATATAGAATTTGGTCACCCCTTTGTTGGATCCTTCAGTCATCAATGGCACTAATAATGGTAGCCCAAAGCTTCATTATGTAAAAGTTAGTATACTCATCTGGTTCCGTTTATGATGCTCGTCTGATCAACTGAAGCTGATTAAAGTGCAGAAATACCCACTAATTATACTTTTTATTTATATTATTTAATAAAGCAGAATCCTAACAATATAATATAAATAGAAATGAATTCATGAGTTATTAGAACGAAACTAAAGATATATATACAATGATTGTAATTCAAAGTAATTTAAAGTATGTAAAAACATGTAAACAATCAAACTTTGTATTGAAGTTAAAATGAGAATTTATCGTGCCGACGTCATTGTTACTTTCAATTCAATATGTCGAAGATGGGATTAAACCTGTAAATACCACATTACAGTTATTTTTTTGCATATAGATCAGGCATAATAGATTTTTGAAGATGGCGACATGTTACAGAATAAATGAAGAAATCATCAACCCTAATATATTGATGAATTTGATTGAATACTTACATAGCTTTCCGAAATACAAGGCAACTAAGATAACTTCATGAATCGAGTAATCAAGAATCAATATTTCAACGACATTAAACAACAATTGCCACAAACCAATTTTTATCAGCAAAAAAAACCCAAAAAAACCCAAAAAAGTATCAACATAATCATAATTTCAACTGCTAATACTATACGTCATCGCATTCTAAAAAGACAACCACATTAGAGATATATAAAACAAAATTATATTACCTTATAGTCATTAGTCATTAGTACATGATTCACACCTAAATCTCACAATGGAAGATTCGTTGCCTACTTGTCAATGGGTCGCTCTAATTTTGTTCTTGTTATATCAAGTCTTCTCTTAGGCTAGTTTTTGTCATAGCTGCACTTATTGTCATTGTGAGATTTATGTGGGTTTCATGTACTGAGTTGTGAGATTTAGGTGTGTATCATGTACTAAGTTACATGCTCTGTAAAGTTTATTCATTTTTAATAAATCATTGCCTTTCTAAAAAAAAAATATATTGTATGTCATCGATTTGAAAGTAAAGAATAAATACATATCTAATTAAAACTAATGAAAATTGAAAGTAAAGATCGATACCATTGTGATTCGCCACTGTGTTCATCACCGAATTCACATCTCATCGATTAGCATCTGGCATTGTGCAAACCTTAATTACAGTTACAGGATCAATTTGAAAAATGTTCCGGTTTGGATCCCTATAATTGCAACTGTAATTTATACCTACAGGTAGCGTCATAAGGTTGCTGATGGAGGTTTTTTTTGTGATGAAGTGTAATAAGGTTGCAGTTAGAGGTTTTCTTTATGAAGATGGAGCATCAGTTACTCGATCGCGTCTTTTGGGTTGGTTTTGGGTAGTTTGACAATAAAGAATTAAATAAATAAGGGCATTGATGGTAATTAAGGTGAGTAACTGCCCGAATTTTTCTTAATGACGCCATAGGGAATTTAAAGGGCTGAGATCAATTTATTTGATACCCATCTAATGGTTGAAGTTTTCTTAATCGGGGATTTTTGAATTAATATGGCATCATAATTGTTTTCTTATTATAGATAAGAAAGATAGGTGTTAATTAATAATACTAATAATTATATTACTACTAATAATGATAATAATCAAATTAATGATAATACAATCGATAATAATTGTAATAATAATAATAATAATAATAATAATAATAATAATAATAATAATAATAATAATAAAATAAAAGTAATAATAATAATAAAAGCTACTTAAAAGGCTTTTAAAAAAAAATAACTGCTCGCCCCCGGGTTCGAACCCGCGACCTCACGCTCACCCCCACACTCCCATACCATTGAGCCATAACTGTTTTCCTAATCTAATCTCAGACCCATTAATATTTAACCCGTATTATTATTTCCTGGCCCAGTTTCATTTCGGCCCAAGTGATTTGCAAAAGCCCAATGGAAAATCAAAAGATTTCGGCCCACTAAATATAACAAAAGGAATTCGGCCCCATCCCCTAATTTAATAAAATCGATCGATGGTTGTAGGGTTTTGTAGTTTGGAAGAGAATTCAATTCAAGTAACTAGTTTCTGTCTCGAAGGTGTTCGAACAACAGGAACAACAATCAAAAAGGCAGCTGCAAATCTTCTTTTATAAACCCTCATCATTATAATTCATCTTCGTGGTTAACTCATTGTAACAATAACACCACATCGTATCTCATCTCATGGTTATCATCCCTCTTAATCATAATCAACCGTTATCTATTATCATCGAATATCACAGTTTCATCGTTATCTTCAGGTATCACCATCTTCTTTCTATCTTCTCTGTCACTGTACATCGTCTCCTTCGTTGATATAATAGAAACAGGAACAGTAGGACAGTCGTGGAAATAGATGTTGATGATGGTGGTGGCTTTGTTTTGGTTGCTCAGAAAAAAATGGAACAAGTTGTAGATTGATCAAAACACTGTAGTAGCAACCAAACATGAGTAGAAGGAGACGGCTTTAGGGCCTGTTCGAGTAGCAACAGGTTGGTATATAGCTTGGTTAATCGATAGTATTCGATGATGATGATGATGAGTTGTTTTGGGTTTTGGGCAACATAACTCAACTGTAGCAGTTCTGGGTGTTGATCAAACAGAAACATAAAAGAGCAGTAATAGTATCGAATGAAACAGAAGCGTAAGTAGCAGGTATATATGATGATCGATGGTAGTATTTAGGTCGATGACAAGTTGTTGATGATAGATTGATAGTGGTTTTCGATGGGGATGAAGTGGGTTTTGTTTTAGGTTGTAAGATTCGAATAGAAATAAATAATAATAGTAGCGTTTGATTATAGATATAAAAGTTTGTTTATGGTGAAGAAATGATTTATAGTTACCTTAAAAGGAACGGATAAAACAGAAACAGAAACTATTGCAGTAGCAGTTTTTGGTGGTATGTGGTGGTCGTTCTTGAGGGTTCTTGAGTGGTTCTTCAGCCAAAATAGAAAGACGAGTAGTTTAATGGCGGTTTTGGTGTTTGATTAGAAAAAGAAAAATGTACATCAGTGGTGGTAATGGGTTGTTGTCGATGGGTGTGAGGTTCAAGGTTTGCAAGGTGGTGGTTAGGGTCTCGATAATAGATCATACGGTACTTCCCAACGTTGTTATTTGAGCATCGTTTATGTGAACTTGCAAACGGGTCATCGGTTCACGCTTGATATACAAATTGTCGTTGCCAGAATTGAAGAACCCAACTTGAAAGCTTCACCTTTCCTTTTGAAATTAATGTTTGGTTTATGGTTAAGGGTTGTGTTTGATGGTGGTTAATGGTTGTGTTGATTTGGTCGATCAGAACGGAGACATGTAGTAGTCGATGAGTCTTGTTGTAGCTATTTGGTGATCTGGGTTGTAACCGAACAGTAGGATAGCAAGAAGTATTCGAGCAACAGTTTGACATGAAAGGAAAAAATATGATAGAGAGTAAAGGTGATGATGATGGGTTGTTATTGTCTATGTGATTACCAAAAAGATAAATATATGTGTGTGTAATATTAATGATAAATGCATATATATCATGTATGATGTAGAGACAATTTAGATAGGGACGGTTAACAAACACTAGTAAGAAAAACAATCACTAACAAAAAGTCATGTCCCACATTTGATTGAATAGAGATAATATATACGCATAATTGCAATATGCCACAAAGACAATAGTTATAAAAGTTCGTGAAGTATTTTTGGAAAGATGTCGATGGATTGTGATGGTTACACATACATGCATATAAAAAAAAAATTATAGTAGCAAACATATTTAATCAACTAAATCCAAAAGTGAGTCACTACTTAATTGTTTTCAAATCTCTTGAAATCACCAGTTGTCGATATCCTTGAGATATTATATAGTAAAAGAACAAAAGAAATATACATCAATATATAATTTCATCTGGTCCACGTTTTAATGTAATAAGAAAAAGACAGCGCATCGTATGGAATAAGATTAATAGATATTAGGGTGTGTTGATTGAATGTTTTATAATATAATAATAATAATAATAATAATAATAATAATAATAATAATAATAATAATAATAATAATAATAATAATAATAATAATAAAATGATCAATAAATAATAAATAATGTTGATGATACTATTTATATCATTACTAATAAAATTAAAAGTAATTTGACATATATAATTAATATATTATATACATATATACACATTTATACCCATAATATATAATCCGTGAATCGTCGGGAATGGTCGAGGTTAAATTGAATATATGAAACAGTTCAAAAATTTTGAGACTCAGATTAATAGACTTTGCTTATCTTGTCAAAGATATTAAATCGTATCGAGAGTTTGGTTCAAAATTAGTCGAAATTTTCCCGGTCACTACAGTACCTACCCGTTAAAAAAATTTCGTCCCGAAATTTGATCGAGGTTGTCATGGCTAACAATAAAAATGTTTTCATGATAAATATGAGTTGATAAATAGAGTTTTATCATTATTGATTAATATAGATAAAACGATTTGACTATGTGATGCGTACGAGTGAAGCTGTTACAAAAGATTGAGATAGAGATTTAACTTTTGACGTAGTCATGGTTGATTTTCCGGAGTTCAAGGAATTTAAGGAAATCTTCTAATCAGAAAGAAAATGTAATATCATGATTAATTAGCAAACTGTTGAAATCACGGTAAGGATAGAACTATCAAGAAAATAATCTCTTGATATGTTTAGAGGTTAAGTAAAATGAAAGTGTTATGTAACATGGCACATGATGAGGGTAAGATCTGTGAACCATCATCACGTTCCATTAAAAATTCAGCATGACTTACTGAAATATAACCACGTTGGCCTGACGTCATTATATTATACTAACTCATGCTTCAATTCCCAACACTTCTCCAGAAACCATTCATAATTCAAACTCGAATTTTAAAGAAATTTAGAAACTAAAATAGTTTTCTTTATGACGTAACACGGATAGCACGAAGAGATAGATAATTTCGAACAAAGATATTTATGAAGGTATCTTCAGAAATATCTAAGATATTTATAACGAAAGGTACGATGATATCTTAGAATTTAAAATATTTAAGATCAGAAGATGATGAAGAAATTCGTCCGCAAGGATTTAGAGTAAGGAGCAAGATATTCGCTAAAGATATTCGCTAAAGATAGATTTTTTTTTTTTTTTTAAACTCAGAAAACTGATTCATATGCTAAAGCACTTTTCAGAAATTCAGAATTGAAGTTTTGTAAATCCAGGAGATAGAATATATATATATATATATATATATATATATATATATATATATATATATATATATATATATATATATAATTGTTGTCGTAGAACCGCTGAGGAATTTGAGATTATCGATTGATGCCTCCCGGTATTTGGTATGGTAATTGTCGTTACAAGATGTCGAAGAGTTCATGATAAGACTTCAATAGATAAATATAGTGATTTGTCGAAGAGATTTAAGCCAATGAGCAACGAGGTTGCTGGTACGTCTGCTGGTAATATGATGGAATATAAATGGTTTTCCGATAACAATAATAGAGCACGTATATATATCAAGGTTATAATAAGGTTGTTTTGAATGAAATTTGAAGTTGACTTGCTGGAGCTGTGACAAAACTGACTATCTCGAACAGGAGTTACAAAGTTATATTTGGTAATAATAATACTAAAGGAATTAGCACAGCTACGTGTTAAACGTTTACTCAGTTTCCGAGTGTTTTCAGGTGCATAACTATATGCATAAATCTTTCCTTCCGTAGATGAAGTGCGGTTAGTTCATCCTCTCGATTTAGGTGTTTTTACGAATCATGAAAGGTTTGATCGCAGATTGTAATCATCGAGATACAAATGAGGTTTAAGATGAAATCAAGTGGCAAACTTGAAGAATTGTTTAGTTTCATATGTTATAATCAATATTTTAATTCATTTTAATTGTCCAATGTTGGTAGTCCACAGTTACTAATTCAATAATTCATATATAGTTTATAATATTCGAATTAATTAATACGTATCGTGACCCGTGTACATGTCTCAGACTCGATCACAACTCAAAGTATATATATTATTATAGAATCAACCTCAACCCTGTATAGCAAACTCCAGCATTACTGCATATAGAGTGTCTATGGTTATTCCAAATAATATATATAGATGCGTCGATATGATATGTCAAAACCTTGTATACTTGTCCCGATATTTAAAGTGCGTAAAATAAATAACAGAAATTAAATGACGATAAATAAAATTGCCAGAATTTAAATTGCGATAAATAAATTACGATAATTAAATTGCGATAAATAAATTTCGATAAATAAAATGTAATATGGAATTAATCATTTAGCTAGGAACAGTTAGCTAGGAACAGTTAGCGTGGATTCTTATCAAAATTCTTCTCATAATTAAATTGTTTGTTTCTAACAAGTTTTATTTTTGTCCAATGTTTTCTTCATTATGCCACTTGTTGTATTCTGATAGGTCAAAATCCAAATATGAAATTGAATGAAAATGGTTATTCTGCGGTGAACGGATTCGTATATCTATGGATGTAGGTAGGATAGTAAATGATTGTTGAATCAGATGGGAAGAATGTACAGTGTAACTTATTAATGTGAAATCTAAATATTCCTCGGGTATTACGTACCCGTTAAAATATTTTAACCATTATCAGTTTGTACGAAAGAATTTTTTTAATTACAATCTTTATGAAAACATATATGCATATATATTTTCTTCAGATGTAATCATGGATTTAATGAGTTAATATAGTATTAAACTTATTTGGTTTACCGTCAAAACAAGAATATATAATCTCTAAAACATTAGAGATTACATAATCGCCATGTTGAATGAAGATAAATGATGTAGAACGTCATGTAGAACGATGATTATACTCGAGGTACAGAATGAGATGTTGAGGCATGGTTTGTTGATGGTACTGGTGCTGTCGCTACCGTTGTTGGTGGTACTGTTGGTACCGATGATGTTGCTGAAGCTGGTAAATTTTGCACCATATTCTCCAAATTGATTACTCGAGCGCGAAGTTCGTTGACTTCTTATATTATTTCGGGATGATTGTCGATCGGAACGAACAGGTGAATAAGGTTTAGAATTTTAGATAGAATATAATCATGGCGAGATATTTGGAAAATGAGTGTGAAAATGGTGTTTCGAATGGATTCACCGGTAAGTACTTCAGGTTCTTCGCCAAGGAGTGCAGGTTGGTGGGTGAAAAGGATTTCCTTCTTCTCGTCTCCGTCGGTTAAGTCGACTACGAACCCATACACTATTTCTCCATATTTAGTGACGACTGATTGGTTGATCCATTCCGGTCACACTGCTTTCAGAGTTTAGGTGAATATCCATGTCGGAATAGCTGTCGGAACAACTATCGGAATAGCTATCAAAATTTGTGGGACTCGAACTGGTTGAGGGATTCATCTCGTAAGATCAGATGAAGCATTTTTTGATAAGAATTAGATTATAGGATATAGATTAGTACCCTGCAATACATAATTTACATATGCATATATAATACTAAAATCCCATAAGTTACGGAGGAATCTACGGAAGCTGTCAGGCAAAGTCTACAGTAGCAGATACGCTAAGATATGAATTTTGTCTATACACTATTCATGCAGTAGAGGCAGTAAGGTGTGTCTAGACTTTAAGGATGATAAGTAAGTAATTTTCGACACGAAATGATAAGCAAAACTTTTGACATGCAGACACGGTCGAACTCCAGACTCACTAATGCATCTAAACAACTATCAGTTAGATACACTAATGCAAGACCTGGTTCGCTAAGACCACCACTCTGATACCACATGTCATACAGTTGGGGACAACCACCGTCCCACCCAGTGCCTTCCCAGCTAACCGCCTGGTGACCACTGAGTGTACCTCAGATACTGATTTTAGGGCCTACCTCTCGGCTATTGCCAACCCTCGTTAGGGATCGCAAGGAGTAAGAGCCAATGCTTCGTCACAGGTAACACTGTGAGAACCTCCTTTACGACTAACCCGCCACACATGGACGGCATTATACCAGCTCTGATACCACATGTCATACCCCGTCGTAATCCATCTGGATGAAGTCACCAACATCTGGTCCTATTGCGATGATCGACTCCAAATAATGTCTTTAAAATGAGCACATGTACAGCGGAAGGTTTCTTTCATACCTGAGAATAAACATGCTTTCAAGTGTCAACCAAAAGGTTGGTGAGTTCATAGGTTTATCTTAAAACAATAAAATTTATCATTTTGATAGACCACAAGATTTAAATGTTGCATGGTACAAATGGGCCCGAATCCTATACCCACCTATAATGTACATGTGATATCTTTTAAATACAGTACACCTTTCTCGTGTACGAAATCCATTTTTCATAAATCATAGTAACGGTACACATATTCCGTGCACAAAAATAACATACACATAACCTGTGCATAAAATCATTCTCTCGATACATAACATTCACTTTACTTTCATTGCTTGCCTTGGTAACTGACCTTAACATATAATGCGCATAATAATATCCCCAAAACAGAACATCTCGTCTGTATAATAATCATATAAACTTCGAAGTACTAAACACCACGCCCACTAGCCCTTCCGTCTAGTGAACATTCTGGGTGGGGGTGTTAAACCCGGTAGCTACCTTTAGGATTCTCGTCAATTAGGCGTGCACTAATTCTCAAAATTAGTGATGTTCCCTAATTCTTAGGTTACCAAGCAATAATAATCAGGGGAAAAATATTCATATCAATTGTGGCAATTATCACGTCCACATAATTTAATGGTGGCAATTATCACGTCCACATAATTCATTCGAGGGATGTTTTACTTGTGTCTATCTCGTCAAACATTTATAAAAGTATTTCATGTATTCGCAGTTCAAAATGTATTTTAAAAGCATTTAAATAAGCAGTTGTAAAAGTAGCGCATGTATTCTCAGTCCCAAAAATGTAAAGAGTAAAAGGGAATCAAATGAACTCACCATACTGTATTTTGTAGTAAAAATACATATGACGACATTAAAAAAGTGTATAGTTGGCCTCGGATTCACGAACCTATATCATTTGTATATTTATTAATATTCATAGTTGTAATTGTACACACACACACACACACACACACACACACACATATATATATATATATATATATATATATATATATATATATATATATATATATATGTTTTATATGTTCATTTTGTATATAAAAATATTAATTTTTGTTATGTTGTATGTATTAAATATATCATTTTTATATTAATAATAATAGTAGTCAAAATAATATTAATAGTGATAAAAATGATAATAATTATTATATTTAATATTACTAATAAGATGATAATGTTAGTAATTCTATTAATGATAATAATAATGGTATTAATAATTATAACTGTAAAAAAAATTAATTTTACTGTTAATGAGAGTTTTAATAAAAATAATTACTTTGAAACTTTAAGATATAATGATATTTTCCTTTGATAATATAATGATAATAATAATTACAGTGTTAGTAATAATAAATTTTATCATAAACATTGTGTTAAATTTATAACCTATATCTATAGTTCCTATAACTTAAAGTTGTAACCAATTTCATAACAATAATAATAATAATCATGTTTGTAACTATAATCATCATAAAAATTAGTAAATCATAATCTTTCTCATGTTACTTATATTAGTAGTAATAATAATAGTATCTAAAATTAACAATACTAGTAACAATAATAATAAAATTTAGTAGTAATAATTATATTAATAATAATAGGTGTTGATTAATAATACTAATAATTATATTACTACTAATAATGATAATAATCAAATTAATGATAATACAATCGATAATAATAATAATAATAACAATAATAATAATAATAATAATAATAATAATAATAATAATAATAATAATAATAATAATAATAATAATAATAATAATAATAATTATTATAATAATAATAATAATCAAAATAATAATAATAATAACAATAACAATAATAATAAAAGTAATAATAATAATAAAAGCTACCTTAAAAGGCTTTTAAAAAAAATAACTGCTCGCCCCCTGGTTCAAACCCGCGACCTCACGCTCACCCCCACACTCCCATACCATTGAGCCATAACTGTTTTCCTGATCTAATCTCAAACCCATTAATATTTAACCCGTATTATTATTTCCTGGCCCAGTTTCATTTCGGCCTAAGTAATTTACAAAAGCCCAATGGAAAATCAAAAGATTTCGGCCCACTAAATATAACAAAAGGAATTCGGCCCAATCCCCTAATTTAATAAAACCGATCGATGGTTGTAGGGTTTTGTAGTTTAGAAGAGAATTCAAGTTGGGTAACTAGTTTCTGTCTCGAAGGTGTTCGAACAACAGGAACAACAATAAAAAAGGCAGCTGCAAATCTTCTTTTATAAACCCTCATCATTATAATTAATCTTCGTGGTTAACTCGTTGTAATAATAACACCACATCGTATCTCATCTCACGGTTATCATCCCTCTTAATCATCATCAACCGTTATCTATTATCATCGAATATCACAGTTTCATCATTATCTTCAGGTATCACCATCTTCTTTCTATCTTCTCTGTCATTGTACATCGTCTCCATCATTGATATAATAGAAACAGGAACAGTAGGACAGTCGTGGAAATAGATGTTGATGATGGTGGTGGCTTTGTTTTGGTTGCTCAGAAAAAAAAATGGAACAAGTTGTAGATTGATCAAAACACTGTAGTAGCAACCAAACATGAGTAGAAGGAGACGGTTTTAGGGCCTGTTCGAGTAGCAACAGGTTGGTATATAGCTTGGTTAATCGATAGTATTCGATGATGATGATGATGAGTTGTTTTGGGTTTTGGGCAACATAACTCAACTATAGCAGTTCTGGGTGTTGATCAAACAGAAACATAAAAGAGCAGTAATAGTATCGAATGAAACAGAAGCGTAAGTAGCAGGTATATATGATGATCGATAGTAGTATTTAGGTTGATGACAAGTTGTTGATGATGGATTGATAGTGGTTTTCGATGGGGATGAAGTGGGTTTTGTTTTGGGTTGTAAGATTCGAATAGAAATAAATAATAATAGTAGCGTTTGATTATAGATATAAAAGTTTGTTTATGGTGAAGAAATGATTTATAGTTACCTTAAAAGGAACGGATAAAACAGAAACAGAAACTATTGCAGCAGCAGTTTTTGGTGGTATGTGGTGGTCGTTCGTGAGGGTTCTTGAGTGGTTCTTCAGCCAAAATAGAAAGACGAGTAGTTTAATGGCGGTTGTGGTGTTTGATTAGAAAAAGAAAACCGTACATCAGTGGTGGTAATGGGTTGTTGTCGATGGGTGTGAGGTTCAAGGTTTGCAAGGTGGTGGTTAGGGTCTCGATAATAGATCATACGATACTTCCCAACGTTGTTTTTTGAGCATCGTTTATGTGAACTTGCAAACGGGTCATCGGTTCACGCTTGATATACAAATTGTCGTTGCCAGAATTGAAGAACCCAACTTGAAAGCTTCACCTTTCCTTTTGAAATTAATGTTTGGTTTATGGTTAAGGGTTGTGTTTGATGGTGGTTAATGGTTGTGTTGATTTGGTCGATCGGAACAGAGACATGTAGTAGTCGATGAGTCTTGTTGTAGCTATTTGGTGATCTGGGTTGTAACCGAACAGTAGGATAAAAAGAAGTATTCGAGCAACAGTTTGAAATGAAAGGAAAAAATATGATAGAGAGTAAAGGTGATGATGATGGGTTGTTATTGTCTGTGTGATTACCAAAAAGATAAATATATATGTGTGTAATATTAATGATAAATGCATATATATCATGTATGATGTAGAGACAATTTAGATAGGGACGGTTAACAAACACTAGTAAGAAAAACAATCACTAACAAAAAGTCATGTCCCACATTTGATTGAATAGAGATAAAATATACGCATAATTGCAATATGCCACAAAGACAATAGTTATAAAAGTCCGTGAAGTATTTTTGGAAAGATGTCGATGGATTGTGATGGTTACACATAAATGCATATAAAAAAAATTATAGTAGCAAACATATTTAATCAACTAAATCCAAAAGTGAGTCACTACTTAATTGTTTTCAAATCTCTTGAAATCACCAGTTGTCGATATCCTTGAGATATTATATAGTAAAAGAACAAAAGCAAAATACATCAATATATAATTTCATCCGGTCCACGTTTTAATATAATAAGAAAAAGACAGCGCATCGTATGGAATAAGATTAATAGATATTAGGGTGTGTTGATTGAATGTTTTATAATATAATAATAATAATAATAAAATGATCAATAAATAATAAATAATGTTGATGATACTATTTATATCATTACTAATAAAATTAAAAGTAATTTGACATATATAATTAGTATATTATATACATATATACACATTTATACCCATAATATATAATCCGTGAATCGTCGGGAATGGTCGAGGTTAAATTGAATATATGAAACAGTTCAAAAATTTTGCGCTTTCAAATTACTAATAAGATTTAGCTTCGCGTTGCTCTTTTCTCCGTACACCATTAAGGGTTTTCCTTTTTCTCGTACAATGCGAATTGCATTTTTGTAACATACGATCTCTGCTCTCTCCTTTTTATCCAATCCATGCCAATTATCACATCAAAACTCCCTAATTCTACTGGTATCAAATCAATCTTAAACGTTTCGCTAACCAGTTTAATTTCTAGATTCCGACATATTTTATCTGCTGAAATTAATTTACCGTTTGCTAATTCGAGTAAAAATTTATTATTCAAAGGCATCAATGGACCACTTAATTTAGCACAAAAATCTCTACTCATATAGCTTTTATTCACACCCGAATCAAATAAAACATAAACAGAATTATTGTCAATAAGAAACGTACCCATAACAAGCTCCGGGTCTTCCTGCGCTTCTGCCGCATTAATATTGAAAACTCTTCCGTGGCCTTGCCCATTAGTATTCCCTTGGTTTGGGCCATTTCTAATAACGTGACCCGATTTTCCACATCCATAACAAACTATGGCGGCATTATTTGTTCCGACATTATTTGTTCCTTTAATTTTGTTATTCTTCGGTCCGTAGACCTCACACTTCGCTGTGCCATGACCGTTTCTTTTACACTTGATGCAAAATGTCATGCATAACTCATTCGGATGGTACTCTTCACATCTTTGGCATGGCTGTTTCTGCTTCATGTCATTATAGGGATTGTTGTTGTTACGGTTGTTATTGTTGTTGGGACGATTGTTATAGTTGTTGTTGTTGGGATGGTTTTTGTTGCGTTTGTTGTTACGAAAAATGGTGCGATTGTGGTTGTGATTTTGGTATTGATTGTTGATGCGATAGTTACTGTTGTTGTGTTGGTGACTCTTGTCACTGTTTTCTTCCCACTTCCTCTTGACTTGCTTCATTTTGGCCTCCTCGACCGCCTGCTCTTTAATCCTTCCCTCGATCTGGTTTATAAGTTTGTGAGCCGTTCGGCTTGCCTTTTGCATTGAAGTGGGCGTGCTCGCACTCACATCCTCCTGAATTCTCTCTGGTAACCCATTTACAAATGCATCGATCTGCTCTTCTTCATCTTCGAACACTCTTGGACACAATAAACACAAATCGGTGAATCGTCGTTCATATATGGTGATATCGAATCCTTGTGCTCGTACTTCTCTAAGCTCTGTTTTGAGCTTATTGACTTCGTTTCTGGGACGGTACTGCTCATTCATCAAGGGTGTGAATGCTGACCATGGTAGTGCATAAGCAGCATCTTGTCCCACCTGTTCGAGGTAGGTGTTCCACCATGTTAACGCAGTACCTGTGAAGGTATGCGTGGCGTACTTTAACTTGTCTTCTTCAGCACATTTGCTTATAGCAAACACAGATTCGACCTTCTCAATCCAACGTTTCAGTCCGACTGGTCCTTCAGTCCCATCGAATCCCAGAGGCTTACAGGCAGTGAAAGCCTTGTAGGAGCATCCTACACGGTTTCCTGTAGAGTTAACTCCACTGCTAGACCCTGAATTATTGTTGTTGTTTTGCATTGCAGCCTGTGCTACGGCTATGTTTGCAGCAAGGAATGCACAGAAATCTTCTTCATTCATATTCAAGTTATGTCGAGTAGTCAGTGCCATTGCCTTCAAAAATAGCCAAAAGAGTTCAGTTAATCATATAGAATATTAGGAGTAGTTAATAGTATTTCGTAGCATAATATGAACTTATTTATAAAAGTCTTTTCTTTATATTAGCGTTTTATAATTTTTAGTTCGGGTAGTACCTACCCTTTAAGTTCATACTTAGTAGCTAATATACAATTCAACAACTACAATTCTATATAAAAAACTGATTACAATAATATTACGTTCAAACTTTTATACAATATTTTACAAACGTACAATATCGCTATTTTACATATAGCATGAAATATAGTACACAATAACTTCGATACAAGGCACTCACGAAGACCATTCTAGTTTAGCGCAAGTCGTTCAGCAAAGGCAATCAAGACATGTAATTCGTAGGTCCAGAAACAAGTCATGCATTCGGGTTTTACTAATACTATTTCCCATCCTTGGTCTTGTGAAAAATAACTGTGGTGACCGTTGGCTAGGCAGCATGTTGTAACGTCATCAAAAGGACGGGGGTTACGTAATGCCTAACAGCCCCGTAACAATCTAAAAATCTTGTTTCTCACCCCAACTACTGAATCCGTCAATTGTGGGAATATTTTATTTAACAGTTGTAATCCGATGTTCTTTTTCTCAATTTGGTGAGAAGCGAACATCATTAACCCATAAACATAACATGCTTCTTTAAGTTGCATGTTGGAAGCTCTTCCTAAAGAACGAAGTCCTATGTTGGGATATGTGGAGTCAAAATAGGCTCTCAACCCGTATAATAAAAGTGCATTTGGGTTCCCCGCACCTAATATTTTAAAGAAAACATGGCGTAACTTAAGGTCTCCCCAATGTGATATACCCCATCTTTTAAAGGAAAGCCTTTTATAAACTAAGGCATGCCTTGAACGTCTTTCAAATGTTCGACAAACTAATTTCGCCATAAACAATTGAGCCGATGATTCCTGACCGACTCTAGACAAAATTTCATCAATCATATCCTCTGGTAGGTCTTCTAAAATATTCGATTGTCTATCCTTAACATCTATTTTGTGTTTTTATACTGTAAAATAGACGAGGATTAGATTCGTAAAAGATAATTAACAAACAATACAAGCAACTTTTATATATATCATAAAAGTACAAGCAGACTATAATACATATATTACACATCATGATTACAACTCTTTATTCTGACTCACTTATTTCTTCCTCCTCAGACTTAGTTCGTTTAGCTAATTTCTTAGGGATACATGGTGCTCCTCTAATACGAGCCATAGTTTTCACAAATGATCTAGAAAAACCTGGTGGTTTAGATGTTCCCTAGTTATATTTAAAATTTAAGAAGTACGGGTGTTTACGATATACACCATCGGGGTATTTCATGTTAACATAAAGTTCATCAGTTTTGGACTTGGGTTTTTCTATTTTGATAGCTTTTTCCTTATTATTTTCTTTTGCCTTATTAAATTGAGCCGAGGTAATTTCTATAACATCATCGGAATCCTCATCGGGATCCGATTCATCAAAAAATTGGTAATTTTCCCAATATTTTTCCTCCTCAGCGGAGACACCACAAACCATTTTTAACTTTGGTCCTTTAATTGATGATTTTATTTTATTTATCTGTTTTTCTGTAGTTCCTAATATTTTCTCCTCCAGAACCTCTTCTTCCGGTTCCTCTTCTTCCAGTTCTTCTTCTTCTTTCAGATTTTGTGAATCTTCCCATAATTCATTCGACTCTTCATTATTATTAGGTGAGTCGATGGGATTTGTACTAGAGGTAGACATCTATCACACAATATCAAACACGTTAAGAGATTAATATATCACATAATATTTACATGTTAACAATATATAGTTTCCAACAAAATGTGTTAAGCAATCGTTCTTCAAGTAAACACGGTCGAAGTCCAGACTCACTAATGCATCCTAACAAACTCGGTTAGACACACTAATGCAAATTTTTAGTTCTCTAAAACCAACACTCGGATACCAACTGAAATGTCCCATTCATATCGATTCTATACGTTTCATATTAATTAGTTTCGTTGCGAGGTTTTGACCTCTATATGAGACGTTTTTCAAAGACTGCATTCGATTTTTAAAACAAACCATAACCTTCACTTTATCGATAAAGGTTTAAAAGATATAGCGTAGATTACCAAATAATGGTAATCTAAAGTACAACGTTTACATACGACCGTTACAAAATGGGTTACGATAATATATTACAACAATTTATTTTCCGAATGCAGTTTTTCTTTAAACATTATCATACAACCATGCTGACTCCGAATCTTGTCCTTAATTTAGCATGCAACGACGAAAGCTCTTAATAATCACCTGAGAATAAACATGCTTAAAATGTCAACAAAAATGTTGGTGAGATATAGGTTTAGCCTATATGTATATCAATTTGTAATAATAGACCACAAGATTTCACTTTTCATAAACATCCATCTCATATCAGGCATTTCGCAAACTGCATAGAGATAAAAATCATTCATATGGATTGAATCTAATGCCCCGTCCTAATCCATCTGGACGAATACATTACATTTGGTTACATCGCGAGGTACTTGACCTCTATATGATACATTTTACAAACATTGCATTCGTTTTTAAAAGATAAACTTTCATTTCATCAAAAGTTGATGGTATGCATACCATTTCATAATATATCCAACTATAATTGACTTAATAATAATCTTGATGAACTCAAAGACTCGAATGCAACGTCTTTTGAATTATGTCGTGAATGACTCCAAGAAATATCTCTAAAATGAGCAAATGCACAGCGGAAGGTTTCTTTCATACCTGAGAATAAACATGCTTTCAAGTGTCAACCAAAAGGTTGGTGAGTTCATTAGTTTAACATAAATAATCATTTCGATCATTTTAATAGACCACAAGTATTTCATATCCAGTTCTCATAAATAAAAGTCCCATGTATAGAGACAAAAATCATTCATATGGATTGAACACCTGGTAGCCGAACTAATAGGATGCATATAGAATATCCCCATCATTCTGGGACTCTCATCGGACATGATAATCGAAGTACTAAAGAATTCGTAACCCGAATGGGACTTGTTAAGGTCCATAGATCTATCTTTAGGATTCGCGTCAATTAGGGGCCATTTCCCTAATTCTTAGGCTACCAAGCTAAAAAGGGGCATATTCGATTTCGATAATCCAACCATAGAATGTAGTGTCGATTACTTGTGTCTATTTCGTAAAGCATTTATAAAAGCAGCGCATGTATTCTCAGTCCCAAAAATATATATTGCAAAAGCATTGAAAAAGGGAGCAAATGAAACTCACCATACTGTATTTTGTAGTAAAAATATATATGAATATATTGAACAATGCAGGGTTGGCCTCGGATTCATGAACCTATATCATTTATACTTATTAAAACATATAATTTAATAGGTAATAATAATCAACTTAGTATACATGTATTATTTATATATTATATTACTTATTTTAAAATAGTAATATATTTGTTATTTCAATTGTTATATATATCTATATATCTGTTATATTAAAATAGTAAATTAAATATATCATATATTTTAGATAATGAATTAATATTTATTATAGAATTATCAATATAGTTAGATTATATGTATTAAATATATTTGTATATAACTAATATTTATTTGATAAAATTATATCTATAATAATAATAATAATAATAGTAATCATATTTGTAACTATGGTTTTGATAATAATAATTATAAATGGTAACTAATACTTATACTAGTAATAATATTAATTTAAAAAAAAAGATACTTAACAATACTTATTTTACGAATCATAATATTAACAATAATAATACTATTATTTATATTACTAACTATAATGATAATAATACTACTAATAATAATAAATATAAAAATAATGATTTTACTAATAATAATACTTAAGTTTACCATTTCATAATTATCTTATCTAGAATCTTTTAGTCATGTTCTCATAACCATAACAATAATATCAATAATAATAATAATAATAATAATAATAATAATAATAATAATAATAATAATAATAATAATAATAATAATAATAATAATAATAATAATAATAAGAATAATTAAAATGAGTAACTACCTTCAAGAAAAAGTCCCAAAAATAAAAGCTTATGCCCAGGCTCGAACCCTCGACCTCTCGCTCACCCGCTAACTCATTTAACCATTCCTCTAATCTTGTGTTTCTGATTATTTTCACAACTCTTTTAAATTAAGCTCGATTATTCTGTTTCCTTTTTCTTAAAAAGATAACGGTCGACAACAACTATTATCATCATATTCTTACAACACAACATCATCTCATGTATACGTTTTAACAGCCCAGAGGTCTTGGCCCAATAACTCAAAGATTATACGGCCCAAGTAGCAGGCTGCATTATTCGGCCCAAGTAGAACAAAAATATAACAACCCAACTAGTAGTCTGTACGTCAACGTTTTCTTTTCTTATTTTCAATAAAACGTAAACCGTAGCGGTAGTAATATGATCGAATAGCAGTTATATAACGATGGGTTCATAAAGGAAATAGGAACAGTAATCTACCGTTAGTAGTATTTTGATGATGGTGTTATGTGTGGGTTTACTAGAGTGATAATGGTCATCAGTTGTTCTCACGACTTGAAACAAAAACCTATTTGCAGGTGGCGATCGAAAAGAAAAAAAAATATACAAACCATAATAACAAGCAGCAGTAGTATTAGTAAGTGTAGCAATCTATATGAGAGTATTTGCAGGAGGTTAATTTGATGGTGATATCGTCGAGGTGGTGATGGAATGATGTGGTGGTGGTTATGGTGGTTATGTTCCGTTGAAGATGGTGGTTTAGGGATCAACGAAAAGTAACAAGAAAACATGTGGGTTTCATTGTAGGTGATGATAGTTGTTACGGTTGGACACAGTGGTTGAGGGTGTTCGATGGTGAACGAATATGGTGAGTCGATGGTGATGATGTAGGTGTTTAATGGTGCTTCGAATCAATAACATAATAAGAAAGAGAAGAGAGAGAGTGAGATGGTGAGAGATGAAGATGGCGGTGGTGCTTGATCTTAGGTGGCGGCAGTTGGTGATGATATCCGGTGGCCGAATGTTGCAGTGGTAGTGGCGGTATGTAGTTGGGTTAAGATGAAGGTGATCAAGTAATTAAGGTGATGGTTGCCTAAAAATAATAGTTGGTCATATATCTATCTTATGTCTGTATACATATATAATAGGTAAAAAAAAAAAAAATAGAAGTTCCTTTAGTTGGTAGAAAAGGGATACAAGGAGTGGTTGTGAGTTGAGTCAAGTTGATCACATGTCTCTAAATATTTCATACATATAGATATATATTTATATGTACATATAGATGTAAAGTAAGTTAATAATTTATAGTAATAATATAATATTAATTAGGAAAAGAAAGGTGCATGAATTGAAAAGGATCACTAAGCCATCGGGTGTTTTTGGAATTTTTCTTCCGACAGTTTATCCTGAATGACTATATCGTGTCCATTGCTAAACAGTTACGGATAGATTTAATTCAAAAAAATCTCATATTTTAAAATTAATTATATTTATTTATTTTGGTCATTATGGTATAAAATTCGATCATTAATTTATTAAATAAAAATTACATCAACTGTCCCTCTCATTTATGGGTAAAATATTAAAAGTGTTAAAATTAAATAATTAGATCCTAAATATACTTTTAATAAGCCTATAACTTATATAACTCAATTTCGGATCACCTTTTATGTTTAAATCATATAAGTGCATTTTTAACTTGATTAATAACCATCAAGATGATAAACGAGTGCTACGAGCGTTTGTTAAATAAATTTTAAATTATATATATTCAATGTACTCTTCATAAATAGATAGATTTATAGTAATATCATGTATTATTTTATTTACACAAATAAACTAACTCATATAAGTTTCTATTTCAAATTAATATATATATATATATATATATATATATATATATATATATATATATATATATATATATATATATATATATATTCAACTCATATATATTTATTTACAGATAAGGGTTCGTGAATCGTCAGAAATAGTCGAAGGTCAATTGAATATATGAACATCATTCCAAAATTTTCTAGACTCAACCTTACATACTTTGCTTATCGTATCAAAATCATATAGAGATTAAGTTTAAATTTAGTCAGAAATTCCCGGGTCGTCACAGTACCTACCCATTAAAGAAATTTCGTCCCGAAATTTGAGTGAGGTGGTCATGGCTAACAATAAAAATGTTTTCATGATGAATATGAGTTGATAAATAAAGTTTTATCATCATTGAGTAATGTGGATAAAACAATTTGATTATTCGAAGAGTACGAATGAAGCTATCACAAAAGAATGAAACGGGTAAATGCAGATTCGCCTTAACCAGTGACGTAGTCATGGTTGATTTTCGGAAATCAAGGAATTTAAAGAAAATCTTCGAAATCTATAAGATTTGATTCTTCAGTGAATAAGGAAATTAAGATCTCTATAATTAAATACGGTGATCTGCCTTGATTACTCTGTCTGATATTTCCATTATAAATTAAGCTCTTTTGTTCCATTATTCTCACCATTCCTATACTTTCTTTCTTAGTTCTTACATCCAAAAGATTTGTGAAAATGCTTAATCCCGTTCTAATCCTTGATATTTTCCTAATTATCATTTCTGTCATCCTTCTTTTCAATCTTCCTCCAGAAGAATCTGTTTACTTCTACTATTACCTTGGGATGATGCTATTCTTAATTATACCGTGTCTTTATATTACTATTTGTATTAATATCCACGGTTTGTAATTTCCGTGTTTGTTATTGGACTTTATATTTTCTCTTATATTTTGGAGCTCTTTTGCCTTTTTATTCTCTTCTCGACCTCTAGTAAAGCGAGTAATGATCCAGAATTCGTAAGTATGGAGTTTCGAATGAACTTAATGTTCTAAACGAGAAAGAACGTAATAGCACGATTTGATTTGTCAAATTACCAGAATCACTGAGAATAGAACTATCAAGAATATATTTTCTTGATATGTTCAGAAGTTAATCAGAATGAAAGAGTTATGTAACATGACACATGATGACGTTATAATCTGTGAATCATCATGTTCCATTTAGAAACTCAGCATGACTTACTGTAATATAATCACGTTGATCAAGTGTCATTATATTATACTAACTCATGCATCAGTTCCCAACATTACTTTAATAACATTCATATTTTAAGCTCGAAAGTTTACAGAATATAGAAACTAACAGTTTCTATATGATGTAACACTGATACCACGAAGAGATTAATGATTTCAGATAAGAATAGTTATAAAAATATTTTCAGAAATATGGAGGATATTTATAATGAAAGATACAATGATATCTTGGAATTTCTAATATCGAAGGATGGTGAAGAAAATTTATCCGCAAGAGTTTGGAGTCAGAAGCAAAGTATTCGCTAAAGATTTCATCAGAAATAGAATAATCAGGATTCTTAATGTACAAGTTTAGTCCTTGTTATTTGTTCAGAGACTCCTTCGTAGTTTGCTCAATCAGTTTTTCAGTTTCAAACTTTTTCTGAGCTTTGCCAACATACAATTCTTTATCATCGACTTTTGGCTATTGAGGTCTTTTACAGTTTTTGTTGCTTCATTCAACTTTTCAAAATTCAGAGTATTAATTTACATACTGGGTTCTTTCCAGAATTTCAGAATGGAAGATCATAGTTCTAAGAGATAAATGTTATATGGATACATATAGCTGTTGATGTGGAAACATTGCGAGACTCATAATACAGATTTGCTGATTCTTGGTAATTGGTATGGCAATTCTTTTTACAAGATGCGGATGAGTACATGATGAGACTTCAATAGATAAATATAGTGATTTTTCGGAGAGATTTAAACCAAGGAGCGACGAGGTTGCTAGTACATCTGCTGGTAATATGGTGGAATATAAAAGGTTCCCCGGTAACAATAAAAGAGCACACATATATATCAAGGTTATAGTAAGGCTAGTCCAACTGAAAAGTCGAAGTTGACTTGCTAGAGCTGTGATAAATTTGGCTAATTTGGAAAGAGGTTGCAAAGTTATTTTTTTTTTGTAATAACAATACCAAGGAATTATAAGTTCATTTTAAACTTCTACTTAGCTTCCAAGAGTTTTTCAGGTGCATGCCCATATGCATAAGTTCTTCCTTTCATAGGTATCGTGTGGTTGGATCATCCTCTCGATTGAGGTGTTTTCAAGAATCATGAAAGGTTTGAACGCAGATTGTAATTGTCAAGATACAAATGAGATTTAAGATGAAATCAAGTGGCAAACTTGAAGAAATGTTTAGTTTCCTATGTTATAATCAATATTTTAATTCATTTTAATTGTCTAATGTTGGTAGTCCTCAGTAGATAGTCCACTAGAAATTCAATAATTCTTATATAGTTTAATATATAATATTCAAATTAATTAATACGTATCGTGACCCGTGTACATGTCTCAGACTCAATCACAACTCAAACTATATATATTATTGTAGAATTAACCTCAACCCTGTATAGCTAACTCTCGCATTACTGCATATAGAGTGTCTATGTTTATTCCAAATAATATATATAGATGCGTTGATATGATATGTTAAAACTTTGTATACGTGTCCCGATATTTAAAGTGCGTAAAATAAATAACAGAAATTAAATGACGATATATAAAATTGCGAGAATATAAACTGCGATAATTAAATTACGATAAATAAAATGTAATCAGTTAGCTAGGAACAGTTAGCATGGATTCTTAACAAAAATTTTCTCATAGTTAAATTGTTTGTTTCTAACAAATTTTATTTTGTCAAATGTTTTCTTCATTATGCCACTTGTTGGATTTTGATAAGTCAAAATTCAAATATGAAATTGAATGGAAATGTTTATTCTGCGGTGAATGGATACGTATATCTGTGGGTGTAAGTAGGATAGTAAATGACCGTTGAATCGGATTGGAAGAATGTACAGTGTATCTTTTTAATGTGAAATCTAAATATTCCCCGGGTGTTACCTACCCGTTAAAATATTTTCACCATTAACAGTTTGTACAAAAGAATTTTTAATTACAATCTTTATGAAAACACATATACATATGTATTTTCTTCAGATGTAATCATGGATTTAATGAGTCAATATGATATTAAACTCATTTGATTTACCGTTAGAACGAGAATATATAATTTCTAAAACATTAAAGATTACATAATCTCCATGTCGAATGAAGGTAATTGATGTTGAACGATTCGTAGAACGATGATTATACTCAAGGTACAGAATGAGATGTTGAGGCATGGATTGTTGAAACTTGGTTTATTGATGGTAATGGTGCCGTTGGTGCTGAGGCTGGTGATGTTACTGGTGTTGGTGATACTGCTGGTGCTTGCAAATTGTGTACCATGATCTCTAAAGTTAATACTTGAGCTCGGAGTTCTCTAACTTCTTTTACTAACCCTGGTTGGTTATCAGTGTGAGGTAGAGGTCGGATATCTTCTCTAGTTTCGTTAATGGTAGCCTCAAGACGAAAAATTCTTGAAAAAGGGTTTAAACGGTGTTGCAAACGGGTTCACCGGTGAGCGGGTCAAGTACTCCAAGGTTAGGTGGTAGATTCGGTTCATGATATGGAGTACCTTCTTCCCTTCTCCATAGGGTGAATATGTCGCGAACCCACCCCCATTTTCTCCAGTAATCACGGTAGCTGATTGGTTGGTGTGCTCCTGTCACGCTGTCTTCGGAGTCAGAGGAACTTGGTCGATTCGTAGAGGCCATCTTACGCGATCTCAGGAAAGACTTTTGGTATGAAGAGTTTAGTGACAGCAATTGATAGTTAGATGGTATTCTCAATGCATAATATGCATATATATATATATATATATATATATATATATATATATATATATATATATATATATATATATATATATATATATATATAGTACCAAGATCCCTTGAATTAAAAAAATTTACGGAAGATATCAGGCAAAATCTACCCTAATAGATACGCTAAGATATGAATTTGTCTATGCACTATCTATGCAATAAAGGCAGTAGGAGGTGTCTAGACTTAGAATGATAAGTAGGTAATTTTTGACACGAAATGATAAGCAAAACTTTTGACATGCAGACACGGTCGAAGTCCAGACCCACTAATGCATCTAAACAACTATCAGTTAGACACACCGCTCTGATACCAACTCTAACGCCCCGTCCTAATCCATCTCGATGAATACATTACATTTGGTTACATCGCGAGGTACTTGACCTCTATATGATACATTTTACATAAATTGCATTCGTTTTTAAAAGAAAAACTTTCATTTCATCGAAAGTTGACGGCATGCATACCATTTCACAATATATCCAACTATAATTGACTTAATAATAATCTTGATGAACTCAAATACTCGAATGCAACGTCTTTTGAATTATGTCGTGAATGACTCCAAGTAATATCTCTAAAATGAGCAAATGTACAGCGGAAGGTTTCTTTCATACCTGAGAATAAACATGCTTTCAAGTGTCAACCAAAAGGTTGGTGAGTTCATTAGTTTAACATAAATAATCATTTCGATCATTTTAATAGACCACAAGAATTTCATATCCAGTTCTCATAAATAAACGTCCCATGTATAGAGATAAAAATCATTCATATGGATTGAATACCTGGTAACCGAACTAACATGATGCATATAGAATATCCCCATCATTCCGGGACTCTCATCGAACATGATAATCGAAGTTCTAAAGCATTCGTAACCCTAATGGGACTTGCCAAGGTCCATAGATCTATCTTTAGGATTCGCGTCAATTAGGGGCCATTTCCCTAATTCTTAGGCTACCAAGCTAAAAAGGGGCATATTCGATTTCGATAATTCAACCATAGAATGTAGTGTTGATTACTTGTGTCTATTTTGTAAAGCATTTATAAAAGCAGCGCATGTATTCTCAGTCCCAAAAATATATATTCCAAAAGCATTGAAAAAGGGAGCAAATGAAACTCACCATACTGTATTTTGTAGTAAAAATACATATGACTATATTAAACAATGCAGGGTTGGCCTCGGATTCACGAAACTATATCATTTGTACTTATTAAAACATATAATTTAACAGGTAATAATAATCAACTTAGTATACATGTATTATTTATATATTATATTACTTATTTTAAAATAGTAATATATTTGTTATTTCAATTGTTAAATATATCTATATATCTGTTATATTAAAATAGTAAATTAAATATATCATATATTTTAAATAATGAATTAATATTTATTATAGAATTATCAATATAGTTAGATTATATGTATTAAATATATTTGTATATAACTAATATTTATTTGATAAAATTATATCTATAATAATAATAATAGTAATCATATTTGTAACTATGGTTTTGATAATAATAATTATAAATGGTAACTAATACTTATACTAGTAATAATAATAATTTTAAAAAAAAAAGATACTTAACAATACTTATTTTATGAATCATAATAGTAACAATAATAATACTATTATTTATATTACTAACTATAATGATAATAATACTACTAATAATAATAAGTATAAAAATAATGATTTTACTAATAATAATACTTAAGTTTACCATTTCATAATTATCTTATCTAGAATCTTTTAGCCATGTTCTCAGAATCATAACAATAATATCAATAATAATAATAATAATAATAATAATAATAATAATAATAATAATAATAATAATAATAATAATAATAATAATAATAATAATAATCGTAATAATAAGAATAATTAAAATGAGTAACTACCTTCAAGAAAAAGTCCGAAAAATAAAAGCTTATGCCCAGGCTCGAACCCTCGACCTCTCGCTCACCCGCTAACTCATTTAACCATTCCTCTAATCTTGTATTTCTGATTATTTTCACAACTCTTTTAAATTAAGCTAGATTATTCTGTTTCCTTTTTCTTAAAAAGATAACGGTCGACAACAACTATTATCATCTTATTCTTACGACACAACATCATCTCATGTATACGTTTTAATAGCCCAGAGGTCTTGGCCCAATAACTCAAAGATTATACGGCCCAAGTAGCAGGCTGCATTATTCGGCCCAAGTAGAACAAAAATATAACAACCCAACTAGTAGTCTGTACATCAACATTTTCTTTTCTTATTTTCAATAAAACGTAAACCGTAGCGGTAGTAATATGATCAAATAGCAGTTATATAACGATGGGTTCATAAAGGGAATCGGAACAGTAATCTACCGTTAGTAGTATTTTGATGATGGTTCTATGTGTGGGTTTACTAGAGTGATAATGGTCATCAGTTGTTCTCACGACTTGAAACAAAAACCTATTTGCAGGTGGCGATCGAAAAGAAAAAAAAATATATACAAACCATAATAACAAGCAGCAGTAGTATTAGTAAGTGTAGCAATCTATATGAGAGTATTTGCAGGAGGTTAATTTGATGGTGATATCGTAGAGGTGGTGATGGAATGATGTGGTGGTGGTTATAGTGGTTATGTTCCATTGAAGATGGTGGTTTAGTGATCAACGAAAAGTATCAAGAAAACATGTGGGTTTCGTTGCAGGTGATGATAGTTGTTACGGTTGGACACAGTGGTTGAGGGTGTTCGATGGTGAACCAATATGGTGAGTCGATGGTGATGATGTGGGTGTTTAATGGTGCTTCGAATCAATAACATAATAAGAGAGAGAATAGAGAGTGAGATGGTGAGAGATGAAGATGGCGGTGGTGCTTGATCTTAGGTGGCGGCAGTTGGTGATGATATCCGATGGCCGAATGTTGCAGTGGTAGTGGCAGTATGTAGTTGGGTTATGATGAAGGTGATCAAGTAATTAAGGTGATGGTTGCCTAAAAATAATAGTTGGTCATATATCTATCCTATGTCTGTATACATATATAATAGGTAAAAAAAATAGAAGTTCCTTTAGTTGGTAGAAAAGGGATACAAGGAGTGGTTGTGAGTTGAGTCAAGTTGATCACATGTCTCTAAATATTTCGTACATATAGATATATATTTATATGTACATATAGCTGTTAAGTAAGTTAATAATTTATAGTAATAATATAATATTAATTAGTAAAAGAAAGGTGCATGAATTGAAAAGGATCACTAAGCCATCGGGTGTTTTTGGAATTTTTCTTCCGACAGTTTATCCTGAATGACTATATCGTGTCCATTGCTAAACAATTACGGATAGATTTAATTCAGAAAAATCTCATATTTTAAAATTAATTATATTTATTTATTTTGGTCATTATGGTATAAAATTCGATCATTAATTTATTAAATAAAAATTACATCAACTGTCCCTCTCATTTATGGGTAAAATATAAAAAGTGTTTAAATTAAATAATTAGATCCTAAATATACTTTTAATAAGCCTATAACTTATATAACTCAATTTCGGATCACCTTTTATTTTAAAATCATATAAGTTCGTTTTTAACTTGATTAATAACCATCAAGATGATAAACGAGTGCTACGAGCGTTTGTTAAATAAATTTTAAATTATATATATTCAATGTACTCTTCATAAATAGATAGATTTATAGTAATGTCATGTATTATTTTATTTACATAAATAAACTAACTCATATAAGTTTCTATTTCAAATTAATATATATATATATATATATATATATATATATATATATATATATATATATATATATATATATATATATATATATAGATATATATTCAACTCATATATATTTATTTACAGATAAGGGTTCGTGAATCATCGGAAATAGTCGAAGGTCAATTGAGTATATGAACATCATTCCAAAATTTTCTAGGCTCAACCTTACATACTTTGCTTATCGTATCGAAATCATATAGAGATTAAGTTTAAATTTAGTCAGAAATTCTCGGGTCGTCACATTGAATACTTGGTAACCGACCTTAACAAGATGCATATAGAATATCCCCATCATTCCGGGATAACCTTCAGACATGATAAATTCGAAGTACTAAAGCATCCGGTACTTTGGATGGGGCTCGTTGGGCACGATAGATCTATCTTTAGGATCCACGTCAATTAGGGTGTCTGTTCCCTAATTCTTAGATTACCAGACTAAAAAGGGGCATATTCTGTATAATAATTCAATCATAGAATGTAGTTTCACGTATTTGTGTCTATTTTATAAAACATTTATAAAACTGTATGTATTCTCATCTCAAAAATATTAGATTTTAAAAGTGGGACTATAACTCACTTTCACAGATTATCAATTCGTCGAGAATTAGACTTGGCCACGTGTCGATTCACGAACCTATAACAAATATATACATATATATCAAAGTATGATTGAAATATATTCATACCATATTTTATTACATTTTAACGATTTAAGTTTGTTAAGTTGACAGTCCAACGTTAGTAGTCCATAATTAATTGTCCACAGTTAGTAGTACAGAAATAAATCAATATATATATTATCTCGAATCAATCCACAACCCAGTGTATACAAGTCTCAGACTCGATCACAACTCAAAGTATATATATTATTTTCGAATCAACCTCAACCCTGTATAGCTAACTCGATCATTACCACATATAGAGTGTCTATGGTTATTCCAAATAATATATATAGATGACGTCGATATGATATGTCAAAACATTGTATATGTGTCTATAGTCTATCAATATTACATAATATATGTTAGAATACATGTATAATACAATATAAGTTAGTTAAGTTATGGTTAGTATAGATTTGTTACAAAGTTTCACGTAGCTAAAACAAGCAAAAGTATCCAATTTTATTTTACCCATAACTTCTTCGTTTTAAATCCGTTTTGAGTGAATCCAATTGCTATGGTTTCATATTGAACCAAATATTAATAATATAAATAGAAAAAGTATAGGTTTATCGTTGGAAATATAAGTTACAAGTCATTTTTAAAGAGATAGTCATTTCCGTCGAAAGAACGACATCTTGATGACCATTTTGAAAAACATACTTCTACTTTGAGTTTAACCATGATTTTTGGACATAGTTTCATGTTCATATGAAATATCATTTTCTCAGAAGAACAACTTTTAAATCAAAGTTTATCATAGTTTTTAGTTATCTAACCCAAAACAGCCCCCGGTTTTACTACAACGGCGTATGTCCGGTGTTACGGTGTTCTTCATGTTTTCAGGTCTTAAATCATTAAGTTAGCATATCATATAGATATAGAACACGTGTTTAGTTGATTTTAAAAGTTAAGTTAGAAGGATTTACTTTGTTTGCGAACAAGTTTAGAATTAACTAAACTATGTTCTAGTGATTACAAGTTTAAATCTTCAAATAAGATAGTTATATATATATGAATCGAATGATGTTATGAACATCATTACTACCTCAAGTATAGTAGGTAAATGAAATGTCCCGTTCATATTGATTATAAACGTTCCATATTTATTGATTTCGTTGCGAGGTTTTGACCTCTATATGAGACATTTTTTAAAGACTGCATTCATTTTTAAAACAACCATAACCTTTATTTTATCAATAAAGGTTTCAAAAGCATTACGTAGATTATCAAATAATGATAATCTAAAATATACTGTTTACACACGACCATTACATAATGGTTTACAATAGAAATATATTACATCGACATATGTTTCTTGAATGCAGTTTTTACATAATATCATACAAACATGGACTCCAAATCTTGTCCTTATTTTAGTATGCAACAGCGGAAGCTCTTAATATTTACCTGAGAATAAACATACTTTAAACATCAACAAAAATGTTGGTGAGTTATAGGTTTAACCTATATATATCAAATAGTAACAATAGACCACAAGATTTCATATTTCAATATACATCCCATACATAGAGATAAACATCATTCATATGGTGAACACTTGGTAACCGACATTAACAAGATGCATATATAAGAATATCCCCATCATTCCGGGACACCCTTCGGATATGATATAAATTTCGAAGTACTAAAGCATCCGGTACTTTGGATGGGGTTTGTTAGGCCCAATAGATCTATCTTTAGGATTCGCGTCAATTAGGGTATCTGTTCCCTAATTCTTAGATTACCAGACTTAATAAAAAGGGGCATATTCGATTTCGATAATTCAACCATAGAATGTAGTTTCACGTACTTGTGTCTATTTTGTAAATCATTTATAAAACCTGCATGTATTCTCATCCCAAAAATATTAGATTTTAAAAGTGGGACTATAACTCACTTTCACATATTTTTACTTCGTCGAGAAGTAAGACTTGGCCACTGGTTGATTCACGAACCTATAACAATATATACATATATATCAAAGTATGTTCAAAATATATTTATAACACTTTTAATATATTTTGATGTTTTAAGTTTATTAAGTCAGCTGTCCTCGTTAGTAACCTACAACTAGTTGTCCACAGTTAGATGTACAAAAATAAATCGATAAATATTATCTTGAATCAATCCACGACCCAGTGTATACGTATCTCAGTATTGATCACAACTCAAACTATATATATTTTGGAATCAACCTCAACCCTGTATAACTAACTCCAACATTCACATATAGAGTGTCTATGGTTGTTCCGAAATATATATAGATGTGTCGACATGATAGGTCGAAACATTGTATACATGTCTATGGTATCTCAAGATTACATAATATACAATACAAGTTGATTAATTTATGGTTGGAATAGATTTGTTACCAATTTTCACGTAGCTAAAATGAGAAAAATTATCCAATCTTGTTTTACCCATAACTTCTTCATTTTAAATCCGTTTTGAGTGAATCAAATTGCTATAGTTTCATATTGAACTCTATTTTATGAATCTAAACAGAAAAAGTATAGGTTTATAGTTGGAAAAATAAGTTAAAAGTTGTTTTTGTAAAGGTAGTCATTTCAGTCGAAAGAACGACGTCTAGATGACCATTTTAGAAAACATACTTCCACTTTGAGTTTAACCATAATTTTTGGATATAGTTTCATGTTCATAATAAAAATCATTTTCCCAGAATAACAACTTTTAAATCAAAGTTTATCATAGTTTTTAATTAACTAACCCAAAACAGCCCGCGGTGTTACTACGACGGCGTAAATCCGGTTTTACGGTGTTTTTCGTGTTTCCAGGTTTTAAATCATTAAGTTAGCATATAATATAGATATATAACATGTGTTTAGTTGATTTTAAAAGTCAAGTTAGAAGGATTAACTTTTATTTGCGAACAAGTTTAGAATTAACTAAACTATGTTCTAGTGATTACAAGTTTAAACCTTCGAATAAGATAGCTTTATATGTATGAATCGAATGATGTTATGAACATAATTACTACCTCAAGTTCCTTGGATAAACCTACTGGAAATGAGAAAAATAGATATAGCTTCAAAGGATCCTTGGATGGCTTGAAAGTTCTTGAAGCAGAATCATGACACGAAAACAATTTCAAGTAAGATTTCCACTCGAAATAAGATTGTTATAGTTATAGAAATTGAATTAAAGTTTGAATATGATTATTACCTTGTATTAGAAAGATAACCTACTATAAGTAATAAAGGTTTCTTGATCTTGGATGATTACTTGGAATGGATTTAGAAAACTTGGAAGTAAACTTGCAATCTTGGAAGTATTCTTGATCTTATGAAACTAGAACTTTTGGAATTTATGAAGAACACTTTGAACTTGAAGATAGAACTTGAGAGAGATAAATTAGATGAAGAAAATTGAAGAATGAAAGTGTTTGTAGGTGTTTTTGGTCGTTGGTGTATGGATTAGATATAAAGGATATGTAATTTTGTTTTCATGTAAATAAGTCATGAATGATTACTCATATTTTTGTAATTTTATGAGATATTTCATGCTAGTTGCCAAATGATGGTTCCCACATATGTTAGGTGACTCACATGGGCTGATAAGAGCTGATCATTGGAGTGTATATACCAATAGTACATACATCTAAAAGCTGTGTATTGTACGAGTACGAATACGGGTGCATACGAGTAGAATTGTTGATGAAACTGAACGAGGATGTAATTGTAAGCATTTTTATTAAGTAGAAGTATTTTGATAAGTGTCTTGAAGTCTTTCAAAAGTGTATGAATACATATTAAAACACTACATGTATATACATTTTAACTGAGTCGTTAAGTCATCGTTAGTCGTTACATGTAAATGTTGTTTTGAAACCTTTAGGTTAACGATCTTGTTGAATGTTGTTAATCCATTGTTTATTATAACAAATGAGATGTTAAATTGTTATATTATCATGATATTATGATATATAATATATCTTAGTATGATATATATACAGTTAAATGTCGTTACAACGATAATCGTTACATATATGTCTCGTTTCGAAATCATTAAGTTAGTAGTCTTATTTTTACATATGTATTTCATTGTTAATACACTTAATAATATATTTACTTATCATTTAACATAATTAACCAAGTGTATCAATATCTTAATATGATTTATATGTACCTAGTAAGACGTTGTTATAACGATAATCGTTATATATATCGTTTTCGAGTTTCTTAAATTAATAGTCTCATTTTTATGTATATAACTCATTGTTAAAATACCTAATGAGATACATACTTATAATAAAATCATGTTAACTACATATATAACCATATATATGTCATCGTATATTTTTTACAAGTTTTAACGTTCGTGAATCACCGGTCAACTTGGGTGGTCAATTGTCTATATGAAACCTATTTCAATTAATCAAGTCTTAACAAGTTTGATTGCTTAACATGTTGGAAACACTTAATCATGTAAATAACAATTTCATTTAATATATATATAAACATGGAAAAGTTCGGGTCACTACAGTACCTACCCTTTAAATAAATTTCGTCCCGAAATTTTAAGCAGTTAGAGGTGTTGACGTATCTTCTGGAAATAAATGCGGGTATTTCTTCTTCATCTGATCTTCACGCTCCCAAGTGAACTCGGGTCCTCTACGAGCATTCCATCGAACCTTAACAATCGGTATCTTGTTTTGTTTAAGTCTCTTAACCTCACGATCCATTATTTCGACGGGTTCTTCAATGAATTGAAGTTTTTCATTGATTTGGATTTCGTCCAACGGAATAGTGAGATCTTCTTTAGCAAAACATTTCTTCAAATTTGAGACGTGGAAAGTGTTATGTACAGCCGTGAGTTATTGAGGTAGCTCTAGTTGGTAAGCTACTGGTCCGACACGATCTATAATCTTGAATGGTCCAATGTACCTTGGATTTAATTTCCCCCGTTTACCAAATCAAACAACGCCTTTCCAAGGTGAAACCTTAAGCATGACCATTTCTCCAATTTCAAACTCTATATCTTTTCTTTTACTATCCGCGTAGCTCTTTTGTCGACTCTGGGCGGTTTTCAATCTTTGTTGAATTTGGATGATTTTCTTGGTAGTTTTTTGTATTATCTCCGGACCCGTAATCTGTCTATCCCCCACTTCACCCCAACAAATCGGAGACCTGCACTTTCTACCATAAAGTGCTTCAAACGGCACCATCTCAATGCTTGAATGGTAGCTGTTGTTGTAGGAAAATTCTGCTAACGGTAGATGTCGATCCCAACTGTTTCCGAAATCAATAACAAAAGCTCGTAGCATGTCTTCAAGCGTTTGTATCGTCCTTTCACTCTGCCCATCAGTTTGTGGATGATAGGCAGTACTCATGTCTAGACGAGTTCCCAATGCTTGCTGTAATGTCTGCCAGAATCTTGAAATAAATCTGCCATCTCTATCAGAGATAATAGAGATTGGTATTCCATGTCTGGAGACGACTTCCTTCAAATACAGTCATGCTAACTTCTCCATCTTGTCATCTTCTCTTATTAGCAGGAAGTGTGCTGATTTGGTGAGACGATCAACTATTACCCAAATAGTATCAAAACCACTTGCAGTCCTTGGAAATTTAGTGATGAAATCCATGGTAATATTTTCCCATTTCCATTCCGGGATTTTGGGTTGTTGAAGTAGAACTGATGGTTTCTGATGCTCAGCTTTGACCTTAGAACATGTCAAACATTCTCCTACGTATTTAGCAACATCGACTTTCATACCCGGCCACCAAAAATATTTCTTGAGATCCTTGTACATCTTCCCCGTTCCAGGATGTATTGAGTATCTGGTTTTATGAGCTTCTCTAAGTACCATTTCTCTAATATCTCCAAATTTTGGTACCCAAATCCTTTCAGCCCTATACCGGGTTCCGTCTTCTCGAATATTAAGATGCTTCTCCGATCCTTTGGGTATTTCATCCTTTAAATTTCCCTCTTTTAAAACTCCTTGTTGCGCCTCCTTTATTTGAGTAGTAAGGTTAGTGTGAATCATTATATTCATAGATTTTACTCGAATGGGTTATCTGTCCTTTCTGCTCAAGGCGTCGGCTACCACATTTGCCTTCCCCGGGTGGTAACGAATCTCAAAATCGTAATCATTCAACAATTCAATCCACCTACGCTGCCTCATATTCAGTTGTTTCTGGTTAAATATGTGTTGAAGACTTTTGTGGTCGGTATATATAATACATTTGACCCCATATAAGTAGTGCCTCCAAGTCTTTAATGCAAAAACAACCGCGCCTAATTCCAAATCATGCTTCGTATAATTTTGCTCGTGAATCTTCAATTGTCTAGACGCATAAGCAATCACCTTCGTCCGTTGCATTAATACACAACCGAGACCTTGCTTTGATGCGTCACAATAAATCACAAAATCATCATTCCCTTCAGGCAATGACAATATAGGTGCCGTAGTTAGCTTTTTCATCAATAATTGAAACGCCTTCTTTTGTTCATCATTCCATTCAAATTTCTTCCCTTTATGCGTTAATGCAGTCAAGGGTTTTGCTATTTTGGAGAAATCTTGGATGAATCTTCTGTAGTAACCAGCCAATCCTAAAAATTGACGTATATGCTTCGGAGTTTTTGGGGTTTCCCACTTTTCAACGGTTTCGATCTTTGCCGGGTCCACCTGGATACCTTCTTTGTTCACTATGTGACCGAGGAATTGAACTTCTTCCAACCAAAATGCACACTTTGAAAACTTAGCGTACAGTTTTTCTTTCCTCAATACTTCTAGCACTTTTCTCAAATGTTCTTCGTGCTCTTGATCATTCTTTGAGTAAATAAGTATGTCATCGATGAAAACAATGACAAACTTGTCAAGATATGGCCCACACACTCGGTTCATAAGGTCCATGAACACAGCTGGTGCGTTAGTCAATCCAAACGGCATAACCATAAACTCATAATGACCATAACGCGTCTTAAAAGCAGTTTTTGGAATATCATCCTCCTTTACTCGCATTTGATGATATCCAGAACGTAAATCGATCTTCGAATAAACCGACGAGCCTTGTAGTTGATCAAATAAGTCGTCAATTCTCGGCAGTGGATAACGGTTTTTGATGGTAAGTTTGTTCAACTCTCTGTAGTCAATACACAACCTAAATGTACCATCCTTCTTCTTGACAAACAAAACAGGAGCTCCCCATGGTGATGTGCTTGGTCGAATGAAACCACGTTCTAATAGTTCTTGCAGTTGGCTTTGCAGTTCTTTCATCTCGCTGGGTGCGAGTCTATAAGGAGCACGAGCTATTGGTGCAGCTCCTGGTACAAGATCTATTTGAAATTCAACAGATCGATGTGGAGGTAGTCCAGGTAATTCTTTCGAAAATACATCGGGAAATTCTTTTGCAACGAGAACATCATTGATGCTCTTTTCTTCAGTTTGTACTTTCTCGACGTGTGCTAGAACAGCATAGCAACCTTTTCTTATTAGTTTTTGTGCCTTCAAATTACTAATAAGATGTAGCTTCATGTTGCCCTTTTCTCCGTACACCATTAAGGGTTCTCCTTCTTCTCGTACAATGCGAATTGCATTTTTATAACATACGATCTCTGCTTTCACCTTCTTCAGCCAGTCCATGCCAACTATTACATCAAAACTCCCTAACTCTACTGGTATCAAATCAATCTTAAATATTTCGCTACCCAGTTTAATTTCTCGATTCCGGCATATATTATCTGCTAAAATTAATTTACCGTTTGCTAATTCGAGTAAAAATTTACTATCCAACGGCGTCAATGGACAACTTAATTTAGCACAAAAATCTCTACTCATATAGCTTCTATCCGCACCCGAATCAAATAAAACGTAAGCAGATTTATTGTCAATAAGAAATGTACCCGTAACAAGCTCCGGGTCTTCCTGTGCCTCTGCCACATTAATATTGAAAACTCTTCCGCGGCCTTGTCCATTCGTGTTCTCCTGGTTCGGGCAATTTCTAATAATGTGGCCCGGTTTTCCACATTTATAACAAACTACATTGGCATAACTTGCTCCGACACTACTTGCTCCGCCATTACTCGTTCCGACACCATTTGTTCCTTTCGTTCTGTTAACCCCTGGTCCGTAGACCTCACACTTCGCCGCGCTATGACCATTTCTTTTACACTTGTTGCAAAATTTGGTGCAGAACCCCGAGTGATACTTTTCACACCTTTGGCATAGCTGCTTCTGATTGTTGTTGTTGTTGCGGTTGTTATTGTTGTTGGGATGATTGTTGTAGTTGCTGTTGTTGCTGTTGTTGTTGTTGTTGTTGTTGTTGTTGGGCCGTTTGTTGTAGTTGCGATTGATGTTGCGATTGTTGGGATAATTGTTGCGATTATTATTGTAATTGCTGTTGTTGTTGTATTGGTGATTCTTATCACCGTTTTCCTCCCACTTTCTTTTGACTTGCTTCACATTGGCCTCTTCAGCCGTCTGTTCTTTAATTCTTTCCTCAATCTGGTTCACTAGTTTGTGAGCCATTCTACATGCCTGTTGTATGGAGGCGGGCTCGTGTGAACTTATATCTTCTTGGATTCTTTCCGGTAATCCTTTCACAAACGCGTCGATCTTCTCTTCCTCATCTTCGAACGCTCCCGGACACAATAGGCACAATTCTGTAAATCGTCTTTCGTACGTGGTAATATCAAATCCTTGGGTTCGTAACCCTCTAAGTTCTGTCTTGAGTTTATTGACCTCGGTTCTGGGACGGTAATTCTCGTTCATCAAGTGCTTGAATGCTGACCACGGTAGTGCGTACGCATCATCTTGTCCCATTTGCTCTAGATAGGTATTACACCATGTTAACGCAGAACCTGTGAAGGTATGCGTAGCGTACTTCACTTTGTCCTCTTCAATACACTTACTTATGGCAAACACCGATTCGACCTTCTCGGTCCACCATTTCAATCCGATCGGTCCTTCGGTTCCATCAAATTCCAAAGGTTTGCAGGCAGTGAATTCTTTGTAGGTGCATCCTACACGATTTCCTGTACTGCTAGATCCAAGGTTATTGTTGGTATGTAGCGCAGCCTGTACTGCGGCTATGTTTGAAGCTAGAAAAGTACGGAATTCCTCTTCATTCATATTCACGGTGTGTCGAGTAGTCGGTGCCATTTCCTTCAAAATAGTCAAATGGAACAAGTTAATCATACAGAATATTAAGAGTAGTTAATAGTATTTCGTAGCATAATATGAACTCATTTATAAAAGCTTTTTCTTCATATTAGCGTTTTATAAGTTTAAATTCGGGTAGTACCTACCCGTTAAGTTCATACTTAGTAGCTAATATACAATTCAACTACTACAATTCTATATGAAAACTGATTATAATAATATTTCGCGTTCAAACTTTTATACAATATTTTACAAACTTACAATACCGCTTATTTTACATAAAGCGTGAAATATAGCACACAATAACTTTGATACAAGAGAGTTGTGAAGATAATTCTAGCTAGTACACAAGTTGTTCAGCAAAGGTAATAAAGACACGTAATTCATACGTCCAGAAACAAGTCATGCATTCTGGTTTTACTAGGACTACTTCCCATCCTTGGTCTTGTGGAACATAACCGTTATGGCCGTTGATAATACAGCGTGTTGTAACATCGTCAAAGGGACGAGGGTTACGTAATGACCAACAGTCTCGTAATAACCTAAAAACCTCATTTCTTACTCCAATTACCGACTCCGTCACTTGTGGGAACGTTTTGTTTAATAGTTGTAGCCCGATGTTCTTTTTCTCACTTTGGTGAGAAGCGAACATTACTAACCCGTAAGCATAGCATGCTTCTTTATGTTGCATGTTAGCCACTTTTTCTAAATCATGAAGTCCTATATTCGGATACATTGAGTCAAAATAATTTCTTAACCCATTGCGTAAAATAGCATTTGGGTTCCCCGCAATATATGCGTCAAAGTAAACACATCGTAACTTATGTGTTTCCCAATGTGATATCCCCCATCTTTCAAACGAAAGTCTCTTATAAACCAAGACATTCTTGGAACGTTCTTCGAATGTCTTACAAACTGATTTCGCCGTAAATAGTTATGCCAAAGAATTCTGACCGACTCTAGACAAGATTTCATCAATCATGTCTCAGGGTAGGTCTCTTAAAATATTGGGTTGTCTATCCATTTTGTGTTTTTATACTGTAAAATAGACAAGAGTTAGATTCATAAAAAAAAATACTTATTAATACAAGCAATTTTTACATATATCATAAAGCATAAGTACACTATATTACATATATTACACCACACGAATACAACTATCTTATTCCGACTCGCTCATTTCTTCTTCTTCGGCTTTGGTTCATTTTGCCAAGTTTCTAGGGATATATGATGTTCCCCTAATACGAGCTGTCATTTTCCACAACGGTTTAGAAAAACCTGGTGGTTTAGAGGTTCCCGGGTCATTGTTACAACTTAAGGGCTTCGGGGGTTGACGATACATATAAAGTTCATCGGGGTTGGAATTAGATTTCTCTATTTTTATGCCCTTTCCCTTATTATTTTCTTTTGCCTTTTTAAATTCAGTTGGGGTAATTTCTATAACATCATCGGAATTCTCGTCGGAATCCGATTCATCGGAGAATTTTTAATCCTCCCAATATTTTGCTTCCTTGGCGGAAACACCATTGACCATAATTAACCTTGGTCGGTTGGTTGAGGATTTTCTTTTACTTAACCGTTTTATTATTTCCCCCACCGGTTCTATTTCCTCCTCCGGTTCCTCCTCTTCCGGTTCTTCTTCGGGAACTTGTGAATCAGTCCAATATATATTCGACTCTTCGTTATTATTAGATGAGTCAATGGGATTTGTGCTAGATGTAGACATCTATCACACAATATCAAACATGTTAAGAGATTAATATATCACATAATATATACATGTTAATAATATATAGTTTCCAACAAAAATGTTAAGAAATCATTTTTAAAGAAAACACGGTCGAAGTCCAGACTCACTAATGCATCCTAACAAACTCGATAAGACACACTAATGCAAATTTTCTGGTTCTCTAAGACCAACGCTCGGATACCAACTGAAATGTCCCGTTCATATTGATTATAAACGTTCCATATTAATTGATTTCGTTGCGAGGTTTTGACCTCTATATGAGACATTTTTTAAAGACTGCATTCATTTTTAAAACAACCATAACCTTTATTTTATCAATAATGGTTTCAAAAGCATTACGTAGATTATCAAATAATGATAATCTAAAATATACTGTTTACACACGACCATTACATAATGGTTTACAATAGAAATATATTACATCGACATATGTTTCTTGAATGCAGTTTTTACATAATATCATACAAACATGGACTCCAAATCTTGTCCTTATTTTAGTATGCAACAGCGGAAGCTCTTAATATTTACCTGAGAATAAACATGCTTTAAACATCAACAAAAATGTTGGTGAGTTATAGGTTTAACCTATATATATCAAATCGTAACAATAGACCACAAGATTTCATATTTCAATATACATCCCATACATAGAGATAAAAATCATTCATATGGTGAACACCTGGTAACCGACATTAACAAGATGCATATATAAGAATATCCCCATCATTCCGGGACACCCTTCGGATATGATATAAATTTCAAAGTACTAAAGCATCCGGTACTTTGGATGGGGTTTGTTAGGCCCAATAGATCTATCTTTAGGATTCGCGTCAATTAGGGTGTCTGTTCCCTAATTCTTAGATTACCAGACTTAATAAAAAGGGGCATATTCGATTTCGATAATTCAACCATAGAATGTAGTTTCACGTACTTGTGTCTATTTTGTAAATCATTTATAAAACCTGCATGTATTTTCATCCCAAAAACATTAGATTTTAAAAGTGGGACTATAACTCACTTTCACAGATTTTTACTTCGTCGGGAAGTAAGACTTGGCCACTGGTTGATTCACGAACCTATAACAATATATACATATATATCAAAGTATGTTCAAAATATATTTACAACACTTTTAATATATTTTGATGTTTTAAGTTTATTAAGTCAGCTGTCCTCGTTAGTAACCTACAACTAGTTGTCCACAGTTAGATGTACAGAAATAAATCGATAAATATTATCTTAAATCAATCTACGACCCAGTGTATACGTATCTCAGTATTGATCACAACTCAAACTATATATATTTTGGAATCAACCTCAACCCTGTATAGCTAACTCCAACATTCACATATAGAGTGTCTATGGTTGTTCCGAAATATATATAGATGTGTCGACATGATAGGTCGAAACATTGTATACGTGTCTATGGTATCTAAAGATTACATAATATATAATACAAGTTGATTAAGTTATGGTTGGAATAGATTTGTTACCAATATTCACGTAGCTAAAATGAGAAAAATTATCCAATCTTGTTTTACCCATAACTTCTTCATTTTAAATCCGTTTTGAGTGAATCAAATTGCTATGGTTTCATATTGAACTCTATTTTATGAATATAAATAGAAAAAGTATAGGTTTATTGTCAGAAAAATAAGTTACAAGTCGTTTTTGTAAACGTAGTCATTTCAGTCGAAAGAACGACGTCTAGATGACCATTTTAGAAAACATACTTCCACTTTGAGTTTAACCATAATTTTTGGATATAGTTTCATGTTCATAATAAAAATAATTTTCCCAGAATAACAACTTTTAAATCAAAGTTTATCATAGTTTTTAATTAACTATATATATATATATATATATATAACCATATATATGTCATCATATAGTTTTTACAAGTTTTAACATTCGTGAATCACCGATCAACTTGGGTGGTCAATTGTCTATATGAAACCTATTTCAATTAATCAAGTCTTAACAAGTTTGATTACTTAACATGTTGGAAACACTTAATCATGTAAATAACAATTTCATTTAATATATATATAAACATGGAAAAGTTCGGGTCACTACAGTAAACCTACTGGAAATGACAAGAAATGATCTAGAGCTTAAAAGGATCTTGGATGGCTTGAAAGTTCTTGAAGTAGAATCATGACACAAAAAAAAGCTCAAGTGAGTTTACTACTCGAATTAAGATTGTTATATTTATAGAAATTGAATCAAAGTTTGAATATGAGTATTACCTTGAGTTAGAAAGATAACCTACTGTAAATAACAAAGATTTCTTGAGTTTGGATAATCACTTGAAATGGATTTGCAAGGTTGGAAGTAAGCTAGTAAACTTGAAAGTGTTCTTGATGTGTTCTAGAGTTGGTGTTTTGTAAATTGGTTTATGTATACATTTATGAGCTAGATTGATGTAGATTCTGATGAAGATGATGAAGAACACTTAGAATATCAAGAGAGAATTTGAGAGAGATGTGCTTGATGCAGAAAAGTTAGAATGACAATGTAATACCCCATCAGAATCCACTAACGGCGCATTAACTCTGGTCCCAATGCTTGGCTTGACTTCTACATAATAGCAATGTTCTACAGCGGAAGTAACTAATACCCGAGATAAAATATGCAAAATGGATCAACATAAAGTTGAGTGAATCTACAGGTTTAGTAAATCATTTCGTAAGTTAGGCCACAAGATTTTCTTGGAAAACATCATAGGAAAAGTATACATTATCATGAGCACTTGATTATAAAGCTTTATGGCGCTACACCGATTAAGTGTACGAGTTTATCTTATCATGGCGCTACACTGATTAAGTGTACGTGTTATCTTATCATGGCGCTACACTGATTAAGTGTACGTGTTATCTTATCATGGCACTACACTTATTAAGTGTACGTCTTATCTTATCATGGTGCTACACTGATTAAGTGTACGTCTTATCTTATCATGGTGCTACACTGATTAAGTGTACGTGTTATCTTATCATGGTGCTACACTGATTAAGTGTACATGTTATCTTATCATGGCACTACACTGATTAAGTGTATGTGTTATCTTATCATGGCGCTACACCGATTAAGTGTACGTGTTATCTTATCATGGCGCTACACTGATTAAGTGTACGTGTTAATCAAGCTATGAACTCATATGTATAGTCGTTTAAGTTACTTGTGCCTAATATGTAAAACATTTGTAAAGGCAGTTTAAGAAATAGTTTCAAAAGCAGCATGTATCTCATCCCAAAAATATTAATGAAAATGGGACTGTAGACTCACCTTAGCAAAAGCACTGAAAAATCTTAGCAAATCGTACTGTAGTCGAACAATCACGACCGAACAATGTAACCTAGTCAAATAGGTCATATTAAGTATACACATATAGGTCATAATGTCAGCCCATAGTGTACGCAAAGTCCTAATGCTCAGACTGACTCAACGAACAAGTAAAAGTCAACTAATCCAAGCAAGTCGACAAAAGTCAACCAAAGTCAAACCAAAAGTCAACTCGGTCAAAGTGGTCAACTAAAGTCAAACATCTTAGTAGGTCATGCAAACATGATCAATAAGTCAAACCTAGGTCATATAACATGTTATAGCTCATAGTTTAGCAAATCGCATTTTCCTCATCTTAGAGCATACCTTAGAAATTCGTACATCGAAAAGAGATACATCTATAGCACATAGCACATAATTCATAAAAATTATGATCAACTCCAGATCTTATCTATGTTTAAAATTGATTCCAAAAATTCCAGCCAAAGCCTCATACAATAATTAAAAGCCCAATATTAGAAAGGATCAAGTCTGAGTTCATTACAGAAATTTATGCTCGAGGGTCAGTTTTTAAACATTTTTCATAAAATATAGTAAATATATATTTTGACGAACGGCCAATTGGAGTCTTCTGAAAACATCTCAAAGTTTTTGTGATAAAATAATCAGAAACATTGCTTTAGCCAGTTTGTACAGTTTCGCAAAATATTACAGACTCATTAGTTTTTGACCATCAATCGGACGCATCACATAGATAGGCATATATCTCATGGCAAATCACGTTTTTACAAGTTCTCATACAAATGAAACATGTCAACGAACACTTAATCTAACATATTCCAGAATATCAAAGTCTAAATCAATTCCTAGTTCACTCTAGCAATTTTTATGTAACTTTGAAAAACGATTCAGCACACTTTAAGAACCAAATCTTCGTTTTGACATAACGGGAGCATTACATAACCTTTTATCGCAAATCTTAAGTCTAAATTGCATAAATTTTCACAAGGAATACAGTAGTATACTTTATATAAACTAGAACACAAAGCATGCAACTCAGAAAATTCGGATTACATGTGAAACCCTAACGAAACTTCGATTAATCATAACTTAAATATCCGGTAACGAAATCATGCAAATCCAAAGTCTAAATTCAAAAGTTTTTTTATCTCTATCCATCTAAATAATCATCCAAGATCAGTTCATAAGTCAATTTTATCAGATCATTAAAATACAAATTCGTTTTTCATGCAAACAATGTTAATCGAGCAATTAAACGATAAATGATAACACAAGACACCGTTAATTGAGCACTAGACTTGATTACACTATTTAATTGAACTAAAATCAGATCTAATAAGATTAGGGTTGGTGTTTATACCTTTAAACACAAATCAATTAGTTCTAGCGTGTAGAGGACGATCAAAGGAAGCACTTTCGTGTTGAAGGTTCAAGCAAACAAGCAATTTTTGATGGTGATTGATTAAGATGAAGATGTCGACATGTATGGGGTGTTGGGAGCTGATATTGGTCGTGGTTTAGGGTTAGGGGTGGAAGAATTATGATTAAATGCCTTTTTATACTTATTTCCTTAATTAGGTTGGGGCTTAAACTAGTAACAAGTAACTATGGGCTAAAAACAAGACCAATATGATGGGGTGGAGTGGAATTTCAGCCATGAGGGTCTAAAAGGAAGTTAATGGACTCAAAAATGATGCTAGATGACTTTATATGGGATCCGGTTAAGAGCCTTGAAGTGTCGTAAGCCGAAAACGCAAACCGGATCGATAAACGTTAATTTCTCGCGTTCTTAATCTATATAAATTCTAATAAATTGAAAGTATGTTTATAACATAATAATTACATAAAATAATGATTAAAAGTGAAATACCATTCGTTTCATTATTTTCTTGTACGCGCGTGGTCCGTTTCGAGTGCCGTTAACCGTACCGGATCTCCGGAACGTTAACTAGTCGTTAAAACGAATTCACCGGATTTAATTTACTAAATAAATAATAAATTAAATAAGTTTTTCATAAAGTCAATAATTATTAGAAAAAATTATTTTATCGTTTTTCTGAGTTCCGTAAACTGAAAAGCTTTCTAGGCGATTAACTTAATCGTAACGTTTTCTAGTTATTTCTCTATCCGAAATAAGTTCACAAATTAATATAACATATTAATTCAAGTAATCCACTAGGATCAAATATGCATTTAATTCTATTAAACACATAAGGTTCTAAGTAATCACCGTTAAATATTTAACGGACAAGTAACGATAGTAACGAAAAAAGTCGGGTTGTTACGTTACCCACCTGTTATGAAAAATTTAGTCCCGAAATTTTAGTGCACGTCCTCCGTAGTCGTCTCCTCAGGAAACAGTTGCAGATACTTTTTTCTCATTTGGTCTTCACGCTCCCACGTGAATTCTGGTCCTCTACGGGCGTTCCTCTGATCTTTAACAATCGGTATGTTGCTCTGCTTTATACATTTGACCTTACGGTCCGTAATTTCAATAGGTTCCTCTAAGAAATGAAGTCTACTATCAACTGGTATCTCATCTAAAGGAATTACCAAACTTTCGTCCGATGAGCATTTCTTCAAGTTAGAAACGTGAAAAGTGTCATAAACTTAGCGGAGTTCTTGCAGTAGTTTCAGCCTGTAGGCTACCGGTCCAATTCTCTCGGTAATCTCAAATGGTCCAATATATCCCGGACTTAGCTTGCCTCTTTTATAAAAAGGCACTACACCCTTCCAGGGTGATACTTTGAGTATAACCTTATCTCTAACCTGAAATTCTAAATTTCGCCTTCTAACGTCGGCGTAACTCTTTTGAAAACTTCGCGCAATTTTCAATCTCTCTTGTATCTGCGCGATCTTCTCAGTCGTTTCATATACAATCTCAGGATCAGTCAACTGACTATCTCCTAACTCAGTTCAACATACAGGTGATCTTCACTTTCTGCCATACAGTGTTTCGAAAGGCGCTGCCTTTATACCTGCATGATAACTATTGTTATAAGAAAAATCTACTAACAGTAGATGTCTATCCCATCCGATTCCAAAGTCAATAACACATGCTCTTAACATATCTGCTAGTGTTTGGATGGTTCTCTCACTTTGACCATCTATTTGAGGGTACTATGCTGTACTCATATCTAAACGAGTTCCCATGGAATCTTGCAAAGCTTGCCAAAATCTAGATGTAAATCTACTATCTCTGTCGGAAATAATGGATAGCGGCACTCCATGTCGAGAAACCACTTCTTTTAGGTAAACCTGTGCCAACTTCTCCATCTTATCTGTTTCCCTAATCGGTAGAAAATGAGCAGACTTTGTGAGACGATCAATGATAAATCAAATCGTATCATAACCTCCCACAGTCTTAGGTAACTTAGTGATAAAATCCATACTATATTTTCCCACTTCCATTGGGGAATCTCTGGCTGTGTTCGTAGTCTTGACGGTTTCTGATGCTCAGCCTTGACCTTAGCGCAAGTCAAGCACTTACCAACATAGGTAGCGATGTCAGCTTTCATGTTGGTACATCTTGTCGGATCCAGGGTGAATAGAATACCTTGTATTGTGTGCCTCTTCTAGCACTAGTTCCCTTAATCTGCCAAACTTCGGTACCCAATTCTGTCGATAAAATATCAGGTTCCATTGTCTTGAGTAATGAACTTTATATCGATTCCTCGAAGCGATTCGGTAGCAACGTTCTCTTCCTTCAACGCCTCTAACTGTGCGTCATGTATCTGAGAAGTAAGGTTCCTTCGAATAGTCAAGTTCAATGCTCTAACTCGAATGGGCTTAACCTTTTCGTTCCTACTCAAGGCATTTGCAACTACATTAGCCTTGCCAGGATGATAGCAAATATCTCATTCGTAGTCATTCAATAGCTCTATCCAACGTCTCTGCCTCATATTAAGCTGTTTCTGGTCAAAGATATGTTGTAAACTCTCGTGATCGGTGAAAACAGTAAACTTAGTACCCTATAGATAGTGTCTTCACATCTTCAGTGCAAAGACCACATCACCAAGTTCTAAACCATGCGTAGTGTAATTCTGCTCATGTATCTTTAATTGTCATGATCCGTATGCAATCACTTTCTTACGTTTCATCAACACGCAACCAAAACCCTGTCGTGAAGCATCACATTAAATCACGAAGTCCTCGGTTCCTTTGGGCAAAGACAAAATCGAGGTACTAGTTAATTTCTCTTGTAACAACTGAAATGCGGACTCATGCAGCTCAGTACATTCATACTTCTTACCCTTGTGAGTCATTGTGGTCAACGGCCGGGCAATATTAGGAAATTCCTCAATGAATCTTCTATAATGACAGGCAAGACCTAAGAATTGCCAAACATGCGTTGGCGACTTAAGAGTCTCCCAATTATTGACTGTTTCTATCTTAGCAGTATCAACGTGAATACCATTGACACCTACGATATGTCCCAAAAATTGAACTTCTTGTAACCAAAAGTCACTCCTTGAAAACTTCGCATACATCTGCTCCTTCCTGAGCATCTCTAGTATTAAACGGAGATGTTGTTCATGTTCTTCCTCATTCTTAGAATATACCAGAATATCATCAATAAACACAATAACAAACTTGTCAGGATATGACTTACACACACGGTTCATGAAATACATGAACACAGCCGGTGTGTTCATCAATCCAAATGGCATTACGGTAAATTCATGGTGTCTGTAGCGTGTTCTAAACGCTGTCTTTGGTATATCTGTCTCTTTTACTCTCATCTGATGGTAACCTGACCTCAGATCATCTTAGAGTAACATTCGGATCCTTGCAACTGATCTAACAGATCATTGATTCTCGATAGCGGGTATCTATTCTTAATACAAGGTTTCATAGATCTATCCTTTTTCCTAACAAAGAGCACAGGTGCTCTCCATGGTGAAGAGCTCGGTCGAAGGAATCCTTTGTCTAAAAGCTCTTGCAGTTGACTAGACAACTCTTGCAATTATGGGGGTGTAAGTATATACGGTGCACGTGCTACAGGCGTCGCTCCAGGCATTAAGTCAATCTGAAATTCTACGTCTCTATTCGGTGGAAGACATGTTAATTCTCTCAGAAGAACCTTAAGGAAAATTTCTAATGGTTGGGACATCCTCGGGTCTCTTACCTGCTGGTTCCACTTGCTCACATGTGCCAGAATTGCGAGACATCCTTATCTCATGTACTTCTGGACCTTCGAGCAATTAATATAACACAACGATGTACTGATCTTCTCTCCGTACACCATCATTGATTCATCTTCAATAAAAGGAATTTGAATGGCCTTTTGGTCACAACAGCCTCAGTTGTGTCGTCAGATAACCAGTCCATTCCAACCACAAGGTCAAATAAAGAAATATGGTAATTCAAGTAAAATAATTTAACTCCAAACATCACTTAAGTAGATTTCTATTATAATTGTTCACCAATCGTCGGAAAAAGTACTGTTCGATACGGAAGGTTGATATGAGCTTAACGGTATGGGTCTTAGCTTATAATTTGTAAAGGATTAAGAGCAATCGTTGATTTAAGTTTGGCGTGAGTTTCAGGTGAGAGACGTTTACGATGCGAGTGTACGATCAAACTTCTTAAAGCAGGACCTCCTTAAACTATAACGACATCAATCATGATGCGTTTTATTCCCAGTTGATATTTCTATAGAGTTCACGTTGTCTAAGGCAGATATTGGATTCCAAATGTTGTGAAAGAATTCTCTTGCGATAAAGTTTCTATCGGCACCGATGTCCGTAGGATATAAGCATTATGATTGTTGAGTAAGAACGTATTCTTGATGAACTCCATTTAAGTTGATGTTGAAAGCAGGGTGAGTTATCAGACTTGTCCACATCGATGGGGGGAGAAGGACAAAATACCCTTTATAAGGGAAAGTGTGAATACCTCTTCCGGTAGACTCGTATTGGAAGGCAAAATCGTGAAGCCGCGGGTGGCTGAATGATAGGAAAGTCAGACGTTAAGTAGACAATATCTACTACGGATTGAACAGGCTGTTACAAGGAACTCATCCTCTAAAGATATATCAAAAATGAGTTATGATGCATAATAGCTAGTAGTAAATCGTGGAGGTGCTAGTAGTGATGAGTAGCACTTAGCACTGGTGAGTAGCAATGGATGGCGTCAAGTAGTAACTAGTGATGACAAGCAGTGAGAAAGTAGCTATCAGTCGTGTCTAGTAGTGAGAGGCGACGTCGAGTAGTAGTTAGTAACGATGTGTAGTAAGGAGTAGTGGTATGAGGTGACGAGTATGTTCCAGGCAGTGTCTTCGTAGTGCCCAGTAATGATCGGTGGTGACAGACAGTGTCAAGTAGTGACGAGTTGCGACGTGATTATACGCTTCTTATAGATTATAATAACAAATAAATTCTCACATTGTAACCTTCTACTCATAGTTAAGATTATACGGCTTATGCTATAAACGGTATCTATCCAAGTAACCCACTTAACTCGCTCCCAATTCCTTATTTTGTAATGTCGGAACTTCTGTATGAGTTACCGTAATGTAATCCCGGTCATTACATTATGCTATCTCACATATCCATTCGACATCACTCCATAAGTTCAAGATAGTGTAGTCAACTTAATTCTCTTAAGTGTCGCGTCGTGTGTACGTATGTGATTCGTGATATCATATATCTAGTTCAAGTCCATATCATTATGGGTATAGATGCGTATATGCATGTGATATCTAATATGTAGCCCTACGGGTAGCATAGTAGAGCAAACAGTGCAAGCATAGCGTATAACAGTCATTCTAAGTACACGTCTATAGACTAGACCCACTAATGCGCCCTACGGTTAGCACACTAATATATCCTAGTTCCCTATAGCAAAAGCTCTGATACCAAATGTAATACCCCGTCAGAATCCAATAACGGCGCATTAACTCTGGTCCCAATGCTTGGCTTGACTTCTACATAACAGCAATGTTCTACAGCGGGAGCAACTAATACCTGAGATAAAACATGCAAAACGGATTAACATAAAGTTGAGTGAATCTACAGGTTTAGTAAATCATTTCGTAAGTTAGGCCACAAGATTTTCTTGGAAAACATCATAGGAAAAGTATACATTATCATGAGCACTTGATTATAAAGCTTTATGGCGCTACATCGATTAAGTGTACTAGTTTATCTTATCATGGTGCTACACTGATTAAGTTTACGTGTTATCTTATCATGGTGCTACACTGATTAAGTGTACGTGTTATCTTATCATGGTGCTACACTGATTAAGTGTACGTGTTATCTTATCATGGCCCAACACTAATTAAGTTTACGTGTTATCTTATCATGGCCCAACACTGATTAAGTGTATGTGTTATCTTATCATGGTGCTACACTGATTAAGTGTACGTGTTATCTTATCATGGGGCTACACTGATTAAGTGTACGTGTTAATCAAGCTATGAACTCATATGTATAGTCGTTTAAGTTACTTGTGCCTAATATGTAAAACATTTGTAAAGACAGTTTAAGAAATAGTTTCAAAAGCAGCATGTATCTCATCCCAAAAATATTAATGAAAATGGGACTGTAGACTCACCTTAGCAAAAGCACTGAAATATCTTAGCAAATCGTACTGTAGTCGAACAATCATGATCGAACAATGTAACAAAGTCAAATAGGTCATATTAAGTATACACATATAGGTCATAATGTCAACCCATAGTGTACACAAAGTCCTAGTGCTCAGACTGACTCAACGAACAAGTAAAAGTCAACTAATCCAAGCAAGTAAAAAAAGTCAACCAAAGTCAAACCAAAAGTCAACTCGATCAAAGTGGTCAACTAAAGTCAAACATCTCAGTAGGTCATGCAAACATGGTCAATAAGTCAAACCTAGGTCATATAATGTAACATCCCGCGTTTTTTCGTTAAATTTATTTTTAACACTATCTTTTTTTTTTTAAATAATATCTTTCGTTATTTATATTCATAGATTCCGTTGACAAACGTTCATAATATTCTCGTTATTTAATTATAACATCACTCGTTTACTTGAGCGTTTTTAAAATATTCGTTTGGTTAATTCCCGCACCCGCTTTGAAACTTGAGGGACCAAAGTTGCAAGGGGGCCTAACTAGTTGACTAGGTCAACTAGTCAAACCCCACCATCACCACTCATTCACTCTTCACCTCCCACCTCTCTTTTCTCTCTAGCAACAAAACCCCATTTTCATCTTCATCAAGTAATCATCATCTAAACCCGAATCAAGAAGCAAACATCAAAACAAATTACATTTTCGTGATCCTTTTTTCATCCTCTGCATTTTGGTACCAATTTCATCTCATTTGGGTAACATTTCTAAAAATCTAGATTTCTCTAAATTCGTGTTTTTGACTTGAAATGGTGTTAGTTAGTGTCTATGGCTCGTGTATAACATGAATATATGTTTTGTTTGCTCGATTCATTGTTTTGAGTAACTATTTTGAACATTTGAAATGGGTGTGCTAAATCTTTGATTTTGGATGAGTTAATGTTGTTAAATTTTTAAAGTTCATGTTTTAATTGTATTACTAGTATCACTAGCTTCGTTTTGATGCGTAGGTTGATTAAGAAAACTTCAAAAACATGAATATTGATTTTTGTGAATTTTGGTTAGGGTTTGATAGACTTAAAAAGAACTTTTTGATTCTTGAATGCCATGAAATGTAAATTATAAATGTATAGTTGTAACGTATGTTTCATTAAATTCAAAACAGCATATCATATGTGTGAATTGGATTCCCGAATCTTAAAAAGCATTTTGTGAACTTGAAACTTCAAAAATAAACCTTTAATGATCACTTGACGAGATTTTGGTTATTGCAATTGATGTTTTTGCTTGATGAAAAGTGGTTAGTTGTATTCCTTGTTAAAAGTGCTTTCCAACGATATAAGATACGTATTCTAAGTGTTTACGGTTTGTGTTTTGTGCTAAATTGAATTTTGGATCAAGACTTGAACAATTGAAACAGCCCAGGTGCCAGGCCATGCCTAATGTCGCGGCACGGCCCTCCTCTGTCGCGGTGCGGCATTTGCCGTGTTTGGGTTCGGACCTACATGGTCAAAATTTAGAAAAATGTTTGCTACGCTACGCACCTCCGATTCACATGTAACTTGTTCTAACATTCTTATATATTAATAAAAACCTCAGAAAAATAGTTCGGGACCCGACCCGAACGTGTTGACTTTTTTGTTGACTTTGACTTGACCGAGTTTGACTTTTAGTTAAACTTAACCAAACGTTTATGCAATCGTTCTAATCTTCTTTTATACTTGATTCTGGCATGAAACTTGACAACGTGATTCACATGCTATACTATTCGAGTCGTAACGAGCCATAGGACTAATTGAACACATTTCGTCCGACCTTGTGTCGTAACTGGTTAATTGATACAACTTACTTGTTTATGTCAAGGCTAAGCAACTATCAATCACACGTTTACTTTGTGAAGTACTTTTATACTCATGCACTCGAGGTGAGATCATAGTCCCATCTTTCAACAACTTTTATACTTTTAAATCATGGGATGAGAAACATATACGGTTTTATACTACATACTTTTACACTTTGAACACAAGTACGGAAACGAACATTCCACGTACAGGTTTGAACAAAAAGCCTCAATTCAATTATCATTAGTCACACTTGCAGGGTGTAAACGTGAACTTATATTATGTGATCACATGGGCTTGACGAGCCTCTCAGACGGTTCGCTACCGTTAGCAGATGAAATATATTTTCGGGTCTAGTGTATGTTCTAACACTACGCAAAGGGTGCAAAATAGTTAAGTTTGATAATTGGGTGCCCGTGATACAAATAACAACTTTGGAATGCAAATGATTTTGATAATCATCTTATATTAAATCTTGTGGTTCAAATACAACATTTACTAAAACACCTATGATTTCACCAACATTTTTTCGTTGACAGTTTTCTATATGTTTCTCTGGTTCATACTTGGCTATTTGATACATGCTTCCGCGTACACTCATACTTGCTTGGAGTCAAGCATACATACATTCATACGCTAGTGATAGCACCTTTGGATTCAAACTTTTGTCTACATACTTACGCTATTTATAGAAACCGTGATTTTCAACTAATTATGTCGCAAGTTATTTCATTTATACTTTATACTTTTGTAAACTTAAACATGTCGTCTAACAGTTTTGTAAACTAAACTTTGCAAGCATGATACATTTCAAATGAACGCGACATAATTTTGGTCAAACGAGTCTCATAGAGGGACTACGACCACGCAACAGGACCTAAGTAGTCGGCGCCGTCAAACATGATTTGGTCGGGTCACTACAGATGGTATCAGAGCGTTGGTTGTAGGGAACTAGGAAGTGCATTAGTGTGTTTGACAGAGTCGTTAGGACGCATTAGTGAATCTAGACTACAATCGGATAGTTAATCATTGCATCCTGACTTGCATTTGCTATAGATAGCACTTACTTGACTACTTGTGCATATATACTTGAATCTTTCTTAGTTGAACTCCATAATGGCACCAAACTTTCATCATACGAATCCGTATTCTGCTACTTCCTGGTAACACACGTAAATTCGAGATTCATGCGCGTAAGGATGACAACGACTTCATTAGTCACACTTGTTCGGGAACTCTGTCTCGCAGATTGTTATTCGCCACCGTTTCAACTTACTATCGGTGTCACACCGGTGTTCCTTACTATCTACCACTTCTTGTTACTAACATCACTACTCTATGTGAGTATCGTCATCAATGCTTATCACTACGGCTGCGTACTATTTGTTATCATTATTTGTTACTCTTTTCGTGCCTAAAGGCATTATCGTTTGACTTGAACCGCAATGACGTGAACGATCATTTATACACTTCCCTCAGGGAACGCTTCTTTAGAGTCGTACTAATTCTTTCGATTCAATACAAGTCACGTTTGAGACGTCGTTACACTTTGTTCATTTTAGATCATTATGATTACATGATAGTGCTCCAAATGAACATATATTTAGTAGCAATATCCTCCCAATATGTAAATTATTTAGTTGTAATTGTTCTATTTTAAGTTGTAATCGTTTATATTAAATAAGTGCGAAGACAAAAGGCGAAAACGACGATTTGAAGACGCAAATGAACAAAAAGCTCAAATGTACAAGATACAATCCAAGTGGTTCAATTTATTGATGAGAAACGTCTAAAAATGACAAGAGTACAAGTTTCGGAACGCAAAGTACACGATATAAAATAATACGCAAGGACATTCGAAAATCCGGAACCGGGACATGAGTCAACTCTCAACGCTCGACGCAACGGACTAAAAATTACAAGTCAACTATGTACATAAATATAATATAATATTTAAATAATTCTTAAAATTATTTATATATTATATTTATTTATATATTATGTCGGCAAAGCTAAGATCCAAATTGATGTGAGCTGGAAAATCAAACTCCACGACTCGCGGAGTTTGAAAAATAAGAAATCCCTATAAAAGGCCATGCATTCTGCCGAGTTTAATACATTAAAAATAATAATAATACTCTGTAATAAATAAATAAATAAATAAATATATATATATATATATATATATATATATATATATATATATATATATATATATATATATAGTATAGGTTAGTTTTATATTAGATTAATTTAGGTTATGTAAAAGTTATTTTTACGGGTTTTTGAAGTCGAAATTCTGTCCGTGTAACACTACGCGATAAATACTTAATGTAAGTTATGTTCTCCTTTTTAAATTAATGTCTCGTACTTAAGTTATTATTATGCTTATTTGAGCCAAAGTAATCATGATGTTGGACTAAATATTAAAGACGGGGTAATTGGGCTTTGTACCATAATTGGGGTTTGGACAAAAGAACGACACTTGTGGAAATTAGACTATGGGCTATTAATGGGCTTTATATTTGTTTAACTAAATGATAGTTTGTTAATTTTAATATAAAGATTTACAATTGGACGTCCCTATAAATAACCATATACGCTCGATCGGACACGATGGGTGGGGTATTTATATGTACGAATAATAGTTCATTTAACCAGACACGGAAATGGATTAATAGTCACTAGAATTATTAAAACAGGGATGAAATTATGTATAATGACACTTGGCATAATTGATAATAAAGTATTAAAACCTTGGGTTACACGCAGTCGATAACCTGGTGTAATTATTAAACAAAATATTAAAATCTTGTTACAGTTTAAGTCCCCAATTAGTTGGAATATTTGACTTCGGACATAAGGATAATTTGACGAGGACATTCGCACTTTATATTTATGACTGATGGACCGTTATGGACAAAAACCAGATGGACTTATCAAATAATCCAGGACAAAGGACAATTAACCCAGGGTAATAAATAATCAAAACGTCAAACATCATGGTTACGGAAGCTTAAATAAGCATAATATATTTAATTTCATTTTTCCTCGTACTTTTATTTATTGTCATTTTAATTATTGTTATTTATTTTATATTGTTATTTAAATATCGTCATTTACTATACGCTTCGTTTAAAATATAAATCGACAAACCGGTCATTAAACGGTAAACCCCCTTTTATATATTATTATATATAATTATATATATTTTGTACAAATATAGTTGTTTAAAAATATAGTGTGCAATAAGCCCGCTCTCTGTGGAACGAACCGGACTTACTAAAAACTATACTACTCTACGATTAGGTACACTGCCTATAGTGTTGTAGCAAGGTTTAGGTATATCTCATTTGTAAATAAATAATTAAAACTTGTGTAATTTGTATCGCTTTTCGTATCAAAAATATATAGTATTTCACGTATTTAATAGTATTTCCTAGTAAAAATATAAACTATTTCATACCCCCACGCTACGACATCAAGTTTTTGGCACCGCTGCCGGGAACTCGGCGAAACTCTATATTTTTAATTTATTTTTGTATAAATATATTTATATATATTTTTAGAAAAACAATATAAAATTATATTAAAAAAACGAAATGCAAACTCCGCGACTTGCGGAATTTTAGGGCATGTGGCAACGAGACTCGCAGAGCCGCCCTGACGCGCTGACAGAAACCCTATTTTCGCTTTAATTACGGAGTAATATTATTTATTATTATTATTTTTAAACCCTAATTACTTTATTAGTTTAATATAATTAGTTTTAATTTTTAAATTGTATTTTAAATTTTAATTAGTTTTATTTATATATATAAATTAATACTTTTATAAAATAAATATATAAAAATAATATTTTTATAAAAATAAATAATTTTATCAAAATTTAAGCTTATTTTTATTTTTGTATCTTTTTAATCGGTTAATTGTAATATTTGTATTTTTATCGTTCATATCTAGTTTTAAGCTTAGTATTTTGCCGTAGCTTATTTTTATTTCTAGATTTATAGGCTTTGCCGTAAAATCCCTTAAGTGCTTATTCCTTAGACTAAGATTTAGGTGCTTTAGAATTTTGCGACGCCATTTTTTTCGCGCTATCTTTCTTATTTTTATTTTTCGACGTTTTTCGACGCGCACTCTTTTTCTTTCTTATTTCTCGACACGCTAGTTTTTAGGACTTAGAAATTTTCTCTATTTCTTCTCTAAAATTTCAAAACAAAAAATTATTTTATGCGGTTAAATTGATAGACATCCAAATTTTCTGCTTCGTAGTAATAGTTGGATTTGTTAGTGGCTGAGTTGTGAGCTTCCGATTTAAAGGGTTCTGGCTCCCTGCTGCATCTATTGGCTATTCGAAAAGTGGGTAAAAGCAGAAAAGTCTATTAATTGGACAACTTATATAAGTTTTTCTATTTTTATAACTAATAGGATAATTAAAATTTGAAAAGTCTCGAAGATATTTTGGAAACTCTTTATGAAATACAAAATCAATACTCTCAACCGAGTGTTGATGACAATTCGATCAGTCAATCTTGGATCACGAACGACGAAACAATAACTGGTTGTGAAATCTGTGGAGATTATCACTCAACATGGGAATGTTACTATTACGTTCCTATGAAAAATTACGCACCCACGGAACCTGAATGGAATGACTATGAAGAATACAATTTAAATTGGGATTATTCCCAAGAATATTTCCAAACTCAACAACCAGTAGACGAGGAAAATTACGTGTCTGAAAATTTATTAGACAATATGAAAATCAAACTCGAAGAATTCAATGCTCAAAATGAACAAATGAGAGAGTTTGTAAACCGGCAAGCTGAAACTCTATCAGACTACACACCTGTTGATCTGAGGAGTATTGTGCAAGAAAATCTCATATCATCGAATTTTGATGAATTCGAGAGCTCCGAAATCACCAACTATCCCGATGATACTTTTTATTCAGTCTTACGAATTTCACAACATATCGACACATTAGCCTTTACCGACGAAATCATCGATCCATCTATGGATGGAGAAGAAATAAGGAAGACAAATTTGTACTCTTGGGAAAACGATAACGTTGAAAATTTTACCCCCAATACCAAAGTGGTGGGACCGATAAGTACCGTTAATGAAGAAGAATCTACTTCGATCCCGAAATTCACCATTCCACAACCTTCCAACCCAATATTCTCAATAGATGAGTCATCTATCGAAGATGAACTACGAGCTGTAATAGATAATGGCACCTCAGATTTCACCCAATTGGGTAATAGAGGTGAAACCTTTAATCTCGAGAATAAAAGGAAGGAAATGTTAGGAATTATCCACCCTATAATATGTATGTCGGTGTATATCGATCCATTTGACCAAGAACCAGAAAAGAGACATATCCATTTACTAAAAGCTACACTTAAAAAAGAATTAAGTAGTGACGATCGGGTGATTCTAAACTTTAAACCCATTGACATATTATACACCACCCGAGATGTAAATAACTGGCTCACTATTTTATTTCGTGGAACTTATTCTACCGACTTCACATGTCGTCAGCTAAGTGTGGGGAAGTCTAACCCCACTTAACGTTAAATTAGGGGTTCGGGTTAGTGCATAACTCGTTAATAAAAATGCATGATTAGGGTAAAAGACGCTTTTTCAAATATTAGTAAACAGTTCAGAAAAGCAGTCGTTTTTAAAAAAAAGCATGTGTGATAAAACAAGAAGGAATGAACGATGAGGCGCGCCATCTATCATACGACGAGCTTTGTAATTACAAACTGGGTATTTTTAATCACTTTTCTACACTTATCACCCTCGTGAATTTATAATTATAGTCTGAATTCATGCAAATGAGGGCATTGCATGATCTCAAGTGTGGGGAAAGGTTATAAATTCTCTCGGGTTTGCACTTAGTTTATTTGCCAAATTTTGTGAAAATTTTAAAAATTTTCAAATAAATGAATTCAAAATCATGTTTATACATATTTATGAATGATGAAAATTAGGTGTTAATACCGAAATTATCGTTACCTCGGAAAGGACATAAATTGAGAAACACCCTAAAACGATTGAATTCATTTAAATTGGAATAAAGGAGAATAAAAAGGCAAAGAAAGAAACTAAGTGTGGGGAGAATGTACCAAGTTATTCAATTAAAAACTATCTATCACATGTTTCTGTAAAGTTATTGCAGGTACTTTTGTTTTGGACGATTTTAATCAGTTTTACCCGATTTACTGTAATATATTTGAAAGAAAAGATGGATCTACACGATGAATCAATTCCATCATTAAAAGGAAGTAAAGTATTCCGAAAAAGACACGCGCTTCTTGATTTAGGTCAGGAAGTTATCGTCCAGACCAGCTGTAGATTGACGAAAAATCTAGAAAAGTCATCACTAAAATCAGCAGGAAATCCACGGACCTCAGCATCAAACAGGGTCGCCAAGTGGTCAGACTTATCCTAACCATGAGAGGATCTGTCTCGTAAAATGGGGAGGGCGCCGTGCAAATTAGCTTGATAAGACTAATGAATCAGATCCCCAGAAAGGATAATCTCCTTAAAGATTAAAAATCAGCTTTTAAGCCTGATATTACTTAATCCTTGAGATTGACCATAAAGATTGAGAATTACAAACTCATGGAATTCAATGATATCTAAACTCGAGCTTGAACGAGAAAATATTTTGATCAAAATTACAAACCGATTTGTTTTCTGAAAACCTATTTTCAATGCGTTCATTACCATTGAACGTAAAATCCTAGAAATTCACCTGTAATTTATTAGGTCACCTGAACCAAATCGGGTGTCAACCGTAAGAACGGTGGTTGCATAGCATGGTCGGAGACAGGACCTTGTGCCAGACCGAAAAAAATTATAGGATGATCTTACTATTGATCCTACAAAGGATAGTACTAGCATCCGACACGTTTATAGACCATAATCAAAAGCAAGTCACGGGACATTGCCTTAACAGTTGCTTGTTCATCGCTTTCCTTTACAACCGGACGGTAGTTTACCGAAAGGTAATATACGGAGCAAGTAAACTGGATGTGTTGCTTTCCTGATACAAGGATAGCAAGTGGGTGACACAAAACCATAAGTTTTGAGCTAAAATTTTCAAATCTGAAACCCACAAAACCCACAAAAATATTTTGCAACACCGGTGAAGGGTTATTTTGGAAAACTTATCTAGGGTAAAAGCTAGATTAAATTTTCAAAAAGATCAAATGTATTCATAAAGATCCAATTTCCTTAAGGATCTACATTTTCATAGTCATGTGGGACTGTAAACCGCCTTTCAAATGTGCACTTTTCTTTGGAAACCGAAAATAAATCGGCTATTTGATTGCAAGTGTTGTTGACCTAAACCCGAGGCAACTATGGATGACACACACACCTTTAACCATCGTTACTATCATTGTTTATACCGCCATCTCAAAATCACTGATGTATAAAGTGTGAAGAATAAAGAAGTGATTCGTGTGATGTATTATATTATTTCAAGTTATGTATTGCTTGAGGACAAGCAACGTTCAAGTGTGGGGATATTTGATAGTGCTCCAAATGAACATATATTTAGTAGCAATATCCTCCCAATATGTAAATTATTTAGTTGTAATTGTCCTATTTTAAGTTGTAATCGTTTATATTAAATAAGTGCGAAGACAAAAGGCGAAAACGACGATTTGAAGACGAAAATGACCAAAAAGCTCAAATGTACAAGATACAATCCGAGTGGTTCAATATATTGATGAGAAACGTCTAAAAATGACAATAGTACAAGTTGTGGAACACAAAGTGCACGATATAAAATAATACGCAAGGACGTTCGAAAATCCGGAACCGGGACATGAGTAAACTCTCAACGCTCGACGCAACGGACTAAAAATTACAAGTCAACTATGCACATAAATATAATATAATATTTAAATAATTCTTAAAATTATTTATATATTATATTTATTTATATATTATGTCGGCAAAGCTAAGATCCAAATTGATGTGAGCTGGAAAATCAAACTCCATGACTCGCGGAGTTTGAAGGCCAAAAACTCCACGACTCGCGGATTTTGAAAAATCAGAAATCCCTATAAAAGGCCATGCATTCTGCCGAGTTTAATACATAAAAAATAATAATAATAATACTCTGTAATATATATATATATATATATATATATATATATATATATATATATATATATATATATATATATATATATATATATATATATATATATATATATATATATATAGTATAGGTTAGTTTAATATTAGATTAGTTTGGGTTATGTAAAAGTTATTTTTACGGGTTTTTGAAGTCGAAATTCTGTCCGTGTAACACTACGCGATAAATACTCAATGTAAGTTATGTTCTCCTTTTTAAATTAATGTCTCGTACTTAAGTTATTATTATGCTTATTTGAGCCAAAGTAATCATGATGTTGGACTAAATATTAAAGACGGGGTAATTGGGCTTTGTACCATAATTGGGGTTTGGACAAAAGAACGACACTTGTGGAAATTAGACTATGGGCTATTAATGGGCTTTATATTTGTTTAACTAAATGATAGTTTGTTAATTTTAATATAAAGATTTACAATTGGACGTCCCTATAAATAACCATATACACTCGATCGGACACGATGGGCGGGGTATTTATATGTACGAATAATAGTTCATTTAACCGGACACGGAAATGGATTAATAGTCACTAGAATTATTAAAACATGGGTGAAATTATGTACAAGGACACTTGGCATAATTGATAACAAAGTATTAAAACCTTGGGTTACACGCAGTCGATAACCTGGTGTAATTATTAAACAAAGTATTAAAATCTTGTTACAGTTTAAGTCCCCAATTAGTTGGAATATTTGACTTCGAACATAAGGATAATTTGACGAGGACACTTGCACTTTATATTTATGACTGATGGACCGTTATGGACAAAAACCAGATGGACTTATCAAATAATCCAGGACAAAGGACAATTAGCCCAGGGTAATAAATAATCAAAACGTCAAACATCATGGTTACGGAAGCTTAAATAAGCATAATATATTTTATTTCATTTTTCCTCGTACTTTTATTTATTGTCATTTTAATTATTGTTATTTATTTTATATTGTTATTTAAATATCGTCATTTACTATACGCTTCGTTTAAAATATAAATCGACAAACCGGTCATTAAACGATAAACCCCCTTTTATATATTATTATATATAATTATATATATTTTGTACAAATATAGTTGTTTAAAAATATAGTGTGCAATAAGCCCGCTCTCTGTGGAACGAACCGGACTTACTAAAAACTATACTACTCTACGATTAGGTACACTGCCTATAGTGTTGTAGCAAGGTTTAGGTATATCTCATTTGTAAATAAATAATTAAAACTTGTGTAATTTGTATCCCTTTTCGTATCAAAAATATATAGTATTTCACGTATTTAATAGTATTTCCTAGTAAAAATATAAACTATTTCATACCCCCACGCTACGACATCATTACACGAACTTGAATCTTTGGAGTGATGTGGGAATGGAGGTATGAGTTTGCGTAATATAACGACACTCGATCAACGTGGTTATATTATGGTAATTCATACCAAAGTTCTAATGACATGTGATGGTGGTTGTACTCGATCAACCCAATCACCACCATGTGCCATGTACATGACTTCATTTCTTCTTGTTTGGATATCTGAAAACTCCAAGAATACTGATAACAACCATACCTGGGACACATCGTTGATTATTATCGAACCATACTTATGCTTCCGAATGAATGACAAATTCCTTCGACTTTAACCATATGCTATACATGTATACTATCTCGTCTTCGCGCAGTTTTTATCGACGAACTACGATATGCCTGTTATGCTCATATCGGGGCGGAAACTTTTCTCGCATCACACTCGTAACCCCGTATAAGGAAATCTTTATTCTAAATTCTCATTGGAGGGAGAGACTCTTCACGTTATACTAGTATTCACCACGAGGGTGAATAGTCCTAACGAACATTTTCGAAAACCGATAAATCTTCCGCGGCGCTAATTTCTTGAGAAACTTGTTCTAACTAACGTTTTCAAGTCCTAACAAACTTGTTCAACTATACCTTAAAGAAATGTACCTCATTTCGGATCGAGATCCTCGTTTCACTTCTAGATTTTGGAGTGCCGTACAAAAAGCCTAGGGACCACGTTTAGACATTAGTACAACACATCAACCACAACCCGAAGGACCAAACAAACATATGATTCAAACCTTGAAAACCATAATACGAATTTATGTTATCGACTTCAAATTTACTTGGGCAAAGTATTTTGCTTTTCGCCGAATTCTCTTACCATGATAGTTATCATTCAAGCATTAATGCCACACCTTTCGAAAACTCATATAGCCACAATTGTCGTTTTCTTAATCGTTGAACCGAAGTAGGTGACAATCAAGTCACCGAACCCGGACTCATTCATGGAGTAACCGTTAAGATCGTTCCAATCAGAGAAAGGCTCGAGACGGCCCGTAGTCGCCAAAGGAGCTATGCCAATGTTAGACGTAAACCTCTCGAATTCCATGTGGGAAACCACGTAACATTAAAAGTCGCACCTTGAAAAGGTGTAATCCATTTTGGGAAACATAGAAAGCTAAATCCGCGATATTTTTAGTCCTTTTTAAATCTTGGGGGGTGTTGTGCCCGTTGCTTACCGCTTCGCACTTCTGACTCACAAATTCCGTTCATCCTACATTCTGTGTATCAAACTTAAAGGCGTGTCTTGCGAAACAAGAACTTGTTATCCTCTTCGATGAACTTACTATCAACGATAAACTTCACTTCCTAGGAGGACCAGTTGAAACTATAAATTGCGAAGCCAAACTTTAAACCAACGTAAAATCCCGACTGTCAAAGTTCGTTGAAATGCCCAAGGAAGTACCTTCACATATTCATAGAATTTACAACGCAAGGTTTCAAAGAAGAAACAACAACTACTACTTCCAACTAAATTTCGGGACGAAATTTCTTTTAAGGTGTAGGTAATGCAACATCCCGCGTTTTCCGTTAAATTTATTTTTAACACTATCTTTTTTTTTAAATAATATCTTTCGTTATTTATATTCGTAGATTCCGTTGAAAAACGTTCATAATATTCTCGTTATTTAATTATAACATCACTCGTTTACTTGGGCGTTTTTAAAATATTCGTTTGGTTAATTCCCGCACCCGCTTTGAAACTTGAGGGACCAAAGTTGCAAGGGGGCCTAACTAGTTGACTAGGTCAACTAGTCAAACCCCACCATCACCACTCATTCACTCTTCACCTCCCACCTCTCTTTTCTCTCTAGCAACAAAACCCCATTTTCATCTTCATCAAGGAATCATCATCTAAACCCGAATCAAGAAGCAAACATCAAAACAAATTACATTTTCGTGATCCTCTTTTCATCCTCTACATTTTGGTACCAATTTCATCTCATTTGGGTAACATTTCTAAAACTCCAGATTTCTCTAAATTCGTATTTTTGACTTGAAATGGTGTTAGTTAGTGTCTATGGCTCGTGTATAACATGAATATATGTTTTGTTTGCTCGATTCATTGTTTTGAGTAACTAGTTTGAACATTTGAAATGGGTGTGCTAAATCTTCGATTTTGGATGGGTTAATGTTGTTAAATTGACAAGGTTCATGTTTTAATTGTATTACTAGTATCACTAGCTTCGTTTTGATGCATAGGTTGATTAAGAAAACTTCAAAAACATGAATATTGATTTTTGTGGATTTTGGTTAGGGTTTGATAGACTTAAAACGAATTTTTTGATGCTTGAATGCCATGAAATGTAAATTGTAAATGTATAGTTGTAATGTGTGTTTCATTAACTTCAAAACGGCATATCATATGTGTGAATTGGATTCCCGAATCTTAAAATGCATTTTGTGAAGTTGAAACTTCAAAAATAAACCTTTAATGATCACTTGATGAGATTTCGGTTATTGCAATTGATGTTTTTGCTTGATTAAAAGTAGTTAGTCGTATTCCTTGTCAAAAGAGCTTTCCAACGATATAAGATACGTATTCTAAGTATTTACGGTTTGTGTTTTGTGCTAAATTGAATTTTGGATCAAGACTTTAACAATTGAAACAGCCCAGGTGCCAGACCACACCTAATGTCGCGGCGCGGCCCTCCTCTGTCGCGGCGCGGCATTTGCCGTGTTTGAGTTCTGACCTACATGGTCAAAATTTAGAAAAATGTTTGCTACGCTACGCACCTCCGATTCACATGTAACTTGTTCTAACATGCTTATATATGAATAAAAACCTCAGAAAAATAGTTCGGGACCCGACCCGAACGTGTTGACTTTTTTGTTGACTTTGACTTGACCGAGTTTGACTTTTAGTTAAACTTAACCAAACGTTTATGCAATCGTTCTAATCTTCTTTTATACTTGATTCTTGCATGAAACTTGACAACGTGATTCACATGCTATACTATTCGAGTCGTAACGAGCCATAGGACTAATTGAACACATTTCGTCCGACCTTGTCTCGTAACTGGTTAATTGATACAACTTACTTGTTTATGTCAAGGCTAAGCAACTATCAATCACACGTTTACTTTGTGAAGTACTTTTATACTCATGCACTCGAGGTGAGATCATAGTCCCATCTTTCAACAACTTTTATACTTTTAAATCATGGGATGAGAAACATATACGGTTTTATACTACATACTTTTACACTTTGAACACAAGTACAGAAACGAACATTCCACGTACAGGTTTGAACAAAAAGCCTCAATTCAATTATCATTAGTCACACTTGCAGGGTGTAAACGTGAACTTATATTATGTGATCACATGGGCTTGACGAGCCTCATTCGGACGGTTCGCTACCGTTAGCAGATGAAATATATTTTCGGGTCTAGTGTATGTTCTAACACTATGCAAAGGGTACAAAACAGTTAAGTTTGATAATTGGGTGCCCGCGATACAAATAACAACTTTGGAATGCAAATGATTTTGATAATCATCTTATATTAAATCTTGTGGTTCAAATACAACGTTTACTAAAACACCTATGATTTCACCAATGTTTTTCCGTTGACAGTTTTTTATATGTTTCTCAGGTTCATACTTGGCTATTTGATACATGCTTCCGCGTACACTCATACTTGCTTGGAGTCAAGCATACATACATACATACGCTAGTGATAGCACCTTTGGATTCAAACTTTTGTCTACATACTTACGCTATCTATAGAAACCATGATTTTCAACTAATTATGTCGCAAGTTATTTCATTTATACTTTATACTTTTGTAAACTTAAACATGTCATCGAACGGTTTTGTAAACTAAACTTTGCAAGCATGATACGTTTCAAATGAACGCGACATAATTTTGGTCAAACAAGTCTCATATAGGGACTACGACCACGCAACGGGACCTAAGTAGTCGGCGTCGTCAAACATGATTTGGTCGGGTCACTACATATAACATGTTATAGCTCATAGTTTAGCAAATCGCATTTTCCTCATCTTAGAGCATACCTTGGAATTTCGTACATCGTAAAGAGATACATCTATAGCACATAGCACATAATTCATAAAATTATGATCAACTCCAGATCTTATCTATACTTAAAATCGATTCCAAAAAGTCCGGCCAAAGCCTCATACGATAATTAAAAGCCCAATATCAGAAAGGATCAAGTCTGAGTTCATTACAGAAATTTCTGCTCACGCGTCAGTTTTTAAAATTTTTTCATAAAATATAGAAAATAGATTTTGACAAATGGCCAATTGGAGTCTTCTCAAAACATCTCAAAGTTTTAGTGATAAAATAATCAGAAACATTGCTTTAGCCAATTTGTACAGTCTCGCAAAGCATCACATAGATAGGCATATATCTCATGGAAAATCACATTTTTGCAAGTTCTCATACAAATGAAACATGTCAAGGAACACTTAATATTACATATTACAGAATATCAAAGTCTAAATCAATTCCTAGTTCACTCTAGCAATTTTTATGTAACTTTGAAAAACGATTCAGCTTACTTTAAGAAAGAAATCTTCGTTTTGACATAACAGGAGCATTACATAACCTTTTAACGCAAATCTTAAGTCTAAATTGCATAAATTCTGACAAGGAATACATTAGTATACTTTATATAAACTAGAACACAAAGCTTGCAACTCAAAAAATTCGGATTACATGTGAAACCCTAACGAAACTTCGATTAATCATAACTTAAGCATCCGGTAACGAAATCATGCAAATCCAAAGTGCAATTCAATAGATTTTTGATATCTATCCATCTAGATAATCATTAAAGATCAGTTCATAAGTCAATTTTATGAAATCATTAAAATACAAATTCGTTTTTCATGCAAACAACGTTAATCGAGCAATTAAACGATAAACGATAACACAAGACACCGTTAATTGAGCACTAAACTTGATTACACTATGTAATTGAACTAAAATTAGATCTAATAAGATTAGGGTTGGTGTTTATACCTTTAAACACAAATCAATTATTTCTAGCGTGTAGAGGATGATCAAAGGAAGCACTTTCGTGTTGAAGGTTCAAGCAAACAAGCAATTTTTGATGGTGATTGATTAGGATGAAGATGTCAACATTTATGGGGTGTTAGGAGCTGATCTTGGTCATGGTTTAGGGTTAGGGGTGGAAGAATTATGATTAAATGCCTTTTTATACTTATTTCCTTAATTAGGTTAGGGCTTAAACTAGTAACAAGTAACTATGGGCTAAAAACAAGACAAATATGATGGGGTGGAGTGGAATTTCGGCCATGAGGGTCCAAAAGGAAGTTAATGGGCTCAAAAATGATGCTAGATGACTTTCTATGGGATTCGGTTAAGAGCCTTGAAGTGTCGTTAGCCGAAAACGCAAACCAGATCAATAAACGTTAATTTCTCGTGTTCTTGATCTATATAAATTCTAATAAATTGAAAGTATGTTTAAAATATAATAATTACATAAAATAATGATTAAAAGTGAAATACCATTCGTTTCGTTATTTTCTTGTACGCGCGTGGTCCGTTTCGAGTGCCGTTAACCGTACCGGATCGCCGGAACGTTAACTAGTCGTTAACACGAATTCACCGGATTTAATTTACTAAATAAATAATAAATTAAATAAGTTTGTCATAAAGTCAATAATTATTAGAAATAATTATTTTATCATTTTTCTGAGTTCCGTAAACTGAAAAGTTTTCTAGGCGATTAACTTAATCGTAACGTTTTCTAGTTATTTCTCTATCCGTAATAAGTTCACAAATTAATATAACATATTAATTCAAGTAATCCACTAGGATCAAATATGTATTTAATTCTGTTAAACACATAAGGTTCTAAGTAATCACCGTTAAATATTTAACGGACAAGTAACGATAGTAACAGAAAAAGTCGGGTTGTTACAGAAAATGTGTTTGTGGTGGGTGAAAGAAAACGTGAATATGGAGTCAAGATGTAGGCTCCATTAATTTGATTTTTAGTGTAATCATTCATGCTAGTTTCCAAATGATGGTTCCCACATGTTTGATGACTCATTAAGGCTGCTAAGGAGCTGATCATTGAGTGTATATACCAATGATATATACCTTTAGAGGCTGGGTATTGTACGAGTATGAATACGGATTGAATACGAGTAAATAGTGTGTTACTGTAGTAAATAGTGTGTTTCTGTAGCGGATAGTTACTGTAGCAAATAGTTTTTTTACTGTAGAAAATATTATTTTACTGTAGGAAAGCGAAAATTTACTGTAGCAAATAGTTTTTTACTGTAGCAAATAGTGTTTTACCGTAGCAAATAGTGTTTTACCGTAGCAAATAGTGTTTTATTGTAGCAAATAGTGTTTTACTTGTACATCTTTGATTTAATTGTATTTCTTCTTATATATATATATATATATATATATATATATATATATATATATATATATATATATATATATATATATATATATATATATATATATATATAAAATAAAAACTTACATCATAAAAATAAAATGATTATATAATCATCACAAGTTATGACGTTCGTGAATAATCAGGCAAATGGGGTGGTCAATTGTCTACATAAACTCATTTCAATTAATCAAGTCTTAACAAGTTTGATTGCTTAACATGTTGGAAACATTTAATCATGTAAATATAGTTTTCATTTAATATATAAACATGGAAAAGTTCAGGTCACTACAAAGTTCAGGTCACTACAGTACCTACCCGTTAAATAAATTTCGTCCCGAAATTTTAAGCTGTTGAAGGTGTTGACGCATCTTCTGGAAATAAGTGTGGGTATTTCTTCTTCATCTGATCTTCACGTTCCCAGGTGAACTCGGGTCCTCTACGCGCATTCCATCGAACCTTAACGATTGGTATTTTATTTTGCTTAAGTCTTTTAACCTGACGATCCATTATTTCGACGGGTTCTTCAATGAATTGAAGTTTTTCATTGATCTGGATTTCGTCTAAAGGAATAGTGAGATCTTCTTTAGCTAAGCATTTCTTCAGATTCGAGACGTGAAAGGTATTATGTACGCCTGCTAATTGTTGTGGTAATTCAAGTTGATAAGCTACCGGTCCGACACGATCAATAATCTTGAATGGCCCAATGTATCTCGGGTTTAGTTTTCCCCGTTTTCCAAAATGAACAACGCCTTTCCAAGGTGATACTTTAAGCATGACCATGTCACCAATTTCAAATTCTATATCTTTTCTTTTACTGTCCGCGTAGCTCTTTTGTCGAAATTGGGCGGTTTTCATCCGTTGTTGAATTTGAATGATTTTCTCGGTAGTTTCCTGGATAATTTCTGGACCTGTAATTTTTCTATCTTCCACTTTACTCCAACAAATCGGAGACCTGCACTTTCTGCCATAAAGTGCCTCAAACAGTGCCATCTCAATACTCGAGTGGTAACTGTTGTTGTAGGAAAATTCTGCTAATGGTAGATGTCGATCCCAACTATTTCCAAAATCAATAACACTTGCTCGTAGCATGTCTTCAAGAGTCTGTATCATCCTTTCACACTGCCCATCTGTTTGTGGATGATAGGCAGTACTCATATCTAGATGAGTTCCCAGTGCTTTTTGTAACGTTTGCCAAAACCATGAAACAAATCTACCGTCCCTATCAGAGATAATAGAGATTGGTATTCCGTGTCTGGAGACGACTTCCTCACTTCCTTCAAGTATAGTCGTGCTAACTGTTTCATTTTATCATCCTCTCGCATTGATAAAAAGTGCGCTGATTTGGTGAGACGATCGACTATTACCCAAATAGTATCATAACCACTTGCAGCCCTTGGCAATTTGGTAAACAAATCCATGGTAATGTTTTCCCATTTCCATTCCGGGATTTCAGGTTGTTGAAGTAGACCTGATGGTTTCTAATGTTCTGCTTTTACCTTAGAGCACGTCAAACATTCTCCTACGTATGTAGCAATATCGGCTTTCATACTCGGCCACCAAAAATGTTTCTTGAGATCTCGTTACATCTTTCCCGCTCTGGGATGTATTGAGTATCTGGTTTTATGTGCTTCACTAAGTACCATTTCTCTCACACCTCCAAACTTTGGTACCCAAATTCTTTCAGCCCTATATCGAGTTCTATCTTCCCGAATATTAATATGTTTCTCCGATCCTTTGGGTATTTCATTCTTCAATTTTCCCTCTTTTAAAACTCCCTGTTGCGCCTCGTTTATTTGAGTAGTAAGGTTAGTACGAATAATTATATTCATCGCTTTTACCCGCATAGGTTCTCTGTCCTTTCTACTCAAAGCGTCGGCTACCACATTCGCCTTTCCCGGGTGGTAACGAATCTCAAAATCATAATCATTCAACAATTCAATCCACCTACGCTGCCTCATGTTCAGCTGTTTCTGATCAAATATATGTTGAAGACTTTTGTGGTCGGTATATATACTTTTGACCCCATATAAGTAGTGCCTCCAAGTCTTTAATGCAAAAACAACAGCGCCCAATTCCAAGTCGTGAGTCGTATAATTTTGCTCGTGAATCTTCAATTGTCTGAACGCATAGGCAATTACCTTCGGTCATTGCATTAATACACAACCGAGGCCTTACTTTGAGGCGTCACAATATATCACAAAATCATCATTCCCTTCAGGCAATGACAATATAGGTGCCGTAGTTAGCTTTTTCTTCAATAACCAAAACGCTTTCTCTTGTTTATCCTTCCATTCAAATTTCTTCCCTTTATGCGTCAATGTAGTCAAGGGTTTTGCTATTTTGGAAAAATCTTGGATGAATCTTCTGTAGTAACCTGCCAATCCTAAAAATTGGCGTATATGCTTCGGAGTTTTTGGGGTTTCCCACTTTTCAACGGTTTTAATTTTTGCCGGATCAACCTGAATACCTTCTTTGTTCACTATATGACCGAGGATTGAACTTCTTCCAACCAAAATGCACACTTTGAAAACTTAGCGTACAGTTTTTCTTTCCTCAATAACTCTAGCACTTTTCTCAAATGTTCATCTTGCTCTTGATCATTCTTTGAGTAAATAAGTATGTCATCGATGAAGACAATGACAAACTTATCAAGATATGGTCCACACACGCGGTTCATGAGATTCATGAACACAGCTGTTGCATTAGTCAGTCCAAACGGCATAACCATAAACTCATAATGATCGTAACGCGTCCTAAAAGCAGTCTTTGGAATATCATTGTGACGACCCGGAAATTTTCGTCCAAATTTAAACTTGATCTTTATATAATTTCGACACGATGAGCAAAGTTTGTTAAATTGAATCTCAAACATTTTAAAACTATGTTCATACAATTACCCTTCGACTGTTCTTTACGATTCACGAACAACTAATTGTAAATAGATATGTGTGTATATATATAAATAATAAGTGGATGTATAATTTGAAATATTAAATGTTGTTGTTATTGAAATTAAATATGTAAAATAAGATGCAAGGAAATAAAGTGATTATTAAAATAAGGCTATATATGGACACATATTATTTCTGTAAATGATTATTTTGATATGGATATTAGAATATATATATAAGGTATGAATATTATTTGTTATTTGAATGATTACTAAATAATTAATAATATGTAATACTAATATATTAAATTTATTTGTAACTTAAAAATATAGTTATTGTATTATTACTTTCATTGTTAATATTAAAATTAATATTAATTTTAATATCATTATTATTATTATTATATATTAAATATATATAAATTTGATACATTTAATCTGTTATATTTTTACTATTACTAATGTTATTGATATCCATATTAACATTTGTAATATCATTATTATTTATTATCATCATTAATATAATTATTAATATAATTATTAATATTATTATTATTAATATATTTATATATACTAATTAATAATATTAATTATACATAGGTGGGATCAATTCAATTACTGTCATTTTATTTAATTGCACTTTTAATTATCGTACATTTTAATTATCGCAATTTTATTTATTGTCATTTTATTTATCGCATTTTAATTTATCGCACTTTAATTATTGTCGTTTACTTTAGGCTTTAAATTAAGTTATTTTTATTTTTAATATTTTACATTAGGTTTTAACTGCGACTAAAGTTTTAAAATCGATAAACCGGTCATTAAACAGTAAAATCCCCTTTTTATAATAATAATAATACTACTTATATTTATATTTATATTTATACAAATATAGTTTTAAAAATATAGCGTTAAACTTGGCTAGCTCCCTGTGGAACGAACCGAACTTACTAAAAACTATACTACTGTACGATTAGGTACACTGCCTATAAGTGTTGTAGCAAGGTTTAGGTATATCCACTCTATAAATAAATAATTAACTTGTGTAAAATTGTATCATTTTTAATAGTATTTTGTAACAAACATATAACTATTTCGTATACACCTCTACGCACATCAATGTAATATTAATATATTAAATTTATTTGCAAGTTAAAAATATAGTTATTGTATTATTACTTTCATTGTTAATATTAAAATTAAAATTAAAATTAAAATTAAAATTAAAATTAAAATTAATATCATTATTATTATTATTATATATATATATAAATTTGTTACATTTAATCTGTTATATTATTACTATTACTAATGTTATTGATATCCATATTAACATTTGTAATATCATTATTATTTATTATCATCATTAATATAATTATTAATATTATTATTAATATTATTATTATTATTAATATATTTATATATACTAATTAATAATATTAATTATACATAGGTGGGATCAATTCAATCAGTGTATTCTGTTATACTTCAACATCCACTTTCCAGATTTTTCCCTCACTTTCTATTTGCCTGTGATAGATTGTCGACTCATACATACTCATTATCTATCTCCCTTCCTCTCTCTCTCTCTTGTTCACTCTCATACTTATAACATAGTTATACATATGTCCATAAAGATAAACAAAACACAGAAAATCAAAATATCATATGCTTATTAATTTAGGCTCGTACAGTGCTCATGATCATCATAAACTCAGATGATTCATATTCGTATATCTTCAACAATTCTCGCTGTTCATCCTCATATTTTGACACCAATTCCCAGGTTTAAATTAAACAAATCATTTCATGATTCTATTTTTAATCTTCATAATCTCCACAACACACCACTTATATCTATTCTTATCTCTCTATATATCTTTATCTATATTGTAAACATTACATATACATGACACACATATTTCTGTATATTTTGGTTTAACAAACCAAGAACCAAACCCATCACGTTTATTAACACCTTTGTTCTAAGATCACCATCCACCTTAAACCACCCAACCACCGCCACCTTTCTTCTTGATTAAACCCACTTCAATTTCCTTCTAATAACTAATATGATCACCATCACTTGCCTTTGTTTCTGTTTCTTTTCTTTCTTTGTATGATAGACACAACAACCCATCATACATGCTATCCTACTATTACTTCGATTGCTACTATTCTTCCCCGTTAATAATCACCATCATTTGTTACAGTTTATAAGGAACCTGAGATCAAACATCACCACCATTCGAAAACCACAATATCACCATGAAACCCTTCATTTTTTTTTCTCTGACCTGATAACCACAAACCATCATCATCGATTTTTAAGTCCAACCCAACACCGTTGTTAAAGCTACTGCTATGCCTCTTTTACTGTTACAACAAAACCCAACATAACCGCCACCCTTCACCACTCCACTTTGATCACAATTATCACGAATCAACCTACTGTTCCGGTTTTATTTCAAACACCAACACCACCCTAAAACTGCAGCTGCTATAATACCTGTCTCTATCGCTTCCTTCGTTTATTTTAACTGCAGCCCTACTGTACATTGCTACTGCTGTCTTTTAGCCATCTCAAACCGTCACCTTTTAGAGCCCAACATTATTAAACAATGAACTGCTGTACTACTGTAACCTTTTGCTATTATATTTTTTTGTTTTGTTCGATGCATTGGAACAAGAAAAGTGTGCAGTTGTTGAATGAAGCTGTACCACACTTTTGTTTGAGGATTTGTCCACTTGAGAACATGGAATATTAGAACACTTATTTAAATTTCAAGTGGAACCAAATAAGAATTCATTGCAGACTGTAAGGGACCACATATAGGGACGTTTTGATTTCTTTTATGATGAATACGATGGATTAGGTGAGACGTTATTGATGACAGCTTTCTTGTTTGCTTTCGAACTAAGAGAATTGTTATTTTCTTGTGGACTGTATATTAAACTATGATTATATTGATTGGGTCGTAAAACAAATCTAATCATTTTATATTCGGCTGTATTTCGTGTTCTGCTAACGGGTTGTGTTCCAAAAATTTTTGCTTTCCATCGAGCCTAAATTCATCACACCCGCTCATTTCAACTAAGTTGATGATAACTTTGTATGATTTTTATTAAGTTTATGATATACGCGTATAAAAGATGATGATCATCATCATAAATACTAGTAAAAATGTTTGATATTGATGATGATGATAGTATTCGGTGATGATGTTTAGAATGATGATGATGACGAGAGATATTCGAATAATGATATACAAAATGATAATAATCCTGAAAATGATGATGGCGTTGGTACTAAGATGATTATGATGCATGATAGATAATGGATCAACGACCCCACTTTGTTTTCTAGTTAGTTCACGAAAACAAATACTAGATACTAAATCGAATTAGACTATATCTGTTTCGGGCTGCTATTCGAAATACCAACTACACTTCATGTTGTTTGGGCCATGATTTTAGTTTGAACTATCTATTTAGGTCGTGTGATGTTTAATTGTTAGGTCATTTTCATTCCTGGGCCATAACAAAATCCCACATGTTACTCATTTGAAGATGATAACGTTATTATGAAGATGATGATCGACTGTGTTTATGATAAATGATGATGGTGTTACATAAGCATAGGTTAATGATGATGATGGTATAATGGTTAGGGTAATGAAGATGATAGTTTAAGTTAGATGATGGTTCGTGATCATTTGAGGTGATAAGATTAATTACGAATAAATGATGCGAAGATGAGTATGATGATAGAAGGAAATGAAGTTAGATGACGATGAAATTTGTAGAAGAAAAAGTAAACACAAAAATAGTTCAATGGTTTGGATTGTTATCGGGTTAGCGGGACGTCGCGGGTTCAAACCCGGACTTGGGCATTTTTTTAGGACTACTTCATGGAGGTAGTTACTTATTTACTTACTATTGTTATTACCTTATTATTCATTATCATTATCATTATTATTACTATTATTATTAGTTATATTATTAACATTAGTAGTAAGATTATTAGTATTATAGTTATTATTATTATTATTATTATTATTATTATTATTATTATTATTATTATTATTATTATTATTATTATTATTATTGTTGTTGTTATTATTATTATTATTGTTATTATTATTATTATTATTTTTAAGATTATTATCATTTATTATTAAAAGATAGCATTTTTATTAAAATTTTCATTACTAATAAATTTATCATTTTTATTAAAACTATCATTTTATTTATCAATATTAGTATTATTATTATTTTTATCATTAACATTATTTTTATTATTACTATTATTATTAACATTATTTTTAATACATAAAAACATATTTGATACATAATTATATTGTATTACATAAAATATTGAATAAACATATTAATATTATTTATATAAATACTTACATATAATAAACTAATGATTTTTAAATATAAAACTAAACAATTATATATATGTAAATATGGATATACTAATATATCTATATAAATACTAATCATTTTAATATATACATAAATTAAATATATATAATATATAAATTAAGATATAATAAATAAAAAAATTGTTCAGTTACGATTATATGTTTTAATAAATATATACAAATGATATAGGTTCGTGAATCCGAGGCCAACCTTGCCTTTTGTTCAATGACGTCATATGTATTTTTACTACAAAATACAGTATAGCGAGTTTCATTACTCCCTTTTTAAATGCTTTTGCAATATATATTTTTGGGACTGAGAATACATGCGCTTTTATAACTGTTTTATGAAATAGACACAAGTAATCGAAACTACATTATATGGTTGAATGATCGAAGCCGAATATGCCCCTTTTTGCTTGGTAGCCTAGGAATTAGTAAACCGATCTACTAATTGACTCGAATCCTAAAGATAGATCTATTGGGCCTAACAAACCCCCTCCAAAGTACCGGATGCTTTAGTACTTCGATGTTGTTTTATCATGTCCGATGGATGTCCCGGAATGATAGGGGATATTCTTATATGCATCTTGTTAATGTCGGTTAGTAGGTGTTCAATCCATATGAATGATTTTTGTCTCTATGCATGGGACGTATATTTATGAGAAATGGAAATGAAAATCTTGTGGTCTATTAAAATGATGAAAATAATCGATTATGATAAACTAATGAACTTACCAACCTTTTGGTTGACACTTTAAAGCATGTTTATTCTCAGGTATGAAAAAAATCTTCCGCTATGCATTTGCTCATTTTAGAGATATTACTTGAAGTCATTCATGACATATTTCAAAAGACGTTGCATTCGAGTCATTGAGTTCATCAAGATTATTATTAAGTGAATTATAGTTGGATATATTATGAAATGGTATGCATGCCTGTCAACTTACGATGTGATGAAAGTTTGTCTTTTAAAAACGAATGCAATGTTTGTAAAATGTATCATATAGAGGTCAAGTACCTCGCGATGTAACCAAATATTGAGGACTTCGTCCAGATGGATTAGGACGGGACACTACAGGTGGTATCAGAGAGGTGGTCTTAGCGAACCAGGTCTTGCATTAGTGTGTCTAACTGATAGTTGATTAGATGCATTAGTGAGTCTGGACTTCGACCGTGTCTGCATGTCAAAAGTTTTACTTATCATTTTGTATCGAAAATTACCTGCTTATCATTCTTAGGGAATCATTTGCTTATCATTCTAAGTCTAGACACATTTTACTGCAGTGATTGCATGGATAGTGTATAGACAAAATTCAAATCTTAGCGTATCTGTTACTGTAAACTTTGCCTGACATATTCTGTAAATTCCTCCGTATTCTACGAAATCTTTTGTTCTATATATATAGATATTCTATGTAATTAGAATACCATCCGATAGCCGAAAATCATTTTATACCGAAAAAAAACCCTTTACCCAATCGTACGAAATGGAACTCGCCACTAGTTCAAGTTCTTCGGAATCCAACAGCTATTCCGACATGGATGTTCACCTAAGCTCCTGAAGCAGCATCACCAGAATGAATCAACTAATCAGTCATCCCCAATTCATCTAATGAGTTCGTAGTCGATTTTGAAATGTCCCATTCATATTGATTATAAACGTTCCATATTAATTGATTTCGTCGCGAGGTTTTGACCTCTATATGAGACATTTTTCAAAGACTGCATTCATTTTTAAAACAACCATAACCTTTATTTTATCGATAAAGGTTTAAAAAGCATTACGTAGATTATCAAATAATGATAATCTAAAATATACCGTTTACATACGACCATTACATAATAGTTTACAATAAGAATATATTACATCAAAAATAAGTTTCTTGAATGCAGTTTTTACATAATATCATACAAGCATGGACTCCAAATCTTGTCCTTATTTTAGTATGCAACAGCGGAAACTCTTAATAATCACCTGAGAATAAACATGCTTAAAACGTCAACAAAAATGTTGGTGAGTTATAGGTTTAACCAATATATTATCAAATCATAATAATAGACCACAAGATTTCATATTTCAATATACATCCCATACATAGAGATAAAATTTATTCATATGGTGAACACCTGGTAACCGACATTAACAAGATGCATATAAGATTATCCCCTATCATTCCGGGAAATCCTTCGGACATGATAAAAACAACATCGAAGTACTAAAGCATCCGGTACTTTGGATAGGGTTCGTTAGGCCCAATAGATCTATCTTTAGGATTCGCGTCAATTAGTAGATCGGTTTACTAATTCTTAGGTTACCAAGCAAAAGGGGCATATTCGGATTCGATCATTCACCCATATAATGTAGTTTCAATTACTTGTGTCTATTTCGTAAAACATTTATAAATCTGCATGTATTCTCATCCCAAAATATTAGATTTTAAAAGTGGGACTATAACTCACTTTCACAGATTTTTACTTCGTCGGGAAGTAAGACTTGGCCACTGGTCGATTCACGAACTTATAACAAATATGTACATATATATCAAAGTATGTTCAAAATATATTTACAATATTTTTAATACGTTTTAAAGTTTTAAGTTTATTAAGTCAGCTGTCCTCGTTAGTAACCTACAACTAGTTGTCCACAATTAGATGTATAGAAATAAATGGATATATATTATCTTGAATCAATCCACAACCCAGTGTATACACGTCTCAGGCTAGATCACAACTCAAAGTATATATATTTTTGGAATCAACCTCAACCCTATATAGCTAACTCCAACATTACTGCATATAGAGTGTCTATGGTTATTCCAAATAATATATATACATGGGTCAATATGATATGTCAAAACATTTGCATACGTATCTATGGTATCCCAAAATTATATAATATATTAGAATACATGTATAACACAATATAAGTTAGCTAAGATATGATTTGTATAGAATTGTTACAATATTTCCCGTAGCTACAACAATCAAAAATATCCAATCTTGTTTTACACATAACTTCTTCGTTTAAATCCGTTTTGAGTGAATCAAATTGCTATGGTTTCATATTGAACTCTATTTTATGAATCTAAATAGAAAAAGTAAAGGTTTATAGTCGGAAATATAAGTTACAAGTCATTTTTGTAAAGGTAGTCATTTCAGTCGAAAGAACGACGTCTAGATGACCATTTTGGAAAACATACTTCCACTTTGACTTTAACCATGATTTTTGGATATAGTTTCATGTTCATAAGAAAAATCATTTTCCCAGAAGAACAACTTTTAAATCAAAGTTTATCATAGTTTTTAATTAACTAACCCAAAACAGCCCGCGGTGTTACTACGACTGCGTATATCTGGTTTTACGGTGTTTTTCGTGTTTTCCGGTTTTAAATCATTAAGTTAGCGTATCATATAGATATAGAAAATGTGTTTAGTTGATTTTAAAAGTCAAGTTAGAAGGATTAACTTTTGTTTGCGAACAAGTTTAGAATTAACTAAACTATGTTCTAGTGATAACATGTTCAAATCTTCGAATAAGATAGTTTTATATGTATGAATCGAATGATGTTATGAACATTATTACTACCTCAAGTTTAGTAGGTAAACCTACTGGAAGTGACAAGAAATGATCTAGCTTCAAAGGATCTTGGATGGCTTGAAAGTTCTTGAAGTAGAATCATGACACGAAAACAAGTTCAAGTAAGATTATCACTCGAATTAAGATAGTTATAGTTATAGGAACTGAATCAAAGTTTGTATATGAGTATTACCTTGATTTAGAATTATATATTACTGTAAACAACAAGGATTTCTTGAGGTTGGATGATCACTTTACAAGATTGGAAGTGAGCTAGTAAACTTGGAAGTATTCTTGATTTTATAAAAATAGAACTTTTAGAATTTATGAATAACACTTAGAACTTGAAGATGGAACTTGAGAGAGATCAATTAGATGAAGAAAATTGAATAATTAAAGTGTTTGTAGGTGTTTTTAGTCGTTGGTATATGGATTAGATATAAAGGATATGTAATTTTGTTTTCATGTAAATAATTCATGAATGATTACTAATATTTTTGTAATTTTATAAGATATTTCATGCTAGTTGTCAAATGATGGTTCCCACATATGTTAGGTGACTCACATGGGCTGCTAAGAGCTAATCGTTGGAGTGTATATACCAATAGTACATACATCTAAAAGCTGTGTATTGTACGAGTACGAATACGGGTGCATACGAGTAGAATTGTTGATGAAACTGAACGAGGATGTAATTGTAAGCATTTTTGTTAAGTAGAAGTATTTTGATAATTGTCTTGAAGTCTTTCAAAAGTGTATGAATACATATTAAAACACTACATGTATATACATTTTAACTGAGTCGTTAAGTAATCGTTAGTCGTTACATGGAAATGTTGATTTGAAACCTTTAAGTTAACGATCTTGTTAAATGTTGTTAACTCAATATTTATTATATCTAATGAGATGTTAAATTATTATATTATCATGATATTATGATATATTAATATATCTTAATATGATATATATACATTTAAATGTCGTTACAACGATAATCGTTACATATATGTCTCGTTTCGAAATCCTTAAGTTAGTAGTCTTGTTTTTACATATGTAGTTCATTGTTAATATACAAAATGACATGTTTACTTATCATTTATCATGATTAAACATAGTGTAACAATATCTTAATATGATTCATATGTAATAAGTAAGACGTTGTTATAACGATAATCGTTATATATATCGTTTCGAGTTTCTTAATTCAATAAACACAATTTTATGTATATAACTCATTGTTAAAATACCTAATGAGATACTTACTTATCATAATATCATGTTAACTATATATATAATCATATATATGTCATCATATAGTTTTTACAAGTTTTAACGTTCGTGAATTACCGGTCAACTTGGGTGGTCAATTGTCTATATGAAACCTATTTCAATTAATCAAGTTTTAACAAGTTTGATTGTTTAACATATTGGAAACACTTAATCTTGTAAATATCAATTTCATTTATTATATATAAAAATGGAAAAGTTCGGGTCACTACAGACTTAATCAACGGAAACGAGAAGAAGGCAATTCCTTTCCACCAACCAAATTTCCCTCTTGGTGATGAACCTGAAATACTTATCGGCGAATCAGTTCGAAACACCATTTTCACCCTCATTTCCAGAGTAGCTCCACACGATTATATTATATCCACAATTCTAACCCTTATTCATCCGCTCGTTCCGACCGACAATAATCCCGGAGTAATAGAAGAAGTCAACGAACTTCGCGCTCGAGTAATCAATTTGGAGAATATGGTGAAAAATTTACCAGCTTCAGCAACATCACCGGCACCAACAGTACCATCAGTAACAGCACCAGTACCATTAACAATCCATGTCTCAATGTCTCATTCTGTACCTCGAGTATAATCATCATTCTACGTATCGTTCTACATCAATTACCTTCGTTTTTCATGGCGATTATGTAATCTCTAATGTTTTAGAGATTATGTATTCTAGCTCAAACCGAAAAGCAAATGAGATTAATATCATATTAACTCATTAAATCCATGATTACATCTGAAGAAAATATATACGTAAGTATATTTTCATAAAGAAGGTAATTAAAATTTCTCTTGTACAAACTGTTAATGGTGAAAATATTTTAACGGGTAGGTAATACCCGAGGAATATTTAGATTTTACATTAATAAGTTACACTGTACAGTCTTCGAATCTGACTCAATAGTCAATTACTATCCTACTTGCATCCACAAGATATATGAATCCGTTCACCACAAAATAAACATTTTCATTCAATTTCATATTTGGATTTTGACTTACCAGAATCCAACAAGTGGCATAATGAAGAAAACATTTGACAAAATAAAATTTGTTAGAAACAGACAAATTAACTATGAGAAATTTTGTTAAGAAACCATGCTAACAAAATCCTAGCTAACTATTAATTACTTATTACATTTAATTATCGCAATTTATTTATCGCAATTTTAATTCTCTCAATTTTATTTATCGTCATTTAATTTCTGTTATTTATTTTACGCACTTTATCGGGACACATATACAATGTTTTGACATATCATATCGACGTCATCTATATATATTATTTGGAATAACCGTAAGTCACTCTATACGCTGTAATGTTCAAGTTCACATATAAAGGGTCGAGGTTGATTTTCAAATAATATATATACTTTGAGTTGTGATCGAGTCTGAGACATGTATATAATGGGTCACGACACGTATTAATTAATTCGAATATAATATATTAAACTATATATGAATTATTGAACTGCTAACTGTGGACTACTAGCTGTGGACTATCAACATTAGACAATTAAAATGAATTAAAATATTGATTATAACATATGAAACTAAACAATTCTTCAAGTTTGCCACTTGATTTCATCTTAAACCTCATTTGTATCTTGACGATTACAATCTGCGTTCAAACCTTTTATGATTCTTGAAAACACCTCAATCGAGAGGATCAACCAACCGCACTTCATCTACGGAAGAAAAGATTGATGCATATAGTCATGCACCTGGAAAACTCTCAGAACCTAAGTAGAAGTCTAAAACGAATTTATAATTCCTTTGGCATTGTTATTTTTGAAAATAACAATGCAATTCCTTTTCAAATTAGCCAATTTTGTCACAGCTCCAGCAAGTCAACTTCGACTTTTCAATCGTACTAGTCTTATTATAACCTTGATGTATACGATTGCCCTTTCGTCATCATTACCGGGAAATCGTTTATATCCCACCACATTATCAGTAAACTTACCAGCAACTTCATTACTCATTGGCTTAAGTTCTCCAAAAAACCATTATACTTGTTCATTAAAACCCTATCATATACTCATCCGCATTTTGTAACGAGAATTACCACATCAAATATCGGGAATTAGAAATCAGTATTTTGAAATCTCGCAGCATGTCTACATTAATAGTTATATGTATACATATAACATTTATCTCTCAGGATTATGATCTTCCATTCTGAAATTCAGAAAAGCACTCAGTCTACGGATTAATACCCTGAATGTTAAAATCTTGCGGAAAATTTTTCTTCATCAACTTTCGAACTTAGAAATTCCAAAATATCATTATAAATATCCTCGATATTTCTAAAGATATATTCATAACTATTCTCATATGAGATTATTTATCTCTTCACGCTATCTGTGTTACATCATAAAAGAAACTATTTTAATTTCTAAATTCTGAAACCTTCGAGTTTAAATTATGAATGTTTTGAAGTAGTGTTGGGAACTGAAGCATGAGTTAGTATAATATAATGACACTTAATCAACGTGATTATATTATAGTAAGTCATGCTGAGTTTCTAATGGAACGTGATGATTCACAGACCCTACCGTCATCATGTGCCATTTACACGACTCTTACATTCTACCTAATCTCTAAACATATCAAGAACATATCTTCCTGATAGTTCTATCTTTTCTCTGGATTCTGATAATTGAACTAATCAAGATCGTGCTATTACAATCTCTCTTAAGACACTAATCATGTTCATTCGAACTTCATACCTACGAATTCTGGATCATTAATCGCTTGACTTAAAGGTGGGAAGAGAAAATAAAAGTGTGAATTAAGAAAGAAAGCATAGGAGTGTGGAAACAAGGAAACAAAAAGGGGTGGATTTATAGTGAAATATCTGACAGAGAAAATCGAGACAGATCATCGCATTTAATTAAAGAGATCCTAATTTCCTCATTTAACAAAGAATCAAATCTTTTAGATTTCGAAGATTTTCTTTAAATCACTTGAATTCCGGAATTCAACCAAGACAATGTCAAAAGTTAAGACGAACCTTATTTTCTAAATTCAATCGTGACTACGTCAAAAGTTAAATCTCTATCTCAATCTTTTGTGACAGCTTCACTCATAGGCATCGAGTAATCAAATCATTTTATCCACATTAATCTATGGTAATAAAAATTCTATTTTATCAACTCATATTTGTCATGAAGACATTCTTATTGTCAGCCATGACCATCCCAATTAAATTTCGGGATGAAATTTCTTTAACGGGTAGGTACTGTGACGACCTGGAAATTTTCGACCAAATTTAAACTTGATCTTTATATAATTTTGACACGATGAGCAAAGTTTGTTAAATTGAATCTCAAACATTTTAAAACTATGTTCATACAATTACCCTTCGACTGTTTTTGACGATTCATGAACAATTAATTGTAAATAGATATGTGTGTGTATATATAAATAATAATTGGATGTATAATTTGAAATATTAAATGTTGTTGTTATTGAAATTAAATATGTAAAATAAGATGCAAGGAAATAAAGTGATTATTAAAATAAGGCTATATATGGACACATATTATTTCTATAAATGATTATTTTGATATGGACATTAGAATATATATATATATATATATATATATATATATATATATATATATATATATATATATATATATATATATATATATATATATATATATATATATATATATATATATATATATATATATAAGGTATGAATATTATTTGTTATTTGAATGACTACTAAATAATTAATAATATGTATGATAATGCTAAAAAGGAATATATATTTAGTATCAATATCCTTCCAATATGTAAAGCTTTTAGTTGCAATTGTTCTATTTTTATGTAATATTCGTTTAAATAAATAAGTGCGAAGACAAAAGAAGAAAACGACGATTTGAAGACGCAAAAGACCAAAAAGCTCAAATGTACAAGATATAATTCAAGTGGTTCAATTTATTGATGAGAAACATCTCAAAATTACAAGAGTACGAGCCGTAAAACGCAAAGTACAAGATATTAAATTATAAGAAAGGACGTTCGAAAAATTGGAACCGGGACATGAACCAACTATCAACGCGCGACGCAACGGAGCTAAAATTATAAGTCAACTATGCACAAGAATATAATATAATATTTAAATAATTATATAAATTATTTATATATTATATATTATATTAAATAACGTCGACAAACTAGCAAATAAAAAATATGTGAGCTGGATCTGACGGCCATGTGATCGCATGGGAAATAGGCATAAAACGCATGCGAGAACTAAGGGGAACTTTAAGTTATGTAACCGGTTAGTATCCAATCTATCTCCTAGAGAAAATGCGAAACTAGTTGAATTTGTGGATATTACACAGGAATCCGACCAATGGCTTAAAGCAAAAGTCACATATATGTAAGTTGATTATGGTCTAAGAGAAATTGACAATGAAGTTAACCACAATTTCGACACCACGGCTACCTAAGTGTGGGGAGATTCAAATGTTCTAAGAAATAATGCTGTCTAGGGTTAGTTGTTCTGTTCTCGTGTAGTTCCGAGAATGGAATTCGATTGGCCTTTTCCGCTAGCAGACACTAAAGAACTAGTTTTCTCCCCCCATTCTGATTTTTTCAAATATTTTGTAGGTTTTATATGAAATTAATATGCTTTTTAAATTTAATTTTTGTGTGATTTTAAAAAACAAAATTTACTTTATTTCATTAAGTTTAAAAAAAGATTTCTAAAATTCATCGTAAGTTGAAGACTAGGTCATGAGACCGAAATTGCTTTACCCGAGGGCGGGGCGAAAAATTTTGTTATCATTATTTTTAATTTTATTGATCTAAAGTATACCAAAAAAAAAAAATCTTTGCTTTTAAAACGATCGCTTTAAAAATGACAAATTTTAAATTTTGTCGAGGGACGAACTAGGTAAACATACCGAAGCTACCTAAAGTAAAAGGAAACAAAATTTTAAAAAATTATTCATTTAAATTGTTTTAATAAATAAAGGTTTTATATATATATATATATATATATATATATATATATATATATATATATATATATATATATATATATATATATATATATATATATATATATATATAAAATAAAAATATGTATAAATATATGTTTGTATTTTATTTTATGTACAAAACAGGGTAAAACAGCACATTTTCAAAGACTGACATTAATGTTCAGCAAAAGCTACTAATTTTGACGATAAGACGCAAAACATATGTTACAAACTCGATATTTTTAATCACTTTTCTACACTAATCACCCTCATTAATTTATAATTATAGTCTGATTTCATGCAAATGAGGGCATTGCATGATCTCCAGTGTGGGGAAGGGTTATAAATTCTCTCGGGTTTACACTTAGTTTATTTGCCAAATTTTGTGAAAATTTGGAAAATTTTCAATAAAATGAATTCAAAATCATGTTTATACATATTTATGAACGATAAAACTAGGTATTAATGCTGAAATTATTGTTACCTCGGAGAGAACATAAATGGAGAAACAACCCAAAACGCTTGAATTCATTTAAAATGGAATAGAAGAGAATAAAAAGGCAAAGAAAAGAATAAATAAAAGCTAAGTGTGGGAAGAATTTACCAAGTTCTTTAAAACATATATCACATATTTTGTACAAGATTATTGTAGGTACTTTTGCTTTGGACTAAACTAATCAGTTTTACCCGAATTACTGTAATATATTTATAAGAAAGATGGATCTGCACGATGAATCAATTCCATCATTAAAAGGAAGTAAAGTCTTCCGAAAAAGACACACGCTTCTTGATTTAGGTCAGGAAGTTGTCGTCCAGACCAGCTGTAGGTTGACGAAAAATCTAGAAAAGTCATCTCTAAAATCAGCAGGAAATCCACGGACCTCAGCATCAAACAGGGTCGCCAAGTGGTCAGACTTATCCTAACCATGAGAGGATCTGTCTCGTAAAATAGGGAGAGCGTCGTGCAAATTAGCTTGATAAGACTAATGAATCAGACCCCCAGAAAGGATAATCTCCTTAAAAGATTAAAAATTAGCTTTTATGCCTGATATTACTCAATCCTTGAGATTGACCTTAAAGATTGAGAATTACAAACTCATGGAATTCGATGATATCTAAACTCGAGCTTGAACGAGAAAATATTTTTATCAAATTACAAACCGATTTGTTTTATGAAAACCCATTTTCAATTGTTCATTAACATTGAACATAAAATCCTAGGAATTTACTTGGAATTCATTAGGTCACCTGAACCAAATCGAGTGTCAACCGTAAGAACAGTGGTTGCATAGCATGGTCGAAGACAGGACCTTGTGCCAGACCGAAAAATTATAGGGTGATCTTTACTATTGCTCCTACAAAGGATAGTAATTGCATCCGACACGTTTTAGACCATGAACATCTGCATGTCATTAGACATTGCCTTAACAGTTGCTTGTTCAACGTTTTCCTTTACAACCAGACGGTAGTTTACCGAAAGGTAATATACGGAGCAAGTATACTGGATGTGTGCTTTCCTAATACAAGGTTAGCAAGTGGGTGACACAAAACCGCAAGTTTTGAACTAAAATTTTAAAATATGAAACTCACACAACTCACAAAAATATTTAGTATCAATATCCTTCCAATATGTAAAGCTTTTAGTTGCAATTGTTCTATTTTTATGTAATATTCGTTTAAATAAATAAGTGTGAAGACAAAAGAAGAAAACGACGATTTGAAGACGTAAATGACCAAAAAGCTCAAATGTACAAGATATATTTTAAGTGGTTCAATTTATTGATGAGAAACGTCTCAAAATTACAAGAGTACGAGCCGCAAAACTCAAAGTACAAGATATTAAATTATACGAAAGGACGTTCGAAAAACCGGAACCGGGACATGAACCAACTATCAACGTACGACGCAACGGAGCTAAAATTACAAGTCAACTATGCACAAGAATATAATATAATATTTAAATAATTATATAAATTATTTATATATTATATATTATATTAAATAACGTCGACAAACTAGCAAACAAAAAATATGTGAGCTGGATCTGACGGCCATGCGATCGTATGGGAAATAGGCATAAAACTCATGCGAGTGCATGAGATTTGCACTAAAATCTCATGCGACCGCATGAGTTACTGTAGCAGGCCACATCCTATAAATTCGCTAGTTTTTTGTGAGTTTTATTACACATTTTTCTCCCTATCTCTCAACGATATATATATATATATATATATATATATATATATATATATATATATATATATATATATATATAATTTTAATTTTAATTTAATAATAATAAGGGTATGTTAGCGAATGTTGTAAGGGTGTAAGTCAAAATTCTGTCCGTGTAACGCTACGCTATTATTAATCATTGTAAGTTATGTTCAACTTTTTTAAATTAATTTCTCGTAGCTAAGTTATTATTATGCTTATTTAAGCCGAAGTAATCATGATGTTGAGCTAAAATATTAAAGACGGGGTAATTGGGCTTTGTACCATAATTGGGGTTTAGACAAAAGAACGACACTTGTGAAAATTAGACTATGGGCTATTAATGGGCTTTATATTTTTTTAATTGAATGATAGTTCGTTAATTTAATATAAAGATTTACAATTGGATGTACCTATAAATAACCATATACACTCGATCGGACATGATGGGCGGGATATTTATAAGTACTAATAATCGTTCATTTAATCGGACATGGAAATGGATTAATAGTCAATGGACTTATTAAAATAGGGGTGAATTATATACAAGGAAAATTGGTGTAATTATAGTTTAAGTCCCCAATTAGTTGGAATATTTAACTTCGGATATAAGGATAATTTGACGAGGAAACTCACACTTTATATTTATGACTGATGGACTGTTATGGACAAAAACTAGATGGACATATTGAATAATCCAGGACAAAGGACAATTAACCCATGGTAATAAACTAAAATCAATACGTCGAACATCATGATTACGGAAGTTTAAATAAGCATAATTCCTTTATTTCATATTTCATCGCACTTTTATTTACTGTCATTTTATTTAATTGCACTTTTAATTATCGTACATTTTAATTATCGCAATTTTATTTATTGTCATTTTATTTATTGCATTTTAATTTATCGCACTTTAATTATTGTTGTTTACTTTAGGCTTTAAATTAAGTTATTTTTATTTTTAATATTTTACATTAGGTTTTAACTGCGACTAAAGTTTTAAAATCGATAAACCGGTCATTAAATGGTAAAATCCCCCTTTTATAATAATAATACTACTTATATTTATATTTATATTTATATTTATACAAATATAGTTTTAAAAATATAGCGTTAAACGTGGCTAGCTCCCTGTGGAATGAACCGGACTTACTAAAAACTACACTACTGTACGATTAGGTACACTGCCTATAAGTGTTGTAGCAAGGTTTAGGTATATCCACTCTATAAATAAATAATTAACTTGTGTAAAATTGTATCGTTTTTAATAGTATTTTGTAACAAACATATAACTATTTCGTATACACCTCTACGCACATCAATGTAATATTAATATATTAAATTTATTTGCAACTTAAAAATATAGTTATTGTATTATTACTTTCATTGTTAATATTAAAATTAAAATTAAAATTAATATTAATATCATTATTATTATTATTATTATTATATATATAAATTTGATACATTTAATCTGTTATATTATTACTATTACTAATGTTATTGATATCCATATTAACATTTGTAATATCATTATTATTTATTATCATCATTAATATAATTATTAATATTATTATTATTAATATATTTATATATACTAATTAATAATATTAATTATACACAGGTGGGATCAATTCAATCAGTGTATTCTGTTATACTTCAACATCCACTTTCCAGATTTTTCCCTCACTTTCTATTTGCATGTGATAGATTGTCGACTCATACATACTCATTATCTATCTCCCTTCCTCTCTCTCTCTCTCTCTTGTTCACTCTCATACTTATAACATAGTTATACATATGTCCATAGAGATGAACAAAACACAGAAAATCAAAATATCATATGCTTATTAATTTAGGCTCGTACAGTGCTCATGATCATCATAAACTCAGATGATTCATATTCGTATATCTTCAACAATGCTGGCTGTTCATCCTCATATTTCGACACCAATTCTTAGGTTTAAATTAAACAAATCATTTCATGATTCTATTTTTAATCTTCAAAATCACAACAACACACCACTTATATCTATTCTTATCTATATATATATATCTTTATCTATATTGTAAACATTACATATACATGACACACATCTTTCTGTATATTTTGGTTTAACAAACTAAGAACCAAACCCATCACGTTTATTAACACCTTTGTTCTAAGATCACCATCCACCTTAAACCATCCAACCACCGCCACCTTTCTTCTTGATTAAACCCACTTCAATTTCCTTTTAATAACTAATATGATCACCATCACTTGCATTTGTTTCTGTTTCTTTTCTTTCTTTGTATAATAGATGTGACGACCCGAGAATTTTCAACCAAATTTAAACTTAATCTTTATATGGTTTCAACACGATAAGAAAAGTCTATAATGTTGAGTCTTAAAATGTTAGAACTGTCTACATGAATGCATTTGACCTTTGACCATTTCAGACGATTCACGAACAATTGTGTGTAAATAAATAAGTAAATAAATATATATGTAAATATAAATATAAGTGTTTAATTAATATAATACCATTTAATCATTCGAATTAAATATGTAGAGTAATATACAAAATAATTAAAATGTTATTAAAATAAATATATAATATATATATATATATATATATATATATATATATATATATATATATATATATATATTGTAATATTCAATATATGTTAGTATATATATTACATAAATAATAAAATGTAATATTAATATAATAAGTCTAATTATAAGTTAAATTATAGTAGATATAGTAATATTATTATTACTTTCAATATTAGCATTTATATTAGTAATTATCAATATGAAAATGAATATATATAAACTGTTATATTATTATTATTACTAATATTATTATGATTAGTATTATTATTAGTACCAATACTAATATTATCATTATCATTATTATTTACTTTTATTCTTATTATTATTACTATTACTAAAAAGAACCATTTTTGTTTAATACTGTCATTATCATTATTTTATCCCTTTATTCATTATTATTGGTAGTATTAGTATTATTTTGATTATTACTTCTATTATTATTATTATTATTATTATTATTATTATTATTATTATTATTATTATTATTATTATTAATATTATTATTATTATTAAGTAGTATATTAATATTATTAAAATATTTATATCTATTAATTATTATTATTAATTATAAATTATATGAGAAATCATATACAGATACAAATTTAGGAGGATCGACATCAGCTATTTTAATCTTTGTCTTTCTATTAGATATTACATCACAAAATCGTACGAATGAATTTTCTTTCCCTATCAGTTTTGTTTTATTTCAATTGTTTTCTATCTCTTCCTGAACAAATTCGTCCTTCCTGTCTAGCTTTTGGTTATCTGTCCACCTCAATTAATCACATCAGGTTCTACTCCAATTTTTCAGTCCAATTTATATATTACAACTGCAGCTCGTATACTTTTGTTTCAAACCAAGAAAACACCACTCTACAATTACCCTACCATCGTGAGCAGCACCGGACCTCCACCTGCACCATAGGTTCCACCACTACCTGTTAACCCATCATTGTGAACTCACACCATGAAATCACCATCGAACCTAGGCTAAGACATACGTAACATCACCACCACACGCCACCAACATGATCACCATCTACCACCATGCAAAAACACCACTATCACCTCTTTACTTTCATCTCATCCTTCGTGAACAACCGAACGAACCACCTTCAAACATTGTTGCTGCTACTATTTTTCTTTTCTATTTCAATTCAGGTACACATCGACAATCATCTCCACTTTCCTCCACCATGTAACCACCATCAATTATCATAATTATGCTACTATAACCCATTTTATGATTTGATCGAATAAGGCTGCTACGATAAATTTGTTTCTATTTTAAACGCCTCTTTGTTGATCCCATTCCTATAATCGAAATTAAAAACGCACAATCTTTATGTGAAACAAAAAGGAAGGCAGTCCACACAAAATATTATATTACAAAGAGTTAAAGGTTTATCATTAGTGGGGCAATCATTAAAGTGAGGGACCTATGTCAATTCATTTACCACCGAAAGTCTATATTGTGATCAACATGTATTTGTTTTATTTTCAAAAGTCTCGATGGAACCCTATGGTTTAGATGCTGTAATTATTAAAATGAATACATAGTGTGGATGATCAAAACAGAACCCTTTTATTGTTTTGCCATTAGATAGTTTAACTTTAAGTCATAAAGCCTTTGAGTCTTTAGGCGGTTCAATTGCTGTACACATCTTCCGTCTAACAAAGTGACTAGGAGGTTACTTACTTGTTTCCAATCCTAAATCGTTCGATGGTACAAGATGTTTAGAAGATGATAACGACGTTTCAAAGTTGATGGTGAATATGATAATGGTACATGATTAAGAGGGTAATAATACGATTTTTATAATGAATGTGTTGATGATGATAATTGGTAATGATGAAGATAAATAACAAGTGATCTGATAATGATTAACTTGATGGGGACGGTGGACAATGACAATGATAAATGATGATGAAGAACCTAAGTCGTAACCTGCTTTATTTATTTTCCTTTTCCTGATTCCCGGTTCTGGATTGGATCGTGAAATACAAGTTGTTGGGCTTGATTAAATTGTACTTGGGCTGAAGTTAAGCTCCTATTTTCAGATGGGCCGTAAATGACGAGGAAGAATTGTCATAACATTTAAGATGATGAAAATACCGAAAGAGAGTGATTAGGATAAAGATGATGTTTAGGATAAACAAAAATAGAGATGATGATGTTTCAATATGATCGATGATGAAAACAGTAAATAGGAAACAATGATGATAATGGTTTGATGATAATTAAGATGATTAAGATATAATGGTGATAAGGGTTACGAATGAAAGTGATAGTTTAAGATATTAATAATAATACCCGATATGATTGAGTGATGATCATATAAGAAGATGATGAATTATATGATACATAAAATCATGATAATAAGTGATGATATTAGGATGGTGATGAGGTATTGATGATGATTATGATGGTTATTATGATGATAAGTAGATTATGATGATACTTGATGGTGTCATTATGATGATGGATATTGGTATAATTAGGATGTTATCGGGTTAGCGGGACGTCGCGGGTTCAAACCCGGACTTGGGCATTTTTTTTGGACTACTTCTTTGAGGTAGTTACTTATCCATTCATTTTATTAATATTATCATCTTATTATTATTATTATTATTATTATTATTATTATTATTATTATTATTATTATTATTATTATTATTATTATTATTATTATTATTACTATTATTATTATTATTATTATTATTATTATTATTATTATTATTATTATTATTATTATTATTATTAACATATAACATTTTATTATTAGTATTACCATTATTTTACTGTTATTATAATTATTCTTTTAACAAACAAAAGTTACTTATATAAAAATATATTCTACTACATGTATCATGACCATATTAATATTACATGCTATTTTCTTTAAAATGATATTATCTATAATTATCTAACAATAATTAATTTACATAGCATATATAAATATGTTTTTGAGTATATATAATCATATAGATAAATATTAATTTTAGAACATTATAAAGTATTTGTAATAAATAATATGCATTAAAATACTTTAATAAAAATTTAATATATAATATATAATATATATAAAATAGTTACAATTAAACTATTTATTAACATGACATAAAAATTATTAATGTATTAATATATAAACTTGTTTTGATGGTGATTAGGTGTTTTAATATATATAACCGATATAGGTTCGTGAATCCAAGGTCAACCTACTCTTGTTAAATGACGTCATATGTATTTTTACTACAAAATACAGTATGGTGAGTTTCATTTGCTTCCTTTTACTCTTTACATTTTTGGGACTGAGAATACATGCGCTGTTTTTACAACTACTTTATTAAATGCTTTTGAAATATATTTTGAACTGCGAATACATAAAATGCTTTTATAAATGTTTGACGAGATAGACACAAGCAAAACATTCCTCGAATGAATTATTATGCAGATAGAAGTTCTGCGGATTATTGTTGAATTATGTGGACATGATAATTGCCACCGTTGAATTATGTGGACATGATAATTGCCACCGTTGAATTATGTGGACATGATAATTGTCACCCTTGAATTATGTGGACATGATAATTGCCACCATTCAATTATGTGGACATGATAATTGCCACCAATTGATATGAATGTTATGTATCGAGAGAATGATTTTTATACACAGGTTATGTGTATGTTATTTTTGTGCACGAGATATGTCTACGGTTACTAGAGAGAATGATTTTTATACACAGGTTATGTGTATGTTATTTTTGTGCACGAGATATGTGTACGGTTACTAAGATTTATGAAAGATGATTTCATACACGAGGAAGGTGTACTGTATTTAAAAGATATCGCATGTACATTACAGGTGGGTATAGGATTCGGGCCCATTTGTACCATGCAGCATTTAAATCTTGTAGTCTATCAAAAATTACAGAATTTTTATTGTTTTATGACAAACTTATGAATTCACCAACCTTTTGGTTGACACTTTAAAGCATGTTTATTCTCAGGTATGAAAGAAAACTTCCGCTGTGCATTTGCTCATATTACATGGAGTCTGTTATGGCATATAGAGGTCAGAACCTCACAATGGGACCAACTGTTGAAGACTTCGTCCAGATGGATTAGGATGGGGCATTTCAGTTGGTATCAGAGCGGTGGTCTTAGCGAACCAGGTCTTGCATTAGTGTGTCTAACTGATAGTCGTTAGGATACATTAGTGAGTCTGGACTTCGACCGTGTCTGCATTTCAAAAGTTTTGCCTATCATTTCGTGTCAAAAAATTACCTGCTTAACATTCTTAGGGAATCACTTGCTTATTATCTTAAAGTCTAGACACGTCTTACTGCCTCTATTGCATAGACAGTGTATAGATAAATTCATATCTTAGCATATATGTTATTGTTACCTTTGCCTGACAGCTTCCGTAGAATTCCTCCGTAACCTATGGGATTTTAGTATTTTATATGCATATGTAAATTATGTATTGCAGGGTACTAATCTACATCCTATAATCTATTTCTTATCGAAAATCCTTCATCTGATCGTACGAGATGAATCTCTCAACCAATTCAAGTCCCTCAGATTTTGATAGCTATTCCGATAGTTATTCCGACAGCTATTCCGACATGGATATTCACCTAAGCTCCGAAAGCGGTGTCACCAGAATGAATCAATCAATCAGCCATCCCCAATTCATCTAATGGGTTTGTAGATGACTTAACCGACGGAGACGCGAAGAAAGCGATCCTTTCCATCCACTACATTCCCCTCTTGGAGAAGAACCTATTCGAAACACCATTTCCACACTCATTTTCAGAGTATCTTGCCACGATTATATTCTATCTAAAATACTAAACCTTATTCACCCGCTTGTTCTGACCAACAATCATCCCGGAATAATAGAAGAAGTCGACGAACTTCGTGCTCGAGTAATCAATTTGGAGAAAATGGTTCAAAATTTACCAGCTTCAGCAACAACACCGGCACCAACAGTACCATCAATAACAGCACCACTACCATCAACAATCCATGTCTCAACATCTCATTCTTTACCTCGACTATAATCATCGTACTACGTATTGTTCTATCTATTTTATTTTCGTTCGACATGGCGATTAAGTAATCTCTAATGTCTTAGAGATTATATATTCTTGTTGTAATGGTAAATCAAATGATTTTAATATCATATTGACTCATTAAATCCATGATTACATCTGAAGGAAATATATATGTATATATGTTTTCATAAAGATTGTAATTAAAAATTCTTTCGTACAAAACGGTTAATGATGAAAATATTTTAACGATGTAGTGACCCGAACTTTTCCATGTTTATATATATTAAATGAAATTGATATTTACATGATTAAGTGTTTCCAACATGTTAAGCAATAAAACTTGTTAAGACTTGATTAATTGAAATAGGTTTCATATAGACAATTGACCACCCAAGTTGACCGGTGATTCACGAACGTTAAAACTTGTAAAAACTATATGATGACATATATAAGGTTATATATATAGTTAACATGATATTATGATAAGTAAACATATCATTAAGTATATTAATAATGAACTACATATGTAAAAATAGGACTACTAACTTAATGATTTTGAAACGAGGCATATATGTAACGATTATCGTTGTAACGACATTTAATGTATATATAACATATTAAGAGATATTAGCACATCATAATATCATGATAATATAATAATTTAAAATCTCATTTGATATTATAAACATTGGGTTAACAACATTTAACAAGATCGTTAACCTAAAGGTTTCAAAACAACACTTACATGTAACGACTAACGATGACTTAACGACTCAGTTAAAATGTATATACATGTAGTGTTTTAATATGTATTCATACACTTTTGAAAAACTTCAAGACACTTATCAAAATACTTCTACTTAACAAAAATGCTTACAATTACATCTTCGTTCAGTTTCATCAACAATTCTACTCGTATGCACCCGTATTTGTACTCGTACAATACACAGCTTTTAGATGTATGTACTATTGGTATATACACTCCAATAATCAGCTCTTAGCAGCCCATGTGAGTCACCTAACACATGTGGGAACCATCATTTGGCAACTAGCATGAAATATCTCATAAAATTACAAAAATATGAGTAATCATTCATGACTTATTTACATGAAAAAAAAATTACATATCCTTTATATCTGATCCATACACCAATGACTAAAAACACCTACAAACACTTTCATTCTTCAATTTTCTTCATCTAATTGATCTCTCTCAAGTTCTATCTTCAAGTTCTAAGTGTTCTTCATAAATTCTACAAGTTCTAGTTTCATAAAATCAAGAATACTTCCAAGTTTGCTAGCTTACTTCCAATCTTGTAGAGTGATCATCCAACCTCAAGAAATCTTTCTTATTTACAGTAAGATATCTTTCTAATACAAGGTAATACTCATATTCAAACTTTGATTCAATTTCTATAACTATAACAATCTTATTTCGAGTGAAAATCTTACTTGAACTGTTTTCGTGTCATGATTCTGCTTCAAGAACTTTCAAGCCATCCAAGGATCCTTTGAAGCTAGATCCATTTTTCTCATTTCCAGTAGCTTTATCCAGAAAACTTGAGGTAGTAATGATGTTCATAACATCATTCGATTCATACATATAAAGCTATCTTAGTCGAAGGTTTAAACTTGTAATCACTAGAACATAGTTTAGTTAATTCTAAACTTGTTCGCAAATAAAGTTAATCCTTCTAACTAGACTTTTAAAATCAACTAAACACATTTTCTATATCTATATGATATGCTAACTTAATGATTTAAAAACCGGAAACACGATAAACACCATAAAAACTGGATTTACGCCGTCGTAGTAACACCGCGGGCTGTTTTGGGTTAGTTAATTAAAAACTATGATAAACTTTGATTTAAAAGTTGTTATTCTAGGAAAATGATTTTTATTATGAACATGAAACTATATCCAAAAATTATGGTTAAACTCAAAGTGGAAGTATGTTTTCTAAAATGGTCATCTAGACGTCGTTCTTTCGACTAAAATGACTACCTTTACAAAAACGACTTGTAACTTATTTTTCTGACTATAAACCTATACTTTTTCTGTTTAGATTCATAAAATAGAGTTCAATATGAAACCATAGCAATTTGATTCACTCAAAACGGATTTAAAATGAAGAAGTTATGGGTAAAACAAGATTAGATAATTTTTCTCATTTTAGCTACGTGAAAATTGGTAACAAATCTATTCCAACCATAACTTAATCAACTTGTATTGTATATTATGTAATCTTGAGATACCATAGACACGTATACAATGTTTCGACCTATCATGTCGACACATCTATATATATTTCGGAACAACCATAGACACTCTATATGTGAATGTTGGAGTTAGCTATACAGGGTTGAGGTTGATTCCAAAATATATATAGTTTGAGTTGTGATCAATACTGAGATACGTATACACCGGGTCGTGGATTGATTCAAGATAATATTTATCGATTTATTTCTGTACATCTAACTGTGGACAACTAGTTGTAGGTTACTAACGAGGACAGCTGACTTAATAAACTTAAAACATCAAAATATATTAAAAGTGTTGTAAATATATTTTGAACATACTTTGATATATATGTATATATTGTTATAGGTTCGTGAATCAACCAGTGGCGAAGTCTTACTTCCCGACGAAGTAAAAATCTGTGAAAGTGAGTTATAGTCCCACTTTTAAAATCTAATATTTTTGGGATGAGAATACATGCAGGTTTTATAAATGATTTACAAAATAGACACAAGTACGTGAAACTACATTCTATGGTTGAATTATCGAAATCGAATATGCCCCTTTTTATTAAGTCTGGTAATCTAAGAATTAGGGAACAGACACCCTAATTGACGCGAATCCTAAAGATAGATCTATTGGGCCTAACAAACCCCATCCAAAGTACCGGATGCTTTAGTACTTCGAAATTTATATCATATCCGAAGGGTGTCCCGGAATGATGGGGATATTCTTATATATGCATCTTGTTAATGTCGGTTACCAGGTGTTCACCATATGAATGATTTTTATCTCTATGTATGGGATGTGTATTGAAATATGAAATCTTGTGGTCTATTGTTACGATTTGATATATATAGGTTAAACCTATAACTCACCAACATTTTTGTTGACGTTTAAAGCATGTTTATTCTCAGGTGAATACTAAGAGCTTCCGCTGTTGCATACTAAAATAAGGACAAGATTTGGAGTTTGTATGATACAAAAACTGCATTCAAGAAACTGATTTCGATGTAACATATTTGTATTGTAAACCATTATGTAATGGTCGTGTGTAAACAGGATATTTTAGATTATCATTATTTGATAATCTACGTAAAGCTTTTTAAACCTTTATTTATGAAATAAAGGTTATGGTTTGTTTTAAAAATGAATGCAGTCTTTGAAAAACGTCTCATATAGAGGTCAAAACCTCGCAACGAAATCAATTAATATGGAACGTTTTTAATCAATAAGAACGGGACATTTCAGTTGGTATCCGAGCGTTGGTCTTAGAGAACCAGAAATTTGCATTAGTGTGTCTTATCGAGTTTGTTAGGATGCATTAGTGAGTCTGGACTTCGACCGTGTTTTCTTTAAAAATTATTGCTTAACATTTTTGTTGGAAACTATATATTATTAACATGTATATATTATGTGATATATTAATCTCTTAACATGTTTGATATTGTGTGATAGATGTCTACTTCTAGCACAAATCTCATTGACTCACCTAATAATAACGAAGAGTAGAATATATATTGGACTGATTCACAAGTTCCCGAAGAAGAACCAGAAGAAGAATCAGAACCGAAAGAAGAATCAGAACCGGAAGAGGAGGAACCGGAGGAGAAAATAGAACCGGTGGGGGAAATAATAAAATGGTTAAGTAAAAGAAAATCCTCAACCAACTGACCAAGGTTAATTATGGTCAATGGTGTTTCCGCCAAGGAAGCAAAATATTGGGAGGATTACCAATTCTCCGATGAATCGGATTCCGACGAGAATTCCGATGATGTTATAGAAATTACCCCAACTGAATTTAAAAAGGCAAAAGAAAATAATAAGGGAAAGGGCATAAAAATAGAGAAATCTAATTCCAACCCCGATGAACTTTATATGTATCTTCAACCCCAGAAGCCCTTAAGTTGTAACAATGACCCGGGAACCTCTAAACCACCAGGTTTTTCTAAACCGTTGTGGAAAACGACAGCTCGTATTAGTGGAACATCATATATCCCTAGAAACTTGGCAAAACGAACCAAAACCGAAGAAGAAGAAACGAGCGAGTCGGAATAAGATAGTTGTATTCGTGTGGTGTAATATATGTAATATAGTGTGCTTATGCTTTATGATATATGTAAAAATTGCTTGTATTAATATGTATTTTTTTATGAATCTAACTCTTGTCTATTTTACAGTATAAAAACACAAAATGGATAGACAACTCAATATTTTAAGAGACCTACCCGGAGACATGATTGATGAAATCTTGTCTAGAGTCGGTCAGAATTCTTCGGCACAACTATTTACGGCGAAATAAGTTTGTAAGACATTCGAAGAACGTTCCAAGAATGTCTTGGTTTATAAGAGACTTTTGTTTGAAAGATAAGGGATATCACATTGGGAAACCCATAAGTTACAATGTGTTTACTTTGACGCATATATTGCGGGGAACCCAAATGCTATTTTACGCAACGGGTTAAGAAATTAATTTGAATCAATGTATCCGAATATAGGACTTCATGATTTAGAAAAAGCGGCTAACATGCAACATAAAGAAGCATGCTATGCTTACGGGTTAGTAATGTTCGCTTCTCACCAAAGTGAGAAAAAGAACATCGGGCTATAGCTATTAAACAAAACGTTCCCACAAGTGACGGAGTCGGTAATTGGGGTAAGAAATGAGGTTTTTAGGTTATTACGAGACTGTTGGTCATTACGTAACCCTCGTCCCTTTGACGACGTTACAACACGCTGTCTTATCAACGGCCATAATGGTTATGTTCGACAAGACCAAGGATGGGAAGTAGTCCTAGTAAAACCAGAATGCATGACTTGTTTCTGGACGTATGAATTACGTGTCGTTATTGCCTTTGCTGAACGACTTGTGTACTAGCTAGAATTATCTTCACAACTATCCTGTATCAAAGTTATTGTGTGGTATATTTCATGCTTTATGTAAAATAAGCGGTATTGTAAGTTTGTAAAATATTGTATAAAAGTTTGAACGCGAAATATTATTATAATCAGTTTTTCATATAGAATTGTAGTAGTTGAATTGTATATTAGCTACTATGTATGAACTTAACGGGTAGGTACTACCCAAATTTAAACTTATAAAATGCTAATATGAAGAAAAAGCTTTTATAAATGAGTTCATATTATGCTACGAAATACTATTAACTACTCTTAATATTCTGTATGATTAACTTGTTCCATTTGACTATTTTGAAGGAAATGGCACCGACTACTCGACACACCGTAAATATGAATGAAGAGGAATTCCGTACTTTTCTAGCTTCAAACATAGCCGCAGTACAGGCTGCGCTACATACCAACAATAACCTTGGATCTAGCAGTACAGGAAATCGTGTAGGATGCACCTACAAAGAATTCACTGCCTGCAAACCTTTGAAATTTGATGGAACCGAAGGATCGATCGGATTGAAACGGTGGACCGAGAAGGTCGAATCGGTGTTTACCATAAGTAATTGTACTGAAGAGGACAAAGTGAAGTACGCTACGCATACCTTCACAGGTGAAATGTCCCGTTCTTATTGATTAAAAACGTTTCATATTAATTGATTTCGTTGCGAGGTTTTGACCTCTATATGAGACGTTTTTCAAAGACTGCATTCATTTTAAAACAAACCATAACCTTTATTTCATCAATAAAGGTTTAAAAAGCTTTACGTAGATTATCAAATAATGATAATCTAAAATATCCTGTTTACACACGACCATTACATAATGGTTTACAATACAAATATGTTACAACAAAATAAGTTTTTTGAATGCAGTTTTTACACAATATCATACAAGCATGGACTCCAAATCTCGTCCTTATTTAAGTATGCGACAGCGGAAGCTCTTAATAATCACCTGAGAATAAACATGCTTAAAACGTCAACAAAAATGTTATTGAGTTATAGGTTTAACCTATATATATCAAATCGTAACAATAGACCACAAGATTTCATATTTCAATACGCATCCCATACATAGAGATAAAAATCATTCATATGGTGAACACCTGGTAACCGACATTAACAAAATGCATATATAAGAATATCCCCATCATTCCGGGACACCCTTCGGATATGATATAAATTTTGAAGTACTAAAGCATCCGGTACTTTGGATGGGGTTTGTTAAGCCCAATAGATCTATCTTTAGGATTCGTGTCAATTAGGGTGTCTGTTCCCTAATTCTTAGATTACCAGACTTAATAAAAAGGGGCATATTCGATTTCGATAATTCAACCATAGAATGTAGTTTCACGTACTTGTGTCTATTTTGTAAATCATTTATAAAACCTGCATGTATTCTCATCCCAAAAATATTAGATTTTAAAAGTGGGACTATAACTCACTTTCACAGATTTTTACTTCGTCGGGAAGTAAGACTTGGCCACTGGTTGATTCACGAACCTATAACAATATATACATATATATCAAAGTATATTCAAAATATATTTACAACACTTTTAATATATTTTGATGTTTTAAGTTTATTAAGTCAGCTGTCCGCGTTAGTAACCTACAACTAGTTGTCCACAGTTAGATGTACAGAAATAAATCGATAAATATTATCTTGAATCAATCCACGACCCAGTGTATACGTATCTCAGTATTGATCACAACTCAAACTATATATATTTTGGAATCAACCTCAACCCTGTATAGCTAACTCCAACATTCACATATAGAGTGTCTATGGTTGCTCCGAAATATATATAGATGTGTCGACATGATAGGTCGAAACATTGTATACGTGTCTATGGTATCTCAAGATTACATAATATACAATACAAGTTGATTAAGTTATGGTTGGAATAGATTTGTTATCAATTTTCACGTAGCTAAAATGAGAAAAATTATCCAATCTTGTTTTACCCATAACTTCTTCATTTTAAATCCGTTTTGAGTGAATCAAATTGCTATGGTTTAATATTGAACTCTATTTTATGAATCTAAACAGAAAAAGTATAGGTTTATAGTCGGAAAAATAAGTTACAAGTCGTTTTTGTAAAGGTAGTCATTTCAGTCGAAAGAACGACGTCTAGATGACCATTTTAGAAAACATACTTCCACTTTGAGTTTAACCATAATTTTTGGATATAGTTTCATGTTCATAATAAAAATAATTTTCTCAGAATAACAACTTTTAAATCAAATTTTATCATAGTTTTTAATTAACTAACCCAAAACAGCCCGCGGTGTTACTACGACGGCGTAAATCCGGTTTTACGGTGTTTTTCGTGTTTCCAGGTTTTAAATCATTAAGTTAGCATATCATATAGATATATAACATGTGTTTAGTTGATTTTAAAAGTCAAGTTAGAAGGATTAACTTTTATTTGCGAACAAGTTTAGAATTAACTAAACTATGTTCTAGTGATTACAAGTTTAAACCTTCGAATAAGATAGCTTTATATGTATGAATAGAATGATGTTATGAACATCATTACTACCTCAAGTTCCTTGGATAAACCTACTGGAAATGAGAAAAATGGATCTAGCTTCAAAGGATCCTTGGATGGCTTGAAAGTTCTTGAAGCAGAATCATGACACGAAAACAAGTTCAAGTAAGATCATCACTTGAAATAAGATTGTTATAGTTATAGAAATTGAACCAAAGTTTGAATATGATTATTACCTTATATTAGAATGATAACCTACTGTAAGAAACAAAGATTTCTTGAGGTTGGATGATCACCTTACAAGATTGGAAGTGAGCTAACAAACTTGAAAGTATTCTTGATTTTATGTAACTAGAACTTGTAGAATTTATGAAGAACACTTAGAACTTGAAGATAGAACTTGAGAGAGATCAATTAGATGAAGAAAATTGAAGAATGAAAGTGTTTGTAGGTGTTTTTGGTCATTGGTGTATGGATTAGATATAAAGGATATGTAATTTTGTTTTCATGTAAATAAGTCATGAATGATTACTCATATTTTTGTAATTTTATGAGATATTTCATGCTAGTTGCCAAATGATGGTTCCCACATGTGTTAGGTGACTCACATGGGCTGCTAAGAGCTGATCATTGGAGTGTATATACCAATAGTACATACATCTAAAAGCTGTGTATTGTACGAGTACGAATACGGGTGCATACGAGTAGAATTGTTGATGAAACTGAACGAGGATGTAATTGTAAGCATTTTTGTTAAGTAGAAGTATTTTGATAAGTGTATTGAAGTCTTTCAAAAGTGTATAAATAAATATTAAAACACTACATGTATATACATTTTAACTGAGTCGTTAAGTCATCGTTAATCGTTACATGTAAGTGTTGTTTTGAAACCTTTAGGTTAACGATCTTGTTAAATGTTGTTAACCCAATATTTATAATATCAAATGAGATTTTAAATTATTATATTATCATGATATTATCATGTATGAATATCTCTTAATATGATATATATACATTAAATGTCTTTACAACGATAATCGTTACATATATGTCTCGTTTAAAAATCATTAAGTTAGTAGTCTTGTTTTTACATATGTAGTTCATTGTTAATATACTTAATGATATGTTTACTTATCATAGTATCATGTTAACTATATATATATCCATATATATGTCATCATATAGTTTTTGTGAATCACCGGTCAACTTGGGTGGTCAATTGTCTATATGAAACATATTTCAATTAATCAAGTCTTAACAAGTTTGATTTCTTAACATGTTGGAAACATTTAATCATGTAAATATCAATCTCAATTAATATATATATAAACATGGAAAAGTTCGGGTCACTACAACAGGTTCTGCGCTAACATGGTGGAATACCTATCTAGAGCAAGTGGGACAAGATGATGCGTACGCACTACCGTGGTCAGCATTCAAGCACTTGATGAACGAGAAGTACCGTCCCAGAACCGAGGTCAATAAGCTCAAGACAGAACTTAGAGGGTTACGAACCCAAGGATTTGATATTACCACGTACGAAAGACGATTCACAGAATTGTGCCTATTGTGTCCGGGAGCGTTCGAAGATGAGGAAGAGAAGATCGACGCATTTGTGAAAGGATTACCGGAAAGAAACCAAGAAGATATAAGTTCACACGAGCCCGCCTCCATACAACAGGCATGTAGAATGGCTCACAAACTAGTGAACCAGATTGAGGAAAGAATTAAAGAACAGACGACTGAAGAGGCCAATGTGAAGCAAGTCAAAAGAAAGTGGGAGGAAAACGGTGATAAGAATCACCAATACAACAACAACAGCAATTACAATAATAATTGCAACAATTATCCCAACAATCGCAACATCAATCGTAACTACAACAAACGGCCCAACAACAACAACAACAACTACTACAACAATCATCCCAACAACATTAACAACCGTAACAACAACAAAAACAATCAGAAGCAGCTATGCCAAAGGTGTGAAAAGTATCACTCGGGGTTCTGCACCAAATTTTGCAACAAGTGTAAAAGAAATGGTCATAGCGCGGCGAAGTGTGAGGTCTACGGACCAGGGGTTAACAGAACGAAAGGAACAAATGGTGTCGGAAGGAGTAATGGCGGAGCAAGTAGTGTCGGAGCAAGTTATGCCAATGTAGTTTGTTATAAATGTGGAAAACCGGGCCACATTATTAGAAATTGCCCGAACCAGGAGAACACGAATGGACAAGGCCGCGGAAGAGTTTTCAATATTAATGCGGCAGAGGCACAGGAAGACCCGTAGCTTGTTACTGGTACGTTTCTTATTGACAATAAATCTGCTTACGTTTTATTTGATTCGGGTGCGGATAGAAGCTATATGAGTAGAGATTTTTGTGCTAAATTAAGTTGTCCATTGACGCCGTTGGATAGTAAATTTTTTACTCGAATTAGCAAACGGTAAATTAATTTCAGCAGAAAATATATGCCGGAATCGAGAAATTAAACTGGGTAGCGAAATATTTAAGATTGATTTGATACCAGTAGAGTTAGGGAGTTTTGATGTAATAGTTGGCATGGACTGGCTGAAGAAGGTGAAAGCAGAGATCGTATGTTATAAAAATGCAATTCGCATTGTACGAGAAGAAGGAGAACCCTTAAAGGTTTACGGAGAAAAGGGCAACATGAAGCTACATCTTATTAGTAATTTGAAGGCACAAAAACTAATAAGAAAAGGTTGCTATGCTGTTCTAGCACACGTCGAGAAAGTACAAACTGAAGAAAAGAGCATCAATGATGTTCCTGTCGCAAAAGAATTTCCCGATGTATTTCCGAAAGAATTACTGGGACTACCTCCACATCGATCTGTTGAATTTCAAATAGATCTTGTACCAGGAGCTGCACCAATAGCTCGTGCTCCTTATAGACTCGTACCCAGCGAGATGAAAGAACTATAAAGCCAATTGCAAGAACTATTAGAACGTGGTTTCATTCGACCAAGCACATCACCATGGGGAGCTCCTGTTTTGTTTGTCAAAAAGAAGGATGGTACATTTAGGTTGTGTATTGACTACAGAGAGTTGAACAAACTTACCATCAAAAATCGTTATCCACTGCCGAGATTTGACGACTTATTTGATCAACTACAAGGCTCGTCAGTTTATTCGAAGATCGATTTACGTTCTGGATATCATCAAATGCGAGTAAAGGAGGATGATATTTCAAAAACTGCTTTTAGGACGCGTTATGGTCATTACGAGTTTATGGTTATGCCGTTTGGATTGACTAACACACCAGCTGTATTCATGGACCTTATGAACCGAGTGTGTGGGCCATATCTTGAAAAGTTTGTCATTGTTTTCATCGATGACATACTTATTTACTCAAAGAATGATCAAGAGCACGAAGAACATTTGAGAAGAGTGCTAGAAGTATTGAGGAAAGAAAAACTGTACGCTAAGTTTTCAAAGTGAGCATTTTGGTTGGAAGAAGTTCAATTCCTCGGTCACATAGTGAACAAAGAAGGTATCCAGGTGGACCCGGCAAAGATCGAAACCATTGAAAAGTGGGAAACCCCAAAAACTTCGAAGCATATACGTCAATTTTTAGGATTGGCTGGTTACTACAGAAGATTCATCCAAGATTTTTCCAAAATAGCAAAACCCTTGACTGCATTAACGCATAAAGGGAAGAAATTTGAATGGAAGGATGAACAAGAGGAGGCGTTTCAATTATTGAAGAAAAAGCTAACTACGGCACCTATATTGTCATTGCCTGAAGGGAATGATGATTTTGTGATTTATTGTGACGCATCAAAGCAAGGTCTCGGTTGTGTATTAATGTAACGAACGAAGGTGATTGCTTATGTGTCTAGACAATTGAAGATTCATGAGCAAAATTATACGACGCATGATTTGGAATTAGGTGCGGTTGTTTTTGCATTAAAGACTTGGAGGCACTACTTATATGGGGTCAAAAGTATTATATATACCAGCCACAAAAGTCTTCAACACATATTTAATCAGAAACAACTGAATATGAGGCAGCGTCGGTGGATTGAATTGTTGAATGATTACGACTTTGAGATTCGTTATCACCCGGGAAAGGCAAATATGGTAGCTGACGCCTTGAGCAGAAAGGACAGAGAACTCATTCGAGTAAAATCTATGAATATAATGATTCACACTAACCTTACTACTCAAATAAAGGAGGCGCAACAAGGAGTTTTAAAAGAGGGAAATTTAAAGGATGAAATACCCAAAGGATCGGAGAAGCATCTTAATATTCGGGAAGACAGAACCCGGTATAGGGCTGAAAGAATTTGGGTACCAAAATTTGGAGATATGAGAGAAATGGTAGTTAGAGAAGCTCATAAAACCAGATACTCAATACATCCTGGAACGGGGAAGATGTACAAGGATCTTAAGAAACATTTTTGGTGGCCAGGTATGAAAGCCGATATTGATAAATATGTAGGAGAATGTTTGACGTGTTCTAAGGTCAAAGCTGAACATCAAAAACCATCAGGTCTACTACAACAACCTGAAATTCCGGAATGAAAATGGGAAAACGTTACCATGGATTTCATTACTAAATTGCCAAGGACTGCAAGTGGTTATGATACTATTTGGGTAATAGTTGATCGTCTCACCAAGTCAGCACACTTCTGCCAATAAGAGAAGATGACAAGATGGAGAAGTTAGCACGACTGTATTTGAAGGAAGTCGTCTCCAGACATGGAATACCAATCTCTAGTATCTCTGATAGGGATGGCAGATTTATTTCAAGATTCTGGCAGACATTACAGCAAGCATTGGGAACTCGTCTAGACATGAGTACTGCTTATCATCCATAAACTGATGGACAGAGTGAAAGGACGATACAAATGCTTGAAGACATGCTACGAGCTTGTGTTATTGATTTCGAAAACAGTTGGGATCGACATCTACCGTTAGCAGAATTTTCCTACAACAACAGCTACCATTCAAGCATTGAGATGGCGCCGTTTGAAGCACTTTATGGTAGAAAGTGCAGGTCTCCGATTTGTTGGAGTGAAGTGGGGGATAGACAGATTACGGGTCCGGAGATAATACAAGAAACTACCTAGAAAATCATCCAAATTCAACAAAGATTGAAAACCGCCCAGAGTCGACAAAAGAGCTACGCGGACAGTAAAAGAAAAGATATAGAGTTTAAAATTGGAGAAATGGTCATGCTTAAGGTTTCACCTTGGAAAGACGTTGTTCGATTTGGTAAACGGGGGAAACTAAATCCAAGGTACATTGGACCATTCAAGATTATAGATCGTGTCGGACTAGTAGCTTACTAACTGGAGCTACCTCAACAACTCGCGGCTGTACATAACACTTTCCACGTCTCAAATTTGAAGAAATGTTTTGCTAAAGAAGATCTCACTATTCTGTTGGACGAAATCCAAATAAATGAAAAACTTCAATTCATTGAAGAACCCGTCGAAATAATGGATCGTGAGGTTAAGAGACTTAAACAAAACAAGATACCGATTGTTAAAGTTTGATGGAATGCTCGTAGAGGACCTGAGTTCACCTGGGAGCGTGAAGATCAGATGAAGAAGAAATACCCGCATCTATTTCTAGAAGATTCGTCAACACTTTCAACAGCTTAAAATTTCGGGACGAAATTTATTTAACGGGTAGGTACTGTAGTGACCCAAACTTTTCCGTGTTTATATATATTAAATGAAATTTATATTTACATGATTAAGTGTTTCCAACATGTTAAGCAATCAAACTTGTTAAGACTTGATTAATTGAAATAGGTTTCATATAGACAATTAACCACCCAAGTTGACCGGTGATTCACGAACGTTAAAACTTGTAAAAACTATATGATGACTTATATATGGTTATATATATAGTTAACATGATATTATGATAAGTAAACATATCATTAAGTATATTAATAATGAACTACATATGTAAAAACAGGACTACTAACTTAATGATTTTGAAACGAGGCATATATGTAACGATTATCGTTGTAACGACATTTAATGTATATATAACATATTAAGAGATATTAGCACATCATAATATCATGATAATATAATAATTTAAAATCTCATTTGATATTATAAACATTGGGTTAACAACATTTAACAAGATCGTTAACCTAAAGGTTTCAAAACAACACTTACATGTAACGACTAACGATGACTTAACGACTCAGTTAAAATGTATATACATGTAGTGTTTTAATATGTATTCATACACTTTTGAAAAACTTCAAGACACTTATCAAAATACTTCTACTTAACAAAAATGCTTACAATTACATCCTCGTTCAGTTTCATCAACAATTCTACTCGTATGCACCCGTATTTGTACTCGTACAATACACAGATTTTAGATGTATGTACTATTGGTATATACACTCCAATGATCAGCTCTTAGCAGCCCATGTGAGTCACCTAACACATGTGGGAACCATCATTTGGCAACTAGCATGAAATATCTCATAAAATTACAAAAATATGTGTAATCATTCATGACTTATTTACATGAAAACAAAATTACATATCCTTTATATCTAATCCATACACCAATGACTAAAAACACCTACAAACACTTTCATTCTTCAATTTTCTTCATCTAATTGATCTCTCTCAAGTTCTATCTTCAAGTTCTAAGTGTTCTTCATAAATTCTACAAGTTCTAGTTTCATAAAATCAAGAATACTTCCAAGTTTGCTAGCTTACTTCCAATCTTGTAGAGTGATCATCCAACCTCAAGAAATCTTTCTTATTTACAGTAAGATATCTTTCTAATACAAGGTAATACTCATATTCAAACTTTGATTCAATTTCTATAACCATAACAATCTTATTTCGAGTGAAAATCTTACTTGAACTGTTTTCGTGTCATGATTCTGCTTCAAGAACTTTCAAGCCATTCAAGGATCCTTTGAAGCTAGATCCATTTTTCTCATTTCCAGTAGCTTTATCCAGAAAACTTGAGGTAGTAATGATGTGCATAACATCATTCGATTCATACATATAAAGCTATCTTAGTCGAAGGTTTAAACTTGTAATCACTAGAACATAGTTTAGTTAATTCTAAACTTGTTCGCAAATAAAGTTAATCCTTCTAACTAGACTTTTAAAATCAACTAAACACATGTTCTATATCTATATGATATGCTAACTTAATGATTTAAAAACTGGAAACACGATAAACACCATAAAACTGGATTTACGCCGTCGTAGTAACACCGCGGGCTGTTTTGGGTTAGTTAATTAAAAACTATGATAAACTTTGATTTAAAAGTTGTTATTCTAGGAAAATGATTTTTATTATGAACATGAAACTATATCCAAAAATTATGGTTAAACTCAAAGTGAAAGTATGTTTTCTAAAATGGTCATCTAGACGTCGTTCTTTCAACTGAAATGACTACCTTTACAAAAACGACTTTTAACTTATTTTTCCGACTATAAACCTATACTTTTTCTATTTATATTCATAAAATAGAGTTCAATATGAAACCATAGCAATTTGATTCACTCAAAACGGATTTAAAATGAAGAAGTTATGGGTAAAACAAGATTAGATAATTTTTCTCATTTTAGCTACGTGAAAATTGGTAACAAATCTATTCCAACCATAACTTAATCAACTTGTATTGTATATTATGTAATCTTGAGATACCATAGACACGTATACAATGTTTCGACCTATCATGTCGACACATCTATATATATTTCGGAACAACCATAGACACTCTATATGTGAATGTTGGAGTTAGCTATACAGGGTTGAGGTTGATTCCAAAATATATATAGTTTGAGTTGTGATCAATACTGAGATACGTATACACCGGGTCGTGGATTGATTCAAGATAATATTTATCGATTTATTTCTGTACATCTAACTGTGGACAACTAGTTGTAGGTTACTAACGAGGACAGCTGACTTAATAAACTTAAAACATCAAAATATATTAAAAGTGTTGTAAATATATTTTGAACATACTTTGATATATATGTATATATTGTTATAGGTTCGTGAATCAACCAGTGGCCAAGTCTTACTTCCCGACGAAGTAAAAATCTGTGAAATTGAGTTATAGTCCCACTTTTAAAATCTAATATTTTTGGGATGAGAATACATGCAGGTTTTATAAATGATTTACAAAATAGACACAAGTACGTGAAACTACATTCTATGGTTGAATTATCGAAATCGAATATGCCCCTTTTTATTAAGTCTGGTAATCTAAGAATTAGGGAACAGATATCCTAATTGACGCGAATCCTAAAGATTGATCTATTGGGCCTAACAAACCCCATCCAAAGTACCGGATGCTTTAGTACTTCGAAATTTATATCATATCCGAAGGGTGTCCCGGAATGATAGGGATATTCTTATATATGCATCTTGTTAATGTCGGTTACCAGGTGTTCACCATATGAATGATTTTTATCTCTATGTATGGGATGTGTATTGAAATATGAAATCTTGTGGTCTATTGTTACGATTTGATATATATAGGTTAAACCTATAACTCACCAACATTTTTGTTGACGTTTAAAGCATGTTTATTCTCAGGTGAATACTAAGAGCTTCCGCTGTTGCATACTAAAATAAGGACAAGATTTGGAGTCCATGTTTGTATGATATTGTGCAAAAACTGCATTCAAGAAACTGATTTCGATGTAACATATTTGTATTGTAAACCATTATGTAATGGTCGTGTGTAAACAGGATATTTTAGATTATCATTATTTGATAATCTACGTAAAGCTTTTTAAACCTTTATTTATGAAATAAAGGTTATGGTTTGTTTTAAAAATGAATGCAGTCTTTGAAAAACGTCTCATATAGAGGTCAAAACCTCGCAATGAAATCCATTAATATAGAACATTTTTAATCAATAAGAACGGGACATTTCAAACGAGTGGGTAAACCCAAGGAATATTTAGATTTCACATTAATAAGTTACATTGTACATTCTTCGAATCTGATTCAACAGACATTTACTATCCTACTTACATCCACAAGATATACGAATCTGTTCATCACAAAATAACCATTTTCATTCAATTTCATATTTGGATTTTGACCTATCAGAATCCAACAAGTGGCATAATGAAGAAAACATTGGACAAAATAAAATTTGTTAGAAACAGAAAAATTTAACTATGAGAAATTTTGTTAAGAATCCACGCTAACTGATCCTAGCTAACTGTTCCTAGCTAACTGATTACATTTTATTTATCGCAGTTTATTTATTGCAATTTAATTATCGCAATTTTATTTATCGTCATTTAATTTCTGTTATTTATTTTACGCACTTTAAATATCAGGACACGTATACAAGGTTTTGACATATCATATCGACGCATCTATATATATTATTTGGAATAACCATAGACACTCTATATGCAGTAATGCTGGAGTTAGCTATACAGGGTTGAGGTTGATTCTACAATAATATATATAGTTTGAGTTGTGATCGAGTCTGAGACATGTACACGGGTCACGATACGTATTAATTAATTCGAATATTATAAATTAAACTATATATGAATTATTGGACTGTTAACTGTGGACTATCGAATGTGGACTATCGAGATTGGACAATTAAAAATGAATTAAAATATTGACTATAACATATGAAACTAAATAATTCTTCAAGTTTGCCACTTGATTTCATCTTAAACCTCATTTGTATCTTGACGATTACAATCTGCGTTAAAACCTTTTATAATTCTTGAAAACACCTCAATCGAGAGGATGAACCAACCGCACTTCATCTACAGAAGGAAAGATTGATGCATATAGTTATGCACTTGAAAACACTCAGAGCCTGAGTAAACGTTTAATACGTATTTGTGCTAGCTTCTTTGGCATTGTTATTACCGAAAATCACTTTGCAATCCCATTCCAAAGTAGCCAATTTTGTCACAGCTTCAGCAAATAAATTTCGGCTTTTCATTCGAATAAACTCTATTATAACTTTGATATATAAGATGCCATTCGTCATCGTTACCGGGGAACCGTTTATATTCCATCACGTTAGCAGCAAACTTACCAGCAACTTCATTGATCTTTGATTTTCCGAAAAATCATTATATTTATCAAAACCCTATCCGCATCTTATAGCGAGAATTGCCATACCAAATACCGAGAACTAGCAATCAGTATTTTGAAATCTCGTAACGTTACTATATCAACAGTTATATGTATATATAACATGTATATCTTAGAATTATAATCTTCCATTCGGAAATTTTGAAAAGCAACCAGCCTACGAATCATTACATTAAACTTTGAAAAAGCTGAAGGAAGCAACAGAAACTGTAGACAACCGTAAAAGACATTAATCGTCGGAAGTTTGATGATAAAGAAGGGAGTATTAGGAATGCTCGATAGAAAATTTGGTACTGAAAAACGGGTTGAGCTAACCATGAAGGAGACCAAGGACAAATACAAGGACCAAACCCTATATTCAAAGAATCCAGGTAATTCTGGATTCGATGAAATCTTTAGAGAATATCATGCTCTGAAGTCATGTTAAAATCTTGTGAAAAATCTTTCTTCATCAACTTTTGAACTTAGAAATTCCAAAATATCATCATAAATATCTTCGATATTTCTGAAGATATTTTCATAAATATTCTCGTCCGAAATTATATACCTCTTCGTGCTATCTGTATTACATTATATTGGAAACTTCTGTAAAACCTAAGCATAAATTATGAATGAATTCTGGAGAAGTGTTAAGAATTAGAGCATGAGTTAGTATAATATAATGATGCTTGGCCAACGTGATTATATTACAGTAAGTCATGCTGGACGTTCTATTGGAGCATGATGATTCACAGATCATAACGTCATCATGTGCCATGTTACATAACTCTTTCATTTTACTTAACTCCCGAACATATCAAGAAAATGTATTCTTGATGGTTCTATCTTCTGGGATATTGGTAAATTTGAAAATCAAATTGTGCTATCACGTTCCTTCCTGCATAGAACATTATAATCATTCAAAACTCTATATCTAAAAATTCTGAACCATTATTCGCTTGACTTGAAGTCGGGAAGAGAAAACAAGAGCATGGAGCTCTGAAAAATAAAGGAAAATATAAAGCCAATCACAAACACAGGAATTACAAACCGTGTATATCAATGTTTATCGCAACATAAAGACACGGGAGAATTAAAAACATTATAACCCTAAGGGCGAAGTAGAAGAAAACAGATTCCTCCGGTGGTAATTGGAAAAGGAGAATGATTGTTGCGATAGTGAGGAAAAGAACAAGAATCAGAATTGGATTAAGCATTTTCACAATCTTTTGAATTTGGAAATTGAGTATAGAAGTGGTGAAAAATAATGGAATGGAAAAGGTAAATTTATAATGGAAATATCAGATGTAGTAATCAGGACAGATCATCGCATTTAATTAAAGAGATCCTAATTTCCTTAAATCTCGAAGAAACAGATCTTATAGATTTTCAAGATTTTCTTTAAATCCCTTGAATTCCGAAATTCAATCATGACTACGTCACCGGCTAAGACGAACATACAATTATTCAATTCACTCTTTTATGATCACTTCATTCGTGCTCTTCGAATAATCGAATCGATTTATCTATATTTTTCAATGATGATAAAACTCTAATTATCAACTCATATTCGTCGCGAAAACATTTTTATTGTTAACCATGACCACCTCACTTAAATTTCGGGACGAAATTTCTTTAACGGGTAGGTACTGTGACGACCCGAGAATTTTTGACCAAATTTAAACTTAATCTTTATATGGTTTCAACACGATAAGCAAAGTCTGTAATGTTGAGTCTTAAAATGTTAGAACTGTCTACATGAATGCATTTGACCTTTGACCATTTCAGACAATTCACGAACAATTGTGTGTAAATAAATAAGTAAATAAATATATATGTAAATATAAATATAGGTGTTTAATTAATATAATACCATTTAATCATTCGAATTAAATATGTAGAGTAATATACAAAATAATTAAAATGTTATTAAAATAAATATATATAGTATATATATATGAATTCTATATATTGTAATATTCAATATATGTTAGTATATATATTACATAAATAATAAAATGTAATATTAATATAATAAGTCTAATTATAAGTTAAATTATAGTAGTTGTAGTAATATTATTATTACTTTCAATATTAGCATTTATATTAGTAATTATCAATATGAAAATGAATATATATAAACTGTTATATTATTATTATTATTACTAATATTATTATGATTAGTATTATTATTAGTACCAATACTAATATTATCATTATCATTATTATTTACTTTTATTCTTATTATTATTATTACTATTACTAAAAAGAACCATTTTTGTTTAATACTATCATTATCATTATTTTATCCTTTTATTCATTATTATTGGTAGTATTAGTATTATTTTGATTATTACTTCTATTATTATTATTATTAATATTATTATTATTATTAAGTAGTATATTAATATTATTAAAATATTTATATCTATTAATTATTATTATTAATTATAAATTATATGAGAAATCATATACAGATACAAATTTAGGAGGATCGACATCAGCTATTTTAATCTTTGTCTTTCTATTAGATATTACATCACAAAATTGTACGAACGAATTTTCTTTCCCTATCACTTTTGTTTTATTTCAATTGTTTTGTATCTCTTCCTGAACAAATTCGTCCTTCCTGTCTTGTTTTTGGTTATCTGTCCATCTCAATTAATCACATCATGTTCTACTCCAATTATTCAGTCCAATTTATATATTACAACTGCAGCTCGTATACTTTTGTTTCAAACCAAGAAAACACCACTCTACAATTACCCTACCATCATGAGCAGCACCGGACCTCCACCTGTACCGTAGGTTCCACACTACCGGTTAACCCATCATTGTGAACTCACACCATGAAATCACCATCGAACCTAGGCTAAGACATACGTAACATCACCACCACACGCCACCAACATGATCACCATCTACCACCATGCAAAAACACCACTATCACCTCTTTACTTTCATCTCCTCCTTCGTGAACAACCGAACGAACCACCTTCAAACATTGTTGCTGCTACTATTTTTATTTTCTGTTTCAATTCAGGTACACATCGACAATCATCACCATTTTCATCCACCCTGTAACCACCATCAATTATCATAACTGTGCTACTATAACCCGTTTTATGATTTGATCGAATGAGGCTGCTGCGATAAATTTGTTTATGTTTTAAACGCCTCTTTGTTGATCCCATTCATATAATCGAAATTAAAAATGCACAATCATTATGTGAAACAAAAAGGAAGGTAGTCCACACAAAATATTATATTACAAAGAGTTAAAGGTTTATCATTAGTGGGGCAATTATTAAAGTGAGGGACCTATGTCAATTCATTTACCACTGAAAGTCTATATTGTGATCAACATGTATTTGTTTTATTTTCAAAAGTCTCGATGGACCCCTATAGTTTAGATGCTGTAATTATTAAAATGAATACATAGTGTGGATGATACGAACCCTTTTATTGTTTTGCCATTAGATCGTTTAACTTTAAGTCATAAAGCCTTTGAGTCTTTAGGCGGTTCAATTGCTGTACACATCATCCGTCTAACAAAGTGACTAGGAGGTTACTTACTTGTTTCCAATCCTAAACCGTTCGATGGTACAAGATGTTTAGAAGATGATAACGATGTTTCAAAGTTGATGGTGAATATGATAATGGTACATGATTAAGAGGGTAATAATATGATTTTTATAATGAATGTGTTGATGATGATAATTGGTAATGATGAAGGTAAATAACAAGTGATCTGATAATGATTAACTTGATGGGGACGGTGGACAATGACGATGATAAATGATGATGAAGAACCCAAGTTATAACCTGCTTTATTTATTTTCCTTTTCCTGATTCCCGGTACTGGATTGGATCGTGAAATACAAGTTGTTGGGCTTGATTAAATTGTACTTGGGCTGAAGTTAAGCTCCTTTTTTCAGATGGGACGTAAATGACGAGGAAGAATTGTCATAACATTTAAGATGATGAAAATACTGAAAGAGAGTGATTAGGATAAAGATGATGTTTAGGATAAACAAAAATAGAGATGATGATGTTTCAATATGATCGATGATGAAAACAGTAAATAGGAAACAATGATGATAATGGTTTGATGATAATTAAGATGATTAAGATATAATGGTGATAAGGGTTACGAATGAAAGTGATAGTTTAAGATATTAATAATAATACCCGATATGATTGAGTGATGATCATATAAGAAGATGATGAATTATATGATACATAAAATCATGATAATAAGTGATGATATTAGGATGGTGATGAGGTATTGATGATGATTATGATGGTTATTATGATGATAAGTAGATTATGATGATACTTGATGGTGTCATTATGATGATGGATATTGGTATAATTAGGATGTTATCGGGTTAGCGGGACGTCGCAGGTTCAAACCCGGACTTGGGCATTTTTTTTGGACTACTTCTTTGAGGTAGTTACTTATCCATTCATTTTATTAATATTATCATCTTATTATTATTATTATTATTATTATTATTATTATTATTATTATTATTATTATTATTATTATTATTATTATTATTATTATTATTATTATTATTATTATTATTATTATTATTATTACTATTATTATTACTATTATTATTTTATTATTATTATTATTATTATTATTATTATTATTATTATTATTATTATTATTATTGTTATTATTAACATATAACATTTTATTATTAGTATTATCATTATTTTAGTATTATTATAATTATTATTTTAACAAACAAAAGTTACTTATATAAAAATATATTCTACTACATGTATCATGACGATATTAATATTACATGCTATTTTCTTTAAAATGATATTATCTATAATTATCTAACATTAATTAATTTACATAGCATATATAAATATGTTTTTGAGTATATATAATCATATAGATAAATATTAATTTTAGAACATTATAAAGTATTTGTAATAAATAATATGCATTAAAATACTTTAATAAAAATTTAATATATAATATATAATATATATAAAATAGTTACAATTAAACTATTTATTAACATGACATAAAAATTATTAATGTATTAATATATAAACTTGTTTTGATGGTGATTAGGTGTTTTAATATATATAACCGATATAGGTTCGTGAATCCAAGGTCAACCTACTCTAGTTAAATGATGTCATATGTATTTTTACTACAAAATACAGTATAGTGAGTTTCATTTGCTCCCTTTTAGTCTTTACATTTTTGGGACTGAGAATACATGCGATGTTTTTACAACTGCTTTATTAAATGCTTTTGAAATATATTTTGAACTGCGAATACATGAAATGCTTTTATAAGTGTTTGACGATATATTTTATAAGTGTTTGAACTGCGGATTATTGTTGAATTATGTGGACATGATAATTGCCACCGTTGAATTATGTGGACATGATAATTGCCACCGTTGAATTATGTGGACATGATAATTGCCACCGTTGAATTATGTGGACATGATAATTACCACCCTTGAATTATGTGGACATGATAATTGCCACCATTGAATTATGTGGACATGATAATTGTCACCAATTGATATGAATGTTATGTATCGAGAGAATGATTTTTATACACTGGTTATGTGTATGTTATTTTTGTGCACGAGATATGTGTACGGTTACTAAGATTTATGAAAGATAATTTCGTACGTGAGAAAGGTGTACTATATTTAAAAGATATCGCATATACATTACAGGTGGGTATAGGATTCGGGCCCATTTGTACCATGCAGCATTTAAATCTTGTGGTCTATCAAAAATTACAGAATTTTTATTGTTTTATGATAAACTTATGAATTCACCAACCATTTGGTTGACACTTTAAAGCATGTTTATTCTCAGGTATGAAAGAAAACTTCCGCTGTACATTTGCTCATATTACATGGAGTCGTTTATGGAATATAGAGGTCAGAACCTCGCAATGGAACCAACTGTTGAAGACTTCGTCCAGATGGATTAGGACGGGGCATTTCAATAGATACAACAACCCATCATACATGCTATCCTACTATTACTTCGATTGCTACTATTCTTCCCCGTTAATAATCACCATCATTTGTTACAGTTTATAAGGAACCTGAGACCAAACATCACCACCATTCGAAAACCACAATATCACCATGAAACCCTTCATTTTTTTCTCTGACCTGATAACCACAAACCACCATCATCGATTTTTAAGTCCAACCCAACACCGCTGTTAAAGCTACTGCTATGCCTCTTTTACTGTTGCAACAAAACCCAACATAACCGCCACCCTTCACCACTCCACTTTGATCACAATTATCATGAATCAACCTACTGTTCCGGTTTTATTTCAAACACTAACACCACCCTGAAACTGCAGCTGCTATAATACTTGTCTCTATCGCTTCCTTCATTTATTTTAACTGCAGCCCTACTGTACGTCGCTACTGCTGTCTTTTAGCCATCCCAAACCGTCACCTTTTGGAGCCCAACATTATTAAACAATGAACTGCTGTACTACTGTAACCTTTTGCTATTATATTTTTTTGTTTTGTTCGATGCATTGGAACAAGAAAAGAGTGCAGTTGTTGAACGAAGCTGTACCACACTTTTGTTTGAGGTTTTGTCCACTTAAGAACATAGAATATTAGAAAACTTATTTAAATTGCAAGTGGAACCAAATAAGAATTCATGGCAGACCGTAAGGGACCACATATAGGGACGTTTTGATTTTTTTTATGATGAATACGATGGATTAGGTGAGACGTTATTGATGACAGCTTTCTTGTTTACTTTTGAACTAAGAGAATTGTTATTTTCTTGTAGACTGCATATTAAACTATGATAATAATGACTGGGTCATAAAACAAATCTAATCATTTTATATTCAGCTGTATTATGGGTTCTGCTAACGGGTTATGTTCCAAAAATTTTTGCTTTCCATCGAGCCCAAATTCATCACACCCGCTCATTTCAATTAAGTTGATGATAACTTAGTATGATTTTTATTAAGTTTATGATATACGCATATAAAAGATGATGATCATCATCATAAATACTAGCAATGATGTTTGATATTGATGATGATGATAGTATTCGGTGATGATGTTTAGAATGATGATGATGACGAGAGATATTCGAATAATGATATACGAAATGATTATAATCCTGAAAATGATGATGGTGTTGGTACTAAGATGATTATGATGCATGATAGATAATGGATCAACGACCCCACTTTGTTTTCTAGTTAGTTCACGAAAACAAATACTAGATATTAAATCGAATTTGACTATATCTGTTTCGGGCTGCTATTCGAAATACCAACTACACTTCATGTTGTTTGGGCCGTGATTTTTATTTGAACTATCTAATTGGGCCGTGTGATGTTTAATTGTTAGGACGTTTTCATTCCTGGGCCATAACAAAATCCCACATGTTACTCATTTGAAGATGATAACATTATGATGAAGATGATGATCGACTGTGTTTATGATAAATGATGATGGTGTTACATAAGCATAGGTTAATGATGATGATGGTATAATGGTTAGGGTAATGAAGATGATAGTTTAAGTTAGATGATGGTTTGAGATTATTTGAGGTGATAAGATTAATTACGAATAAATGATGTGAAGATGAGTATGATGATAGAAGGAAATGAAGTTAGATGACGATGAAAGTTGTAGAAGAAAAAGTAAACACAAAAATAGTTCAATGGTTTGGATTGTTATCGGGTTAGCGGGACGTCGCGGGTTCAAACCCGGACTTGGGCATTTTTTTTAAGACTACTTCTTGGAGGTAGTTACTTATTTACTTACTATTGTTATTACCTTATTATCCATTATCATTATCATTATTATTACTATTATTATTAGTAATATTATTAACATTAGTAGTAAGATTATTAGTATTATAGTTGTTATTATTATTATTATTATTATTATTATTATTATTATTATTATTATTATTATTATTATTATAGTTATTATTATTATTATTATTATTATTATTATTATTATTATTATTATTATTATTATTATTATTATGATTATTATTATCATTTATTATTAAAAGATAGCATTTTTATTAAAATTTTCATTACTAATAAAGTTATCATTTTTATTAAAACTATCATTTCATTTATCAATATTAGTATTATTATTATTTTATCATTAACATTATTTTTATTATTACTATTATTATTAACATTATTTTTAATACATAAAAACATATTTGATACATAATTATATTGTATTACATAAAATATTGAATAAACATATTAATATTATTTATATAAATACTTAGATATAACAAACGATTGACTTTTAAATATAACACTAAACAAATATATATATGTAAATATGGATATACTAATATAACTATATAAATAATAATCATTTTAATATATACATAAATTATATATATATATATATATATATATATATATATATAATATATAAATTAAGATATAATAAATAAAAAAATTGTTCAGTTACGATTATATGCTTTAATAAATATGTACAAACGATATAGGTTCATGAATCTGAGGCCAACCTTGCATTTTGTTCAATGCCGTCATATGTATTTTTACTACAAAATACAGTATAGTGAGTTTCATTACTCCATTTTTAAATGCTTTTGCAATATATATTTTTGGGACTGAGAATACATGCGCTTTTATAACTGTTTTACAAAATAGACACAAGTAATCGAAACTACATTATATGGTTGAATGATCGAAGCCGAATATGCCCCTTTTTGCTTGGTAGCCTAAGAATTAGTAAACCGATCTACTAATTGACGCGAATCCTAAATATAGATCTATTGGGCCTGACAAACCCCATCCAAAGTACCGGATGCTTTAGTACTTCGATGTTGTTTTATCATGTCCGATTGATGTACCGGAATGATAGGGAATATTCTTATATGCATCCTGTTAATGTCGGTTACCAGGTGTTCAATCCATATGAATGATTTTTATCTCTATGCATGGGACGTATATTTATGAGAAATGGAAATGAAAATCTTGTGGTCTATTAAAATGATGAAAATGATCGATTATGATAAACTAATGAACTCACTAACTTTTTGGTTGACACTTTAAAGCATGTTTATTCTCAGGTATGAAAGAAATCTTCCGCTGTGCATTTGCTCATTTTAGAGATATTACTTGGAGTCATTCATGACATATTTCAAAAGACGTTGCATTCGAGTCATTGAGTTCATCAAGATTATTATTAATTGAATTATAGTTGGATATATTATGAAATGGTATGCATGCCTGTCAACTTACGATGTGATGAAAGTTTGTCTTTTAAAAACGAATGCAATGTTTGTAAAATGTATCATATAGAGGTCAAGTACCTCGCGATGTAACCAAATGTTGATGACTTCGTCCAGATGGATTAGGACGGGTCACTACAATCATCCTCCTTCACCCGCATTTGATGATCCCTGGAACGTAAATCGATCTTCGAATAAACTGACGAACCTTGTAATTGGTCAAATAAGTCATCGATTCTCGGTAGTGGATAACGGTTCTTGATGGTAAGTTTGTTCAACTCTCTGTAGTCGATACATAACCTGAATGTACCATCTTTCTTTTTGACAAACAAAACAGGAGCTCCCCACGGTGATGTGCTTGGTCAAATGAAACCACGCTCTAAAAGTTCTTTTAATTGGCTTTGTAACTCTTTCATTTCGCTGGGTGCGAGTCTATATGGCACACGAGCTATTGGTGCAACTCCAGGTACTAGATCTATTTGAAATTCAACAGATCGATGTGGAGGTAGTCCCGGTAATTCTTTCGGAAATACATCGGGAAATTCTTTTGCGACGAGAACATCATTGATGTTCTTCTCTTCGGTTTGTACTTTCTCGACATGTGCTAGAATAGCATAGCAACCTTTTCTTATTAGCTCTTGCGCTTTTATATTACTAATAAGATTTAGCTTCGCGTTGCTCTTTTCTCCGTACACCATTAAGGGTTTTCCTTTTTCTCGTACAATGCGAATTATCACATCAAAACTCCCTAATTCTACTGGTATCAAATCAATCTTAAATGTTTTGCTAACCAGTTTAATTTCTCGATTCCGACATATTTTATCTGCTGAAATTAATTTACCGTTTGCTAATTCGAGTAAAAATTTATTATTCAAAGGCGTCAATGTACCGCTTAGTTTAGCACAAAAATCTCTACTCATATAGCTTCTATCCGCACCCGAATCAAATAAAACATAAGCAGATTTATTGTCAATAAGAAACGTACCCGTAACAAGCTCTGGGACTTCCTGCGCTTCTGCCGCATTAATATTGAAAACTCTTCTGCGGCCTTGCCCATTAGTATTCCCTTGGTTTGGGCAATTTCTAATAATGTGGCCCAGTTTTCCACATCCATAACAATCTAAGGCGGAATTATTTGTTTCGACATTATTTGTTCCTTTATTTTTGTTATTCTTCGGTCCGTAGACCTCACACTTCGCCGCGCCATGACCATTTCTTTTACACTTGGTGCAAAATGTCGTGCAGAACTCATTCAGATGGTACTCTTCACACCTTTGGCGTGGCTGTTTCTGCTTCTTGTCGTTATAGGATTGTTGTTGTTACGGTTGATATTGTTGTTGGGACGATTGTTAAAGTTGTTGTTGTTGGGATGGTTTTTGTTGCATTTGTTGTTTCGAAAAATGGTACGATTGTGGTTGTGATTTTGGTATTGATTGTTGATGCGATAGTTACTGTTGTTGTGTTGGTGACTCTTGTCACTGTTTTCTTCCCACTTCCTCTTGACTTGCTTCATTTTGACCTCCTCGACCGCCTGCTTTTTAATCCTTCCCTCAATCTGGTTTATAAGTTTGTGAGCCATTCGGCTTGCCTTTTGCATTGAAGTGGGCAAGCTCGCACTCACATCCTCCTGAATTCTCTCTGGTAACCCCTTTACAAACGCATCGATTTGCTCTTCTTCATCTTCGAACACTCTTAGACACAATAAACATAACTCAGTGAATCGTCGTTCATATGTGGTGATATCGAATCCTTGCGCTCGTAATTCTTTAAGCTCTGTTTTGAGCTTATTGACTTCTTTTCTGGGATGGTACTGCTCATTCATCAAGTGTTTGAATGCTAACCACGGTAGTGCGTAAGCAGCATCTTGTCCCACCTGTTCGAGGTTGGTGTTCCACCATGTTAACACAGTACCTGTGAAGGTATGCGTGGTGTACTTTACCTTGTATTCTTAAGCACATTTGCTTATAGCAAACACGGATTCGACCTTCTCGGTCCAACGTTTCAGTCTGACTGGTCCTTCAGTCCCATCGAATTCCAGAGGCTTACAGGCAGTGAAAGCCTTGTAGGAGCATCTTACACAGTTTCCTGGGGAGTTAACTCCACTGCTAGACCCTGAATTATTGTTATTGTTTTGCATTGCAGCCTGTACTGCGGCTTTGTTTGCAGCAAGGAATGCACGAAAATCTTCTTCGTTCATATTCAAGTTCTGTTGAGTAGTCGGTGCCATTGCCTTCAAAAATAGCCAAAAGAGTTAAGTTAATCATATAGAATATTAGGAGTAGTTAATAGTATTTCGTAGCATAATATGAACTTATTTATAAAAGTCTTTTCTTCATATTAGTATTTTATAATTTTTAGTTCGGGTAGTACCTACCCGTTAAGTTCATACTTAGTAGCTAATATACAATTCAACTACTACAATTCTATATGAAAAACTGATTACAATAATATTACATTCAAACTTTTATACAATATTTTACAAATGTACAATATCGCTATTTTACATATAGCATGAAATATAGTACACAATAACTTCGATACAAGGCACTCGTGTAGACCATTCTAGTTTAACGCAAGTCATTCAGCAAAGGCAATCAAGACACGTAATTCGTAGGTCCAGAAACAAGTCATGCATTCGGGTTTTACTAATACTATGTCCCATCCTTGGTCTTGTGGAAAATAACTGTGGTGACCATTGGCTAGGCAGCATGTTGTAACGTCGTCAAAAGGACGGGGGTTACGTAATGCCCAACAGCCCCGTAACAATCTAAAAATCTTGTTTCTCACCCTAACTACTGAATCCGTCACTTGTGGAAATGTTTTATTTAACAGTTGTAATCCGATGTTCTTTTTCTCAATTTGGTGAGAAGCGAGCATCACTAACCCATAAACATAACATGCTTCTTTAAGTTGCATGTTGGAAGCTCTTTCTAAAGAACGAAGTCCTATGTTGGGATTTGTGGAGTCAAAATAGGTTCTCAACCCGTAGCGTAAAATTGCATTTGGGTTCCCTGCACTTAATGCTTTAAAGAAAACATGGCGTAACTTAAGGTCTCCCCAATGTGATATACCCCATCTTTCAAAGGAAAGCCTTTTATAAACTAAGGCATGCCTGGAACGTCTTTCAAATGTTCGACAAACTAATTTCGACATAAACAATTGAGCCGATGAATCCTGATCGACTCTAGACAAAATTTCATCCATCATATCCCCTGGTAGGTCTTCTAAAATATTCGGTTGTCTATCCTTAACATCTATTTTGTGTATTTATACTGTAAAATAGATGAGGATTAGATTCGTAAAAGATAATTAACAAACAATACCAGCAATTTTTACATATATCATAAAAGTACTAGCACACTATAATACATATATTACAAAGCATGATTACAACTCTTTATTCTGACTCACTTGTTTCTTCCTCCTCGGACTTAGTTCGTTTAGCTAATTTATTAGGGATACATGGTGTTCCTCTAATATGAGCCGTCGTTTTCACAAATGGTCTAGGAAAACCTGGTGGTTTAGATGTTCCCGGGTTATAGTTAAAATTTAAGAAGTACAGATGTTTACGGTATACACCATCGGGGTATTTCATGTTAACATGAAGTTCATCGGTTTTGGACTCGCGTTTTTCTATTTTGATAGCTTTTCCCTTATTATTTTCTTTTGCCTTATTAAATTGAGCCGAGGTAATTTCTATAACATCATCGGAATCCTCATCGGGATCCGATTCATTAAAAAATTGGTAATTTCCCCAATATTTTTCCTTTTCAGCGGAGACACAACAAACCATTTTTAACTTTGGTCCATAAATTGATGATTTTCTTTTATTTATCTATTTTTCTGTGGTTCCTAATATTTCCTCCTCCGGAACCACTTCTTCCGGTTCCTCTTCTTCCGGTTCTTCTTCTTCTTCCGGATTTTGTGAATCTTCCCACGATTCATTCGACTCTTCATTATTATTAGGTGAGTCAATGGGATTTGTACTAGAGGTAGACATCTATCACACAATATCAAACACGTTAAGAGATTAATATATGACATAATATTTACATGTTAACAATATATAGTTTCCAACAAAAAGTGTTAATCCAGACTCACTAATGCATCCTAACAAACTCGGTTAGATACACTAATGTAAATTTCTGGTTCTCTAAGACCAATGCTCGGATACCAATTGAAATGTCCCGTTCATATCGATTATAAACATTTCATATTAATTGACTGCATTCGATTTTTAAAACAAACCATAACCTTTACTTTATCGATAAAGGTTTAAAAGATATAGCGTAGATTACCAAATAATGGTAATCTAAAGTACAACATTTACATACGACCATTACATAATGAGTTACGATAATATATTACAACAATTTATTTTTCGAATGCAGTTTTTCTTTAAACATTATCATACAAGCATGCTGACTCCGAATCTTGTCCTTAATTTAGCATGCAACAGCGGAAGCTCTTAATAATCACCTGAGAATAAACATGCTTAAAACGTCAACAAAAATGTTGCTGAGTTATAGGTTTACCCTATATGTATATCAATTTGTAATAATAGACTTCAAGATTTCACTTTTCATAAACATCCATCTCATATCAGGCATTTCGCAAACTGCATAGAGATAAAAATCATTCATATGGTGAACACCTGGTAACCGACCTTAACAAGATGCATATAGAATATCCCCATCATTCCGGGACTCCCTTTGGACATGATAAATTCGAAGTACTAAAGCATCAAGTACTTTGGATGGGGCTTGTTGGGTCCAATAGATCTATCTTTAGGATTCGCATCAATTAAGGTGTCTGTTCCCTAATACTTAGATTACCAGACTAAAAAGGGGCATATTTGGTTGAATAATTCAACCATAGAATGTAGTTTCATGTACTTGTGTCTATTTTGTAAAACATTTATAAAACTGCATGTATTCTCATCCCAAAAATATTAGATTTTAAAAGTGGGACTATAACTCACTTTCACAGATTATCAATTCGTCGAGAATTAGACTTGGTCATGGGTCGATTCACGAACCTATAACAAATATATACATATATATCAAAGTATGATCGAAATATATTCATACCATATTTTATTACGTTTTAACGATTTAAGTTTGTTAAGTTGACAGTCCAACGTTAGTAGTCCATAATTAATTATCCACAGTTAGTAGTACATAAATAAATCAATATATATATTATCTCGAATCAATCCACGACCCAGTGTATACAAGTCTCAGAATCGATCACAACTCAAAGTATATATATCATTTTGGAATCAACCTCAACCCTGTATAGCTAACTCGATCATTACCGCATATAGAGTGTCTATGGTTATTCCAAATAATATATATAGATGACGTCGATATGATATGTCAAAACATTGTTTACGTTTCTATGGTCTATCAATATTACATAATATATGTTAGAATACATTTATAATAAAATATAAGTTAGTTAAGTTATGGTTAGTATAGATTTGTAACAAAGTTTCACGTAGCTAAAACAAGAAAAAGTATCCAATTTTATTTTACCCATAACTTTTCGTTTTAAATCCGTTTTGAGTGAATCCAATTGCTATGGTTTCATATTGAATCAAATATTAATAATCTAAATATAAAAGTATAGGTTTATAGTCTGAAATATAAGTTACAAGCCATTTTTGAAAGAGATAGTCATTTCCGTCGAAAGAACGACATCTTGATGACCATTTTGAAAAACATACTTCCACTTTGAGTTTAACCATGATTTTTAGATATAGTTTCATGTTCATATGAAATATCATTTTCTCAGAAGAACAACTTTTAAATCAAAGTTTATCATAGTTTTTAATTATCTAACCCAATATAGCCCCCGGTTTTACTACAACGGCGAATGTCTGGTTTTACGGTGTTCTTCGTGTTTCCAGGTTTTAAATCATTAAGTTAGCATATCATATAGATATAGAACATGTGTTTAGTTGATTTTAAAAGTTAAGTTAGAAGGATTTACTTTGTTTGCGAACAAGTTTAGAATTAATTAAACTATGTTCTAGTGATTACAAGTTTAAATCTTCGAATAAGATAGTTATATATATATGAATCGAGTGATGTTATGAACATCATTAATACCTTAAGTATAGTAGGTAAACCTACTGGAAATGACAAAAAATGATCTAGAGCTTCAAAGGATCTTGGATGGCTTGAAAGTTCTTGAAGTAGAATCATGACACGAAAACAAGTTCAAGTGAGTTTACAACTGGAATTAAGATTGTTATAGTAATAGAAATTGAATCAAAGTTTGAATATGAGTATTACCTTGAATTAGAAAGATAACCTACTGTAAATAACAAAGATTTCTTGAGATTGGATAATCACTTGAAATGGATTTGCAAGGTTGGAAGTAAGCTAGTAAACTTGAAAGTGTTCTTGATGTGTTCTTGAGTTGTTATTTTGTAAGTTGGTTTATGTATGGATTTATGAGCTAGATTGATGTAGATTCTGATGAAGATGATGAAGAACACTTAGAACATCAAGAGAGAATTTGAGAGAGATGTGTTTGATGCAGAAAAGTTGGAATAAAAATGTGTTTGTGGTGGGTGAAAGAAAACGTGAATATGGAGTCAAGATATAGGCTCCATTAGTTTGATTTTTAGTGTAATCATTCATGCTAGTTGTCAAATGATGGTTCCCACATATTTGATGACTCATTAAGGCTGCTAAGGAGCTGATCATTGAGTGTATATACAAATAGTATATACCTTTAGAGGCTGGGTATTGTACGAGTACGAATACGGATTGAATATGAGTAAATAGTATTTACTGTAGTAAATAGTGTTTACTGTAGCAAATATTTTTTTACTGTAGCAAATAGTTTTCACTGTAGTAAATAGTATTTTACTGTAGCAAAGCGAAAATTTACTGTAGCAAATATTGTTTTACTATAGCAAATAGAATTTACTGTAGCAAATAGTATTTTACTTGTACATCTTTGATTTAATTGTATTTCTTATATATATATATATATATATATATATATATATATATATATAATAAAAACTTACATCATAAAAAATAAAATGATTATATAATCATCACAAGTTATGATGTGAATCATCAGGCAAACGGGGTGGTCAATTGTCTACATAAACTCATTTCAATTAATCAAGTTTTAACAAGTTTGATTGCTTAACATGTTGGAAATATTTAATCATGTAAATATAGTTTTCATTTAATATATAAACATGAAAAAGTTCGGGTCACTACAATAATAATGCTAAAGGAATTTGCACAGCTACGTGTCAAACGTTTACTCGGTTTCTGAGAGTTTTTTTTTAGGTGCATAACTATATGCATAAATCTTTTCTTCCGTAATGAAGTGCGGTTGGTTCATCCTCTCGATTGAGGTGTTTTAAAGAATCATAAAAGGTTTGAACGCATATTGTAATCGTCAAGATACAAATGAGTTTTAAGATGAAATTAAGTGGCAACTTGAAGAAATGTTTAGTTTCATATGTTATAATCAATATTTTAATTCATTTTAATTGTCCAATGTTATTAGTCCACAATTAGTAGTCCACAATTAGTAATTCAACAATTCATATATAGTTTAATATATAATATTTGAATTAATTAATGCGTGTCGTGACCCATTATATACATGTCTCAGACTCGATCACAACTCAAAGTATATATATTATTTTAGAATCAACCTCAACCCTGTATAGCTAACTCGAACATTACCGCATATAGAGTGTCTATGGTTATTCCAAATAATATATATAGATGAAGTCGATATGATATGTCAAAATATTGTATACGTGTCTCGATATTTAAAATGCGTAAATAACAGTATTTAAATGACGATAAATAAAGTGCGCAAAATAAATAACAGAAATTAAATGACGATAAATAAAATTGCGAGAATTAAAATTGCGATAATTAAATTGTAATAAGGAATTAATAGTTAGCTAGGAATAGTTTAGCTAGGATTTTGTTAGCGTGGATTATTAACAAAATTTCTCATAGTTAATTTGTTTGTTTCTAACAAATTTTATTTTTGTCCAATGTTTTCTTCATTATGCCACTTGTTGGATTCTGATAGGTTAATATCCAAATATAAAATTGAATGAAAATAGTTATTATGCGGTGAACGGATACTTATATTTATGGATGTAAGTAGGATAATAAATGACTGTTGAATCATATTCGAAGAATGTACAGTGTAACTTATTAATGTGAAATCTAAATATTCCTCGAGTATTACCTACCCGTTAAAATATTTTTACCATTAACAGTTTGTACAAAAGAATTTTCAATTACAATCTTTTTGAAAATATACAAACATATATATTTTCTTTAGATGTAATCATGGATTTAATGAGTCAATATGATATTAAACTCATTTGATTTACTGTTAGAACAAGAATATATAATCTCTAAAACATTAGAGATTACATAATCGCCATGTCGAACGAGGATAAATGATGTAGACGTCATGTAGAACGATGATTATACTCGAGGTACAGAATGAGATGTTGAGGCATGTGATGTTGAAACTTGGATTGTTGGTGGTACTGGTGTTGATGTTGGTGGTACTGTTAGTGCCGGTAATGTTGCTGAAACTGGTACGTTTTGCACCATATTTTCCAAGGCTACAACTCGGGCGTGAAGCTCGTTGACTTCTGCTATTACTCCGGGATGATTGTCGGTAGACACGAGCGAATGAATAAGGTTTAGAATCTGAGTTATGATATAGTCGTGGCGAGATACTCTGGAAATGAGAGAGAAAATGGTGTTTTGAACAGGTTCGCCGGTAAGTGCTTCAGGTTCTTCGCCAAGAGGTGAATTTGGTTGGCGGAAGGGATCGCCTTCTTCGCTCTCCATTGATTAAGTCGACTACGAACCCATCCTCAATTCATTCAGAATAGATGATGGCTAATTGGTTGATCCATTTCGGTCACACTGCTTTCGGAGCTCTATTAAAACTCCATATTGGAATCCGAGGGACTTGAACTAGTGGCGAGTTCCATTTTGTACGATTGAATAAAGGATTTTTCGATATGTAATGATTTTCGGCTATCGGATGGTATTCTAACTACATAGAATATATATATAAATAGAACAAAAGATTTTGTAGATTACGGAGGAATTTACGAAATATGTCAGGCAAAGTTTACAGTAACAGATACGCTAAGATATGAATTTTGTATATACACTATTCATGCAATCAATGCAGTAAGACGTGTCTAGACTAAGAATGATAAGCAGGTAATTTTCTAAGGATGATAAGCAGATGGTTTCTGACTAGAATTGATAAGCAAAACTTTTTGACATGCAGACACGGTCGAAGTCCAGACTCACTAATGCATCTTAACAACTATCAGTTAGACACACTAATGCAAGACCTGGTTCGCTAAGACCACCGCTCTGATACCAACTGAAATGCCCCGTTCATATACATTATAAATGATTCACAATAGTTGATTACATCGCAAGGCATTTGACCTCTAAATGATACAATTTACAAATATTGCATTTGTTTTTAAAAGACAAACTTTCATTTCAACGAAAGTTGACAAACATGCATACTATCTCATAATATATTCAAACTATGAATGACTTATTATCAATCTTGATGAACTCAACGACTCGAATGCAACGTCTTTCGAAATATGCCATGAATGACTCCAAGTAATATCTTTAAAATGAGCAAATGCACAGTAGAAGATTTCTTTCAAACCTGAGAATTAACATACTTTCAAGTGTCAACCAAAAGGTTGGTGAGTTCATTAGTTTATCATAAACAATCATTTCCATTAATTTAATAGACCACAAGATTTTCATTTCTCATAAATATCATGCATCTACATAAAAATCATTCATATGGATTGAACACCTGGTAACCGACCTTAACAAGATGCATATAGAATATCCCTATCATTCCGGGACAACCTTCGGACATGATAAATTCGAAGTACTAAAGCATTCGGTACTTTGGATGGGGCTCGTTGGGTACAATAGATCTATCTTTAGGATTGGTGTCAATTAGGGTGTCTTTTACCTAATTCTTAGATTACCAGACTAAAAAGGGGCATATTTGGTTTAATAATCCAGTCATAGAATGTAGTTTTAAGTACTTGTGTCTATTTCGTCAAACATTTATAAAGCAGCGCATGTATTCTCAGTCCCAAAAATATATATTGCAAAAGCATTTAAAAAGGGAGCAAATGTGAAACGACCTGTCCATATTACTATAAACGCAGTACGTTTTCATTGGTCCCATAGCGAGGTATTTGACCTCTATATGATACGTTTTAGAAAATATTGCATTCGTTTCATAAAAAGTACATCATTATTATACATAATGCATGTTTTAAACAAGTGGGCGATTATTTAAGAAATAATCCCCAAAATACATCGGTTTCCAAATACTACGCACGTGATGTAACAGTCGAATATAATACACGACAAAGATTTTATTGAATGCAACACTTTATTTAAATAAAAGTATGAGACTCCATGCACAGCTTGCTCAGATAATGTAATAGCGGAAGACTTTCTTAAGGACCTGAGAATAAACATGCGTAAACAGTCAACACAAAGGTTGGTGAGATATATAGTTTTATCATCGATATAAATATAGACCACAAGATTTCATAGTTATAAATATATGTATACTCGCAAGTGTATAAAAGTATTCTATAAGTTGTTGAGCGCTTCGGTAACCATACTTAACCATTAATGTGGCATATTCCCATTATTATGAAATCTCCCTACACTGTACCAAGTGTAGTAAAAATGAAGTACTATGCAACAGTTTACGATACTAGAGCGACTAGCCCGGTTAGGGTTGTCAAACCCGATATATATATCAATAGGATTTGCTTATACATGTTCTTACAATATGTAAATATTAGTTACCGAGCTATCAGGGAAGATATACAAAGTGGTACAACTCAACGTAGAATATATTTGAAGTACTTGTGTCTATGGCGTAAAACATAAAATGCATGTATTCTCATCTCAAAATATTTGTAGAGTTTAAAAATGGGACTATATACTCATAGTAGTAAAAGTATATTAATAATAAGTTTTCAACTTATTAAAAATATGACCGTCGTCCTTGGATTCATGAACCTATAACAATAATAACGATTCAGATAATAATACGACATATGAATAAAATAAAGCAAGTTCATAGAATACTTATATAATAATTGTTAACATTTTATGTTAGTAGGCCATTGTTAGTAGTCCTTTGTTAGTAGTCCAAAATAGTCCGAAAAGTCCAACAGTCCAATAATCGGTATATATATATATATATATATATATATATATATATATATATATATATATATATATATATATATATATATATATATATATATATATATATATATATATATATATATAATCTTAGAATTACCCCACGACGTATTGTATACGTATTGTCTTTGCATCAACCCAGAGACATATTGTATACATATTGTCTTAGAATTAACTAAGACGTATTGTGTACGTATTTTCTTAGGATTTATCAAAACGTATTGTATACTTATTGTGTTAGGACGTACCAAGAATATTATTATACATATATACAATCACAGAATTAACCAAGATTATAATATTTTATTATACTACTGATAACATGTCCAAATATATATAGGATATAGGAAAGGTTAACATGGATATGGTTAATATAGTTTTTATAATATAAATTTCGTCCATACAACGTTAACTTTAGCATATTTTGTTTTGCTCACCAAATATTCATTACAACTCCGTTTAAAGTGAATCAAATTGCTATGGATTCATTAAGAAGTAATTCTACAAAAACAATTCAAAAAGTTCATCCCAAGTAGTAATTTTTAGAGATTTACCCTCTTTTTGTGTCGGTGGACAGATTTGGAAAAATTCCGGCATCCACCCAATATATGATTTTTGATAAAATACTTCCACTTTGTCTAAAATCATGAAAAAAATACTGGAAGTCTTATTTATATATATTAACATATTTCCAAAGTTTTAGCCTCGAACTCAAAGTCTAAGATAGGTTTTTAATTTCCAACCCAAAACAGCCCGCTTTTTACCGAATGGAGATTAAAGGATATATGTTAAGTTTCAAGGTGTTCTTCATATGTACAAGTTATAAGTTCTTATATTAACTTAATATAACATCATAATACATATAAATAAGTGTTATTAGAGTTAATTTATAAAGATTAGATTAGGTTTTCAAACAAGCTGGGTGTTCACCAAAACAAGTTCTAGTTTTTACAAGTTTTATAAGTATAATAAGATAGCAACTATACAAGGAATTGAACAAGGATTTTGAGAAGTATTTTACCTTGATTATGAAGAGGAAAGTTGCTGCAATTAAAGTATGATATGAGAGCATTCAAGTGTGTGTTTTTAGTTTAAGAAAATGTGGAGTAAACATGAGTTAAAATGGTCCTTATTTATAAGCTTATAATTTTGGCTTTTAGTGAAAATATCTAAGATAAGTTAAATTATATTAAGTCATGCATAACATATTAAATTGATTAGGTCATGGATGACATATTACACAAATAATTTCAGATTTCTATTGGTATATATCAATAGTAAATACTTCTAGAAGCTGTGTATAATACGGGTAAAAATACCGTATGAATGCGAGTAGAATTCTTTGAGAAAATTGAACAGAAATATGAGTATAGCTATCCTTTATATGTATTGGTATATTATAAAGTGTATTCAATACTTGTAAGGATGTATTTACACTCGTAATACATTATATGTAAATACGTTTTAACATAAGTTAATTACGTCGTTTAAATATTAATATATATATTCTTTGAAAACTCTTTAAATTAGTAGTATGAATATATATATATATATATATATATATATATATATATATATATATATATATATATATATATATATATATATATAATACTTTGTTAATATACTTAATGAGATATTTAATTATCATATTTTCAAGTTAAATATATATAAATCCATATATACACACAATAATTAAACAATTAAACAATTAAATTAAGTTATGACGTTCGTGAATCGTCAGAATAAAAGGGTGACCAAAAGCTTGTGTAAAACTCTTTTCGGAAGTTCAACATTTATTAAAATTCATTGCTTATCAAGTAGGAATTATATAAAGATTAAGTTTAAATTTGGTCGAAAATTTTCGGGTCGTCACAGTATCTACCCGTTAAAGAAATTTCGTCGCGAAATTTGATCGAGGTCGTCATGGCTAACAATAAGAATGTTATTATGACAAATATAAGTTGATTCATAGGGTTTTATCATGATTGAGAAATATGGATAAAATAATTCGATTACTCGAAACGTATGAGTGAAGCTATCGTAAAAGAGTGAAATGAGAAAATAGGGATTCGTCTTATCTTTTGACGTCATCACGATCTCCGGATTAAAGAAAATCTTTGTAATCTATATAAGATTTGATTCTTCGGCGATTAAGGAAATTATGATCCTCTTCGATTTAATGCAATAATCTGTCTCGATTTCTCTGTTGGGTATTTTACTATAAATCAACCTCCTACATTTCCTTATTTCCACATCTCCCATCTTTTATACTTTCTTCCTTTCTTCGTACTTCCAAAACATTCGTCAATATGCTCCATCCAGTTTTAATTCTTGATATATTCTTGACTATCACATCTGTCATTCTTCTTTTTCATCTTCCACCAGAGGAATCCGTTAATTTCTACTATGCTCTTGGGTTTATAGTGTTCTTAGTTTTCCCGTGTCTTTATATTGCTATACGCATTGATATACACGGTTTGTAATTTCTGCATTGTCTTCGTGCTTATATTTTTCCTTATATTTTGGAGTTTCCTGCTTCCGTCTTCTTTTCCCGACTTTAAGTTGTGATGACCCGGGAATTTCCAACTAAATTTAAACTTAATCTTTATATGATTTCGATACGATAAGCAAAGTATGTAGAATTGAGTCTAGAAAATTTTGGGAACAATGTTCATATATTCATTTAACCCCGACCAAGTTCCGACGATTCACGAACAACTACTTGTAAATAGTTACACATATATTTAAATAGATATATATATATATATATATATATATATATATATATATATATATATATATATATATATATATATATATATATATATATATATATATAGATCATCTCTATACGTGAATATTATTATATATATTGAAATGTATAAATATTCGATTATATAATTATTAGATATTAGATAAATAATAAATGATAAAATTAACATATTAAAGGTAATTCCAAGTTAATATTATCATTATTTCAATAAATATTAACACTAATATTAATATCAATATTATTAATATTATTAAAATTATAATATGAGATTTAATACATCTTGATATATTATATTATTATTATTACTAATATTATTGGTTATCATTACTAAAAATATTATCATTATTAATTAGTAATAAAATCATGATATTATTATTTGTAGTATTATTAATATAATCATAATTACAAATTATTATTTTTTTGATATTAATTGATATTGAATTAAAAGCTGCATTGACCTGTTAAATATCAAGAGTCGGATATATATACAAATTTAAAGACTTAATACTTCACCTCCGTTAACAATCACAATCAGCTTTCTATACTTTTGTCTTCTATCTCTAATCTTGTTACGAGATTGAAATTCAATCACGGATGCAAACGAAATCTGTTAGCAATCGTATTCAACTTTTATTTTTTTTCCTTGTTTGATTCTATCTGTCAACTCCTTCATATTTATGACAAACGATAAATTCCAGCTGTGAGATATGTTTTTCGAGTACCATTACCAACTATCTCTTACCATCTTCAAAATTTAGATATATGTATATTACATATGCTTGTTATTTACATATGCACGCGTACAACTTCACAAACTCATCCATTCTCCATCTCTCTCTATTTTCTTTTCGTGAATTCATCATCACCACTTGAATTATGTATATATAAGCATGCATACACAAAAATATAACTCACCTCATATTCTTATTTTTTTTTTCAATCACCATGTCAACCGAAACCACAACGAACCACTTCCTTTGGTCGCCACGTAGCTGTGTGCCGTTTATGTCCCTTGAATTTCTCACGAAAAACCACCCAAACCTTTGTTTTATTACTACTCGTCACCTGTCTTCTCTTTGGGATCACCAACCCACAATTACAACCACCATTTGGGCCACCAAGAACCACCACAACATATCGTTGGTTCACCACCGAACCTTCATTAATCTTCAAGTGAACACAAGACCCCCTTTTTGTTTACTACTTCTACTATACTTATTTATTGTTATGAATAACAATACCACCGTAAACCACCATTTCATTTTTATTTATGCATTCGAACCATCACCACCTCAACCCTCAACCGTATCATCACCCTACAACTACCACACGTCAACCTCCTCCTTGTTTTTCTATATCGTGAAACCCACTTCCAACCGTTACCTCTCATCATCACCTTCTCTATAAACACGCCACCTTGATCTCTTCTCCATTACAAACAACAATTGCAGCTGTGTTTTTTTTTCTTTTCTGTCACGAATATAATAGAAATACATTGGAGGTGAAACCATTATATTATGAGTTTAAGGATGATGACTATGAAAAACACAAAAGATGTATATGGAATGCTTCATCTAGTTGGCCGACAAACTTTAAGAAAAGGAATACCCCACCCAATTTTCCATGTTCAATTTACATAGCTGGCATCGGTTACTTTTTTTTTTCCTTTTCACCTCTTCTGTCGCTAACAGTTCCCACCCATCCATCGTATTATACATTTTGTTCCAGCCGGTTTATTTGTTAAGGCCCAACAGAAATTAACTAGGCCCAAGCACGTATTCTGGCCCAACAAGGCTTATGTCGACGCTGTTGATCAAGGTGTTCCATTGTTCGATTTTTTTTTAAAAACCCATATTGAAAGGAAGGTAAGATTTCGATTAGGATACAATCACCCATTCGTGTTTTCTATTTTAAATCAAACATGATGATAACATGTTATCGATGTGTATGATGATATGATTAGGGAATGATAATTGATGATATCATAATAAGAATGATGATCGAAAGATGATGAATCTATGAACAATTCAGTTATTTTTTTCTGTTACGAGATGATGAAATGTGTATGAGATGATGGTTTTGGTCGATGTACTTGATGAAGAAGAAGAAGAAAAGTAATTAGAATAATAGGCGAGTTATATTTAATCAGTTATAGATATAGACAGATAAACAGACATCAGATGGATGGTTTGGGTATTGTCTCGGGTAACGAGAGGTCGGAGGTTCGAGTCACGCATGGGCTGTTCTTTTTTTCTTGTGGGATTCATTTCTTGAGGTAGTCTTTATGTATTATTGTTATTTTTTACTACTCATTAATATTAATTATTATTACTAATAGTATTATTATTAATATGATTATTATTGTTGTGATTGTTATTATTATTATTGTTATGATTGTAAATGTTAAAATTATTATTATTTTCATTATCCAATTAATGTTATTAGTACAAGTATAGCAACTATAATTAGAATTAAAATTGTTATAACTAACATCATTACCGTTATGGATATTATTATCATTATTATTATTATAAAAGTATTATTATTATTATTAGAAATAATATTATCATTATCATTAATATTAATACTATCATTATCATTATTAATATTATTATTAGTATTATCATTACTATCAATTTTTATCATTAAAACTATTAGTATTATTATTATTAGTAATATCAATATCATTACTCAAAGTATTATAATTATAAAAAAAAAGTTTTAAAAATACTATTATTAAAATTATAAGTATGTATTAATTATATTAACAATTTGTATATATGTATATATATATTTATATATCTTAATATAATACTAATCAAATATATATATTAATATAACTATATAAATATTAATCATTGGGAATGTATACACAAATTAAATAAATATGTTATTAATATAATAATGATATAACTAATAAAATTTATATACATATTTGTTCGATTACAATTATGTGTATTAATATATATATAAACAATATAGGTTCGTGAATCCGAGGCCAACCCTGCATTTTTCAGTTGATTCAATATTATCATATGTATTTTTACTACAAAATAAATTAGGTGAGTTCATTTGATTCCCTTTTACTCTTGACATTTTTGGGACTGAGAATACATGCGTTACTGTTACAACTGCTTTATTAAATGCTTTTGAAATATATTTTGAACTGCGAATACATGAAATGCTTTTATAAATGTTTGACGAGATAGACACAAGCAAAACATTCCTCGAATGAATTATCATGCAGACAGAAGTTCTGCGGATTATTATTGAATTATGTGGACATGATAATTGCCACCGTTGAATTATGTGGACATGATAATTGCCACCGTTGAATTATGTGGACATGATAATTTCCACCGTTGAATTATGTGGACATGATAATTGCCACCATTGAATTATGTGGACATGATAATTGCCACCAATTGATATGAATGTTATGTATCGAGAGAATTATTTTATACACAGGTTATGTGTATGTTATTTTTTGTGCACGAGATATGTGTACGGATACTAAGATTTATGAAAGATGATTTCGTACACGAGAAAGGTGTACTATATTTAAAAGATATCGCATGTACATTACAGGTGGGTATAGGATTCGGACCCATTTGTACCATGCAGGATTTAAATCTTGTGGTCTATCAAAATGATGAATTTTATTGTTTTATGATTAAACCTATGAACGCACCAACCTTTTGGTTGACACTTTAAAGCATGTTTATTCTCAGGTATGAAATAAATCTTCCGCTGTGCATTTGCTCATTTACATGGAGTCGTTTATGGCATATAGAAGTCAGTTCATCGCGATGGTATCAGATGTTATTGTATTCGTTCAGGAGAATTTGGACGGGGATTGACATGTGGTATCAGAGCGGTGGTCTTAGCGAACCAGGTCTTGCATTAGTGTATCTAACTAGGAGTTGTTAGAATGCATTAGTGAGTCTGGACTTCGACTTAGTAGTTGTTAGGTTATATTAATAAGTCTAGACTTGAACCTGGTCTGCATGTCAAAAAGTTTTGCTTATCATTTCGTGTCGAAAATTACTTGTTTATCATCCTTAGTCTAGACACATCATATTGCATTGATTGCATGATTAGTGTATAGACAAAATTCATATCTTAGCATATCTGCTAATGTAGTGACCCGAACTTTTCCATGTTTATATATATTAATTGAGATTGATATTTACATGATTAAATGTTTCCAACATGTTAAGCAATCAAACTTGTTAAGACTTGATTAATTGAAATATGTTTCATATAGACAATTGACCACCCAAGTTGACCGGTGATTCACGAACGTTAAAACTTGTAAAAACTATATGATGACATATATATGGATATATATATAGTTAACATGATACTATGATAAGTAAACATATCATTAAGTATATTAACAATGAACTACATATGTAAAAACAAGACTACTAACTTAATGATTTTTAAACGAGACATATATGTAACGATTATCGTTGTAAAGACATTTAATGTATATATATCATATTAAGAGATATTCATACATGATAATATCATGATAATATAATAATTTAAAATCTCATTTGATATTATAAACATTGGGTTAACAACATTTAACAAGATCGTTAACCTAAAAGTTTCAAAACAACACTTACATGTAACGACTAACGATGACTTAACGACTCAGTTAAAATGTATATACATGTAGTGTTTTAATATGTATTTATACACTTTTGAAAGACTTCAATACACTTATCAAAATACTTCTACTTAACAAAAATGCTTACAATTACATCCTCGTTCAGTTTCATCAACAATTCTACTCGTATGCACCCGTATTCGTACTCGTACAATACACAGCTTTTAGATGTATGTACTATTGGTATATACACTCCAATGATCAGCTCTTAGCAGCCCATGTGAGTCACCTAACACATGTGGGAACCATCATTTGGCAACTAGCATGAAATATCTCATAAGATTACAAAAATATGAGTAATCATTCATGACTTATTTACATGAAAACAAAATTACATATCCTTTATATCTAATCCATACACCAACGACCAAAAACACCTACAAACACTTTCATTCTTCAATTTTCTTCATCTAATTGAACTCTCTCAAGTTCTATCTTCAAGTTCTAAGTGTTCTTCATAAATTCCAAAAGTTCTAGTTTCATAAAATCAAGAATACTTTCAAGTTTGCTAGCTCACTTCCAATCTTGTAAGGTGATCATCCAACCTCAAGAAATCTTTGTTTCTTACAGTAGGTTATCATTCTAATACAAGGTAATAATCATATTCAAACTTTGGTTCAATTTCTATAACTATAACAATCTTATTTCAAGTGATGATCTTACTTGAACTTGTTTTCGTGTCATGATTTTGCTTCAAGAACTTTGAGCCATCCAAGGATCCATTGAAGCTAGATCCATTTTTCTCTTTTCCAGTAGGTTTATCCAAGGAACTTAAGGTAGTAATGATGTTCATAACATCATTCGATTCATACATATAAAGCTATCTTATTCGAAGGTTTAAACTTGTAATCACTAGAACATAGTTTAGTTAATTCTAAACTTGTTCGCAAACAAAAGTTAATCCTTCTAACTTGACTTTTAAAATCAACTAAACACATGTTCTATATCTATATGATATGCTAACTTAATGATTTAAAACCTGGAAACACGAAAAACACCGTAAAACCGGATTTACGCCGTCGTAGTAACACCGCGGGCTGTTTTGGGTTAGTTAATTAAAAACTATGATAAACTTTGATTTAAAAGTTGTTATTCTGAGAAAATGATTTTTATTATGAACATGAAACTATATCCAAAAATTATGGTTAAACTCAAAGTGGAAGTATGTTTTCTAAAATGGTCATCTAGACGTCGTTCTTTCGACTGAAATGACTACCTTTACAAAAACGACTTGTAACTTATTTTTCCGACTAGAAACCTATACTTTTTTTGTTTAGATTCATAAAATAGAGTTCAATATGAAACCATAGCAATTTGATTCACTCAAAACGGATTTAAAATGAAGAAGTTATGGGTAAAACAAGATTGGATAATTTTTCTCATTTTTGCTACGTGAAAATTGGTAACAAATCTATTCCAACCATAACTTAATCAACTTGTATTATATATTATGTAATCTTGAGATACCATAGACACGTATACAATGTTTCGACCTATCATGTCGACACATCTATATATATTTCGGAACAACCATAGACACTCTATATGTGAATGTTGGAGTTAGCTATACAGGGTTGAGGTTGATTCCAAAATATATATAGTTTGAGTTGTGATCAATACTGAGATACGTATACACTGGGTCGTGGATTGATTCAAGATAATATTTATTGATTTATTTCTGTACATCTAACTGTGGACAACTAGTTGTAGGTTACTAACGAGGACAGCTGACTTAATAAACTTAAAACATCAAAATATATTAAAAGTGTTGTAAATATATTTTGAACATACTTTGATATATATGTATATATTGTTATAGGTTCGTGAATCAACCAGTGGCCAAGTCTTACTTCCCGACGAAGTAAAAATCTGTGAAAGTGAGTTATAGTCCCACTTTTAAAATCTAATATTTTTGGGATGAGAATACATGCAGGTTTTATAAATGATTTACAAAATAGACACAAGTACGTGAAACTACATTCTATGGTTGAATTATCGAAATCGAATATGCCCCTTTTTATTAAGTCTGGTAATCTAAGAATTAGGGAACATACACCCTAATTGACGCGAATCCTAAAGATAGATCTATTGGGCCTAACAAACCCCATCCAAAGTACCGGATGCTTTAGTACTTCGAAATTTATATCATATCCGAAGGGTGTCCCGGAATGATGGGGATATTCTTATATATATGCATCTTGTTATTGTCGGTTACCAGGTGTTCACCATATGAATGATTTTTATCTCTATGTATGGGATGTGTATTGAAATATGAAATCTTGTGGTCTATTGTTACGATTTGATATATATAGGTTAAACCTATAACTCACCAACATTTTTGTTGACGTTTTAAGCATGTTTATTCTCAGGTGATTATTAAGAGCTTCCGCTGTCGCATACTTAAATAAGGACAAGATTTGGAGTCCATGCTTGTATGATATTGTGTAAAAACTGCATTCAAGAAACTTATTTTGTTGTAACATATTTGTATTGTAAACCATTATGTAATGGTCGTGTGTAAACAGGATATTTTAGATTATCATTATTTGATAATCTACGTAAAGCTTTTTAAACCTTTATTGATGAAATAAAGGTTATGGTTTGTTTAAAAATGAATGCAGTCTTTGAAAAACATCTCATATAGAGGTCAAAACCTCGCAACGAAATCAATTAATATGGAACGTTTTTAATCAATAAGAACGGGACATTTCAGTTGGTATCCGAGCGTTGGTCTTAGAGAACCAGAATTTTGCATTAGTGTGTCTTATCGAGTTTGTTAGGATGCATTAGTGAGTCTGGACTTCGACCGTGTTTACTTGAAAAATGATTGCTTAACAAATTTTGTTGGAAACTATATATTTTTAACATGTGAATATTATGTGATATATTAATCTCTTAACGCGTTTGATATTATGTGATAGATGTCTACCTCTAGAACAAGTCCCATTGACTCACCTAATAATAATGAAGAGTCAAATGTAAATTGGAATGATTCGTGGACTGATTCACAAGTTCCCGAAGAGGAACCGGAAGAAGAGTCGGAACCGGAAGAAGAATCGGAACCGGAAGAAGAATCGGAACCGGATGAAGAAATAGAACCGGTGGGGGAAATAATAAAACGGTTAAGTAAAAGAAAATCCTCAACCAACCGACCAAAGTTAATTATGGTCAATGGTGTTTCCGCCAAGGAAGCAAAATATTGGGAGGATTACCAATTCTCCGATGAATCGGATTCCGACGAGAATTCCGATGATGTTATAGAAATTACCCCAACTGAATTTAAAAAGGCAAAAGAAAATAATAAGGGAAAGGGCATAAAAATAGAGAAATCTAATTCCAACCCCGATGAACTTTATATGTATCGTCAACCCCCGAAGTCCTTAAGTTGTAACAATGACCCGGGAACCTCTAAACCACCAGGTTTTTCTAAACCAATGTGGACAACGACGGCTCGTATTAGGGGAACATCATATATCCCTAGAAACTTGGCAAAACGAACCAAAACCGAAGAAGAAGAAACGAGCGAGTCGGAATAAGATAGTTGTATTCGTGTGGTGTAATATATGGAATATAGTGTTCTTATGCTTTATGATATATGTAAAAATTGCTTGTATTAATAAGTATTTTTTTTATGAATCTAACTCTTTTCTATTTTACAGTTTAAAAACACAAAATGGATAGACAACCCAATATTTTAAGAGACCTACCCGGAGACATGATTGATGAAATCTTGTCTAGAGTCGGCCAGAATTCTTCGGCACAACTATTTAAGGCGAGATCAGTTTGTAAGACATTCGAAGAACGTTCCAAGAATGTCTTGGTTTATAAGAGACTTTCGTTTGAAAGATGGGGGATATCACATTGGGAAACCCATAAGTTACGATGTGTTTACTTTGACGCATATATTACGGGGAACCCAAATGCTATTTTACGCAACGGGTTAAGAAATTATTTTGACTCAATATATCCGAATATTGGACTTCGTGATTTAGAAAAAGCGGCTAACATGCAACATAAAGAAGCATGTTATGCTTACGGATTAGTAATGTTCGCTTCTCACCAAAGTGAGAACAAGAACATCGGGCTACAACTATTAAACAAAACGTTTCCACAAGTGACGGAGTCGGTAATTGGGGTAAGAAATGAGGTTTTTAGATTATTACGGGACTGTTGGACATTACGTAACCCTCGTCCCTTTGATGACGTTACAACACGCTGTCTTATCAACGGCCATAACGGTTATGTTGCACAAGACCAAGGATGGGAAGTAGTCCTAGTAAAACCAGAATGCATGACTTGTTTCTGGACGTATGAATTACGTGTCTTTATTGCCTTTGCTGAACGACTTGTGTACTAGCTAGAATTGTCTTCACAACTATCTTGTATCAAAGTTATTGTGTGCTATATTTCATGCTTTATGTAAAATAAGCGGTATTGTAAGTTTGTAAAATATTGTACAAAAGTTTGAACGCGAAATATTATTATAATCAGTTTTTCATATAGAATTGTAGTAGTTGAATTGTATATTAGCTACTAAGTATGAACTTAACGGGTAGGTACTACCCGAATTTAAACTTATAAAACGCTAATATGAAGAAAAAGCTTTTATAAATGAGTTCATATTATGCTACGAAATACTATTAACTACTCTTAATATTCTGTATGATTAACTTGTTCCATTTAACTATTTTGAAGGAAATGGCACCGACTACTCGACACACCGTGAATATGAATGAAGAGGAATTCCGTACTTTTCTAGCTTCAAACATAGCCGCAGTACAGGCTGCGCTACATACCAACAATAACCTTGGATCTAGCAGTACAGGAAATCGTGTAGGATGCACCTACAAAGAATTCACTGCCTGCAAACCTTTGGAATTTGATGGAACCGAAGGACCGATCGGATTGAAACGGTGGACCGAGAAGGTTGAATCGGTGTTTGCCATAAGTAAGTGTACTGAAGAGGACAAAGTGAAGTACGCTACGCATACCTTCACAGGTTCTGCGTTAACATGGTGGAATACCTATCTAGAGCAAGTGGGACAAGATGATGCGTACGCACTACCGTGGTCAGCATTCAAGCACTTGATGAACGAGAAGTACCGTCCCAGAACCGAGGTCAATAAGCTCAAGACAGAACTTAGAGGGTTACGAACCCAAGGATTTGATATTACCACGTACGAAAGACGATTCACAGAATTGTGCCTATTGTGTCCGGGAGCATTCGAAGATGAGGAAGAGAAGATCGACGCGTTTGTGAAAGGATTACCGGAAAGAATCCAAGAAGATATAAGTTCACACGAGCCCGCCTCCATACAACAGGCATGTAGAATGGCTCACAAACTAGTGAACCAGATTGAAGAAAGAATTAAAGAACAGACTGCTGAAGAGGCCAATGTGAAGCAAGTCAAAAGAAAGTGGGAGGAAAACGGTGATAAGAATCACCAATACAACAACAACAGCAATTACAACAATAATCGCAACAATTATCCCAACAATCGCAACATCAATCGCAACTACAACAAACGGCCCAACAACAACAACAACAACAACAACAACAACAGCAACTACAACAATCATCCCAACAACAATAATAACCGCAATAACAACAACAATCAGAAGCAACTATGCCAAAGGTGTGAAAAGAATCACTCGGGGTTCTGCACCAAATTTTGCAACAAGTGTAAAAGAAATGGTCATAGCGCGGCGAAGTGTGAGGTCTACGGACCAGGGGTTAATAGAACGAAAGGAACAAATGGTGTCGGAACGAGTAATGGCGGAGCAAGTAGTGTCGGAGCAAGCTATGCCAATGTAGTTTGTTATAAATGTGGAAAACCGGGCCACATTATTAGAAATTGCCCGAACCAGGAGAACACGAATGGACAAGGCCGTGGAAGAGTTTTCAATATTAATGCGGTAGAGGCACAGGAAGACCCGGAGCTTGTTACGGGTACGTTTCTTATTGACAATAAATCTGCTTACGTTTTATTTGATTCGGGTGCGGATAGAAGCTATATGAGTAGAGATTTTTGTGCTAAATTAAGTTGTCCATTGACGCCTTTGGATAGTAAATTTTTACTCGAATTAGCAAATGGTAAATTAATTTCAGCAGATAATATATGTCGGAATCGAGAAATTAAACTGGTTAGCGAAACATTTAAGATTGATTTGATACCAGTAGAGTTAGGGAGTTTTGATGTGATAATCGGTATGGACTGGTTGAAAGAAGTGAAAGCGGAGATCGTTTGTTACAAAAATGCAATTCGCATTATACGAGAAAAAGGAAAACCCTTAATGGTGTACGGAGAAAAGGGCAACACGAAGCTACATCTTATTAGTAATTTGAAGGCACAAAAACTAATAAGAAAAGGTTGCTATGCTGTTCTAGCACACGTCGAGAAAGTACAAACTGAAGAAAAGAGCATCAATGATGTTCCCATTGCAAAAGAATTTCCCGATGTATTTCCGAAAGAATTACCGGGATTACCCCCACATCGATCCGTTGAATTTCAAATAGATCTTGTACCAGGAGCTGCACCAATAGCTCGTGCTCCTTACAGACTCGCACCCAGCGAGATGAAAGAACTGCAAAGCCAATTACAAGAACTTTTAGAGCGTGGTTTCATTCGACCAAGCACATCACCGTGGGGAGCTCCTGTTTTGTTTGTCAAGAAGAAAGATGGTACATTCAGGTTGTGTATCGACTACCGAGAGTTGAACAAACTTACCATCAAGAACCGCTACCCACTACCGAGAATCGACGACTTATTTGATCAACTACAAGGCTCGACTGTTTATTCAAAGATTGACTTACGTTCCGGGTATCATCAAATGCGGGTGAAAGAAGATGATATTCCAAAGACTGCTTTCAGAACACGTTACGGTCATTACGAGTTTATGGTCATGCCGTTTGGTTTAACTAATGCACCAGCTGTGTTCATGGACCTTATGAACCGAGTGTGTGGACCATACCTTGACAAGTTTGTCATTGTTTTCATTGATGACATACTTATTTACTCAAAGAATGACCAAGAACATGGTGAACATTTGAGAAAGGTGTTAGAAGTATTGAGGAAGGAAGAATTGTACGCTAAGTTTTCAAAGTGTGCATTTTGGTTGGAAGAAGTTCAATTCCTCGGTCACATAGTGAACAAAGAAGGTATTAAGGTGGATCCGGCAAAGATAGAAACTGTTGAAAAGTGGGAAACCCCGAAAACTCCGAAACACATACGCCAGTTTTTAGGACTAGCTGGTTACTACAGAAGGTTCATCCAAGACTTTTCCAGAATAGCAAAACCCTTGACTGCATTAACGCATAAAGGGAAGAAATTTGAATGGAATGATGAACAAGAGAAAGCGTTTCAGTTATTAAAGAAAAAGCTAACTACGGCACCTATATTGTCATTGCCTGAAGGGAATGATGATTTTGTGATTTATTGTGACGCATCAAAGCAAGGTCTCGGTTGTGTATTAATGCAACGAACGAAGGTGATTGCTTATGCGTCTAGACAATTGAAGATTCACGAACAAAATTATACGACGCATGATTTGGAATTAGGCGCGGTTGTTTTTGCATTAAAGACTTGGAGGCACTACTTATATGGGGTCAAAAGTATTATATATACCGACCACAAAAGTCTTCAACACATATTTAATCAGAAACAACTGAATATGAGGCAGCGTAGGTGGATTGAGTTATTGAATGATTACGATTTTGAGATTCGTTACCACCCGGGGAAGGCAAATGTGGTAGCCGATGCCTTGAGCAGGAAGGATAGAGAACCCATTCGAGTAAAATCTATGAATATAATGATTCATAATAACATTACTACTCAAATAAAGGAGGCGCAACAAGGAGTTTTAAAAGAGGGAAATTTAAAGGATGAAATACCCAAAGGATCGGAGAAGCATCTTAATATTCGGGAAGACGGAACCCGGTATAGGGCTGAAAGGATTTGGGTACCAAAATTTGGAGATATGAGAGAAATGGTACTTAGAGAAGCTCATAAAACCAGATACTCAATACATCCTGGAACGGGGAAGATGTACAAGGATCTCAAGAAACATTTTTGGTGGCCGGGTATGAAAGCCGATGTTGCTAAATACGTAGGAGAATGTTTGACGTGTTCTAAGGTCAAAGCTGAGCATCAGAAACCATCAGGTCTACTTCAACAACCCGAAATCCCGGAATGGAAATGGGAAAACATTACAATGGATTTCATCACTAAATTGCCAAGGACTGCAAGTGGTTTTGATACTATTTGGGTAATAGTTGATCGTCTCACCAAATCAGCACACTTCCTACCAATAAGAGAAGATGACAAGATGGAGAAGTTAGCACGACTGTATTTGAAGGAAGTCGTCTCCAGACATGGAATACCAATCTCTATTATCTCTGATAGGGATGGCAGATTTATTTCAAGATTCTGGCAGACATTACAGCAAGCATTAGGAACTCGTCTAGACATGAGTACTGCCTATCATCCACAAACTGATGGGCAGAGCGAAAGGATGATACAAACGCTTGAAGACATGCTACGAGCATGTGTTATTGATTTCGGAAACAGTTGGGATCGACATCTACCATTAGCAGAATTTTCCTACAACAACAGCTACCATTCAAGCATTGAGATGGCGCCGTTTGAAGCACTTTATGGTAGAAAGTGCAGGTCTCCGATTTGTTGGAGTGAAGTGGGGGATATACAGATTACGGGTCCGGAGATTATACAAGAAACTACCGAGAAGATCATCCAAATTCAACAACGGTTGAAAACTGCCCAAAGTCGACAAAAGAGCTACGCTGACATTAAAAGAAAAGATATAGAATTTGAAATTGGAGAGATGGTCATGCTTAAAGTTGCACCTTGGAAAGGCGTTGTTCGATTTGGTAAACGAGGGAAATTAAATCCAAGGTATATTGGACCATTCAAGATTATTGATCGTGTCGGACCAGTAGCTTACCGACTTGAGTTACCTCAACAACTCGCGGCTGTACATAACACTTTCCACGTCTCGAATTTGAAGAAATGTTTTGCTAAAGAAGATCTCACTATTCCGTTAGATGAAATCCAAATCAACGAAAAACTTCAATTCATCGAAGAACCCGTCGAAATAATGGATCGTGAGGTTAAAAGACTTAAGAAAAACAAGATACCAATTGTTAAGGTTCGATGGAATGCTCGTAGAGGACCCGAGTTCACCTGGGAGCGTGAAGATCAGATGAAGAAGAAATACCCGCATCTATTTCCAGAAGATTCGTCAACACCTTCAACAGCTTAAAATTTCGGGACGAAATTTATTTAACGGGTAGGTACTGTAGTGACCCGAACTTTTCCATGTTTATATATATTAATTGAGATTGATATTTACATGATTAAATGTTTCCAACATGTTAAGCAATCAAACTTGTTAAGACTTGATTAATTGAAATATGTTTCATATAGACAATTGACCACCCAAGTTGACCGGTGATTCACGAACGTTAAAACTTGTAAAAACTATATGATGACATATATATGGATATATATATAGTTAACATGATACTATGATAAGTAAACATATCATTAAGTATATTAACAATGAACTACATATGTAAAAACAAGACTACTAACTTAATGATTTTTAAACGAGACATATATGTAACGATTATCGTTGTAAAGACATTTAATGTATATATATCATATTAAGAGATATTCATACATGATAATATCATGATAATATAATAATTTAAAATCTCATTTGATATTATAAACATTGGGTTAACAACATTTAACAAGATCGTTAACCTAAAAGTTTCAAAACAACACTTACATGTAACGACTAACGATGACTTAACGACTCAGTTAAAATGTATATACATGTAGTGTTTTAATATGTATTTATACACTTTTGAAAGACTTCAATACACTTATCAAAATACTTCTACTTAACAAAAATGCTTACAATTACATCCTCGTTCAGTTTCATCAACAATTCTACTCGTATGCACCCGTATTCGTACTCGTACAATACACAGCTTTTAGATGTATGTACTATTGGTATATACACTCCAATGATCAGCTCTTAGCAGCCCATGTGAGTCACCTAACACATGTGGGAACCATCATTTGGCAACTAGCATGAAATATCTCATAAGATTACAAAAATATGAGTAATCATTCATGACTTATTTACATGAAAACAAAATTACATATCCTTTATATCTAATCCATACACCAACGACCAAAAACACCTACAAACACTTTCATTCTTCAATTTTCTTCATCTAATTGAACTCTCTCAAGTTCTATCTTCAAGTTCTAAGTGTTCTTCATAAATTCCAAAAGTTCTAGTTTCATAAAATCAAGAATACTTTCAAGTTTGCTAGCTCACTTCCAATCTTGTAAGGTGATCATCCAACCTCAAGAAATCTTTGTTTCTTACAGTAGGTTATCATTCTAATACAAGGTAATAATCATATTCAAACTTTGGTTCAATTTCTATAACTATAACAATCTTATTTCAAGTGATGATCTTACTTGAACTTGTTTTCGTGTCATGATTTTGCTTCAAGAACTTTGAGCCATCCAAGGATCCATTGAAGCTAGATCCATTTTTCTCTTTTCCAGTAGGTTTATCCAAGGAACTTAAGGTAGTAATGATGTTCATAACATCATTCGATTCATACATATAAAGCTATCTTATTCGAAGGTTTAAACGTGTAATCACTAGAACATAGTTTAGTTAATTCTAAACTTGTTCGCAAACAAAAGTTAATCCTTCTAACTTGACTTTTAAAATCAACTAAACACATGTTCTATATCTATATGATATGCTAACTTAATGATTTAAAACCTGGAAACACGAAAAACACCGTAAAACCGGATTTACGCCGTCGTAGTAACACCGCGGGCTGTTTTGGGTTAGTTAATTAAAAACTATGATAAACTTTGATTTAAAAGTTGTTATTCTGAGAAAATGATTTTTATTATGAACATGAAACTATATCCAAAAATTATGGTTAAACTCAAAGTGGAAGTATGTTTTCTAAAATGGTCATCTAGACGTCGTTCTTTCGACTGAAATGACTACCTTTACAAAAACGACTTGTAACTTATTTTTCCGACTAGAAACCTATACTTTTTTTGTTTAGATTCATAAAATAGAGTTCAATATGAAACCATAGCAATTTGATTCACTCAAAACGGATTTAAAATGAAGAAGTTATGGGTAAAACAAGATTGGATAATTTTTCTCATTTTTGCTACGTGAAAATTGGTAACAAATCTATTCCAACCATAACTTAATCAACTTGTATTATATATTATGTAATCTTGAGATACCATAGACACGTATACAATGTTTCGACCTATCATGTCGACACATCTATATATATTTCGGAACAACCATAGACACTCTATATGTGAATGTTGGAGTTAGCTATACAGGGTTGAGGTTGATTCCAAAATATATATAGTTTGAGTTGTGATCAATACTGAGATACGTATACACTGGGTCGTGGATTGATTCAAGATAATATTTATCGATTTATTTCTGTACATCTAACTGTGGACAACTAGTTGTAGGTTACTAACGAGGACAGCTGACTTAATAAACTTAAAACATCAAAATATATTAAAAGTGTTGTAAATATATTTTGAACATACTTTGATATATATGTATATATTGTTATAGGTTCGTGAATCAACCAGTGGCCAAGTCTTACTTCCCGACGAAGTAAAAATCTGTGAAAGTGAGTTATAGTCCCACTTTTAAAATCTAATATTTTTGGGATGAGAATACATGCAGGTTTTATAAATGATTTACAAAATAGACACAAGTACGTGAAACTACATTCTATGGTTGAATTATCGAAATCGAATATGCCCCTTTTTATTAAGTCTGGTAATCTAAGAATTAGGGAACAGACACCCTAATTGACGCGAATCCTAAAGATAGATCTATTGGGCCTAACAAACCCCATCCAAAGTACCGGATGCTTTAGTACTTCGAAATTTATATCATATCCGAAGGGTGTCCCGGAATGATGGGGATATTCTTATATATATGCATCTTGTTATTGTCGGTTACCAGGTGTTCACCATATGAATGATTTTTATCTCTATGTATGGGATGTGTATTGAAATATGAAATCTTGTGGTCTATTGTTACGATTTGATATATATAGGTTAAACCTATAACTCACCAACATTTTTGTTGACGTTTTAAGCATGTTTATTCTCAGGTGATTATTAAGAGCTTCCGCTGTCGCATACTTAAATAAGGACAAGATTTGGAGTCCATGCTTGTATGATATTGTGTAAAAACTGCATTCAAGAAACTTATTTTGTTGTAACATATTTGTATTGTAAACCATTATGTAATGGTCGTGTGTAAACAGGATATTTTAGATTATCATTATTTGATAATCTACGTAAAGCTTTTTAAACCTTTATTGATGAAATAAAGGTTATGGTTTGTTTAAAAATGAATGCAGTCTTTGAAAAACATCTCATATAGAGGTCAAAACCTCGCAACGAAATCAATTAATATGGAACGTTTTTAATCAATAAGAACGGGACATTTCAGCTAATTCATATCTTAGCGTATCTGTTATTGTTACCTTTGCCTGATAGCTTCCGTAGATTCCTCCGTAACTTATGGGATTTTAGTAATATATATGCATATGTAAATTATGTATTGCAGGATACTAATCTACATCCTATAATCTATTTCTTATTTAAAATCCTTCATCTGATTGTACGAGATGAATCCCTCAACTAGATCGAGTCCCTCGAATTCCGACAGCTATCCCGATAGTTATCCCGACAGTTATTCAGAATGGATAGCCATCTAAGCTCCGGAAGCAACGACACTAGAATGAATGAACCAATCATCCATCCCCAATTCATCTGATGGATTCATAGTCGACTTAATCAATGGAGATGCGCAGGAGGCGATTCCCATCCACTAACCAAATTCACCTTTTGGTGAAGAACCTGAAGCACTTACCGGCGAACCTGTTCGTAACACCATTTCACCTTCATTTCCCAAATATCTCGCCACGACTATATCATAACTCAGATTCTAAACCTTATTCATCCGCTCGTTCCGACCGACAATCATCCTGAAGTAATAAGTCAACGAACTTCGCGCTCGAATAATCAATTCGGAGAATATGGTGCAAAATGTACCAGCTTCAGCAACATCACCGGCACTAACAGTACCATCAGTAACAACACCAGTACCATCAACAATCCATGCCTCGACATCTCATTCTGCACCTCGAATATAATTATGGTTCTACGAATCGTTCTACATCATTTATCTTCGTTCGACATGGCGATTATGTAATCTCTAATATGTTAGAGATTATATATTCTTGTTCTAACGATAAATCAAATGAGTTTAATATTATATTGACTCATTAAATCCATGATTACATCTGAAGAAAATATATATGTATATATGTTTTCATAAAGATTGTAATTAAAAATTCTTTTGTACAAACTGTTAATGGTGAAAATATTTTAACGGGTAGGTAATACCCGAGGAATATTTAAGATTTCACATTAATAAGTTACACTGTACATTCTTCGAATCTGATTCAACATTCATTTATTATCCTACTTACATCCACAGGTATACGTATCCGTTCACCGCCTAATAACCATTTTCATTTAATTTCATATTTGGATTTTGACCTATCAGAATCCAACAAGTGTCATAATGAAGAAAACATTTGACAAAATAAAATTTGTTAGAAACAGACAAATTAACTATGAGGAATTTTGTTAAGAATCCGCGCTAACTGTTCCTAGCTAATTGTTCCTAGCTAACTGATTACATTTTATTTATCGCAATTTAATTATCGCAATTTACATTCTCGCAATTTTATTTATCGTCATTTAATTTCTGTTATTTACTTTACGCACTTTATTTATCGTCATTTAATTTCTGTTATTTATTTAACGCTCTTTAAATATCGGGACAAGTATACAGGGTTTTGACATATCATATCGACACACACACACACACACACACACACACATATATATATATTATTTGGAATCACCATAGACACTCTATATGCAGTAATGATCGAGTTCTCTATACAGGGTTGAGGTTGATTCTACAATAATATATATACTTTGAGTTGTGATCGAGTCTGAGACATGTACACGGGTCACGATACATATTAATTAATTCGAATATTATATATTAAATTATATATGAATTATTGGACTGTCAACTGTGGACTATCGACTGTGGACTAATAACATTGGACAATTAAAATGAATTAAAATATAAAATATAACATATGAAACTAAACATTTCTTCAAGTTTGCCACTTGATCTCATCTTAAACCTCGTTTGTATCTTGATAATTACAATATGCGTTCAAATCTTTCATGATTATTGAAAACACCTCAATCGAGAGGATGAACCAACCACACCTCATCTACGAGAAGAAAGATTTATGCATATAGTTATGCACCTGAAAATAATCGAAACCTGAGTAAACGTTCAACACGTATCTGTGATAGCTCCTTTGGCATTGTTATTATCGAAAATAACTTTGCAATCCCTTTCAAAAGTAGCAAATTTTGTTACAGCTTCAGCAAATCAACTTCGACTTTCATTCGGATTAGCCTTATTATAATATTGATTATATAAGTTACCTTTCGTCATCATTACCGGAGAATCGTTTATATTTCACCACCTTAGCAGTAAATTTACCAGCAATTTCATTGATCTCTGACCTTCCAAAGAATCATTATGTTCATTGAAATCCTATCATATACTCATCTGTATCTTGTAATGAAAATTTCCATACCAATTACCAGGGTTTAGCAATCAGTATTTTGAAATCTCGCAGCATGTCTACATCAATAGTTATATGTATACATATAACAATTATCTCCTTGAATTACGAGCTTCAATTCTAAAATTTTGAAAAGCACCCAGCCTACAAATCAATACATTGAACTTTGAAAAAGCTGAATGAAGCAGCAGAAACTGTAGGCAACCATAAACGACCTTAATCGTTGAAAGTTTGATGATAAAGAATGGAGTATTGAAAGCACTCAATAGAAAATTTAGTACCAAAAAGCAGATTATGCGAATCTATGAAGGAAGCCGTGGAAAAATCACAAAGAATAAGTTTTACTTCAAAGAAATCAAATGAATCAATGTCTGCTGAAGTCTTGAGTGAATACCTTGCTCCTTACTCTAAACCCTTGCGGACAATATTCTTCATCATCCTCTGATCTTAGAAATTCCAAGATATCATCATATCTTTTATTATAAATATCCTCCATATTTCTGAAGATATTTTCGTAACTATTCTTATCTGAAATCATTAATCTATTAGTGCTATCAGTGTTACATCATATAGAAACTGTTAGTTTCTATATTCTGTAAACTTTCGAGCTTAAAATATGAATGTTATTGAAGTAATGTTGAGAACTGATATGAGTTAGTATAATATAATGACACTTGATCAACGTGATTATATTACAGTAAGTTATGCTGAGTTTCTAATGGGACGTGATGATTCACAGATCATAACATCATCACGTGCCATGTTACAAAACTCTTTCATTCAAATTAACTTATGAACATATCAAGAAAATATATTCTTGATAGTTCTATTCTCAGTGATTCTGGTAATTTGACAAATCAAATCGTGCTATTACATTCTTTCTCGTTTAGAACATTAAGTTCATTCAAAACTCCATACTTACGAATTCTGGACTATTACTCGCTTTATTAGAGGTCAAGAAGAGAATAAAAACGCAAAGAGCTCCAAAATATAAGATAAAATATAAAGCCCAATAACAACACGGAGATTACAAACCGTGGATATTAATACGGATAGCAATATAAAGACACGATATAATTAAGAATAGTATCACCCAATGTAATAGTAGAAGTAAACAGATTCTTCTGATGGAAGATTGAAAAGGAGGATGACAGAAATGATAATTAGAAAAATATCAAGGATTAGAAATGGATTAAGCATTTTCACAATCTTTTGGATGTATGAACTAAGAAAGAAAGTATAGGAATGGTGAGAATAATGGAACGAAAGAGCTTAATTTATAATGGAAATATCAGACAGAGTAATCGAGGCAGATTACCGTATTTAATTATAGAGATCTTAATCTCCTTATTCGCCGAAGAATCAAATCTCTCAGATTTTGAAGATTTATTTAAATCCCTTGAATTCCGGAATTCAACCCTCTACGTCAAAAGCAAAGACGCACCTTATTTTCTAAATTCAACCCTGACTTTGTCAAAAGTTAAGATGAATCTTTACTTTCCTATTTCACTCTTTGGTGATAGCGTCATTCGTACTCTTCGAATAATCAAATTATTTTTATCCATATTACTCAATTATTATAAAACTCAATTTACCAACTCATATTCGTCATGAAAACATTTTTATTGTTAGCCATGACCACCTCACTCAAATTTCGGGACGAAATTTCTTTAACGGGTAGTTAATGTGATGACCCGGGAATTTCCAAATAAATTTAAACTTAATCTTTATATGATTTCGATACGATAAGCAAAGTATGTAGAATTGAGTCTAGAAAATTTTGGGAACAATGTTCATATATTCATTTAACCCCGACCAAGTTCCGACGATTCACGAACAACTACTTGTAAATAGTTACACATATATTTAAAAATATATATATATATATATATATATATATATATATATATATATATATATATATAGATCATCTCTATACATGAATATTATTATATATATTGAAATGTATAAATATTCGATTATATAATTATTAGATATTAGATAAATAATAAATGATAAAATTAACATATTAAAGGTAATTCCAAGTTCATATTATCATTATTTCAATAAATGTTAACACTAATATTAATATCAATATTATTAATATTATTAAAATTATAATATGAGATTTAATACATCTTGATATATTATATTATTATTATTACTAATATTATTGGTTATCATTACTAAAAATATTATCATTATTAATTAGTAATAAAATCATGATATTATTATTTGTAGTATTATTAATATAATCATAATTACAAATTATTATTTTTTTGATATTAATTGTTATTGAATTAAAAGCTGCATTGACCTGTTAAATATCAAGAGTCGGATATATATACAAATTTAAAGACTTAATACTTCAACTCCGTTAACAATCACAATCAGCTTTCTATACTTTTGTCTTCTATCTCTAATCTTGTTACGAGATTGAAATTCAATCACGGATGCAAACGAAATCTGTTAGCAATCGTATTCAACTTTTATTTTTTTTCCTTGTTTGATTCTATCTGTCAACTCCTTCATATTTATGACAAATGATAAATTCCAGCTGTGAGATATGTTTTTCGAGTACCATTACCAACTATCTCTTACCATCTTCAAAATTTAGATATATGTATATTACATATGCTTGTTATATACATATGCACGCGTACAACTTCACAAACTCATCCATTCTCCATCTCTCTCTATTTTCTTTTCGTGAATTCATCATCACCACTTGAATTATGTATATATAAGCATGCATACACAAAAATATAACTCACCTCATATTCTTATTTTTTTTTTCAATCACCATGTCAACCGAAACCACAACAAACCACTTCCTTTGGTCGCCACGTAGCTGTGTGCCGTTTATGTCCCTTGAATTTCTTACAAAAAACCACCCAAACCTTTGTTTTATTACTACTCGTCACCTGTCTTCACTTCGGGATCACCAACCCAAAATTACAACCACCATTTGGGCCGCCAAGAACCACCACAACATATCTTTGGTTCACCACCGAACCTTCATTAATCTTCAAGTGAACACAAGACCCCCTTTTTGTTTACTACTTCTACTATACTTATTTATTGTTATGAATAACAATACCACCGTAAACCACCATTTCATTTTTGTTTATGCATTCGAACCATCACCACCTCAACCCTCAACCGTATCATCACCCTACGGCTACCACACGTCAACCTCCTCCTTGTTTTTCTATATCGTGAAACCCACTTCCAACCGTTACCTCTCATCATCACCTTCTCTATAAACACGCCACCTTGATCTCTTCTCCATTACAAACAACAAATTGCAGCTGTGTTTTTTTTTTCTGTCACGAATATAATAGAAATACATTGGAGGTGAAACCATTATATTATGAGTTTAAGGATGATGGCTATGAAAAACACAAAAGATGTATATGGAATGCTTCATCTAGTTGGCCGACAAACTTTAAGAAAAGGAATACCCCACCCAATTTTCCATGTTCAATTTATATAGCTGGCATCGGTTACTTTTTTTTTTCTTCCTTTTCACCTCTTCTGTCGCTAACAGTTCCCACCCATCCATCGTATTATACATTTTGTTCCAGCCGGTTTATTTGTTAAGGCCCAACAGAAATTAACTAGGCCCAAGCACGTATTCTGGCCCAACAAGGCTTATGTCAACGCTGTTGATCAAGGTGTTCCATTGTTTGATTTTTTTTAAAAACCCATATTGAAAGGAAGGTAAGATTTCGATTAGGATACAATCACCCATTCGTGTTTTCTATTTTAAATCAAACATGATGATAACATGTTATCGATGTGTATGATGATATGATTAGGGAATGATAATTGATGATATCATAATAAGAATGATGATCAAAAGATGATGAATCTATGAACAATTCAGTTATTTTTTTCTGTTACGAGATGATGAAATGTGTATGAGATGATGGTTTTGGTCGATGTACTTGATGAAGAAGAAGAAGAAAAGTAATTAGAATAATAGGCGAGTTATATTTAATCAGTTATAGATATAGACAGATAAACAGACATCAGATGGATGGTTTAGGTATTGTCTCGGGTAACGAGAGGTCGGAGGTTCGAGTCACGCATGGGCTGCTCTTTTTTTCTTGTGGGATTCATTTCTTGAGGTAGTCTTTATTTATTATTGTTATTTTTTACTACTCATTAATATTAATTATTATTACTAATAGTATTATTATTAATATGATTATTATTGTTGTGATTGTTATTATTATTATTGTTATGATTATAAATGTTAAAATTATTATTATTTTCATTATTCAATTAATGTTATTAGTACAAGTATAGCAACTATAATTAGAATTAAAATTGTTATAACTAACATCATTACCGTTATGGATATTATTATCATTATTATTATTATACAAGTATTATTATTATTATTAGAAATAATATTATCATTATCATTAATATTAATACTATCATTATCATTATTAATATTATTATTAGTATTATCATTACTATCAATTTTTATCATTAAAACTATTAGTATTATTATTATTAGTAATATCAATATCATTACTCAAAGTATTATAATTATAAAAAAAAAAGTTTTAAAAATACTATTATTAAAATTATAAGTATGTATTAATTATATTAACAATTTGTATATATGTATATATCAATTTAGATATCTTAATATAATACTAATCAAATATATATATTAATATAACTATATAAATATTAATCATTGAGAATGTATACACAAATTAAATAAATATGTTACTAATATAATAATGATATAACTAATAAAATTTATATACATATTTGTTCGATTACAATTATGTGTATTAATATATATATAAACAATATAGGTTCGTGAATCCGAGGCCAACCCTGCATTTTTCAGTTGATTCAATATTATCATATGTATTTTTACTACAAAATACATTAGGTGAGTTCATTTGATTCCCTTTACTCTTTACATTTTTGGGACTGAGAATACATGCGTTACTATTACAACTGCTTTATTAAATGCTTTTGAAATATATTTTGAACTGCGAATACATGAAATGCTTTTATAAATGTTTGACGAGATAGACACAAGCAAAACATTCCTCGAAATGAATTATTATGTAGACAGAAGTTCTGCGGATTATTATTGAATTATGTGGACATGATAATTGCCACCGTTGAATTATGTGGACATGATAATTGCCACCGTTGAATTATGTGGACATGATAATTGCCACCGTTGAATTATGTGGACATGATAATTGCCACCGTTGAATTATGTGGACATGATAATTGCCACCATTAAATTATGTGGACATGATAATTGCCACCAATTGATATGAATATTATGTATCGAGAGAATTATTTTATACACAGGTTATGTGTATGTTATTTTTTGTGCACGAGATATGTGTACGGATACTAAGATTTATGAAAGATGATTTCATACACGAGAAAGGTGTACTGTATTTAAAAGATATCGCATGTACATTACAGGTGGGTATAGGATTCGGGCCCATTTGTACCATGCAGGATTTAAATCTTGTGGTCTATCAAAATGATGAATTTTATTATTTTATGATTAAACCTATGAACTCACCAACCTTTTGGTTGACACTTTAAAGCATGTTTATTCTCAGGTATGAAAGAAATCTTCCACTGTGCATTTGCTCATTTACATGGAGTCGTTTATGACATATAGAAGTCAGTTCATCGCGATGGTGCCAGATGTTATTGTATTCGTTCTGGAGAATTTGGACGGGGATTGACATAAGTCAAGCGAATAATGGTCTAGAATTCATAGATATGAAATTCAGAATGAACATAGCTAATTCTCTGAGACAGAAATTGTAATAGCACAATTTGACTTGTGAAATTACCAGAATCCAAAGAAAAAGATAGAACTATCAATAGAATATGTTCTTGATATGTTTAGAGATTAGATTGAATGTAAGAGTCATGTAACATGGCACATGATGACGTTATGGTCTGTGAATCATTACGTTCCATTTAGAAACTCAGCATGACTTACTGTAATATAATCACGTTGATTAAGTGTCATTATATTATACTAACTCATGCTTCAGTTCCCAACATTACTTCAAAAGCATTCATACTTTACACTTGAAGGTTTCAGATATTTAGAAACTAAAATAGTTTTCTTTATGATGTGATACAATAACACGAAGGAATAAATGATTTCAGATAAGAATGATTATGAAAATATCTTCAGAAATATGAAGGATATTTATAATGGAAGATACGATGATATCTTAGAATATTTAAGATAAGAGGATGATGAAGAATATTGTCCGCAAGGGTTTTAGAGTAAGGAGTAAGGTATTTGCTAAGGATTTTAGCAGACACTGAATCATTTGGATTCTTTGAAGGTAGATTTCGTCCTTGTGATTTGTCCACAGCCTCCTTCAGGGTTTGCTCAATCCGTTTTCCAGTTCCAAACCTTCTCTTTTTCCGTGCTTTGCTAACACAATATTTTTTATCATCAACTTTTGACTGTTACGGTTGTCTACAGTTTTTGCTGCTTCATTCAGCTTTTTCAAAACTTCATAGTACTGATTCGTAGGCTGAAGTGCTATTCCATATTTCAGAATTATAATTCGAGGAAATAACGTTATATGTATATGCAGAAATGATGTGAGATTCAAGAATAATTATTGATGCTTCCTGGGGTTTGGTATGACAATTATTGTTACAAGATGTAGATGGGTACATGACAAGGTTTTATAGTGATCTTTCAGAGAGATTTAAGTCAAAGAGCAATAAAGTTGCTGGTAAGCTTACTACTAATGTGGTGGAATATAAAAGGTTCCCCAGTAACGATGGCAAAAAGACAACGTATATATCAAGGTTATAATAAGGCTACTCCGGATGAAAAGTCGAAGTTGTCTTTTTGGAGCTGTGAAAAAATTCTCTATTTTGAAAAGGGATTGTAAAGTTATTTTGGGTAATAATAATGCTAAAGGATCTTACACGGATACGTGTTGAACCTTTGCTTATGTTCAAGTGTCCTCCGAATGCATATCTATATGCATATATTCTTCGTATGTATCGTGTGATTGGTTCATTCTCTCGATTGTTCCTTAGTTGAGATGTTTTCAAGAATTTTGAAGGGTTTAGACGCAGGTTGTCATCGTCAATATTCGTATAATGAATTCGTCGTGAATGTTAAATGATATGAATATCTTTATGAGTTCTGTGAATGAAAGTGATGTTCTAGTATAGTTTGAATTTAAAGTATGATTTTGAAGGATGTAGAAATTTAAGATTGATGGCACTTCTTAATTCTTGACTTGGATTTTGATCTGTCAAAATCAGAATATGTAATTGAATTGGTACGGAAAATGGTTGTCTTGAATTTTGTGAAATGATGTATATTGCTATGAAAGGAGAGAGTATAATTAACGATTGTCGAAACATCATTGAAAATGTAGAGTGTAACATATTAATGTGAACTTAAGTATTTCTCGGGTATTACCTACCCGTTAAAATAAAATTTCACAAGTAATATTTTGTACAAAAGAATTTTTATTATAGTCTTTATGAAAATATATGTATTTATATTTTCTTCAGATGTAATATGGATTTAATGAGTTAATATTATATTAATCTCATTTGGTTTACGGTTGGAACTAGAAATGAATAATGCCTAAAACTTTAGAGATTACATAATTGCCGCGGAATATTTCTTCAACGTAAATGAAATAATGAATTAATACTTCATCACTCATTATTGTTGGTATCCCTCAGTGCCTGCGGTGCGTATGATGTTGATGCTCGTAATGCGGCTTGCGATGTTGAGGCTTGTGATGTTGTTGGTAATGTTCCTGCTGGTGCTGGTAGTGGTTTGATGTGACTATAGATGATGAGAATTTGTTTTGTTTTGTATTGTGAAAGAAGATGTTTAAAGTTTCTTAAATAAAAAGAGAGGTCAAGAACTTTATAAAGGGAATAAAATGACGTAGGATGCACTTGCTAATGAAGTTTTGCTTTTCATGACAGTAAATTTTTTTTTACTAAATAATTCACCATGCAAGATACGGAGTAAAGGTCGGATAGCCCCAATAATATTAGTAATATTATACTCGTTGCGGCATATCCTGGAAAGGAGAGAGAAAATGGTGTTACGAACGGGTTCGCCAGTAAGTGTCTCATGTTCTTCACCAAGTGGGCAATGTGGTGGATGGAAGGGATCACCTTCTTCTTGTCTCCAATGATTAAGTAGACTACGAACCCATCCCCAATTCATCCAAAATAGATGATGGCTAATTGGTTGATCCATTCCGGTCACACTGCTTTCGGAGCTCGAGTGAAATTCCATATCGGAATTCGAGGGACTTGAACTAGTGGAGAGTTCCATTTCGTACGATTGAATAAAGGATTTTTTGATATGAAATGATTTCCGGCTATCGGATGGTATTCTAATTACATAAAATATCTATATATATAGAGCAAAAGATTTCATAGATTATGGAGGAATTTACGGAATATGTTAGGCAAAGTTTACAGTAACAGATACGCTAAGATATGAATTAGCATATACGCTAAAATATGAACTTTGTCTATACACTAAAATATGAATTAGCATATACGCTAAGATATGCATTAAGATGTGTCTAGACTAAGAATGATAAGCATGTAATTTTCTAAGGGTGATAAGCAGATGATTTCCGACTAGAAATGATAAGCAAAACTTTTGACATGCAGTTAAGGTCGAAGTCCAGACTCACTAATGCATCTTAATAACTATCCGTTAGACACACTAATGCAAGACATGGTTCGCTAAGACCATCGCTCTGATACCAACTGAAACGACCTGTCCATATTACTATAAATGCAGTACGTTCTCATTGGTCCCATAGCGAGGTATTTGACCTCTATATGATACGTTTTAGAAAATATTGCATTCGTTTCATAAAAAGCACATCATTATTGTACATAATGCATGTTTTAAACAAGTGGGCGATTATTTAAGAAATAATCCCCAAAATACATCGGTTTTCAAATACTACACACGTGACGTAACAGTCGAATATAATACATGAAAAAGATTTCATTGAATGCAACACTTTATTTAAATAAAAGTATGAGACTCCATGCGCAGCTTGCTCAGATAATAAAACAGCGAAAGACTTTCTTAAGGACCTAAGAATAAACATGCGTAAACAGTCAACACAAAGGTTGGTGAGATATATAGGTTTATCATCGATATAAATATAGACCACAAGATTTCATAGTTATAAATATATGTACACTCGCAAGTGTATAAAAGTATGCTATAAGTTGTTGAGCGCTTCGGTAACCATACTTAACCATTAATGTGGCATATTCCCTTTATTATGAAATCTCCCTACACTGTACCAAGTGTAGTAAAAACGAAGTACTATGCAACCGTTTACGATACTAGAGCGACTAGCCCGGTTGGGGTTGTCAAACCCGATAGATCTATCAATAGGATTCGCGTATACATGTTCTTACAACATGTAAATATTAGTTACCAAGCTATTAGGGAAGATATGCAAAGTGGTACAACTCAACGTAGAATATATTTTAAGTACTTGTGTCTATGGCATAAATTATAAAATGCATGTATTCTCATCCCAAAATATTTGTAGAGTTTAAAAATAGGACTATATACTCACAGTAGTAAAAGTATATTAATAATAAGTTTTTAACTTATTAAAAATATGATCGTCGTCCTTGGATTCATGAACCTGTAACAATAATAACGATTCAGATAATAATACGACATATGAATAAAATAAAGCAAGTTTATAGAATACTTATATAATTATTTTTAACATTTTATGTTAGTAGTCCATTGTTAGTAGTCCTTTGTTAGTAGACCAAAATAGTCCAAAAAGTCCAACTGTCCAATAATCGGTGTGTATATATATATATATATATATATATATATATATATATATATATATATATATATATATATATATATATATATATATATATATATATATGTATATATATATATATATGTATATGTGACGACCCGAAAATTTTCGATCAAATTTAAACTTAACCTTCATATGTGTCCGACACGATAAGCAAAGTCTCTAAGGTTGAGTCTCAAGATTTTAAACTGTTTTAAGTATTAAATTACCCTATGACTATTTTCGATGATTCACGAACCTTTAATTGTAAATAGAAATGTATATACAAATAACTATACATGTATATAAATATATATATTAAATATAATAATGAACTATTATGTGAATGTGAAAGAAAACTTAACCTTGATATATAAAACTGTTTATGTAAACATAGATAGTAGATTGAATATACATAATTTTGTCAATGTTAACAAAGTATTAAATGTTATACTCTGAGATCATTTGTTCCGATATATATAATATATAATATATATATTTGATAATGAAAACATAATTATATATAGTAGTTGAAATAATTATGTAATATCCATACATAATCAGTATTATATGTATATTGTTAAAATGTATAAGATATATATAATATATATAATAATAATAATAATAATAATAAAGGTAACTACAAGATAAACAAATATAGATATCATATTAGTATTGCTATTATTACTTCCGATGTTAATAAAATAAATATTAATATTAATATTAATATCAGTATTATTAATATTATTAAAATTAAAAGTAAAATATAGTTAATACATTAATTGTTAGTATAATTATTATTAGTATCATTAAAATTAGGACATGTAATTTGTATATTACTATTAGTAATATTATGATTACCATTATTGTTATTAACTATATTATCATAGTATTAATAATATTTTGTTATTATTAATATCATTTTATTTCTTATAATTATTATTAATAGAGAATAATACAATCCATTATTATTATCATCAATAATTATTATTATCTGTATTATTAATATTAGTAGTATTAATAATTATTATTATCATTTTTATTATTATTATAAATATTAATATTAAATATTAATATTAATAGTATTAAGATTATTATTATTATTATTATATTTATTAATTAAATATAATATATAAATATAACTGATTAAGGATGAAGTTTGTTTTCCATCAACATCAGATTATAAACCTAATCGTCCTTCTTGTCTCCTAGATAAAATCTTTGATTCCATTTTCAGTACAAACGAATCAGACAGGAAATCAAATGCAGTTTAATATCACTTTCATCTTATTTTTTTATAGTTTCTCTAAATTCCTGTATTATTTGTGAAATCTGTCGACCCACACTGATATATAACAACCGTTTAGTTCATTGCTATGGACAAAAATCATTCCTTCTTTCAACAATTTTGACGGGTATCAATAATTTATATCTGTTAAAAAAACAGAAAACTTATAAAGCTTGGTCTCGCTGTTCTTAACCCATTTTGTCTAAGGCTTGATTTTGTATCAATTTCAAAAATCTAAAATTTCAGTTTTGTTATGAATACACTAAATGATCTTTATGCAAAGTTTCGTGTTCCAATTCATCAATTTGGATTCTAATTTCAGAGTCAAAGTTTTGTTATCAAAAAGTCAATTTTTATTCATCGGCCAAATTCGAAAGTTATGTTTTGTTTCCAGTTAAATTGATGATATAGATGGTTTCTAGGACCGATTTGGAAAATGTTTCGTGCAGGAATCGAAGTCTAAAAAGGTCAAAATCATTTAATCAAGTTTTATGTTTTATTTTGTTCTTCGCGTATAAAATTTCTGCAGCAGTTTTCTTTTTAAAATTTCTTTTCTTTTCTGGTAAATAGAAATCCATATAAGCTGAAATGTTTGTATTTAAATTACATGTTTTTAAAAAAAAAATACTGATATGATGAAACTGGTCGATTTGTTATGGAGATGAAGAAGAAGATATAGACACAGATAGATATAGGATATATATTTAAATCGGGTTAACTATAATCAGGAAAACAGAAACAGAGGAATGGTTGGGGTTATGTCGGTGTAACGAGAGGTCGGAGGTTCGAGTCCGGTTCTGGGTAAATCTTTTTATAAAAGCTTTTGGAAGGTAGTACTTCTTTGTAAATTTATTATTTTTACTATTGTTATTATTATTATTGTTATTATTATTATTGTTATTGTTATTATTAATGTTATTATTATTATTTTCATTATTATGAACATAATAAAATTTATCATTATAAATATTATAATTAGTAACAAAATAATGCAACTTATTATTATTTTCGTAGATATTAGTAATTGTACCATTTTTAGTACTATTATTATTAACTCAAGTATTATATTCAGTATTTGTATTGTTATTATTAAAACTTATTATCACTTTTACAAAAATTGTTATTTTATTATCACTACAACTATATAATAATAATTATTATTATTATCATTTTTACTGCTAATATCATTATTATTATTATTATTACTATGATTCTTATTATGATAATTATATGTAATATTATTTTTGTTATATTATCATTACTATCAAATACAACTATTATTAATTTTATTACATATGTAAAAATATACTTATAAGTAATATTATATAAAAGTAAGAAATTATTTATATTAACAATCTTTATATAAGTATTCACACATAATAAATTAAGTACTTTTATAATATATATATATATATATATATATATATATATATATATATATATATATATATATGTATATATATATATATATATGTATATATATATATGTATATATATATATATATATATATATATATATATATAACTATATTAAAGATAACCATTTTAAACATATGTACAAATTAAATATATAACATATAAGTTATAATATATGAAATTATTCAATTACGAATATATGTATTAATATATATGAATAATATAGGTTCGTGAATCCGAGGCCAACTCTGCATTGTTCAGTTTTGTCATATGTATTTTTACTATAAAATACAGTAAGGTGAGTTTCATTTGCTCCCTTTTTAATTGCTTTTGCAATATATATTTTTGGGCTGAGAATACATGCGCTGCTTTTATGTTTGACGAAATAGACACAAGTACTTAAAATATATTCTACGTTGAGTTGTACCACTTTGCATATCTTCCCTAATATCTTGGTAACTAATATTTACATGTTGTAAGAACATGTAAGCGCGAATCCTATTGATAGATCTATCGGGTTTGACAACCCCAACCGGGCTAGTCGCTCTAATATAGTAAACGGTTGCATAGTACTTCGTTTTTACTACACTTGGTACAGTGTAGGGAGATTTCATAATAAAGGGAATATGCCACATTAAATGTTAAGTATGGTTACCGAAGTGCTCAACAACTTATAGAATACTTTTATACACTTGCGAGTGTACATATATTTATAAACAGAAATCTTGTGGTCTATTAATATATTGAAATGATTGTTATGATAAACCTATGAACTCACCAACCTTTTGGTTGACACTTTTAAGCATGTTTATTCTCAGGTATAAAAGAAATCTTCCGCTATGCGTTTGCTCATTTTAAAGATATTACTTGGAGTCATTCATGGCATATTATGGTCAGTACCTCGTAATGAGACCAAATGTTGATGACTTCATCCAGGTGGATTAGGACGGGTCACTACAGTTGGTATCAGAGCGGTGGTCTTAGCGAACCAGGTCTTGCATTAGTGTGTCTAACTAGTAGCTGTTTAGATGCATTAGTAAGTCTGGACTTCGACCGTGTCTGCATGTCAAAAGTTTTGCTTATCATTTAGTGTCGAAAATTATTTGCTTATCATCCTTAAAGTCTAGACACGTCTTACTGCCTCTATTGCATAGACTGTGTATAAATAAATTCATATCTTAGCGTATCTGTTATTGTTACCTTTGCCTGACAGCTTCCGTAGATTTCTTTGTAACTTATGAGATTTTAGTATTATATATGCATATGTAAATTATGTATTGTAGGGTACTAATCTACATCCTATAATCTATTTCTTATCGAAAAGTCCTTCATCTGATCGTACGAGATGAATCCCTCAACCAGTTCGAATTCCTCGGATTCCGACAGCTATTCCGATATGGAGTTTCACCTATCAGCGTCACCAGAATGACTCAACCAATCAGTCATCCCCAATTCATCTGATGGGTTCATAGTCGACTTAATCAATGGAGACGCGAAGAAGGCGATCCCTTCCACCAACCGAATTTACCTCTTGGCGATGAACCTGAAGCACTTACCGTTGAACCTGTTCGTAATACTATTTTCTCTCTCATTTCCCGAATATCTCGCCAAGATTATATTCTATCTAAAATTCTAAACCTTATTCATTCGATCGTTCCAACCGACAATCATCTTGGAATAATAGAAGAAGTCAACAAACTTCGCGCTCGAAAAATAAATTTGCATAATATGGTGCAAAATTTACCAGCTTTAGCAACATCACCGGAACCAATAGTACCATTGGTAACAGCACCAGTACCATCAACAATCCATGCCTCAACATCTCATTCTGTACCTCGAGTATAATCATCATTCTACGTATTGTTCTACATCAATTATCTTCGTTCTTCATGACGATTATGTAATCTCTAATGTTTTAGAGATTATGTATTCTAGTTTTAGCGATAAATCAAATGAGATTAATATTATATTAACTCATTAAATCCATGATTTCATCTGAAGAAAATATATATGTAAGTATATTTTCATAAAGATTGTAATTAAAAATTCCTTCGTACAAACTGTTAATGGTGAAAATATTTTAACGGGTAGGTAATACCCGAGGAATATTTAGTTTTCACATTAGTAAGTTACACTGTACATTCTTCGAATCTGATTCAACAGTAATTTACTATCCTACTTACATTCATCGATATACAAATATGTTCACCACAAAATAACCATTTCCATTCAATTTCATATTTGGATTTTCACTTCTCAGAATCCAACAAGTGGCATAATGAAGAAAACATTTGACAAAATAAAATTTGTTAGAAACAAACAAATTAACTATGAGAAATTTTGTTAAGAATCCACGCTAACTGTTTCTAGCTAATTGTTCCTAGCTAACTGATTACATTTTATTTATCACAATTTAATTATCGCAATTTACATTCTCGCAATTTTATTTATCGTCATTTAATTTCTATTATTTACTTTACGCACTTTATTTATCGTCATTTAATTCCTGCTATTTATTTTACGCACTTTAAAAATCGGGACACGTATACAAGGTTTTGACATATCATATCGACACATCTATATATATTATTTGGAATAACCATAGATACTCTATATGCAGTAATGATCGAGTTCTCTATATAGGGTTGAGGTTGATTCTACAATAATATATATACTTTGAGTTGTGATCGAGTCTGAGATATGTACACGGGTCACGATACGTATTAATTAATTCGAATATTATATATATTAAACTATATATGAATTATTGAATTGCTAACTGTGGACTATCAACTGAGGACTACCAACATTGGACAAATAAAATGAATTAAAATATTGATTATAACATATGAAACTAAACAATTCTTCAAGTTGCCACTTGATTTGATTTAAACCTCATTTGTATCTTTATGATTACAATCTGCGTTCAAACCTTTCATGATTCTTGAAAACACCTAAATCGAGAGGATGAACCAACCACACTTTATCTACAGAAGAAAAGATTGATACATATAGTTATGCACATGAAAACTCTCAGAAACTGAGTAAACGTTTAACACATAGCTGTGTTAATTCCTTTAGTATTATTATTACCCAAAATAACTTTGCAATGCCATTCCAAATTAGCCAGCTTTGTCACAGCTCTAACAAGACAACTTCGACTTTTTACTCGGATTAGCTTATTATAACCCTGATATATATAAGTTGTCTTTCGTCATCGATACCAGGAAACCGTTTATATCTCACCATATTAGCAGTAAATTTACCAACAACTCCGTTGATCTTTGACTTTCTGAAAAATCACTATATTCAGTGAAACCCTATCATTTACTCATTTACATCTTATAACGAGAATTACTATACCAACTACCGGGAATTAGCAATCAGTATTTTGAAATCTCGCAGCATGTCTACATCAATAGTTATAAGTATACATGTAATCCTTATCTCTTAGAATTATGATCTTCCACTCTGAATTTTGAAAAGCACCCAGTCTACAAATCAATACTCCAAATTCTGAAAAAGCTGAATACAGCAGCAAAAACTGTACAAGCTGAATACAGCAGCAAAAACTGTACACGACCTTAACCGTCGAAGGTATAAAGATAAAGAATAGTATGTTAGCAAAGCTCAGAAAAGTTGGAACTGGAAATCGGATTGAGCAAACCATGAAGGAGACTCTGAACAAATTAAAAGGACTAAACCTGTACTTAACGAATTCAGATGATTCTGTATCTGATGAACTCTTCAGCGAATACCTTGCTCCTTATTTATTCTGAACCCTTGCAAAAGGATTTTCTTCATCAACCTTCGATCTTAGAAATTCCAAAATATCGTCAAAAATATCTTCGATATTTCTGAAGATATTTTCATAACTATCCTTATCTGAAATTAGTTATCTTTTCACGTTATCTGTATTACATCATAAAGGAAACTGTTTAGTTTCTATATTCTGTAAACCCTCAAGTTTAAAATATGAATGTTTTGAAGTAGTGTTGGAAATTGATGCATGAGTTAGTATAATATAATGACACTTGATCAATGTGATTATATTACAGTAAGTCATGCTGAGTTTCTTATGGAACGTGATAAAGGATCACAGATCATACCTTTATCATGAACCATGTTACACAACTCTTTCATTCTACTCAACTTCTGAACATATCAAGAAAGTATATTCTTGCTAGTTCTATTTTCAGTGATTCAGGCAATTTGACAGATCAAATCGTGCGATTACGTTCTTTCTTGTTTAGAACATTAAGTTCATTCGAAACTTCATATCTACGAATTCTGGATCATTATTCGCTTGAATTAAAGTCGGGAAGAGAAAACAAAAGGATGGAACTCCATAATATAAAGAAAATGAAGAGGGTGGATTTATAGTGAAATATCCGTCAGAACAATCAAAGCAGATCATCGTATTTAACCAAAGAGGATCTCAATTTCCTTAATTACCGAAGAATCAAATCTTATTAAGAATATTTTCTTTAAATCCCTTGAACTCCGGAAATCAACTCTATCAACGTCAAAAGATATGACGAAACTTTACTTTTCTCATTTCAATCTTTTGTGATAGCTTCACTCGTACTCTTCACAAAATCAAATTGTTTTATCAATATTACTCAATGATGATAAAATTCTATCGTATCAATTCAAATTCATCATGAAAACATATTTATTGTTAACCATGATAACCACACTCAAATTTCGGGACGAAATTTATTTAACGGGTAGGTACTGTGACGACCCGGAAATTTTCGATCAAATTTAAACTTAACCTTCATATGTGTCCGACACGATAAGCAAAGTCTCTAAGGTTGAGTCTCAAGATTTTGAACTGTTTTAAGTATTAAATTACCCTATGACTATTTCCGATGATTCACGAACCTTTAATTGTAAATAGAAATGTATATACAAATAACTATACATGTATATAAATATATATATTAAATATAATAATGAACTATTATGTGAATGTGAAAGAAAACTTAACCTTGATATATAAAACTGTTTATGTAAATATAGATAGTAGATTGAATATAATTTTGTCAATGTTAACAAAGTATTAAATGTTATACTCTAAGATCATTTGTTTCGATATATACAATATGTAATATATAATATATATACTTGATAATGAAAACATAATTATATATAGTAGTTGAAATAATTATGTAATATCCATACATAATCAGTATTATATGTATATTGTTAAAATGTATAAGATATATATAATATATATTATAATAATAAAAAAATATAATAATAATAATAATAATAATAATAATAATAATAATAATAATAAAGGTAACTACAAGATAAAAAAATATAGATATCATATTAGTATTGCTATTATTACATTCGTTGTTAATAAAATAAATATTAATATTAATATCAGTATTATTAATACTATTAAAATTAAAAGTAAAATATAGTTAATACATTAATTGTTATTATAATTATTATTAGCATCATTAAAATTAGGACATGTAATTTGTATATTACTATTAGTAATATTATGATTACCATTATTGTTATTAACTATATTATCATAGTATTAATAATATTTTGTTATTATTAATATCATTTTATTTCTTATAATTATTATTAATAGAGAATACTACAATCCATTATTATTATCATCAATAATTATTATTATATGTATTATTAATATTAGTAGTATTAATAATTATTATTATCATTATTATTATTATTATTATAAATATTAATATTAATATTAATAGTATTAAGATTATTATTATTATTAATATATTTATTAATTAAATACAATATATAAATATAACTGATTAAGGATGAAGTTTGTTTTCCATCAACATCAGATTATAAACCTAATCGTCCTTCTTGTCTCCTAGATAAAATCTTTGATTCCATTTTCAGTACAAACGAATCAGGCAGGAAATCAAATGCAGTTTAATATCACTTTCATCTTTTTTTTATAGTTTCTCAAAATTCTTGTATTATTTGTGAAATATATCGACCCACACTGATATATAACAACCGTTTAGCTCATTGCTATGGACAAAAATCATTCCTTCTTTCATTAATTATGACGGGTATCAATAAATTATATCTGTTAAAACAAAACAGAAAACTTATAAAGCTTGGTCTCGCTGTTCTTAACCCATTTTGTCTAAGGCTTGATTTTGTATCAATTTCGAAAATATAAAATTTCAGTTTTGTTAGGAATACGCTAAATGATCTTTATGCAAAGTTTCGTGTTCCAATTCATCAATTTGAGTTCTAATTTCAGAGTCAAAGTTTTGTTATTAAAAAGTCAATTTTTGTTCATCGGCCAAATTCAAAAGCTATGTTTTGTTTCCAGTTAAATTGATGATATAGAAGGTTTCTAGGAGCGATTTGGAAAATGTTTCGTGTAGGAATCGAAGTCTAAAACAGTCCAAATCATTGAATCAAGTTTTAAGTTTTATTTTGTTCTTCGCGTATAAAATTTCTGTTGCAGTTTTCTTTTTAAAATTTCTTTTCTTTTCTGGTAAATAGAAATCCATATAAACTGAAATGTTTGTATTTAAATTACAAGTTTTTTTTAAAAAAATACTGATATGATGAAACAGGTCGATTTGATATGGAGATGAAGAAGAAGATATAGACACAGATAGATATAGGATATATATTTAAATCGGGTTAACTATAATCAGGAAAATAGAAACAGAGGAATAGTTGGGGTTATGTCGGTTTAACGAGAGGTCTGAGGTTCGAGTCCGGTTCTGGGCAAATCTTTTTATAAAAGCTTTTGGAAGGTAGTTCTTCTTTGTAAATTTATTATTTTTACTATTGTTATTATTATTATTGTTATTATTATTATTATTGTTATTGTTATTATTAATGTTATTATTATTATTTTCATTATTATGAACATAATAAAATTTATCATTATAAATATTATAATTAGTAACAAAATAATGCAACTTATTATTATTTTCGTAGATATTAGTAATTGTACCATTTTTAGTACTATTATTACTATTATTATTAACTCAAGTATTATATTCAGTATTAGTATTGTTATTATTAAAACTTATTATCACTTTTACAAAAATTATTATTTTATTATCACTACAACTATATAATTATTATTATTATTATTATTATTATTATTATTATTATTATTATTATTATTATTATTATTATTATTATCATTTTTACTGCTAATATCACTATTATTATTATTACTATGATTCTTATTATGATAATTATATGTAATCTTATTTTTGTTATATTATCATTACTATCAAATACAACTATTATTAATTTTATTACATATGTAAAAATATACTTATAAGTAATATTATATAAAAGTAAGAAATTATTTATATTAACAATCTTTATATAAGTATTCACACATAATAAATTAAGTACTTTTAGAATATATATATATATATATATATATATATATATATATATATATATATATATATATATATATATTATCATTATTATTATTATTATTATAAATATTAATATTAATATTAATAGTATTAAGATTATTATTATTATTATTATATTTATTAATTAAATACAATATATAAATATAACTGATTAAGGATAAAGTTTGTTTTCCATCAACATCAGATTATAAACCTAATCGTCCTTCTTGTCTCCTAGATAAAATCTTTGATTCCATTTTCAGTACAAACGAATCAGGCAGGAAATCAAATGCAGTTTAATATCACTTTCATCTTTTTTTTATAGTTTCTCTAAATTCCTGTATTATTTGTGAAATATATCGACCCACACTGATATATAACAACCGTTTAGCTCATTGCTATGGACAAAAATCATTCCTTCTTTCATTAATTATGACGGGTATCAATAAATTATATCTGTTAAAACAAAACAGAAAACTTATAAAGCTTGGTCTCGCTGTTCTTAACCCATTTTGTCTAAGGCTTGATTTTGTATCAATTTCGAAAATCTAAAATTTCAGTTTTGTTAGGAATATGCTAAATGATCTTTATGCGAAGTTTCGTGTTCCAATTCATCAATTTGAGTTCTAATTTCAGAGTCAAAGTTTTGTTATCAAAAAGTCAATTTTTGTTCATCGGCCAAATTCGAAAGCTATGTTTTGTTTCCAGTTAAATTGATATTATAGAGGGTTTCTAGGAGCGATTTGGAAAATGTTTCGTGTAGGAATCGAAGTCTAAAACAGTCCAAATCATTGAATCAAGTTTTAAGTTTTATTTTGTTCTTCGCGTATAAAATTTCTGCTGCAGTTTTCTTTTTAAAATTTCTTTTCTTTTCTGGTAAATAGAAATCCATATAAACTGAAATGTTTGTATTTAAATTACAAGTTTTTTTTAAAAAAAATACTGATATGATGAAACAGGTCGATTTGATATGGAGATGAAGAAGAAGATATAGACACAGATAGATATAGGATATATATTTAAATCGGGTTAACTATAATCAGGAAAATAGAAACAGAGGAATAGTTGGGGTTATGTCGGTTTAACGAGAGGTCTGAGGTTCGAGTCCGGTTCTGGGCAAATCTTTTTATAAAAGCTTTTGGAAGGTAGTTCTTCTTTGTAAATTTATTATTTTTACTATTGTTATTATTGTTATTGTTATTATTATTATTATTGTTATTGTTATTATTAATGTTATTATTATTATTTTCATTATTATGAACATAATAAAATTTATCATTATAAATATTATAATTAGTAACAAAATAATGCAACTTATTATTATTTTCGTAGATATTAGTAATTGTACCATTTTTAGTACTATTATTACTATTATTATTAACTCAAGTATTATATTTAGTATTAGTATTGTTATTATTAAAACTTATTATCACTTTTACAAAAATTATTATTTTATTATCACTACAACTATATAATTATTATTATTATTATTATTATTATTATTATTATTATTATTATTATTATTATTATTATTATTATTATTATTATCATTTTTACTGCTAATATCACTATTATTATTATTATTATGATTCTTATTATGATAATTATATGTAATCTTATTTTTGTTATATTATCATTACTATCAAATACAACTATTATTAATTTTATTACATATGTAAAAATATACTTATAAGTAATATTATATAAAAGTAAGAAATTATTTATATTAACAATCTTTATATAAGTATTCACACATAATAAATTAAGTACTTTTAGAATAAATATATATATATATATATATATATATATATATATATATATATATATATATATATATATATATATATATAAAAGATAACCATTTTAAACATATGTACAAATTAAATATATAACATATAAGTTATAATATATGAAATTATTCAATTACGAATATATGTATTAATATATATATATATGAATAATATAGGTTCGTGAATCCGAGATCAACTCTGCATTGTTCAGTTTTGTCATATGTATTTTTACTATAAAATACAGTAAGGTGAGTTTCATTTGCTCCCTTTTTAATTGCTTTTGCAATATATATTTTTGGGCTGAGAATACATGCGTTGCTTTTATGTTTGACGAAATAGACACAAGTACTTAAAATAGATTCTACGTTGAGTTGTACCACTTTGCATATCTTCCCTAATAGTTTGGTAACTAATATTTACATGATGTAAGAACATGTAAGCGCGAATCCTATTGATAGATCTATCGGGTTTGACAACCCCAACTGGGCTAGTCGCTCTAGTATCGTAAACAAGTTGCATAGTACTTCATTTTTACTACACTTGGTACAATGTAGGGAGATTTCATAATAAAGGGAATATGCCACATTAAATGGTAAGTATGGTTACCGAAGCGCTCAACAACTTATAGAATACTTTTATACACTTGCGAGTGTACATATATTTATAAACGGAAATCTTGTGGTCTATTAATATATTGAAATGATTGTTATGATAAACCTATGAACTCACCAACCTTTTGGTTGACACTTTTAAGCATGTTTATTCTCAGGTATAAAAGAAATTTTCTGCTGTGCATTTGCTCATTTTAAAGATATTACTTGGAGTCATTCATGGCATATTATGGTCAGTACCTCGCAATGGGACCAAATGTTGATGACTTCGTCAAGGTGGATTAGGACCGGTCACTACAATATATATATAATCTTAGAATTACCCCACGACGTATTGTATACGTATTGTCTTTGCATCAACCCAGAGACATATTGTATACGTATTATCTTAGAATTAACTAAGACGTATTGTGTACTTATTGTCTTAGGATTTATCAAAACGTATTGTATACTTATTGTGTTAGGACGTACCAAGAATATTATTATACATATATACAATCACAGAATTAATCAAGATTATAATATTTTGTTATACTACTGATAACATGTCCAAATATATATAGGATATAGGAAAGGTAAACAAGGATATGGTTAATATAGTTTTTATAATATAAATTTCGTCCATACAACGTTAATTTTAGCAGATTTTGTTTTGCTCGCTAAATATTCATTACAACTCCGTTTAAAGTGAATCAAATTGCTATGGATTCATTAAGAAGTAAATTTTACAAAACCAATTCGAAAAGTTTATCCAAAGTAGTAATTTTTAGAGCTTTATCCTCTTTTTGTGTCGGTGGACAGATTTGGAAAAATCCCGGCATCCACCCAATATATGATTTTTGATAAAATACTTTCACTTTGTCTAAAATTATGAAAAAAATACTGGAAGTCTTATTTACATATATTAATATAGTTTCAAAGGTTTAGCCTCGAACTCAAAGTCTAAGATAGGTTTTTAATTCCCAACCCAAAACAGCCCGCTTTTTACCGAATGGAGATTAAGGATATATGTTAAGTTTCAAGGTGTTCTTCATATGTACAAGTTATAAGTTCTTATATTAACTTAATATAATATCATAATACATATAAATAAGTGTTATTAGAGTTAAGTTAGAAAGATTATATTAGGTTTTCAAACAAGCTGGGTGTTCACCAAAACAAGTTCTAGTTTTTACAAGTTTTATAAGTATAATAAGATAGCAACTATACAAGGAATTGAACAAGGATTTTGAGAAGTATTTTACCTTGATTATGAAGAGGAAAGTTACTGAGATTAAAGTATGATATGAGAGCATTCAAGTGTGTATTTTTAGTTTAAGAAAATGTGGAGTAAAAATGAGTTAAAATGGTCCTTATTTATAAGCTTATAATTTTGGCTTTTAGTGAAAATATCTAAGATAAGTTAAATTGTATTAAGTCATGCATGACATATTAAATTGATTAGGTCATGGATGACATATTACACAAATAATTGCAGATTTCTATTGGTATATACCAATAGTAAATATTTCTAGAAGCTGTGTATAATACGGGTAAAAATACCGTATGAATGCGAGTAGAATTCTTTGAGAAAATTGAACGGAAATACGAGTATAGCTATCCTTTATATGTATTGGTATATTATAAAGTGTATTCGATACTTGTAAGGATGTATTTACACTCGTAATACATTATATGTAAATACATTTTAACATAAGTTAATTACGTCGTTTAAATATTAATATATATATATATATATATATTGTTTGAAAACTCTTTAAATTAGTAGTATATATATATATATATATATATATATATATATATATATATATATATATATATATATATATATATATATATAATACTTTATTAATATACTTAATGAGATATTTAATTATCATATTTTCAAGTTAAATATATATAAATCCATATATATACACAATAATTAAACAATTAAATCAAGTTATGACGTTCGTGAATTGTCGAAATAAAAGGGTGACCAAAAGCTTGTGTAAAACTCTTTTCGGAGGTTCAAGATTTATTAAAATTTATTGCTTATCAATTCGAAATTATATAAAGATTAAGTTTAAATTTGGTCAGAAATTTTCGGGTCTTCACAAAATGAAACTCACGATACGATATTTTGTAGTAAAGATATGCATACGACGATACTGAACAATGCAAGGTTGGCCTCGGATTCACAAACCTATATCATTTGTATATATATTAATACACATAATTGTGATTGAACAAATATATTATTATTAGTGATATAATTCATTTATATAGTTGATTAATAAGTTTCATTATATATATTTTTATTTTATATATAGATATATTAATATAGTTAAGTTATGTGTATTAAATATATATTTATATATATGTAATCTTTATTTTTATAATAATAATGATATAGATAGTACTGATAACGATAATAATGATAGTTTTAGTGAAAATAATACTTTTTATAATAATAGTAATTTTTAATAGTTTTAATAGAAATTTCAGTAATCATACAGTATTACTAATATTAATGTTTAACTGGTAAGTCGATTAATGATACTTTGTAATATTAATAATAATAATGATAATACTAATAATAATACTTATGTTAATGATAATAATAATACTAATAATTATAAAATGATACAAGTACTAATACTAATGAAAATAATTTGGATTCTTTTCATAATAATAATATTAATCTTAATCATAGTGATAATAGTAATTCCTATATTAATAATACTAATAATTCTAAAATTTCAATAAAAATACTTTTATTGATTTTGATATAGATAACAATAATAATCCTAACAATATTAATGAATATATAATAATAATAATAATTTTAATCATAATCATAATCATAATAATAATAATAATAATAATAATAATAATAATAATAATAATAATAATAATAATAATAATAATAATAATAATAATAATAATAATAATAATAATAATAATAATAATACTCATTCTATTAATAATAACTAAGTTAATAATAATAATGACATTAAGTAATAATATTAGTAATAACGATTAGAATAATAATAATAATAATTATAACAATCATAATAATAAGAATAATAATAATAATAATAATAATTTTTAATATTGAAAACTACCTCAACAAGCTTTTAAAAAAAAGTAACTGCCCACGCCCGGGCTCGAACCCGCGACCTCTCGGTTAAACACAAACACCCATATCCATTGAGCTACATGTTTATTTCTGTTTTTACTATAAACTTAAAATCTTTTAACTTCTGGTCTCGGCCCAACTGCTCACTCTCGGCCCAAGTTGAAAATAAAAAGATTCACGGCCCAAGTGGTACATGAAACACGGCCCAAGTATCAGATGGAAAAACGGTTCGTTTACTTTACAAAATAAGTGGGGTTACTGCAAATCGACAGAAAGGGAAAAGAAAATATTCGATCCAAAAATCTCCATCGATTATCTTCATCGATCGTTTCTTTATCCCATCATCATCAATATCATATTCATAATTCATCATCGTTATCAACTATTCATCATCCCTACCCTTGAATTATCGTTCATTATCATAATGAAGTAATAGAAATAACATTTGTATGAAGCAGAAGTATTGCAGTGGTTTAACCGGTTTGCAGGTGGGTTTAGGGTTTAGTAACTATCGGCCACAAGGAAAACGCGTGCAGTAGCAATTGGAAACACCAACACCAAATGTATTCTGCAGGTTTTAATGGTGAAATTATTGTGTTTGTGTTGATTGATCGAAGACAGAAACAGGATGCTAGAGGTCGTCGGTTAATACTTATGGTGATGAAGTTTTGGTGGTTTTGGTGAAGATAATGAGCCGATGGTTATGGGTTGTGGTTACTTCCAATAACACCAACAGTAACAATTAAATGGGTTTGTCTTCTGGGTTACATTCGATCATTAACAATTAGGAAGTAGCAAGGATCAAAGTTTGGTGATGATTGATTGTTAATGGTGTTGTAGTGGTTGCCGATAGTTGCAAGAGGGTGGGTTTCGATAGTTTGTTGGAACAAAGGTAACACGTATTATTAGGAGCATGTTGGGCTGGGTTGTGATGGATTCAGATGGTGATCAAATGAACATAACCGAGATTCAAGGTGGTTCGTGGTATTGTTTATGGCTGCAAATGAAAAAAAAATAGCAACTGCAACATAGTAGTTTGATTATCAGGTGAACATCAAAAGTACTAACTAAAGGTGTTTGGATTTTGGGTTCATTTTAAAACAGAACAATGTAAACACATGTAGGGGTGATTAATAGTTGGTTATGGGGAAGTTGTTTGGTGATTCCATGGTGTTTGAAGTAATCAAAAAAACAAAAGAGGATAGCATCGTAGTATGACAGTAATTCATGGTTACATGTGGCGTTTATTATGGTGATGGTGGTGTTGGTTCTTCAAACTAGAATAGAAAGAGGGAAGAAGGGAGATGGTAAATGTGAAGGAGAAGGAGCCGGTGGTAGGGTGGTGGTAGGAGGTTGTCTAGGGTGGAGGTTGGTGTGGCGATGGTGGCCGACGGTTGTGAAGAAGGAGAAGGAAGAAGTAATACAAAAATAGGGATGGGGTGATATGGGTTGTTATATATATCATGTGATTATGTATATATGTATGGATATGTTTATCTATTTTAAATGTATATGTAGCACAGACTCGTTTACAAGACAAGTGGGTTCCTAAAGTTGATGTTAGTGGAAGAGTAAAAACAAGAAAAAAATAGAAATCGAATATTATTAATAATATAATAATAATTATATAATCAAATGAATTAAGAACGTGTGATATGTTAGCCATCGTCTACTATTTCATTCATGGATTGAAATTCGTGCACTGTTGATAAATCAGTGGCAGATAAAATCTATTCAGAAAAATCCCAAACTTTCACCGTAAATATCTTTATTGAGTTCGGTCATTATGGTATAAAATTCGATTATTAATTACTAATAAAAATTACATCGATTGTCCTTCTCAATTCTAGGTAAAATATAAAAAGTGTTAAAATTTAATAACTAGATCCTAAATACATTTTTAGTAAGCCTAAAATTTATAGAACTCATTTTCGGATCACCGTTTATTTTAAAATTATATAAGTTTGAATTTAACTTGCTTAATATCGATCGACTGACAAACGAGTGCTATTATCGTTTACTAAATAATTTTGAAACCATATAAATATACATTCAATATACCTTATATATATATATATATATATATATATATATATATATATATATATATATATATATATATATATATATATATATATATATATATATCATATATTATTTTATTTACATAATTAATTCACTCATATAATATTTTAATTTATAATAATTAATATATATATATATATATATATATATATATGTTTATTTATATATTTATTTATATATTTATTTACACATAATGGTTCGTGAATCGTCGGGAATAGTCGAAGGGTAATTGATTACATGAACACATTTCAAAGTTTTTGAAACATCAACATTACAGACTTTATTTATCGTGTCGGAAACATTAAATCATATAAAGATTAAGTTTAAATTTGGTCGAAAATTTCCGGGTCGTCACAGTACCTACCCGTTAAAGAAATTTCGTCCCGAAATTTGATTGGAATCATCATGGTTGACAATAAATATGTTTTCATGGCTCACATGAGTTGGAAATTAAAGTTTTATCATGATTTAATAATATAGATAAAACAATTTGATTTTGTGAAGATACCAACTAGACTCGCTAATGCGCTCTATGGTTAGACACACTAATGCATCGTAGTTCCCTATAGCCAAAGCTCTGATACCAACTATAACACCCCGTCAAAATCCATTAATGGAATGTTAAATCTGGTCTCAATGCTTGGCTTGACTTCTACGTAACAACAATGTTTTACAGCAGAAGCAATTAATATCTGAGAATAAAACACACAAAATGGGTCAACAATAATGTAGAGTGAATCTATAAGTTTTAGGTAACAATAAAGTATGTTTAAGAAACGATTTTCAGAAAACGTTTATTAGTGATACACCACCAAGGTTTAATATTAAAAGTTTGCAGACAACGTTTGTCAAGTTTTACTCTATTTGTGTACATCAATGTCAAATTCCGTTGTGTAGACATACAAAAATATTTTGTTTCTCTTGTTTGCAAAACACAAGTTTAAGTGACCAATTACAACATATGAGACTACAATGGTTTCATGTTTAAAGTTTGTAGACAACACTGTGTCCTGTTTCAAATGTTTAAGGACAATATCATGTCAAGTTTTATTTCTCTTATTTATAACTCACGGTTTTAAGTAGCGCAAAATAGTATCTGTAAACACTATTCAAAAAAATAGTTCAGTTGCATTTGACCACGAGATTTCAATAAGCACAACTCAAAGTTGCAAAATGTTACATAATCCATGAGCACTTGAATACTAGCATAAAGACCTGCGTATAGTATAAAGTAAACTTATCCTTACCCCATAAAATGTATACACTTGTTCGAGTGTATAAACAGTTCAAAGTAAATGCACCACAGTTATAGTAGGGTGAGGTTTGCCTAACCTAACGGATCTGTCCATCTAAATTGTGCTGACCCGAAGGTAATAAAAGTATTCTAGCTATGAGCTTTGTGAACAATAACTCAATATGTAATAATAGTACTCGTGTCAAAAGTAAAATCATTTATAAACAGCGTGTATTCTCATCCCAGAAAATATGTAAAAAGTGGGACTGTAAACTCACCTCAGAAAAGCTCGGAATTAAAAGTAAGCAAGTAACTTGTACGGTTTATTGTCAAGTAATGCAACCTAAGTATACGTATTTAGGTTGGTCAATATTTATGTCTTATACAATAGTGGTTTCATAGACTAAATTGTCTTATTGCTCGACTCAACCTGTTTCAAAGTAAAAGTCAACATATAGTCAACTAGTTCATGCAAGTCAACTAAAGTCAAACCAAAAGTCAAATTTGGTCAAGGTGGTCAACTAAAGTCAACATCAGTAGGTTCATGTCAAATGTTGGTCAACATGTCAACTGTGACAACTCGGAAATTTTCGACCAAATTTAAACTTAATCTTTATATGTTTCCGACACGATAAGCAAAGTCTGTAATATTGATTCTCAAACTTTTTGAACTAATGTTATATATTCAGTTAACCTTTGACTATTGACCGACAATTCACGAACATCTATTTGTTTATATATATATATATATATATATATATATATATATATATATATATATACAATAAGTTGGAATAATAATTATTCATAAATAACTTGCAATGTGTATTTAAAAACTGATTTATGTATATTAAATAAAGATATATACATATATATAATTTCAAGTTATTTAGTAAACGATAGTAACATTCGTTCATTGATTCGATAAATATTTAGATAAGTTAACTAAAACGTTTAAGATGACTAAGTAAAACACTAATTTACTACAGTATTTTCGAATTGCTACAGTACCCGAAAAGCTACATTGTTTTCAAAAATCACTATTTGCTACAGTAAAAATCATTTTGCTATAGTGTTTTTTCGAAAATCACTATTTGCTACAGTGAAAACGACTTTGGTAAAGTAAATACTATTTGCTACAGTAACACTATTTGCTACAGTAACACTATTTGCTACAGTGGAAAAAATGTCGACAAACAAGAAAACAAAACATATTGGGTGCGTATCAGCTGGCCATGCGATCGCATGGCAAATGGGCATGAAACCCATGCTATCACATGGGGATCAATCTCAGCAAACATCAATCTCATCATTGTTACTGGGGAACCCTTTATATCTCACCACATTAGCAGTAAACTTACCAACAATTTCATTGATCTTTAAGCCTCTCCGAAAAATCACTATACTTATTCATTGAAACCCTATCCTGTACTCATCTGCATCTTGTAATGGTAGTTACCATACCAAAAATCTTGAATCATTATTCTCGAATCTCGCAGCAATTCTACGCCAACAGTTATACATATACATATAACGTCTACCTCCAAGAATTACATGCTTTTTATGGGAAGTTTCTGAAAAACACCCTGGATTGCGAACTAGTTCTCGAAATTTTGAAAAATGCCGATGAAGCAGCAAAAACTGTAAATGACCTTAACAGTCAAAAGTTTGATGATAAAGAATAGTATGTTAGCAAAGCTCAGAAAAGTGGGAACTGGAAAACGGATTGAACAAACCATGAAGGAGGATGTGGACAAATCACAAAGATTAAACCTGACTTTAAAGAATCCAAATGATTCAGTATCTGCTGAAGTCATTAATGAATACCTTACTCCTGACTCTAAACCTTTACGGACAAATCTTCTTTATCATCTTTCGATATTAGAAATTCTAAGATATCATCGTATTTTTTATTATAAATATTCTCGATATTTCTGGAGATATCTTCATAACTATTCTTATCTGAAATCATTTATCTCTTCGCGCTATCTGTGTTAGATCATAAAGGAAACTGTTTTAGTTTCTAAATTCTGAAAAATTCGAATTTAAAATATGAATGTTTTTGAAGAAGTATTGGGAACTGAAGCATGAATTAGTATAATATAATGACACTTGATCAACATTATTATATTACAGTAAGTCATACTGAGTTTCTAATGGAACGTGATAAAGGTTCACAGATCATACCCTCATCGTGAACCATGTTACATAACTCTTTCATTCTATTTAACCTCTAAACATATCAAGAAAATATTTTTCTTGATGATTCGGTCTTTTCCGGATATTCTGGTAATTTGACAAATCAAGACCGTGCCATTACAATTTTCTTCTTAGAACATTAACTATGTTCATTTCGAAATTCATATCTACGAATTATGGACCATTACATGCGGTGCTTAATGGATAGAAGAGAAAACAGAGCATGAAGCTCCGAAATAGAAATGGGGGTATAAATAGCAGCAAATAGGAGAGAGCATTAACTGTGGATGTTGATGATTATAGAAAGATAGAAGCACTAACTCTGAAAAATAAGGAAAGACATAAAGCCTGACGACAACACATAAATTACAAACCGTGTATATCAATAAATATTGCAACGTAAAGACACGGGAGAACTAAAAATACTATAAAGCCAAGAGTATAGTAAAAGGGAATAGATTCCTCCGGCGATAGATGAAAAAGAAGAATGATAGATATGAAAGTTCGGAGTATATCAAGAACCAGAACTGGATGGAGCATATTGACGAATACTTTAAAGTATGAGTTGAGGGAGCAAGAATAGAAGGTGAGCTGTGGAAATAAAGAAACGAATGGAGTGGATTTATAGCGAAAAATCTGACAGAGCAATCGTGACAGGTTATCGCATTTAATCAAAGAAGATCCTAATTTTCTTAATTATCGAAGAATTAAATCTTATTACGAATATTTTCTTTAAATCCCTTGAAATCCAAAAATCAATCCTATCTACGTGAAAAGATATGACGAATCTACATTTATTCATTTCACTCTTTTGTGATAACTTCACTCGTACTCATCACAAAATCGAATTGTTTTATCTATATTACTCAATGATGATAAAAACCTAATTTTCAGCTCGTATGCGTCATGAAAACATACTTATTGTCAGCCATGACCATCCCAATCAAATTTCAGGACGAAATTTTTTAACGGGTAGGTACTGTGACAACCCGGAAATTTTCGACCAAATTTAAACTTAATCTTTATATGTTTCCGACACGATAAGCAAAGTCTGTAATATTGATTCTCAAACTTTTTGAACTAATGTTATATATTCTGTTAACCTTTGACTATTGACCGACGATTCATGAACATCTATTTGTATATATATATATATATATATATATATATATATATATATATATATATATATATATATATATATATATATATATATATACACACAATAAGTTGGAATATTAATTATTCATAAATAACTTGCAATGTGTATATAAAAACTAATTTATGTATATTAAATAAAGATATATACATATATATAATTTCAAGTTATTTAGTAAACGATAGTAACATTCGTTTATTGATTCGATTGATATTTAAATAAGTTAACTAAAACGTTTAAGATGACCAAGTAAAACACTAATTTACTACAGTATTTTCGAATTGCTACAGTACCCGAAAAGCTACAGTGTTTTCAAAAATACTATTTGCTACAGTAAAAATCATTTTGCTACAGTGTTTTTTCAAAAATCGCTATTTGCTACAGCAAACACTATTTGCTACAGCAAACACTATTTGCTACAGTGAAAATGTCTTGCTACAGTAAATACTATTTGCTACAGTGAACACTATTTGCTACAGTGAAAATATGTCGACAAACAAGAAAACAAAACATATTGGGTGCGTACCAGCTGGCCATGCGATCGCATGGCAAATGGGCATGAAACCCATGCGATCGCATGGGGATCAATCTCAGTAAACATCTATAAAGCTCGCACATTTCTAGCTTCTTACACACACACACTCATATCTATATAATTATTATTTTTATTATTATTATTTATTTTATTATTATTATTATTATTATTATTATTATTATTATTATTATTTAAGATTAATATTAGTATTAATCTTATTATTATTAGTAGTATTTGTATTATTATTATTATTATACATAAAATACTACGACGAGGTTATGTCCAAATGATTTCAAAACAAGCTTTTCGAGCGGGATAGAGTTAAGGAAACTATGTGTTATAGTTATGGAGGTTATGGGTAATGATCGTGGGTATTGTTCGCAAGTCAAACCTAGTGTTTATCATCTCCGTTACGTCTACGTACTTTCCTACAATATTGAATCACAATATTGATACGTGAGCATTCATATCTTATCTTTTATATATTAATAGTGTATCCATGTCTAGTGCTCGAGTATATATGTTTATGTATGCTTGTATGCTTTAATTTCGTCGTTAGATAGTTTATGATGAATCACGAATTTGATACATATGCTACTGATATAAAGTATATGATATGCATGTTTTTGGAAAGCTGTCGAAAAATTATTAACTTTTCATTTAGAAATCGCGTGATTTCGATGAACAGATTAAATGATATGGTCAACTGAATTATGGTTAACGTTAATTGAAATTGTGTTTGAAACTGTAAATTAATATTTAAACAACTTGTCTATGAGATTGATAAATTGGATTTTCAAATATTACTAATCGAATAAATGAATTTCTATATAAGGCACGTCTCGTCTTGTTGAGCAATTGTCAAAGTTGACTGTCTTATCATGTTTTAAAGCTTTATAAACACTATAATCTGATTTTACAAGTATCGGAAAACTATGTGAAATAATAAAATATTTTCGATTGCCATGATAATTCAAATATAATATAGCTCCTGAAATAAATAATATTTTGAGTTTGATAAACTATAAATTCATTCAATTATCAATACTTATACTATGATAATAAACATGTATAGATTTAAAGATCATATTGGGTCAGTTTGACTTTTGAGATAACTTTTGTTAATTTTTTCATGTCGGTCTCGAGCATTAGGATTGTGATACACTATGACCCGACCTAGCTTATTAGACATGTATTGACAAACATACGTTCTCTTGGTTGAGATCTACGGTTATTTTGCATTCCGAGTTTCGGTCACATTTCGGTGAATGACCTTATGTGCTGCTAAGGTGAGTTTCATTTGCTCCCTTTTTAATTGCTTTTGCAATCTATATTTTTGGGCTGAGAATACATGTACTTTATTTTAAACGCAATGGATACAAGTACATACTTAATTCTACACTGAGTTTGAACCGTAAATCCCTTAGCTTTGGTAACTAGTAACTGACGGTTATAAGAACTGGTGGGCGCGAATAGTTGTATATGGATCTATAGGGCTTGACATCCTCGTCTGTTCCAGTTATAGAAACCATAGTCTAAACTATAAAACAGACGTATGCTATTTGAGGTTAGTACACGTTGGATTGGGTGTATTGTACATGTTGGTTGCATGTATGTTAAAACATGGGTACTTATTATAACGTTAAAGCTTAGTTACCAGGGTGCTCAATCTTGTAGAATATTTTGATAAATGTTTCTGGATGAAACAACTGAAATCTTGTGATCCACCTTTATGTACAGATTATGCGCAACATTAAAACTATGAACTCACAAACATTTGTGTTAACACTTTTAAGCATGTTTATTCTCAGGTTCCTAGAAGTCTTTCGCTGTTTGCTTATACGTTATACAAGCTATGTGCATGGAGTCATACATGCTTTATTCGAGAAAACTTTGCATTGACAAAATCATCACCATGTATCTTATTTGACTGTATTGGAAACGAATGTATTGTTAAAAACTATTATATACGGTGATTGTTTATATGTAGAAATCATCAGATGTCAAAAACCTTGGATTTATATATTCATTTATGGTGTGCCTTTTTAAAAGAATGCAATGTTTACAAAACGTATCATATAGAGGTCAAAACCTCACTATGAAATCAATGAATGATGTATTCATAATAAAGGGATTTGGACTGGTCATCACATCAACCCTAGGTCAACGAACACGTTTCAGTTCACAAGTTTTCAAGTACGTGATCACAATTTATCGTCTAGCATAAAGTTCATGTACAAGTTGCAAACAACGCATAATATCTCATAGCACATAAATCAAGGTAATATGGAAAACTCCAGATCTCAACTAGACCTATAAATGTTTCCAAAAAGCATAAATAGGGTCTCATACGATGTCTACAAGTCGGGTTTCAGAATGGGTGCAGTTATGGTTCACCAAATCAGTTTCTGACTGCGGCCCAATCTCGTAATGGCTATAACTGGAGCTAGGAACATGAAAATAACGCAAGGTCAGTGGCCATGGTTCAAGGAAAAGTCAAATTATCAATATCCAAAATGAGACATTTTTTTTTAGCCAATTGGTACAGTTTATTCGTGCAAGTTCGATATTCTGTTTCAGCTCAATTCACCAGTTATCAAAACTACGGCCTTAGTGTGCACAATGTATAAGGTTTTAAGTTTGCAATAAACTAGACTTTTATTACATCACATACAAAGATTCGATATCCATAAGGACAACGTAACACCCCATCAAAAATCCCTTTAACAGAATGTTAACTCTGGTCCCAGTGCTTGGCTTGACTTCTACGTAATAATAATAATGTTGAGTGAATCTACAGGTTTTAGGTAAACAATACAGTATTATTAAGAAATAATATTCTGAAAACTTTTATTAGTAGAAGACCACCAAGGTTTAACATTAAAAGTTTGCATACAGTAATGTCAAGAGTTAACTGTTCGTAATCAGCGATGTCTAGTTTCAAATGTGTGTGACATCAAAACAGTTTCGTTTCATGTATTTGTAGACATTACCATGTCAAGTTTTATCTCATTTATTCGTAAACCATAGTTTTAAGTAACGTTGTGTAGTATCTGAAAAACAGTTATCAGAAATTAGTTCAAGTTCATTGACCACGAGATTTCAAATGTACAACTCCAAGTTGCTAATCGTTTACATAATCTATGAGCACCTGAATACTAGCAATGCCCAGAGTATAGAATCCACTACACTCCCTTTACCCCATAAAAATGTTATACACTTGTACGAGTGTATCTAATGTTCAAAGTAAATGTACCACAGTTATAAAGTAGGGTGAGGTTGTCAAGCTAACGGATCCGTCCATCTAAATTGTGCTTACCCGATGGTAATAAAAGTATTCAAGCTAGAGGCTTTCTGTACAAACTCAATATGTATGTATAGTACTCGTGTCAATATAAAAGCATTTAAAAATGTAAGTACAACAGTGTGTATTCTCATCCCTGAAAACATGTAAAAATTGGGACTGTAGACTCACCTTTGAATAGCTCTCGTGTGAAAAGTAGACAAATAACTTGTACGGATTATAGTCGAGTAACGCAACCTAAGTATACGTATTTAGGTTGGTCAACATATATGTTTTAAATAAGTGTGGATTCATAGAGTAAGTTTTCTTATTGCTCGACTCGACGCGTTTCAAAGTAAAAGTTAACATATAGTCAACTAGTTCATGCAGGTCAACAAAGTCAACCAAAGTCAAACCGAAAGTCAAACTTGGTCAAAGTAGTCAACTAAAGTCAACATCAGTAGGTTCATGTCAAATGTTGGTCAACATGTCAAACCTAAGTCAAACACCACATTTTAGATCATAAATGGTCAATTACACGATCACAGTTTATCGTCATGCAAAACGTTTATGTACATGTAGCAAACTTCACATAATAACTCATAGCACAAAATTCATTATAACATGGAAAACTCCAGATCATAATTAGACTCAAAATCGATTCCAGAAAGTCAGGCCAGGATCTCATACGAGGTCTACAATTCGGGAATCGGAAGGGGTACATTCATGGTTTGTCAAATCAGTTTCTGACCGCGCACTGATTTCGTATCGGCTATAACCGGAGCTAGGGACATGAAATTAACGAAAGGTCAGTGGCCATGGTTCAAATACAAGTCAAACTATCATATATCTGAAAATGAGCAACTTTGGTTTACCCAATTAGTACAGTTTATTCAATCAAGTTGGATGTTATGTTTCAGCTCAATTCAGAAGTCATCAAAACTATGGCCCTAGTGTGCACAATGTATATGGTTTCTGATCAAGCATATTTCCACCGAATGCTATACATACACTTGAGTGTAATAGAGGAGGATTTATTATGTACAATGGCTTTAACCTCCGGCCCGGTTACCGTGATAACCCTAGCCGAGATGATGATTTCGGGAGGGTGGTTATGGCTGTTTGGCCGCCATCGAGGCTTGTAGATTGGCGGCTAGGGGAAAACCCTACACTTGCGTAGGTAAAACCCTAGAGGGGAGGAGGAGAGCTTTTTAGCTTCTAGGATGTATATATGTTTAGGGTAGAGGGCAACCCTTTATTTATAGAGGGAATATGTAGGGTTTCTAGGGAAAAGGCTAAATGGGCCTCTAACAGACCAGGCTCAAGGAAAAGCCTAAATAGTAGCCCGATGCGCTATGCGTATCATTAAGTCCCCCAAGTTCGATATGTAATATAGCAAATGTATCATATCGAAGTTATTATATATGCCACCGCATGATGCTTGAAAGAACTGTCACGTTTAATAATGTTGCAATAAGCATTTGATGCGCATCTTGTACGCTAAGTAATGATGCGTAATGAGCATCTTTTGCGCCAAGCGACGCCGTGATCATGACAGCTCCAATGTCGAACACCTATACTTATGAATGATATACTTTAGGTGTGATTTAGACAATTATGTCTATGCGGGACCATTACGAAACATAAACCCCGTATAACAATGCTTTAAAAGTATACTAATAGTATATTAGTATATCGTTACTCCCCCAGTTCAATATAACTAAAGTATTTAGTTTTGTTGAACTATGATAATGACCATGAGCATTTAGCGATCATGGATTTACAAAGTACTGCCATGCGTCCATGGTCTTACGTATGACGGCCAAGGGCATTTCACGACCAAGGACTTATGAAAATATACCATGAGCGCTTACGCAACCATGGTCTTAATGAAGATATACCATGGGCGCGCTTACGCGACCAATGTGTAACACCCCGTTTTTTCCCGTACATGATATATAAGTGTATTGTGTAGGTACGACTAGTGTATGAAGGATTCGAGGCGTATTCGTATGTTGGAGTTCATGTATGCGAGATGTGATCAGACTGTGTATTGGTTCGCGGCGCGACAGAAGGGGCCGCGGCGCGGCATTCAACTAGTTTCAGTTTCAGTTGGCTTGCCAAACCAGTCCCAGACTGAGACAATTCTCACGGCGCGGAGAATAGTTGCCGCGGCGCGGCATTCTGGGCGGACTGGTACCAGTTTTCGCAATATTAAAGGAAAGTGAAGGGCACTTTGGTCTTTTCACGAGTGAGCCATATTTGAGATCTTAATCTCATCCATTCATTTCATTTCCTTTATTTCTGTTTCATTTTCTTTCTATTTTTCCTCTCAAACTTCAAAACCCCATTTGATCAAGTGGAATTTTGGAAAGGAAGATTCGAGTTTTGATCAAAGGCATAAGAGGCAACTTTGTTCTCTTCATTCTTAGCTACAAGGTGATACTAGCGGTAAGCTCTAACTCCAAATTTCATTTCTGTGTTCATCATCTGAATTTGGGGCTTTTGGCTTGTATGTGCATAAATGAAACCCCATTAGTTGTTAATTGAAGATTAACACCAAGATTCGGGTTTATTATTGATGTTGGCGGGTTTTGGGTTTGGTGAGCAAGTGTAAGCTTGTAAGACTTGCAAATGGGTGTAATCACTAGTATTGAGCGATTATTGAAGTATTGGAAGCCTTTTGTGTTCATGTGCTTGACTAATTTTGAAATGGGTCAAAGTTAGGGTTTGGGGGTCAATTTGTGCAAGATTGGTGTTTAACACCTATGTTTGGGTTTGATTGGCGTTATTAGAACCATTATCACTCTAGTTAGTGATTATTGGTGAGTTTGGGCATGTGTTGTACTTGGAAATGCACTTGGGTCGAAATTGCACTAAGTGTCAATTGGGTTGGTTTGTAAGTCCACCCTAATTGTGTTATTTGCATTGTGATAATGGAATAGGTACTTTCCATTGGAAAGTTGTGGATTATTCGGTTGCATTCATCAAGACGACAAGGTGAGTGTTAATATCCTATGCGCATATGTATGTGTAGGATGGGTGCGGGTCGGGTGAAGTGATTCTCTGCTATAGAGCTCACATCACATATAGGTAGATTTGATGGACTTGTGTATAGGTCCAATTTGTACGGTTGTGCATTTTGGTTGACCGCTTAGGCGAGGTGCACATTTTGTGTGTACGATATCACATAAACTTGTGATATGGATAAACCCGATGGCGTGGGATTTGGTATTTGAGATGTGGTCGAGTAATGTATTTAATTATGAACGGATATGTGTTGTCCGAGTTAGTGATATATGTCGTTGTACACTAATGGTTGTGAACGGATAGGTGTTGTCCAAGTTAGTGATATATGTCGTTGTACACTAACGGATTTATGAACGGATATGTGTTTTCCGAGTTAGTGATATATGTCGTTGTACACTAACATATTTATGAACGGATATGTGTTGTCCAAGTTAGTGATATATGTCATTGTACACTAACGGTTGTGAACGGATATGTGTTGTCATTCCGCCAAAGGGTTAGTGATATATGTTGTTGTACACTAACGGTTGTTACGAACACCGATGGGAAATTTGAGTACCATTCCTTTGTACGATTGGTTAACCTTGGGCGGTTTACGCTTGGTTATATATATATTAATGTATCGTTGTGATGTAGCTAACCCTCCGGGTGTAGCCTGTTGGCGTTGTTCACATCGTCGTTTGTGAACTTACTTTATTGTTGATGTTATTAGCTTGTTGCTTAGTGATCGTACGGTATGCATAGATTAGCTTGCCTTATGCTTAGATGCTCCGGTATGTGTTATTTGATTATTGTGTGGCGTGTCCATTTTATACATATATATGTATGTAGTATATTCTCACTCACTAAGTGTTAGGTTACCTTCTCGTTGTTTACATTTTTATAGATTTGCATGGAGGCAGTGGCTCGGGTAAGCGTGGGAACTAGTAGACTTGCGTAGTTTGCTTAGAAGACGTGCTTTTGGATTGATTAGGATTGGGTAGCGTATCCCCAATCACCATGCTCGGTTTTGTTGGAAATTAAAAATAGTCGGGTCGCGTTTGCCCGTCCGGATATTTTAAACTAATGTAACAAATGTTTTAAAAGTTTATTGAACTTATCATTGTGTTAAAGATGTTTTGGAAACATGATTGGGACCTAAATATTAATGAATTTAAGAAAAATTTTACGGGCCGGTTTAAATACGAGTTGGGTTGTTCAAGTGGTATCAGAGCATGGTTTAAGGGAATTAGGCGACTTGAGATAGGTGCCTAGACTTAGACTTTTGTGTGTGCTTATTTTTTGCGAGACTTGTAGCTGAACGGGTCGGACGAGGACTTGGTTAGTGCCTTAGCGCGTAGGTGAACAAACTAGGATTGTGCCTTGTGTTGTGATATTATTTTCTTGCGTGTGTTTATATCTCGTAAGATATTTGTTGTTGTTGGATATATCATCAAGCGAGGCGGTCGTTGTACTAACAAGTCGATACGGCGTGTGTGCGTAATAAGGACGTGCAAACCTTATTACGGGTGCAAATCGTGTCTAACAAGTGATGTACGATGAGTGTTTAGCAAGATGGGGCGGTGTTGTGCCTGTGGTTTTTACGTTCATGGAATAATCGTTTTGAATTCTTTAGAATGACGACGCGAAACGAGATCTAGACGAACGACGATGAGTTTAACGCTAGAGTTGCGACCGCCGTTGCGAAGCAAATGGGTGCGTTTCGAGAAGAAATGGATAGGAAGTATTCCGAATTTCAAAGTAGTAGTGAAATGGATCGTTGTCTTAAGAGCTTCATCAGGACTAAACCCCCGATGTATGACGGGAAACCGGATCCTTTGGTAAGTACAACATGGATCTCAGATGTCGAAGGGTGTTTTTGTTCTATTGATTGCCCTCCCGAGAAGAGGACAAGAGTCGCTACTAGTATGTTGCGGGGTAGGGCGAAGGGTTGGTTGGATGGTAAGAGTGATCTTGTCGGCGGTGAACCGTTTATGACGTTATCGTGGGACGAGTTTAAGGAGGAATTCTTCAAGGAGTCCCGAACTTCAGCCGATTTTTCGGAATTGGGTAGCGGGTTGCGAAATTTGCAACAGGGTTCTATGGATTTGTATACTCTCAGGACGACCTTTATGGCGAAGGCTCATTTTTTTCGGAGTAATTGGGAAATGATCGTTTGTTGATGGGAGATTTCTATCGAACTTTGAATGACGACTTGAAGAACAAAATTAACATAGGTCAGGCAAAATCGTTTGCGGAATTATTCGCTGTGGCTAGGGGTTTCGAGTCGTATTCGCGATCAAAGATTGGTGAACCTTCAAGTAAGAGAAGGGTTGTTTCGTATGGTGCTCCAAGTAAGGGAACTAAAGGTGCAAGTGCGAGTACGGGTGGTACACGGACGAGCATATCGGGTTCTAGAGTGTCTAGATGTTACAATTGTGGCGTGAGGGGTTACAAGTCTTGGGAATGTTCGGTGCCAAAGGGTGATGGCACGGTGTGCTTCAATTGCCAAGAGGAAGGACATCGTAAGTCAGAATGTCCCGAGTTAGCGGGGACGGGTGCGGCAAGGAGACGTTAAGGTACGTTTTGTTTTAATAAATATGTCCTTTGATTATTTATTTTGTGCCGATGAGTTCAGGTTTGTTGAATGCATTGCGTTGTGCATATTTTGCTATGGGTGACGTTCCTAATGGAATTACCCTACGGTGGCGTTGGGATTGACGGATGAAGGGCGTAAGACTTGGTGCAACCAAGCATTCCTTAGTGTTGGGAAATGTTTCTACCAAGCCATGGTTATGGGCTTGGGTGTTCGGTTGTTAGCGCGTGTTCGCTCTTGTGTTGAAATTGATGAACCGTGTGGTTCGTCGGGTGGGTAAAACCCTTGAGGCCGAGTGTTTTGAATCTCGATGAACGTTGGTAATGGAGTCTACGGGATGCAACGATAGGTGCCTCTTTCATACCTACTAGCGTGGTGTTTGACTCCGATTGTGTTGTGGTTACATTGTACTTAGGGTGCCGGAGAGAAACCCTTAGGTACATGAGTGACTAGGTGGGAATTTGACAAACAATAGCAATTGGATGATTGCGAGAGTAGAGTTTGTATAATTTGTGGTACACTTTTTGTTCGAAGCGTTTAAGGATAGGTTAAAATCCTTCGGGTGCTTAAGATTGGAGCAAGATGTGGTGATGGGTCGTGCGAACCCAATTGTTAGTAAAGTCTACCCTTGGTAGCATTGTACGGTTGTACAAGGTGCGGTTAAGGAACGTAGTTCCAAGTGGGGGAGTTACACTCCTGCACGAGGAGGTTTTAGTGTGAAATTTCGGATGATACTCTTAGTAGACCCGAAATTTGTGACGAGACCTAGATTTGGTCGATTTGTGGTAGAGTACAATTTCGGTTAACTTGTACTTATGATTTTGGATTTGAATTATCACCGAGGTGGTAATATGGTGAATCTCGTTGAGAGATAATGGACGTGTTTGACGAGCAAGGTGAGATCCCTCGTTAAGGGATGTGCGTGCCAGATCTCTTTTAGAGAATTATTGGTTTGTGCCTATGTGCGATATAGGTGGTTCTTGCTCGATGGTGTTGGCGTTGTGTACGCGTAAGTGTGATGATGGTTAGTGTATCCCGCTAGGGTTCACTATGGTGTAGCAGTGCACGATGTTACACTTCTCGTTGTATGAGGCCAAAAGAGCGTGTGTGATTGGTGGGTTATGACCGTGACTCAGTCTGCTAATTTCATCATGTGAGTAGTGTTATATCGGTATGGTATAACGTTATCGGGAAATGCGAGTACCGATGGGGAATGAGAGTACCATCCCCGTGTGCGAATGGATATGGACAAATGAGTTAGTATTATATGTAGTTGTACACTAACGGTTGTTGTGAACTATTGGTTGTTTTATACGCCGATGGTGTGGTCGTGAGGACCAAGTTGTGTGATTAGTGATGCGATAGCCGTGTTTTGCTCACATGTTGTTACGGGTGTGACAATAGTCGATTCTATACACCTTGGGTTTAGCGTTGCCATAGTCGTTTTGGGGGCTATCGGTTTTAGCCGTTGCTTATAATGTTATGATAGTGGCGTATTAGTCGTATTTGAGCACTACGAGGGATATTAGGTGGTAAGTGTTATCCGTAAGGATTCGTTTTTATTCGGTCTTCATCGTTCGGGTTGTTGACCTTAGGTTGAGACTTGGTTGCTTTTAGCATTGTACTTGGTAGGGGTACGCTAAGGAATTGATATCTCGGTAAGAGATTGGTTGAGTTTTTCCCGATGTGAGGGATTGAGCAAGTTCTTGTGCTCGGATTTGTAGATTTTAATAAATCGCGAGTGACGATTTAGTTGTTAAGGGTGACTCTTTGGGAAGAATTGCCTAGAGGAATTGGAAGAATGCGTGGCGATTTCGTGTATTCTAAGCGATCGTTATAGACTTCGGATGTTGTATGTATTGCATGTCTTGAGATGCGTGCAAGTATATATTTAGTAATGGATAAATCTTCGGATTGATGAGAAATGTGTTGGAAGCAGATTGGAACGTTTGTTCGAGAACCATAGCGTGTAGGTTCGGATTGATTAAGTGACTAGGATCACGAGAACGTGATCGAATCTAAGTGGGGGGGAGTTGTAACACCCCATTTTTCCCCGTACAAGATATATAAGTGTATTGTGTAGGTACGACAAGTGTATGAAGGATTCGAGGTGTATTCGTATGTTGGAGTTCATGTATGCGAGAAGTGACCAGACCGTGTGTTGGGTCGCGGCGAGACAAAAGGGGACGCGGCGCGGTATTCAACTAGTTTCAGTTTCAGTTGGCTCGCCAAACCAATCCCAGACCGAGACAATTCTCGCGGCGCGGAGAATAGGGGCAGCGACGCGGTATACTGGGCGGACTGGTACCAGTTTTTACAATATTAAAGGAAAGTGAAGGGCACTTTAGTCTTTTCGCGTGTGAGCCAGATTTGAGATCTTAATCTCATCCATTCATTTCATTTCCTTTATTTCTTTTTCCTTTTCTTTCTATTTTTCCTCTCAAACTTCAAAACCCCATTTGATTCAAGGGGAATTTTGGAAAGGAAGATTCGAGTTTTGATCAAAGGCGTAAGAGGCAACTTTGTTCTCCTCGTTCTTAGCTATAAGGTGATACTAGCGGTAAGCTCTAACTCTGAATTTTATTTTCGTGTTCATCATCTAAATTTGGGGCTTTTGGCTTGTATGTGCATAAATGAAACCCATTAGTTGTTAATTGAAGATTAACACCAAGATTCGGGTTTATTGTTGATGTTGGCGGGTTTTGGGTTTGGTGAGCAAGTGTAAGCTTGTAAGACTTGCAAACGGGTGTAATCACTAGTATTTAACAATTATTGAAGTATTTTAAGACTTTTTTGTTCATGTGCTTGACTAATTTTGAAATGGGTCAAAGTTAGGGTTTGGGGGTCAATATGGGCAAGATTGGTGATTAACACCTATGTTTGGGTTTGATTGGCGTTATTAGAACCATTATCACTCTAGTTAGTGATTATTGGCGAGTTTGGGCATGTGTTGTACTTGGAAATGCACTTGGGTCGAAATTGCACTAAGTGTCAATTGGGTTGGTTTGTAAGTCCACCCTAATTGTGTTGTTTGCATTGTGATAATGGAATAGGTACTTTCCATTGGCGAGTTGCGGATTATTCGATTGCATTCAGCAAGACGACAAGGTGAGTGTTAATATCCTATGCGCATATGTATGTGTAGGATGGGTGCGGGTCGGGTGAAGTGATTCTCGGCTATAGAGCTCACTTCACATATAGGTGGATTTGATGGACTTGTGTATAGGTCCAATTGGCACGGTTGTGCGTTTTGGTTGACTGCTTGGGCGAGGTGCACACTTTATGTGTACGATATCACATAGACTTGTGATATGGATAATCCCGATAGCGTTGGATTTGGGATTTGAGATGTGGTCGAGTAACGTATTTAATTATGAATGGATATGTGTTGTCCGAGTTAGTGATATATGTCGTTGTACACTAACGGTTGTGAACGGATAGGTGTTGCCCAAGTTAGTGATATATGTCATTGTACACTAACGGAATTATGAACGGATATGTGTTGTCCGAGTTAGTGATATATGTCGTTGTACACTAATGGATTTATGAACGGATATGTGTTGTCCAAGTTAGTGATATATGTCGTTGTACACTAACGGTTGTGAACGGATATGTGTTTTCGTTCCGCCAATGGGTTAGTGATATATGTTGTTGTACACTAACGGTTGTTACGAACACCGATGGGAAATTCGAGTACCATTCCTTTGTACGATTGGTTAACCTTGGGCGGTTTACACTTGGTTATATATATATTAATGTATCATTGTGATGTAACTAACCCTCCGGGTATAGCCTTTTGGCGTTGTTCACATCGTCGTTGGTGAACTTACTTTATTGTTGATGTTATTAGCTTGTTGCTTAGTAATCGTACGGTATGCTTAGATTAGCTTGCCTTATGCTTGGATGCTCCGGTATGTGTTATTTGATTATTGTGTGGCGTGTCCATTTTATACATATATATGTATGTAGTATATTCTCACTCACTAAGCGTTAGCTTACCCTCTCTTTGTTTACATTTTTATAGATTTGCATGGAGGCGGTGGCTCGGGTAAGCGTGGGAACTAGTGGACTTGCGTAGTTTGCTTAGAAGACGTGCTTTTGGAATGATTAGGATTGGGTAGCGTATCCCCAATCACCATGCTCGGTTTTGTTGGAAATTAAAAATACTCGGATCGCGTTTGCCCGTCCGGATATTTTAAACTAATGTAATAAATGTTTTAAAAGTTTATTGAACTTATCATTGTGTTAAAGATGTTTTGGAAACATAATTGGGACCTAAATATTAATGAATTTAAGAAAAATTTTACGGGCCGGTTTAAATACGGGTTGGGTTGTTTCACATGGACTTAGTAAAGATATGCCTTGGGCGCGCTTACGCGACCATGGATTTAGTAAAGATATGCCATGGGCGCGCTTACGCGACCATGGACTTAGTAAAGATATGCCATGGGCGCGCTTACGCGACCATGGACTTAGTAAAGAGTGGTCTATAGCACAAAGTCATGGTCTACTTATAAAACGTTTTATCGTAAAGTAAGGCTTTCCTGAAGCAAACATTGTTCGGAATTTCCGTTTGCGTTCAAGACATCTCACTAGTGACTTTGAGTTCCGAATCTCAAGGCCACGTCGAGGCTTCTCCAGCTATTCGCATATGAGCCTTCTTGATTCAACAATGAGATAAATCGGAGATCGATGTCGCATTCAAGGCATCTCTGACTTGCAAGCTCCGTACTCAGTCATTTTGAGGCATCCCAACCAAAAGGTGAGGAGTATTTAATTGTGCGGGCAATTCAATGCTGCAATTTGCGTATACTTGCGTATATTTACGCAGGAAAACTAATGCCTTTTTTATTTTTGATAGTATCTTTATGCGCGCGTCGTTATTCTGCATTTAGTGTTTATTCTGGCATATGCTCGAGCAAATAAACAACTTAGTTCCTTAATATTTGCAAAATAGCAAATTAAAATGCCATCTTTCATTATTTGCACAATAACGTAGAATAAATGTTATGCTGCATGATGGGAGCGACCCCTCTGTGTCTGACATAATCTTTTTATTCTTGCGGCAACAATCCAATGTTGTCCGCAGAGGGAGCAAACCAATGCTCTAAATATTATACTCTTGATTTTTATAAATTTCTTATAAGTGTTTACACGTATTGACAATCCAATGTCGAATCCGTCTATATAAGCAATCCAATGCTTATCTCAAGAGTCTTCCTGCCAATCCAATGCCCGTGATATTGACAAGTAACCAAACTTGTATTTTATAGTCATGACTTTGCAGATCTCCATCATGCGCGGTGTACAAGCGTTTGAAACAAACCAATGTTTTACTACTGTCACCATTATTTATAGTTTTAGTAACCAAACTAAACTATGCCACTTGGGATTCGGAGCGTTCCCTGTGCAGCGGTGTGTGCAATCAGCATACTTAATGTTTATAGAGTTTTGGATGCACTAAATAAGAAACACTGAGTTTGTAGAGGGTGGATCAATTCCCTCGATAAGTGTGTTTTCTTTACGGTCTTAACCGTAAAAATAATATATGTGATGTGTATGCGGGTCTATCCTACCTGTTTAAAGGATTTTTGGCATACAACCGCTAATCACTGAAAGGAAAATAATCATTTCTAATAGTTATGCTCATATCATGGTAGCCCTCATTTCAATAGTACTAAAGTACTTAGTGGTGTTGAAATCTAGAATGAAACTTAAACCACTTTTAGAAGGGAAGTGCCAAAAGCACGTATGCGACCATGAGCGAATAAACTAACGTATGCGACCATGAGCGAATAAACTGACATCATGGACTTATGCAATGCTGCCATGAGATTATAATTTGTGTCCATGGTTTTACGAGACACGGCCATGGACATAATGCCTGTACCACGGACGCGCGTAACGCGACCATGGTCTAATAATAATTTTCCATGGTCTTACGCATTGCAGCCATGGATTTAATAAATATGTCATGGGCGCGCTTACGCGACCATTGTCTTTAGAAAATTGTCCATGGGTTTAAGCGTTGCGGCCATGGACTTAATAAATATGTCATGGGCGCGCTTACGCGACCATGGTCTTTTAATAATTGTCCATGGGCTTACGCGTTGCAGCCATGGACATAATAAATATGACATGGGCGCGCTTACGCGACCATGGTCTTTAAATAATTGTCCATAGCTTAGGCGTTGCAGCCATGGACTTAATAAAAATGCCATGGGCGCGCTTACGCGACCATGGTCTTTTAACAATTGTCCATGGGCTTACGCATTGCAGCCATGGACTTAGTAAATATGCCATGGGCGCACTTACGCGACCATTGTCTTTAAATAATTGTGCATGGCTTACGCGTTGCAGCCATGGACTTAATGTAGTACGCAAATAGTAAAGAATGTGATATCAGGTGATTGACACTATAAGGGGGCATTATGTAGAGGCATTGCGGACCTTATAACATCACACGTCTATGCCTTTACCATGAAGATGGTAATGTAGCCAATCTGGAAGGAAACCAATGACGGGATTGTGGAGTATCAACTGATGTTCTCCACATGCATAATGATGCTCATCTCCCAAGGGAGTACAACCGTCACCGATAAATGAAACATTCCTTTTCCGCTAGTTATAGTGTATACCATGCCAGCCCTTAGTTCAAGATAACTAAAGTTTTTAGTTGTGTCGAACTAAAGTCATATCACATCAAAAGATTACACCAAATATATTAGCAAAGCGCGAATGTTGTGTAGCCATTGGCTTACCCGAAACGCCATGTACTTAAGCGAAACTCCGCTTCAATGAATTATCTTAGCGGTTTAAGCCTTGCGGACATGTTATATTATTCTTTAAGCTAAATCATATTTCAATATATAGCAATGCGGATTGAATAAAATAAGAGTTGTTTGCGTTAAATTAAACAATTAAATAATTAAGACTGCACAAGGAAGTAAATATACCTTGCACCGCTGAAATAAGCTTACATAATTAAGTACTTCAGTCCAAGCTTTAGGAAAATAAGCAAGTTTGTTCAGCCCACAAACTTAAATATCAGAAGTCATTGGAAAACATTGTAAAAAGCTCATGTACGCCTTTGGTCAACCAACTGAAATGTTATGTTAAAATTTCATGAAGCAAACCTCCATGTTTCTATAGTAAATTAGCTACGAAAGCTTTTGTGAATCAACCACAATATATTCAGTAAGATTTTCGTAAAGGCTGCTGTCAATTGGTCGCAACTAAGTTGATGTAATGCCAGTATCAGCTGCGAACTGGTTGTTTGTCAAGCCTGCATGGGTGATTCAAGTAGAAGCGATGCTGTCTTTTTAGCCATGACCTTGGTGAGGCGTGGTTGTCCAATGCGCTATAATCGAGCGGATTAAGCCTTTGTGCATTTGTACGATTTCGATCAAGTGGTCAATGTGTCTGCGAAAGGACAGACAACCCACATGCTGGTTTCTCATAAAGGTGACTTTGTCCTCTTATAAAAATGTAGCAGAGGAGTCACTTTTAATTGGTGATCATGAACAATTCCAAGATTCATGCACATCATAAATGATGCTTATAGCCTTATATAACAACTTATGCAACTTATGCTTCTGATGTTTGCAAAATGCAAATTATAGTTTTGATCAATTCGTCATCTGCACGAGCTATGTTCGAGATATTGCTCAGACCGCAATAGGTAGCTCAAAGTCTGTACAAAGCTATTTATAATTTGCATTCAAGGCGATGCTCTGGCCGCAATGGGCAGCTTAAAGGTCTGCACATAGATTGCTTTGATGTGAAATAGACATGCTAAACGAGTAGCAACATAGTTAGACCCATGATGGTAGGTGTATTTATATGATTAACAGGCTTAAGTATGCGTATATATTTATGTCGATTTATGTATGTGAAACAGAGATGAGATTTATTTTCTTGATCTCATATATATATGGAGCCATATACTATATTGGTATATGATGTTAATAATCATAATGGATAATCACATGTATATTTTAATAATTGAATCAAATCAAGTAGATATATACATACCATATATGTATTCGGGGATAACTTTCCATGTAACACTTTGGGTTGTACCCCTGCTTTGAACACTTGTATCCTTTTTTTTTTCCTTTCAATTAGTTGGTCGTCTGTAGTAGGATCGTGAGAATATTTGTTGCCGGGTCCCACGGATGGCGCCAATTGATCAAGCAAATTTTCACCGAATGTTAGAGATACACTTGAGTGCAATAGAGGAGGATTTATTATGTACAGCGGCTTTAACCTCCAGTCCGGTTACCGTGATAACCCTAGCCGAGATGATGATTTCGAGAGGGTGGTTATGCCTGGTTGGCCGCCATCGAGGCTTGTCTATTGGCGGCTAGGGGAAAACCCTACACTTGCGTAGGTAAAACCCTAGAGGGGAGGAGGAGAGCGTTTTAGCTTCCAGGATGTATATATGTTTAGGGTAGAGGGCTACCCTTTATTTATAGAGGGAATATTTAGTGTTTCTAGGGAAAAGGCTAAATGGGCCTCTAACAGACCAGGCTCAAGGACAAGCCCAAATAGTAGCCCGATGCGCTATGCGTATCATTAGTTTCAGAGGTTGCAACAAACTAAGCACATATCACATAACATATAAAGATTCATATCCCAGAAGCATTCATGTTAATTCACAAAAAACAAACCACAGAGTACAAATCAGAGAGCAAGTTGCAGATTCGATCTTAGTTTAGCTAGTCACATTCGCATGCAATTATTCGAAGATCTAAATACAATTAGACCATGATATCTACATGAAAAGTGAAGTACTTTTTGTGTAGATTACAGATATACAAAGCTCGCATCACAGAAATCAATACATTTTAGCATACAAGTCTGTTTTCATGCATGTGCTGGAAAAATTCATGTTTTCATTCGTTTAGGCATATCTTACGTTTTACGTAAGCAAATGACAAGATATCCTAGTTTAAACTGAGTATTTTTGAATTATCTATCCAATGGTAATAAATTCACAAGCCAATTCGTGACCCATCAATACCAGATTTCTGATCAAGCAACAAAAACACAACGTTAATTCAAATGGTCATAACTTGATCATACAGAAATGAAATCAAGCGAATTCAAAACCTAAAATCAATATTTTTTCACGAGGATTCTAATTACATCATAATAATTAACATGTAGAAAAGCCAAGTTTCTGTATACACACAAATCAAATTCGGTTTTAACCCTAAACGCATTAAACGATCAAATTAACGACAACAATCAACAATAACGCGTACAGACTTGAGCAATTGACAACATAAACTATGAAACCTTATGAAATCAGAATTTTTAAAGATTAGGGTTCATGTGTTTATACCTTTGATCACAAAATCGTTTATATCAATGTGTAGCTAGCGTTGTGAATTGCAATTCTTGTGTTAAAGGTTTAATCTAACAATTAATTTTTGATGATGTTGGGTGGTGATGGAGAACGACGGCCAAGAGGGAGCAGGGAGCCAAAAAATGTCAACTGGAAAAATTATGGGGGATTAGGTTGTAGTGTTTAGGGCTAGGTTAGTCTTATATATTTAGGGCCAAATCAACAAATCAACATGGATCAACACACTAGTGGCCCAAATTAGTAAGTAAAGGGGTGGGGTTATGGGATTCGGCCGATTGACCCAATGGGTGAGTTCTCAGGCTCGCGTTTTGCAAAAGCTTGTATTCGTGGCTCATTTCAAGTGCCGTTTAGACGTACCGAAGGCCCGAAACGCTAAACCGATCGTTAAAACGCAACCAAACGTTTAATTTATTAAAAACCCAATAAATTAAATATTTATAAAAAGTCAACCATTTTTAATATAATTAATAAAATAAACCCGAGAGTTTCGTTGCTTAAAAAGTAGTTATTCAAATCGTAACGTTTTTATCGTATTACTTTATCTGAAATATATTTTCAAATTAATAATAACCTATATTAATTATCGTAACCCTCCAATGATCAAGTATGTATTTATTACACATAAACACATAAACGTCAAGTAATCGCCGTTAAATAAACTAACAGAAAGTTAACAGAAGTGACGGAAAAAGCAGGGTTGTTACATTACCCACCTGTTATTGAAAATTTCGTCACGAAAGTTTAGTGAGCGTTCGCTGAAGTAGTTTCCTCGGGAAACAGTTGCGGGTACTTTTGTCTCATTTGATCTTCACGCTCCCACGTGAACTCTGGTCCTCTTCTCGCGTTCCACTGAAGCTTAACAATAGGAATTCTGCTTTGATTTAACTTTTTGACTTCCCGGCCCAAGACTTCGATAGGCTCTTCAATAAAATGAAGTTTGTCATCGATACGCAATTCCTCTAAAGGAATAATCAAATTCTCGTCGGCTAAGCATTTCTTCAAGTTGGATACATGAAAACTGTCGTATATACCACTGAGTGCTTGTGGCAGTTTCAATTTGTAAGCCACTGTCCAACTCTTTCAGTTATCTTGAGCGGTCCAACATATCTAGGACTCAATTTACCTCGTTTCCCGAATCGTATAACACCCTTCCAAGGTGATACTTTAAGCATAACTTTATCGTCAACTTGGAATTCCAATTCCTTCCGTCTAACATCGGCGTAACTCTTTTGACGACTCCGAGCCGTTCTCAATCGTTCCTGAATCTGCAGGACTTTCTCCGTTGTCTCCTGAATAATCTCAGGGCCCATCAACTGACTATCCTCCATTTCACTCCAACACACTGAAGATCAACACTTCCTTCCGTACAACGCTTCGAAAGGTGCAGCTTTAATGCTCGTATGGTAGCTGTTATTGCATGAGAACTCGGCTAGTGGTAAGTACTTAATCCATCCATTTCCGAAATTAATGACACATGCTCGAAACATGTCTTCTAAATTTTGAATAGTCCGTTCGCTTTGTCCATCTGTCTGAGGGTGATATGATGTACTCATATCTAAACGAGTCCCCATTGCTTTCTGTAGTGACTGCCAAAATCTGAAAGCAAATTTGCTGTCGCGATCGGATATAATGGATATAGGTACTCCGTGTCTAGAAATGACTTCTTTAATATAGACTTGAGCCAACTTCTCAATTTTATCAGTTTCTCTTATCGGTAAAAAGTGTGCAGATTTAATGAGACGATCCACGATAACCAAAATAGTATCGTAACCTCCCGCAGTCTTCGGCATTTTTGTGATGAAGTCCATTGTTGAAACGACCCATCCTAATCCATAAGGACGAATACAATAACATCTGGTTACATTGCGAGGTATTTGACCTCTATATGATAAAGTTTACAAATATTGAATTCATTTTTAAAAGACAAACTTTCATTTCATCGAAAGTGGACAGGCATGCATGCCATTTTCATAATATCTAAACTATAAATGACCTAATCTGTCATTTACTTTATAATAAGCTTTATAGAACTCAACAACTTGAATGCAACGTCTTTTAAAATATGCCATGAATGACTCCAAGTAATATCTTTAAAAATGAGCAAATGCACAGTGGAAGATTTCTTTAATACATGAGAATAAACAAGCTTTCAAGTGTCAACCAAAAGGCTGGTGAGTCCATTAGTTTATCATAAAAAATCATTTCCATTATTTTAATAGACCACAAGATTTTCATTTCCATTTCTCATAAACATACATCTCATATCAGGCAATTCGCAAACTACATAGAGATAAAAATCATTCATATGGATTGAACACCTGGTAACCGACCTTAACAAGATGCATCTAGAATATCCCCATCATTCCTGGACTCCCTTCGGACATGATAAATTCGAAGTACTAAAGCATCCGGTACTTTGGATAGGGCTTGTTGGGCCCAATAGATCTATCTTTAGGATTCACATCAATTAGGGTGTCTGTTCCCTAATTCTTAGATTACCAGACTAAAAGGGGCATATTCGATTCGATAATCCAACCATAGAATGTAGTTTTGATTACTTGTGTCTATTTCGTCAAACATTTATAAAAGCAGTGCATGTATTCTCAGTCCCAAAAATATATATTGCAAAAGCATTTAAAAAGGGAGCAAATGAAACTCACAATACTGTATTTCGTAGTAAAAATACATATGACGTCATTGAACAAGTGTAATGTTGGCCTCGGATTCACGAACCTATATTAAGTATGTATATATATATATATATATATATATATATATATATATATATATATATATATATATATATATATATATATATATATATATATATATGTATATGTATATATATATGTATATATATATATATATATATATATATATATGTTGGTCAATATCTGTCTAACAACTTAGGTCAAGTCATAGTGTATCACAATTCTAATGCTCGAGATTATCATGCAAAAGTCAACAAAAGTCAACTTGACTCAAAATGATTTCCAAAATCTATACATGTTTATTATATAACCTAAATATAGTCGTTTTATTTATTTAAATATATTTATCAGATTTTATTAAAGTAAATAATAAAAGTCATTTATTAAAATATATATATGATAAAAATATACTTTTATATATCTTAAGTAATAAAATTTATAAAGTTCACTTAATATCATAAAAATATAGTGGTATGTATTATTAATGTAATTATATTACGCGTGGTAAAAATATCCTTGTATGACATATTTATTTGATAAAATAATATTGATAATAATAATAATAATAAAAGTTGTATTATTTTGTAATAATAATAATAATTATTATTATTCTACTAATAATAATAATTACAATATTTATATTTACAATGATGATATTAATTATAATAAAATGATTATTCTAATTATGATAATTTTAATAAGACAAAATCGCTGAAATGGTCCCTGTGGTTTGTACCAAAATGCTGGTTTCGTCCCTGTGCTTTTTTTTTGATGGATTTGGTCCCGGTGGTTTGTAAAAGTTGCTGATTTAGTCCCTCTGACCGACGGCCGTCAAAAAAGGCCGTTAAGTCCAGTCACATGCCAGACATGTGAGGGTATTTTCGTCAGTTTCTTTCATTTATTAGCAAAATTGCTGAAATGGTCCCTGTGATTTGTACCAAAATTGCTGGAATAGTCCCTGTGGTTTGTAAAAAAAATCCTGAAATCTTTATCTCAAAATATTTTGTCTTCTTCACCTTCATCTTTATCCCAGAAAATATGAACAAACCCTAATTTTTTTCATTTTCTTCAAACATTTCAACTAACATGATAAAATCAAAACCACCAAACAAACATATGCTTTAGATCTGCAAAACACCCTTATAATTAATACCCATTTATTCCATCTTCAACCACCAAACATATGCAGCACCACCATTTCCCATAAAAAACCTTTTTTTCCGTCTCCCATAAATCCATCACCACCGCCAATCTTCAAGCACCACCACCACCACCAAATTCAATCTTTAATTAAAAACCATCGATTGAAAATCCTAAATTAAATTAAACTTTATAATCTCAAACAAAATCTAAAAGCCCCTTCTAAATAAGTTTATTCATCATCATACCTGATGAATAGATGCACCTTCAAATCCAAGAATAGCAGCAGAAAACGGTGAACAGTAGCACCGGTAATCGATAATTAAAAGTAGCAGACGCACCCAGATCTAAAAGTTGGATGTTGATGATGATGATATAAGAATTGGAATTAACAGCACCTTTAGATCTCGCCTATTCATATCGGTATCTGATTCTGATTCGTTCCGATGGTTTCACAGGTAACCCGATTGCAGGTGGTTTTAAATCATTTACAGAAGCACAAGTGGAGGTGGTTTTATATCTGTTGTTGTTTCCGTTTTGGTAAACCCATATGGGAAATTGCAATTGCAATCCACTATGAATCTATAATTTTAATAATTAATCTAGTATGATTTGTGGTGCTTTTAAATCCACTGTTGCTGCTTTTTTTTAGTTCTAGTATGATATAGGCTTTAATTTGGTGTAATTATGGTTGAGGAATATGTGAAACAAATGATGTAATCGATGGATCTTGTTCAATTTTGTAATGTGTTTTTTTTTTCTTCTTTAAATGATGTAATCGATGGATTTGTCTATTGGTGTTGAATCATGGTGTCTTGCAGATCTTGTCAATAATAAGGGTGTTAGGGATTTCTTATTTACGTAAAGGGTGTGGCAATTTTGTAATTATAAGGGTGTTTTGCAGATCTGAAGCATTGTTACAACTGCCACTTTGGTTTCAATTTTGTCTAAACTTGTTTCTTGTTTACTTGTTTATATGTAACTATGGATTAATGAAATGAATGAGATTTAATTCAAAAGTTGGGACGAAATCACTGGATTTAGGTTTAATTTTGGTGGGTTTGATTTTATCATGTTAGTTGAAATGTTTGAAGAAAATGAAAAAAAATTAGGGTTTGTTCATATTTTCTGGGGATAAAGATGAAGGTGAAGAAGACAAAATATTTTGAGATAAAGATTTCAGCAATTTTTTTACAAACCACAGGGACTATTCCAGCAATTTTGGTACAAATTACAGGGACCATTTCAGCAATTTTGCTAATAAATGAAAGAAACTGACGAAAATACCCTCACATGTCTGGCACGTGACTGGACTTAACGGCCTTTTTTGACGGCCGTCAGTCAGAGGGACTAAATCAGCAACTTTTACAAACCACCGGGACCAAATCCATCAAAAAAAAGCACAGGGACGAAACCAACATTTTAGTACAAACCACAGGGACCATTTCAGCGATTTTGTCTTTTAATAATAATGATATTTTTATTATTAACTGTAATAATAATAATATTTTATAAAAATAATAATTTTATTCAAAATGATAATTTTTTAATAATAATAATACTAAAATAATAAAAATAATGATATTTTATAATAACAATGATATTTCTATTAAAATGATAATTTTAATAAAAATGATAGTTTTAATATTAATGATACTTTTAAGAATAATAATAACGATAAAAATAATAAAATGATAGTTTTGATAAAAATATTAATTATTTTAGTAATAATAATAATAATAATAATAATATTGATAATATTAATAATAACCTTAATGATAATAACGATAGTAATAATAATAATAATAACAATTTTTAATGATAATACTTATATTAATAACGATAATGATAATAATAATAATATTAATAATAATAATGACGATAATAACGACGATAACGATAACGATAATGATAATGATAACGATAACGACGATCATAATAATAATAATAATAATAATAATAATAATAATAATAATAATAATAATAATAATAATAGTAATAATAATAATAATAATAATAATAATAATAATAATAATAATAATAATAATAATAATAATAATAATAATAATAATAATAATAATAATAGAGTTAACGATAATTCAGTTGACCATATCTTTAAATCCGTTCATCGAAAGCACACGACTTCTAAATGAAAAGTTAATAATTTTTCGACTGCTTTCCAACGACATGCATATCATATACCTTACATCAGTATTATATGTATTAAATTCGTGATTCATCATAAACTATTTAACGACGAAATAAAATATACAAGCATGCATAATCATATATACTCGAACGCTAGTCAGGGATACACTATTAATATATAAAAGATAAGATATGAATGCTCACGTATCAATATTGAGATTCAATATTGCAGGAAAGTACGTAGACGCAACGGAGATGATAAACACTAGATTTGACTCATGAGCATACCCCCGATCCATACCCATAACCTCCATAGCTATAACCCATAATTTTCTTAACTCTGTTCCGCTTGAAAAACCCGTTTAGAAATCGATCGCTCATAACTTCGTCGTAGTATTTTATGTATAATAATAAATATTAATACTACTACTACTAATAATAATAATAATAATAATAATAATAATAATAATAATAATAATAATAATAGTAATAAGATTAATAATAATAATCTATATTAATAATAATAATAATCTTTATTAATAATAATAAAAATATATAAATAAAATATAAATCATACGAGTAATATAGATGGAGAGAAATTGAGTGAATGAAATCAGAAACTGAATTCGGTCGTTTATAAAGAGACTTGGCACACCTACCCCCCTCATGCGATCGCATGAGAAAGTGAGGGAGGACTCATGCGATCGCATGAGTTCCCTTTCCAGCCCATATGCTTCAATCAAAACTGCCGACACAATTTTCATATATAAATATATTATTTAATATATAATATATTTAATCAAAACTGCCGACAGAATTATTTAAATATTAATTAAAACTGCCGACAGAATTAATTAAATATTATATTATATTCTCGTGCATAGTTAATTTATAATTTTAGCACCGATGAATTGTACGTTGACTCTCGACTTAAGTGCCGGTTCCGGTTTTTCGAACGTCCTTTCGTACGCTTAGAAAACTTGTACTTTACATTTCGCGACGTGTACTTTTATCAATAATTATACTAATTTCACCAATAATTATACTAATTGAAATGTAACTTATACTTTTGAGTGTTATGGTCATTTGCTTCTTAAATGTGACGACCCGTAAATTTTTGACTAAATTTAAACTTAATCTTTATATGGATTCGATATGATAAGCAAAGTCTAGTAAATTGAATTTCAAAATTTTTGAACTATTTTATGAAATCATTTGACCTCCAACTAGTTCCGATGATTCACGAACAATTAAATGTAGCTTGATATGTGTGTGTGTGTATATATATATATATATATATATATATATATATATATATATAATAATTGGAAATATAAATGTTGTATATTGTTGTTACTAAAATTTATTTATGTAAAGTAAAATAACAATAGGATATTATAATGATTATTATTTAAAAAGTATCTATATAAAGTGTATTGAATATATATATATATATATATATATATATATATATATATATATATATATATATATATATATATATATATATATATATATATATATATATATATATATATATATATATAGTTTCAAATTTATTTGGAAAATGATAGTAGCACTCAATTATCATTCGATTGATAATAAACAAGCTATAAACGAACTTATGTGATTTTAAAATAAACGGTGATCCGAAAATGAGTTATATAAATTATAGGCTTATTTAAAATATATTTAGAAACTATTCGTTGAATTTTAAAACTTTTTATATTTTACTTAGGGTTGGGAGTGAATAATTAATGTAATTTTTATTTAATAGTTAGTGATTTAATTCTATACCATAATGACCAAAATAAATAAAGGAATTTAATTTAAAATTTTGGGAGTTTTCTGAAAGACTTTTATCCGCCACTAATTATCAACGGGATACGAAATAGTAGTCCGTGAAAACTGTCGGTATAATCATCCAAAAATATAGGTTGCTAAACTATTTTAAATTGTGAAATCATGGATCTTACTATGCTTGATTGAGTGATTTAAGATCACTGTGTTTGTTTTAATTCTATATTATATACTTATAAACTTTTAGACACTAAGACCCATGGTTTTCATCCGTATTAATAATTGATATTGGATTACTTATTGTTCTCTTTCCAATTGCATATCAACCTATCATTTCAATATCTTTTATATACCACTAGGATATATAGGTGCTATATATATATATATATATATATATATATATATATATATATATATATATATATATATATATATATATATATATATATATATATATATATATAAGTGCAGATAGGTGAAAAACAAGCAAAAGCCAAACACCCTTAAACTATTTGATTACCACTTCACCATCTATTAGTATCTTTCTATCTATCTTAATCTTGTACATCATAAATGGTTACTGTATTTCTTCAAGTTCTTAAATTTTCTTCCTCTATCACATGTCTCAAGAACGATGGTGGTCTTGGCCTCCACAAGAACTGCAAAACCAAAGTTATATCATGTCACGATCTCTCGTATGTTATAAAGAAGTGCTCGTTCATCAACCCACAACACAATTACCTTGTTTTGATTGCTTATGTTTTCTGCCCACCACATTCGGCTACTCACGACCACCTTCACCAAACCGTCATCCACCACCTACAACTACTACAAACCCTCGTGAAACAACCCACCGCTACCAATTCGTTTCCATTCCTATTCGAAACACAAAACCGTAACCACCATTTATGAACACCCGCCACCCTACAATCTTCTTCCATCACCTCTAATCTCCTTCTTCTCCATTTGAACTGCCAGTCTTGCTTTTACTACTTCAACGATTATATTTTTTTCTTTTCTTTCCTTTTCCTGCTGCTTCCTCACTTGTGTCGATCACCACCAACAAACAATCACAAAACACGCTAAACCATCTATTGTTGCGGCTACGGGTACGGGTACAATTCCTACTATCGCTATGTCAATCCACGGTACTCTTAAAGTCCCTACAACACCTGCAGTTGAAAACCTACTTCAAATCGAGCCACCACTTTTCTCCACTCTCGTTTCTGTTTCATGCTTGATTACTACCATCACCTATAAACTGTCAACCTAAATCGAACACCATGTACAACCACACTGCTCGGAACCCATTACTACGCTTCTGTTTTATGTTTTAGCCTGAACCACACAAACACCCCGTTCCTATTTCCTGTTTCTGACAGAGAAAAATCACCACCAAACACCACCACCTACGTATTTGTTTCCTGTTACTTTTCAAACTTAATCACCATTGAAGAATACCAAACACCAACACCTTAATCGTTTCATGTTTCTTTTTCTGTCAAGAGAACACCATCAAACACAACCATATATATATCTCTCTATACTTCGATTTATATCTCTCTCTTCTTTCTCTCCTCAACAATTTCTGCCGTAAAATCATCATTAAAATAAAAACTGTTTTGTGTGTGTTTACCTTTTCATTTGTGGCTGACATTCATGTATCAAGAACCCCACCTATTGTTTCCTATTTAATTCACGAAGCCATGACAGAATATTAAAATGATTTGGACTAGATTACCTTGTTTTTCTTGGGCTACGGTATTCCTACTTTCTATTTGGGCCATGTACGTGTTTATATGATTGGGCCTAGATCAACTTTTCTTTTGGGCAGAGAAGTGGATGTTCATGATAATGAATCAAGAGATGAACGAAATAATGTAATCATGTTTGCTACTCTTTGTAAAGACACGTCCTAATCCATAAGAACGAATATAATAACATATGATTACATTGCGAGGTATTTGACCTCTATATGATACATTTTACAAACATTGCATTCATTTTAAAAGATAAATTTTCATTACATCGAAAGTTGACAGACATGCATACCCTTTCATATTATATCCAAACTATAAATGACTTAATAGTAATCTTGTTGAACTCAACGACTCGAAAGCAACGTCTTTTGAAATATGTCATGAATGACTCCAAGTAATATCTCAAAATGAGCAAATGCATAGCGGAAGATTTCTTTCAAACCTGAGAATAAACATGCTTTCAAGTGTCAACCAAAAGGTTGGTGAGTTCATTAGTTTATCATAAACATTCATTTCCATCATTTTAATAGACCACAAGATTTCATATATTTAATTGTACACGTAACCCGAGTACAAAATAATACGCGTAACCCACGAATTAAAAATCATTCATATGGTGAACGCTTGATAACTGACTTAACTTTAATGCATAGAATATCCCCAAACAGAACCTCTCATCTGCATAATAATAATAATCTCGAAGTACTAAAGCATCCGTACCCCGGATATGACTTGTCGAGGTCCATAGATCTATCTTTAGGATTCACGTCAATTAGGGGCCATACCCGTTTCCTAATTATTTGGTTACCAAGATAAAAAGGGGTGATATTCAATTTCGATAATCCAACCATAGAATGTAGTTTTGATCACTTGTGTCTATTTCGTAAAACATTAATAAAAACAGCGCATTATTCTCAGTCCCAAAAATATATAAAAAGGGAGTAATGAAACTCACAATAGTGTATTTCGTAGTAAAAATACATATGACATCATTGAACAAGTGCAAGGTTGGCCTCGGATTCACGAACCTATATCATTTATATATATTAACACACATATTTATAATCGAACAAATTTATATATTATAACTGTTATCTTAATAAATTATGTGTTTCCTTCATAACTTAATTAAATGTATTTATTTTATGTACTTTAAATAATTAAAAATATTAATATAGTTTAGTTAAGTATATTTTTATATGACTAATGTTTATTGTAGTAACGATAATAATATTAGTAGTAATATTGATAATAATAATAATAATAATACTATGGTTTTTATAAAAAGATAATAATGATACTAGTAATAATAAAAATGATAATTATAATAATAATGTAAAAATAATAATATTAATGTTAAAAATGAAAATAAAATAATAATGATAAAAATAATGATAATTCTAATAACAATAAAAATGAGAGGTTTTAATGATAATAAAATGATAATTTTAATAAAAAATGATACTTTTAATAATAATAGTAGTTTTAATAAAAATGATAAGTTTAATAACAATGATAATGAAAATAATACTTTTGATAATAATACTTAATAATAATAATAATAATAATAATAATAATAATAATAATAATAATAATAATAATAATAATAATAATAATAATAATAGTAATAATAATAATAATAATAATAATAATAATAATAATAATAATAATAATAATAATAATAATAATAATAATAATAATAATAATAATAATAATAATAATAATAATAATAATAATAATAATAATAATAATAATAATAATAATAATAATCACTACCTTAAAGGATAAGCTTTTAAAAAAAAAAAAAAATGTCACCGCCTGGAGTCGAACCTTCGACCTCTCGTTTCCCTCAACAACTCCCAAGACCATGGCTCCGTCGCCTCTTTTCTATTTTATTCCGTAACCTATTTGTATTTAACCCTCCTTCGTATCATTTCGGCCCAAGTAATTTCACAAGCCCAATTATATAAATCGGCCCAACACCTAAACTAAAATTAATTCTACCCATGATCATAAACATAACAGCCCATAGTATCACTGGAACAAGTCCACATTCTTTTGCTTAAACTTAGGGTTCGATACAAAAATTTGAAGTCGTCATTATCTAATCATATATTCGTCCCCAATCTTTATCGTTACAGCTCATTCCTACTTTCATTTATATTCATTAATAGAGGACAGAAAAAGAAAAAAACGAAGAAGATGCATCGATATCTCAATGGTTTTCATTGTTGGCCGAACTTGAAAGAATTTAGAGGTACCAGTTTGCACAGGTGCGTGATCGTTATATTTGATAATGATAAATGATATATTTATTGAATTGTGTTTGGGTGATTGGTTCAATAGAAACAATAGACTTTCAAATGGTGTTTTATGATAGTGATGAAGGTGGTGTTTAAATGACCGAAGGTGGTGAGTTTTATGATTTGTTGCTCGTGTTGCTTGATGGTGTTGCATCTTGAAACATAAACCATGAAACAGGAAGATATTGCAGTTTTGTTATGAGGTGTCGACCACAAGGAAACATAAATATATTGCAGCAGCAGTGGTTGGTGATTGAGTGTTTGGTTGAAAAAAAATATAGTAGTAGCAGTAGCGGATCAATTCATCATTCATCTACCTTTAATCCCTAGTGGACATATGTGTTTGATAATCTTGACTCACAATAGATAAAGTAGCACAATTAATTAATCAAGTGGGTTTGCAAGTTGAGAAAATAATTAATTGTTTAGAAGTATATATATATGTGGCAGCCTTTGTATAGCTATTCGAATGTGTACATAACTGGAACCATAACAGACTGCAATTTGCAGCTGTAACTCAAGCAAGGTGATGGCGGTATGGTGGTTTTGAATGGCGAAATAAACAGGAGACAGAAGCAGCTGCTTGGTTCGAGAAAACAAAACAGGAACTGAGCAATTTAATATTACCTTGTGATGGTGGTTCTTGCTTCGATTAGGAAAGAAAGCAGAAACCAAACAGCGGTAGCAGTTGCAGTATGCAGTAACAGGAAGCTTGTTAATGGTGTTTTGGTGGTTAAACAAGAAGAGAACAGGAATAGCTGACATGGGTTTGCAGGAAGAGAGAGAGAAGAGAGAAAGGGAAAAATGGTGGCGGTTGTTTATGGTTCGAATGTTGTGGTATTGATCGGTGGTTGAGATAACATATGACTGGATTTTCATCTGAATTTCATTTTGAATTTTCATAGTAGTAGAAGAATTGTGCCTGTTCTCACATACCCGGTTTTGAATGTGAACGAAAGTCGATTAGAAAGATATCCAGAAGTTTTGTAATGATGGATTTGGTAGGGTGAGATTAGGGAATGATATTGAAGTGTTAGAAGAAGAAGATGAATGAGTAAGATAATTAAGGAATACGTTTAAAATATAGATATTGGTCCTGCACTCTATTCTCCCCAATTTAAGTGCTTTGTGATGCTTTTATATATGTGTAAATGTGAGTGGTGAAAACAAAAGGAAACAAACACAGTATAACTAATTAATAAAATATCCAATGGCCTACAGTGAAGCCATCATAAACCTTGTAATTACCTGCCGACACTTTTTAATTACTGATATAATGTCGCGCTCCATTGTTAATCAGTGGCGGGTAAACTTATTCAGAAAAATCCCAAATTTTGAGATTAAATATATTTATTTATTTTGGTCATTATGGTATAAGATTTGATCATTAATTTATTAAATAAAAATTATATCAACTGTCCCCTCTCAATTCTGGGTAAAATATAAAAAGTGTTAAAACTTAACAAATAGTTCCTAAATACATTTTTAATAAGCCTAAAATTTATATAGCTCATTTTCGGATTACTGTTTATTTTAAAATCACTTAAGTTTGTTTATAACTTGTTTATTATCAATCGAATGATAATTGAGTGCTACTATCATTTTCCATATAAATTCGAAACAATATGTATATATTCAATACACATTATATAGATACTTTTTAGATAATAATCATTATAAAATCCCATTTTTATTTTACTTTACATAAATAAATTTTAGTAACAACAATATACAATATTTAAAATTATATTTCCATTTATTATATATATATATATATATATATATATATATATATATATATATATATATATATATATATATATATATATATATATATACACACATATCAAGTTACAATTAATTGTTCGTGAATAGTCGGAACTGATCGAAGGTCAAATGATTTCATAAAATAGTTCAAAAATTTTGAAATTTAATCTACTAGACTTTGCTTATCATGTCGAAACCATATAAAGATTAAATTTAAATTTGCTCAAAAATTTCCGGGTCGTCACAGTACCTACCCGTTAAAGAAATTTTGTCCCGAAATTTGATAGAGAACGTCATGGCTAACAATAGGAATGTTTTCCTGACGAATATGAGTTGATAAATATAGTTTTATCACTATTGGGTAATATGGATAAAACAATTCATTTATGCGAAGCGTACGAATGAATTTAATAAATAGTGAGATGAGAAAGACTAGTTTCATAATACTTTTGACTAGTCATGGTTGATTTCTGGAATTCAAGGGATTTCAAAGAAAATCTTGAAAATCTATAAGATCTGATTCTTCGGGATTTAAGAAAATTAAGGTCTCTCTAATTAAATACGGAAATCTACCTTGATTTCCTTTATCAGATATTTCACTATAAATTAACTTCTTCCGTTCCATTACTTTTACCACTCCTATACTCAATTCCCAAATTCAAAAGATTGTGAAAATGCTTAATCCAGTTCTGATCCTTGTCCTTACCCTGACTATCGCAACAATCATTCTCCTTTTTTCAACTTCCACCGGAGGAATCTGTTTACTTCTACTTCGCCCTTGGGGTTATGGTATTTTTAATTCTCCCGTGCCTGTACGTGGCAATACGTATTGATATGCACGGTTTGTAATTTATGTGTTGTTGTCGAGCTTTAAATTTTCTTTTATATTCAAGAGTTCCATACTTTTGTATCCTCCTCCCGACTTCAAGTCAAGCGAATAATGGTCCAGAATTCATAGGTATGGATTTTGAAATGAACATAGTTAATTTTCTAAGAAGGAATTTGTAATGGCACAATCTCGATTTGTCAAATTACCAGAATACCCCAAAAAGACCGAATCACCAAGAAAATATTTTCTTGATATTTTTGAGGTTAAATAGAATACATTGTCGTGTAACATGGCACATGATGACATTATAGTCTGTGAATCATCACGTTCCATTAGAAAATCAGCATGACTTACTGTAATATAATCACGTTGATCAAATGTCATTATATTATACTAACTCATGCATCAATTTCTAACACTACTTCAAAACGTTCATATTTTAAACTCGAAGATTTACAGAATATAGAAACTAAACAGTTTCCTTTATGATGTAACACTGAGAGTGCAAAGGGATAAATGATTTCAGATAAAAATAGTTATGAAAATATCTTCAGAAATATCGAGGATATTTATAATGAAAGATACGATGATATCTTAGAATTTCTAATATCGATTGATGATGAAGAAGATTTGTACGTAAAAATGTAGAGTCAAGAGCAAGGTATTCATTAATGACTTCAGCAGATACTGAATCATTTGGATTCATTGAAGGCAGGTTTAGTCTTTGTGATTTATCCACAGCCTCCTTCATGGTTTGATCAATCCGTTTTCCAGTACAAATTTTCTCATTTTCTCAGCCACTATTCTTTATCATCAAACTTTTGACTGTTAACGTCGTTTACGATTGTCTATAGTTTCTGCTGCTTCATTCAGCTTTTTCAAAATTTGGAGTATTGATTCGTAGAATGGGTGCTTTTCAGAATTTTAGAATGGAAGATCATAATTCTAAGAGATGAATGTTATATGTATACATATAACTGTTCATGTAGACATGCTGCGAGATTTCAAAATACTGATTGCTAATTCCCGGTAATTCATGTGATAATTCTCGTTATAAGATGTGGATGAGTATATGAATAGGTTTTAACGAACAAATATAATGGCTCTTCGGAGAGTCTTAAGCCAATGAGTGATGAAGTTGCCGGTAAGTTTACTGTTAATGTGGTGGGATATAAATGGTTCCCCGGTAACGGAGATGAAGGGGTAATCTTATATATCATAGTTATAATAGAGTTTATTCGAATGAAAAGTCAAAATTGATTTGCTGAAGCTGTAACAAATTGGCTACTTTGGAAAGGGATTGCAAAGTTATTTTCGGTAATAACAATGCCAAAAGAGCTAGCACAGATACGTATTAAACGTTTACTCAGGTTCCGAGTGTTTTCAGGTGCATAACTATATGCATAAATCTTTTCTTTCGTAGATGAGTTGCGGTTAGTTCATTCACTCGATTGAGGTGTTTTCAAGAATCATGAAAGGTTTGAACGCAGATTGTAATCGTAAAGATAAAAACGAGGTTTAAGATGGAATCAAGTTGCAAACTTGAAGAATTGTTTTATTTCATATGTTATAATCAATATTTTAATTCATTTTAATTGTCCAATGATGGTAGTCCACAGTTAGTAGTCCACAGTTAGCAATTCAATAATTCATATATAGTTTAATATATAATATTCTAATTAATTAATACGTATCGTGACCCATTGTATACATGTCTCAGACTCGATCACAACTCAAAGTATATATATTATTTTAGAATCAACCTCAACCCTGTATAGCTAACTCGAGCATTACTGCATATAGAGTGTCTATGGTTATTTCAAATAATATATATAGATGACGTCGATATGATATGTCAAAACATTGTATATGTGTCCCGACTTATCCGACAATATTTTAAAGTGCGTAAAGTAAATAACAAATGACGATAAATAAAATTGCGAGAATTAAAATTGCGATAATTAAATTGCAATAAATAAATGTAATAAGGAATTAACAGTTAGCTAGGAACAGTTAGCTAGGATTTTTTTAGCATGGATTCTTAACAAAATTTCTCATATTTAATTTGTTTGTTTCTAACAAATTTTATTTTGTCAAATGTTTTCTTCATTATGCCACTTGTTGGATTCTAATAGATTAAAATCCAAATATGAAGTTTGAATGAAAATGGTTATTCTGCTGTGAATGGATACGTATATCTGTGGATGTAAGTAGGATAGTAAATGACTGTTGAAGCAGATTCGAAGAATGTACAGTGTAACTTATTAACGTGAAATCTAAATATTTCTCGGATATTACCTACCCGTTAAAATATTTTCACCATTAATAGTTTGTACAAAAGAATTTTAATTACAATCTTTATGAAAACATATATACATATATATTTTCTTCAGATGTAATCATGGATTTAATGAGTTAATATGATATTAATCTCATTTGATTTATTGTTAAAACTAGAATACATAATCTCTAAAACATTAGAAATTATCTAATCGTCATGTAGAATGAAGATAAATGATATAGAACAATTCGTAGAATGATGATTATGCTCGAGGTACATAATGAGATGTTGAGGCGTGTGATGTTGAAACTTGGGTTGTTGGTGGTACTGGTATTGATGTTGGTGGTACTGTTGATGTCAGTGATGTTGCTGAAGCTGGTACAATTTGCACCATATTTTCTAAGGGTACAACTCAGGCGCGAAGCTCGTTAACTTCTTCTATTACACCGGGGTGATTGTCGGTTCGGACGAGCGGATAAATAAGATCTAAAATTTGGTATAGTATATAATCATGACGAGATAATCTGGAAATGAGAGAGAAAATGGTGTTTCGGACAGGTTCGCTGGTGAGTGCTTCTGGTTCTTCACCAAGAGGGCAATGTAGTGGATGGAAGGGATCGCCTTCTTCTTATGTCCAATGATTAAGTAGACTACGAACTCATTCTCAATTCATCCAGAATAGATGATGACTTATTGGTTGATCCATTCCGGTCACACTACTTTCGGAGCTCGAGTGAAACTCCATATCGGAATCCGAGGGACTTGAACTAGTGGAGAGTTCCATTTTGTACGATTGAATAAAAGATTTTTCGATATGAAATGATTCCTGGCTATCAGATGGTATTCTACTTACATAGAATATCTATATATATAGAGCAAAAGATTTCGTAGATTACGGAGGAATTTACGGAATATGTCAGGCAAAGTGTAATGACCCAGAATTTTCCGACCAAATTATACTTATGAGATTAATATTTACATAAATTAAACCATACCAACATGATAAGCAATCCAAATTGTTGAGACTTGTGTTTTTGAAAAGAGTTTTACACAACGTTTGACCGTCCGATATGACCGATGATATCACGAACTATATAACATACGATAATTATATGTTTGTGTATATATATGTATTTATATATATTTAACATGATCTAAGGATGGTTTAAAATCTCATTGTGTACTAATGACAATGAGTTATAAGTATATTTTGAAACTACTAATTTAAATTTTCAAAACGATAACTATATGTAACATTCTTTGATATATATACTTATAATCTATAATGCTTATACATGTATCGTATATATAATGTATTTAATCACTTTTAAAGGACTTAAATATATAAAACAATATAAGTATATTCACAAAAGATAGCTATATTTGAATTCTCGTTCCGTTTCCTCAAGATTTCTATACGTATATCTAGGGTATATGTACCCGTATCATACCCAGCTTCTATACGTATTTACTATTGGTATATACACATTAAATCAACATCATAATCAACATTATTACTGCCCTAGATATGAGGTAACTAGGATTTGTCAAGTAGTATGAATTATTAGTAAGAAAACAAAATTAGGAATCCTTTTCTTTCTTTATAAACTAAAAACATTTTTATAAATGAACACCATTTCTTTACTCCATTTTCTCATACCTACACCCTCATTTCTCTCTCAAAATACTCCTAACTTCATACTTGATCATCTCCAATCATTTTCCCCATCATTTAGCTTCAATTACAAGCCTTAAACACCATAAGAAAACTCTTTCAAGAACATATCAAAATAACCACCCATTTGAAGAAGTTTACTTCCAACCTTTTGATGTAAGTCCACCACTCTTTGATTCCAAGATTATTTATTATCTTTTGCAGTAACTTTGTCCAAGTAACTTGAGGTAGTAACCTTGTTCATAATCTTATTCAATTCATATTCATATAGCTATCTTATTTTGTGGTATAAAATTTTAACAACAAGAACATAGTTTGAATGATTTCAAACTTGTTCGCAAACTAAATAGATCCTTCTAACTTAACTTTTAAAACACTTCAAGACCTATAATATATCATAATGATATGCTAACCTAACAATATATAACTTGGTTTTACAAAGAACATCTTAAAAACTAAATCTACGTCGTCGGAGTGCAACCGGGGGCTGTTTTGGGTTGGATAATTAAAAACCATCTTGAACTTTGAATTGGAAGTTCATGTTCTGGAAAAATGATATTTCTTATGAATATGTTAACACATAAAAATTTCATGGTTTAACTCAAAGTGTAAGTATTTTTAGAAAAATGATCATTAAATGTTGTTTTTATGATGGAAAATGATCACTTTCATAAGTTTCACCAAAGTTTGACCTATAACCTATGATTTCAAATACAAACTAAGGTATTTTAAGTTCATATTCTTAAAATTTGACTCGATCCAAGGAAGTGGCAAGTTGAACCAACAAAAACGGAGTTGTAATGAAGAAACTACGACTAAAACAAGATTGGGTATCCGAAGCTGTTTTAGCTACGAAAATATTTGGAGAAAAAGTCAATTAATCATATCTTTTCTAATTAATATGATATTTTATATATAATTACTTATGATTTGATTTTATATATTTCAGGACCACCCGTAAACAACACGAGAAGATTAATCATAAGACCTCATGATTGTACGCAACACGTCATTTGACAACACGGTACTTTATGTACGCAACACGTCATTTGACAACATGGTACCATGGGTCGAGATTAATTCTGATCAATACGAATACGATGGGGTCTTTATTTATTTTATTTAAGCAACTAATTGTGGACCACTAACATCGGACTGCTAACTACGGACTAAGAAAATATTAAAAGTATATATATATGTAACGATTACTTAAAAAGAAAATATGTTGATATATTATATATATGGTTAGGTTCGTGATATCTATCAGAGACCAAGTCGAATTAAATACCTTCAAGGAAAAATTGAGTATCATTTGCTCCCTTTTTAATTGCTTTTGCAATATATATTTTTGGGCTGAGAATACATGCGCTGCTTTTATAAATGTTTACAAAATAGACACAAGTACTTAAAAATATATTCTACCTTGAGTTGTACCACTGGCATATTTCCCTGTAGCTTGGTAACTACTATTTATATGGGTATTGTAAACGCGAATCCTGTTGATAGATCTATCGGGCCTGACAACCCTAACCGGACTGGACGACCAGTATTCAACTGTTGCACAGTACTTTGTTTTGGTGACTACACTTGGTACGGTGTAGTGAGATTTCATAATAAAGGGAATATGCGACGTTGATTAAATGTTAAGTATGGTTACCAAGTGCTCAACCACTTAGAATGCTTTACATACACTTGCGAGTGTATTATGTTTATGATTATGAAATCTTGTGGTCTATTAACATATTGAAATGATTGTTATGATAAACCTATGAACTCACCAACCTTTTGGTTGACACTTTAAAGCATGTTTATTCTCAGGTACGAATTAAGTCTTCCGCTGTGCAGTTGCTCAATATAAGGACATTACTTGGAGCCGATCATCGCAATGGGTCCAAATGTTGATGACTTCGTGCAGGTGGATTAGGACGGGTCCTTTCAGTTGGTATCAGAGCCAAGTTCGTAGCGAACCATGTCTTGCATTAGTGTGTCTAACTAGTAGTTGTTAGGATGCATTAATGAGTCTGGACTTCGACCTTGTCTACATGTCAAAAGTTTTGCTTATCATTTCTAGTCGAAAATCATCTGCTTATCATCCTTAGGAAATTACCTGCTTATCATTCATAAGTCTAGACAGGTTTTACTGCATTTACTGCATTGATAGTGTATAGATGAATTCTTATCTTAGCATATCTGTTATTGCGAACTTTGACTGATATCTTTTCAAAGATTCTCCGTAATTTACGGGATTTTGGTATTATATATACATATGTAAATTATGTATTGAAGAGTTCCAAATCTAACTCCTATAATCTATTCAATACCAAAAATTCATTTTCCCCATTATACAAGATGGATTCCGCATCTAGTTCGAATTCTTCAGATTCCGACAGTTATGCCGATATGGATTTCCATTCGGGCTCCGAAAGCAGCGTCACCGGAATTGATCAACCAATTTCCCATCATCTATTCTAGATGAATTGGGGATGGGTTCATAATATACTAAATCACTGGAGACAAGAAGAATGTGATCCATTCCATCCACCAAATTGCACTCTTGGCGATGAACCTGAAGCACTTACCGGCGAACCTATTCGAAACACCATTTTCTCTCTCATTTCTAGAGTATCTCGTCACGATTATATACTATCCCATATTACAAATCTTGTTCATTCACTCGCTCCAACCGCCAATTATCCCGGTGTACTAGCAGAAGTTAACGAACTTCGCGCTCGCGTGACGGCTTTGGAGAACATGGTGCGAAGGTTGCAAACACCAGCAGTAGCACCAGCAGCATAATCAGCACCACCATAAATAACATCAACAATACCATCATCACCACTAACAAACAACATCCGCATCACTCGTCTCGACATCATAATCTGTCCCACAAACATCAACATCATACGCACCATAGATACCAAGGAGTACCAACAATAATGAACGATGAAGTATTGATCCATAACTTCATTGATATTCTGCGAAGAATATGTGGTTTCAAAAAGTTTTAGAGATTTTTTATTCTAGCTCAAACCGAAAAGCAAATGAGATTAATATCATATTAACTCATTAAATTCATGATTTCATCTGAAGAAAATATATATGTATATATGTTTTCATAAAGATTGTAATTAAAAGTTCTTTTGTACAAAATATTAATGGTGAATATTTTTTTTTAACCGGTAGGTAATACCCGAGGAATAATTAGATTTAATCTTAATAAGTTACATTGTACATTCGTCGAAGCTGATTCAACAGTCATTTACTATCCTACTTACAACCACCGATATACGTATCCGTTCACCGCAGAATAACCATTTTCATTCAATTTCATATTTGGATTTTGACTTCCTAGAATCCAACAAGTGGCATATGAAGAAAACATATGACAAAATAAAATCTGTTAGAAATAAACAAATTAACTATGAAAATTTTTGTTAAGAATCCACGCTAACTGTTCCAGCTAACTGTTCCTAGCTAACTGATTACATTTTATTTATCGCAGTTTATTTATCGCAATTTAATTATCGCACTTTTATTTATCGTCATTTAATTTCTGTAATTATTTTACGCACTTTAAATATCGGGACACGTATACAATGTTTTGACATATCATATCGACGCATCTATATATATTATTTGGAATCACCATAGACACTCTATATGCAGTAATGATCGAGTTCTCTATACAGGGTTGAGGTTGATTCTACAATAATATATATAGTTTGAGTTGTGATCGAGTCTGAGAGGTATACGGGTCACGACACGTATTAATTAACTCGTATATTATATATTAAACTATATATGAATTATTGGACTGTTACTGTGGACTATTGACTGTGGACTAATGACATTGGACAATTAAAATGAATTAAAATATTGATTATAACATATGAAACTAAACATTTCTTCAAGATTGCCACTTGATTTCATCTTAAACCTCATTGTATCTCGACGATTACAATCAGCGTTCAAATCTATCATGATTCTTAAAAACACCTCAATCGAAAGGATAAACCAACCGCACTTCATCTACGGAAGAAAAGATTGATGCATATAGTTATGCACCTGAAAAACCCTCGGAAACTGAGTAAACGTTTGACACGTATCTGTTCTAGTTCCTTTGACATTGTTATTACCGAAGATCGTTTTGCAATCCCTTTCCAAAGTAGCTAATTTTGTCACAGCTCCAGCAAGTCAACTCCGACTTTTCATCCGAAACAACTTTATTATAACCGCGATATATATGCGTACTCTTTATTGTTACTGGGGAACCTTTTATATTCCACAATATTACCATCAGCGATTAATCATTCTAAAAACACAATTCTCCTTAAACTACCTCGGTTTGATAATCGATGACCCAGATCAGTTAACTTTGAAAATGCTGACGAAGCAGCATGTTGTAGATGATCTTAATGGCCAACAGTTTGATGATAAAGAAAAGAGTGTTAGGAACGCTCGATAGAAAATTTAGTACCGAAAAGTGGATTAGGTGAAACTATGAAGAAAGCCGTGGACAAATCACAAAGAATAAGTTTGCCTTCAAAGAATCCAAATGATTCTATGCCTGCTGAAATCGTTAGCAAACATCTTATTTCTCATTCTAAACCTTCACAGACAAATTTTCTTCATCATCCATTGATATTAGAAATTCTAAGATATTCCCGTATGTTCTATTATAAATATCCTCCATATTTCTGGCGATATTTACACAACTATTCTTATCTGAGATCATTTATCTCTCCGTAATATCTGCAACATAAAAGAAACTGTGTTAGTTTCTAAATTCTGAAACCTTCGAGTTTAAAATATGAATGTTTTGAAGTAGTGTTGGGAACTGAACCATGGATTAGTATAATATAATGACACTTGATCAACGTCATTATATTACAGTAAGTCATGCTGAGTTTCTAATGAAGCATGATGATTGACAGTACCGTCATCATGTGCCATTTACACGACTCTTACATTCTATCTAATCTCTAAACATATCAAGAGAATATTTTTCTGGATGACTCGGTCTTCTCCATGGTATTCTGGTAATTTAACAAATCAAAATCGTTCTATTACCATTTTCTTCTTAGAGCATTAGCTATGTTCATTCTGAATTTCATATCTACGAATTCCAGACCATTACTCGCTTGACTCGAAGTCGGGAAGAGAAAACAAAAGCATGAAGCTCCGAAAAATAATGAAGAATATAAACTCCGATAATAACCCCGAAATTACCAACCGTGTATATCGATGCAGATAGCAATATAGAGACACGGGAGAATTAGAAACACTATAAACACAAGAGTATAGTAGAAGTAAATAGATTCTTCTGGTGGTAGATGAAAAAGAAGAATGACAGATATAAAAGTTAGGAGTATATCAAGAATCAGGACTGGATGTAGCATATTGATGAATGCTTTAAAGTAAGAATCAAGGGAGAAAGAATAGAAGGTGTGAGTCGTGGAAAATAAGGAAACGAAGGGGTGAATTTATAGTGAAATATCCGACAGAGCAATCGAAACAGATTATTGCATATAATCAAAGAAGATCATGATTTCCTTAATCACCAAAGAACCAAATCTTATTACGTAAGATTCTCTTTAAATCCCTTAAATCCCGGAAATCAATCATAACTACGTCATCGGTTAAGACGAATATATTTTACTCATCTCACTCTTTTACGATAGTCTCATTTATATTCTTCGCATAATTGAATCGTTTTATCTACATTACTCAATGATGATAAAAATCCATTATCACCTTATATTTGTCATGAAAACCTTCTTATTGTTATCCATAACAACCTCTATCAAATTTCGGGGACGAAATTTCTTTAACGGGTAGGTACTGTAATGACCCAGAATTTTCTGACCAAATTATACTTATGAGATTAATATTTACATAAATTAAACCATACCAACATGATAAGCAATCCAAATTGTTGAGACTTGTGTTTTTGAAAAGAGTTTTACACAACGTTTGACCGTCCGATATGACCGATGATATCACGAACTATATAACATATGATAATTATACGTTTGTGTATATATATGTATTTATATATATTTAACATGATCTAAGGATGGTTTAACATCTCATTGTGTACTAATGACAATGAGTTATAAGTATATTTTGAAACTACTAACTTAAGTTTTCAAAACGATAACTATATGTAACATTCTTTGATATATATACTTATAATCTATAATGCTTATACATGTATCGTATATATAATGTATTTAATCACTTTTTAAGGACTTAAATACATAAAACAATATAAGTATATTCACAAAAGATAGCTATATTTGAATTCTCGTTCCGTTTCCTCAAGATTTCTATACGTATATCTAGGGTATATGTACCCGTATCATACCCAGCTTCTATACGTATTTACTATTGGTATATACACATTAAATCAACATCCTAATCAACATTATTACTGCCCTAGATATGAGGTAACTAGGATTTGTCAAGTAGTATGAATTATTAGTAAGAAAACAAAATTAGGAATCCTTTTCTTTCTTTATAAACTAAAAACGTTTTTATAAATGAACACCATTTCTTTACTCCATTTTCTCATACCTACACCCTCATTTCTCTCTCAAAATACTCCTAACTTCATACTTGATCATCTCCAAGCATTTTCCCCATCATTTAGCTTCAATTACAAGCCTTAAACACCATAAGAAAACTCTTTCAAGAACATATCAAAATAACCACCCATTTGAAGAAGTTTACTTCCAACCTTTTGATCTAACTTCACCAATCTTTGATTCCAAGATTATTTCTTATCTTTTGAAGTAACTTTGTCCAAGTAACTTGAGGTAGTAACCTTAATCTTATTCAATTCATATTCATATAGCTATCTTATTTTGTGGTATAAAATTTTAACAACAAGAACATAGTTTGAATGATTTCAAACTTGTTCGCAAACTAAATAGATCCTTCTAACTTAACTTTTAAAACACTTCAAGACCTATAATATATCATAATGATATGCTAACCTAACAAGATATAACTTGGTTTTACAAAGAACATCTTAAAAACTGAATCTACGTCGTCGGAGTGCAACCGGGGGCTGTTTTGGGTTGGATAATTAAAAACCATCTTGAACTTTGAATTGGAAGTTCATGTTCTGGAAAAATGATATTTCTTATGAATATGTTAATACATAAAAATTTCATGGTTTAACTCAAAGTGTAAGTATTTTTAGAAAAATGATCATTAAATGTTGTTTATATGATGGAAAATGATCACTTTCATAAGTTTCACCAAAGTTTGACCTATAACCTATGATTTCAAATACAAACTAAGGTATTTTCAGTTAATATTCTTAAAATTTGACTCGATCCAAGGAAGTGGCAAGTTGAACCAACAAAAACGGAGTTGTAATGAAGAAACTACGACTAAAACAAGATTGGGTATCCGAAGCTAGTTTAGCTACGAAAATATTTGGAGAAAAAGTCAATTAATCATATCTTTTCTAATTAATATGATATTTTATATATAATTACTTATGATTTGATTTTATATATTTCAGGACCACCCGTAAACAACACGAGAAGATTAATCAAAAGACCTCATGATTGTACGCAACACGTCATTTGACAACACGGTACTTTATGTACGCAACACGTCATTTGACAACATGGTACCATGGGTCGAGATTAATTCTGATCAATACGAATACGATGGGGTCTTTATTTATTTTATTTAAGCAACTAATTGTAGACCACTAACATCGGACTGCTAACTACGGACTAAGAAAATATTAAAAGTATATATATATGTAACGATTACTTAAAAAGAAAATATGTTGATATATTACATATATGGTTAGGTTCGTGATATCTATCGGAGACCAAGTCGAATTAAATACCTTCAAGGCAAAAGTGAGTATCATTTGCTCCCTTTTTAATTGCTTTTGCAATATATATTTTTGGGCTGAGAATACATGCGCTGCTTTTATAAATGTTTACAAAATAGACACAAGTACTTAAAAATATATTCTACCTTGAGTTGTACCACTGGCATATTTCCCTGTAGCTTGGTAACTACTATTTACATGGGTATTGTAAACGCGAATCCTGTTGATAGATCTATCGGGCCTGACAACCCTAACCGGACTGGACGACCAGTATTCAACGGTTGCACAGTACTTCATTTTGGTGACTACACTTGGTACGGTGTAGTGAGATTTCATAATAAAGGGAATATGCGACGTTGATTAAATGTTAAGTATGGTTACCAAGTGCTCAATCACTTAGAATGCTTTACATACACTTGCGAGTGTATTATGTTTATGATTATGAAATCTTGTGGTCTATTAACATATTGAAATGATTGTTATGATAAACCTATGAACTCACCAACCTTTTGGTTGACACTTTAAAGCATGTTTATTCTCAGGTACGAATTAAGTCTTCCGCTGTGCATTTGCTCAATATAAGGACATTACTTGGAGCCGATCATCGCAATGGGACCAAATGTTGATGACTTCGTCCAGGTAGATTAGGACGGGTCCTTTCACAAAGTTTACAGTAACAGATACGCTAAGATATGAATTAGCAGATACGCTAAGATGTGAATTTTGTCTATACACTATTCATGCAATCAATGCAGTAAGATGTGTTTAGACTTAAGATGATAAGCATAGTTTCCGACAAGATATGATAAGCAAAACTTTTTAACATGCAACTAAGGTCGAAGTCCAGACTCACTAATGCATCATGACGAATATCAGTTAGACACACTAATGCTGACCTGGTTCGCTAAGACCACCACTCTGATACCACATGTAAAGACCCGTCCTAATCCATAAGAACGAATACAATAACAAATGATTACATTGCAAGGTATTTGACCTCTATACGATACATTTTACAAACATTGCATTCATATTAAAAGACAAACTTTCATTACATCGAAAGTTGACAGGCATGCATACCCTTTCATAATATATCCAAACTATAAATGACTTAATAGTAATCTTGTTGAACTCAACGACTCGAATGCAACGTCTTTTGAAATATGTCATGAATGACTCCAAGTAATATCTCAAAATGAGCAAATGCACAGCGGAAGATTTCTTTCAAACCTGAGAATAAACATGCTTTCAAGTGTCAACCAAAAGGTTGGTGAGTTCATTAGTTTATCATAAACATTCATTTCTATCATTTTAATAGACCACAAGATTTCATATATTTAATTGTACACGTAACCCGAGTACAAAATAATACGCGTAACCCGCGAATTAAAAATCATTCATATGGTGAACGCTTGATAACCGACTTAACTTTAATGCATAGAATATCCCCAAACAGAACCTCTCGTCTGCATAATAATAATAATCTCGAAGTACTAAAGCATCCGTACCCCGGATGGAACTTGTCAAGGTCCATAGATCTATCTTTAGGATTCGTGTCAATTAGGGGCCATACCTGTTTCCTAATTATTAGGTTACCAAGCTAAAAAGGGGTGATATTCAATTTTGATAATCCAACCATAGAATGTAGTTTTGATCACTTGTGTCTATTTAGTAAAACATTAATAAAAATAGCGCATGTATTCTCAGTCCCAAAAATATATAAAAAGAGAGTAATGAAACTCACAATACTGTATTTCGTAGTAAAAATACATATGACGTCATTGAACAAGTGCAAGGTTGGCCTCGGATTCACGAACCTATATCATTTATATATATTAACACACATATTTGTAATCGAACAAATTTATATATTATAAATGTTATCTTAATAAATTATGTGTTTCCTTCATAACTTAATTAAATGTATTTATTTTATGTACTTTAAATAATTAAAAATATTAATATAGTTTAGTTAAGTATATTTTTATATGATTAATTTTTATTGTAGTAACGATAATATTATTAGTAGTAATATTGATAATAATAATAATACTATGGTTTTTATAAAAAGATAATAATGATACTTATAATAATAAAAATGATAATAATAATAATAATGTAAAAATAATAATATTAATGTTAAAAATGAAAATAAAATAATAATGATAAAAATAATGATAATTCTAATAACAATAAAGATGATAGTTTTTAATGATAATAAAATGATAATTTTAATAAAAAATGATACTTTTAATAATAATAGTAGTTTTTAATATAAATGATAAGTTTAATAACAATGATAATGAAAATAATACTTTTGATAATAATAATAATAATAATAATAATAATAATAATAATAATAATAATAATAATAATAATAATAATAATAATAATAATAATAATAATAATAATAATAATAATAATAATAATAATAATAATAATAATCACTACCTCAAAGGATAAGCTTTTTTTTTTAAATAAAATGTCACCGCCTGGAGTCGAACCTTCGACCTCTCATTTCCCTCAACCTCTCATTTCCCTCAACAACTCCCAAGACCATGGCTTCGTCGCCTCTTTTCTATTTTATTCTGTAACCCATTTGTATTTAACCCTCCTTCGTATCATTTCGGCCCAAGTAATTTCACAAGCCCAATTATATAAATCGGCCCAACACCTAAACTAGAATTAATTCGACCCATGATCATAAACATAACATCCCATAGTATCGCTGGAACAAGTCCACATTCTTTTGCTTAAACTTAGGGTTCAATACATAAATTTGAAGCCGTCATTATCTAATCATATATCCGTCCCCCATCTTTATCATTACAGCTCATTCCCACTTTCATTTATATTCATTAATAGAGGACAGAAAAAGAAAAAAAATGAAGAAGATGCATCGATATCTCAATGGTTTTCATTGTTGGCCGAACTTGAAAGAATTTAGAGGTACCAGTTTGCACAGGTGCGTGATCGTTATATTTGATAATGATAAATGATGTATTTATTGAATTGTGTTTGTGTGATTGGTTTAATAGAAACAATATACTTTCGAATGGTGTTTTATTATAGTGATGAAGGTGGTGTTTAAATAACCGAAGGTGGTGAGTTTTATGATTTGTTGCTCGTGTTGCTCGATGGTGTTGCATCTTCAAACATAAATGGTGAAACAAGAAGATATTTCAGTTTTGTTATGAGGTGTCGATCACAAGGAAACAGAAATATATTGCAGCAGCAGTGGTTGGTTATTGAGTGTTTGGTTGAAAAAAAATATAGTAGTAGCAGTAGCGGATCAATTCATCATTCATCTACCTTTTATCCCTAGTGGACATATGTGTTTGATAATCTTGACTCAAAATAGTTAAAGTAGCACAATTAATGTGTTTAATATTACCTTGTGATGGTGGTTCTTGCTTCGATTAGGAAAGAAAGCAGAAACCAAACAGATGTAGCAGTTGCAGTATGCAGTAACAGGAAGCTTGTTAATGTTGTTTTGGTGGTTAAACAAGAAGAGAACAGGAATAGCTGACATGGGTTTATAGGAAGAGAGAGAGAAGAGAGAGAGGGGAAAATGGTGGCGGTTGTTTATGGTTCGAATGTCGTGGTATTGATCGGTGGTTGAGATAACATATGATCGGATTTTCATCTGAATTCCATTTTGATTTTTCATAGTAGTAGAAGAATTGTGCCTGTTCTCACATACCCGGTTTTGAATGTGAACGGAAGTCGATTAGAAAGATATCCAGAAGTTTTGTAACGATGGATTTGGTAGGGTGAGATTAGGGAATGAGATTCAAGTGTTAGAAGAAGAAGATGAATGAGTAATGTCATACCCCGTCCTAATCCATCTGGACGAAGTCACTAACATCTGGTCGTATTGCGATGATCGACTTCAAATAATGTCTTTAAAATGAGCAAATGCACAGCGGAAGATTTCTTTCATACCTGAGAATAAACATGCTTTCAAGTGTCAACCAAAAGGTTGGTGAGTTCATAGGTTTATCATAAAACAATAAAATTTATCATTTTGATAGACCACAAGATTTAAATCCTGCATGGTACAAATGGGCCCGAATCCTATACCCACATGTAATGTACATGCGATATCTTTTAAATACAGTACACCTTTCTCGTGTACGAAATCATCTTTCATAAATCTTAGTAACCGTACACATATCTCGTGCACAAAAATAACATACACATAACCTGTGTATAAATTCATTCTCTCAATACATAACATTCACTTTTCATTGCTTTCATAGCTTGGCTTGGTAACCGACCTTAACATATAATGCGCATAAATAATCCCCAAAATAGAACCTCTCGTCTGTATATTATATAAACTTCGAAGTACTAAAGCAGTTCAAATTCTCTGACTGGGGCTTGTCAAGGCGCATAGATCTATCTTTAAGATTCGCGTGAATTAGGCGTGCACTAATTCTCAAAATTAGTGATGTTCCCTAATTCTTAGGTTACCAAGTAATAATAATCAGGGAAAAAATATTCATATCAATTGTGGCAATTATCACGTCCACATAATACAATGGTGGCAATTATCACGTCTACATAATTCATTCGAGGAATGTTTTGCTTGTGTCTATCTCGTCAAACATTTATAAAAGCATTTCATGTATTCGCAGTTCAAAAATATATTTCAAAAGCATTTAATAAAGCAGTTGTAAAAACAGCGCATGTATTCTCAGTCCCAAAAATATAAAGAGTAAAAGAGAGCAAATGAACTCACAATACTGTATTTTGTAGTAAAAATACATATGACGACTTTGAACAATGCATGGTTGACTTCGAATTCACGAACCTATATCATTTGTATATTTATTAATATACATAGTTGTAATCGAACAATATATATATATATATATATATATATATATATATATATATATATATATATATATATATATATATATATATATATATATATATATATATATATATATATATATAATTTTATTAGTTATATCATTTTTATATCAAAAATATATATAGGTTTCATGTATTTCTTTTGTATATGAAAATATTAATTTTTTTTGTTATGTTTAATGTATTAAATATATATATCATTTATTTGTTAAAAATAATAATTGTAATAATACTAAAATGATATTTGTAATGGTAATATGATAATATTGATAATCCTTAATATTACTAATAAAAATAATAATGTTAATATTAGTGATAAATATAATGATATTAATAATAAAAACTATAAGGATATTAATTTTTACTATTACTGATAGTTATGATGATGATTTTAATGATTATATAATAATACTCATTAACAACACTACCTATAATGATATTAATAGAAGTAATAATATAATTGTAGTGATAATAATAATATTATTAATAAAAGTAATAAATATGATAATGTTAACAATAATAATGATAATATTTATAATAATACCTACGTTAATAATAATAATACTAGCAATAATTATAATAACAATAGTTTATGATAACAATATCATTAATAATATTAATACTAGTAATGATAATAATAATAATAATAATAATAATAATAATAATAATAATAATAATAATAATAATAATAATAATAATAATAATAATAATAATAATAATAATAATAATAATAATAATTTTGAGAACTACCTCATAAAAACGGATCCTAAAAACAAAAGACCCCTGCAGGGCTCGAACCCGTGACCATCCACTACCCCGTCACCTCTCTTAACCATTCCTCCATGAATGTCTTTCTGCTTATATTTATTCCCGAATTTATTTAACCCTCTTATGTTTTCGACCCAACTACCAATTACAAAGCCTAATAAACCTTGTAGCTCAATTAGATATCATAACAACAACCGGCCCAAAAGCTTGTGTAGTTACTTGAAAAAAAATATTAAATAAACCGTGGCCCCTTGGATTCGAACTCAGGACCTCTCGATTTTCTAACTCGCACCCAAACCATCTGCTCTGCTTATGTTTTTCTGAAATTATTCATACTTATATATATAACCCATAATACCTCTGTGTCTCCTTCTTCCTCAAAAACTAATTGATTAAGAATCCATACTATCATTCGCAAAACTTTAAAATGGTTTTATAAATTGAAACAGAGAATGACTTAATTACTAGACTTTAAAAATAAATAAAAAAATTAAAAAAATACTATTACTGCTGCTCGTCGCTGCAGTTAAAAAAAAATTTGATTTCAAGTTTCATAAAGATTTGGATAATTGTCACAACACGAAATTAGTTTCTAATCACTCCTATAATCTATTGAATTCGTCAATTTAACTTAAAACTTAAAAACGGATTCGAATTTGATTCAAGAATAATTTTTGACTTTTTAAATTTAAAGTTTGACTCCTCAAATTTGCATTTGATTTTACGAATTGGAAACTGAAACTTTGAGAAAACATTCATGACATGATTTGGGACGCTTCTGCACTTTTAGATTTTTAATATGGACTCGATTTCGAATTATGTGCAAAAAGGTTTACGAACAGAGGTATAGAAATAAAAAAATAAAAATAACCTCATCGAATGGTACCGTGGTATCTGAAGGTGATGATAGAAATTTTTTTTTTTATGGTTTTTATCAAGAATAGGATGAATCATATAGTGCAAGTGTCGGCCAGAAATCACAAGCTGAATAGAATATAGAAGAAATATAATTTGATAGTGATAGGGTATAGAAATTACGCGTAATTAACTGATTATATACATAACTTTATAAATTAATAAATGTATTTATAATAACAATACTAATCAATAATTATATTAAATATCAATAAAATCAGTTAATATTACTAATAATAAAATACTAATTACTAATAATAATAATAATAATAATAGGATAAATAATAATATTAATAGTAATATTATCAAATAATATTTAATATTAATAATAATAAGAATAGTGTAATAATAACTATAACCTTAACCTGTATTTACATATATTATTATTATAATTTATTAATCTCAATAATTACATGATATATATAATAGTATTTTTTTTAATATTTAATATTTATATATATAATAGTATACATACAATCAGCAAATTTTGTTTCAAAATCATATATTTATATGTATGTATATATGTATATATATCTATATACTTTCATTGCTACATATTTAATTATATTTTAAGTATCCAGTAAGTAATATATTAACTATATATATTGAAACAAATAATTTCAGAGTATAACATTAAATACTTTATTAACATTGTCAAATTATATAAATTCAATCTATTCTCTATTTTTAAATAAACAGTTTTAAATAATAAGTTTAAGTTTTCCTTCATAATAATTAAATCACATGATAGTTCGTTATTATAATTAATTTATAATATATAATTAATTACATGTATAGTTATTTATATATTCATTTCTATTTACAATTAAAGGTTCGTGAATCATCAGAAGTAGTCACAGGGTAATTTAATACATAAAAGAGTTTAAAATTTTGAGACTCACAATACAAACTATGCTTATCGTGTCGAAATCATATTAGATTAAGTTTAAATTTGGTCGTAAATTTCCGGGTCATCACAGTACCTACTCGTTAAAGAAATTTCGTCCCGAAATTTGAGTGAGGTGGTCATGGCTAAAAATAAAAATGCTTTCATGACGAATATAAGTAAATAGAGTTTTATCATCATTGAGTAATAAGGATGAAATAATTCGATTATTCGAATAGTATAAATAGAGCTATCACAAAAGAGTGAAATGAGAAAGTAAAGATTCGCCTTAGCTTTTGACGTGGTCACGTTTGAATTTCGGAAATCAAGGGATTTAAAAGAAAATCTTGGAAATCTATAAGATCTGATTCTTCGGCGAGTAAGGAGATTAAGATCTCTATAATTAAATATGGTGATCTGCCTCGATTTACTCTATCTGATATTTTCATTATAAATTAAACTCTTATGTTCCATTATTCTCACCATTCCTATACGTTCTTTCTTAGTTCATACATCCAAAAGATTGTGATAATGCTTAATCTCATTCTAATCCTTGATATTTTTCTAATTATCATTTCTGTCATCCTTCTTTTCAATCTTCTACCAGAAGAATCTGTTTACTTCAACTATTACCTTGAGGTGATACTATTCTTAATTATACCGTGTCTTTATATTGCTATTCATTTTAACATTCACGGTTTGTAACCTCCGTATTGTTATTGGGCTTTATATTTTCCCTTATATTTCGATGCTCTATGTTTTTGTTTTCTCTTCCCGACTTCAAGTCAAGCGAATAATGGTCCAGAATTTGTAGATATAGAGTTTCGAATGATTATAATGTTCTAAGCAGGAAGGAACGTGATAGCACGATTTGATTTTCAAATTTATCAACATCACGGAAGATAAAACCACCAAGAATACATTTTCTTGATATTTTTAGAAGTTAAGTAGAATGAAAGAGTTATGTAACATGACTCATGATGGTGGTATGATCTACTGTGAACCATCATCACGTTTCATTAGAAACTCAGCATGACTTACTGTAATATAATCACGTTGGCCAAGCGCCATTATATTATACTAACTCATGCTTCAATTCCCAACACTTCTCCACAATTCATTCATAATTTATACTTAGATTTTTACAGAAGTTTCCAATATAATGAAATACAGAAAACACGAAGAGGTAGATAACTTCGAACAAGAATATTTGTGAAAATATTCTCAGAAATATCGAAGATATTTATGATAATATTTTGGAATTTCTAAGTTCGAAAGTTGATAAGGAAAAATTTTCCGCAAGATTTTAACATGACTTCGGAACAAGATATTCTGTAAAGATTTCGGCGGATCCAGAATTACATGGATTCTTTGATTATAGGGTTTGGTCCTTGTATTTGTCCTCGGTCTCCTTCATGGTTAGCTCAATCCGTTTTCCAGTTTCAACTTTTCTAAGCTTTTTCAACATAATATTTTTTTTTTTTAATTTTTTTTCATCAAACTTCCGACAATTAAGGTCGTTTATGGTTGTCTACAGTTTCTGCTGCTTCATTCAGCTTTTTCAAAGTTCAATGCTTTGATTCGTAGGCTGGGTGTTTTTCAAAATTTCAGAATGGAATATCATAATTCTAAGAGATAAATGTTATATGTATACATATAACTGTTGATGTAGAAATGCTGCGAAATTCAAAATACTGATTGCTGATTCTTGATAATTGGTATGGCAATTCTTGTTAAAGGATACGGATGAGTATGTGAATAGGTTTTAACGAACCAATATAATGGTTCTTCGGAGAGATTTAAGCCAATGAGTAATGAAGTTGCTGGTAAGTTTACTGCTAATGTGGTGGAATGTAAACGGTTTCCCGGTAACGATGACGAAAGGCAACTTATATACCAAGGTTATAATAGAGTTTATTCGAATGAAAGGTCGAAATTGATTTGCTGAATCTGTGACAATTTTAACTACTTTGGAAAGGGATTGCAAAGTTATTTTCGGTAATAATAATGCCAAAGGAGCTAGCACAGATACGTGTTAAACGTTTTCACAGGTTCTGAGTGTTTTCAGGTGCATAACTATATGCATCGATCTTTTCTTCCGTAGATGAAGTGCAGTTGGTTCATCCTCTCGATTGAGGTGTTTTTAATAATTATGAAAGGTTTGAACGCAGATTGTAATCGTCAAGATACAAATGAGGTTTAACATGAAATCAAGTGGCAACTTGAAGAATTGTTTAGTTTCATATGTTATAATCAATATTTTAATTCATTTTAATTGTCCAATGTTGGCAGTCCACAGTCGATAGTCCACATTTAACAGTCCAATAATTCATATATAGTTTAATATATAATATTCAAATTAATTAATACGTATCGTGACCCGTGTACATGTCTCAGACTCGATCACAACTCAAAGTACAACTCAAAGTACATATATTATTTAAGAATCAACCTCTACCCTGTATAGCGAACTCGATCATTACAGCATATAGAGTGTCTATGGTTATTCCAAATAATATATATAGATGTGTCGATATGATATGTCAAAACCTTGTATACGTGTCCCGATATTTAAAGTGCGTAAAAATAAATAACAGAAATTAAATGACGATAAATAAAGTGCGTAAAGTAAATAACAGAAATTAAATGACGATAAATAAAATTGCGAGAATGTAAATTGTGATAATTAATTTGCGATAAATAAAATGTAATCAGTTAGCTAGGAACAATTAGCTATGAACACTTAGCGTGGATTCTTAACAAAATTTCTCATAGTTAATTTGTCTGTTTCTAACAAGTTTTATTTTGTCCAATGTTTTCTTCATTATGCCACTTGTTGGATTCAGATAGGTCAAAATCCAAATATGAAATTGAATGAAAATAGTTATTATACGGTGAAAGGATACGTATATCTTGTGGATGTAAGTAGAGTGTAAATGACTGTTGAATCAGATTCGAAGAACGTACAGTGTAACTTATTAATGTGAAATCTATATATTCCTCAGATATTACCTACCCGTTAAAATATTTTCACCATTAACAGTTTGTACAAAAGAACTTTTAATTACAATCTTTATGAAAACATATATACATATATATTTTCTTCAGATGTAATCATGGATTTAATGAGTCAATATAATATTAGACTCATTTGATTTTCATTTTGAGCTAGAATAAGTAATCTCTAAAACTATTAGGAACCACATATTCTTCTCAGAATATTTCTTCTTCACAGAATATTTCTTCAATGAAGTTATGGATAAATACTTCATCGTTCATTGTTGTTGGTACTCCTTGGTATCTATGACGCGTATGATGTTGATGCTCGTGGGACAGATTATGATGTTGAGGTGTGGGATGCGGATGTTGCTGTTGGTGGTGGTACTGTTGGTGCCAGTGATGTTGCTGAAGCTGGTACGTTTTGCACCATATTTTTCAATGCTACTTCCCAGTTGCGAAGCTCGTTGACTTCTTCTATTACACCAGGATGATTGTCGGTTGGAACGAGCAAGTGAATATGGTTTTGAATTTGAGATAGTATATAGTCGTGATGAGATACTCTAGAAATGATAGAGAAAATAGTATCAAGAACAGGTTCGCCGGTAAGTGCTTTAGGTTCTTCGCTAAGAGGTAATATGTTGGGTGGAAAGGATTGTTTCTTCTTGTCTCCAATGATTAAGTAGACTACGAACCCTTCAGATGAATTGGGGATGGCTGATGGGTTGATTCATTCTGGTGACGCTGCTTCCAGAGCTTAGGTGAATATCCGTGTCGGAATAGCTGTCGGAATAACTACCGGAATAGCTATCAGAATCTGAGGGACTCGAACTGGTTAAGAGATTCATCTCGTATGATCAGATGAAGGATTTTTGATAAGAAATAGATTATAGGATGTAGATTAGTACCGTGCAATACATAGTTTACATATGCATATATAATACTAAAATCTCATAAGTTATGGATGAATCTACGAAAGCTGTCAGGCAAAGGTAAGAATAATAGATACACTAAGATATGAATTTTTCTATACACTTTCTATGCAATAGAGGCAGTAAGACGTGTCTAGACTTTAAGGATGATAAGCAAATAATTTTTGACACTAAATGACAAGCAAAACTTTTGACATACAGACACGGTCGAAGTCCAGACTCACTAATGCATCTAAACAACTATAAGTTAGACACACTAATGCAAGACCTGGTTCGCTAAGACCACCGCTCTGATACCACATGTCATACCCCGTCCTAATCCATCTGGACGAAGTCACCAACATCTGGTCGCATTGCGATGATCGACTCCAAATAATGTCTTTAAAATGAGCAAATGCACAGCGAAAAATTTCTTTCATATGTGAGAATAAACATGCTTTCAAGTGTCAACCAAAAGGTTGGTGAGTTCATAGGTTTATCATAAAACAATAAAATTCATCATTTTGATAGACCACAAGATTTAAATCCTGCATGGTACAAATGGGCCCGAATCCTATACCCACCTGTAATGTACATGCGATATTTTTAAATACAGTACACCTTTCTCGTGTATGAAAACATCTTTCATAAATCTTAGTAACCGTACATATATCTCGTGCACAAAAATAACATATACATAACCTGTGTATAAATTCATTCTCTCGATACATAACATTCACTTTTCAATGCTTTCATAGCTTGGCTTAGTAACCGACTTCCCCAAAACAGAACCTCTCGTCTGTATAATATATAAACTTTGAAGTACTAAAGCAGTTCAAATTCTCTGACTGGGGCTTGTCAAGGCCCATAGATCTATCTTTAGGATTCGCGTGAATTAGCCGTGCACTAATTCTCAAAATTAGTGATGTTCCCTAATTCTTAGGTTACCAAGCAATAATAATCAGGGGAAAAATATTCATATCAATTGTGGCAATTTTCACGTCCACATAATTCAATGGTGGCAATTATCACGTCCACATAATTCATTCGAGGAATGTTTTGCTTGTGTCTATCTCGTCAAACATTTATAAAAGCATTTCATGTATTCGCAGTTCAAAAATATATTTCAAAAGCATTTAATAAAGCAGTTGTAAAAACAGCGCATGTATTCTCAGTCCCAAAAATATAAAGAGTAAAAGGAAGCAAATGAACTCACAATACTATATTTTGTAGTAAAAATACATATGACGAATTTGAACAATGCAGGGTTGACTTCGGATTCACGAACCTATATCATTTGTATATTTATTAATATACATAGTTATAATCGAACAATATATATATATATATATATATATATATATATATATATATATATATATATATATATATATATATATATATATAATTTTATTAGTTATATCATTTTTATATCAAAAATATATATAGGTTTCATGTATTTCTTTTGTATATGAAAATATTAATTTTTTTTGTTATGTTTAATGTATTAAATATATATATTAAACATATTAAATATATATATCGTTTGTTTGTTAAAACTAATAATTGTAATAATACTAAAATGATATTTGTAATGGTAATATGATAATATTGATAATACTTAATATTACTAATAAAAATAATAATGTTAATAATTTTATTAGTGATAAATATAATGATATTAATAATAAAAACTGTAAGGATATTAATTTTTACTATTACTGATAGTTATGATAATGATTTTAATGATTATATAATAATACTCATTAACAACACTACCTATAATGATATTAATAGAAGTAATAATATAATTGTAGTGATAATAATAATATTATTAATAAAAGTAATAAATATGATAATGTTAATAATAATAATGATAATATTTATAATAATACCTACGTTAATAATAATAATACTAACAATAATTATAATAACAATAGTTTATGATAACAATATCATTAATAATAATAATACTAGTAATGATAATAATAATAATAATAATAATAATAATAATAATAATAATAATAATAATGATAATAATAATAATAATAATAATAATAATAATAATAATAATAATAATAATAATAATAATAATAATAATAATAATAATAATAATAATAATTTTGAGAACTACCTCATAAAACCGGATCCTAAAAACAAAAGACCACTGCAGGGCTCGAACCCGTGACCATCCACTACCCCGTCACCTCTCATAACCATTCCTCCATGAATGTCTTTCTGCTTATATTTATTCTCGAATTTTTTTAACCCTCTTATGTTTTCGACCCAACTACCAATTATAAAGCCTAATAAACCTTGTAGCCCAATTAGATATCATAACAACAACCGGCCCAAAAGCTTGTGTCGTTACTTGAAAAAAAAATTTAAATAAACCATGGCCCCATGGATTCGAACTTAGGACTTCTCGATTTTCTAACTCACACCCAAACCATCTGCTCTGCTTATCTTTTTCTAAAATTATTCATACTTATATATATAACCCATAATACCTCTGTGTCTCCTTCTTCCTCAAAAACCAATTGATTAAGAATTCATACTATCATTCACAAAACTTTAAAATGGTTTTATAAATTAAAACAGAGAACGACTTAATTACTTGACTTTAAAAATAAATAAATAAAATAAAAAAAATAAAAAAATACTATTACTGTTGCTCGTCGCTGCAGTTAAAAAAAAATTTGATTTCAAGTTTCATAAAGATTTGGATAATTGTCACAACACGAAATTAGTTTCTAATCACTCCTATAATCTACTTAATTCGTCAATTTAACTTAAAACTTAAAAACGGATTCGAATTTGATTCAAGAATAATTTTTGAGTTTTTAAATTTAAAGTTTGACTCCTCAAATTCGCATTTAATTTTACGAATTGAAAACTGAAACTTTGAGAAAACATTCATGACATGATTTGGGACGCTTCTGCACTTTTAGATTTTTACTATGGACTCGATTTCGAATTATGAGCAAAAAGGGTTTACGAACAGAGGTATAGAAATAAAAAAATAAAAATAACCTCATCGACTGGTACGGTGGTATCTGAAGGTGGTGATGGAATTTTTTTTTATGGTTTTTTATCAAGAATAGGATGAATCATATAGTGCAAGTGTCGGCCAGAAATCACAAGCTGAATAGAATACAGAAGAAAAATAATTTGATAGTGATAGGGTATAGAAATTACGCGTAATTAACTGATTATATACATAACTTTATAAATTAATAAATGTATTTATAATAACAATACTAATCAATAATTATATTAAATATCAATAAAATCAGTTAATATTACTAATAATAAAATACTGATTACTAATAATAATAATAATAATAATAATAATAATAATAATAATAATAATAATAATAATAATAATAATAGGATAAATAATAATATTAATAGTAATATTATCAAATAATATTAATAATAATAAGAATAGTGTAATAATAACTATAACCTTAACCTGTATTTACATATATTATTATTACAATTTATTAATCTCAATAATTACATGATATATATATAATAATATTTTTTTTATTTTTTTTATATTTAATATTTATATATATATATAATAGTATACATACAATCAGCAATTTTTGTTTCACAATCATATATTTATATGTATGTATATATGTATATATATCTATATACTTTCATTGCTACATATTTAATTATATTTTAAGTATCGAGTAAGTAATATATTAACTATATATATTGAAACAAATAATTTCAGAGTATAACATTAAATACTTTATTAACATTGTCAAATTATGTAAATTAAATCTATTCTCTATTTTTAAATAAACAGTTTTAAATAATAAGTTTAAGTTTTCCTTCATAATAATTAAATCACATGATAGTTCGTTATTATAATTAATTTATAATATATAATTAATTACATGTATTGTTATTTATATATTCATTTCTATTTACAATTAAAGGTTCGTGAATCATCAGAAGTAGTCACAGGGTAATTTAATACATAAAAGAGTTTAAAATTTTGAGACTCACAATACAGACTATGCTTATCGTGTCGAAATCATATAAGATTAAGTTTAAATTTGGTCGGAAATTTTCGGGTCATCACAAGTAAGATAATTAAGGAATACGTTTAAAATATAGATATTGGTCCTGCACTCTATTCTCCCCAATTTAAGTGCTTTTGTGATGCTTTTGTATATGTTTAAATGTGAGTGGTGAAAACAAAAGGAAACAAACACAGTATAACAAATTAAGAAAATATCCAATGGCCTACAGTGAAGCCATCATAAACCTTGTAATTACCTGCCGACACTTTTTAATTACGGATATAATGTCGCGCTCCATTGTTAATCAGTGGCGGGTAAACTTATTCAGAAAAATCCCAAATTTTGAGATTAAATATATTTATTTATTTTGGTCATTATGGTATAAGATTTGGTCATTAATTTATTAAATAAAAATTACATCATCTGTCCCCTCTCAATTCTGGGTAAAACATAAAAAGTGTTAAAACTTAACAAATAGTTCCTAAATACATTTTTAATAAGCCTAAAATTTATATAGCTCATTTTTGGATCACTAATTATTTTAAAATCACTTAAGTTTGTTTATAACTTGTTTATTATCAATCGAATGATAATTAAGTGCTACTATCATTTTCCAATTAAATTCGAAACTATATGTATATATTCAATACACATTATATAGATACTTTTTAGATAATAATCATTATAATATCCCATTTTTATTTTACTTTACATAAATAAATTTTAGTAACAACAATATACAATATTTAAAATTATATTTGCAATTATATATATATATATATATATATATATATATATATATATATATACAATATCAAGTTACAATTAATTGTTTGTGAATCGTCAGAATTGATCGAAGGTCAAATGATTTCATAAAATAGTTCAAAAAATTTGAAATTCAATCTACTAGACTTTGCTTATCATGTCAAAACCATATAAAGATTAAATTTAAATTTGATCAAAAATTTCCGGGTCGTCATATCTTTGCTTTCTGTTCTTGATTCCATTAAAATCACGAATTGATGATGAAGAAGATACGAAGATGATGATTACGAAGATGTGATGATAATGAGATGATGATGGTCATGTATTGATGTTACGGGTATTATGGCGATGATGATGATGGATGATATAGGATAATGATGAGATGGTAGGTGATATGTGTACGATGATGATGATGGTTGTTACGATGTATGATAATGATAATGGGTTCAGTATTATGATGATGAGGTGGTAAATTGATAATGATAACCGAGAACTATGATGGTTATAATATTAATGATGATGATGATTATGAAAATGAAGATTGTTGATGATGTACATAAAATGATGAAAGAATGATGGTGATGTTAAATGTTAAATAAGATTATAACTATAATAATGATATGATGATATGATGGTACACGTTAACTGTGATAAGGATGATGATGATATTATGAATTAGATGATGATGATAGATTATTATGATTATGGGTATGATAATGTTGATGACGATGATGGTTACTACTTGTTCTATGTTGTTCCTCATTGTGGTTAGTAGAGAACGCTATCACGATCGACAAAATGCACATTCGTTTTCCCTTGCCGATTACTTGAATGGTATAACTAAAACTTAACCCCTTTTTAATCTTGAGTTATAAATATTGGATAATATATATCAAGAAGGTTTTAATAACATAAAAGATAGTTAAAGGTTAAGATTATGATTATTGTTTTTGACTTTGTTAAAATATTGTAATGATTATCTTTATAAATATAAAAATTATGAATACAAATATTATTACAAAAATGATTAAAACTATAATTAAATTATGATTTAAAATAAAATATTACTATTAATATTATTATTATTATTATAATTATAATTATTTTTATCATTGGTATTATAATTATTATCCTTATTTTTATTATTATAATTATTATTTTTACAAACAAAAGATATTTATATGAAAATATCTATTTATTACATATATCATAAGTACACTAATATTAGATTTTAATATAATAACTAATATAATATTACTTATATTAATATAACATTTAGTAGAATATATATATCGTATAAGTATTATAACGAATTATAAGGATTAATATAATTATATATAAGGATATTAATATATATATATATATATATATATATATATATATATATATATATATATATATATATATATATATATATATATTATAAAATATACATAAACTTAGTTGATTAAAATTTACAATGTGTTAATATATATACTTGATATAGGTTCGTGAATCCGAGGCCAACCTTGCATTGTTCAGTTCTGTCGTATTCATATTTTTACTACAAAATATCGTATAGTGAGTTTCATTTGCTCTCTTTTTAAATGCCTTTGCAATATATATTTTTGGGACTGAGAATACATGCGCTGTTTTTATAAATTTTTGACGAAATAGACACAAGTAATTGAAACTACATTCTATGGCTGGATTATTAAACCGAATATGCCCCTTTTTAGTCTGCTAATCTAAGAATTAGGTAACAGACACCCTAATTGACGCGAATCCTAAAGATAGATCTATTAGGCCCAACAAGCCCCATGTAAAGTACCATATGCTTTAGTACTTCGAATTTATCATGTCCGAAGGGAGTCCCGAAATGATGGGAATATTCTATATGCATCTTGTTAAGGTCGGTTACCAGGTGTTCACCATATCAATGATTTTTATCTCTATGCAGTGCGAAATACCTGATATGAGATGATATTTATGAGAAATGAAAATGAAAATCTTGTGGTCTATTAAAATAATGAACATGATTGTTTATGATAAACCTATGAACTCACCAACCTTTTGGTTGACACTTTTAAGCATGTTTATTCTCAGGTATGAAATAAATCTTCCGCTGTGCATTTGCTCATTTTAAAGATATTACATGGAGTCGTTCATGGCATATTTAGGACAGTATCTCGCAATGGGACCAAATGTTGATGACTTCGTCCAGATGGATTAGGACAGCCTATCACAGTTGGTATTAGAGCGGTGGTCTTAGTGAACTAGGTCTTGCATTAGTGTGTCTAATTGATAGTTGTTTAGATGCATTAGTGAGTCTGGACTTCGACCGTGTCTGCATCGATAGTGTATAGACAAATTCATATCTTAGCGTATCTATTACCATAAACTTTGCCTGACAGCTTCTGAAGAATCCTCTGTAACGTATGGGATTTTGGTATTATATATATATATATATATATATATATATATATATATATATATATATATATATACATATAAAAATATGTATTTAAGAATATTAATCTATATCCTATAATCTATTTCATATCAAAAATCAATTCCCTGATCGTACGGGATGGATCCCTCAACCAGTTCGAGTCCCTCGGATTCGGATAACTATTCCGATAGTTATTTCGACAGTTATTCTGATATGGATATTCACCTGAGCATCAAAAGCAGTGTAACCCGAATGGATTGTCATCTTCCTTCTGAATGGATTGGAGATGGGTTCGCAGTCAACTTAATCAATGGAGACGAGAAGAAGGCGATCCTTTTCACCCACCAATCTACACTCTTGGCGAAGAATTTAAAGCCCTTACCGGAAAACCAGTCCGAAACACCATTTTCATCATCATTTCCCGAATATCTCGCCATGATTTCATCATATCTCAAATTCGAAATCTTATTCGTCTGCTTGTTCCAACCGTCAACCATCATGGAGTAATAGAAGAAGTCAACGAAATTCGTGCTCGAGTTGTAGATTTGGAGAGTATGATGCACAACTTACAAGCACCAGCAGCGTCACCGGCATCAACAGTACCACCAGTAACAACACAAGCCTCAACATCACACACCTCAACATCACAAACTATACCTCAAGCATAATCTTCGTTCTACATCTTGTTCTACGTCGATTATTTTCGTTCTACATATCGTTATACATCATTTACCTTCGTTCTACATGGCGACTATGTAATATCTAATGTTTTAGAGATTATGTATTTTAGTTCTAACAGTAAATCAAATGAGATTAATATCATATTAACTCATTAATATATGGTTACATCTAAAGAAAATATATACGCAAGTATATTTTCATAAAGATTGTAATTAAAAATTCTTTTGTACAAACTGTTAATAGTGAGAATATTTTAACGGGTAGGTAATACCCGAGAAATATTTAGATTTCACATTAATGTGTTACGCTGTACATTCTTCAAATCCGATTCAACAGTCATTTACTATCCTACTTACATCCACAGATATACGAATCCGTTCACCACAGAATAACCATTTTCTTTCAATTTCATAGTTGGATTTTAACATATCAGAATCCAACAAGTGGCATAATGAAAAAAAAAAGCATTGGACAAAATAAAATTTGTTAGAAACAAACAAATTAACTATGAGAAATTTTGTTAAGAATCCACGCTAACAAAATCATAGCTAACTGTTCCTAGCTAACTGTTAATTCCTTAATACATTTATTTATCGCAATTTATTTATCTCAATTTTAATTCTCGCAATTTTATTTATCGTCATTTAATTTCTGTTATTTATTTTACGCACTTTAATTATCGTCGGGACACATATACAATGTTTTGACATATCATATCGGCATCATCTATATATATTATTTGGAATAATCATAGACACTCTATATGCGGTAATACAGGGTCGAGGTTGATTATAAATAATATATATATACTTTGAGTTGTGATCGAGTCTGAGACTTGTATACAATGGGTCACGACACGTATTAATTAATTCGAATATTATATATTAAACTATGTATAAATTATTGAACTACTAACTGTGGAATACTAACATTGGACAATTAAAATGAATTAAAATATTGATTATAACATATGAAACTAAGCATTTCTTCAAGTTTGCCACTAGATTTCATCTTAAACCTCAATTATATCTTGACGATTACAATCTGCGTTCAAACCCTTCATGATTCTTGAAAACTCCCGGAACCTAAGTAGAAGTTTAACACAAATCAATGATCCATTGGCGTTGTTATTACCGAAAATAACTTTACAATCCCTCTCCAATTTAGCAAATTTTGTCACTGCTCCAGCAAGTCAACTTTGCCTTTTCATTCAAAACAACCTTATTATAACCTTGATATATGTACGTGCTCTTTTATTGTTACCAGGGAACCTTTTATATTCCACCATATTACCAGCAGACCTACCAGCAACCTTGTTGCTCTTTGGCTTATATCTCTCCGACAAATCACTATATTTATCTATTGAAGTCTTATCATGAACTCATCGGTATCTTGTAACGATAATTACCATACCAAATACCGAGAGGCATCAATCGATAATCTCGAATTTCTCAGCGATTCTATGACAATAATTATATATATATATATATATATATATTTATATATATATATATATATATATATATATATATATATATATATATATATATATATATATATATATATATATATATATATATATATATATATATATATATATATATATATATATATATATATATATATATATATAACCTCTGTCTCCTGGATTTACGAACTTCAATTCCGAATTTCTGAAAAGCGTTTTAGCCTATGAATCAGTTTTCTGAGTTTTGAAAAAGCTTATGAAGCAGTGAAAACTTGAGACTGCCTTAACAGTCAAAAGTTTGATAATAAAGAATGGAGCAAACCATGAAGGAGACTCTGCACAAATCATAAGGACTAAACTTGTACATAAAGAATCTTGATGATTATCTTTCTAATAAAATCTTTGACGATTACCTCGCTCCTTAATCATTCCAAATCATTGTGAATGAATTTCTTCATCACACTTTGGTTCTAGAATTATTAGATATCATGGTATCTTTTATTATAAATATCCTCAATATTTTTGAAGATATCTTCATAAATATTCTCGTCCGATATTAATTATCTCTCTGTGCTATCTGTGTTATTTCATAAAAGGAAACTATTTTAGTTTATATTCAGTAAAATCTTCGAATTTAAAATATGAATGTTTTGAAGTAGTGTTGGAAATTGATGCATGAGTTAGTATAATATAATGACACTTGATCAACGTGATTATATTACAATAAGTCATGCTGAGTTTCTAATGGAACGTGATGATTCACAGATCATAACATCATCATGTGCCATGTTACATGACTCTTACATTCTACTTGATCTCCAAACATATCGAGAACATATCTTCTAGATAGTTCTATCTTTTCTCCTAAATTCTGGTAAGTTAACCAATCAAGATCGTGCTATTACAATCTAACTCTTAGAACATTAGTTATGTTCATTCGAAACTCCATACTTACGAATTCTGGACCATTATTCGCTTGACTTAAAGTTGGGAAGAGAAAACAAAAGGATGGAACTCCAAAATATAAAGGAGATGAAGAGGGAGGATTTATAGTGAAATATCCGACAAAGCAATTGAAACAGATTATTACATTTAACAAAAGAAGATCCTAATTTCCTTAATTATCAAAGAACCAAATCTTATTACGAAGATTTCTTCTAAATTCCTTGAATTCCAAAAATCAACCGTGACTGCATCATCGGTTAAGACGAACCTACACTTATACAGTTCACTCTTTTGTGATAGCTTCACTCGTACGCTTATCATAGACGAAATTGTTATATCCATATTACCCAATAGTGATAAAACTATATTTAGCAGCTTATATTCGTCAGGAAAATATTCTTATTGTTAGCCATGACTATCTCTATCAAATTTCGGGACGAAATTTCTTTAACGGGTAGGTACTGTGACGACCCGAAAATTTTCGACTAAATTTAAACTTAATCTTTATATGGTTTCGACATGATAAGCAAAGTCTAGTAAATTGAATTTCAAAATTTTTAAACTATTTTATGAAATCATTTGACCTTCAACCAGTTCCGACAATTCACAAACAATTAAATGTAAATTGAAATGTGTATATATATATATATATATATATATATATATATATATATAAATAATAATTGGAAATATAAATGTTGTATATTGTTGTTACTAAAATTTATTTATGTAAAGTAAAATAACAATAGGATATTATAATGATTATTATTTAAAAAGTATCTATATAAAGTGTATTGAATATATATATATATATATATATATATATATATATATATATATAGTTTTGAATTTATTTGGAAAATGATAGTAGCACTCAATTATCATTCGATTGATAATAAACAAGCTATAAATGAACTTATGTGATTTTAAAATAAACAGTGATCCGAAAATGAGTTATATAAATTATAGGCTTATTTAAAATATATTTAGAAACTATTCGTTGAATTTTAAAACTTTTTATATTTTACTTAGGGTTGGGAGTGAATAATTAATGTAATTTTTATTTAATAGTTAGTGACTTAACTCTATACCATAATCACCAAAATAAATAAAGGAATTTAATTTAAAATTTTGGAAGTTTTCTGAAAGACTTTTATCTGCCACTAATTATCAACGGGATACGAAATAGTAGTCCGTGAAAACTGTCGGTATAATCATCCAAAAATATAGGTTGCTAAACTTTATTAAATTGTGAAATCATGAATCTTACTATGCTTGATTGAGTGATTTAAGATCACTGTGTTTGTTTTAAATCTATATTATATACTTATAAACTTTTAGACACTAAGACCCATGGTTTTCATCCGTATTAATAATTGATATTGATTGATACTGGATTGCTTATTGTTCTCTTTCCACTTGCATATCAACCTATCATTTCAATATCTTTTATATACCACTAGGATATATAGGTGCTATATATATATATATATATATATATATATATATATATATATATATATATATATATATATATATATATATATATATATATATATATATATATATATATATATATATATATGTAACGTGCAGATAGGTGAAAAACAAGCAAAAGCCAAATACCCTTAAACTATTTGATTACCACTTCACCATTGATAATGCTAAAAACGAACATATATTTCATAGCATTATCCCTCAAGAAAGACAAGCTTTTAGTTGCAATTGTTCTATTTACAAGTGATATTCGTTTAAATAATAAAAGATGAAGACAAAAGACAGATTCGACGAATTGAAGACGCAAACGACCAAAAAGCTCAAAAAGTACAAAGTACAATCAAAGTGGTTCAAATTATTGATATGAAACGTCTCAAAATTACAAGAGTACAAGACGCAAAACGCAAAATACAAGATATTAAATTGTACGAAAGGACGTTCGAAAATCTGAAACCGGGACCAGAGTCAACTCTCAACGCGCGATGCAACGGAGCGAAAATTACAAGTCAACTATGCACATAAATATAATATAATATTTAAATAATTCTTAAAATTATTTATATATTTTATATATTTATTAAAACCGTCGGCAAGATGCAAACAACCAAATGTGGCTGGATCTAGCTGGCCATGCGATCACATGGCCTGGAGGAGCAAAACTCATGCGATCGCATGAGCCCCTGTAGCAGCTGACACCCTATAAATTTCGCGTGTTTTGGTCGATTTATATATATCTTTTTCTTCTCCTCAATCTCAACGTATATATATATATATATATATATATATATATATATATATATATATATATATATATATATATATATTAATTATAATTTTAATTTTAATTTTAATTTTAATTTTAAATTCTAATAATAAGGGTATGTTAGCGAATGTTGTAAGGGTGTAAGTCGAAATTCTGTCCGTGTAACGCTACGCTATTTTTAATCATTGTAAGTTATGTTCAACCTTTTTAAATTAATGTCTCGTAGCTAAGCTATTATTATGCTTATTTAATGCCGAAGTAATCATGATGTTGGGCTAAATATTAAAATTGGGTAATTGGGCTTTGTACCATAATTGGGGTTTGGACAAAAGAACGACACTTGTGGAAATTAGACTATGGGCTATTAATGGGCTTTATATTAACTAAATGATACCTCGTTGATTTAATATATAGACTTATAATTTGACGTATTTATATATAACCACGTACGCTTGACTGGTTACGGTGGGCGGGATATCTATAAATACCAATAATTGTTCATTTAACCGGACACGGGGATGGATTAATAATCAATAGACTTGTTGAAACAGGGGTGGATTACATTCAAGTGTAATTGGTGTAATTGTTAACAAAGTAGTAAAACCTTGGATTACACGCAGTCGATAACCTGGTGTATTTATTAAACAAAGTATTAAGACCTTGTTACAATTCGAATCCCCAATTAGTTGGAATATTTGACTTCGGATATAAGGATAATTTGACGAGGACACTCGCACTTTATATTTATGATTGATGGACTGTTATGGACAAAAACCAGACGGACATATTAAATAATCCAGGACAAAGGATAATTAACCCATGGAAATAAACTAAAATCAACACGTCAAACATCATGATTACGGAAGTTTAAATAAGCATAATTTATATATTTCATATTTAATTGCACTTTTAATTATCGCACTTTTATTCACTGTCATTGTATTTAATTGCACTTTTAATTATCGTACTTTCTAATTATCGTAATTTATTTATTGTCATTTTATTTATCGCAATTCCATTATCATTATTTACTTTACGCTTTAAATTAAGTTGTATTTATTTTTAATATTTTACATTAGGTTTTGACTGCGACTTAAGTTTTAAAATCGACAAACCGGTCATTAAACGGTAAAAACCCCCTTTTATTATAATAATACTACTTATATATATTTGTATTTTTATATAGCGTTAAACTTGGCTAAGTCTCCCTGTGGAACGAACCAAACTTACTAAAAACTACACTACTGTACGATTAGGTACACTGCCTATAAGTGTTGTAGCAAGGTTTAGGTATATCCACTCTATAAATAAATAAATAACTTGTGTAAAATTGTATCGTATTTAATAGTTTTTCGTAGTAAAAATATAACTATTTCCTAGTACGCCTCGCACACATCAAGTATTTTTGGCGCCGCTGCTGGGGAACAACATAAACGCCGGAAGCGAAACGCTATAAAAAAAAGATTTTTTTTAAAATTTTGTTAAGTTTTTTTTTATTTTGTAAAAATTTTCGTTTTTAAAAATATAAAAAAAATTACGAAAATATAAAAAGAAAAAAAATCTATATATTTGTTGTTAAGAGTTGTTAAAAATTTATAAAAGTATTTTTTTTTTAGTTTTTAAAATTAAATTTTTATTTAAGTTATTTATATTTTATTTAATCTAAAACAGAAAACAGAAAAAAATAAAAATAAAAAAAAGTACTCGGCCCGTTACTGTAGCAACCCAAAGTTTGGCCCGAAACCCTACTCCATGCGACCACGTGGAATTTTAACGTGAGGACCATGCGATCGCATGGCCCTGTCTGACATGCCACATTTGACTGCCAACTGCAATAATTACGGAGTAATAATTATTATTATTATTTAATTAAAACCCTAATTAGGGTTAGGGTATTTAATATTATTTAGTTTAGTTTTATTATTTATTTTGTATTATTAAGTTTAATTAGTTTTATAAATATATAAAATTAATAGTTTTATAAAATAAATAATATAAAAATAATATTTTTATAAAAATTGTACTTTTTACAACTTTAAGTTTATTTTTATATTTTGTTTATTTTTATTTGTTTTTAGCGTAATATTTGTATTTTTCGTTCGTATTTAGTTTTAAGTCATAGTTTTTGCCATAGTTATTTTTATTTCTAGATTTTTAGGCTTTGCCGTAAAATCCCTTAAGTATTTTTTCTTTAGACTAAGATTTAGGTGCTTTAGAATTTTGCAACACCGTTTTAATATTTTAGTACCTTTTTAAGTAATTACCGTTTTGGATATAGAATTTCTTTTAAGCTTTAATATTTTTAGACGCAACTTTTAATTCTTAGTTTTTAGACTTTTAAGTTTCGACGCACTACGTTCTTTTTATTATTTTTCGACCATTTATTTTTCGACGTTTTTCCGACGCGCTCTTTTTCTTTCTTATTTCTCGATGCTCTAGTTTTTAGGACTTAGATTTTTTTTTTCTATTTCTTCTCTAAAATTTCTTTATATTTCAACGAAAAATTATTTTAAGTGGTTGAATTGATAGACATCCAAATTTTCTGCTTCGTAGTAATAGTTGGATTTGTTAGTGACTGAGTTGTGAGCTTCCGATTTAAAGGGTTCTGGCTCCCTGCTACATCTTTTGGCTATTCGAAACGTGGGCAAAAGCAGAAAAGTCTATTATTTTGATAACTTATATAAAATTTTTAATTTTATAACTAATAGGATATTCAGTGAATGCACCGAGCAAAACGTTCACCACCTTTTGTACGTTCACCACCTGTAACTCGATCAAGACATCTAGCTAATATTGTCGCCATTGATTTTTCTTTAGAATCGTCATCCAGTCGACCAAGTACTCCAATTCAAATTTCCGATAATCCATTTTTTGAACCCGACCTCACAATTGAGAATCCGGAGGATATTCAGGGACAATTCAGAGATCCTGAACCATTAATCTTTCCTCCGGAACCACCAATCATTCAAACGGAGATTTTTGAAGAACAACCCATTAAATCGGAATCCTCTAGTGATTCAGATTTAACAAATTCAATCATGGAAAATCTGGAACCTCTAAGTATGGAAGACCGAATGCGAGCTAAACGCACTGGCCAAGGTCACGCAATTACTCAACCAGACATTAATGCGCCAGATTATGAAATCAAAGGACAAATTCTACACATGGTAACTAATCAATGCCAATTTAGTGGTGCGGTGAAGGAAGATCCAAACGAACATCTTCGTACTTTTAATAGGATCTGTACTTTATTTAAAATAAGAGAAGTTGTGGATGAACAGATATATCTCATGTTATTTCTCTGGACATTAAAGGGAGAAGCCAAAGATTGGTTAGAATCATTACCCGAAGGGGCGATTGATACATGGGACGTTTTAGTTGAAAAATTTCTTAAACAATTCTTTCCGGCATCTAAAGCCGTGAGACTTCAAGGAGAAATTGTTACGTTCACGCAAAAGTCAAATGAAACTCTATATGAAGCGTGGACAAGATTTGGAAAGTTGTTGAGAGGATGTCCGCAACATGGTTTAGACACCTGTCAAATAGTACAAATATTTTACCAAGGATGCGACATCACTACAAGAAAAGACATAGATATAGCAGCTGGTGGTTCCATTATGAAGAAAACCGCAACTGACGCTTATAAAATTATTGATAACACTGCTTCCCACTCACATGAGTGGCATTAAGAAAAAGATATTGTTAGATCATCTAAAGCAGCTAGAGCCGATTCTAGCCATGACTTCAATTCCATTTCCGCAAAGATAGATGCTGTCGAGAGACGAATGGAAAAGATGACTAAAGATATCCACTTAATACGAATTAGTTGTGAGCAGTGTGGAGAACCACATTTGACAAAAGATTTTCTCAGTATTGAACTAACAATGGAACAAAGAGAGAATGTTTCATACATAAACCAAAGACCTGAAAATAATTATCAGAATAATTATCAACGGCCAAGACCAATCTACAATCAAAATCAGAACTATAACTGATCAATCCTTAATTAATGGTGTTACTTAATTACGGATTGAGTGCAATAAGAATGTAATGAAGGATGGAATGTTTGATGATTATTTTGGGCCCCGATGATCGTCTTTCACTTTAACTATCAAGTGATCAACCACCCCGACCCGGTCTTGATTGTTAATTAGCTTAATTCACCTTTACGCGGTGTAAAAATCCCTTGGGCAAGATCACAAGTGGAAATTACAAAGGCTTAAGCAAAATGGCAGAGAATCAACAACATATAAATGAGAGGCCAAGCTCCCTATTTATAGGAATCGAAATATCTGTGGTCTGCGAGTTACTTAACTATCCGTGGAAACTCAGCGGATTAAACCGCGGTCTTGCATTAATGCAAAAACATAACCGCTGTACTTATTTTCAGCAAATATTGTATAGCTTTGCCTTATAATTCGCGTAGTTCTGCCTTTGGCTTTTAGCAAATAAAATATACATATACAATGCCATGTATATGATCAAGTCCCCCCAGTTTATTATGATGCATTTTCGCGAAGCTAATGCATCATGATAAACTTTAAAAATAACGAAATGCTTCTTAAAATATTTCGCAAACAATACTTTAATATTTCTTACCGCCCATTTTTTACCGTTGTTTTAATTAAGCTCAACGTGTAATTACAATGGTAACTTTTGCCAATCTGTCAAATCAACACACTGTAACGGCTAGAAAATTACCGTTTACACGTTGCCGTAATTTCAGCCATTTAAATACAATGATTATCTTTTCAACTTGCCCGCCCTAATCCCGATTATAAATAACACGATAATCCGCATAAAGACTTTACTCTTTCTCTTTCAATTTCATCTGCAATCAAATTCGTCGAATCACAATCGTACCGTGCAATTAACAATTCCAACCTTTAATTCCTTCAATTTTATCATCCAATTTATTTTCCTTATTGAAAATGGCGTCGTCTTCTTCTATACATACTCCCGGAGGTTATGTTTCCTATATGACGGAAACAAAACTTCAAACCCTGCAAGAATGGTATCCGCCACTTGCTCAATTTGTTCCTACTGCGCCTGCAGTAGAACAACGAGCCGATACTCCCCCTAAAGGGATGATTTCTATTTACGAGGCTGCCATTTCTCAAGGCAACCTTCGATTTCCACTTACCCGCTTTTTCTGCAGTGTTTGCGAATACTATAATATCGCTATGGCACAGTTGCATCCTAACGCGATTAACAAAATTGTGCTGTTCGAGATGTACTGCAATGCCACCGGCCAACCACTGCTGTTGAATGTGTTTCGTATGTGCAATAGCCTGGTGCTATACGATGTGGGGTGGTTTTCTTTCCGCAGTAAACTTGGCATAATGACTTCGCCAAAAGATTCAATTGACAATTGGCGCAGTTCCTTCTTTTATATTAACGACACCGCCTATTTGGACAGTGCTATTCCTAAATCTTGGTGTACAGAGCTTAACCCCGAGCTCAATGAGAGGCCTGTACTCGATGATCTTAAGAATGACACTCTCAAGACACTAAAAAACGCAGGCATATTTCTACGACCTTACTCGAATGTACCACTGTACATTGGCAGAGTGTCAATTCAATGGCTGTGGAGCAACCATGATGCGCTTTTGGTTGACCAATCAAAAAATGGTATGCCGATGAAATTTATCGCAGTATATTAACATAATACACTTACATTTTTCGCAATATTTTCGCTTTACATAACACTATGCGCTTTTATTGTTACAGCGGTTGCACTTGACCTTATCATGAGGTCCGCTGATATAAGCAGGATTAGCCCTGCCCGTCGCCTAAAGAATGGTGTGACGACCCGGAAATTTTCGACCAAATTTAAACCTAACCTTTATATGTTTCTGACACGATAAGCAGAATTTGTAATGTTGAATCTCAAAAAGTTTGGAACTACATTCATGTAATCAATTACACTTTGACTGTGTTCGACGATTCACGAACAATTATGTGTATATAGATATGTATATATAATATATAATAACTGAAAACATTAACAAAGTATTTGATATATATGATATTTTACATGAACGTATTTGTTTTGATATATTTATCGACAGAATTAAGAGATAATATCAAATGATTGAATTATCAGATACATTATGATATGATTACGGGCCAATGTTATGAGGTCCACTGTGATTTAAGAAATCTATTCTTTTTGACAATATTCGGAAAATGGTAAAGTGATCTATAAGTAAGAACGTGGAGTGTAAATAACTTAGATGTTGGATATCGACAAGTTAAGTAACTCGACATTTTTAATTAAGACGATTTTATACGTTTATTAAACCTTTGGACTTTATCTCATGCTTCACCAACAGACTGTAATTTAAAAACTTGAAACCTATTATGAATATATATAATTCTACTTTTCTAAAATATTTTATGATATAACTATTTAAATTAATATTAAATATATTTATACGCGTATTATACGTACATAGTTTTATACTTTTACTATACTTTAACTTTACCTTTACTTTACTTTTATTTTACTTTTACTTTACTTTAACTTTAATAATTCACTTTAATAATTCATACTTTAATAATTCACTTTAATAATTCATACTTTAATAATTCACTTTAATAATTCATACTTTAATAATTCACTTTAATAATTCATACTTTAATAATTCACTTTAATAATTCATACTTTAATAATTCACTTTAATAATTCAAAAATCTATTATAAATAGAATTCAATAGGTTTTATTATTTCATAGAAACTTGAAAATATATTTCTCTAAACTCTCTCAATTGAATTACATATATATATTTACTTAGTATTATTTCAAGATATTATTAGTATACATAAAATACTACGACGGAGTTATATTCAGACGATTTCAAAATAAGTTTTCAAACGGGATAGAGCTAAGGAAATTATGGGTTATAGCTATGGAGGTTATGGATATTGTTCGAGGGTATTGCTCATGAGGTCAACCTAACGTTTATCATTTTCGTTGCGTCTACGTACTTTCCTGCAATATTGAATCACAATATTGATACGTGAGCATTCATATCTTATCTTTTATATATTAATAGTGTATCCCTGACTAGTGCTCGAGTATATATGATTATGCATGTTTGTATGCTTAGTTTCGTCGTTAAATAGTTTATGATAAATCACGAATTTGATACATATGCTACTGAGATAAGGTATATGATATGCATGTCGTTGAAAAGCTAAAGAAAAATTAATAACTTTTCATTTAGAAATCGTGTGGGTTCGATGAACGGATTAAAAGATATGGTCAACTGAATTATTATTAATTTTAATATTATTATTAAAACGATTATTATAATTGTTATCAGTTGATGTTATTACTAAAATTATTTTTATTACTAAAAATTAATATTTTTATTGAAACTATCATTTTATTATTTTTATCATTATTATTATTATCAATATTATTTAATCAAATAAATATGCGTACAAAGATATTTTTATCACACGTAATATAATTACATTAATAATACATACCACTATATTTTTATGATATTAAGTGAATTTTATAAATTTTATTACTTGAGATATATAAAAGTATATTTTTATCATATATGAATTTAAATATAAATTTTTATTTATTAATAAATGACTTGTATTATTTAGGATAATAAGATCTGATAAATATATTTAAATATATAAAATGACTATATATAAGTTATATAATAAACATGTATAGATTTTGGAAGTCATTTTGGGTCAAGTTGACTTTTGTTGACTTTTGCATGTCGGTCTCGAGCATTAGGATTGTGATACACTACGACCTGACCTAAATTGTTAGACAGATATTGACCAACATATAAATATATATATACTTAATATAGGTTCATGAATCCAAGACAAACCCTGCACTTGTTCAGTGCCGTCATATACATAATTGCTACGAAATACAGTATTGTGAGTTTCATTTGCTCCCTTTTTAATTGCTTTTGCAATATATATTTTTGGGCTGAGAATACATGCGCTGTTTTATAAATGTTTTACGAAATAGACACAAGTACTAAAACTAATTCTACGTGGGTTTAAACCAGAAATATACCCTTAGCTTGGTAACATTAAACTACTTGTCTATGTACGGTAGGCGCGAATCCTAAAGATAGATCTATTGGGCCTGACAAACCCCATCCTGACTATGGGATGCTTTAGTACTTCGAGGTTATTTTAAACACACCTGATCTGGTGTACTTCAGGGGGTAAAACATGAACGTTAAGGCTTGTTACCGGGTGCCTACAACTTATAGAATACTTTTATACACTTGCGAGTGTACATATATTTATAAACAGAAATCTTGTGGTCTATTAATATATTGAAATGATTGTTATGATAAATCTATGAACTCACCAACCTTTTAGTTGACACTTTAAAGCATGTTTATTCTCAGGTATTAAAGAAATCTTCCGCTGTGCATTAGCTCATTTTAAGGATATTACTTGGAGTCGTTCATGGCATATTTTGAAAGACGTTGCATTCGAGTCATTGAGTTCATCAAGATTATTATTATGTCAATTTTAGTTTGATGTATTATGAAATGGTGTGCATGCCGTCAACTTTCGTTGTAAAGAAAGGTTGTCTTTTAAAAACGAATGCAATGTTTGTAAAATGTATCATATAGAGGTCAAATACCTCGCGATGTAATCAACTATTGTGAATCGTTTATAATGTATATGAACGGGTCCTTTCAGTTGGTATCAGAGCGGTGGTCATAGCGAACCAGGTCTTGCATTAGTGTGTCTAACTGATAGTTGTTAAGATGCATTAGTGAGTCTGAACTTCGACCGTGTCTGCATGTCACAAGTTTTGTTTATCATTTTTAGTCGGAAATCATCTACTTACCATCCTTAGGAAATTACCTGCTTATCATTCTTAATCTAGACACGTCTTGCTGCATTGATTGCATGAATAGTGTATAGACAAAATTCATATCTTAGCGTATCTGCTAAATCATATCTTATCGTATCTATTATGGTAAACTTTGCCTGACATATTCCGTAAATTCCTCCGTAATCTATGAAATCTTTTGATCTATATATATATATATATATATATATATATATATATATATATATATATATATATATATATATATATATATATATTCTATGTAGTTAGAATACCACCCGATAGCCGGAAAATCATTTCGTATCAAAAAAATCCTTTATCAAATCGTACGAAATGGAATTCGTCATCAGTTCAAGTTCCTCGGATTCCGAAATGGAATCCCACTCAAGCTCCGAAAGCAGTGTGACTGGAATGGATCAACCAATCAACCATCATCTATTCTGGATGAATTGGGGATGGGTTCGTAGCCTCCTTAATCATTGGAGACAAGAAGAAGGCGATCCTTTCCATCCACCACATTGCCCTCTTGGCAATGAACCTGAAGCACTTACCGGCGAACCTGTCCGAAACACCATTTTCTCTCTCATTTCCAGAGTATCTCGTCATGATTATATACTACACCAAATTCTAGATCTTATTTATCCGCTCGTCCGAACCGACAATCGCCCCGGTGTAATAGAAGAAATAAACGAGCTTCGCGCTCGGGTAGTGGCTTTGGAGAATATGGTGCAAAGGTTACAAACACCAGCAGCAGCACCAGCAGCATAACCAGTACCACCATCAACAACATCCACAGTACCATTACCACCACCAACAACAACCGCATCGCAAACCTCAACTTCACAATCTGTCCCACGAGCATCGACGTCATACGCAATGTAGATACCAAGGAATACCACAACGATGAAGTACTGATTCATAACTTCGTTGGGAAAACATTCTACGACGATTATGTAATTTCTAAAGTTTAGAAATTATCTATCCTAGCCTTAACCATAAATCAAACGAGTTTAATTTAATATTAACTCATTAAATCTATATTACATCTGAAGAAATATACACATATATATTTCCATAAAGACTATAATAAAATTCTTTTGTACAAAATATTAATTGTGAAATTTTTTTAACGGGTAGGTAATACCCGAGAGATATATAAATTCACAATTAATATGTTACATTCTTCGAATCTGATTCAGCAAATCATCCATTATACTCCCTAGTTTCACAACAATATACATTCTTTTATAGAAATCAAAACAACCATACTCATTCAAAATCTAATTACATATTCTGATTTTGAAATCTCAGAATTCGATTCAAGATATAACCGAAATCATCACTCTTATATTTCTACATCTTTCAAAACTATACTTTGACTTCAAAACTGTCCTAGAACCTCATTTCTATTCATGGAACTCACAAAAATATTTGTATCATTCAAAATCTTAGAACATCATATGTATATTAACAATTACAATATGTGTTCAAACACTTCGAAATTATTAAAGACATGCGAGATGATGATCTAACCACACATTACCCACTGCCATGCACCTGAAAAGCTCTCGAAACCAAAGTTATAGTTTAACACGTATCCGTGTCAGATCCTTTGATATTTATTACCAAATATAATTTTTTAATCTCTTTCCAAAATAGACAGTTTTGTCATAGCTTCAACAAATCACCTTCATTTGTTTATACGAATAAACCTTATTATAACAATTACCCCTTCATCATTGTTACCGGGGAACCTTTCATATCTCGCCACATTAGCAGTAAACTTATCAACAACTTCAATAATCTTCGACTTAAGCCTCTCCGAAAAGCCACTATACTTATTCATTAAAACCCCATCATGTACTCACCTACATCCTGTAACAATAATTATCACACCAACTACTGGGAATTAGCAATCAGTATTTTGAATTTCGCGACAATTTTACGTCAAAATTTATATGTATTCATATAACGTCTATCTCCTAGACTTACATACTTCGAATGTGAATTTTCTGAAAAACATCCCAAACTATGAACTAGTTCTACGAAATTGAAAAAATGCTGATGAAGCAGCAAAAACTGTAAACGACTTTAACAGTCAAAAGTTTGATGATAAAGAATAGTATGGTGGTAAAGCTGAGAAAAAGAGAAGGTTTGAAACTGGAAAACAGATTGAGCAGACCATGAAGGAGGCTGTGGACAAATTACAAAGACTAAACCTGCCTTCAAAGGATCCAAATGATTCAGAGTCTACTGAAATAGTTAGAAAACACCTTACTTCTTATTCTAAACCTTCACAGAAAAATCTTCTTCATCATCCATCTATGTTAAGAATTCTAAGATATTATCGTATCTTTTATTATAAATATCTTCGATATTCATGAAGATATTTTCACAACTATTCTTATCCAAAATCTTCTATCTATTCGCAATATCTGCGTTACAACATAAAAAGAAACTGTGTTAGTTTCTAAATTCTGAAGAAAAAAAAAATTCGAATTTAAAATAGGAATGTTTTTGAAGTAGTATTGGGAACTGAAGCATGAGTTAGTATAATATAATGACACTTGATCAATGTGATTATATTACAGTAAGTCATACTGAGTCTCTAATGGAACGTGATGATTCACAGAACATACCGTCATCATGTACTATTTACACGACTCTTACATTCTACCCAATTTCCAAACATATTAAGAACATATCATCTTGATAGCTCTATATTTTAGGATATTCTGGTAATTTGCCAAATCAAGATCGTGCCATTACGATTTTCTTCTTGGAAAATTAACTATGTTCATCCAAAAATTCATATCTACAAATTCTGGACCATTATCCGCTTGACTTAAGGTCGGGAAGAGAAAATGAAAGCATGAAGCTCCGAAATATAATGGAGAATATAAAGCCCGATAACAACCCCGAAATTACAAACCTTGTATATCAATGCGTATAGCAATATAAAGACACGGGAGGATGAAAAACACAATAACCCCAAGGTAATGGTAGAAGAAAATAACTTCCTCCGGTGGTAGATGAAAAAGAAGAATGACAGATATGAAAGTTAAGAGTATATCAAGAATCAATACTGGTGGAAGCATGTTAACGAATGCTTTAAAGTATGAATTGGGGAGAAAGACTAGAAGGTGTGAGCTGTGGAAATAAAGAAACAAAGGGGCGGATTTATAGTAAAATATCAGACAGAGAAATCGAGACAGATTATCGCATTTAATCAAATAAGATCCTGATTTCCTTAATAGCCAAAGAACCAAATCTTATTGCAAAGATTTTATTTAAATTCCTTGAATTCCGAAAATCAATCATAACTACGTCATCGGTTAAAAAGAATATACGTTTACTCATTTCACTCTCTTGCGATAGCTTCACTTATACTCTACGCGTAATCAAATTGTTTTATCTATATTACTCAATGATGATAAAACTCTATTTATCAACTCATATTCGTCATGAAAACATTTTTAAAGTTAGCCATGACGACCTCGATCAAATTTCGGGACGAAATTTCTTTAACGGGTAGGTACTGTGACGACCCGGAAATTTTCGACCAAATTTAAACCTAACCTTTATATGTTTCTGACACGATAAGCAGAATTTGTAATGTTGAATCTCAAAAAGTTTGGAACTACATTCATGTAATCAATTACACTTTGACCGTGTTCGACGATTCACGAACAATTATGTGTATATAGATATGTATATATAATATATAATAACTGAAAACATTAACAAAGTATTTGATATATATGATACTTTACATGAACATATTTGTTTCGATATATTTATCGACAGAATTAAGAGATAATATCAAATGATTAAATTATCAGATACATTATGATATGATTACGGGCCAATGTTATGAGGTCCACTGTGATTTAAGAAATCTATTCTTTTTGACAATATTCGGAAAATGGTAAAGTGATCTATAAGTAAGAACGTGGAGTGTAAATAACTTAGATGTTGGATATCGACAAGTTAAGTAACTCGACATTTTTCATTAAGATGATTTCATACGTTTATTAAACCTTTGGACTTTATCCCATGCTTCACCAACAGACTGTAATTTAAAAACTTGAAACCTATTATGAATATATATAATTCTACTTTTCTAAAATGTTTTATGATATAACGATTTAAATTAATATTAAATATATTTATACGCGTATTATACGTACATAGTTTTATACTTTTACTATACTTTAACTTTACCTTTACTTTACTTTTACTTTACTTTTACTTTACTTTAACTTTAATAATTCACTTTAATAATTCACTTTAATAATTCATACTTTAATAATTCACTTTAATAATTCATACTTTAATAATTCACTTTAATAATTCATATTTTAATAATTCACTTTAATAATTCATACTTTAATAATTCACTTTAATAATTCAAAAATCTATTATAAATAGAATTCAATAGGTTTTATTATTTCATAGAAACTTGAAAATATATTTCTCTAAACTCTCTCAATCGAATTACATATATATATTTACTTAGTATTATTTCAAGATATTATTAGTATACATAAAATACTACGACGGAGTTATATTCAGATGATTTCAAAATAAGTTTTCAAACGGGATAGAGCTAAGAAAATTATGGGTTATAGCTATGGAGGTTATGGATATTGTTCGAGGGTATTGCTCGTGAGGTCAACCTAACGTTTATCATTTTCGTTGCGTCTACGTACTTTTCTGCAATATTGAATCACAATATTGATATGTGAGCATTCATATCTTATCTTTTATATATTAATAGTGTATCCCTGACTAGTGCTCGAGTGTATATGATTATGCATGTTTGTATGCTTAGTTTCGTCGTTAAATAGTTTATGATAAATCACGAATTTGATACATATGCTACTGAGATAAGGTATATGATATGCATGTCGTTGAAAAGCTAAAGAAAAATTAATAACTTTTCATTTAGAAATCGTGTGGGTTCGATGAACGGATTAAAAGATATGGTCAACTGAATTATTATTAATTTTAATATTATTATTAAAACGATTATTATAATTGTTATCAGTTGATGTTATTACTAAAATTATTTTTATTACTAAAAATTAATATTTTTATTGAAACTATCATTTTATTATTTTTATCATTATTATTATTATCAATATTATTTAATCAAATAAATATGCGTACAAAGATATTTTTATCACACGTAATATAATTACATTAATAATACATACCACTATATTTTTATGATATTAAGTGAATTTTATAAATTTTATTACTTGAGATATATAAAAGTATATTTTTATCATATATGAATTTAAATATAAAATTTTATTTATTAATAAATGACTTGTATTATTTAGTATAATAAGATCTGATAAATATATTTAAATATATAAAACGACTATATATAAGTTATATAATAAACATGTATAGATTTTGGAAGTCATTTTGGGTCAAGTTGACTTTTGTTGACTTTTGCATGTCGGTCTCGAGCATTAGGATTGTGATACACTACGACCTGACCTAAATTGTTAGACAGATATTGACCAACATATAAATATATATATATATACTTAATATAGGTTCATGAATCCAAGACAAACCCTGCACTTGTTCAGTGCCGTCATATACATAATTGCTACGAAATACAGTATTGTGAGTTTCATTTGCTCCCTTTTTAATTGCTTTTGCAATATATATTTTTGGGCTGAGAATACATGCGTTGTTTTATAAATGTTTTACGAAATAGACACAAGTACTAAAACTAATTCTACGTGGGTTTAAACCAGAAATATACCCTTAGCTTGGTAACATTAAACTACTTGTCTATGTACGGTAGGCGCGAATCCTAAAGATAGATCTATTGAGCCTGACAAACCCCATCCTGACTATGGGATGCTTTAGTACTTCGAGGTTATTTTAAACACACCTGATCTGGTGTACTTCAGAGGGTAAAACATGAACGTTAAGGCTTGTTACCGGGTGCCTACAACTTATAGAATACTTTTATACACTTGCGAGTGTACATATATTTATAAACGGAAATCTTGTGGTCTATTAATATATTGAAATGATTGTTATGATAAATCTATGAACTCACCAACCTTTTAGTCGACACTTTAAAGCATGTTTATTCTCCGGTATTAAAGAAATCTTCCGCTGTGCATTAGCTCATTTTAAGGATATTACTTGGAGTCATTCATGGCATATTTTGAAAGACGTTGCATTCGAGTCATTGAGTTCATCAAGATTATTATTATGTCAATTTTAGTTGGATGTATTATAAAATGGTGTGCATGCCATCAACTTTCGTTGTAAAGAAAGGTTGTCTTTTAAAAACGAATGCAATGTTTGTAAAATGTATCATATAGAGGTCAAATACCTCGCGATGTAATCAACTATTGTGAATCGTTTATAATGTATATGAACGGGTCCTTTCAAATGGCGACGGCGACATTATTCTTATTGATGAACCGATCATCAACACATGTTATATTACTGGAGGCGAGGACCGCGGCAAGCGTAAGGTTGCAGAAACTACCCCCACTCCACGCAAGAAACGTCTACGCTCTCATTCTGAACAAGAAGCAAGTAAGCAAATGCTATTTCGCAGTATTTATTTGATTACGCATTGTTTGTTTTAGCATAAACTTTCTATATTTGCTTATCTGTTTATAGCTATTCTTCCAGGGTCATCAGCTGAAGCTACACCACTTTACAACATTAGAAGGAGAATCCCTACAAATGTTCTTAATGAACCCGGGAATGAAGATTTATCTCTTCCATCAGACATAGAAACGTCCAACCAGGAAGAGGAAGGAGAAGACGATGCTGAAGAAACCGCCGCAGAAAATCGGGCCTTTAGACTATACCAAAGGCTTTATAAATTTGTTCCTGAAGAAATAAGGGAGCAATATCGCAAATTGTCTTATCCCGAGGCTGCCAGACAACGACTACATAATTGCTACAATGCAATTTATCTGACAGTCGACAGCATGGAGCGCTTCACCGAGATGTCAGACGAGTATGATAAAGCAGTGAAAGCTGCCAATGCACAAGAGAGAAGGGCGCGAAAGGCTGAGACGCGTCTTGAAAAGGTGATGGAAGAGAACGCCAAACTCAAAAGAAGGGCAAAAGTTGCAGAACATGAGTTCGCACAGCTAGTCAAGTATCTCCTAACATTCGCGGATAAAGTGATGGACTCCGAGCCAGTCACTGAAAAATTTCAAACATATGCTCAAGCAGCAAAGCTTGCCACTCGCTGCGAGTGGTATGATTTATTATGCAAACTTGGTGATCTTTCGCAACCTCTTCCTTCTGACATGGCGAAAGAAATATGCGCCACCGATGATGCTCGCAAAATACTCGAGAGGGCGAAGAAGGAGGTTGAGAAGATTAGCATACCTGTTCTTGAGGAGCTCAGTCAGCGGGAAGGCGTTTCATTTGCAGATATTAAATCATTAGAACTTTAATTTTACCTTGACTAATTTGTTTTTGAATGTATTTTCGCAATTACAAATTGCGTTTGTTGTAAGAATCCGCGTTGCGTACGCGCTTAATATTAATCACTTTTTTCACAGTTCGCAATTGCAACTTCTTTTATTTATATAGCGCTTTATTATCAATATTCATAACACGGACTTGTCCTTTGCAGTTTCCAACTTTTATTATTGTGCACATAATAAATGTGTACTTTTGCGAAACAATCTGTATGCGTATATACTTATACGTTATGAATCTTCTAAGTCCGCCATAACGATCCTTAGGCAATTTAGCATTGCGAAGCATCTAAGTATTGGCAAGATCAAATACTTAGGAAGTGTTATCCTTTAGCAATTATTTTCAAATTAACACAAGTGGGCAATTTCATCACTTGGTTTTTAGCAAACTATTCCGCAATGCAGTGTTGCATTTTCATAACACTTAAGCAGGCTATGCTTTGCGAAAATCATGCCACCTTACTTAAAATATCCGCAGAACAAACATTAACTTAGTGTTGTAAAAAACAAATAATTGCATTCTACGAAATAAGCACTACGCGTGGCCACATGCAGTGTTTTCGCTTTGTAAAGAAACAATTACTGACACTGAAATTAACTTTGCTTTATTCATTATTATTTCGCATTCGAAACATAAACACAACTATCAAATTCGCATCTTAATATCATACATTTATGAATTTTGCCTTAGCATCTTATTACAACTTTTTAAATTTTCGCACTATTCAGGATTAAATGATCGTCCTTCAATACCCAAATTCGCATTTGGCATAATCATAGCGCTGAAAGGCTCCACTTCCGCAGAAATCAGTGTGCCAATGCCCTTGTTGGCAGAAAATTTTAGCATACCATGTATGGTAGATGGTATAGCGCCAAACATGCGCAAAGCTGTGCGCCCAAGTATCATATTGAACCGAGATTGATTTTGCATTATATACAGATTCAATAAAGCTTGGCGCCTTAGCGACTCATCATTGTCATCAACTAACTCCATTTGCAACTCCAACTGACCAACAGGCCAGGATGACTCTCCTGAGAACCCGGCAAGTGAAACCGCAGTAGGTTTCATCAAAGCTTGAATGTTCGCGGACAACTTGCTAAAGCATTGTTCGTACAGGTTTATCATCATCCGCGGTCAAACTTGCAGGAGGAAACGTAATAGAAGGACATTTCTAACTGACAATCTGTTCTAAAATTTGCATTATCGACGTATCGCCCTGCACTTCTACCACGTTGATTACCTGGATTCCGCGCTGATTTTCTTTTTTGCTCACCATTTTTACTCCCAGATTTTTTACTGCGGGAGCCTTTCGCTCAACCGCGTTTGACGCATTCGAGGTATTAGCTTCTGTAGGCATTATAATCGCATTCGTGGTGTTTTGTGCGATTAAATGGTCTAGCTTGCCTTGCTCGTATGCTTCTGCAATGAATTCCGCCAAATCTCTACAACGATTGGTGTCATGACCGTAATCGTCATGGAAAACACAAAATTTTGATCTATCGCGCCTGCTATTTTCTCCCAAAGGCTGCGGATCAGGAAAAGACTTAGAAACTCTTTCTTGCAACAAAATTTCCTTGGGCGTTTTTGTTAGCGTCTGAATGATGTTGAATGATTCATTGCTCCACTTTGGCGTAGAATAGCAATCACGGCGTCCATATCCATGGTTATCATTTTGGCTTTGAAACCTGTCATTTCGCGGGTATCCACCGCCGCCATTTCTTCGCGGAAAACCTGATCCGCGGTAATTATCACTGTTACCATCGCGAAAAGAGTCATTATCATCTCGCCAACTTTTGTCTCTACCCTACCCACACGCAGGGGTTATAGTGCTATCCTCTCCACCACGGAGGTAATCATATGTTTCCTGTTGAACTTTAGCAAAAGTGTGCGGGACATCTCTTCGCAGCCTTCGCACCTGAGTTGGATGTCTCTGTTGATTAATAGCATGCAAAAATCCAAAAAAAAATTTTAATCTTCATGCAGGCTTGAAATCTTTTGACATTCGTAGATGTACCGCGTAAGTAATGCGTTCAAAGTCTCCTTGTTGCCTTGCTTAATATCGTGACATTCTATGTGCGTCTTTTTCTGCGGTAATAGAATTTGCAACTGCAGCAAAAAAATTTCGCTCAAATCTACAAAGCCAATGATACTGCGAGATTGCAAACTATGAAACCATTCCCTTGCTGACCCTTGCAAGGCCATGGGGAATACCCTACACGCGACTGGTTCATCCCAGTTATAAGTGCTTACTACGCCTTCGAAGCATTGCAAAAAATTCAAAGGATCAGTTAGACCCGAATAGACTCCCAGAGTTGCCGGCACGATCGGCGGAGAAACAATTGGATAGTCAGAAATATGTTGGGCAAACTTGTCCGCAGCGGTAGTGATTTCTGTTGCCTTCTTTGTGCGAGAATCTGCATTCTCCGCACAAAACTTGGCAAGCATGTCTTGCAAAAAGTTTGGCTGATCAAACTTATGTTGCATTGACTTTGGCGCAATGCTTCTGAAAGCATCCGCCAAAAAATTCTGGGCATTTTCTCTGCAAGCAGCGTCAGATGTGTCGCCCTCTTCCCCATAGCGAGGGAAAGTTGTTGGTTGTCGTTTTCGCTTAATTTGTGGATTTTTAATAAACTCTTCCACGCCGTCCGAATCATCAGAAAATTCGCTCTCTTCTCTTGGCGTTTTTGCCATTTTTGATTTATACGCAGAGTTCAAATGATTGCGATTTTCTGCATTATCACTATCGCTATCATTATGCTCAATAACTAGACGATCAACTTGTGATCCTGAATTATTTAATGGCCATAAGTAATTGCGCGGTATGCGAGATTCGCAATTACGCTTAGCATCTCGCTTAGCTTGCTCGATTGCAGTACCAACAATTTTGTCAGTCTTCAGAATAGATTTTCCAGCCAAAGCTTTTGGTCGCTTCCCATCAGCGGTTATTTCACTGCGATTTTGCAGCAAATTTCTTCGCGCAATCATTTTTTCAGCAACAACTTCTGGCTGCGAGTCACTAGCATTGTTTTCAGCAGATGTTTTAGCGATCGGTTCTTGAACCGATTTTCCCGCAGTTATACTAGCATTTGTTTGTAATGGAAATATCACAACGTTCTGCGAATCACCAGGCAGTGCATTAGCATTCGCAGAACCACCAGTTTGCTTTGCATTTGTCATCATGATTGTCGAGCAGATCGACTGATTGCGTATTGTAAAAGCACCTGCAAATCATCACAACAAAAACACGATTGCAATTAAACCGTCGGATTAATTGTTTAACGGTACGAAACAAAAAAAATTCAGGTTAATTTGTAAAACGTGTCCCACAGATGGTGCCAATTGATCAATCCTTAATTAACGATGTTACTTAATTACGGATTGAGTGCAATAAGAATGTAATGAAGGATGGAATGTTTGATGATTATTTTGGGCCCCGATGATCGTCTTTCACTTTAACTATCAAGTGATAAACCACCCCGACCCGGTCTTAATTGTTAATTAGCTTAATTCACCTTTACGCGGTGTAAAAATCCCTTGGGCAAGATCACATGTGGAAATTACAAAGGCTTAGGCAAAATGGCAGAGAATCAATAACCTATAAATGAGAGGCCAAGCTCCCTATTTATAGGAATCGAAATATCCGCGGTCTGCGAGTTACTTAACTATCCGCGGAAACTCAGCGGATTAAACCGCGGTCTTGCATTAATGCTAAAACATAACCGCTGTACTTATTTTCAGCGAATATTGTATAGCTTTGCCTTATAATTCGCGTAGTTCTGTCTTTGGCTTTTAGCAAATAAAATATACATATACAATGCCATGTATATGATCAATAACCAAAATGTTCCATGTAACAACCAACAAGGTCCTAGCAATCAACAAGTATCCAATAATACTTACAACCAGCAAAGACCTATTTTTCAAAATAAACCACCACAAACCGATGATAAAAAGCCAAATTTAGAAGATATGATGTCGAAGCTAGTTGAATCTCAAACGCAGTTTTTCACATCTCAGAAACAAACCAATGAACAAAATGCTCAAGCATTAAGAAATCAACAAGCTTCTATTCAAAATCTGGAACAAGAAGTAAGTAACCTAGCAAGGTTAATAGGTGAAAGAAAACCGAGAAGTCTACCTAGCGATACAAATGCTAACCCCCGGAATGAAACAGCTAAAGCCATTACCACAAGAAGTGGTATTACACTTAAACCACCTGAAATGCCTGTAATTTCTAATGAAGCTATTCCTACTCCAAAAGAAGCACAATCTGAGCAAGATAAGGAAAAAGAACCAATAGTTGAAAAGGTTAATGAAGATAACACAGTTAAGGCTAAATCTTATGTTAAACCATACCAACCACCACTTCCTTACCCGAGTAAAATGAGAAAAGAGAGACTTGAAGCCGAGCAATCCAAATTTTTGGATATGTTTAAACAGATAAATGTCAATCTTCCTTTCATTGATGCAATTTCAGGAATGCCTAGATATGCTAAATTCTTGAAAGATCTAATTACAAATAGAAAGAAAATGGAAGAACTCTCGGCTGTTACAATGAATGCTAATTGTTCTGCAGTACTGTTGAATAAGATACCAGAAAAACTATCAGATCCAGGAAGTTTCACAATTCCATGTTTTCTGGGTAGTCTTACTTCAATAGAAGCATTGGCAGACTTAGGTGCTAGTATAAATTTAATGCCGTATTCACTATATGCTAAACTAGACCTTGGAAAATTGAAACCAACACGAATAAGCATACAACTAGCCGATCGATCAGTAAAATATCCTAGAGGGATAATGGAGAAAATGCTAGTTAAAGTTGGTACTTTAGTATTTCCAGTAGATTTTGTTATTCTGGACATGGAAGAAGATTCTCGAGTTCCTCTCATATTAGGAAGACCATTCTTAAACACGGCTAAAGCAATAATAGACGTGTTTGGTAAGAAACTGACCCTAAGTATAGAGGATGAGAGTGTTACCTTTTCAGTGGATATAGCAATGCAACAACCGCAATCTGCAGATGATACATGTTATTATATTCAAACTACAGATTCACATGCAGAATTGTTAGAAGAATTTCCAGAATTACAAGGAACAGGAGAATGTTCTTTAGGAGAAGGAACTGAACCAATTGATGAAACTGAAATGTTAGCTACACTTATGGCTAATGGATATGAACCAACAACAGAAGAAATTCAAATGCTAAAAGAAGAAGACAGATATCGATATAAATCATCGATAGAAGAACCGCCGACATTAGAATTAAAGCCACTTCCAAACCATTTGGAATATGCTTATTTACATGGTGAATCTGAATTACCTGTAATAATATCGTCTTCTCTTACTGAAAATGAAAAATCTCAACTCATTTCTGTGCTAAGAGCTCATAAACCAGTTATTGCATGGAAAATTCATGATATTAAAATAATAAGTCCTTCGTATTGCACACATAAAATCCTTATGGAAGAAGGTCATAAAACGTATGTGCAATGCCAATGAAGACTAAATCCGAATATGCAAGATGTTGTTAAGAAAGAAATTATTAAACTGCTAGATGCAGGTTTAATTTATCCAATCTCTAATAGTCCATGGGTAAGCCCAGTTCAATGCGTGCCTAAGAAGGGTGGCATGACTGTCATCACAAATGAGAAAAATGAGCTTATTCGTACTAGGACTGTAACAGGATTGCGTGTTTGTATTGATTATAGAAAATTAAATGACGCCATCAGAAAATTCATTGATCAAATGTTGGAAAGATTAGCCGAAAATAGTTACTATTATTTTCTTGATGGTTTTTTCGGATATTTTCAAATTCCAATAGCACCCGAGGACCAAGAGAAAACCACGTTCACGTGCCCTTATGGTACTTTTGCTTATAAACGCATGCCATTTGGACTTTGCAATGCCCCTGCAACCTTTCAAAGGTGCATGATGGCGATTTTTCACGACATGATAGAAGAATGCATGGAAGTTTTCATGGATGACTTTTCAATCTTCGGTGAAACATTTGAATCATGTCTAGTTAATCTTGAACGAATGCTTATTAGATGCGAGCAATCAAATCTAGTACTTAATTGGGAGAAATGCCATTTCATGGTTAAAGAAGGCATCGTTCTTGGTCATAAAATTTCAAAGGAAGGAATTGAAGTGGATAGAGCTAAAGTAGATGTAATTGCTAAACTTCCACATCCCACCAATGTTAGAGGAGTTAGGAGTTTTCTAGGGCATGCCAGTTTTTACCGACGTTTCATAAAAGATTTTTCTAAAATTGCCACTTCTATGAATAAACTCCTAGAAAAGGATGCTCCATTCATCTTTTCAGATGAATGCATCAAATCTTTTAATATTCTTAAAGAAAATCTCACTAATGCGCCGATCATGATAACTCCAAATTGGAATCTACCGTTTGAACTAATGTGCGATGCAAGTGATTTTGCAATGGGAGCCGTTTTAGGACAAAGAATTGAAAAACAATTTCAACCTATTTATTATGCTAGTAAGACGTTACAAGGAGCACAAACGAATTACACAACTGCTGAAAAAGAACTCCCTGCTATTGTCTTTGCTTTTGACAAATTTTGTTCATATCTCGTTCTAGCTAAAACGGTGGTCTATACTGACCATTCTGCTCTTAGATACTTATTTTCAAAACAAGATGCTAAACCAAGATTAATCCGTTGGATCTTACTCTTACAAGAGTTCGATATTGAAATTCGAGATAAAAAGGGAGCAGAAAATCTCGCAGCTGATCATCTTTCTCGTCTTGAAAATCCCGAATTAGAAGTTCTAAATGAATCATCCATACAAGACAACTTTCCTGATGAATATCTATTGAAGATAGATTATAGTGAAATTCCATGGTTTGCAGACTATGCAAACTACTTAGTATGTGGATTCCATGAAAAAGGGTTGTCGTACCAAAAACGAAAGAAATTCTTTAGTGATATAAAACACTATTTCTGGGAAGATCCACATTTGTTTAAAAGTTGTCCCGATGGAATAATACGCCGATGTGTATTCGGAGATGAAGCCAGTCAAATCTTAAATCATTGTCACACAGGACCAACAGGAGGGCATTATGGGCCCCAACTCACAGCAAGAAAAGTTTACGATGTTAGATTCTATTGGCCTACAATTTTCAAAGACGCATACCTTCTTTGCAAATCCTGTGATGCTTGTCAAAGGGCCAGAAAAATAAGTCAACGTGATGAAATGCCACAAAATGTCATTAAAGTATGTGAAGTATTTGACGTTTGGGGTATTGACTTTATGGGTCCATTTCCAAAATCTCATAATAATCTATACATTCTCCCAACTAACGATGCACGAGTTGTAGTCAACTTTTTAAAATGTCTTTTTGTAAGGTTTGGAACACCGAAAGCTTTAATAAGTGATCGGGGTACTCATTATTGTAATAATCAACTTGAGAAAGTTCTCAAAAGATATGGAGTAACTCATAAAATCTCCACTGCTTATCATCCACAAAGAAGTGGACAAGTTAAAAACACCAACCGAGCATTAAAACGTATTCTAGAGAAAACCGTAGGATTAAATCTGAAGGAATGCTCCATGAAATTGGATGATGCACTCTGGGCTTTTAGAACAGCCTACAAAACTCCAATTGGAACCACACCTTTTAGACTCGTTTATGGAAAAGCATGTCATCTTCCAGTAGAAATTGAACACAAAGCATTTTGGGCTTTGAAGACATGTAATCTTGATTTACATGAATCCGGACGTCTACGATTAAGTCAACTAAATGAATTAGAAGAATTAAGACATGAAGCATACGAAAATTCGTTAATCTATAAAGAAAGAACGAAGAAATGGTATGATAAAAGAATCAGAAGTTTAAAAGAATTTAAAGAAGGAGACAGAGTTCTTCTTTTCAATTCACGATTCAAGCTATTTCCTGGAAAATTGAAATCAAGATGGTCTGGACCATTTATAGTCAAAAGAGTTTTCCCATACGGAACAATAGAGTTAATAAATTCAAATGGGATTGAATTTAAAGTTAATGGTCACAGAGTTAAACATTACATACATGGTCCGATGGAAGTTGACAATCAAGTCAATCACAATTTCAACACCACAGCTAACTAAGTATGGGGAGATTCGAATCTTTTTAGGATAATATGTATTTCTGTTAGAGTTAGATATTATGTTTTTGTGTAGTTCTCGAGAATGAAATCCGAATGGTCTTTCCCTAGCAGACCCTAAAGAACTAGTCTTCTCCCTCCATTCAAAATTTTTATTTTTTTAGGTTTTACGAGATGAAGAATTCCTTTGATCTGAACCATGGTCTAATGCTACACGCTTTGATCACTAAACGTAATAATGACACACTCCCGAGTGACCTAGTATCAGTAATAAGAGCCAAATTGGACGGAGTAAGAAAAGAACTCAGAAACGATCATAATAAGTTACATTTTGGCAAAGGAAAATCAAAATCCGCAGCGAAAAGAAGAGCACGACACCTTGAAAGATGTCACAAATGCGGAAAATGGTTACACGAAGGAAAATGCTCGACGAATCAGACATATTCCAATACCGAGTTCGTTACTTTATGCAGAGAAGGACCGTTCATATGTTTCGAAGAAAAATCGTTGAATGCTCGAGGTTATGCCTATGTAGCTATGGAAAACCAATTAGTCCGGCTATCTTATGAGTGGGCTAAAGCAGGTCACTGAGAATTCTTTCTCACAGGTAAGTATGTATAGTTTTTATTTTTATTTTTATTGCTTTTAACCTTTTGATAATAAACGCTGAATCGTTCGCTATAAAGTATTAAATTGGTATTCAATAAAATTAGGTATGCGTAACCGAAATTATTGATATCATACAAAAATTTATTACATCACTGCGAAATTTACCATTTATTCTTAAGGTATAAATATCTTCAATCAATCAACCCAAAATATTTCAGAAATTCGTCAGGAGTAAAACTAGGTAATATAACCAAAATTACTTTACCGAAAAGAGGGGCGTATATTTTTGATAATATTTGATTGATTAAAGTGGGATAAAAGACCAAAAAGATTTTTAATTTTAATTTTTACCATTTTTTTTTTAAAATTAATATATAAATATTAAATTAATATTGTAAACTTTTTAAAATCAATATATTTAAGTTTGTAAATATTTGAAAAAATTAATATTTTTAATATAAGTTTGTATGTATAAAAACAAAAATATAATATAAGTTTGGTGTGAATTTTTAATTTTAATAATTTGAATTTTTAATTTTATGCGTTTTAAATTTAAGTTTGGTGTGAATTTAAAAACAAAAATTTACTTTATTTCACTAAGTTAAAAATTTGATTTTTAAAATTCGTCGTGAGTTGAAAACTAGGTCGTTGAACCAAAATTGCTCTACCCAAGGGAGGGACGAGAAATTTTATTATCATTATTTTTAATCTTATTGATCTAAAGTATGCCCAAAAAAAAAAATCTTTGTTTTTAAAACAACGCTTTAAAATGACAAAATTTTAAAATTTTGTCGAGAGATCCCTACTGGCACCATTCTCATCAACCCTGATTTTCTTTTATGCTTATTTTTATTTATTTGGTAACTTGTAATTTTATACTTTTAATATTTCTTTTGATACTATAATAGTTTTTATAATTTTCTAATTTTTATTATTAAATCTTAATAATTTTTTAATGTGGGGTGATATACCCAACTTCAAAAATATGTATATATATGTTTGTAGTTTATCTTATGTACAAAACAGGGTAAAACAGCGCATTTTCAAAGACTGGCATTAAGTTCAGCAAAAGCAACTAATTTTGATGACAAGATGCAAAATATATGTGAAATAACAACTGCAGGAATGAACAAATGATGTGCACCATTTATCATTCAAAACAAACGCCAATATGTTTGGAAACTTTGGTAAAATTTAATCATTTTTCTACGCTAATCACCCTCAATAATTTAAATTGTTACTGATTTCTTGCAAATGAGGGCATTGCAAGATCTTAAGTGTGGGAAGGGGTTAAATTCTTTCGGATTTTTAAATTTTTGACCTATACACTTGGTTTAGTAAAGCAGTAGTTGTATTAGAATCTAGTGCTCTCTAATAATAAAGAACAACCCTAGTCTTATATACTGACTACCCAATTCTAGTAAAAAATTTTAAAATTTTCAAATAAATGAATTCAAAATCATGTTTATACATATTTATGAACGATAAAACTAGGTGTTAACACCAAAATTATTGTTACCTCGGAAAGGACATAAATTGAGAAACAACCCAAAATGTTAGAATTCATTTAAAATGGAATAGAGGACAATAAAAAGGCAAAGAAAGAAAAATAAAAGCCAAGTGTGGGAAAAATTTACCAAGTTGTTTAAAACATATATCACATATTTCTGTAACAAATAATTAAAGATACTTTTGCTTTAAACTAAACTAATCAGTTTTACCAAATTTACTGTAATATATTTGAAAGAAAGATGGATCTACACGATGAATCAATTCCATCATTAAAAGGAAGTAAAGTCTTCTGAAAAAGACATGCGCTTCTTGATTTAGGTCAGGAAGTTGTCGTCCAGACCAGCTGTAGGTTGACGAAAAATCTAGAAAAGTCATCACGAAAATTAGCAGGAAATCCACGGACCTCAGCATCAAACAGGGTCGCCAAGTGGTTAGACTTATCCTAACCATGAGAGGATCTGTCTCGTAAAATGGGGAGGGCGCCGTGCAAATTAGCTTGATAAGACTAATGAATCAGATCCCCAGAAAGGATAATCTCCTTAAAAGATCAAAAATCAGCTTTTAAGACTGATATTACTCAATCCTTGAGATTGACTTTTAAAGATTGAGAATTACAAACTCATGGAATTCGATGATATCTAAACTCGAGCTTGAACGAGAAAATATTTTGATCAAAATTACAAACCGATTTGTTTTCTGAAAACCTATTTTCAATGCGTTCATTACCATTGAACGTAAAATCCTAGGAATTCACCTGGAATTCATTAGGTCACCTGAACCAAATCGGGTTTCAACCGTAAGAACGGTGGTTACATAGCATGGTCAAAGACAGGACCTTGTGCCAGACCGAAAAATTATAGGGTGAGCTTTACTATTGCTCCTACAAAGGATAGTAATTGCATCCGACACATTATAAACCATAATTAAAAGCATGTCAGGGGACATTGCCTTAACAGTTGCTTGTTCAACGCTTTCCTTTACAACCGGACGGAAGTTTATCGAAAGGTAATATACGGAGCAAGTATACTGGACGTGTTGCTTTCCTAATACAAGGTTAGCAAGTGGGTGACACAAAACCATAAGTTTTGAGCTAAAATTTTCAAATCTGATACCCAACAAACCCACAAAAAGATTTTGCAAACACCGGTGAAGGGTTATTCCGGAAAACTTATCTAGGGTAAAAGCTAGATTGAATTTTCAAAAGATCAAATGTTTTCATAAAGATCCAATTTCCTTAAGGATCTAAATTTTTATAGTCATATGGGACTGTAAACCACATCGTTACTACCATTGTTCATACTGCCGTATAGAAATCACTGATGTACAAAGTGTGAAGAATAAAGAAGTGATTCTAGTATTTTTATTTCAAGACTATATTGCTTGAGGACAAGCAACGCTCAAGTGTAGGAATATTTGATAATGCTAAAAACGAACATATATTTCATAGCATTATCCCTCAAGAAAGGCAATCTTTTAGTTGCAATTGTTCTATTTACAAGTGATATTCGTTTAAATAATAAAAGGTGAAGATAAAAGACAGATTCGACGAATTGAAGACGCAAACGACCAAAAAGCTCAAAAAGTACAAAGTACAATCAAAGTGGTTCAAATTATTGATAAGAAACGTCTCAAAATTACAAGAGTACAAGACGCAAAACTCAAAATACAAGATATTAAATTGTACGAAAGGACGTTCAAAAATCCGGAACCGGGACCAGAGTCAACGCTCAACGCGCGACGCAACGGAGCTAAAATTACAAGTCAACTATGCACATAAATATAATATAATATTTAAATCATTCTTAAAATTATTTATATATTATATATATTTATTAAAAACCGTCGGCAAGATGCAAACAACCAAATGTGGCTGGATCCAGCTGGCCATGCGATCGCATGGCCTGGAGGAGCAAAACTCATGCGATCGCATGAGCCCCTGTAGCAGCTGACACCCTATAAATTTCGCGTGTTTTGGTCGATTTATATATATCTTTTTCTTCTCCTCAATCTCAATGTATATATATATATATATATATATATATATATATATATATATATATATATATATATTAATTATAATTTTAATTATAATTATAATTTTAAATTCTAATAATAAGGGTATGTTAGCGAATGTTGTAAGGGTGTAAGTCGAAATTCTGTCCGTGTAACGCTACGCTATTTTTAATCATTGTAAGTTATGTTCAACCTTTTTAAATTAATGTCTCGTAGCTAAGTTATTATTATGCTTATTTAATGCCGAAGTAATCATGATGTTGGGCTAAATATTAAAATTGGGTAATTGGGCTTTGTACCATAATTGGGGTTTGGACAAAAGAACGACACTTGTGGAAATTAGACTATGGGCTATTAATGGGCTTTATATTAACTAAATGATACCTCGTTGATTTAATATATAGACTTACAATTTGACGTATTTATATATAACCACATACGCTTGACTGGGTACGGTGGGCGGGATATCTATAAATACCAATAATTGTTCATTTAACCGGACACGGGGATGGATTAATAATCAATAGACTTGTTGAAACAGGGGTGGATTACATTCAAGGGTAATTGGTGTAATTGTTAACAAAGTAGTAAAACTTTGGATTACACGCAGTCGATAACCTGGTGTATTCATTAAACAAAGTATTAAGACCTTGTTACAATTCGAATCCCCAATTAGTTGGAATATTTGACTTCGGATATAAGGATAATTTGACGAGGACACTCGCACTTTATATTTATGACTGATGGACTGTTATGGATAAAAACCAGACGGACATATTAAATAATCCAGGACAAAGGACAATTAACCCATGGAAATAAACTAAAATTAACACATCAAACATCATGATTACGGAAGTTTAAATAAGCATAATTTATATATTTCATATTTAATTGCACTTTTAATTATCGCACTTTTATTCACTGTCATTGTATTTAATTGCACTTTTAATTATCGTACTTTCTAATTATCGCACTTTATTTATTGTCATTTTATTTATCGCAATTCCATTATCATTATTTACTTTACGCTTTAAATTAAGTTGTATTTATTTTTAATATTTTACATTAGGTTTTGACTGCGACTTAAGTTTTAAAATTGACAAAAACCGGTCATTAAACGGTAAAAACCCCCTTTATTATAATAATACTACTTATATATATATTTGTATTTTTTATATAGCGTTAAACTTGGCTAAGTCTCCCTGTGGAACGAACCGGACTTACTAAAAACTACACTACTGTACGATTAGGTACACTGCCTATAAGTGTTGTAGCAAGGTTTAGGTATATCCACTCTATAAATAAATAAATAACTTGTGTAAAATTGTATCGTATTTAATAGTTTTTTGTAGTAAAAATATAAATATTTCCTAGTACGCCTCGCACACATCAACCATCTATTAGTATCTTTCTATCTATCTTAATCTTGTACGTCATAAATGGTTACTGTATTTCTTCAAGTTCATAAATTTTTCTTCCTCTATCACATGTCTCAAGAACGATGGTGGTCTTGGCCTCCACAAGAACTGCAAAACCAAACATTATATCACGTCATGATCTCTCGTATGTTATAAAGAAGTGCTCGTTCATCAACCCACAACACAATTACCTTGTTTTGATTGCTTATGTTTTCTTCCCACCACATTCGGCTACTCACGGCCACCATCACCAAGCTGTCATCCACCACCTACAACTACCACAAACCCTCGTGAAACAACCCACCGCTACCAATTCGTTTCCATTCCTATTCGAAACACAAAACCGTAACCACCATTTATGAACACCCGCCACCCTACAATCTTCTTCCATTACCTCTAATCTCCTTCTTCTCCATTTGAACGGCCACTCTCTCTTTTACTACTTCAACGATTATATTTTTTTCTTTTCTTTACTTTTGCTGCTGCTTCCTCACTTGTGTCCATCACCACCAACAAACAACCACAAAATACTGATAGTGCTCCAAATGAACATATATTTAGGCACAATATCCTTCCAATATGTAAAGCTTTTAGTTGCAATTGTTCTATTTTTATGTAATATTCGTTTAAATAAATAAGTGCGAAGACAAAAGAAGAAAAAGACGATTTGAAGACGCAAATGACCAAAAAGCTCAAATGAACAAGATATAATTCAAGTGGTTCCATTTATTGATAAGAAACGTCTAAAAATGACAAGCGTACGAGTCGCGGAATGTAAAGTACAAGATATCTCCGCATACGAAAGGACGTTCGAAAATCCGGAACCGGGACATGAACCAACTATCAACGCGCGACGCAACGGAGCTAAAATTACAAGTCAACTATGCACATAAATATAATATAATATATAAATAATTCTTAAAATTATATATATATTATATTATATATTAAAAATATGTCGACAAGCTAGAAAACAAAAAATATGTGAGCTGGATCTGACGGCCATGCGATCGCATGGGAAATAGGCATAAAACCCATGCGAGTGCATGAGCCCATGCGAGTGCATGAGATTTGCACTAAAAATCCATGCGATCGCATGGGTATCAGAATCAGGAATTATGCCTATAAAAGCCAGGCTTCTGTCGAACGAAAAATGACACAAAAAATCAATCTCTCTTCTCTATGTAATATATTTATATTATAATTATAATTTTAATTTAAGATTAATAATATATTATGGTTTAGTTGGGTTATTGTAAGAAATGTTTTGCGGGTTTTTAAGTCGGAACTCTGTCCGTGTAACGCTACGCGATTAATCACCACTGTAAGCTATGTTCTTCCTTTTTAAATTAATGTCTCGTAACTAAGTTATTATTATGCTTATTTGAGCCAAAGTAATCGTGATGTTAGACTAAATATTAAGACGGGGTTATTAGATTTTGTACCATAATTAAGGTTTGGACAAAAGACCGACACTTGTGGACATTGGACTATGACTATTAATTGATAAGGGGTATTGTCTAATTGAGCGACAACTCATTGGAACCTGTCGAACCTATCTTCAAATTAGTTAATCTAATAATTATTAAAATGATTATGTATGTCCTATTTAGTGACATTTATACGACATCTTTTACGATCATTTAATTAATTATTCGGGTTGGGTAATTGATTATTCATTCTGATCAAGTGGGTAAATTAATATTCATATCTCATTAAAACAGGGGTGGATTACATACAAGGATAATTGGTGTAATTGTTAACAAAGTATTAAAAACTTGGATTACGCGCAGTCGATAACCCGGTGTAATTATTAACAAAGTATTAAAACCTTGTTACAGTTCGAATCCCTAGTTAGTTGGAATATTTGACTTCGGGAATAAGGTTAATTTGACGAGCATTTTATAATTATGACTGATGAACTATTATGGACAAAAACCAAATAGGTATCAAATAATCCAGGACAAAGGACAATTAACCCGGGTAATAAATTAAACTCAACACGTCGAACATCATGATTAAGGAAGTTTAAATAAGCATAATACTTTTATTTCATATTTCATCGTACCTTTATTTACTGTCATTTTATTACTGCAATTTACTTTATCGCAATTTAAATTCTGTCATTTATATTATCGTCATTTATCTTTACGCATAAAATATAAAATTGACAAACCGGTCATTAAACGTTAAAAACCCCCTTTTATTATAATATTACTATATATATTTATATATATTTTATATAAATATAGTTGTTAAAAATATAGCGTTAAACTCAGCTAGCTCCCTGTGGAACAAACCGGACTTACTAAAAACTACACTACTCTACGATTAGGTACACTGTCTATAAGTGTTGTAGCAAGATTTAGGTATATCCCATCTATATAAATAAATAAAACTTGTGTAAATTTTATCGTATTTCGTACTAAAAATATAACTATTTCATATACACCTCGCAATACATCAAGTTTTTGGCGCCGCTGCCGGGGACCCGAAAGCGAAACGCTATAAAAAAAAATTTAGTTTTTAAGTTATTTTTGTAAAAATATTTTTCATATAAATATTGAAATACAAAAATATAAAAAAAGTATATATATCTATTTAAGTGTTTAGATAAAACGAAAATATATTTTTATAAAGTATACAAGTATTTTTCTTTAGTTTTTAAAAAAATTTAAGTTTACTTTAATAAATTTTACTTGTATTAATATGTAAATAATATAAAGTAAAAAGTAAAAAAAAAATGTAAAACGTAAAAGAAAAAAATAAAAATAAAATAGACACTGAACCTGTCGATTTTGAACCTGCATGTGAACTGAACCTGACCCTTATGCGATCGCATGAAGGTTCAGTTATAATGCCATGTGACCGCATGGTCCTGTCTGACAGGTCTGATCCCAGAGCTGGTACGATTTAGGGTTTAATTTATTTATTATTATTATTATTAAACCTTAATTATGGTTAATTATTATATTAATTAGTTTAAGTTTTATTTATTTTGTATTTTTAAGTTATAATTAGTTTTATTAATATATAAATTAATACTTTTATAAAATAATAATATAAAAATAATAATTTTATAAAAATATGTAATTTTATTATTTTTTATATCTTTTTATAAATTGTATATTTTAATCGTTTATTTCGTAATTTGTATATTTTTCGTTCGTAACTAGTTTTAAACTTAGTATTTTGCAGTAGTTAATTTTTATTTCTAAATTTTAAGACTTTGTCATAAAATCCCTTAAGTGCTTTTTCTTTAGACTAAGATTTAGGAGCTTTAGAATTTTGCGACGCCTTTTCATGATTTTAGTACCTTTTTAAGTTATTACCGTTTTGGATATAGAATTCCTTTTAAGCTTGAATACCTTTAGACGCAACTTTTAGACTTAAGTTTTTAGAATTCTAAGTTTCGACGCTTTATTTTCTTTTTATTATTTTTCGACTTTTTATTTTTCGATGTTTGTTTTTCGACCTCTTATTTCTCGACGCACTCTTTTTCTTTCTTATTTCTCGACGCTCTAGTTTTTAGGACATAGAATTTTCTATTTCATCTCTAAAAATTCAAAACGAAAAATTATTTTAAGCGATTAAATTGATAGAGATCCAAAATTTTCTAGTTCGTAGTAATAGTTGGATTTGTTAGTGGCGAGTTGTGGGCTTCTGATTTAAAGGGTCCTGGCTACCTGCTGCATCTATTGGCTATTCAAAACGTGGGCAAAATCAGAAAAGTCTATTAATTTGATAGCTTATATAATTTTTATCTTTTATAACTAATAGGATTTTCAGTGAATGCACCGAGCAAAACGTTCACCACCTTTCATACGTTCACCACCTGTAACTCGATCAAGACATCTAGCCAACATTGTCGCCGTTGATTTTTCTTTAGAATCATCATCTAGTAATCCAAGTACTCCAACTCTAAATCCTGATAATCCATTTTTTGAACCCGATTTCACAATTGAGAATCCGGAGGATATTCAGAGACAATTCAGAGATCCTGAACCACTAATCATTCCTCCTGAACCACAAATCACTCATCCAGAGATTGTCAAGGAAGAAACCATTAAGTCAGAATTCTCTAGTGATTCAGATTTAACAAATTCAATCATGGAAAATCCGGAACCTCTAAGTATGGAAGACTGAATGAGAGCCACATGCACGGGCCAAGGTCACGCCATTATTAAGCCAGACATTAATGCGCCAGATTATGAAATCAAAGGACAAATCCTACACATGGTAACTAATCAATGCCAATATAGTGGTACGCCAAAAGAAGATCCAAACGAACATCTTCGAACCTTTAATAGGATTTGTACTCTATTTAAGATCAGAGAAGTTGAGGATGAACAGATCTATCTCATGTTATTTCCCTAGACTTTAAAGGGAGAAGCCAAAGATTGGTTAGAATCATTACCTGAAGGGGCGATTGATACATGGGATGTCTTAGTTGAAAATTTTCTTAAACAATTCTTTCTGGTATCTAAAGCCGTGAGACTTCAAGGAGAAATTGTTACGTTCACCAAAAAGCTAAATGAAACTTTATATGAGGTATGGACAAGATTCGGAAAGTTGTTGAGAGGATGTCCTCAACACGGTTTAGACACTTATCAAATAGTACAAATATTCTACCAAGGATGCGATATTACTACACGCAAAGACATCGACATAGTAGCTGGTGGTTCTATTATGAAGAAAACCGCAACTGAAGCTTACAAAATCATTGATAACACAGCCTCCCACTCACATGAGTGGCACCAGGAAAAAGATATTTTTCGTTCATCTAAAGCGGCTAGAGCCGATTCTAGCCATGACTTTGATTCCGTTTCCGCAAAAATAGATGCTTTCGAGAGACGAATGGAAAAGATGAATAAAGATATTCACGCAATACGAATCAGTTGTGAGCAGTGTGGAGGACCACATTTGACAAAAGATTGTCTCAGCATTGAACAAACAATGGAACAAAGAGAGAATGTTTCATATATAAACCAAAGGCCTGGAAATAATTATCAAAATAATTATCAACGGCCAAAACTAATTTACAATCAAAACCAGAATTATAACCGAAATATTCCATACAACAACCAACAAGGTCCTATCAATCAACAAGTATCCAATATTACTTACAATCAGCAAAGACCTATTTTTCAAAATAAACCACCACAAACCGATGATAAAAAGCCAAATCTGGAAGAAATGATGGCAAAGCTAATGGAATCTCAAACACAATTTATTATATCTCAAACCCAAACAAATGAGAGGTTTGATCAGTCATTAAGAACTCAACAAGCTTTCATTTTGAATCTAGAAAAACACGTAGGTACTCTTGCTAGCTTGATGAGTAAGAGGGAACAAGGAAAGCTACCGAGTGATACTGTTAATCCTGAGAATGAGAATGTTAATATGGTTTCAACAAATTCTGAAAAAACCAACACCAGAAGATGGGAAGGTTTAGGATGTGAGTAACAATGAAGAAGTTACACCACCACCACCACCCGAGTATGTAAATCCAGTGGTGGCACCATACAGACCACCCATCCCGTTTTCAAGAAAAGGAGTTGAGTATGAGCAAGTAATAGGTAATAAAGTTTGTGATACCTCTGGAAAGAAGAAGAAGAATAAGAAAGTGCAAGAAACAAAAACCGTAAAAATAAATCCGGTGAAGACAATTTCACCAAAAGTTCCACCCAGGTTGGGTGATCCGGGTGAATTTATTGTTCCTTGTCTACTTAGTGATTGTGTCATGTATGATGCATTAGCAGATTTAGGTGCGAGTGTGAGTGTTATGCCTCTTTCATTATACAAGAGATTAGGTGTAGGTGAGTTAAGTCCAACAGAGATGAGTGTTCGACTTTTTGATCAAACCATTAAGCACCCAGTTGGAATTGCTGACAACCTACCCGTTCAAGTAGGTAATTTAACCTTTCTAGTCGAATTTATTGTCATTGACATAGAAGAGGACTCAAACATTCCTCTAATTTTAGGTATATCATTCTTAGCGTCCACCGAGTCGTTATTTGATGTAAGAGAGGGTAGAATGACACTTAGTGATGGTGAAAAATCAATCACCTTTGTGAGTCGAAAGTCTAAATCTCCACCAACCAAAACAGTTGAACCAACAAAAACAATTGGTAAGAACCATGTTGTTTTACCAACTCCAACGGTAGTGCTTAACAATAATAAAATACCTAAGTGTGGGGAAGATGAAGTAACACCTAATGATGACTTGATAACAAAGAACCCCGTTGTTGATACGAAATTAAATGACTCCGTTATTAACAGTTCAATGAAGAAACTTATTAAACGGATTCGCGATGCTAGAACCAAGGGGAACTTTAAGTTATGTAACCGGTTAGTATCCAATCTATCGCCTAAAGAAAAGATAAAACTAGTTGAATTTGTGGATATTACACAGGAATCCGACCAATGGCTTAAAGCAAAAGTCACAGATATGCAAGTTGATTATGGTCTAAGAGAAATTGACGATGAAGTTAATCACAATTTCAAAACCACAGCTACCTAAGTGTGGAGAGATTCAAATGTTCTAAAAAGAAATAATGCTGTCTAGAGTTATTTATTCTGTTCTCGTGTAGTTCCGAGAATGGAATCCGGTTGGTCTTTTCCACTAGCAGACACTAAAGAACTAGTTTTCTCCCCCCATTCTGAATTTTTTATTTTGTAGGTTTTGTATGAAATTAATAAGCTTTTTAAATTTATGTTTTGTGTGAATTTAAAAACAAAAAAAATTACTTTATTTCATTAAGTTTAAGAAAATGATTTCTAAAATTCATCGTAAGTTAAAGACTAGGTCATGGAACCGAAATTACTTTACCCGAGGGCGGGGCGAAAAATTTTGTTATCATTATTTTTAATTTTATTGATCTAAAGTATACCAAAAAAATTAAAAAAACCCAAAAATCTTTGATTTTTAAACAATTGCTTTAAAAACGACAAATTTTAAATTTTGTCGAGGGACGGACTAGGTTAACGTACCGAAACTACATAAAGTAAAAGGAAACAAAATTTTTTAAAAAAATTATTCATTTAAATTGTTTTAATAAATAAAGATTTTATAAAAAAAATAATAAAAATATTATGTATGTTTGTAGTTTATCTTATGTACAAAACAGGGTAAAACATCTCACTTTCAAGGACTGACATTAAAGTTCAGCAAAAGCTACTAATTTTTACGATAAGACGCAAAACATATGTGAAATTACAACAAAAGAAATGAACAATGAGGCGCGCCATCTATCATTCGACGACCTTAGTAATTACAAACTGGGTATTTTTAATCACTTTCCTATACTAATCACCCTCATGAATTTATAATTATAGTCTGATTTCATGCAAATGAGGGCATTGCATGATCTCAAGTGTGGGGAAGGGTTATAAATTCTCTCGGGTTTACACTTAGTTTAATTGCCAAATTTTGTGAAAATTTGAAAAATTTTCAACTAAATGAATTCAAAATCATGTTTATATATATTTATGAACGATAAAACTAGGTGTTAATGCCGAAATTATTGTTACCTCGGAGAGCACATAAATGGAGAAACAACCCAAAATGCTTGAATTCATTTAAAATGGAATAGAAGAGAATAAAAAGGCAAAGAAAAGAATAAATTAAAGCTAAGTGTGGGAAGAATTTACCAATTTCTTTAAAACACATATCACATATTTGGTACAGATTATTGCGGGTACTTTTGCTTTGGAATAAACTAATCAGTTTTACCCGATTTACTGTAATACATTTGAAAGAAAAGATGGATCTACACGATGAATCAATTTCATCATTAAAAGGAAGTAAAGTCTTTCGAAAAAGACACGCACTTCTTGATTTAGGTCAAGAAGTTGTCGTCCAGACCAGCTGTAGGTTGACGAAAAATCTAGAAAAGTCATCTCTAATCAGCAGGAAATCCACGGACCTCAGCATCAAACAGGGTCGCCAAGTGGTTAGACTTATCCTAACCATGAGAGGATCTGTCTCGTAAAATGGGGAGGGCGCCGTGCAATTTAGCTTGATAAGACTAATGAATCAGATCTCCAGAAAAGATAATCTCCTTGAAAGATTAAAAATCAGCTTTTAAGCCTGATATTACTCAATCCTTGAGATTGACCTTAAAGATTGATAATTCAAACTCATGGAATTCGATGATATCTAAACTCGAGCTAGAACGAGAAAATATTTTGATCAAATTAAAACCGATTTGTTTTCTGAAAAACCTATTTTCAATACGTTCTTTACCATTGAACGTAAAATCCTAAGAATTCACCTAGAATTCATTAGGTCACCTGAACCAAATCGGGTGTCAACCGTAAGAACGGTGGTTGCATAGCATGGTCGAAGACAGGACCTTGTGCCAGACCGAAAAATTATAGAGTGATCTTTACTATTACTCCTATAAAGGATAGTAATTGCATCCGACACGTTTTAGACCATGAACATCTGCATGTCATTAGACATTACCTTAACAGTTGCTTGTTCAACGCTTTCCTTTACAACCGGACGGTAGTTTACCGAAAGGTAATATACGGAGCAAGTATACTGGACGTGTTGCTTTCCCAATACAAGGTTAGCAAGTGGGTGACAGAAAACCATAAGTTTTGAGCTAAAATTTTCAAATCTGAAACCCACGAAACCCACAAAAACATTTTGTAAACACCGGTGAAGGGTTATTCCGGAAAACTTATCTAGGGTAAAAGCTAGATTGAATTTTCAAAAGATCAAATGTTTTCATAAAGATCCAATTTCCTAAGGGATCTAAATTTTCATAGTCATGTGGGACTGTAAACCACATCGTTACTATCATTGTTTATACTGCCGTATCAAAATCACTGATGTATAAAGTGTGAGAATAAAAAAAAGTGATTTGAGTGAAGTGTGATTTTATTTTAAGTTCTGTATTGCTTGAGGACAAGCAACGCTCAAGTGTGGGGATATTTGATAGTGCTCCAAATGAACATATATTTAGGCACAATATCCTTCCAATATGTAAAGCTTTTAGTTGCAATTGTTCTATTTTTATGTAATATTCGTTTAAATAAATAAGTGCGAAGACAAAAGAAGAAAAAGACAATTTGAAGACGCAAATGACCAAAAAGCTCAAATGAACAAGATATAATTCAAGTGGTTCCATTTATTGATAAGAAACGTCTAAAAATGACAAGAGTACGAGTCGCGAAATGCAAAGTACAAGATATCTCCGCATACGAAAGGACGTTCGAAAATCCAGAACCGGGACATGAACCAACTATCAACGCGCGACGCAACGGAGCTAAAATTACAAGTCAACTATGCACATAAATATAATATAATATATAAATCATTCTTAAAATTATATATATATATTATATTATATATTAAAAATATGTCGACAAGCTAGAAAACAAAAAATATGTGAGCTGGATCTGACGGCCATGCGATCGTATGGAAAATAGGCATAAAACCCATGCGAGTGCATGAGGCCATGCGAGTGCATGAGATTTGCACTAAAAATCCATGCGATCGCATGGGCATCAGAATCAGGAATTATGCCTATAAAAGCCAGGCTTCTGTCGAACGAAAAATGACACAAAAAAATCAATCTCTCTTCTCTATGTAATATATTTATATTATAATTTTAATTTTAATTTAAGATTAATAATAAATTATGGTTTAGTTGGGTTATTGTAAGAAATGTTTTACGGGTTTTTAAGTCGGAACTATGTTGGTGTAACGCTACGCGATTAATCACCACTGTAAGCTATGTTCTTCCTTTTTAAATTAATGTCTCGTAACTAAGTTATTATTATGCTTATTTAAACCAAAGTAATCATGATGTTAGACTAAATATTAAGACGGGGTTATTAGATTTTGTACCATAATTAAGGTTTGGATAAAAGACCGACACTTGTGGACATTGGACAATGACTATTAATAGATAAGGGGTATTGTCTAATTGAGCGATAACTCATTGGAACCTGTCGAACCTATCTTCAAATTAGTTAATCTAATAATTATTAAAATGATTATGTATGTCCTATTTAGTGACGTTTATACGACATCTTTTACGATCATTTAATTAATTATTCGGGTTGGGTAATTGATTATTCATTCTGATCAAGTGGGTAAATTAATATTCATATCTCATTAAAACAGGGGTGGATTACATACAAGGATAATTGGTGTAATTGTTAACAAAGTATTAAAACCTTGGATTACGCGCAGTCGATAACCTGGTGTAATTATTAACAAAGTATTAAAACCTTGTTACAGTTCGAATCCCTAATTAGTTGGAATATTTGACTTTGGGAATAAGGTTAATTTGACGAGCATTTCATAATTATGACTGATGGACTATTATGGACAAAAACCAAATAGATATCAAATAATCCAGGACAAAGGACAATTAACCCGGGTAATAAATTAAAATCAACATGTCGAACATCATGATTACGGAATTTAAATAAGCATAATACTTTTATTTCATATTTCATCGTACCTTTATTTACTGTCATTTAATTACTGCAATTTACTTTATCGCAATTTAAATTCTATCATTTATATTATCGTCATTTATCTTTACGCATAAAATATAAAATTGACAAACCGGTCATTAAACGGTAAAAACCCCCTTTTATAATAATATTACTATATATATATATATATATATATATATATATATATATATATATATATATATATATATATATATATACATATATTTTATATAAATATAGTTGTTAAAAATATAGCGTTAAACTCAGCTAGCTCCCTGTGGAACGAACCGGACTTACTAAAAACGACACTACTCTACGATTAGGTACACTGGCTATAAGTGTTGTAGCAAGGTTTAGGTATATCCCATCTATATAAATAAATAAAACTTGTGTAAATTGTATCGTATTTCGTACTAAAAATATAACTATTTCATATACACCTCGCAACACATCAAACATGCTAAACCATCTATTGTTGTGGCTACGGGTACGGGTACAATTCCTACTATCGCTATGTCAATCCACGGTACTCTTAAAGTCCCTACAACACCTGCAGTTGAAAACCCACTTCAAATCGAGCCACCACTTTTCTCCACTATCGTTTCTATTTCATGCTTTATTACCACCATCACCCTAAATCGAACACCATGTACAACCACACTGCTCGAAACCCATTACTACGCTTCTGTTTTCTATTTTGGACCGAACCACACAAATACCCCGTTCCTATTTCCTGTTTCTAACAGAGAATAATCACCACCAAACACCCCCACCTACGTATTTGTTTCCAATTACTTTTCAAACTTAATCACCATTAAAGAATACTAAACACCAACACCTTAATCGTTTCCTGTTTCTTTTTCTATCGAGTGAACACCATCAAACATAACCATCTATATCTCTCTCTATACTTCGATTTATATCTCTCTCTTCTTTCTCCCCTCAACAATTTATGCCATAAAATCATCACTAAAATAAAAACTGTTTTGTGTGTTTACCTTTTCATTTATGGCCGACATTCATGTATCAAGAACCCCACCCATTGTTTCCTATTTAATTTACGAAGCCATGACAGAATATTAAAATGATTTGGACTAGATTAACTTGTTTTTCTTGGGCTACGGTGTTCCTACTTTCTATTTGGGCCATGTACGTGTTTATATGATTGGGCCCAGATCAACTTTTCTGTTGGGCCGAGAAGTGGATGTTCATGATAATGATTCAAGAGATGAGCGAAATAATGTTATCATGTTTGCTACTCTTTGCTTTCTGTTCTTGATTCCATTAAAATCATGAATTGATGATGAAGAAGATACGAAGATGATGATAACGAAGATGTGATGAAAATGAGATGATGATGGTCATGTATTGATGTTACGGGTATGATCGCGATGATGATGATGGATGATATAGGATAATGATGAGATGGTAGATGATATGTGTACGATGATGATGGTTGTTACGATGTATGATGATGATAATGGGTTCGGTGTTATGATGATGAGGTGGTAAATTGATAATGATAACCGAGAACTATGATGGTTATGATATTAATGATGATGATGATTATGAAAATGACGATTGTTGATAATGTACATAAAATGATGAAAGAATGATGGTGATGTTAAATGTTAAATAAGATGATAACTATAATAATGATATGATGATATGATGGTACACGTTAACTGTGATAAGGATGATGATGATATTATGAATTAGATGATGATGATAGATTATTATGATTATGGGTATGATAATGTTGATGACGATGATGGTTACTACTTGTTCTATGTTGTTCGTTATTGTGGTTAGTAGAGAACGCTATCAAGATTGACAAAACGCACATTCGTTTTCCCTTGTTCGATTACTTGAATGGTATAACTAAAACATAACCCCTTTTTAATCTTGAATTATAAATATTGGATAATATATATCAAGAAGGTTTTAATAACATAAATGATAGTTAAAGGTTAAGAATATGATTATTGTTTTTAACTTGGTTAAAATGTTGTAATGATTATCTTTATAAATATTAAAATTATGAATACAAATATTATTACGAAAATGATTAAAACTATAATTAAATTATGATTTAAAATAAAATATTACTATTAATATTAATATTATTATAATTATTTTTATCATTGGTATTATAATTATTATCCTTATTTTTATTATTATAATTATTATTTTTACAAACAAAAGATATTTATATGAAAATATATATTTATTACATATATCATAAGTACAGTAATATTAGATTTTAATATATTAACTAATATAATATTACTTATATTAATATAACATTTAGTAGAATATATATATCGTATAAGTATTATAACGAATTATAAGTATTAATATAATTATATATAAGGATATTAATATATATATATATATATATATATATATATATATATATATATATATATATATATATTATAAAATATACATAAACTCAGTTGATTAAAATTTACAATGTGTTAATATATATACTTGATATAGGTTCGTGAATCCGAGGCCAACCTTGCATTGTTCAGTTCCGTCGTATGCATATTTTTACTACAAAATATCGTATAGTGAGTTTCATTTGCTCCCTTTTTAAATGCTTTTGCATATATATTTTTGGGACTGGGAATACATACGCTGTTTTTATAAATGTTTGAAAAAATAGACACAAGTAATTGAAACTACATTCTATGGCTGGATTATTAAACCGAATATGCCCCTTTTTAGTCTGGAAATCTAAGAATTAGGAAACAGACACCCTAATTAACGCGAATCCTAAAGATAGATCTACTGGGCTCAACAAGCCCCATCCAAAGTACCGGATGCTTTAGTACTTCGAATTTATCATGTCCGAAGGGAGTCCCGGAATGATGGGGATACTCTATATGCATCTTGTTAAGGTCGGTTACCAGGTGTTCACTATATGAATGATTTTTATCTCTATGCAGTGCGAAATGCCGGATATGAGATGATGTTTATGAGAAATAAAAATGAAAATCTTGTGGTCTATTAAAATAATGAACATGATTGTTTATGATAAACCTATGAACTCACCAACCTTTTGGTGGACACTTTTAAGCATGTTTATTCTCAGGTATGAAAGAAATCTTCCGCTGTACATTTGCTCATTTTAAAGATATTACATGGAGTCGTTCATGACATATTTAGGACAGTACCTCACAATGGGACCAAATGTTGATGACTTCGTCCAGATGGATTAGGACGGACTATCACATTAAAATCATCGTCTCATTATTTATATATATGATTTAATTTAACTCAAAACGTTTTGTATCTAGTTAATATTATATTTAATCATTTTGTAAAATACATAAATATATATATATATATGTATATATATATATACATATATATATATACATACATATATATACATACATATATATATATACATATATATACATATATATACATATATATACATACATATATATATACATATATATATATACATACATACATATATATATATATATATAGGTTCATTTAAACATATTAAAATATTTATTTGATAATATAATATTTAGTTTTTCAAACCTAATTATATTTCCCAGTTTAAAATTGTTTAAATAATTGAAATTATTATATCATATAATGTTTATATTTTTAAAACTTATAATTGATATAATTTATTCATGCATCAAATTCTCATAAGTTAACTTATCTAAATGACGATCGATTCAATAATCGAATACTAATATCATTTATTAAATAACTCAAAATATATATAAACACATTTTTAATTACACGTTGCAAGTTATTTATATTTAATTGAATCATGGACCGTTATCATTTATAACTTGTCAAAAGGTTTCTAGAAAGATTATAAATTCTAAGATAACGTTAAAACCTTTATCCTTATTAAAATGACTTGGTAACAATTTGTCAAAAATGGTTCTAGATATTTATAATGTTATATTCTTTTTAAAGAAGACGTGACACTCTAATCATTTTATATAATTTTTAAAAATTTATATCAATAAAAGATAATGATAATAACTTTAATAATCTAATTCTTGACATGTTGTAAAATGTACTAATCTTTCGAAATATTATCGTAGTACGTTTTATATCTTTAAAACAATATATATATAGCATAAAACTTTAATTAGGTTTTATATATATATTCAGATTACATTATAAAACGTCTTAATAATAGAATTCTTTTAGACTGAAAATGTTTTCGTACGTTTGAAACTAAATCTAATAACTATCATAAAGTTTATTCTTCTAAAACTAATTATATTCAGATCACATAATCTATTACTAGAACTTATGTTTATAATCCTCATAAGTTTGTATTAACTTGTTTAATAACAATCAAGTGTTACTATATCTATTAATTGTATTCGAAATCGCTTATATATAAGTTCAATATGCTTTGTCTATATATATATATATATATATATATATATATATATATATATATATATATATATATATATATATATATATATATATACACGTTTCACATAACACGTTTTATTACATAGATGTTTATCTAAAACGAATAAGTATAACGTTATACGTTTAATACTTTATTAACATTTTCAAGTTATATAATAGATTTCATAATTTATTTTCATATCAACCAAATCGTTTAATGTTTTATTAATATTTCTGAATTTAATATATACACATATCTATATATACATAAATATCTATTTACACATAATTGTTCGTGAATCATCGAGAACAGTCGACGGGTAAATGAATACATGAACATAGTTCAAAGTTTTTGATACTCAACATTACAGACTTTGCTTATCTTGTCAAAATTATATAAAGATTAAGTGTAAATTTGGTCAGAAATTTCCGGGTTGTCACAGTACCTACCCGTTAAAGAAATTTGGTCCCGAAATTTGATCGAGGTCGTCATGGCTAACAATAAAAATGTTTTCATGACGAATATGAGTTGATATATAGAGTTTTATCATCATTGAGTAATATAGATAAAACAATTTGTTTATGAGAAGCGTACGAGTGAAGTTATCACAAAAGAGTGAAATGAGTAAATGCAGGTTTGTCTTAACCGATGACGTAGTCACGGTTGATTTTCGGAATTCAAGGGATTTTAGAGGAAATCATCGTAATAAGATTTGGTTCTTCGGTAATTAAGGAAATTAAGATCTTCTTTGGTTAAATGCGATAATCTGTTTTGATTGCTCTATCGGATATTTTATTATAAATCCACCGTCTTCATTTCCTTATTTCTACGGTTCATACCTTCTATTCTTTCTCCCTCAATTCATACTTTGAAGCATTCGTCAATATGCTCCATCCAGTTCTGATTCTTGATATACTCTTAACTTTCATATCTGTCATTCTTCTTTCTCATTTTCCGCCTGAAGAATCCATTCACTTCTACTATACTCTTGATTTTATAGTGCTTTTAGTTCTCCCATGTCTTTATATTGCTATACGCATCGATATATACGGTTTGTAATTTCTGGGTTGTTGTTGAGGTTTATATTTTCCCTTGTATTTTAGAGTCCCTGCTTCTATCTTCCTATAATCATTGTGATAGGTCAGATCATGTTGAGATTGAGAGAAATGATAAGATAAAGAGAGATTCGGTATGTAAGCATGAGACTCGGTATTAGAGAGAATCGGTACAATTACATTCCACAGCTTCTAGAACTCAGTTACAATGCAATGGCTATCTAATTAGGACTACTTAGGTTCCTTATATAGCCCTCTTCTAAGGAACCTTCAATTAAGCTTATTTCATATTAACACTATACAACTTCGGGGTCCTAACAATCTCCCCCTTAGTGTTAAATGTGAACTTTACAACATAATCCTATTTTGTAATCTTGACCAAACGTTAGTTTCCATCGTGTACCATCTGGTTTTGAAACTTCTACTTGATTTTCTGAAATTTGCTTAGAAGGTTTCCAGACACCCCGCGCTTTTCTTGGATCTCCCTCATATAATGAATATTCATCCATTTCCTTGAAATATCTTCTCTTTCTCTGTCCATGAAGTATCTCAAACTGTCTTGTACGAACCCGGAGTTTCAGACGATCTCTTATATGCTTTATGAATTCTCCAAGACCCATTATCATGTCAATGTCATGGAACTTGCTTTGATGAATCTTAAGATACTTCAGTGCAGCCTTAAGTGTTCCATCTGAATATTTGTTTAGCTCTTCAGTACGAATGAACACCTTTTCTTTTTGAGAATTTACAAAAACAAACCCTTCGGGTTCGAATTGCATTTGAAACATCCTCATATCTTTCAGTCCCTCTGTAAATTGATTCGGACATGTAATTCGAATCTTTTTCCTTTTTGCTTCAAGACCTATTTGAAAGTCTTCACGTCTCATTAGTTCAATTGTCTCTATCATGTATCTTTTCACAGCTTCCAAAGCTTGAGCCTTAGCAAAAGGTCGTATGGTGATGATACTGAGGTAGTTGTAGATGTGAATGATGTCAAGCATATCTAGATTATGAAAATCTATTTCAGTGAACTTGTACTCTTTCTCATCTTCTCTGATAACGTGGAACTGACTGATGACGTCTTTCTTTTCGCTTATCTCTACTCCGACTCGAGTAATACTCAACACTTCTGAAATATGATATTTTCTTTGAAGCCACAAATCATCTTCATCTTTGTTGATATGTTTCCTCCACATAAACTCATACCAATTCCTTTCACTTGCTGGAAGCAATCGTGAACCAATATAAGTAAACCTTTTACTCCTTGGTAATTCATTGATGCGGAAGATCTTGTAACCATTTTCTTCGATGAATGTGTTTCGTAACGTTATAAAATCATGTTCTACTCCCAACAATAATCTTTGCTCCTGATTCTTAAAGAATATTCCATGATTGTATTTGAATCTGGAATTCACTGTTTCACTTGATGTAGATGTACCAGAAGTTGATCTTTCATTAGCATTTGTTGGATTTGAACTCGATGAGGGTGTTGAATTTGATGAATGACCAGTAGGATTTGTTGCATCATTATTTGGAACATCATCATCTTCAATATGATCAAAGATCTCATCTTCATTTGGATTAACATAAAGATTGTCTTCATCGTCATCAGAAGAATCCATTTCATCATCACTTTCTATTACTGGTTCAGGATTCTCTTCATCTACAATCTCTACATCTTCCGGAATTGAAGATACTGGTGATAACTTGTTTAGAATGACAAATCCATCGTCATCCGTCTCTTCAAGATAGAAATCACTCAAGTTCAAATCCTCATCTACCAGTCCACTATCAACCTCATTATGAACAATTGGAATTATAACTTGCTCAGGCTCCTTATCATCAATTTCATCATGTGTAGTAACCATTTCTGATTCCATTTGAACTTGTTGAGCTTGTGAAGCTGATGAAGACCTTACACCACCACCCTTAGTTGAAATATTTACCGTTAGATATTCTCCATCTACTCCTATCTCCCTCTCATGGCTATTCTGAGGATCAGAATCGTCATGTTCATCATCACGGTGAGGACTCAACGGAGAAGAGCAGGAATTAAGTGGATATCGAACACGAGCACGAAATAATACTTGAAGCGAAGTGCGTCGAAGAACATCTAGATTGACTCTAGAAAACATACGACTGAAATATTCTTGCTCCAAAGCATCATAGAAATGTGGTAAACGAGAAGGTGATTGTGGAAAAGTAACAATAGGTACACCAATAGCAGCAACTGTTGAAGGCGATGTTGGTGGAAGTGTTTGAGTTGCCGTGAGGGCAGGTAAGGATGATTGTGCGGTATTATTCTTATATGTAGGGCTATACATACTACTAGTCAGATTCGTGATATCCCCTTCTGATGGAGGTTGGGTAAAAACCGGAGTTGTCACCGGCGAAGTTTCTTTCGAAGCATCCGCCTCCATGACTTTGGTATCATGGGACTCTGATAAAGTAGCAGGACTACCCGTCTGTTTAGTTCTCGCAGAGATATTGCTATCCCCGACTCCTGAAATCATTGATATACCATGAGGTGGCACATCTCTTTCAGTTAAAGACTCTTCCTCCAGACCCTGAGATTCAGAATCCGGAAGAGAAGTGCTTTGAACCAATGGATCACTTTCATGAACCAAGGGAACAGTCTGCTGGAAGTCTGATAAATATCCCGAAGGATTATCATGTTGACTCGTTTCCATGGGACGCGGTAGATCTTCCTCATCAAGATTAGCCAGACCTCGAGACCCTGTTGTACGTTGAGGTACAGGAGGATTTCCAGCCGATACGCAGGGTACCTTTTCAAGATTTTTCGGCTCCCCTTCGGCCTTTTTGGACTTCAATGATTGAGTTTCCGCAATCGATTGAGTCAACGCAGACTTTACTGCAGAGGAAGACTTTACTTCCTTAGATGCCGAAGCACCTTGCTTTGTAGGATTTATTATTAAGTCCTGTTTAGATTGGATGGGCTTAGTGGTCTTTTTACCATCCGTGCGTTTAGATCTCTTGCTTACCGAAGCTTGCGCTTCATTTAGCGTAGGGCTTACTGTTATTCTTGGATGTGATACGGAGATATATGAGGGTGACCTAATTGGCTCTTGGTCTTGATCCGTATCACCAATGGTTGGAGTAACTGTTTGGTGAACGATGGGTGTCGAAGTCCTAGATCTAGTTACTCGTTGGGTTGGTGGAGTCTGAATCATCTCATCAGGCATGTATCGAGTTCTCTTAGGAGAATGTTCAGGAGATGATTCAGATGCTGTTACTGAAGTGTCACTGCTTACTTCGGGTGTTGTGGAAAGGGTTGGTTCAATCCTAGTTGGACTAGGTTCCTTGATCCTCACGGGTTGAGCTTGGTGTGCTACCCTAGATCGTTTGAGGTTCACCCTAAGTGGAGGATTAGCTGGCCCGGGTGGTTGAACTACAGGTTCCTCTACAACCTCTGGGGCTGGAACCACGGCAGGTTCAACTTGTTCTTGTTGTACCGGGTTCGGAAGAGGTATTCCTACAGCCTGAAAATAAGAACGCATACGAGCGTCTTGGGGTTCAGCTAGCCTCACTAGCCAATTTGGAATTGGCACAGTGAATTGATTATCAGACACCATAGGGATGTTCATCTTCAGCTCTCCAAACCTTTTCATCTGTAATCCATGTGTACCTGGTACAAATATATTTGCATTTCTGCAAGCATTTATAGCATCATGGATAAAGATACAGAAAAACCTTTCGCAAGGGATGTACGAACCCCTTGGCTTATCAACTTGAGCTTGAACCAGATCCCATAAAAGCTCAGCATAGTCGGGAGCCTCTACTCTTATGAAAGAGTAGAATACTTTCAGCATTGGCACAGTCAAGCTATCAGATCCACTCCTTGTCATCAGTAAGCATCTGTTGATGATTGAGAAGATCACATACCACCTTGAGTGCAGATATTTCTTCTAAAACTTAGCTGGTGAAACGTTGGTAGCTCCAACATAACCAAGATCAAAGACATAAGTCATCATTTGCTGAGTAGCAGGAAAAGAAGGAGCATTCTGTACAAGAGGAAGTCTGAAGACCCTCCTGAAGTGAAACTCCTCCTCCCTTGAACTCCTCTTAGTTGAAATTCAAAACGAGCTTGTGTTCCCTCTGGATTTTCAGTAGTAGGTTGTGTAGCTTCCACAAACCTAATTGTTCTGTTAAGTAACTCCAGATCTGTTACAGCTACACTGGCAGTAGTATTGAGAGCATGCCACAGTGTGTGCCTCTCTAGAATTGATGTCCAGTAGTTGCAGGGTATGCTGGTTTTAGAGTTGATGAAGTGATTGTTCGCCATTTAGCTATATAAATAAGAAATAGAAGACCACAAGATATTTAACAAAAAGCATATATCTCTATTCTTATTTGCCTTTGAAATCCTTTTTATATTTTTAAATTTTAAGATTTTTATGATTTTTCAAGAATATAAAAGTCTTTTATTCTCAAATATGAACAAATAATTGACAACCATGACATTCATATGATATTCATCTTAGTACAAAATCATCATGCAAAATCAATTATATAACACAAGGACTCAGAACAACACTTAGTCAATTTTTAAACACATTTCAAGCAGATTCGGTAGTTATGAAAACTTTAGATTCTGTAACCAAATAAGCTTGAGTTTTCATATCAGAAAGATATAGAATAAACATGTTAAGTGTTTGAAGATAAAAATCAGAAAATTTCAAGGTACCAAATTTCAGACTCGGTATCAAGAAAGAAAACCAGATTCAGTATCTTCAACAATTAACAGAAAGTCACTCAAATATGCATATTCTATCATATATCAAGTAATATCACAACCATGATCAATTAACCATTCAATTACAAGTATATTAACATGTTAATTGTATGAACAAATTCGGTATCAGGATAAGAACACATTCGGCAGATACAGAATTCATCAAATAAGCAATTAAACATGTAATCAGACTTGGTCAAATAATAGATCAGTCAATTTAACTCAGATTAGACAAAATTTCATGTTGATTTTCCAAATCAATTGAGTTTAATCAAAGATTAATTGAAATCGACTCAGACTCGGTATAATCAACAAGATTTCAAAAATTAAAGGTCATAATCCAGTTATTTTGATCTTTTCTGGTTGATAAAAACTTAATTATCTCAGATCTACAATTATATATCTTAAACATTGATTAAAATGAACAATTACCAAGAATTTGAAGAAACAGAATGACGGACTCGGTAGAATTAGGCAGATTCGGTATAATCAACAGACTCGGTAGGTGATTAATAACAGTAAGAGAGTAATGTTTGACTTTGACTCTCCTTTTATAGATACCGAAAGTAAAATACCGAATGGGCTTTACAGAATGGGCCTAAAATACCGAATACAGTCCAATTTTTCAAAACTTTAACAATTTAACTCCAAATTTTGACAAATTGATTTTTCCTCTTGAAATCCATTTCAATCTTTTCATGAAAAACAATTCTGAGACAATTTCTGAAAACTTTGAACTTACCGAATCTGTACTGTTGATTGTCAGATTCGGTAAAATGCTAAAAATAGAATTTATTCAGTAAAATTTAAATATATTTGGATTTTATCTTTTCCAATTTTTATGAATTTTTCAAAATAAGATTTGTACTTAAAAGAACTTTGAATTTTATACAAAATACAAATCTTCAGTGATACCAATTGTTGACACGGGTTGCATACTGAGATGTATACAAGCCATAGTGAATTATTTCAGATAAAAACAAAGAAATTTTGAATTCACTTTTGAAAAACAATATTTTTAAATTATTTTCTCATATTTTCTCGTTTTCTCCCCCTCAAAATGTGATATACAAGAAAGTAAATCAGCATGTTGATTATATTTCCAAGAAAATGAATTAACTCCCCCTTAAAATAGGATATCAATAAGTTACCTCCCCCTTGTGTAACCATTGAACAAATATATCTAGGAAGTTATCATTAATCTAAAGGCAGTCCCTTAAAGAAAAATTATCTAAAGCACTGAAACTTAGTGGCTCCCCCTAGAAAGTATCTACTCCCCCTAAACACAAGATCCCAAAAATAAGTTCCAGCAGATCTAAGGGATATCAAGCACTATACTCTATCATGCCAATCTCTTTGATCAAGAAATTTAGCCTAAGTTCATCTAAAGGTTTAGTGAACATGTCAGCTAATTGCACTTTAGTAGGCACAAAGTATAACTCTATATCCCCTTTCTCTACATGGTCCTTAATGAAATGATAATGAATATCTATGTGTTTAGTTTTAGAATGCTGAACCGGGTTGCTTGTTATTGCAATAGCACTTTGTGAATCACAATAGATCGGGGTCTTAGAAATCTTAAAGCCATAGTCCAAGAGTTGAGTTTGCATTCACAAAACTTGTGAACAACAGTGAGCAGCAGCAATGTACTCAGACTCAGCTGTTGATAAAGACACACAGTTCTGCTTTTTGGATGACCAACCAACTAGTCTATTCCCCAACATCTGAATTGATCCAGATGTGCTCTTTCTATCAACATGGCAACCACCATGATCCGCATCAGTATAAGCAGTGAGATTGAAATCGGATCCATGAGGATACCAGATCCCAAGGTTAGGTGTACCTTTAAGGTATTTAAAAATCCTAACAACCGCTTTGGAGTGAGATTTCTTAGGGTTGGACTGAAAGCGGGCACAGAAAGTTACGGCAAGTGTAATGTCTGGTCGACTCGCAGTCAGATACATTAAAGAACCAACCGTGCTTCGATAAAGCGTAATATCAAAGGGTTCCCCATTAGTATCAGCATCCAGTAAAGTCCTCATTGGGGTTGTCATTGGTTTGAAAGCAGTCATTTTAAAATGTTTTAGCATATCATTGATATACTTTGTTTGACTGATAAAAATCCCATTTGGTAATTGTTTTACTTGTAACCCCAAGAAGAAAGTTAACTGGTCAAACATACTCATTTCGAATTTGCTGGCCATAAGGTCACCAAATTCTTTGCATAAGGCCAGGGACGTGGAACCAAAAATAATATCATCAGCGTAAATTTGAACCAAGAGAATGTGACCGTAGTTTTTATGGATGAATAACGTTGTATCAATTGTTCTACGAGAGAAGCCATTGTCCAGCAAATACTTTGTTAAGGTCTCGTACCATGCACGCGGTGCTTGCTTCAGACTGTATAAAGCTTTCTCCAAGTAGTAAACGTGGGTTGGATGAATGGGATCGACAAAGCCTTCTGGTTGATCAACATAGACTTCCTCTTGAAGATAACCATTCAGAAAAGCAGTTTTGACATCCATTTGAAACACTGTGAACTTCATATGAGAAGCAAATGCAAGGAAAAGACGAATTGCCTCAATCCTAGCAACCAGAGCAAATGTTTCGTCATAATCAATGCCCTCTTGTTGTCGATATCCTTTGGCCACAAGACGTGCCTTATTTCGAACCACAATTCCATCAGAATCCTTCTTGTTCTTGAAAATCCACTTAACCCCTATTGGTCGTTGACCCGTTGGTCTTGGAACTAATCGCCATACTTTCAATCGTTCAAATTGATTGATCTCGTCTTGCATTGCAACTACCCAGTAAGGATCTAGTAAAGCTTGAGTAACCGTTGTTGGTTCAATCTTACTAAGAAAGGCTGTGAATAGACACATATTCTGAGTAGCCCTTTGAGTTGAAACTGGAGCAGATGCGTCACCAATAATAAGATCTATTGGATGACTTTTAGTCCATCGGGTGTGTGGAAGAGATTGTACATCAATTGTATCCATCGAAACATCAACCGTTGTTGACGTTGAGCCTTGATCTGCTTGATCTGATGTAACAATATCTAATGGATTCAATAGAGTATCTGGAGAAACAGCTGGAGTTGTATCAAATGATGAATCTTGATCTTGTTCAAGATTATCAATAACAGGAGGTTGGAGGGAGGATGAAGAAGCAACAGGTGAATCAGTTGGTGTTGAATCTTCATCAAAAAGACTTTGAAGAGTCTCCGCAGTAGTTGACTGTGATGGTGTAACCGGTATGGCTTGAACATTTGAATCCCGTTGAGGAGTATAAAGAATATCAAACAAGATATCCAGTTCCTCTGATGTAACCGTAGGAACACCCTTCTTCGAGAAAATTGAGTTTTGCGCGGAAGAAGTAGTAGCCAGGTTAGGATCGGGTTTTGAACTGAGTTGTTCAAAAGCCATTCCCGAAAATTAATCGAACTTGACGTTAATGCTCTCTTTAATCATCTTTGTCCGCTTATGATAAACACGATAAGCAACTTTGTTCGAGGAATAACCAAGAAATATGGCCTGATCACCATGAGGATCAAACTTTCCGGGGCTGTCAAAATCGTTAAGCACATAGCATATACAACCAAAAACACGGAAATATTTGACATTCGGGCGTCTACCATATAATAACGCATATAGAGTTTTATCAAAACGTTTGTTTACAATACAACGATTTTGGGTATAGCATGCAGTTGAAATGGCCTCCCCCCAAATTTTTGGAGGTAATTTGGAGTATGCAAGCATCGTTCGTGCTGCTTCGCACAACATACGATTACGTCGTTCGACTACTCCATTTTGTTGGGGGGTCCGAGCAGCAGAGAACTGATGTTCAATGCCTTGGTCTTTCAAATAACTATCAAGCGGGTCATTCTTAAATTCCGTCCCATTATCAGTTCTGATGCTCTTAACATGTTTGTTAAAAGAGCGTTGAATCTTTTTAATGAATTCAATGATAATGGCGGGGGTTTCTGACTTAGTTCGCAAAAGAAAAATCCATGTAAACCAGGTATAGTCATCAACAATGACAAGCACATGTTTCTTGCCACCGAAGCTAGAAATACGCATGGGTCCACATAAGTCCATATGCAATAATTTCAAAGACGATGAAGTACTGGGGTTTTGCTTAAGCGGATGATTGGTCCGTTTCAGCTTACCCATCGTACATGATGGACACACATGATGCTTATCATATTGAAAGATTGGAATACCATCAACTAAATCTTTAGAGACTAATCGATTGATACCCTTGTAATTCAGGTGTGACATCCAATGATGCCATAACCATGAATTTTATTTGGTAGAACGAGTGGTCAAACACATGGTTGCATGTGATGGTGCATCATTGAGGTCAATAGTATATAGTGAAGCACAACCTTTACCAACAAGAAGATCATTCCCTTCGGTGGATTGCACCGAGCATTGTCGACGTTCAAACAAAACTTTGAGATCTCCATAGTAGAATTGGCTCACACTAAATAAACTGCACCCCAAACCCTCAACATATGAAACCCGTTTGATTGTTATGCCATTTTGCACAAAATCTCCGTAACCCGTTATTGCTGCAATTTCATCATTTCCGAATGTAACCGTTCCTAGGAATTTGTCAATGAAGTTGACAAGCAAGGATTTATCGCCCGTCATGTGTCGAGAACAATCGAAATCGATATACCAAACACAGACGTCAAAACCCTGTAAATGTAAATTCCCTAGATTTTAGGTACCCAAAGTTTCTTGGGTCCTTTTCGGTTAGTAACAGCAATAAACTTCTAATTAACAACAAACTTTGGATCAATGATGAAATAATCACGTAAAGCATCATGCAGTTTAGACAATAAAGCATCATTTAAAACCACATTACATGAAGCATCATATGCAATATCAATCTTTACATCGTTATCAGAAGTCTTAACACACAATTTATTCCAAGTAGATGTTTTGTTCACAGACGAAAATTGAAAAACATGAGATGATTTCCTAGGCCGACTAGCAGATTGCTTTGGTTTGGTTGCTAATTTCTTAGTCGTGGACTTAGGAACCCATACAGATTTGTAATTCAAGTTTGGAATATGACCTGTGACACGAGAAACACCTTTGTTAGTTAGACGTCCAAACTTTTCAGTTGACACATGAGATGACTGATTTTGCAGAATTTCCAATTTGATTGTACGTTCTTTTGCATCATACTTACTTAAATCAGGTTTAGAACTTGTGTGTGTTGTGGACTTAACTGATTTCTTTAAACAGACTCACTTTTGAAGTTTTTGTCATAGGAATCATAGGAATCTTTTCAGTTAACACAGAACCATTTGGAGAATGAACCTTTTTAACAATATACGGAGTTGTAGAAACAACTTTCGAACCATGATTGCCAAATTGAGAACGTAGAGGATTTTTAAGAATAGTAATGGGTTTTACATCCTTAGATGTTGTTGTTCCCTTCCCCTTTTTAGTAATCCCACCAGTACATTCAAGCACATTGGTTGCAACATTAGACGTTTGCTTATGTATGTTAGCCTATTTCATTTGAATTATCTTTTGTTTTAAGCTTTTAATCACAAGACATAATTCTTCAACAGAAACTATTACTTTACCCTCCTTAAAATCATAAGTACATTCTTTCTTAGGCAGTGAAGGCAATTTATCACACAAAGCAAGCATTTGTTCTAATGATTGGCACTTAAGTTGCAAGTCAATATTCTCCTATTCAAGTTGAGCTACTATACGATTCAAATTACGTACAGCAGGCAAATGCAAGTAATAATCATGCAAAGCATCAAGTTAACTTTCAAAATCTATCAAAGGGTTCAATGTTCGGTTCATCCTGAGGTTCTACTTTTTCATCTAAAGAATTTTGACCTAGAGAATCTGTCTCAAAGAAGACAGTTAGTTCATGTGCTAGGTCTTCACGGAAAACATCATCTGGACATGCAGGTAAAGTTGGTAGAATTGGTTTCACATCAAAAATTGGTTCATCAAACACCTCATCTATTGCAGTAATGCTAGAACTAGGTTTGTTAAACACTTCATTCTCAAGCATTAAAATGTATTTCTCTAGCATGAGTGTTGGGATATAAACCAGTCTACGCTTAGGAACATAATCTTCACGTTGCATATTTTTTTTCAGTTTCAACAAGATTTTTCAAGAAATCAGGATTCGATTTACCTATCTTAGCATTGATTTTTTCATACATTAAGCTAATTTGATGGTATTTCCTAGATTTACGATTTACAATAATATCATCAAAGTCAGCATCAGAAGCATGTACAAAATGCGATGGTAAACTGGCTTGAAAATAATCAGAATGATATAATCCTGGAATCTTTTTGGAAGCATCTTCCAAAATTTTCGGATCTTCGTAACCCAACCCCCACTTTTCACCATGAATCGTTTTTGGTCTATTCATGAAAATCGTTTGTTTTGAAAGTTCCATATCCATGATAGCTTTGGATTGCTCTGTTCGATAGAGTTTTTTCCTCATATCGAGCAATTTGAGCTTTCATTTGAAAAGATTCTTTTGACAATAAAGAAATTTCAGTGTTCTTTTCAATTATGGTGTTTTCCAATTGAACGATTTTCTTGTTTAGTTTTGAAAGTGTGGGTTCATGTTGGTTTTTCAAATAAGAAAGATCTTTTTCTAAAAATTGAACTTTTTCTGCAAGTCGTTCCGATTTTAAATGATAATCAGTTCTTTCAACTTTAATTGGATGAATTGTCTTTTTTAGATCTTCCAACTCAGTTTTCGTAGAGTTGAGTTGGAGAGTCAATTGTTGCACATCCGTTTACAATTTGGATGAGGAAGGTCTGGTCTCATTCATTTTGATTTTATCTTTTAAAACCTTGTTTTCAGATTTTAAGCCTTTGACTTCTTTTGACATTGAGACCTGATTCTTCATCAAGTCATTTTGCATTTTTATAAAATCAGGTGAGATTTCAGTTGATTGTAACTCATCATCATCGGATGTTGAGTCAGAATTCTCCATTGCTTCCTTAGCTTTGATGAGCTTTGTCACCTTGCAAACATTTGCATGTTCCACCTCTGAATCTGAATCGTCAGTCCAGTTAAACCAAGTATCATCAACCGGTTTTAGCTCTCCCCCAGTTTCCACAATCTTAGCCATCAACATTTTCTTCTTGTAGTAAGCTGCATCCTTCTTCTTAGGCATCTTGCACTCACGAGAGTAATGACCAGCTTTGCCACAATTGAAACAAATTGAATCTTCTTTCTTGGAATCATCAGCACGTTGTTGTTTAGATTGATCAGCTTTCTTGTAGAACGAGGAAGATGACGAGTTTTTACGTTGATTGCTTGATTTGCCTTTAAACTTGTGTTTGTTCAAGGCTTTTGTGAACATGGCTACCATCTTGACTAATTCAAGGTGAGAATCATCAACATCAGAAAAATTCAAATCTTCTGAATCAGTTGATTCTTCTACAAGCACTTTCTTGGACAAACTTTTGGAAGACGTCAACGATTTACTCTTCTTTTTGGCAATTAGGGCAAGTGGATTGCCCGGAGAAGACTCTTTCCTTCCTTCTTGAAGTTTAGACGCTTCAGGTTGGTAATGCATAAGAACTCCAACAAGCTCATGAATAGTCAACTTGTCAATCTCTTTAGTAGATCGAACAATGGTTCCATAAGGAAGCCAATCAGCATTGAGCTTTTTGAGAAACTTCATGTTGACTTCAGCATTTACTTTTATTATCTTGCACCTTTTCAACTCATTGAGAACACCATTGAAACGACGATAGGTATCCTTGAGTGGTTCATCAGTTTCCTGCTTGAAATCTTCATAGAATCCCAGAGCCTTATTCAATTTAGTAACGTCTGACATGTCATAACCTTCTTGCTATCGTTTGAACTCATCCCATATATCTTTTGCTGTTGTGTTGCTATCAACATTTTCAAACAATTCATACGGAATAGCTTGCATAACAATATTCTTTGCCTTTATGTCACCCTGAGCTCTCTCACGCTTATCACCAGAAAGTTCATAGACTGGAATTGGCATACCAGTATCCGGATGATAATCAACAACTGGACCATCTCTCAGAGAAGCCCAAATGTACTTTGCTTTCTCACCCTTATAGTCTATGTACTGAGTGATACGGTGAAGCCACTGAGTGTACTTTCCATCAAACAACACTGGAGGACGGGAATCTGATCCAATGATCAAAGTATCTTGAGTAGACATCTTGAAAATGAGGTAGATTCGGTTAAGATTATGTATTACACAAATCTAAGATGAAAAATCACAACAATCTTATTAGAATGTCAGATTCTGTGTCAGATTCAGTACTTTAGCAGATTCAGTACTGTAGCAGATTCGGTAAAGATTCTGTATATCAGATTCTGTAAAAGAAACTGATCAGAAATATAAGAGACACACCCAGATTCAGTATAGATTCGGTAATCACAAGAATTGTAGCCTGTAACCACTTAAAACAATGGATTAAGTGATACAAAAACTCAGATTCTGTATTTGATTCGGTAGTCAGATTCTGTATGAATTTGAAGTTCAAACTCAATTCAATCCTTTTGAATTAGATTCTGTAACCTTGCTGCACAAGGAAACACGTTAGTATCACACAAAATATCAAAGATACCGAAAGTATAGGATACCGAATGTCAACTGTAGCAGTTGACAATACCGAGTCTAAGTTTAAAACTTAGAAATATGATAGAATCCTTTCTCAAATCACACCAAGTAGCTGCGTATAATCAAATCGAATGTGATAGAATCACAATCACACCACAATCTGCAACACTTAAGATGAATTTAAGTAATGAAGCAGACTCGGTATGACAGTTACGATACCGAGTGTTGATCAAATCTTCAAAACTTGATGAATTGAAGAAATTGAACCGTCAGAAATGTGATTTAACACCTCACGAACACAACTGAAACCTTAAATCTTCACAAAAATCCAGAATCAAGCTTGAATTAAGCAATACCGAGAGTTTTAGCCACAAAATCTAAAAATCAACTTGATTCTCCATAATTGAAGTTAAAAGGCTGTAATGATGATCGAAACTCTTTCTAAAATACCTAATGCACCTTCGCTGAACTTATCACAAGAATCTGAACGTCAGATTATCAAATTCGATAATACCGAATGTGATTCAAAATACCGAGAGTATTCAGATTCTGTAATCTACAATCTCTGGATCGATATAGTGATGTAGAATCACTTCCTAAAAGCTCTGATACCAATTGATAGGTCATATCATGTTGAGATTAAGAGAAATGATAAGATAAAGAGAGATTCGGTATGTAAGCATGAGTCTCGGTATTAGATAGAATCGGTACAATTACATTTCACAGCTTCTAGAACTCAGTTACAATGCAATGGCTATCTAATTAGGACTACTTAGGTTCCTTATATAGCCCTCTTCTAATGAACCTTCAATTAAGCTTATTTCACATTAACACTATACAACTTCGGGGTCCTAACACATTGACATCCAAAGTTAATGATTTCTCTTATTTACTGCGATTTATACTCCTATCTCTATTTCAAAGCTTCATTCTTTTATTTTCACTTCTTTCCATTAAGCATTGCATGTAATGGTCCAAAATTCGTAGATATGAATTTCGGAATGAACATGGTTAATGTTCTAAGAAGGAAATCGTAATAGCACGATCTTGATTTGTCAAATTACCAGAATACCTTGGAAAAGGCCGAATCATCAAGAAAAATATTTTCTTGATATGTTTAGAGGTTAAGCAGAATACAAGAGTCGTGTAACACGGCACATGATGACGTTATGATCTGTGAATCATCACATTCTATTTATAAACTCAGCATGACTTACTGTAATATAATCATGTTGATCAAGTGTCATTATATTATACTAACTCATGCTTCAGTTCCCAACACTACTTCAAAAACATTCATACTTTAAACTCGAAGGTTTCAGAATTTAGAATCTAAACAGTTTCCTTTATGATGTAATACAGATAACGCAAAGAGATAAATGATTTCAGATAAGAATAGTTATGAAAATATCTTCAAAAATATCGAGGATATTTATAATGAAAGATATGATGATATCTTAGAATTTCTAATATCAGAGGATGATGAAGAATATTGTCCGCACTGGTTTAGAGTCAGGAGTAAAGTATTGGTTAATGACTTCAGCATATACTGAATCATTTGGATTCTTTGAAGGCAGGTTTAGTCTTTGTGATTTGTCCACAGCCTCCTTCATGGTTTGCTCAATCCGTTTTCCAGTTCCAAATCTTCTATTTTTCTGAGCTTTTCCAACACATTATTCTTTATCATTAAGCTTTTGACAGTTACGGTTGTCTATAGTTTCTGCTACTTCATTCAGCTTTTCAAAATTCGGAGAACTAGTTCGTAGTTTAGGGCATTTTTTCAGAAACTTCACATTCGAAGTATGTAAGTCTAAGAGATAGACGTTATATGTATGTATATAACTATTGATGTAGAAATGTTACGAAATTCAAAAATAATGATTGAAGATTTCCGGTAGTTGGTATGGTAATTATTGTTACAGAATGCGGATGAGCACATGATAGGGTTTCGATAAAGATAATGATTTTTCGGATAGTCATAGGCCAATGGAATTGTTGGTAAGTTTACTACTAAGGTGATGGGATATAAAAGGTTCTCCGGCAATGATGACGAAAGGGCAATGTATATATCGAGGTAATAATAAGACTGTTTCAACTGAAAAGTAAAAGTTGACTTGCTGGAGCTGGGACAAAACTGGCTACTTTGAAAAGGAATCGTAAAGTTATTTTTGCTAATAAATGCCAAAGGATCTGACGCGGATACATGTTAAACTTTTACTTAGGTTCTGGTAGTTTCCAGATGCATGATTGTGGATAACATGTGGTTGGATCATCATTTCAATTGTTCATTATTTGAAGTGTCTTCAGGAATTTCGAGGGGTTTGAACACAGATTGTAATCGTTAATATGCATATGATGTTCTAGGATTACAAATATTTTTTTTTCTGGGTTCTATGAATAGAAATGATGTTCTAGCACAGTTTTGATGTCAAAGTATAGCTTTGAAAGATATAAGAATCTAAGAGTGATGGTACCGGTTATATCTCGAATTAAATTCTGAGATTTCAAAATCAGAATATGTAATTGTATTTGAATGAGTATGGTTGTTTTGATTTCTATAAAAGAATATATATTGTTGTGAAAGTAGGGAGTATAGTTAATGATTGCGGAATCAGATTCGAAGAATGTAACATATTACTTGTGAATTTATATATCTCTTGGGTATTACCTACCCGTTAAAGTTTCACAAGTAATATTTTGTACGAAGGAATTTTATTACCGTCTTTATGAAAATATATGTATATTTTCTTCAGATGTAATACAGATTTAATGAGTTAATATTAAATTAAGCTCATTTGATTTTCGACTCAAACTAGAAATGAATAACTTCTAAAACCTTAGAATTTACATAATCTTCGCGGATTATTTCTTCAACGTAAATGAAATCATGAATCAATACTTCATTATTCATTTTTATTCATATTTCTTCGGTAAATTATGTTGGTGTTTGTGGAATTCTTGTGAACTTCGCAAGGTACGAATGATGTTATCTAGAAAGTTTCGAGTATATTGAAAGTGTAAAATCAAATATGTAATTGGATAATACACTTAGTTTATTATGAAATGTAATTCATTGAATTTGAAACAGAGATTGTAGTTAATGATGGTTAAGTTGCTAACGAAGGATGTATATCATAGCATATTAGTAATATAAATTTAACCGAGTAGTATCTACCCTTTTTCAATTCATACATAATAGCTTTTGATCTCAAAATTTATATATAAAAAAAATACATATAATTTCTTCAGAGGGAATGAGTTAATACTTCATAACTTGATTAGTGATGATGTTTGCGGTGATTATGGATCTGGCGGAGCTTGTGATGTTGTAGACACTGTTGATTCTGACGATGCTGATGGCACTGACGGTGCTGGTGATGCTGACGGTACTGGTGCTGCTGCTGGCAAAACAAGTCTAACTTGTAAATCGTGCACCATTCCGGTCAGGTTTGCTACTCTTCCTTCTATCATTTTGGTCCACTCATCTGATTTATGATTAAAGCTAGAATAGATAATCTCTAAGACTTTAGAGATTACACAATCATCGCAGAATGTTTCTCTAATGAAGTTATGAATCAATACTTCATCAGTTATTGTTGTTTGTACTCCTTGGTATCTATAGTGCGTATGACGTTGATGCTCGAGGTACAAATTGTGATGTTGAGGTGTGGGATGCGGATGTTGTTGTTGGTGGTGATAATGATACTGTTGGTGTTGATGATGGTGCCGGTGATGCTGCTGGTGCTTGTAACCTTTGCACCATATTCTCCAAAGCCACTACCAGAGCGCGAAGTTCGTTAACTTCTTCTATTACACCGGGGTGATTGTCGGTTTGGACGAGCGGATGAATAAAATCTAAAATTCGAGATAGTATTTAGTCATGACGAGATACTCTGGAAATGAGAGAGAAAATGGTATTACGAACAGGTTCGCCGGTAAATGCTTCAGGTTCTTCGCCAAGAGGGAAATTTGGTGGATGGAAAGGATCACCTTTTTCTTGTTTCCATTGGTTCAGTCGGCTGCGAACCCATCCCCAATCCATCCAGAATAGATGATGGCTAATTGATTGATCCATTCCGGTCACACTTCTCTCGGAGCTCGAGTGAAACTCCATATCGGAATCCGAGGGAGTTGAACTGGTGGATAGTTCCATTTTGTATGATTGAATAAAGGATTTTTCGATACGAAATGATTTTTGGCTATCGGATGGTATTCTAATTATATATAATATCTATATATATAGAATAAAAGATTTTGTAGATTACGGAGAAATTTACGGAATATGTTAGGCAAAGTCTACAGTAACAGATACGCTAAGGTATGAATTAGCAGATACGCTAATATATGAATTTCTGTCTATACACTATTCATGCAATCAATGCAGTAAGATGTGTCTAGACTAAGAATGATAAGCATGTAATTTCCGACAAGAAATGATAAGCAAAACTTTTTGACATGCAGCTAAGGTCGAAGTATAGACTCACTAATGCATCTTAATAACTATCCGTTAGACACACTAATGCAAGACCTGGTTCGCTAAGACCACCGCTCTGATACCACATGAAACGACCCGTCCTAATCCATAAGGATGAATACAATAACATATGGTTACATTGCGAGGTATTTGACCTCTATATGATAAAGTTTACAAACATTGCATTCATTTTTAAAAGATAAACTTTCATTTCATCGAAAGTGGATAGACATGCATACCATTTCATAATATCCAAATTATAAATGACCTAATCTGTCATTTACTTAATAATAATCTTTATAGAACTCAACGACTTGAATGCAACGTCTTTTGAAATATACCATGAATGACTCCAAGTAATATCTTTAAAAATGAGCAAATGCACAACGGAAGATTTCTTTAATACCTGAGAATAAACATGCTTTCAAGTGTCAACCAAAAGATTGGTGAGTCCATTAGTTTATCATAAACAGTCATTTTCATTATTTTAATAGACCACAATATTTTCATTTCCATTTCTCATAAACATACATCTCATATCAGGCATTTCGCAAACTGCATAGAGATAAAAATCATTCATATGGATTGAACACCTGGTAACCGACCTTAACAAGATGCATATAGAATATCTCCATCATTCCGGGACTCCCTTCGGACATGATAAATTTGAAGTACTAAAGCATCCGGTACTTTGGATGGGGCTTGTTGGGCCCAATAGATATATCCTTAGGATTCGCGTCAATTAGGGTGTCTTTTCCCTAATTCTTAGATTACCAAACTAAAAGGGGCATATTCGATTCGATAATCTAACCATAGAATGTAGTTTCGATTACTTGTGTCTATTTCATCAAACATTTATAAAAGCAGTGCATGTATTCTCAATCCCAAAAATATTTATTGCAAAAACATTTAAAAAGGGAGCAAATGAAACTCACAATACTGTATTTCGTAGTAAAAATACATATGACGTCATTGAACAAGTGTAAGGTTGGCCTCGGATTCACGAACCTATATTAAGTAAGTATATATATATATATATATATATATATATATATATATATATATATATATATATATATATATATATATATATTAAGTAAGTATATATATATATATATATATATATATATATACTTACTTAATATATATATATATATATATATATATATATATATATATATATATATATATATATATATATATATATATATATATATATATATATATATATGTTGGTCAATATCTGTCTAACAATTTAGGTCAAGTCATAGTGTATCACAATTCTAATACTCGAGATTATCATGCAAAAGTCAACAAAAGTCAAATTGACTCAAAATGATTTCGAAAATTTGTACGTGTTTATTATATAACCTAAATATAGTCGTTTTATTTATTTAAATATATTTATCAGATTTTATTAGAGTAAATAATAAAAGTCATTTATTAAAATATATATGATAAAAATATACTTTTATATATCTTATGTAATAAAATTTATAAAGTTCACTTAATATCATAAAAATATAGTGGTATGTATTATTAATGTAATTATATTACGCGTGATAAAAATATCTTTGTATTACATATTTATTTGATAAAATAATATTGATAATATTGATAATAATAATAATAAAAGTTGTATTATTTAGTAATAATAATAATTATTATTATTCTACTTATAATAATAATAACAATATTTATATTTACAATGATGATATTAATTATAATAAAATGATTATTCTATTCATGATAATTTTAATAATAACGATATTTTTATTATTAACTGTAATAATAATAATATTTTATAAAAATAATAATTTTATTCAAAATGATAATTTTTTAATAATAATAATACTAAAATAATGATAATAATGATATTTTATAATAACAATGATATTTCTATTAAAATAATAATTTTAATAAAAATGATAGTTTTAATATTAATGATACTTTTAATAATAATAATAATAACGATAAAAATAATAAAATGATAGTTTTGATAAAAATATTAATTATTTTAGTAATAATAATAATAATATTATTAATAATAATAATAATAATAATAATAATAATAATAATAATAATAATAATAATAATAATAATAATAATAATAATAATAATAATAATAATAATAATAATAATAATAATAATATTGATAATATTAATAATAACCATAATGATAATAATGATAGTAATAATAATAACAATAACAATTTTTAATGATAATACTTATATTAATAAAGGATAATGATAATAATAATAATGACGATAATAACGACGATAACAATAACGATAACGATAACGATAATGTTAACGATAACGACGATCATAATAATAATAATAATAATAATAATAATAATAATAATAATAATAATAATAATAATAATAATAATAATAATAATAATAATAATAATAATAATAATAATAATAATAATAATAATAATAATAATAATAATAATAATAATAATAATATTAGAGTTAACAATAATTCAGTTGACCATATCTTTAAATCCGTTCATCGAAAGCACACGACTTCTAAATGGAAAGTTAATAATTTTTCGACAGCTTTCCAACGACATGCATATCATATACCTTACATCAGTATTATATGTATTAAATTCTTGATTCATCATACACTATTTAACGAAAAAATAAAACATACAAGCATGCATAATCATATATACTCGAGCACTAGTCAGAGATACACTATTAATATATAAAAGATAAGATATGAATGCTCACGTATCAATATTGAGATTCAATATTGCAGGAAAGTACGTAGACGCAACGGAGATGATAAACACTAGATTTGACTCATGAGCATACCCCCGATCCATACCCATAACCTCCATAGCTATAACCCAGAATTTCCTTAGCTCTATCCCGCTTGAAAAACCCGTTTAGAAATCGCTAGCTCATAACTTCGTCGTAGTATTTTATGTATAATAATAAATATTAATACTACTACTAATAATAATAATAAGATTAATAATAATAATCTTTATTAATAATAATAATAATAATAATAATAATCATAATAATAATAATATAAATAAAATATAAATCATACGAGTAATATAGATGGAGAGAAATTCAGTGAATGAAATCAGAAACTAAATTCGGTCGTTTATAAAGAGACTTGGCACACCTACCCCCCTCATGCGATCGCATGAGAAAGTGAGGGAGGACTCATGCGATCGCATGAGTTCCCTTTCCTGCCCATATGCTTCAATCAAAACTACAGACACAATTTTCATATATAAATATATATTATTTAATATATAATATATTTAATCTTTAGAATTAATTAAATATTATAATATATTCTCGTGCATAGTTGATTTGTAATTTTAGAACCATTGAATTGTACGTTGGCTCTCGACTTAAGTGCCGGTTTCGGTTTTTCAAACGTCCTTTCGTACGCTTAGAAAACTTGTACTTTACGTTTCGCGACGTGTACATTTATCAATAATTAAACTTATTTCACCAATAATTATCCTAATTGAAATGTAACTTATACTTTTGAGTGTTATGGTCATTTGCTTCTTAAAATCATCGTCTCATTATTTATATATATGATTTAATTTAACTCAAAACGTTTTGTATCTAGTTAATATTATATTTAATCATTTTGTAAAATATATAAATATATATATATATATATATATATATATATATATATATATATATATATATATATATATACATATTTATGCATATATATGTATATATCTTCATTTAAACATATTAAAATATTTATTTGATAATATAATATTTAGTTTTTCAAAACTAATTATATTTCCCATTTTAAAATTGTTTAAATAATAGAAATTATTATATCATATAACGTTTATATTTTTAAAACTTATAAGTGATATAATTTATTCATGCATCAAATTCTCATAAGTTAACTTATCTAAATGACGATCGATTCAATAATCGAATACTAATATCATTTATTAAATAACTTAAAATATATATAAACACGTTTTTAATTACACGTTGTAAGTTATTTATATTTAATTGAATCGCGAACCGTTATCATTTATAACTTGTCAAAAGGTTTTTAGAAAGTTTCTAAATTCTAAGATAACGTTAAAACCTTTATCCTTATTAATATGACTTGGTAACAATTTGTCAAAAGTGGTTTCAGATATTTATAAAGTTATATTCTTTCTAAAGAAGACGTGACACTCTAATCATTTTATATAATTTTTAAAATTTTATATCAATAAAAGATAATGATAATAACTTTAATAATCTAATTCTTGACATATTGTAAAATGTACTAATCTTTCAAAATATTATCGTAGTACGTTTTATATCTTTAAAACAATATATATATATATATATATATATATATATATATATATATATATATATATATATATATATATATATATATATATATATATATATATATATATATATATATATATATATGTATATATATATATATATACCTATATGTATATATATATACCTATATGTATATATATATACCTATATGTATATACATATACATACATATATATACCTATATATATACATATACATATACATACATATATACATATATATATACATATGTATATATATATATATATATATATATATATATATATATATATATATATACACACACACATATATATATATATGTGTGTGATTTAATATATATAGCATAAAACTTTAATTAGGTTTTATATACATATTCAGATTATAATAGAATTCTTTTAGACTGAAAACGTTTTCATACGTTTGAAACTAAATCAAATAACTATCATAAAGTTTATTCTTCAAAAACTAATTATATTCAGATCACATAATCTATTACTAGAACTTAAGTTTATAATCCTCATAAGTTTGTATTAACTTATTTAATAACAATCAAGTGTTACTATATCTATTAATTGTATTCGAAACTGCTTATATATAAGTTCAATATGCTTTGTCTATATATATATATATATATATATATATATATATATATATATATATATATATATATATATATATATATATATATATATACATATATATATATATATATACATGTTTCATATAACACGTTTTATTACATAGATGTTTATCTAAAACGAATAAGTATAACGTTATATGTTTAATACTTTGTTAACGTTTTCAAGTTATATAATAGATTTCATAATTTATTTTCATATCAACCAAACCGTTTAATATTTTATTAATATTTCTAAATTTAATATATATACATATCTATATATACATACATATCTATTTACACATAATTGTTAGTGAATCGTCGAGAACAGTCGAAGGTTAAATGAATACATGAACATAGTTCAACGTTTTTGGGACTCAACATTACAGACTTTGCTTATCTTGTCGAAATTATATAAAGATTAAGTTTAAATTTGGTCGGAAATTTTCGGGTTGTCACAAAATGTATCAAGGAAACTGCAAAGTGCTGGAACTGGCAATAAGAACGATGTTCCTGCATTTCAGAACGTCATTCCAACATCAAGAATGGCTTTCCAAAGCCAAGAACGACGTTCTACCTGGTAATTTACAAAGGAAATGGAACAGAAAAAATGGGCATTTAGAGAACGATTCAAGAACGACGTTTGTAGCATTCACGAATGGTGTTCCACATTAAGAGCCCAGGAACAACATTACTAAAAGAGGAATGACATTCCTTTGTAATTTCTAGGCAGTTTTGAAGAGTATAAATAGAATGAGATGAGGGTTTTCCCACAATATAGGAAAGAATAGAATAGTAATTACATTGGTGTCTGGGAGATTAGGGTTTGATAGCTAAATTGTTGAGTTTTTCATCAAGTTTTCATCATCTATTTCATTCTACATCAAGGATTTGGAGATTGAATCAAGATCTAGGGCTTGTTCTTCATCTTCTTCATCTAGCTTTATTGTAATTTCATAAGTTTGGTACAATCTTCTCTTGTTTATTGCTTAATGATTTTTAGATTTACTCTTATTACTTGTATTGATCTTGTTCTAGCCATGATTGGCTATATTTATTGATGTACACTTGTTTATGAGACTTGATAGCTAAGGATTGTTCATATCTATGTTATTGATTGTGTTTGGATGAATATTTGAGTTGATGATTGTGATTTGTCATTAGAATTAGCCAAAAGATCCTTTGTTATGCTTGTTTTGGACTTGATTTTGATTATATAAGTTTTGTAGCTATCTTAGGGATTCGATTAGTGAAGCAACTTGTACTTCAACACTTAGGTAATCTAGACAATCAAATTGGGGCTTTTAAGAGATTGGCGTCTTGGTTTGGATCGTTTTCAAATGGTCCTTAGTCAAAATAGTGAAGTTTGGTTTTCTTAAGGGATTTCGATTACCAAAGGGTTTTAGGGGACTTCAACCTAGGTTAAGTACTAATGTTAATTGCATGATTCAACTAGATCCAATTAATGCAAGCTTATGGAAACTTATAAGTGTTGATTGATCATAAGAACATCTTGTAGGGATACTAGTCCAAAGTTTGAACACAGTTAGCTCTTAAGTGAGAAATAAAACGATTTAAATGCTTCAAGTGGATTAAGCAAGTGTACATTCTTTTAATATTGATATTTACTTAATCACTCTCAGTTTTTAGTTTAATTTTGCAATTGTTTTCTCAATATCTCAAAATTCAAAACCCCCTCCCCCCAATCAAGCAAACCTTCCGATGATTATGAGTTTTCATCGATTTAACTAGCAATTACCGCTCTGTTAGGATGAATCTTAAACAAAAAACTTACTAATTGCAACTACCGAGTCATTGTTTCTCGTGATTTTGTTTCATAGTTGAGTCAAATTTTAATTCAATTATAAATTTAAAAGAGAGCAAGTAAGCATGTTTGCAACGAACTCATCAATCTTATATACCATCCGAGGTATAAATGATTGGCTGATGTTATGCGAGGTGTATATGAAATAGCTTATATTTTACTAGGAAAAACTATTAAATACGATACAATTTTACACAAGATATTTATTTATTTATAGAATGGATATACTTAAACCTTGCTACAACACTTATAGGCAGTGTACCTAATCATACAGTAGTGTAGTTTTTAGTAAGTCCGGTTCGTTCCACAGGGAAAATCTTTAAACAAAGCTTAATGCTATATTAGTTTAATTTATAATAATACAAATATATATATAAGTAATATTATTATTATAAAAGGGGGTTTTTACGGTTTAATGACCGGTTTGTCGATTTTAAAACTTTAGTCGCAGTTAAAACCTAATGTAAAATATTAAAAATAAATACAAGACTTAATTTAAAGCGTAAAGTAAATAACGATAATGAAATTGCGATAAATGAAAGTGCGATAAAATAAAAGTGCGATAATTAAAAAGTACGATAATTAAAAGTGCAATTAAATGCAATAACAATAAATAAAAGTACGATAATTAGAAGTGCAATTAAATATAAAATAAAGGAAATTAAATATGAAATAAAAGAATTATGCTTATTTAAACTTCCGTAATCATGATGTTTGACGTGTTGATTTTAGTTTTATGCCCATGGGTTAATTGTCCTTTGTCCTGGATTATTTAATATGTCCGTCTGGTTTTTGTCCATAACAGTCCATCAGTCATAAATATAAAGTGCGAGTGTCATCGTCAAATTATCCTTATACCCGAAGTCAAATATTCCAACTAATTGGGGCCTTAAACTGTAACAAGATTTTATTACTTTGTTTAATAATTACACCAGGTTATCGACTGCGTGTAACCCAAGGTTTTAATACTTTGTTATCAATTATGCCAAGTGTCCTTGTACATAATTTCACCCCTGTTTTAATAATTCTAGTGGCTATTAATCCATTCCCGTGTCCGGTTAAATGAACGATTATTCGTACATATAAATACCCCTCCCATCGTGTCCGATCGAGTGTATATGGTTATTTATAGGGACGTCCAATTGTAAATCTTTATATTAAAATTAACAAACTATCATTTAGTTAAACAAATATAAAGCCCATTAATAGCCCATAGTCTAATTTCCACAAGTGTCGTTCTTTTGTCCAAACCCCAATTATGGTACAAAGCCCAATTACCCAATTTTAATAATTATCCCAACATCATGATTACTTCGGCATTAAATAAGCATAATAATAACTTAGCTACGAGACATTAAATTAAAAAGGTTGAACATAACTTACAATGATTAAAAATAGCGTAGCGTTACACATACAGAATTTCGACTTACACCCTTACAACATTCGCTAACATACCCTTATTATTAGGATTTAAAATTAAAATTAAAATTAAAATTAAAATATAAATATATATATATATATATATATATATATATATATATATATATATATATATATATATATATATATATATATATATATATATATATATATATATATATACGTTTACATATAGATAGAGAGATTGATGGATGGATATATAAAATGATCAAAATGCGTTAGCTTTTATAGGCATTTTTGTCCAGGGTATCTCCACGAGTCGCGGTCCCTTTGCACTACAAACTCCACAAGTCGCGGAGTTCGTAAACCCAGCTCACACAAGTTTGGATCCTAGTCTGCCGACGGTTTTAATATATAAATAATATATATAATTAATTTATATAATTAATTATATATTATATTATATTTATATACATAGTTACCTTGTAATTTTTAGTCCGTTGCGTAGAGCGTTGGGAGTTGACTCTGGTCCCGGTTCTGGATTTTCGAACGTCCTTGCGTACAATTTAATATCTTGTACTTTGCGTTTTGAATCTTGTACTCTTGTAATTTTGAGATGTTTCTTATCAATAATTGGTACCTCTTTGATTGTATTTTGTACTTTTGAGCTTTTTGGTCGTTTGCGTCTTCAATTCATCGAATCTGTCTTTTGTCTTCACCTTTTATTATTCAAACGAATATCACTTGTAAATAGAACAATTGCAACTAAAAGCTTGTCTTTCTTGAGGGATAATGCTATGAAGTATATGTTCATTTTTAGCATTATCAAATATTCCCACACTTGAGCGTTGCTTGTCCTCAAGCAATATAGTCTTGAAATACTAGAATCACTTCTTTATTCTTCACACTTTGTACATCAGTGATTTCTATACGGCGGTATAAACAATGGTAGTAACTATGTGGTTTACAGTCTCACATGACTATAAAAATTTAGATCCATTAAGGAAATTGGATCTTTATGAAAACATTTGATCTTTTGAAAATTCATTCTAGCTTTTACCCTAGCTAAGTTGTAGTGACCCAAACTTTTCCATGTTTATATATATTAATTGAGATTGATATTTACATGATTAAATGTTTCCAACATGCTAAGCAATCAAACTTGTTAAGACTTGATTAATTGAAATATGTTTCATATAGACAATTGACCACCCAAGTTGACCGGTGATTCACGAACGTTAAAACTTGTAAAAACTATACGATGACATATATATGGTTATATATATAGTTAACATGTTTTTATTATAAGTATGTATCTCATTAGGTATTTTAACAATGAGTTATATACATAAAAATGAGACTATTAATTTAAGAAACTCGAAAACGATATATATAACGATTATCGTTATAACAACGTCTTACTAGGTACATATGAATCATATTAAGATATTGATACACTTGGTTAATTATGTTAAATGATAAGTAAATATATTATTAAGTGTATTAACAATGAAATACATATGTAAAAATAAGACTAGTAACTTAATGATTTCGAAACGAGACATATATGTAACGATTATCGTTGTAACGACATTTAACTGTATATACATCATACTGAGATATATTATATATCATAATATCATGATAATATAACAATTTAATATCTCATTTGTTATAATAAACAATGGGTTAACAACATTCAACAAGATCGTTAACCTAAAGGTTTTAAAACAATATTTACATGTAACGACTAACGATGACTTAACGACTCAGTTAAAATGTATATACATGTAGTGTTTTAATATGTATTCATACACTTTTGAAAGACTTCAAGACACTTATCAAAATACTTCTACTTAACAAAAATGCTTACAATTACATCCTCGTTCAGTTTCATCAACAATTCTACTCGTATGCACCCGTATTCGTACTCGTACAATACACAGCTTTTAGATGTATGTACTATTGGTATATACACTCCAATGATCAGCTCTTAGCAGCCCTTGTGAGTCACCTAACACATGTGGGAACCATCATTTGGCAACTAGCATGAAATATCTCATAAAATTACAAAAATATGAGTAATCATTCATGACTTATTTACATGAAAACAAAATTACATATCCTTTATATCTAATCCATACACCAACGACCAAAAACACCTACAAACACTTTAATTCTTCAATTTTCTTCATCTAATTGATCTCTCTCAAGTTCTATCTTCAATTTCTAAGTGTTCTTCATAAATTCCAAAAGTTCTAGTTTCATAAAATCAAGAATACTTTCAAGTTTGCTAGCTCACTTCCAATCTTGTAAGGTGATCATCCAACCTCAAGAAATCTTTGTTTCTTACAGTAGGTTATCATTCTAATACAAGGTAATAATCATATTCAAACTTTGGTTCAATTTCTATAACTATAACAATCTTATTTCAAGTGATGATCTTACTTGAACTTGTTTTCGTGTCATGATTCTGCTTCAAGAACTTCGAGCCATCCAAGGATCCATTGAAGCTAGATCCACTTTTCTCTTTTCCAGTAGGTTTATCCAAGGAACTTAAGGTAGTAATGATGTTCATAACATCATTCGATTCATACATATAAAGCTATCTTATTCGAAGGTTTAAACTTGTAATCACTAGAACATAGTTTAGTTAATTCTAAACTTGTTCGCAAATAAAAGTTAATCCTTCTAACTTGACTTTTAAAATCAACTAAACACATGTTCTATATCTATATGATATGCTAACTTAATGATTTAAAACCTGGAAACACGAAAAACACCGTAAAACCGGATTTACGCCGTCGTAGTAACACCGCGGGCTGTTTTGGGTTAGTTAATTAAAAACTATGATAAACTTTGATTTAAAAGTTGTTATTCTGGGAAAATGATTTTTATTATGAACATGAAACTATATCCAAAAATTATGGTTAAACTCAAAGTGAAAGTATGTTTTCTAAAATGGTCATCTAGACGTCGTTCTTTCGACTGAAATGACTAACTTTACAAAAACGACTTGTAACTTATTTTTCCGACTATAAACCTATACTTTTCTGTTTAGATTCATAAAATAGAGTTCAATATGAAACCATAGCAATTTGATTCACTCAAAACGGATTTAAAATGAAGAAGTTATGGGTAAAACAAGATTGGATAATTTTTCTCATTTTAGCTACGTGAAAATTGGTAACAAATCTATTCCAACCATAACTTAATCAACTTGTATTGTATATTATGTAATCTTGAGATACCATAGACACGTATACAATGTTTCGACCTATCATGTCGACACATCTATATATATTTCGGAACAACCATAGACACTCTATATGTGAATGTTGGAGTTAGCTATACAGGGTTGAGGTTGATTCCAAAATATATATAGTTTGAGTTGTGATCAATACTGAGATACGTATACACTGGGTCGTGGATTGATTCAAGATAATATTTATCGATTTATTTCTGTACATCTAACTGTGGACAACTAGTTGTAGGTTACTAACGAGGACAGCTGACTTAATAAACTTAAAACATCAAAATATATTAAAAGTGTTGTAAATATATTTTGAACATACTTTGATATATATGTATATATTGTTATAGGTTCGTGAATCAACCAGTGGCCAAGTCTTACTTCCCGACGAAGTAAAAATCTGTGAAAGTGAGTTATAGTCCCACTTTTAAAATCTAATATTTTTGGGATGAGAATACATGCAGGTTTTATAAATGATTTACAAAATAGACACAAGTACGTGAAACTACATTCTATGGTTGAATTATCGAAATCGAATATGCCCCTTTTTATCAAGTCTGGTAATCTAAGAATTAGGGAACAGACACCCTAATTGACGCGAATCCTAAAGATAGATCTATTGGGCCTAACAAACCCCATCCAAAGTACCGGATGCTTTAGTACTTCGAAATTTATATCATATCCGAAGGGTGTCCCGGAATGATGGGGATATTCTTATATATGCATCTTGTTATTGTCGGTTACCAGGTGTTCACCATATGAATGATTTTTATCTCTATGTATGGGATGTGTATTGAAATATGAAATCTTGTGGTCTATTGTTACGATTTGATATATATAGGTTAAACCTATAACTCACCAACATTTTTGTTGACGTTTTAAGCATGTTTATTCTCAGGTGATTATTAAGAGCTTCCGCTGTCGCATACTTAAATAAGGACAAGATTTGGAGTCCATGCTTGTATGATATTGTGTAAAAACTGCATTCAAGAAACTTATTTTGTTGTAACATATTTGTATTGTAAACCATTATGTAATGGTCGTGTGTAAACAGGATATTTTAGATTATCATTATTTGATAATCTACGTAAAGCTTTTTAAACCTTTATTGATGAAATAAAGGTTATGGTTTGTTTAAAAATGAATGCAGTCTTTGAAAAACGTCTCATATAGAGGTCAAAACCTCGCAACGAAATCAATTAATATGGAACGTTTTTAATCAATAAGAACGGGACATTTCAGTTGGTATCAGAGCGTTGGTCTTAGAGAACCAGAAAATTTGCATTAGTGTGTCTTATCGAGTTTGTTAGGATGCATTAGTGAGTCTGGACTTCGACCGTGTTTTCTTTAAAAATGATTGCTTAACATTTTTGTTGGAAACTATATATTTTTAACATATGAATATTATGTGATATATTAATCTCTTAACGTGTTTGATATTATGTGATAGATGTCTACCTCTAGAACAAGTCCCATTGACTCACCTAATAATAATGAAGAGTCAAATGTAAATTGGAATGATTTGTGGACTGATTCACAAGTTCCCGAAGAGGAACCGGAAGAAGAGTCGGAACCGGAAGAAGAATCGGAACCGGAAGAAGAATCGGAACCGGATGAAGAAATAGAACCGGTGGGGGAAATAATAAAACGGTTAAGTAAAAGAAAATCCTCAACCAACCGACCAAAGTTAATTATGGTCAATGGTGTTTCCGCCAAGGAAGCAAAATATTGGGAGGATTACCAATTCTCCGATGAATCGGATTTCGACGAGAATTCCGATGATGTTATAGAAATTACCCCAACTGAATTTAAAAAGGCAAAAGAAAATAATAAGGGAAAGGGCATAAAAATAGAGAAATCTAATTCCAACCCCGATGAACTTTATATGTATCGTCAACCCCCGAAGTCCTTAAGTTGTAACAATGACCCGGGAACCTCTAAACCACCAGGTTTTTCTAAACCAATGTGGACAACGACGGCTCGTATTAGGGGAACATCATATATCCCTAGAAACTTGGCAAAACGAACCAAAACCGAAGAAGAAGAAACGAGCGAGTCGGAATAAGATAGTTGTATTCGTGTGGTGTAATATATGGAATATAGTGTTCTTATGCTTTATGATATATGTAAAAATTGCTTGTATTAATAAGTATTTTTTTTATGAATCTAACTCTTGTCTATTTTACAGTTTAAAAACACAAAATGGATAGACAACCCAATATTTTAAGAGACCTACCCGGAGACATGATTGATGAAATCTTGTCTAGAGTCGGCCAGAATTCTTCGGCACAACTATTTAAGGCGAGATCAGTTTGTAAGACATTCGAAGAACGTTCCAAGAATGTCTTGGTTTATAAGAGACTTTCGTTTGAAAGATGGGGGATATCACATTGGGAAATCCATAAGTTACGATGTGTTTACTTTGACGCATATATTGCGGGGAACCCAAATGCTATTTTACGCAACGGGTTAAGAAATTATTTTGACTCAATATATCCGAATATTGGACTTCGTGATTTAGAAAAAGCGGCTAACATGCAACATAAAGAAGCATGTTATGCTTACGGATTAGTAATGTTCGCTTCTCACCAAAGTGAGAACAAGAACATCGGGCTACAACTATTAAACAAAACGTTTCCACAAGTGACGGAGTCGGTAATTGGGGTAAGAAATGAGGTTTTTAGATTATTACGGGACTGTTGGACATTACGTAACCCTCGTCCCTTTGATGACGTTACAACACGCTGTCTTATCAACGGCCATAACGGTTATGTTGCACAAGACCAAGGATGGGAAGTAGTCCTAGTAAAACCAGAATGCATGACTTGTTTCTGGACGTATGAATTACGTGTCTTTATTGCCTTTGCTGAACGACTTGTGTACTAGCTAGAATTGTCTTCACAACTATCTTGTATCAAAGTTATTGTGTGCTATATTTCATGCTTTATGTAAAATAAGCGGTATTGTAAGTTTGTAAAATATTGTATAAAAGTTTGAACGCGAAATATTATTATAATCAGTTTTTCATATAGAATTGTAGTAGTTGAATTGTATATTAGCTACTAAGTATGAACTTAACGGGTAGGTACTACCCGAATTTAAACTTATAAAACGCTAATATGAAGAAAAAGCTTTTATAAATGAGTTCATATTATGCTACGAAATACTATTAACTACTCTTAATATTCTATATGATTAACTTGTTCCATTTAACTATTTTGAAGGAAATGGCACCGACTACTCGACACACCGTGAATATGAATGAAGAGGAATTCCGTACTTTTCTAGCTTCAAACATAGCCGCAGTACAGGCTGCGCTACATACCAACAATAACCTTGGATCTAGCAGTACAGGAAATCGTGTAGGATGCACCTACAAAGAATTCACTGCCTGCAAACCTTTGGAATTTGATGGAACCGAAGGACCGATCGGATTGAAACGGTGGACCGAGAAGGTCGAATCGGTGTTTGCCATAAGTAAGTGTACTGAAGAGGACAAAGTAAAGTACGCTACGCATACCTTCACAGGTTCTGCGTTAACATGGTGGAATACCTATCTAGAGCAAGTGGGACAAGACGATGCGTACGCACTACCGTGGTCAGCATTCAAGCACTTGATGAACGAGAAGTACCGTCCCAGAACCGAGGTCAATAAGCTCAAGACAGAACTTAGAGGGTTACGAACCCAAGGATTTGATATTACCACGTACGAAAGACGATTCACAGAATTGTGCCTATTGTGTCCGGGAGCATTCGAAGATGACGAAGAGAAGATCGACGCGTTTGTGAAAGGATTACCGGAAAGAATCCAAGAAGATATAAGTTCACACGAGCCCGCCTCCATACAACAGGCATGTAGAATGGCTCACAAACTAGTGAACCAGATTGAAGAAAGAATTAAAGAACAGACTGCTGAAGAGGCCAATGTGAAGCAAGTCAAAAGAAAGTGGGAGGAAAACGGTGATAAGAATCACCAATACAACAGCAACAGCAATTACAACAATAATCGCAACAATTATCCCAACAATCGCAACATCAATCGCAACTACAACAAACGGCCCAACAACAACAACAACAACAACAACAGCAACTACAACAATCATCCCAACAACAATAATAACCGCAACAACAACAACAATCAGAAGCAGCTATGCCAAAGGTGTGAAAAGAATCACTCGGGGTTCTGCACCAAATTTTGCAACAAGTGTAAAAGAAATGGTCATAGCGCGGCGAAGTGTGAGGTCTACGGACCAGGGGTTAATAGAACGAAAGGAACAAATGGTGTCGGAACGAGTAATGGCGGAGCAAGTAGTGTCGGAGCAAGTTATGCCAATGTAGTTTGTTATAAATGTGGAAAACCGGGCCACATTATTAGAAATTGCCCGAACCAGGAGAACACGAATGGACAAGGCCGTGGAAGAGTTTTCAATATTAATGCGGCAGAGGCACAGGAAGACCCGGAGCTTGTTACGGGTACGTTTCTTATTGACAATAAATCTGCTTACGTTTTATTTGATTCGGGTGCGGATAGAAGCTATATGAGTAGAGATTTTTGTGCTAAATTAAGTTGTCCATTGACGCCTTTGGATAGTAAATTTTTACTCGAATTAGCAAATGGTAAATTAATTTCAGCAGATAATATATGTCGGAATCGAGAAATTAAACTGGTTAGCGAAACATTTAAGATTGATTTGATACCAGTAGAGTTAGGGAGTTTTGATGTGATAATCGGTATGGACTGGTTGAAAGAAGTGAAAGCGGAGATCGTTTGTTACAAAAATGCAATTCGCATTATACGAGAAAAAGGAAAACCCTTAATGGTGTACGGAGAAAAGGGCAACACGAAGCTACATCTTATTAGTAATTTGAAAGCACAAAAACTAATAAGAAAAGGTTGCTATGCTGTTCTAGCACACGTCGAGAAAGTACAAACTGAAGAAAAGAGCATCAATGATGTTCCCGTCGCAAAAGAATTTCCTGATGTATTTCCGAAAGAATTACCGGGATTACCCCCACATCGATCCGTTGAATTTCAAATAGATCTTGTACCAGGAGCTGCACCAATAGCTCGTGCTCCTTACAGACTCGCACCCAGCGAGATGAAAGAACTACAAAGCCAATTACAAGAACTTTTAGAGCGTGGTTTCATTCGACCAAGCACATCACCGTGGGGAGCTCCTGTTTTGTTTGTCAAGAAGAAAGATGGTACATTCAGGTTGTGTATCGACTACCGAGAGTTGAACAAACTTACCATCAAGAACCGCTACCCACTACCGAGAATCGATGACTTATTTGATCAACTACAAGGCTCGTCTGTTTATTCAAAGATTGACTTACGTTCCGGGTATCATCAAATGCGGGTGAAAGAAGATGATATTCCAAAGACTGCTTTCAGAACACGTTACGGTCATTACGAGTTTATGGTCATGCCGTTTGGTTTAACTAATGCACCAGCTGTGTTCATGGACCTTATGAACCGAGTGTGTGGACCATACCTTGACAAGTTTGTCATTGTTTTCATTGATGACATACTTATTTACTCAAAGAATGACCAAGAACACGGTGAACATTTGAGAAAGGTGTTAGAAGTATTGAGGAAGGAAGAATTGTACGCTAAGTTTTCAAAGTGTGCATTTTGGTTGGAAGAAGTTCAATTCCTCGGTCACATAGTGAACAAAGAAGGTATTAAGGTGGATCCGGCAAAGATAGAAACTGTTGAAAAGTGGGAAACCCCGAAAACTCCGAAACACATACGCCAGTTTTTAGGACTAGCTGGTTACTACAGAAGGTTCATCCAAGACTTTTCCAGAATAGCAAAACCCTTGACTGCATTAACGCATAAAGGGAAGAAATTTGAATGGAATGATGAACAAGAGAAAGCGTTTCAGTTATTGAAGAAAAAGCTAACTACGGCACCTATATTGTCATTGCCTGAAGGGAATGATGATTTTGTGATTTATTGTGACGCATCAAAGCAAGGTCTCGGTTGTGTATTAATGCAACGAACGAAGGTGATTGCTTATGCGTCTAGACAATTGAAGATTCACGAACAAAATTATACGACGCATGATTTGGAATTAGGCACGGTTGTTTTTGCATTAAAGACTTGGAGGCACTACTTATATGGGGTCAAAAGTATTATATATACCGACCACAAAAGTCTTCAACACATATTTAATCAGAAACAACTGAATATGAGGCAGCGTAGGTGGATTGAATTATTGAATGATTACGATTTTGAGATTCGTTACCACCCGGGGAAGGCAAATGTGGTAGCCGATGCCTTGAGCAGGAAGGATAGAGAACCCATTCGAGTAAAATCTATGAATATAATGATTCATAATAACCTTACTACTCAAATAAAGGAGGCGCAACAAGGAGTTTTAAAAGAGGGAAATTTAAAGGATGAAATACCCAAAGGATCGGAGAAGCATCTTAATATTCGGGAAGACGGAACCCGGTATAGGGCTGAAAGGATTTGGGTACCAAAATTTGGAGATATGAGAGAAATGGTACTTAGAGAAGCTCATAAAACCAGATACTCAATACATCCTGGAACGGGGAAGATGTACAAGGATCTCAAGAAACATTTTTGGTGGCCGGGTATGAAAGCCGATGTTGCTAAATACGTAGGAGAATGTTTGACGTGTTCTAAGGTCAAAGCTGAGCATCAGAAACCATCAGGTCTACTTCAACAACCCGAAATCCCGGAATGGAAATGGGAAAACATTACCATGGATTTCATCACTAAATTGCCAAGGACTGCAAGTGGTTTTGATACTATTTGGGTAATAGTTGATCGTCTCACCAAATCAGCACACTTCCTGCCAATAAGAGAAGATGACAAGATGGAGAAGTTAGCACGACTGTATTTGAAGGAAGTCGTCTCCAGACATGGAATACCAATCTCTATTATCTCTGATAGGGATGGCAGATTTATTTCAAGATTCTGGCAGACATTACAGCAAGCATTAGGAACTCGTCTAGACATGAGTACTGCCTATCATCCACAAACTGATGGGCAGAGCGAAAGGACGATACAAACGCTTGAAGACATGCTACGAGCATGTGTTATTGATTTCGGAAACAGTTGGGATCGACATCTACCGTTAGCAGAATTTTCCTACAACAACAGCTACCATTCAAGCATTGAGATGGCGCCATTTGAAGCACTTTATGGTAGAAAGTGCAGGTCTCCGATTTTTTGGAGTGAAGTGGGGGATAGACAGATTACGGGTCCGGAGATTATACAAGAAACTACCGAGAAGATCATCCAAATTCAACAACGGTTGAAAACCGCCCAAAGTCGACAAAAGAGCTACGCTGACATTAAAAGAAAAGATATAGAATTTGAAATTGGAGAGATGGTCATGCTTAAAGTTTCACCTTGGAAAGGCGTTGTTCGATTTGGTAAACGAGGGAAATTAAATCCAAGGTATATTGGACCATTCAAGATTATTGATCGTGTCGGACCAGTAGCTTACAGACTTGAGTTACCTCAACAACTCGCGGCTGTACATAACACTTTCCACGTCTCGAATTTGAAGAAATGTTTTGCTAAAGAAGATCTCACTATTCCGTTAGATGAAATCCAAATAAACGAAAAACTTCAATTCATCGAAGAACCCGTCGAAATAATGGATCGTGAGGTTAAAAGACTTAAGCAAAACAAGATACCAATTGTTAAGGTTCGATGGAATGCTCGTAGAGGACCCGAGTTCACCTGGGAGCGTGAAGATCAGATGAAGAAGAAATACCCGCATCTATTTCCAGAAGATTCGTCAACACCTTCAACAGCTTAAAAATTTCGGGACGAAATTTATTTAACGGGTAGGTACTGTAGTGACCCAAACTTTTCCATGTTTATATATATTAATTGAGATTGATATTTACATGATTAAATGTTTCCAACATGCTAAGCAATCAAACTTGTTAAGACTTGATTAATTGAAATATGTTTCATATAGACAATTGACCACCCAAGTTGACCGGTGATTCACGAACGTTAAAACTTGTAAAAACTATACGATGACATATATATGGTTATATATATAGTTAACATGTTTTTATTATAAGTATGTATCTCATTAGGTATTTTAACAATGAGTTATATACATAAAAATGAGACTATTAATTTAAGAAACTCGAAAACGATATATATAACGATTATCGTTATAACAACGTCTTACTAGGTACATATGAATCATATTAAGATATTGATACACTTGGTTAATTATGTTAAATGATAAGTAAATATATTATTAAGTGTATTAACAATGAAATACATATGTAAAAATAAGACTACTAACTTAATGATTTCGAAACGAGACATATATGTAACGATTATCGTTGTAACGACATTTAACTGTATATACATCATACTGAGATATATTATATATCATAATATCATGATAATATAACAATTTAATATCTCATTTGTTATAATAAACAATGGGTTAACAACATTCAACAAGATCGTTAACCTAAAGGTTTCAAAACAATATTTACATGTAACGACTAACGATGACTTAACGACTCAGTTAAAATGTATATACATGTAGTGTTTTAATATGTATTCATACACTTTTGAAAGACTTCAAGACACTTATCAAAATACTTCTACTTAACAAAAATGCTTACAATTACATCCTCGTTCAGTTTCATCAACAATTCTACTCGTATGCACCCGTATTCGTACTCGTACAATACACAGCTTTTAGATGTATGTACTATTGGTATATACACTCCAATGATCAGCTCTTAGCAGCCCTTGTGAGTCACCTAACACATGTGGGAACCATCATTTGGCAACTAGCATGAAATATCTCATAAAATTACAAAAATATGAGTAATCATTCATGACTTATTTACATGAAAACAAAATTACATATCCTTTATATCTAATCCATACACCAACGACCAAAAACACCTACAAACACTTTAATTCTTCAATTTTCTTCATCTAATTGATCTCTCTCAAGTTCTATCTTCAATTTCTAAGTGTTCTTCATAAATTCCAAAAGTTCTAGTTTCATAAAATCAAGAATACTTTCAAGTTTGCTAGCTCACTTCCAATCTTGTAAGGTGATCATCCAACCTCAAGAAATCTTTGTTTCTTACAGTAGGTTATCATTCTAATACAAGGTAATAATCATATTCAAACTTTGGTTCAATTTCTATAACTATAACAATCTTATTTCAAGTGATGATCTTACTTGAACTTGTTTTCGTGTCATGATTCTGCTTCAAGAACTTCGAGCCATCCAAGGATCCATTGAAGCTAGATCCACTTTTCTCTTTTCCAGTAGGTTTATCCAAGGAACTTAAGGTAGTAATGATGTTCATAACATCATTCGATTCATACATATAAAGCTATCTTATTCGAAGGTTTAAACTTGTAATCACTAGAACATAGTTTAGTTAATTCTAAACTTGTTCGCAAATAAAAGTTAATCCTTCTAACTTGACTTTTAAAATCAACTAAACACATGTTCTATATCTATATGATATGCTAACTTAATGATTTAAAACCTGGAAACACGAAAAACACCGTAAAACCGGATTTACGCCGTCGTAGTAACACCGCGGGCTGTTTTGGGTTAGTTAATTAAAAACTATGATAAACTTTGATTTAAAAGTTGTTATTCTGGGAAAATGATTTTTATTATGAACATGAAACTATATCCAAAAATTATGGTTAAACTCAAAGTGAAAGTATGTTTTCTAAAATGGTCATCTAGACGTCGTTCTTTCGACTGAAATGACTAACTTTACAAAAACGACTTGTAACTTATTTTTCCGACTATAAACCTATACTTTTCTGTTTAGATTCATAAAATAGAGTTCAATATGAAACCATAGCAATTTGATTCACTCAAAACGGATTTAAAATGAAGAAGTTATGGGTAAAACAAGATTGGATAATTTTTCTCATTTTAGCTACGTGAAAATTGGTAACAAATCTATTCCAACCATAACTTAATCAACTTGTATTGTATATTATGTAATCTTGAGATACCATAGACACGTATACAATGTTTCGACCTATCATGTCGACACATCTATATATATTTCGGAACAACCATAGACACTCTATATGTGAATGTTGGAGTTAGCTATACAGGGTTGAGGTTGATTCCAAAATATATATAGTTTGAGTTGTGATCAATACTGAGATACGTATACACTGGGTCGTGGATTGATTCAAGATAATATTTATCGATTTATTTCTGTACATCTAACTGTGGACAACTAGTTGTAGGTTACTAACGAGGACAGCTGACTTAATAAACTTAAAACATCAAAATATATTAAAAGTGTTGTAAATATATTTTGAACATACTTTGATATATATGTATATATTGTTATAGGTTCGTGAATCAACCAGTGGCCAAGTCTTACTTCCCGACGAAGTAAAAATCTGTGAAAGTGAGTTATAGTCCCACTTTTAAAATCTAATATTTTTGGGATGAGAATACATGCAGGTTTTATAAATGATTTACAAAATAGACACAAGTACGTGAAACTACATTCTATGGTTGAATTATCGAAATCGAATATGCCCCTTTTTATTAAGTCTGGTAATCTAAGAATTAGGGAACAGACACCCTAATTGACGCGAATCCTAAAGATAGATCTATTGGGCCTAACAAACCCCATCCAAAGTACCGGATGCTTTAGTACTTCGAAATTTATATCATATCCGAAGGGTGTCCCGGAATGATGGGGATATTCTTATATATGCATCTTGTTATTGTCGGTTACCAGGTGTTCACCATATGAATGATTTTTATCTCTATGTATGGGATGTGTATTGAAATATGAAATCTTGTGGTCTATTGTTACGATTTGATATATATAGGTTAAACCTATAACTCACCAACATTTTTGTTGACGTTTTAAGCATGTTTATTCTCAGGTGATTATTAAGAGCTTCCGCTGTCGCATACTTAAATAAGGACAAGATTTGGAGTCCATGCTTGTATGATATTGTGTAAAAACTGCATTCAAGAAACTTATTTTGTTGTAACATATTTGTATTGTAAACCATTATGTAATGGTCGTGTGTAAACAGGATATTTTAGATTATCATTATTTGATAATCTACGTAAAGCTTTTTAAACCTTTATTGATGAAATAAAGGTTATGGTTTGTTTAAAAATGAATGCAGTCTTTGAAAAACGTCTCATATAGAGGTCAAAACCTCGCAACGAAATCAATTAATATGGAACGTTTTTAATCAATAAGAACGGGACATTTCATAAGTTTTCCGGAATAACCCTTCACCGGTGTTTGCAAATTGTTTTTGTGGGTTTAGTGGGTTTTAGATTTGAAAATTTTAGCTCAAAACTTGCGGTTTTGTGTCACCCACTTGCTAACCTTGTATTGGGAAAGCAACACGTCCAATATACTTGCTCCGTATATTACCTTTCGATAAACTACCATCCGGTTGTAAAGGAAAGTGTTGAACAAGCAACTGTTAAGGCAATGTCCCCTGGCATGCTTTTAATTATGGTCTATAACGTGTCGGACGCAATTACTATCCTTTGTAGGAGCAATAGTAAAGCTCACCCTTATAATTTTTTGGTCTAGCACAAGGTCCTGTCTTCGACCATGCTATGCAACCACCGTTCTTACAGTTGACACCCGAATTGGTTCAGGTGACCTAATGAATTCCAGGTGAATTCCTAGGATTTTACGTTCAATGGTAATGAACGCATTGAAAATGGGTTTTCAGAAAACAAATTGGTTTGTAATTTTGATCAAAATATTTTCTCGTTCAAGCTCGAGTTTAGATATCATCGAATTCCATGAGTTTGTAATTCTCAATCTTTAAGGTCAATCTCTAGGATTGAGTAATATCAGGCTTAAATGCTGATTTTTAATCTTCAAGGAGATTATCCTTTCTGGGGATCTGATTCATTAGCCTTATCAAGCTAATTTGCACGGCATCCTCCCCATTTTACAAGATAGATCCTCTCATGGTTAGGATAAGTCTGACCACTTGGCGACCTTGTTTGATGCTGAGGTCCGTGAATTTCCTCCTGATTTTAGTGATGACTTTTCTAGATTTTTCATCAACCTACTACTGGTCTGGACGAAAACTTCCTGACCTAAATCAAGAAGCGCGTGTCTTTTTCGGAAGACTTTACTTCCTTTTCATGATGGAATTGATTCATCGTGTAGATCCATCTTTCTTAAAGTAAATCGGGTAAAACTTTTTAGTTTAGTCCAAAGCAAAAGTATTTTCAGTTATTTGTTACAGAAAAATGTGACATATGTTTAAGATAACTTGGTAAATTTTCCCACACCTGGCTTTTATTTTCTTTTTTATTGTCCTCTATTCCATTTTAAATGAATTCTAACATTTTGGTTTGTTTCTCAATTTATGTCCTTTCCAAGGTAACAATAATTTTGGTGTTATCACCTAGTTTTATCGTTCATAAATATGTATAAACATGATTTTGAGTTCATTTAATTGAAAATTTTGAAAAATTTTACTAGAATTGGGTAGTCAGTATATAAGACTATGGCTGTTCTTTATTATCAGAGAGCACTAGATTCTAATACAACTACTGCTTTACTAGTATTTCTAATGATAACCAAGTGTATAAAGTAAAAATTTTTAAAATTCCGAAATAATTTAACCCCTGCCCACACTTAAGATCTTGCAATGCCCTCATTTGCAAGAAATCAGTAACAATTTAAATTATTGAGGGTGATTAACGTAGAAAAATGATTAAATTTTACCAAAGTTTTCAAACATATTGGATTTTTTTTTAATAATCTTTAACTTATAAAACAATTAAGTAATTAATTTTAAAATTTTGTTTCCCTTGTTATTTGGGACGAGGTCGTTTTAGAACGATGTCCTAGTCCGTCCCTCGACAACATTTTAAAATTTGTCAATTTAAAGCGCGGTTTTAAAAGCAAAGATTTATGGGTTTTTTTTAATGTTTTTGGCATACTTTAATTCAATAAGATTAAAAATAATGATAATAAAAGTTCTCGTCCCTCCCTCGGGTAAAGCAATTTCGGTTCAAAGACCTAGTCTTCAACTCACGACGAATTTTAAAAATCATATTTTTAACTTAATGAAATAAAGTAAATTTTTGTTTTTAAATTCACACCAAACTTAAATTTAAAATGCATAAAATTAAAAATTCATATTATTAAAAATTCACACCAAACTTAAATTATATTTTTGTTTTTATACATACAAACTTATATTAATTTTTCAAATATTTACAATTTTAAATAAGTTTACAATATCAGTTTAAGATTTATATATTAATTTTAAAAACATGGTAAAAATAAAATTAAAAATCTTTTTGGCTTTTATCCCACTTTAATCAATCAAATATTATCAAAAATATGCGCCCCTCTTTTCGATAAAGTAATTTCGGTTCCATGACCTAATTTAACTCATGACGAATTTTTGAAATATTTTGGGTTGATTGATTAAAGATATTTATACCTTAAGAATAAACGTTACATTTCGCAGTGATGTAATAAATTTTTGTATGATATCAATAATTTCGGTCGCAAGACCTAATTTCATCGAATACCAATTTAATACTTTATAGCGAACAAATTAGCGTTTATTATCAAAAGGTTAAAAATAAAAATAAAAATAAAAACTGTACAAACTTACCTGTGAAATATATTTCTTAGTGATATGCTCTAGCCCACTCATAAGATAGTTGGACTAATTGATTTTCCATGGCTACATAGGCGTAACCTCGAGCATTTAATGTTTTTTCTTCTAAACATATGAACGGTCCATCTCTGCATAAAGTAACAAATTCGGTGTTTGAATAGGTTTGATTATTTGAACATTTACCTTCGTGTGACCATTTTCCGCATTTGTGACATCTTTCAAGGTGTCGTGCTCTTCTTTTCGCTGCGGATTTTGATTTTCCTTTACCAAATTGTAACTTATTATCTTCGCATCTGGATTCTTTTCTTACTCCGTCCAATTTTTCTCTGATTACTGATACCAGTTCACTCGGAAGTGTGCCATTATTACGTTTAGTAATCAAAGCGTGTAGCATTAGACCATGGTTTAGTTCACAGGAAGTCTTCATTTCGTAAAAACTAAAAAAAAAAAATAAAAATTCAGAATGGGAGGAGAAGACTAGTTCTTTAGGGTCTGCTAGGGAAAGACCATTCGGGTTCCATTTTCGGGAACTACACGAAAATAGAAAATCTAACTCTAACAGAAATATATATAATCCTTTAAGGACTTGATTCTCCCCACACTTAGTTAGCTGTGGTATCGAAATTGTGATTAACTTCGTTGTTGACTTCCATCGGACTATCTATGTAGTGTTTAACTCTGTGACCATTAACTTTAAATTCAATCCCATTTGAATTTATTAATTCTATCATTCCGTATGAGAAAACTCTTTTGACTATGAATGGTCCAGACCATCTTGATTTCAATTTTCCAGGAAATAGCTTGAATCGTTAATTGAAAAGAAGAACTTTGTCTCCTTCTTTAAATTCTTTTGAACTTCTGATTCTTTTATCATGCCATTTCTTCGTTCTTTCTTTATAGATTAACGAATTTTCGTATGCTTCATGTCTTAATTCTTCTAATTCGTTTAATTGATTTAACCGTAGACGTCCAGCTTCATGTAAATCAAGATTACATGTCTTCAAAGCCCAAAATGCTTTGTGTTCAATTTCTACTGGAAGATGACATGTTTTTCCGTAAACGAGTCTAAAAGGTGTGGTTCCAATTGGAGTTTTGTAGGCTGTTCTAAAAGTCCAGAGTGCATCCTCCAATTTTATGGACCATTCCTTTGGATTTGATCCTACGGTTTTCTCTAGAATACGTTTTAAAGCTCGGTTGGTATTTTCAACTTGTCCACTTGTTTGTGGATGATATGCAGTGGAGATTTTATGAGTTACTCCATATCTTTTAAGAACTTTCTCAAGTTGATTATTACAAAAATGAGTTCCCCGATCACTTATTAAAGCTTTCGGTGTTCCAAACCTTGCAAAAAGACGTTTTAAAAAGTTGACTACAACTCGTGCGTCATAAGTTGGGAGAGCTTGTGCATCCGCCCATTTAGATACATAATCAATGGCTACGAGAATATAGAGATTATTATGAGATTTTGGAAATGGACCCATAAAGTCAATACCCCAAATGTCAAATACTTCACATACTTGAATGACATTTTGTGGCATTTCGTCACGTTGACTTATTTTTCCGGCCCTTTGACAAGCATCACAGGATTTGCAAAGAAGGTGTGCGTCTTTGTAAATTGTAGCCTAATAGAATCCAGCATCATAAACTTTTCTTGCTGTTAGTTGAGGCCCATAATGCCCTCCTGTTGGTCCTGTGTGACAATGGTTTAAGATTTTACTAGCTTCATTTCCAAATACACATCGGCGTATTATTCCATCGAGACAACTTCTAAACAGATGTGGATCTTCCCAGAAATAGTGTTTTATATCACTAAAGAATTTCTTTCATTTTTGGTACGACAATCCTTTTTCAAGGAATCCACAAACTAAGTAGTTTGCATAGTCTGCAAACCATGGAATTTCATTATGATCTATCTTCAATAGATATTCATCAGGAAAGTTGTCTTGTATGGCCGATTCATTTAGAACTTCTAATTCAGGATTTTCAAGACGAGAAAGATGATCAGCGGCGAGATTTTCTGCTCCTTTTTTATCTCGGATTTCAATATCGAATTCTTGTAAGAGTAAGATCCAACGGATTAATCTTGGTTTAGCATCTTGTTTTGAAAATAGGTATCTAAGAGCAGAATGGTCGGTATAGACCACCGTTTTTGCTAGAACAAGATATGAACGAAATTTGTCAAAAGCAAAGACAATAGCAAGGAGTTCTTTTTCAGTAGTTGTGTAGTTCATTTGTGCTCCTTGTAACGTCTTACTAGCATAATAAATAGGTTGAAATCGTTTTTCAATCCTTTGTCCTAAAACGGCTCCCATTGCAAAATCACTTGCATTGCACATTAGTTCAAACGGTAGATTCCAATTTGGTATTATCATGATCGGTGCATTAGTGAGTTTCTCTTTAAGAATATTAAAATATTTGATACATTCCTCTGAAAAGATGAATGGAGCATCCTTTTCTAGGAGTTTATTCATAGGAGTGGCAATTTTAGAAAAATCTTTAATGAAACGTCGGTAAAAACCGGCATGCCCTAGAAAACTCCTAACTCCTCTAACATTGGTGGGATGTGGAAGTTTAGCAATTACATCTACTTTAGCTCTATCCACTTCAATTCCTTCCTTTGAAATTTTATGTCCAAGAACGATGCCTTCTTTAACCATGAAATGGCATTTCTCCCAATTAAGAACTAGATTTGATTGTTCGCATCTAATAAGCATTCGTTCAAGATTAGCTAGACATGATTCAAATGTATCACCGAAGACTGAAAAGTCATCCATGAAAACTTCCATGCATTCTTCTATCATGTCGTGAAAAATCGCCATCATGCACCTTTGAAAGGTTGCAGGGGCGTTGCAAAGTCCAAATGGCATGCGTTTGTAAGCAAAAGTACCATAAGGGCACGTGAATGTGGTTTTCTCTTGGTCTTCGGGTGCTATTAGAATTTGAAAATATCCGGAAAAACCATCAAGAAAACAATAGTAACTATTTCCGGCTAATCTTTCCAACATTTGATCAATGAAAGGTAAGGGAAAGTGATCTTTTCTGGTGGCGTCATTTAATTTTCTATAATCAATACATACACGCCATCCTGTTACAGTCCTAGTCGGAATAAGCTCATTTTTCTCATTTATGATGATAGTCATGCCACCCTTCTTAGGCACGCATTGAACTAGGCTTACCCATGGACTATCAGAGATTAGATAAATTAAAACTACATCTAGCATTTTAATAATTTCTTTCTTAACAACATCTTGCATATTAGGATTTAGTCTTCGTTGGCGTTGCACATACGTTTTATGACCTTCTTCCATAAGGATTTTATATGTGCAATACGAAGGACTTATTCCTTTAATGTCATGAATCTTCCATGCAATGGCTGGTTTATGAGCTTTCAACACAGAAATGAGTTGAGATTTTTCATTTTCAGTAAGAGAAGACGATATTATTACAGGTAATTCAAATTCACCATGTAAATTAGCGTATTCCAAATGGTTTGGAAGTGGCTTTAACTCTAATGTCGGAGGTTCTTCTATTGATGATTTATATCGATATCTGTCTTCTTCTTTTAATATTTGAATTTCTTCTGTTGTTGGTTCATATCCATTAGCCATTAGTGTAGCTAACATTTCAGTTTCATCAATTGGTTCAGTTCCTTCTCTTAAAGAACATTCTCCTGTTCCTTGTAATTCTGGAAATTCTTCTAACAATTCTGCATGTGAATCTATAGTTTGAATATAATAACATGTATCATCTGCAGATTGCGGTTGTTGCATAGCTCTATCAACTGAAAAGGTAACACTCTCGTTCTCTATACTTAGGGTCAGTTTCTTACCAAACACGTCTATCATTGCTTTAGCCGTGTTTAAGAATGGTCTTCCTAATATGAGAGGAACTTGAGAATCTTCTTCCATGTCCAGAACAACAAAATCTACTGGAAATACTAAAGTACCAACTTTAACTAGCATGTTCTCCATTATCCCTCTAGGATATTTTATTGATCGATTAGCTAGTTGTATGCTTATTCGTGTTGGTTTCAATTCTCCAAGGTCTAGTTTAGTGTATAGTGAATACGGCATTAAATTTATACTAGCACCTAAGTCTGCCAATGCTTCTATTGAACTAAGACTACCCAGAAAACATGGAATTGTGAAACTTCCTGGATCAGATAATTTTTCTGGTATCTTATTCAACATCACTGCTGAACAATTAGCATTCATAGTAACAGCCGAGAGTTCTTTCATTTTCTTTCTATTCGAGATTAGTTCTTTCAGAAATTTAGCATATCTAGGCATTCCTGAAATCACATCAATGAAAGGAAGATTTACATTTATTTGTTTAAACATATCCAAGAATTTGGATTGCTCGGCTTTAAGTTTCTCTTTTTTCATTTTACTCGGGTAAGGAAGTGGTGGTTGGTATGGTTTAACATAAGGTTTAGCCTTAACTGTGTTATCTTCATTAACCTTTTCAACTACCGGTTCTTTTTCCTTATCTTGTTCAGGTTGTGGTTCTTGTGGAGTAGGAATAGCTTTCTCAGAAATTACAGGTATTTCAGGTGGTTTAAGTGTTGTACCACTTCTTGTGGTAATAGCTTTAGCTGTTTCATTTCGGGGGTTAGCATTTGTATCACTAGGTAAACTTCCCGGTTTTCTTTCACCTATTAACCTTGCTAGGTTACTTACTTCTTGTTCCAAATTTTGAATAGAAGCTTGTTGATTTCTAATGCTTGATCATTTTGTTCATTGGTTTGTTTCTGAGATGTGAAAAACTCTGTTTGAGATTCAACTAGCTTCGTCATCATATCTTCTAAATTCGGCTTTTTATCATCGGTTTGTGGTGGTTTGTTTTGAAAATTAGGTCTTTGCTGGTTGTAAGTATTGTTGGATACTTGTTGATTACTAGGACCTTGTTGGTTGTTGTATGGAACATTTCGGTTATAATTCTGGTTTTGATTGTAAATTGGTCTTGGCGGTTGATAATTATTCTGATAATTATTTCCAGGCCTTTGGTTTATGTATGAAATATTCTCTCTTTGTTCCATTGTTAGTTCAATACTGAGACAATCTTTTGTCAAATGTGGTCCTCCACACTGCTCACAACTAATTCGTATTGAGTGAATATCTTTAGTCATCTTTTCCATTCGTCTCTCGACAGCATCTATCTTTGCGGAAATGGAATCTAAGTCATGGCTAGAATCGGCTCTAGCTGCTTTAGATGATCTAACGATATCTTTTTCTTTGTGCCACTCATGTGAGTGGGAAGCAGTGTTATCAATAATTTTGTAAGCATTAGTTTCTGTTTTCTTCATAATAGAACCACCAGCTGCTATATCGATGTCTTTCCTTGTAGTGGTGTCGCATCCTTGGTAGAATATTTGTACTATTTGACAAGTGTCTAAACCATGTTGCGGACATCCTCTTAATAACTTTCCAAATCTAGTCCACGCCTCATATAGAGTTTCATTCGGTTTCTGTGTGAATGTAACAATTTCTCCTTGAATTCTTACGGCTTTAGATGCCGGAAAGAATTGTTTAAGAAATTTTTCAACTAAAACGTCCCATGTATCAATCGCCCCTTCAGGTAACGATTCCAACCAATCTTTGGCTTCTCCCTTTAAAGTCCAAGGAAATAACATGAGATATATCTGTTCATCCTCAACTTCTCGGATTTTAAATAGTGTGCAGATCCTATTAAAGGTACGAAGATGTTCATTTGGATCTTCCTCTGGCGCACCACTAAATTGGCATTGATTAGTCACCATATGTAGAATTTGTCCTTTGATTTCATAATCTGGCACATTAATGTCAGAATGAGTAATTGCGTGACCTTGGCCAGTGCGTTTAGCTCGCATTCGGTCTTCCATACTTAAAGGTTCCAGATTTTCCATGATTGAATTTGTTGAATCTGAATCACTAGAGGATTCTGATTTAATGGTTCGTTCCTCAACAATCTCTGTTTGAATGATTGGTGGTTCCGGAGGAAAAATTAATGGTTCAGGATCTATGAATTGTCCCTGAATATTCTCTGGATTCTCAATTGTGAGGTCGGGTTCAAAAAATGGAGTATCGAAAATTTGAATTGGAGTACTTGGTCGACTGAATGACGATTCTAAAGAAAAATCAACGGCGACAATATTTGCTAGATTTCTTGATCGAGTTACAGGTGGTGAACGTACAAAAGGTGGTGAACGTCTTGCTCGGTGCATTCACTGAATATCCTATTAGTTTTTAAAATTAAAGAAAAATTATATAAGTAATCCAATTAATCGACTTTTCTGATTTTGCCCACGTTTCGAATAGCCAAAAGATGCAGCAGAGGGGCAGGATTCGTTTGGTCTCAATATAATTGAGTACTGTTTGGCTCCAATAACCCGGTCCACGTACAAATCCAACTATTACTACGAACCAGAAAATTTTGATGTCTATCAATTTAACCACTTAAAATAAATTTTCGTAATTTAAAGAAATTTAGATAAGAAGTAGAATAAAAATCTGTCCTAAAAACTAGGATGGCGAGAAATAAGAAAGAAAAAGAGCGCGTCGAAAAAGGTCGAAAAAGAAAAGGGTTGAAAAATAAAAGGCGTCGAAAAATGAGAAAGAAAAAGAGTGACTTATAAAACTTTAAAACACTCGACTAACCCAACCTTATTACTATCACTAACTTAAAATTAAAATTGCAAATTGAGATTACTAATTGGAGTGATAATTGATATATAGGTAAAAGGCGTCGAAAAATAAAAATAAGTAAGCAGCGCGTCAAAACTTAAAAAGGAACTAAAAACTAAAAAATTAAAAGTTGCGTCTAAAAATATTAAAGCTTACAAGTAAAACTATATCCCAAATGGCAATATCTTAAAAAGGTACTAAAACTTAAAAAAGCGTCGCAAAATTCTAGAGCACCTAGATCTTAGTCAAAAGAGAAAGCACTTAAGGGATTTTATGGCAAAGTCTAAAAATCTAGAAATAAAAAAAAACTAAGGCAAAAACTATGACTTAAAACTAAATATGAGCGAAAAATACAAAAAATTACGCTAAAACAATTAAAAAGGGACAAAATATAAAAATATACTAAAAGTTGTAAAAAGTACAATTTTTATAAAAATATTATTTTTATATTATTTATTTATTAAAACTATTAATTTTACAATTTAATTAAACTAATTAAACTAAATATATAAAATAATTAAAACTGAACTAAATTAATTAATTAACAAAACCTAATTAGGGTTTTTAAATAAATAATAATAATAATTACACGTAATTAATGCAGAATTAGGGCTTCTGCTCGTGTCAGGGTGGCTCCGCGAGTTGCGGTGCCACGTACCAGAAAACCCCGCGAGTCGCGGAGGTTAAAATTTTAAATGCACAAATATCGTTCGACAGGTTCTGTAGTTTTTTTTAAATTATATTTTATATATTTTTCTGTTTTTAATAATTATATAAAATATAATAAATAAAAACTTATATTTTAAAAACTAAAATAAAAAAATAGAAATACTTTATAATTTTATAAATAAAAATCTTAAAAATAGATTTATATATATATATTTTTTAATTTTATATTGATTTTTTTAAATAAATACGAAATATTTAAATAAAACTTATATTTTTTTTAACACTAAAATAAAAATAAAGAAACTTTATAAAACTTTTAACAAACTTTTAAAAATATATAAATTTTTGTTTTTCTTTTTATATTTTTGAATTTTTAAAACGTATTTTTACAAAAGCGTATTTTTTTATAAAAGTAAACTAAAAATAAAAATCCTTTTTTTTTATATATAGCGTTGCGCTTCCGGCGTTTAAGCAAGAAATTGAGTTCCCCGGCAGCGGCGCCAAAAATACTTGATGTTATGCGAGGTGTATATGAAATAGCTTATATTTTACTAGGAAAAACTATTAAATACGATACAATTTTACACAAGATATTTATTTATTTATAGAATGGATATACTTAAACCTTGCTACAACACTTATAGGCAGTGTACCTAATCATACAGTAGTGTAGTTTTTAGTAAGTCTGGTTCGTTCCACAGGGAAAATCTTTAAACAAAGCTTAACGCTATATTAGTTTAATTTATAAAAATACAAATATATATATAAGTAATATTATTATTATAAAAGGGGGGTTTTTACCGTTTAATGACCGGTTTGTCGATTTTAAAACTTTAGTCGCAGTTAAAACCTAATGTAAAATATTAAAAATAAATACAAGACTTAATTTAAAGCGTAAAGTAAATAACGATAATGAAATTGCGATAAATGAAAGTGCGATAAAATAAAAGTGCAATAATTAAAAAGTACGATAATTAAAAGTGCAATTAAATACAATAACAATAAATAAAAGTACGATAATTAGAAGTGCAATTAAATATAAAATAAAGGAAATTAAATATGAAATAAAAGAATTATGCTTATTTAAACTTCCGTAATCATGATGTTTGACGTGTTGATTTTAGTTTTATGCCCATGGGTTAATTGTCCTTTGTCCTGGATTTTTTAATATGTCCGTCTGGTTTTTGTCCATAACAGTCCATCAGTCATAAATATAAAGTGCGAGTGTCCTCATCAAATTATCCTTATACCTGAAGTCAAATATTCCAACTAATTGGGGACTTAAACTGTAACAAGGTTTTATTACTTTGTTTAATAATTACACCAGGTTATCGACTGCGTGTAACCCAAGGTTTTAATACTTTGTTATCAATTATGCCAAGTGTCCTTGTACATAATTTCACCCCTGTTTTAATAATTCTAGTGGCTATTAATCCATTCCCGTGTCCGGTTAAATGAACGATTATTCGTACATATAAATACCCCTCCCATCGTGTCTGATCGAGTGTATATGGTTATTTATAGGGACGTCCAATTGTAAATCTTTATATTAAAATTAACAAACTATCATTTATTTAAACAAATATAAAGCCCATTAATAGCCCATAGTCTAATTTCCACAAGTGTCGTTCTTTTGTCCAAACCTCAATTATGGTACAAAGCCCAATTACCCAATTTTAATAATTAGCCCAACATCATGATTACTTCGGCATTAAATAAGCATAATAATAACTCAGCTACGAGACATTAAATTAAAAAGGTTGAACATAACTTACAATGATTAAAAATAGCGTAGCGTTACACAGACAGAATTTCGACTTACACCATTACAACATTCGCTAACATACCCTTATTATTAGGATTTAAAATTAAAATTAAAATAAAAATATAAATAAATAAATAAATATATATATATATATATATATATATATATATATATATATATATATATATATACATACGTTTACATATAGATAGAGAGATTGATTGATGGATGGATATATAAAATGATCAAAATGCGTTAGCTTTTATAGCCATTTTTTTCCAGGGTATCTCCGCGAGTCGCGGAGTTCGTAAACCCAGCTCACACAAGTTTGGATCCTAGTCTTCCGACGGTTTTAATATATAAATATAATATATATATAATTTATATAATTAATTATATATTATATTATATTTATATACATAGTTAACTTGTAATTTTTAGTCCGTTGCGTCGAGCGTTGAGAGTTGACTCTGGTCCCAGTTCCGGATTTTCGAACGTCCTTGCGTACAATTTAATATCTTGTACTTTGCGTTTTGAATCTTGTACTCTTGTAATTTTGAGACGTTTCTTATCAATAATTGGAACCTCTTTGATTGTATTTTGTACTTTTGAGCTTTTTGGTCGTTTGCGTCTTCAATTCGTCGAATCTGTCTTTTGTCTTCACCTTTTATTATTTAAACGAATATCACTTGTAAATAGAACAATTGCAACTAAAAGCTTGTCTTTCTTGAGGGATAATGCGATGAAATATATGTTTGTTTTTAGCATTATCATTGGCTCACTTTGCTGATTCGTGGAACATTTTCCACCAACTTTATAAGCGCCCGATTAGTGTGGGGAAAGTTAAACCCCACTAAGGAAAATTTACATGTGGTTGAGTCAAGCTTATGACTCATTAATAAATAAGCATGTTTTGTGTTATGTTTCTTATGTTGGCCTTCTATGAGTAGTGTTTGAAGAGCGCATGCTGATCTTCACGCTCGTCCTTTCACATGTTCGCTTATAAAATATGGTGATGTTCTCGCTTCCTTTTACTTTTTGAATTTTTTTTTTTTGTCTTCCTTTATTTTATCATTGTAGTATAAGTACAAGCAAGTGAGGACATTCCATGATTTTATGTGTGGGGGAGGGAAGTGAATTCTTCACTTAATTAAATACCAAGATAAATTTTTTAAAATAGTGAAGAAAATACTAATAAAATTTGATACTCCATTAAAATGGTGAAATTTTAAATATTTATTCTTTTATTTTTTTAAGTCTTGTCCTGTTGCAAATACTATTAGCCTAAATTTTTGGAAGTATAAATTCTTAATCTAACTTATGTCTTCTCATTAATCTAATCTTAAAGCTAATAGAAATACTCTCAACTTTGAGATCGGAATACTTGTTTAAAATAGGAAGTAAACGCTAAAAATTGTGAAACGATTGCATACTTATAGCCACTACCATATGGCATAATAAGCATGGATCACTGAGACAGCAAAAGAGTCCCAATGAGGGATAACTTAGAAAATTGCTAAATGTAACGCTAATACTAAGCATTAAAGCAAGAAATGAAAAGAAAAAGAGCCCAATGAAGGCTAATAAGAGTTATGAGAGCGAGAGAAAAGAGTTCCAATGAGAACCACAGACTTTTATAAGCTCTAGTTTGAAAATAAAAGTGTCCAGTGATGGCAAACTTTTTTTGTATAAATCTGGATTAATGAACATTAGGACCACTTGTACTCCTTGGTCTGGTTCAGACTAGTTCTTATAATAATAACTACACTTTAATGATTAGATATCTTTTTGACTTTGCATTTTGCTTCCGCTTTTACATCCATTTTATATCCCGTGTCATGACCATCCCGATAAACTAAATTCCGATATAAATTACCCATTTAATATTTCTCTTGATACATTACCGAGGTGAAAATGATAAATAAGTGTTAGTCTTTCAAAAGATTTTGAAGATAATTTTCGGTTGAAAACACAAGATTAAGCAAAGTATTGTCAAAATATCACATTAAATACTATGTTTGATAAAAATACATAAGGGAGTATATATTTAAAATATTTAAATCTTTATTTGCTTGAGGACAAGCAAAGTTTAACTGTGGGGAATTTGATAACTCCTAAATTATACATATTTTTAGACACATTTTTAGGAGTTATCTTCGTATTTTAAGATCATTTTAAGTACTTTAACATACAAACATTAATAAAATCAAAATAAATGTATTTGGACGTTACCTAGCTTAATTTATATGTTTTTAGTCAATATCATGAATTATTGATGCTTTATTATGTTAATGTTGTATATAGGATCAAATGCGAGAAATTAGTGCAAAATGAGCTAAATATAAAAGAAATTCTGAACACATTTGAGAAATCTGCGCGGTGTTACAGTTTTGGCCATATCTTGAGCATCCGGACTCCGTTTAAGGCGAGCCACCTGTCAAAATGACTGCGAGAGAAAAATATACACGTTGATGCAGTTAGCCACTGGCTTTAGGAAAGCGTCAGCCACCGGCTAATCCATTGAATCCGGCGGCTTAGGGTCAAAAAAGTCAAAGTTTGCTGGCTAAGTTTTCCTTGCTCCCCAAGCACCATAGCCACCGGCTAGACATTTTTAGTTGCGGCTTGGGCCTATTTTTGAAAAATTCTTGTTCCAGAAGTTCTGTTTCGTGTACTTCAAGCCAAAGTCATCAAAGTCGCCGGCTAAGGTGTCGGTTTTCGAATATTATCAATAGTGGCCGAATTATTCAGTGTTTAGTGTACTTTTCCATTCCATTCTCTCAAGTTACGAATATTTTATGCTTTAGGGTTAGATTTTAGTCTTTATACTCTTTGTAATCAAGATTATTCAAGTTTCTTTCCTTTATTCAAGGTATTATGCCTTTTAATTCTTATTTACTTTTTCATTTATGTCATTATTTACTATTAATTGTTCTGTTCGTCTCAAACTATGAACTAAACGTACATAGTGGTTACTTGTACAAAAACTTTAACATCGGGAATTTAATATGATGCCGCCGGCTGAGTTATCCAAGCCGTCAGCTGGATCATTTCAAGCCGCCAGCTCGGACTTCGTGCTTCGAATTATGCAGTTTCTGGTTTTTCCAGAACTATATAATTATGTTTCTCTAATGAATATTTATTCTATTTGAATCTACCATGATTACAATTTTTATTTGCATGCTTAATGATTAAGTAATAAGAGTTAGGATATGTTGAGTCCCTAAAATAATTAAGGATTTAATGATTACAAAACAGCAATTATGTACGGTAGAATGTCATGTGCAACCACCATAGGTTTATTTATGTATAGAAAGCATTTGTTGCTGTGTCAAGTGTTCTCATATGATGCCTGGTCTACCAGCACAAGGTAGACAATATTCTTCATTATAGCACAAGATGAGTGCCCAGCAAATCATGAAGATCAAGTGAATCTGTATAGATAAACAAGCATAGCTGGTAGCAGCATACAACACTTAGATAGCTATGCTCCATTATAAGCATTGTAGTTTCCTGAGTGGTCAACATCAAGTGTACTATTCAACAGAAGTCGAAGACAAAGTTAAACAGAAAAGGACACGTGTCGGCGGCTGACAAGTAACCTTACAAAACCACGTGGGAATGCAGAAGTTTAACGCATGTGCAAACATGTGTAATACTTTGTCAACTCCTAGGAAACCCAGCATTCTATTTGTTTATTCAAATAGTGGTGCCAAACCGAATTGGGGTGTTCCTGCAAATAGCTATCAAAGAGAAAAGAATAGAAGTATCCACTATTGTAATACTTAGTGGTGTGGGTTTATTTAATTAGAGTCCAAACGTGTAATAGCTTAAGATATCCTCTCTAGCTATAACTTAGATGTAATCTGTAATTAACCAACTGTTGTTCCGCCAAGAATAGTTGTGATTCTTTGTGATACATATCAATAAAGAATAACCGTTGAAAATTAACCTTGACTCTTATTTAAATTGCATACTTGAATACTAAACTGTTGTATCTTAAGATAATTAAAAAGAACTCTATTCACCCCCTCTACAATACTCCTGTTGTTATTCAAGGGACCAACAAGATTAGCTAGTAATTAATTCTAAGTAAGTTTTTACTCGATTCATCTAATCTTCTAGGTTAATCACACCAAACAAGATATTTGAATTGGATGAAACTTAAGTTAAGATCTTTGATAGAATTGAATTAGAAAGATGATAAATTACACTTACATAATAATCTTACTATTATTAGGCCTAGTCAAAGAACCTTCGTTATATGCGTTTGATTGTCGATTGCATGAGAACTTGATTAAGATTGCCTTTAAGCTAGTAACTAGAGATGATCTGATTAAGTTTATTAGCTTATCTATTTGTTACCCTAATTGCATGTTGACTTAGTCCCCATCATAAGATTAAGATGATATGTATTTTGTGATTTTTTAAATGTTATGATTTAAGATGTTAACTTTGAACATCTACTTAGTTGACATATGCTTTAGGTCCTTCTTTGCATGTTTTATGTGATTTGTAGGTTGTAGCTTAGACTTTTAGGAATAGTGATTAGTCTATGATTGATATGTGCTACTTAGCAATGTAAGTAATGAAACTAGCTAATTGAATCCCTCGTGATTTATAAGTCCAAGTAACCACTTCCTTTTTAATATATTTAATTAATACAACTTTTATTATATATTTCCTAAGATAATCTTTTCAAAGCTCTTAATAAACTATAATCTTATAATATTAATACAATATAATATAATCTATTAATTCTTTCCTAAGAAGTAGATATAATAGACAACTCTTATCTGCTTCCGTAATCTCTGTAGAATGATCCTTAACTTACTAATTACTATACTACCTTGACCGGATTTTGTTGCTCATGAGGGTGTTAAAAGTGATAAGTAAAGTAAGGTAATATAAATTTAAAAGTTGAAATAAAGCAAAGAAATTTAAGCACACACTTTTTGCACATCAAGGTGTAAAATTATTGGTTGTGTCCATTGATCACTTCACCAAGTGGGTAGAACCTAAACCACTAAAAACAATCACTAGAAAGCAAATACGTAAGTTTGTATTGGTAAATATCATCTGTAGATTTAGAATCCCGACCGAGATCGTAAGTGACAATGGTACGCAATTTGAGGGAAGCCCTTTCAGGGATTGGTGCCAAGAACTAAATGTGAAGTAAACATTCATGTCAGTTGTAAACCCTCGGGCTAACGGTTAATGAGAAGTCACAAATCGCAATATTGTGCTCGGCATTAAGGCAAGACTTGGCTTATGTCGAAAAGGTTGGATGGATGAACTACCCAACGTCCTTTGGGTACACCGCACAACACCAAAAGGCTCCAAAAAAGAAACATCAGTCAGTCTAGTATACGGTTCTGAGGTAGTCATACCTGCGGAAATTAATGTGCCAACACGGCGCATAGACTCATTTGACGAAAGTAGCAATAGCGAAGAATCGTGTGCAAATCTCAACTTCATTGAATAGCGCAGAGAAATGGCGGCAATTCAAGAAGCAATCAACATGCAAATAATCGCAAGCTACTATAATAAACGCGTGCGGCGATTATCTTTCCAATTGGAAGATTTGGTTTGGCGCAAAAATGAAGCAAGCAGAGCAGAAGATACGGGAAACTTGGGCCCAAAATGGGAGGGCTATATAAAGTTATTGGAATGAGCGATACAGTGGCGTATTGACTTTTTGATTTAAGTGGAAAGCCAATAAAACAGACCTGGCATGCACAAACATTGAAAAGGTGCTACATGTGATAAAATAAACATTGGGATTGATCACCCCATTTATTTCTTTAATCTTTTTATCTTGTAATTTCCATTACTTTTCTCATTGTAATAAGACAAATTTATAAGTTGCTCAACTTTTAATAAATTGTGTAAGTAACTAGAGGGGGTGAATAGTTACTTAGTGGTTTCTTAAAACATTTTCGAAATCTTTGATAATCAAAAACATAAGTTTTAAGTGTGGAAGTGTTTGCGTTTGTTAATGCAAGTATGTAATGAATGTAAGTGCATAAACACAAGGATTTATAGTGGTTTGGAAAGATGTTAACTAATCCTCCTTAATCCACTCCCAAGTTTACTAATCGGGAGTTAGCTTCACTATGCATTTCTCCAAACCCTATGGAGATCCGTTTACACTAAATGATCTTCAATAAGCCTCACCAACACTACTGTTAGATCACACTCGTCTTCACCTTAGACAAGCATCAATTTTCCAATAGAAATATGAACAACTTCCTAGTTCCCTTTAAGGAAGAAGGATCACTGGATAAGATGATGTTCTTATCAAAAGATCAATTCTACTAACTCAATCTCTCATAGTTCTTCAATAGGTCACACCAACCTTACTTAAATCAAACTTGTCTTCACATTGGACAAGTATTAATTCCCAACGGAATTAATTACCTTCCTAGATCCCTTTAAGGAAATTGAATCACAAAGTAAGATAATGTTTCCTATCAGAAAAACTATTTAACTTCGTTGACCCACTAAGGAAGTGTCTCACAAAGAAAACTTAAAGTTACAAATGACAAGCATAAAATTTACAATGTAATTCTACTTAGTGTAAGTAGAACCTCTCTTTCTCTCTTATAATCTCTCCATAGATATGTGCTTTAGGCTTGGAAGATCAGTTGATATGACTTTACAAGAATGTTGGAAAGAGGTAGTCTTTGATAATGCTAAAAACGAACATATATTTCATAGCATTATTCCTCAAGAAAGACAAGCTTTTAGTTGCAATTGTTCTATTTACAAGTGATATTCGTTTAAATAATAAAAGGTGAAGACAAAAGACAGATTCGACGAATTGAAGACGCAAACGACCAAAAAGCTCAAAAGTACAAAAGACAATCAAAAAGGTTCCAATTATTGATAAGAAACGTCTCGAAATTACAAAAGTAAAAAATTCAAAACGCAAAGTACAAAATATAAAATTGTACGCAAGGACGTTCGAAAATCCAGAACCGGGACCAGAGTCAACTCTCAACGCTCGACGCAACGGACTAAAAATTACAAGTTAACTATGTATATAAATATAATATAATATATAATTAATTATATTAATTATATATATATTATATTTATAAATAAAAACCGTCGGCAGAGAAAGACTCCAAAGTGTGAGCTGGAATTTCAAACTCCGCGACTCGCGGAGTTTGAAGGCCAAAATGGCCGCGAGTCGCGGAGCCCCCAGTTTTGAAACTCCCTATAAAGCAAACCGAAATCTGATCATTTTCACGATCTTTTTCTTCTTCTTCTCATACGTAAAATATATATATATATTTATAATTTATATTTTAATTTTAATTATAATTCTAATAATAAGGGTATGTTAGCGAATATTGTAAGGGTGTAAGTCGAAATTCTGTCCGTGTAACGCTATGCTATTTTTAATCATTGTAAGTTATGTTCAACCTTTTTATATTAATGTCTCGTAGCTAAGTTATTATTATGCTTATTTAAAACGAAGTAATCATGATGTTGGGCTAATTACTAAAATTGGGTAATTGGGCTTTGTACCATAATTGGGGTTTGGACAAAAGAACGACACTTGTGGAAATTAGACTATGGGCTATTAATGGGCTTTATATTTGTTTAACTAAATGAAAGTTTGTTAATGTTAATATAAAGATTTACAATTGGGCGTCCCTATAAATTACCATATACACTCGATCGGACACGATGGGCGGGGTATTTATATGTACGAATAATCGTTCATTTAACCGGACACGGGAATGGATTAATAGCCACTAGAATAATTAAAATAGGGGTGAAATTACATTCAAGGGTAATTGGTGTAATTGCTAACAAAGTAGTAAAACCTTGGTTTACACGCAGTTGATAACCTGGTGTATTCATTAAACAAAGTATTAAAACCTTGTTACAATTCGAATCCCCAATTAGTTGGAATATTTAACTTCGGGTATAAGGATAATTTGACGAGGACACTCGCACTTTATATTTATGACTGATGGACTGTTATGGACAAAAACCAGACGGACATATTAAATAATCCAGGACAAAGGACAATTAACCCATGGGCATAAAACTAAAATCAACACGTCAAACATCATGATTACGGAAGTTTAAATAAGCATAATTCTTTTATTTCATATTTAATTTCCTTTATTTTATATTTAATTGCACTTCTAATTATCGCATTTTTATTGTTATTGTATTTAATCTCACTTTTAATTATCGTACTTTTTAATTATCGCAAGTTTATTTTATTGCACTTTTATTATTCGCAATTTCATTTATCATTATTTACTTCATGCTTTAATTTAAGTCTTGTATTTATTTTTAATATTTTACATTTGGTTTTAACTGCGACTAAAGTTTTAAAATCGACAAACCGGTCATTAAACGGTAAAAACCCCTCTTTATAATAATAATATTACTTATATATATATTTGTATTTTTATAAAAGTAAACCAATATAGCGTTGAGCTTTGTTTAAAAAAAAAAGATTCCCTGTGGAACGAACCGGACTTACTAAAAACTACACTACTGTACGATTAGGTACACTGCCTATAAGTGTTGTAGCAAGGTTTAAGTATATCCATTCTATAAATAAATAAATATCTTGTGTAAAATTATATCGTATTTAATAGTTTTTCCTAGTAAAATATAAACTATTTCGTATACCTTAGCTTTGACATCAAGTATTTTTGGCGCCGCTGCCGAAGAACTCTCTTAAAAGCCGGAAGCGCAACGCTAATATAAAAAAAAAAAGGATTTTTAGTTTACTTCTATTAAAAGTCGCTTTTATAAAAATAAGTTTTTAAATATTCGAAAAAAATATATATATATATAAATCTAGTTTTAAGATTTTTATTTATAAAACTATAAAGTGATTCTATTTTTATTTAAGTTTTAAATATAAGTTTTATTTATACACATATTTTTTTTTATAAACAGAAAAAAAAAACAGAAAACAGAAAATAGAAAAAAAAAATAAATAAAGAAAAAAACGCGTCGAATTTGAAACCTGTCAGCTGAAATTTGAAACCCCGCGAGTCGCGGGGTTTGATGCATTAAATACCGCAACTCGCGGAGACCATCTGACACAGCTGACCAGAACCCTAATCAAGCATTAATTACGGGTATTTATAATAATTATTAATATAAAACCCTAATTATCAATTATTATTAAAATTAAGTTTTATTTTAAAATTTCTTTTTATTTAATTTGTTTTATTTAGTTTAATTAGTTTAATTAAATTGTAAAATTAGTAGTTTTATTAAATAAATAATATAAAAATAATATTTTTATAAAAATTGTAATTTTTACAACTTTTTGTTTATTTTTATATTTTGTCCCTTTTTAATCTCTTTAGCGTAACTTTTGTATTTTTAGCTCATATTTAGTTTTAAACTTAGTTTTTGCCATAGTTATTTTTACTCCTAGATTTTTAGGCTTTGCCGTAGAATTCCTTAAGTGCTTTTTCTTTAGACTAAGATTTAGGTACTTTAGAATTTTGCGACGCCTTTTTAAGTTTTAGTTTCTTTTTAAGTTATTTCCATTTGGGATTTAGTTTTTCTTGTAAGCTTTAATATTTTTAGACGACCTTTTACTATGTATCAATTATCATTCCAATTAGTAATCTCAATTTGCGATTATAATTTTAAGTTAGTTGTAGTAATAAGGTTAGGTTAGTCAAGTATTTTTAAGTTTTATAAGTTTCTTTTATTTTTCCGTCACCTTTTATTTTTCAACCATTTTTCTTTTTCGATTTTTTTTCCTCGACGAACTCTTTTTCATTCTTATTTCTCGCTATTCTAGTTTTAGGACATAGATTTTTATTCTACTTCTTATCTAAATTTCTTAAAATTACGAAAATTTATTTTAAGTGGTTAAATTGATAGACATCAAAATTTTTTGGTTCGTAGTAATAGTTGGATTTGTACGTGGACCGGGTTATTGGAGCCAAACAGTCCTCAATTATATTGAGACCAAACGAATCCTGCCCCTCTGCTGCATCTTTTGGCTATTCGAAACGTGGGCAAAATCAGAAAAGTCTATTGGTTGGATAACTTATTATAATTTTTCTTTCCTTTTTAAAACTAATAGGGTATTCAGTGAATGCACCGAGCAAGACGTTCACCACCTTTTGTACGTTCACCACCTGTAACTAGATCAAGACATTTAGCAAATATAACCGCCGTTGATTTTTCTTTAGAATCGTCATCCAGTCGACCAAGTACTTCAGTTCAAATTTCCGATAATCCATTTTTTGAACCCAACCTCACAATTGAGAATCCGGAGAATATTCAGGAACGGTTCATAGATCCTGAACCATTAAACTTTCCTCCGGAACCACCAATCATTCAAACAGAGATTGTTGAGGAACGAACCATTAAATTAGAATCATCTAGTGATATCGATTCAACAAATTCAATTATGGAGAATCTGGAACCTTTAAGTATGGAAGACCGAATGAGAGCTAAACGCACTGGCCAAGGTCACGCAATTACTCATCCAGACATTAATGCGCCAGATTATGAAATCAAAGGACAAATTCTACACATGGTGACTAATCAATGCCAATTTAGTGGTGCGCCGAAGGAAGATCCAAATGAACATCTACGTACCTTTAATAGGATCTGCACACTATTTAAAATCCGAGAAGTGGAAGATGAACAGATATATCTCATGTTATTTCCCTGGACTTTAAAGGGAGAAGCCAAAGATTGGTTGGAATCATTACCTGAAGGGGCGATTGATACATGGGATGTTTTAGTTGACAAATTTCTTAAACAATTCTTTCCTGCATCTAAAGCCGTAAGACTTCAAGCAGAAATTGTTACGTTTACACAGAAACCAAATGAAACTCTATATGAGGCATGGACAAGATATGGAAAGTTGTTAAGAGGATGTCCGCAACATGGTTTAGACACCTGTGAAATAGTACAAATATTCTACCAAGGATGCGACATCACTACAAGAAAAGACATAGATATAGCAGCTGGTGGTTCTATTATGAAGAAAACCGAAACTGATGCTTACAAAATTATTGATAACACTGCTTCCCACTCACATGAGTGGCACCAAGAAAAAGATATCATTAGATCATCTAAAGCAACTAGAGCCGATTCTAGCCATGACTTAGATTCCATTTCCGCAAAGATAGATGCTGTGGAGAGACGAATGGAAAAGATGACTAAAGATATTCACTCAATACGAATTAGTTGTGAGCAGTGTGGAGGACCACATTTGACAAAAGATTGTCTCAGTATTGAATTAACAATGGAACAAAGAGAGAATATTTCATACATAAACCAAAGGCCTGGAAATAATTATCAGAATAATTATCAACCGCCAAGACCGATTTACAATCAAAACCAAAATTATAACCGAAATATTCCATACAACAACCAACAAGGTCCTAGCAATCAACAAGTATCCAATAATACTTATAACCAGCAAAGACCTAATTTTCAAAACAAACCACCACAACAAACCGATGATAAAAAGCCGAATTTAGAAGATATGATGACGAAGCTAGTTGAAACTCAAACGCAGTTTTTCACCTCTCAAAAACAAACTAATGAACAAAATGCTCAAGCATTTAGAAATCAACAGGCTTCTATTCAAAATCTGGAACAAGAAGTAAGTAACCTAGCAAGGTTAATAGGTGAAAGAAAATCGGGAAGTCTACCTAGTGATACAAACGCTAACCCCCGGAATGAAACAGCTAAAGCCATTACCACAAGAAGTGGTACAACACTTAAACCACCTGAAATACCTGTAACTTCTGATGAAGCCATTCCTACTCCACCAGAACCACAACCTGATCAAGATAAGGAAAAAGAACCGGTAGTTGAAAAGATTAATGAAGATAACACAGCTAAGGATAAACCTTATGTTAAACCATATCAACCACCACTTCCTTATCCGAGTAAAATGAAGAAAGAAAAACTTGAAGCCGAGCAATCCAAATTCTTGGATATGTTTAAACAGATAAATGTAAATCTTCCTTTCATTGATGTGATTTCAGGAATGCCTAGATATGCTAAATTCTTGAAAGATCTAATCTCAAATAGAAAGAAAATGGAAGAACTCTCGGCTGTTACTATGAATGCTAATTGTTCAGCAGTGCTGTTGAATAAGATACCAGAAAAACTATCTGATCCAGGAAGTTTCACAATTCCATGTTTTCTGGGTAGTCTTAGTTCAATAGAAGCATTAGCAGATTTAGGTGCTAGTATAAATCTAATGCCGTATTCACTATACGCTAAACTAGACCTTGGAGAATTAAAACCAACCAGAATAAGCATACAACTAGCCGATAGATCAATAAAATATCCTAGAGGGATAATGGAAAACATGCTAGTTAAAGTTGGTACTTTAGTATTCCCAGTAGATTTTGTTGTTCTGGACATGGAAGAAGATTCTCAAGTTCCTCTCATATTAGGAAGACCATTCTTAAACACGGCTAAAGCAATGATAGACGTGTTCGGTAAGAAACTGACCCTAAGTATAGAGGATGAGAGTGTTACCTTTTCAGTAGATAGAGCAATGCAACAACCACAATCTGCAGATGATACATGTTATTATATTCAAACTATAGATGCACATGCAGAATTATTAGAAGAATTTCCAGAATTACAAAGAACAGGAGAATGCTCTTTAGGAGAAGGTAATGAACCAATTGATGAAGCTGAAATGTTAGCTACACTTATAGCTAATGGATATGAACCAACAACAGAAGAAATTCAAATGCTAAAAGAAGAAGACAGATATCGATACAAATCATCGATAGAAGAACCTCCGAAATTAGAGTTAAAGCCACTTCCAAACCATTTGGAATATGCTTATTTACATGGTGAATCTGAATTACCTGTAATAATATCGTCTTCTCTTACTGAAAATGAGAAATCACAACTCATTTCTGTGTTGAAAGCTCATAAACCAGCCATTGCATGGAAGATTCATGATATTAAAGGAATAAGTCCTTCGTATTGCACACATAAAATCCTTATGGAAGAAGGTCATAAAACGTATGTGCAATGCCAACGAAGACTAAATCCTAATATGCAAGATGTAGTTAAGAAAGAGATTATTAAACTGCTAGATGCAGGTTTAATTTATCCAATCTCTGATAGTCCATGGGTAAGCCCAGTTCAATGCGTGCCTAAGAAGGGTGGCATGACTGTCATTACAAATGAGAAAAATGAGCTTATTCCTACTAGGACTGTAACAGGATGGCGTGTGTGTATTGATTATAGAAAATTAAATGACGCCACCAGAAAAGATCACTTTCCCTTACCTTTCATAGATCAAATGTTGGAAAGATTAGCCGGAAATAGTTACTATTGTTTTCTAGATGGATTTTCCGGATATTTTCAAATTCCAATAGCACCCGAAGATCAAGAGAAAACCACATTCACGTGCCCTTATGGTACTTTTGCTTACAAACGCATGCCATTGGACTTTGTAACGCCCCTGCAACCTTTCAAAGGTGTATGATGGCGATTTTTCACGACATGATAGAAGAATGCATGGAAGTATTCATGGATGACTTTCAGTCTTCGGTGATACATTTAAATCATGTCTAGTTAATCTGGAACGAATGCTAATTAGATGCGAAAAATCAAATCTAGTACTTAATTGGGAGAAATGCCATTTCATGGTTAAAGAAGGCATCGTTCTTGGACATAAAATTTCAAAAGAAGGAATTGAAGTGGATAGAGCTAAAGTAGATGTAATTGCTAAACTTCCACATCCCACCAATGTTAGAGGAGTTAGGAGTTTTCTAGGGCATGCCGGTTTTTACCGACGTTTCATAAAAGATTTTTCTAAAATTGCCACTCATATGAATAAACTCCTAGAAAAGGATGCGCCATTCATCTTTTCAGATGAGTGTATCAAATCTTTTAATATTCTTAAAGAGAAACTCACTAATGCGCCGATCATGATAACGCCAAATTGGAATCTACCATTTGAACTCATGTGCGATGCAAGTGATTTTGCAATGGGAGCCGTTTTAGGACAAAGGATTGAAAAACGATTTCAACCTATATATTATGCTAGTAAGACGTTACAAGGAGCACAAACGAACTATACAACTACTGAAAAAGAACTCCTTGCTATTGTCTTTGCTTTTGACAAATTTCGATCATATCTCGTTCTAGCAAAAACGGTGGTCTATACCGACCATTCTGCTCTTAGATACCTATTTTCAAAACAAGATGCTAAACCAAGATTAATCCGTTGGATCTTACTCTTACAAGAGTTTGATATTGAAATCCGAGATAAAAGAGGAGCAGAAAATCTCGCCGCTGATCATCTTTCTCGTCTTGAAAATCCCGAATTAGAAGTTCTAAATGAATCAGCCATACAAGACAACTTTCCTGATGAATATCTATTGAAGATAGATTATAAAGAAATCCCATGGTTTGCAGACTATGCAAACTACTTAGTTTGTGGATTCCTTGAAAAAGGATTATCGTACCAAAGACGAAAGAAATTCTTTAGTGGTATAAAACACTATTTCTGGGAAGATCCTCATCTGTTTAAAAGTTGTCCCGATGGAATAATACGCCGATGTGTATTTGGAGATGAAGCTAGTAAAATATTAAACCATTGTCACACAGGACCAACAGGAGGGCATTATGGGCCTCAACTAACAGCAAGAAAAGTTTATGAAGCTGGATTCTATTGGCCTACAATTTACAAAGACACACACCTTCTTTGCAAATCCTGTGATGATTGTCAAAGGGCCGGAAAAATAAGTCAACGTGATGAAATGCCACAAAATGTCATCCAAGTATGTGAAGTATTTGACATTTGGGGTATTGACTTTATGGGTCCATTTCCAAAATCTCATAATAATCTATATATACTCGTAGCCATTGATTATGTATCTAAATGGGCGGAAGCACAAGATCTCCCAACTAACGATGCACGAGTCGTAGTCAACTTTTTAAAACGTCTTTTTGAAGGGTATGGAACACCGAAAGCTTTAATAAGTGATCGGGGTACTCATTTCTGTAATAATCAACTTGAGAAAGTTCTTAAAAGATATGGAGTAACTCATAAAATCTCCACCGCATATCATCCACAAACAAGTGGACAAGTTGAAAATAGCAACCGAGCTTTAAAACATATTCTAGAGAAAACCGTAGGATCAAATCCGAAGGAATGGTCCATTAAATTGGAGGATGCACTCTGGGCTTTTAGAACAGCCTACAAAAATCCAATTGGAACCACACCTTTTAGACTTGTTTATGGAAAAGCATGTCATCTTCCAGTAGAAATTGAACACAAAGCATTTTGGGCTTTGAAGACATGTAATCTTGATTTACATGAAGCCGGACGTCTACGATTAAGTCAACTAAACGAATTAGAAGAATTAAGACATGAAGCATACGAAAATTCGTTAATCTATAAAGAAAGAACGAAGAAATGGCATGATAAAAGAATCAGAAGTTCAAAAGAATTTAAAGAAGGAGACAGAGTTCTTCTTTTCAATTCACGATTCAAGATATTTCCTGGAAAATTGAAATCAAGATGGTCTGGACCATTCATAGTCAAAAGAGTTTTTCCATACGGAACAATAGAATTGATAAATTCAAATGGAATTGAATTTAAAGTTAATGGTCACAGAGTTAAACATTACATACATGGTCCGATGGAAGTCGACAACGAAGTTAATCACAATTTCGACACCACAGCTAACTAAGTATGGGGAGAATCAAGTCTTTAAAGGATAATATGTATTTCTGTTAGAGTTAGATTGTCTGTTTTCGTGTAGTTCTCGAAAATGGAACCCGAATGGTCTTTCCTTAGCAGACCCTAAAGAACTAGTCCTCTCCCCCCATTCTGAATTTTTATTTTTTTTAGGTTTTTACAAAATGAAGACTGCCTGTGAACTAAACCATGGTCTAATGCTACACGCTTTGATCACTAAAAGAAATAATGACATACTACCGAGTGAATTAGTATCAGTAATCAGAGAAAGAATGGACAGAGTTAGAAAAGAATCCAGATGCGAAGATAATAAGTTACAATTTGGTAAAGGAAAATCAAAATCCGCAGCGAAAAGAAGAGCACGACACCTAGAAAGATGTCACAAATGCGGAAAATGGTCACATGGAGGTAAATGTTCAAATAATCAAACCTATTCAAATACCGAATTTGTTACTTTATGCAGAGACGGACCGTTCATATGTTTAGAAGAAAAGACACTGAATGCTCGAGGTTACGCCTATGTAGCCATGGAAAACCAATTAAACCGACATTATGAATGGGATAGATCATATAACTAAGAAATGTATTTCACAGGTATGTCTGTACAGTTTTTATTTTTATTTTTAACCTTTTGATAATAAACGCTAATTTGTTCGCTAAAAAGTATTAAATTGGTATTGAATAAAATTAGGTTTGGCGACCGAAATTATTGATATCATTCAAAAATTTATTACATCACTGCGAAATTTAACGTTTATTCTTAAGGTATAAATATCTTTAATCAATCAACCCAAAATATTTCAAAAATTCGTCATGAGTTAAATTAGGTCTTGGAACCGAAATTACTTTACCGAAAAGAGGGGCGCATATTTTTGATAATATTTGATTGATTAAAGTGGGATAAAAAGACAAAAAGATTTTTAATTTTATTTTTTTTACCATGTTTTTAAAATTAATATTTAAATCTTAAATTAATATTGTAAACTTTGTAAAAAAAAATATATATATATTTAAAATTGTAAATATTTGAAAAATTAATATAAGTTTGGTATGAATTTATAAATTTTTAAATTAAGTTTGGTGTGAATTTTTAATTTTTAAAATATGAATTTTTAATTTTATGCATTTCAAATTTTAAGTTTGGTGTGAAATTTTAATATTAATTTTGAATTTTATATTTAAGTTGTGTGAATTTAAAAACAAAAATTTACTTTATCTCATTAAGTTAAAAATATGATTTTTAAAATTCGTCGTAAGTTGATGACTAGGTCTTTGAACTGAAATTGCTTTACCCAAGGGAGGGACGAGAACTTTTATTATCATTATTTTTAATCTTATTGATTTAAAGTATGCCAAAAACATTAAAAAACCCAAAAATCTTAGCTTTTAAAACAATCGCTACAAAAAGACAAATTTTAAAATTTTGTCGAAGGACGGACTAGGACATCGATCCGAAACGACCTCGTCCTAAATAACAAAGGAAACAAAATTTTAAAATTAATTAATTAATTGTTTTAATAAGTTATTATAAAAAAAAAAAAAATACCAAACTCCGCGACTCGCGGAGTTTGAAGGGTTATTCACCGCGAGTCGCGGAGGGGCCGGATTACAGAAAAAAAATAAAGAGCTGCAACAGCTCAGTTTCACACTCCACAACTCAAACAAACTGCGAAAACCCACGAAAAAACCCGAGAAAAAACCCCAAAAATCACAATTTTTAACCGTTAATCACCAAATCTTTTACTAAAATCATGTTGAGAAGGATGCTATCTAGGAATTACTCAAGAAAAACGGTAAATTTCTACACCTAAACACCATTTAATCCGAAATTTGATGTTCTTGAGCAATTTTTTCCCCAATTTGATTTTGATGCTTTTTAGTGTAATTAGGCTTAAATTGTTTATGTATTATGCTTGTATAACCTAGATTGATGCTGTTTAACATGATTAGAAGCCTTAAACTTCAAATTTTGAGTAATCTAGGGTTTGTGTTCTTGAGCAAATTTGGGGCTTTTTGATATAAACAGGTTATGGCCGATTTTTGTCATGAATTGTTGCTAAATTAAGTAGTGTAACATGTCTAGGTAGTTAAATGATCCAAACTTTGAGCCTAAACATGATTTTGAGAATTAAAGTGGACTTTTTCAAGTCTAAAATTCATGAACTTGATTTTTGAAGGATAATGCCATTTGAGACTTGTTTAATTGCTAGTAATGATTATTTTGACATGTTATTTGAGTTGAATGCTTATGAACTTGGCGAACATTTTCGTATATGCTTATTTGAAAAAGTGTAGATTTGATAAAAATGTGAAAATGAGCTTAAGTTTGATATAAATTGATCATGTCATTGTAATTATTTTGATTGATGATTTTGCTGACACTAATGCATATTTGGATGCACAAAAATTGTGTTTGATGTGTTTTGCAGACTGAAAGGGGTGAATCTTCATCCCAAGCCCGCAATGTTCCTGCTGAGAATGTGGAACAACAGGGGGTGGATAACTACTACAAGCAGGATATACCTCATCCAGTCATGACCTTTTCTGATATGCACTTGGAAGAGTTGCACCCGAACCTGAGATTTGACAGACTTTGGATAGATTATCCAAAATATCAAAGGGGTTTGCATACTCTTCATTCTAAGGTTGTTGAGGTACCGAGGGTCATAGAATGGGGACCCTTAGAAGCTGTAGAATTGGCCGGGCCAATTAGGGAATTACTTGTACAGAGGTATGGTAATTCTTCTTTTAATGACTGGGTACGTTTATTCACCATGCGTAGACCTGTATATAAAGTATGGTGTGAAGAATTGTTATGTAGTATAGAGTTGAATGATCGGGTAGCTAGTTTAACCGATCGTTCTTTTATTAGATTTTTGTTAGGCGGTTCGATGCGCCACATGTCTTTACTGGACATGGCTCAGGCTTTACGTATATATACGCCTGAGGAGTTAGCGTCTGCCGATTGTAGAGGATTGATACTAAACGGTAGAAAGATAGATGAAAATTTTGATACACACGGTGTGTGGAGTCAAATGACAAGCCATCACCGTTTCAAAGGGGGAAATTACTCTTATTTGGATATAGATAGAGCCGAATTAAGAGTAATTCATAGGTTTTTAGCTAATTCGATTACACAAAGGGGTAAAAACAAGGAAAAAGTAAATGAACAGGATTTGTTTTACCATATGTGTATTCGAGACCCACAAAGCGCTGTAAGTATACCATATTGTGTGGGTTATTATTTATCAGCTATGGTTCGGGGGATGAGACCGCATAGCATAATAGGAGGTGGTATTTTTATTACTTTGATTGGTGAATATCTCGGTGTGGATATAAGTCGGGGGGGATTATTAGTAGAAGAACCGGAACCCCGCGATACTATAGGTTTAAATGTATACCATGGTGCGAAAGTTTTAAAGAGGCGAAATAACGCCGCAGTACGATACCATGGTAGACATCCACAGGTGGAGAGAAACCAACAGCAAGGTAATGTAGGAGGGGGGAATGAGATGCAAGAAATGCAAAGGTTTATAGCTTCTCAGGAATACGAAAATGCTAGACAGAGAGCATTTGAAGATTAGCAAGTTCATCAGAACCAAATCATAGCTCATTGCCAACATATAGGTAGAAACTATATTCCTACACCGAAACCCATCTTCCCTCCCTGGTCTATAGAGATGCAGCCACCGTATCCTACGTATGACCCTGCCGAATCATTCTATAGCACCTATGGTTATGCCTGGAACCCCTATTGGTACCAATATCATCCCTAGTTTACTTATTTTTTTTATTTTGTAATTTGTAATGATTGATACGTTTAATACTTTTGTTAATATTGTAATCATTTTTATAATTATCTAACTTTTATTCTTAGATTTTAATAATTTTTGAATGTGGGGTAATATACCAAACTTCAAAAATATGTATATATGTTTGCAGTTTATCTTATGTACACAACAGGGTAAAACAACGCATTTTCAAAGACTGGCATTAGGTTCAGCAAAAGCAACTAATTTTGACGACAAGATGCAAAATATATGTGAAATAACAACAAGACGGAATGAACAAATGATGTGCACCATTTATCATTCAGCAAACAAACGCCAATATATTTGGAAACTTTGGTAAAAATTTAATCATTTTCACACAAATCACCCTCAATAATTTAAATTATTCATGATTTCTTGCAAATGAGGGCATTGCAAGATCTTAAGTGTGGGAAGGGGTTAAATTCTTTCGGATTTTAAAATTTTTTACTTTATACACTTGGTTACCATTAAAAATACTAGTAAAGCAGTAGTTGTATTAGAATCTAGTGCTCTCTGATAATAAAGAACAGCCCTAGTCTTATATACTGACTACCCAATTCTAGTAAAATTTTTAAAAATTTTCAACTAAATGAACTCAAAATCATGTTTATACATATTTATGAACGATAAAACTAGGTTTTAACACCGAAATTATTGTTACCTCGGAAAGGACATAAATTGAGAAACAAACTAAAATATTAAAATTCATTTAAAATGGAATAGAGGACGATAAAAAGGAAAATAAAAGCCAAGTGTGGGAAAATTTACCAAGTTATCTTAAACATATGTCACATATATCTGTAACAAATAACTGAAAATACTTTTGCTTTGGACTAAAATAAACTGTTTTACCCGATGAAAGAAAAGAAGAGATGGATCTACACGATGAATCAATTCCATCATTAAAAGGAAGTAAAGTCTTCCGAAAAAGAAACGCGCTTCTTGATTTAGGTCATGAAGTTGTCGTCCAGACCAGCTGTAGGTTGACGAAAAATCTAGAAAAGTCATCACTAAAATCAGCAGGAAATCCACGGACCTCAGCATTAAACAGGGTCGCCAAGTGATCAGATTTATCCTAACCATGAGAAGGATTTATCTCGTACAATGGGGGGGCACCATGCAAATTAGCTGGATAAGACTAATGAATCAGATCCCCAGAAAGGATAATCTCCTTAAAGATTAAAAATCATCTTTTAAGACTGATATTACTCAATCCTTGAGATTGACCTTAAAGATTGAGAATTCAAACTCATGGAATTCAATGATATCTAAACTTGAGCTTGAACGAGAAAATATTTTGATCAAAATTACAAACCGATTTGTTTTCTGAAAACCCTATTTTCAATGCGTTCATTACCATTGAACGTAAAATCCTAGGAATTCACCTGGAATTCATTAGGTCACCTGAACTAAATCGGGTGTCAACCGTAAGAACGGTGGTTGCCTAGTGGTCAAAGACAGGACCTTGTGCCATACCAAAAAATTATAAGGGTGAGCTTTACTATTGCTCCTACCAAGGATAGTAATTGCGTCTGACACGTTATAGACCATAATTAAAAGCATGTCAGGGGACATTACCTTAACAGTTGCTTGTTCAACGCTTTCCTTTACAACCGGACGGTAGTTTACCGAAAGGTAATATACGGGACAAGTAAACTGGACGTGTTGCTTTCCAAATACAAGGTTAGCAAGTTGGTGACACAAAACCGCAAGTTTTGAGCTAAAATTTTCAAATCTGAAACCCACCAAACCCACAAAAATATTTTGCAAACACCGGTAAAGGGTTATTCCGGAAAACTTATCTAGGGTAAAAACTAGATTTAATTTTCAAAAGATCAAATGTTTTCATAAAGATCCAATTTCCTTAATGGATCTAAATTTTTATAGTCATGTGGAACTGTAAACCATATCGTTACTACCATTGTTTATACCGCCGTATAGAAAATCACTGATGTACAAAGTGTGAAGAATAAAGAAGTGATTCTAGTATTTCAAGACGATATTGCTTGAGGACAAGCAACGCTCAAGTGTGGGAATATTTGATAATGCTAAAAACGAACATATATTTCATAGCATTATTCCTCAAGAAAGACAAGCTTTTAGTTGCAATTGTTCTATTTACAAGTGATATTCGTTTAAATAATAAAAGGTGAAGACAAAAGACAGATTTGACGAATTGAAGACGCAAACGACCAAAAAGCTCAAAAGTACAAAAGACAATCAAAAAGGTTCCAATTATTGATAAGAAACGTCTCGAAATTACAAAAGTAAAAAATTCAAAACGCAAAGTACAAAATATAAAATTGTACGCAAGGACGTTCGAAAATCCGGAACCGGGACCAGAGTCAACTCTCAACGCTCGACGCAACGAACTAAAAATTACAAGTTAACTATGTATATAAATATAATATAATATATAATTAATTATATTAATTATATATATATTATATTTATAAATAAAAACCGTCGGCAGAGAAAGACTCCAAAGTGTGAGCTGGAATTTCAAACTCCGCGACTCGCGGAGTTTGAAGGCCAAAATGGCCGTGAGTCGCGGAGCCCCCAGTTTTGAAACTACCTATAAAGCAAACCGAAATCTGATCATTTTCACGATCTTTTTCTTCTTCTTCTCATACGTAAAATATATATATATATATTTATAATTTATATTTTAATTTTAATTATAATTCTAATAATAAGGGTATGTTAGCGAATATTGTAAGGGTGTAAGTTGAAATTTTGTCCGTGTAACGCTACGCTATTTTTAATCATTGTAAGTTATGTTCAACCTTTTTATATTAATGTCTCGTAGCTAAGTTATTATTATGCTTATTTAAAACGAAGTAATCATGATGTTGGGCTAATTACTAAAATTGGGTAATTGGGCTTTGTACCATAATTGGGGTTTGGACAAAAGAACGACACTTGTGAAAATTAGACTATGGGCTATTAATGGGCTTTATATTTGTTTAACTAAATGAAAATTTGTTAATGTTAATATAAAGATTTACAATTGGGCGTCCCTATAAATTACCATATACACTCGATCGGACACGATGGGCGGGGTATTTATATGTACGAATAATCGTTCATTTAACCAGACACGGGAATGGATTAATAGCCACTAGAATAATTAAAACAGGGGTGAAATTACATTCAAGGGTAATTGGTGTAATTGCTAACAAAGTAGTAAAACCTTGGTTTACACGCAGTTGATAACCTGGTGTATTCATTAAACAAAGTATTAAAACCTTGTTACAATTCGAATCCCCAATTAGTTAGAATATTTAACTTCGGGTATAAGGATAATTTGACGAGGACACTCGCACTTTATATTTATGACTGATGGACTGTTATGGACAAAAACCAGACGGACATATTAAATAATCCAGGACAAAGGACAATTAACCCATGGGCATAAAACTAAAATCAACACGTCAAACATCATGATTACGGAAGTTTAAATAAGCATAATTCTTTTATTTCATATTTAATTTCCTTTATTTTATATTTAATTGCACTTCTAATTATCGCATTTTTATTGTTATTGTATTTAATCGCACTTTTAATTATCGTACTTTTTAATTATCGCAAGTTTATTTTATCGCACTTTTATTATTCGCAATTTCATTTATCGTTATTTACTTCATGCTTTAATTTAAGTCTTGTATTTATTTTTAATATTTTACATTTGGTTTTAACTGCGACTAAAGTTTTAAAATCGACAAACCGGTCATTAAACGGTAAAAACCCCCCTTTATAATAATAATATTACTTATATATATATATTTGTATTTTTATAAAAGTAAACCAATATAGCGTTGAGCTTTGTTTAAAAAAAAAAAGATTCCCTGTGGAACGAACCGGACTTACTAAAAACTACACTACTGTACGATTAGGTACACTGCCTATAAGTGTTGTAGCAAGGTTTAAGTATATCCATTCTATAAATAAATAAATATCTTGTGTAAAATTGTATCGTATTTAATAGTTTTTCCTAGTAAAATATAAACTATTTCGTATACCTTAGCTTTGACATCAGTCTTCTAGTTTGGAAAAGTGGTGTATTTATATTCCAAGAAAATCTGAACATATCAAACTGCGGTCGATCCACGATCTACCTTGGAGTCCACCGCGGAGCCTTCTGTCAGCTTTTCAATATATTCGTTGGAGCTCCTTTAATTTGAATTGTTGGCTTTTTTACCAAATATAGAGCCTTCAAAAGATGCTTAATACACTTGGAAGTCCTTGACCTTCATCTTATACTTTGGATGCATTTATTGAAGTGGACATGAGCTTGCAAATGAGGAAAGTATCTTCTCTTGAGACTTTTGTCATTGATTCCAAAAGGAAGTAAGTGCTTATTTTTGCTCCATGACAATCCATAACAAGCCAAACCCCAAATACCATGTCTTCATACAAATTGTCTACACTTGGATGGAAGCATCTAACCTAATTGGTTACTTGAACAAGCCAATGGTGACCATTTTAACTCTTTTAAAGAATCTTTGGGAGTTACACAAATCATAAAAAGATAAACCATTACATTCCAAACCTCATATCCCATGTCTTCACCGACTTATCTTTTCTTTGAGGAAGTATCTAACCTCATTGGTTACTTGCAACAAGCCAAATGGGACTAATTCGAACCTTGCAAAGACTTTTTGAAAGTTACACTAATTACCAAGATTGATCATACTTAAGCATGTAAGTAATGCTTAAAAGTTAATCAAGTAGATAGCATCTCTTTAGTTGGGACTTTAATGACCATCCTAATCATATCTACATTTATTTTAGATTTAAAAAGGATGACTTTGCAAAAGGACTTTTAACAACACTTATGTGTTTAATATTAATCACAACCTAAGGTGTCATTAAGACGTCATAAGGTGTGATTAACCAAAATTAGCATTTTAGTGACCAAAAATCTTTTGGTTATTAACGAGGTAACTATTCTAAGCATGTTTGAACAAGTTTTGTAAATTATAGATGCCCCGGAGTATTCAAATATTTTTCGATCAAAAATTCGGACAGAGGAAACTGCCGTCGACCTACGGCTGACCGTAGAGTTGACCATGCACCTTGTTTCATGAAACCAAGGTACAGGGGTATCCACGGTCTGACCTGCGATCGACCGTGGACCCAGCCATGCTCTTCCAGTTTTTTTTAAATGACTCTTTTGACTTATCGATTTTTTGTATTGGTCGTTTGCTAGAGATTGTGTAGGCTTGTGAACTTGTGTTGTTCTATACGTTGTTTAAGCACATAAGACTTGGTGTCATCATCAAAATAAAGTGGTTAACATTTGAATATTATCATTAGATCACTTACCACCAAATTGAATCAGTCAATTTTAGCCAATAAAATCTGAATATTGAATTTATTAGTTGATTGTGCGCCCCAGCTGCACAGATATACTCCAGTTTTCATGGACTCACCCCATGGACCTATTAGCCGAACCTAGCCCCACCCCCATCTTTTTGGTTTTTTAACTTGGCCAATGGTTGCTAACTTGTATGAATTAGGCCCAATTTTAATGACTAAAAGATAACTGCATGCACACATGTAATCATAACCTAATTAAAAGAAAAAAAGGACCCAACTTTTTCTTCCCCCTTCCCTTTGCTCGTCGATCATCCCCAACCCACAATTGGCATTCAATTTTTCCACTTTGCTCATTCTTCCTTGATCAAAGTTGTTCCTTGCATCATCCTCTACGCATTGACATAAACAATTGTTGAGTCCCCAAAATAATTAAGGATTTAATTATGATAAAACAGCAATTATGTACACTAAAATGTAATGTGCAGCTATCATAGGTTTATTTATGTATAGACAGCATTTGTTGCTGTGTCAAAGTGTTTTGTATGCTGCCTAGTCTACCAGCACAAGGCGGACAATATTTTTCATTCAGCACAGGATGGGTGCCCAACAAATCATGAAGATCAAGTGAATCAGTATAGAAGAACCAGCATTACTGGTAGCAGTATACAACACTTAGACAACTATGCTCCATTACAAGCATAGTAGTTTCCTGAGTGTTCTACATCAATTGTACTATTCAATAGAAGTCGAAGACAAAGTTGAACAGAAAAGGACACATGTCGACGGCTGACAAGTGACCTTACAAGATCACGTGGGAATGCAGAAGTTTAACGCATGTGCAGACATGTGTAATACTTTGTTAATGCCTGGGAAATCCAACATTCTATGTGTTTATTCAAATAGTGGTGCCAAACCGAATTGGGGTATTCCTACAAATAGCCACCAAAGAGGAAAGAAAAGAGCACGCTCTCTGATGCAGTTGTTGAAATGCCCCGTGTAGTGCCCCATCCCAATCCATCTGGACGAATACATTACATTTGGTTACATCGCGAGGTACTTGAGCTCTATATGATACATTTTACACACATTTCATTCGTTTTTAAAAGATAAAATTTCATTACATCGAAAGTTGATGGCATGCATACCATTTCATAATATATCCAACTATAATTGACTTAATAATAATCTTGAAAAACTCGATGACTCTAATGCAACGTCGTTTGAAATATGTCATGAATGACTCCAAGTAATATCTCTAATATGTGCAAATGCACAGCGGGAAGATTTCTTTCATACAATACTGTATTTTGTAGTAAAAATACATATGACGACATTGAACAATTATAGGGTTGGCCTCGGATTCACAAACCTATATCATTTTTATATATATTAAAAAATATTCTTGTAATTGAACAAATATATATATTATTATTAATGATATAGTTTTTATATTAATAACCTATATATTTCATTATTTTATTAAATATATTCATGTTATATATTTTAGTAAATAAGATATTAATATAGTTTAATTATGTGTATTAAGTATGTGGTTATATGAATATCCTTTGTTTGTTAAGTTAAAATTATAATAATATTAAAATAATATTAGCAATGACAAAAATAATAATAATGATAATAGAGTTAAAAAATAATACTTTTAATATTAATGATAAAAAAATAAAATTTATAATTTTAATAAGAATAATAATTTTAATAAAAATATTAATTTTAATAATAATTAATACTAATAATAATAACTATAACAATAATGTTCTTACTAATAATAATAATAATGATACTAATATTTATAAATGATAATAATACTACTAATAATAATACTAATACTTATGATATTAATAATAATAATACTAATAATAATAAATATAAATCATACTACCTTTATAGAGATTAAATGAGCTCCCTAAAAAAATATTGCTAGAGCATGGGTTCGAACCCGCGACCTCTCGGTTACCCAACACACTACTAAACCATGGATCCATAATCTATTTTTCTATTATAATGTGTAACCCTTTTACATTTAACCTGAATATATATTTCTATTTTCCCTTTTCATCATCTTTACCCAATTGATATCAACATACATCAACTTAACCTAATCACTATCATAATCATCGTGATATTATCACCAGATCATTATCATCAGATCATCATCATGATTCTATATCTTCTCCATACCCATAATATAATTATCGAATTCCTAATTTATAATCTATCATAATATTATTATCATAATCCATATTCACCATCATCACTTCGATCATCATCATTACCATGTATCACTATCATCATCCACATTAACATCATCTCATCACAATCATATACCCTAATCGATATCATCCTAAAGAAAACAGAAAATAAAGACTTCCTATAGTAGCAACATAGATTCGGTGTTGTTGAAGGAATTTTGATGGCCCAATTAGAACAACCAATTCACAGCCCAACATAATTGTTCAGCCCAAGTACAATCGGCCCAACACTAGTAAAACATTTGTTGGATCTCGACCCAGTCAAACAACAAACACAGCCCAATAATAAAGTATTAGTTAGTTCTTGGCCCAAGGTAATAAGAATTGATTATGCAGCTTAAATAAAAAAAATGCCCAGCTCGTGAATTAAAAGAGTCGACTAAAAAATATTGCTGGGATTGTCAGCAAAAAGAAAAAGGGAACGCCATAGTGGAACAATTCAATAACCTTAATATCTTATTAGTTTAAAATAACAAACCAAAGTTGTTGAGTTGTAGTTGGTTTTAATCGATCACGAAAGCAACTAATAACTCTAAGGGTTTTTAATTTTTACTGCAGAACGAAACAAAAACAGTCTGATAGTCCTAACAACAACAACCGTTGATGTTTGTGGGTTTATGAAGAAGAAAAATAAGAGAGAAGAAAAAAAATGAGATGGTGTGTTGTTGGTTTGATCTTCGAGTATAAACAGGAAATATACTCTAAAATAGTAAATGGGTGTGGTGGTTATTGTGGTTTTATAGTTTGTGGTTTCATAAAGGAAAAAGAAGACGAAGAAGGTTTTGGCAACAATAGAACAACAAGGTGGAAAACTACAACTCGGTGGTTCATGCTTGGAGGTATGTAATTCAGCAGGTAGAAGTATATCATCGTAAATGTTTACCTTCTTTTATTACTTCACAACTCATAAGCTGCAACATCAAACAAAAAGGGTGATAAGGCCAAAAAAAATAAGTTAGTGATGGTGGTTTTTGGGTCTGTTTATTCTCGACGAGAAAAAGTAGCAGTCTAACAACATCAAAGCATTCAAGGGTAATTGATAGAGATTGTTTTAGGTGCTAGAGTTGTTACTTAAAAGCTATGAAGACAGAGTTATCGAGCTGTGTTCTATTTGTTTTTAGTTTTTAATTCAACAAAAATACATGTGGTATTATATATAATCTGATCTAGTACATATTGTAATAGTTTAATTCAATCACAACTTGTTTTGTAGTATATATTGATCGACAGGAATCAATTGGGAGCAGGAGGAGAAGAGACTTTTGTAAAAGCCGATAGAGATTGATAACAGAATACATATTATTTGGATTTTTATATGTATCTAACCGTATTTATGTGTGTGTGTGTGTGTGTGTGTATATATATATATATATATATATATACTGTATATGTATTTATATATGTATATTTATATTTCGTATAAATATATGTATTTATTCATATATCTGTATCTATATCTTTATATATCGATTATATACATATATTTGTATTTGCATTTTAATTAATATAAAGAAACATAATAATATAAACATTAATATTTAATATTAATTTTATTAATAATAATGTAACTAATAATAATAATAACAAAATTAATAATGATTATAATATCAATAATATTAATAATATTAATAACAATACTTGTATAAATCAAATTTCATATATTTATATATATATTTAAAGTAATAATAATATTAATAATATTAATTTTATCATTTATAATGAAATAATGCTAATAATATAACTTTATATTTTAACTCGTACTTAATTTAATTATTAATATTATATGTTAACATATATTGAATATTGAATATTTATATATTTTATTTATATTACAATATACATACAACATTAATTATGTATAGATTCATATATATATATATATATATATATATATATATATATATATATATATATATATATATATATATATATATATATATATATATATATATATATATATATATATATATATATTATAATAGTTACTTCATTATTTTATATACTACTTTACATATTCAACTTACATGATTAGATTGTATTTTATTTTAAATATTTAATTTAAATTATGTTTCATTACTTCTAATTATTATACATTTTTACATTTACATATATATACATATTAATTTACAACTAATTGTTCGTGAATCGTCGGAAGTAGTCAAAGGTCAAATGGTAACATGAAATAGTTTCAAAATTTTCGAGACTCAATATTACAGACTTTGCTTATCATGTCGAAACCATATATGTCATACCCCCATTATAGGGCCGGGGAAATATGACTTCACAATATCACAACACAAGTATGTATAAACGAGAACGACTCTATATGAGACGTTTTAATTGATAACTAATGTATTAAAGCAGCGGAAAGTATTATGTCATTACAATTGAATTTAAATGTTTTAATGCAATAATATGAATGTATAAATGCGGACTCCAAAAGCAGCAAAGTCCAAAAAGCAAATAATCTTTAGCAATCTTCACCTGAGACAAAACATGCTTAAAGTGTCAACCAAAAAGGTTGAGTGAACAACATAGGTTTAATATATAGAGTTTTAGACCACAAGATTTAGTTATCAAAAGTAATTGCTAAAGTTATGATATCGAAATGTAAACAAAGTTACCCCTGGACACCTTGAACTGTCAGTGTCATAATCATTATTATGTAACCAAACACCAACTGTCAAATGGTTAGAGACTTCACTCTCAATAGCGCTATTCACAATTACTAAGCTTACCAAATTCCAATAATTAACGATATCATGGTAGGGATTTAGCATGAATCAAAGCATGTCAGCACAGTTAAACAGTTTTTAGGTACTTGTGTCTAAGCGTAAAACAGTTTAAAAGCAAGTATGTGTCTCACCCCAAAGTTTAAAATAAGTAAATAAAAAAAGTTAAAAAGTGGGGCTATGAAGTTCACCTTAATAGCAGATAGATATTCCACGCAAGTTAAATGTTCAGAGTGTTAAACACAGAGATCTCAACCTAGAGATATTATGTTCGATTAGTTAATGTCTAATAGACATAAAGTTTGTTTATTAATATAGCAAACTATATTAACAGTGACCGTTCTCGAGAAAAGTTATATTTATATAAATGATAATATACTTAGTGTAATTAAGTGTTACTATATAGATTAGTGTATAAGTTATAATAATAGTATTAGTAATTACTTTAATAATCAACTATTATGTTATACCTATATGATACATACATATGTATTCTTTATTATTTTTATACATGTTCATCACTATATAGTATATATGTATATATATATATATATATATATATATATATATATATATATATATATATATATATATATATACATAAAGTTTGTTTATTAATATAGCAAACTATATTAACAGTGACCGTTCTCGAGAAAAGTTATATTTATATAAATGATAATATACTTAGTGTAATTAAGTGTTACTATATAGATTAGTGTATAAGTTATAATAATAGTATTAGTAATTACTTTAATAATCAACTAGTATGTTATACCTATATGATACATACATATATATTCTTTATTATTTTTATACATGTTCATCACTATATAGTATATATGTATATATATATATATATATATATATATATATATATATATATATATATATATATATATATATATATATATATATATATTAGTTATATGTGTTACATATAAATAAGTGTAAGATGTTACGTATATATATATATATATATACTTATTACTTTTATTATTATATTTACTAACAGTATATAACCTACATAATACACATTTATACATACACGTACACGTACATATACATGCATATATACACATACATATACACGTATGTATATATCTAAATATATACACAAGTATATACCTTCTAATATATATGTACATACATACGTATACATGCATGCATATCATTATCATTATACATTACTAATCATACAATCCTAACTTTTTATCATAAACTTAACCTAATAATATTACTCATCACATTAAATCATAAACCATTATCTTATTAATCATTACTAACTCATAAATCTTTATCTACATATTTAACAACTTAATCTCAATAATCAATAATCTTCCATGCACAATTATTTATGATCATACATCTTTAATCATTATTCAACTTACTTAAACTTATTGATCACAAGCATTATCTAAAATCTTTTAACCTTATTACAAGTCCATAATTTAATCTATACTTTTAATTTACAAATTTAATCTTATTACTAACAAATTTTATGATCATAACTTAACACCGTTATTCTTTAAATTTTTCATAACCAAAAATCATATTTCAACAACCTTAACTTATTAACCATATCCATTATTATTATTTATGATACTTGTAACCTTATTAATCATCATCATAACTTTCATTATCTCTTTTAAATCATACGTTAAATCCCATACATAAATCTTTTCATATATTAGCACTAATCTTACTAACCACAATTATCATAACCTAACAAATTATTAGTCAATTCATATTTATATATAATAATCATGATCATAATCTTTTAAGTTATTATTATGATCTAGTTTCACACATGAACTATAGTTTTTCACAACCATCTCATTATCTTTGTTACCTTTCATTATCATTATTATTATGTAATCTTATTGTCTTTATTTATAATCATTATTACTTCATCTACATAATTAACATTAAGATCAAGGTCAATATTAACAATATAATAACAAAAACATAATAGATTAAAAAGTGACATTAGGCTAGGGTTTAGATATACCTTAAGAGTATTAGAGATCAAGAAAGATGATGACTATAATGTGAACATAAAAATAGCAAACCAGCAACACAACACGACCCAAAACAAATGGGTTATTGGGTCAGTTTTATCACGCAGAAACAGACTGCAGTAGCAGCAACAATACCGGAAAGAAAACGCAGCAACAAGCAGAACAATGAGTGACCTTGGGCTGTAAAAAGGTATCGAATTATTCAATATAAAATAGAAGAAGACTTACTCAATTTCCTGGGCTGTTTGGTTCGACAGAAGTCAGAAATTAAGCAACAGCAATACACGATCAACAAAGGGTTTCTTCTTGAGCTTCTTTGTTCGACAGAAATAGCAGGTAGAACCAGAAAAGTATTCGCAGAAAACAGGAGGTAACAGAAACTGAATGGTGATCGAATGAGGTTGAATAGAGGACTGTTTTTGATGGGTTTAATCGACTGAAATCTGAGGGTTCTTGTGTGGATTTTAGTCGACTGAAGAGAGAGGCTGGATGAGGGTGTTTGATCGACTGAATTGGAGGGATAGCAGGAATAATTAGTCGACTGTTTTGCAGGTTTGATTGTGGTGATAAATCCTGGAATTTGAGATGGTTTATATAGATTTAGTAGGTTTCCTAAATAAACTTGGCTAGCTTGGTGATCAAGAGTTGGAATTGGAGTTAAACTAGGATATGGAAAACTTAAGGATCAAGACTAATTCCCCTAAACAATCTATACAGCCGATCTCTTTTTTTTATACCGTATTCTTGTTTATTTATATTTTTTTTATTATGATTAATATTACTTAATATTATGGTTATATTTTATTTAAATATTAGACCCTAACTTTATTAATTTACATTTTCTTCTATTTAGTTTTAATATATAATTGTATTTGTTATAAAGTTAATTATATACTATGTATTACTTTAACCATTTACATAAGTAATATAATTTACATATATTCATAATGTTATTAATTTAATTAGCACTATGGTTAAGGTTTATCTTATTAATTTATTATTTGGGTTAGGGCTTATAATATTAATAAACCTTTAGGGTTAGAGTTTAGAGTATTAATTACTATTAGGTTTAGGGTTTCAGGTTTTTAATTGCGAACATTATTTATAAGCATTTAATATGTCTTGATAACAACCCTAATGATGAGGCACAGAATATGACATTGAAACCCTAAGGGCAACTTGGTAAGCTCAGAAGGGAAAAGTGAGGGTTGTTATAGTACCTCCCCGTTAATTTAAACTTCGTCCCGAAGTTTCAGTAAGACTCCTCGGATGTATTAACGTTTGAGAATAGATGGGGATATTTCCACTTCATCCGTTCTTCACGTTCCCAGGTATACTCGGGGCCTCTACGTGAATTCCAACGGATCTTAACAACCAGAATAGAGCTTTGTTTCAAACGTTTTACTTCACAATCCACAACTTCTATAGGTTTTTTGATGAAGTGACATTAATGCGAAGATCATTCAAGGGAATAATGAGTATGTCATCAACAAGACACTTTTTAAGATTCGAGATGTGAAATGTATGAACTTTATTTAACATGAAGTGTTGACTAAAAATTATCATTCGGTTAACGTTTTGTTAAAGTAAAGTCTACACTTAATTACACTGGGGACCTACTTGAATGAGAGTTGATTTTGTATGAAATTTCAGCTAAAAAAACCTAGGTGATTAGAATATCTTCATCTTGAAAAATTTCTGAATAGCGGTGATTTTTATAGAATCGACATGTATTTCTTCACTATTAACTACATGTCCAAGGAATTGTACGATTCGTAGCCAAAGTTCACACTCGGAAAAACTTGGCATACAGTTGTTCCTTCTTTAAGAGCTCTAGAATCAATCGCAAATGTTGCTCATGTTCTTTCTCATTCTTGGAATAGATTAGGATATCGTCAATGAAAACAATCATGAATTTATTAAGATAAGGTTTGCATACACGGTTCATAAGATCCATGAATACAGCAGGAGCGTTGGTTAAACCAAAAGGCATGACAAGAAACTCATAGGGTCTATAACGAGTTCGGATAGTAGTCTTAGAAGCATCAGTTTCCTCGACTCTCAATTGATGATATCCAGACCTAAGGTCAATCTTTGAATAGATACTTGATCCTTGCAGTTGGTCAAACAGGTCATCAATAAGCGGGAATGGATAACGCTTCTTGGTGGTTAGCTTGTTGAGTCCTTGGTAACCATATACACATCCTCAATGTGCCATCTTTCTTTTTAACAAATAGAACGGGTGCTCCTTATGGAGGCAAGCTAAGACGAATGAAACCTTTTTCCAAAGGTTCTTGGAGTTGATTAGATTATTCCTTCCTTTCAGATGGAGCTAAGAGGTATGGTACCTATGCAATAGGTACAGCACTGGGCGCGGATAATTGATAAGTAAAAGATATATAATAGCTAGGGTTGATATTTTTAGTTGACAATATAGTGATAAGGAGTATGTAATGGTACACAGTGGTCCTAAGGTTGATCAAATCTTATTCCCATCATGATCCATTAGGATTTCTGTATGACTTATCATAATATAATGACGTTGATCAAGTGTCATTATATTATTCTAAATCATACTTTTATCACTCCATAAGGTTACTACTATGTCATCTAGTCAATATGCATCTTCATCGAGGTGAATGATTCAATGGAAAATGAAAGAAAAGAAAATAACATCATTCATTCATTTAAAAGAAATTAACCAGAGTATTACAGAAACTTAACGAATTCTTCCAAAATGTAAAAGTACTAAATGGTAACATAAAGAATACTATGAAAATTTAAATGACTCTTGTAGTTGTCAAGAACTCTTCATTGTGCCTCTTCCCCTTCTTCCTCATTATCCCGAGCTTCCTCGGCAGTCATCACAAACGCTCGGCCTTTAGCATTTCCCGTTTTATCCTGGTTCTTTGGACACTTATTGCGGAAATGTCCAACTTCTCCACAACCATAGCAAGTTGGAATAAAAGCGTTTGACTTTGTAGCGGGAGATTTACAATACTTAGCAATATGACCCATGAGATGCCCCGTACAAAACCATCGTGTACGAATCATCAACAACAGGATCATTACAAGGTTAAGTACTATATGCTGTAATAAAAGAAGTTGCATTCACGATAAAAAGGTGACGTCATAACCGACATCAAATGTTTTACACCAACAGTATGCTTCTACGAATAGCAAGCATGAATAAAAGTATGTGACCCTTAGGTCGTTACAAAACATAGTTCAAATGTATTAAAGTTTGAATGCAAGGTAAACAGTTCATGCGGTGATAACACTAGAGCAGCGGGTGTCTACGGCAAGACTAGCACGACAGCGGAAGCAAATAACCTTAAGCACCTGAGAAAAACATGCTTAAAAACGTCAACACAAAGGTTGGTGAGCTATAGTTTAAGTATAACAGTATGTAAGGTAGGCCATGAGATTTTAGTGCTACAAAGAGCGTTTCAAAACAGTATGATAAAGTATATGTTAACCGTGGGCACTTGGTAACTAACTTAACGTTTATACCCCCTGAAAGTATACTTGGCAAGTGCGTATGTATACGAAGTATTAAACAACCATTAAATGCTAGCGCTACTAGCCCGAGTAGGGATGTCAAACCCTATGGATCCATATCTAAGATTCGCGTTCACAGTTCAAAAACCAATGATTAAACGTTACCGAGCTAAAGGGAATGTTTATGCCGTTGTATAACCCACACATATATAAGTTTAAGTACTCGTGCCTAGTATGTAAAACATAAAATCCGCATGTATTCTCAGTTCCCAAAATAAGTTAAAGTAAAAAGGGAATGCTATAACTCACAATGATAAAGTAGTCGTAAAGTCGAGTCGGGAAAAGTGTGCAAGTAATCGGTCCGAAAGTCCTCAACCTAAGTTAAATAGTACTAAGTTAGTAAATCGTCCGAATAGGTTTAAAAGTATGTAAATTAGGTCTTAAGGGTCATCATCATTCATCATCAAATAAAAGGCGTAAAGTAAGTTTCGTTCAAGTAAAGAGTTTTAAACAAAGGCTGAGTTCGGTCAGTCACCACGGCCTCTACCCTTACTGAATTAAGGTGAGACCAGTGGCCATGGCTCCGTATATGAGTCCTTTAAGTGTGGTAACATTTACATAAGCAAACTCGTCTTCGTTTGACCGTGGCAACGGTCTAAGTGCGAGCAGGTCAGAAATTTCTACACAACGTTAAAGGACATAGTGACGATCAGAGGGCCATAAATCCTAAACCGTAACTCGGATTAAGAAGAGTCCTATATGAAAAGTTATCTACTCAAAAAGAGCTATCTGAAAATCAAGGTTACAGTAGCCCAGGTGTACTGGTCTGTTACAGAAACCAGAAAACAGTAGGTAGAAGACAGAAAGCAGAAAAATAATGGGTTCCGGTGAGTTTGGTGCTTGATGTTCATCATGGTTCTCATCCTTGATGCCTATAGCTTCAAGTGTACAACTCAATGATGTGTTTACATCATCTTTACCAAGGTTTGACCATCATAACCCTTGTGTAAGTCTAAGACGTGAAGCACAACTCAATTAAGTGTTGCAAGTGTTTTGATGAACCAAAGTTACATCAAAGTCTTAGATTTAACACATACATGAACTATAAAAGTAATACTAACTAAGTTTTGACAATTATGACACAAGTGTGAGTTTAAGACATGTAGATCAACTCACTTAAGAGTTGTATGAAGTTGATGAACCAAAGTTACATCAAGGTCTTAGATCTAACACTTACATGAACTTTAAAAGTAAAAACAAGTTACAAACTTGAAAGTAAACTAACAAATCAAGATCTTAAGATGTAGAACATAGTTCTTAGTTAGATCTTGAAGATCCAAGACCCAAAAGTCTAGATCTAAGGTTATTAAGTTAAATCCAACACAAGTAAGTAAAGTTATAAATAAAGAGTTACACTTCCATGTTGTTGAATCTTTAAAGTTAACTTTAAATTTCAAGAAAGTATGAGATCAAGACTAACTTGTAGTACTTGACCAACAACAACAACAAACATGAAATTAAAGTGTATAAAATGAAGAAGTAAACTAAGTAAACAAGTTAATAGGTCATGGTTGTTCATACTTTAAAGATTCAAACCAAAGTTTGATCTTTAAGAAAGTAAACTTTAAAGTTTACTAACATGAATTACAAGTATGAATTTAACAACTATGGACTTACAAACTTTTGAAACAATAAATGTAGAATCATAAACTAGTAAGTTTATGTTCTTGTGTTCTTGAAAATTCAAGATATTATGAAGAATCAAACTAAAGAGTTGATTCTTGAAACTAGTATGTAACAACAACAAGTAAGTAAATAATTAACAAACAAGTAATCAAACAACAAGTAAAAAAAGATGATGATGATCTTGGTAGCCAAAGGCTACGGTTTTAAGAGAGAAGAAAGGGAAGAACTCAAGCTTTGTTACTTACAAAATGTAGAGAAGGATGAGAGAAAAAAAAATGAAGCAAGTTGAAGTGTGTGTTTGAATGAGAGAAAACAAGAGAGTGAAGTAATGAAAAATGAAACCAAAATGCTCTTCAAGCCATCTAAGGCCCACGGTCAGCAGTTTAAAAAAAAAAGGGAAGGCAAGTGTTTAATGGTTACTAGCATGAGATTGTCCTTAAAGGTGGTTACTTGAGGTGCATGCATGGGGATAACAAGCAACTAGATTCCAATGTGCATAAAACTAACTAGTTACCATCTAAAATGATACATACAAGTAGTGTTGGGCTAATAAGTCCATAAAAGATGTAGGGTGGGCTTCTAAAGTCCAATAACACTAGTATAGGCCCAGGTTCAATTAAAAGCCCAAGTATGTATGCAATTAACAAGTTGATCCAATTAAAAGCCCAAGTAACTAACTAACAACTTTAGTTAATTAAAATGATTAATAAACTTAATCATGAATGCAAATAATATCTAAAAATATTATTCGTGAAAGTTTCGTGTGTCACAAAGACGTTTCGGGCAATTAAAGTCAAGTAAATCATGGCAACAAGTAAATGTAATAACATACATTCGTTTAATCACACGTATTAATAATAATAATTATTAATAAATAAACGTTGGAAAATCCAAGGTCGTTACAACCCACCTTTTTGCACTTAGTGCACTCAGCCAAACACTTCCCATAATGATGTCTATCACAACGATTATACTTTGGTCTTGTCCCAGCATAACCACCTCTAGAATTATCGGCAGCTTTCTTGTTTGAACCTTGGCTTGAACCTTGAGATGGTTCAAACTATCTCTTACCCTCACTAGACTTAGCCTCGGCTTGTTTATTAGCCACGGCCTTTCTCCTCTTAGCCATCATCAAATTTTGAGACATAAGTATCACTGCATCTAAAGTCTCCATACTAGCAGCAATTACGTTTCCTTGAATCTCATCAGGAAGACCTTCTATGTATCGCTCGATCTTCTTTTGTTTAGTTGGTACCATATCTGGGCACAGAGAAACCAACTCTATAAACCTGTTGGTATAAGCTTCAATGTTAGTACCAATGACCTTCAATTCCCAAAACTCCACTTCTAGCCTTTGAATTTGATTCCTTGGGCAAAACTTATCCGTCATCATTCTTTTCACAACGGCCCATGGAATAGCATTAGCAGCATCTAGCCCCACAGTTTGGGCATAACCGTTCCACCAAATCAAGGCAAGGCCACCTAGTGTGTGAGTGGCATACTTCACCTTGTCGGCTTCAGCACAGTTACAGATACGAAAGATTGATTCGACTTTTTCAAACCAACGAGTTAACTCAACTGCTTCCTCATTCCCATTGAAGGATGGAGGCTTACAGTTCATGAACTCCTTGTAGGTACATGATGTAGGTGGATTCCATTGGTTATTGTTGCCTTGAGCGGCAGCAAGCAGTTGTTGAAATTGTGCGGGTATCAAAGTGACATTTGGAAGAGTGTTAGCACCACGAGTTGCCATTGATCTTCAATACACAAAAATAGTATTAGTTGAAGAGTTGATGGTGCACTAGGTAGCAACACCAATGGATAAGAAAAGGTAGTATGGGTTAGTTAGTGATAATGATGGTGAAACAAGTGAGTAATTGGGTGTGCGGATAGATCCTTTAGTGTCGGATCCTTCGGTGTCCAAAACGGTGATTGGGTGATGACTAGACATCCTATAGAAGGAGTACTAACTAGATTCTAAGGCACGGTATGATGGTAGGGATATAAGGGGGCATAGTAAGGCAATCAAAGATATGAGGATTACACTTCAAGCTAAGGCAGGAAAGGTTATAGTCTTATAGATTGCTAAGGCACCTAACTAACACATAAGGCACACAGAATATGCAATCCTGGTTCTCTATAACAACCTGGCTCTGATACCACTCTGTCATACCCCCATTATAGGGCCGGGGAAATATGACTTCACAATATCACAACACAAGTATGTATAAATGAGAACGACTCTATATGAGACGTTTTAATTGATAACCAATGTATTAAAGCAGCGGAAAGTATTATGTCATTACAATTGAATTTAAATGTTTTAATGCAATAATATGAATGTATAAATGCGGACTCTAAAAGCAGCAAAGTCCAAAAAGAAAATAATCTTTAGCAATCTTCACCTGAGATAAAACATGCTTAAAGTGTCAACCAAAAAGGTTGAGTGAACAACATAGGTTTAATATATAGAGTTTTAGACCACAAGATTTAGTTATCAAAAGTAATTGCTGAAGTTATGATATCGAAACGTAAACAAAGTTACCCCTGGACACCTTGAACTGTCAGTGTCGTAATCATTATTATGTAACCAAAGACCAACGGTCAAATGGTTAGAGACGTCACTCTCAATAGCGCTAATCACAATAACTAAGCTTACCAAATTCTAGTAATTAACGATATCATGTTAGGGATTTAGCATGAATCAAAGCATGTAAGCACAGTTAAACAGTTTTCAGGTACTTGTGTCTAAGCGTAAAACAGTTTAAAAGCAAGCATGTGTCTCACCCCAAAGTTTAAAATAAGTAAATAAAGAAAGTTAAAAAGTGGGGCTATGAAGTTCACCTTAATAGCAGATAGATATTCCACGCAAGTTAAATGTTCGGAGTGTTGAACACGGAGATCTCAACCTAGAGATATTATGTTCGATTAGTTAATGTCTAATAGACATAAAGTTTGTTTATTAATATAGCAAACTATATTAACAGTGACCGTTCTCGAGAAAAGTTATATTTATATAAATGATAATATACTTAGTGTAATTAAGTGTTACTATATAGATTAGTGTATAAGTTATAATAATAGTATTAGTAATTACTTTAATAATCAACTATTATGTTATACCTATATGATACATACATATATATTCTTTATTTTTTTTATACATGTTCATCACTATATAGTATATATGTATATATATATTAGGTATATGTGTTACATATAAATAAGTGTAAGATGTTACGTATATATATATATATATATATATATATATATATATATATATATATATATATATATATATATATATATATATATATATATATATACTTATTACTTTTATTATTATATTTACTAACATTATATAACCTACATAATATACATTTATACATACACGCACACGTACATATACATGCATATATATACATACATATACACGTATGTATATATCTAAATATATACACAAGTATATACCTTCCTATATATATGTACATACATACGTATACATGCATGCATATCATTATCATTATACATTACTAATCATACAATCCTAACTTTTTATCATAAACTTAACCTAATAATATTACTCATCACATTAAATCATAAACCATTATCTTATTAATCATTACTAACTCATAAATCTTTATCTACATATTTAACAACTTAATCTCAATAATCAATAATCTTCCATGCACAATTATTTATGATCATACATCTTTAATCATTATTCAACTTACTTAAACTTATTGATCACAAGCATTATCTAAAATCTTTTAACCTTATTACAAGTCCATAATTTAATCTATACTTTTAATTTACAAATTTAATCTTATTACTAACAAATTTTATGATCATAACTTAACACCGTTATTCTTTAACTTTTTCATAACCAAAAATCTTATTTCAACAACCTTAACTTATTAACCATATCCATTATTATTATTTATGATACTTATAACCTTATTAATCATCATCATAACTTTCATTATCTCTTTTAAATCATACGTTAAATCCCATACATAAATCTTTTCATATATTAACACTAATCTTACTAACCACAATTATCATAACCTAACAAATTATTATTTAATTTAAATTTATATATAATAATCATGATCATAATCATAATCTTTTAACTTATTATTATGATCTAGTTTCACACATGAACTATAGTTTTTCACAACCATCTCATTATCTTTGTTACCTTTCATTATCATCATTATTATGTAATCTTATTGTCTTTATTTATAATCATTATTACTTCATCTACATAATTAACATTAAGATCAAGGTCAATATTAACAACATAATAATAAAAACATAATAGATTAAAAAGTGACATTAGGCTAGGGTTTAGGTATACCTTAAGAGTATTAGAGATCAAGAAAGATGATGACTATAATGTGAACAGAAAAATAGCAAACCAGCAACAAAACACGACCCAAAACAGATGGGTTATTGGGTCAGTTTTATCACGCAGAAACAGATTGCAGTAGCAGCAACAATACCGGAAAGAAAACGCAGCAACAAGCAGAACAATGAGTGACCTTGGGCTGTAAAAAGGTATCAAATTATTCAATAGAAAACAGAAGAAGACTTACTCAATTTCCTGGGCTGTTTGGTTCGACAGAAGACAGAAATTAAGCAACATCAATACACGATCAACAAAGGGTTTCTTCTTGAGCTTCTTTGTTCGATAGAAACAACAGGTAGAACCAGAAAAGTATTCACAGAAAACAGGAGGTAACAGAAACTGAATGGTGATCGAATGAGGTTGAATAGAGGACTGTTTTTGATGGGTTTAATCGACTGAAATCTGAGGGTTCTTGTGTGGATTTTAGTCGACTGAAGAGAGAGGCTGGATGAGGGTGTTTGATCGACTGAATTGGAGGGATAGCAGGAATAATTAGTCGACTGTTTTGCAGGTTTGATTGTGGTGATAAATCCTGGAATTTGAGATGGTTTATATAGATTTAGTAGGTTTCCTAAATAAACTTGGCTAGCTTGGTGATCAAGAGTTGGAATTGGAGTTAAACTAGGATATGGAAAACTTAAGGATCAAGACTAATTCCCCTAAACAATCTATACAGCCGATCTCTTTTTTTTTATACCGTATACTTGTTTATTTATATTTTTTTTATTATGATTAATATTACTTAATATTATGGTTATATTTTATTTAAATATTAGACCCTAACTTTATTAATTTACATTTTCTTCTATTTAGTTTTAATATATAATTGTATTTGTTATAAAGTTAATTATATACTATGTATTACTTTAACCATTTACATAAGTAATATAATTTACATATATTCATAATGTTATTAATTTAATTAGCACTATGGTTAAGGTTTATCTTATTAATTTATTATTAGGGTTAGGGCCTATAATATTAATAAACCTTTAGGGTTAGAGTTTAGAGTATTAATTACTATTAGGTTTAGGGTTTCAGGTTTTTAATTGCGAACATTATTTATAAGCATTTAATATGTCTTGATAACAACCCTAATGATGAGGCACAGAATATGACATTGAAACCCTAAGGGCAACTTGGTAAGCTCAGAAGGGAAAAGTGAGGGTTGTTATAATATAAAAATTTAGTTTAAATTTGGTTGGAAATTTCTGGGTCGTCACAGTACCTACCCGTTAAAGAAATTTTGTCCCAAAATTTGAGTGTGGTCGTCATGGCTAACAATAAAAATGTTTTCATGACGAATATGAGTTGATAAATAGAGTTTTATTACTATTGATTAATAAGGATAAAATAATTCGATTATTCGAAGAGTACGAGTGAAGCTATCACAAAAGATTGAGATAGGGATTTAACTTTTAACGTAGTCACTGTTGAATTCTGGAATTCAAGGAATTTAAAGAAAATCGTTGAGATCTGAAAGATTTGATTCTTTGGTGAATAAAATCTCTTTAATTAAATGCGATTATCTGCCTTGGTTTCTTTATCAGATATTTCACTATAAATTAACTTTTTCCGTTCCATTACTTTTATCACTCCTATATCCAATTCCCAAATTCAAAAGATTGTGAAAATGCTTAATCCAGTTCTAATCCTTGTCCTTATCCTTATTATCGCAACAATCATTCTCCTTTTCCAACTTCCACTAGAGGAATCTGTTTTCTTCTACTTTTCCCTTGGGGTTATAGTATTTTTAATTCTCCCGTGTCTTTATGTTGCGATAAACATTGATATACACGGTTTGTAATTTATGTGTTGTTATCGGGCTTTATATTTTCCCTTATATTTTGGAGCTCTATGCCTTTGTTTTCTCTTCCTGACTTTAGGTAAAGCAAGTAATGGTCCAGAATCCGTAGGTATGAAATTCGGAATGAACATAGTTAATGTTCTAAGAAGGAAATTGTATTAGTACAATTTGACTTGTGAAATTACTAGAATTCAAGAGAAAAGCTAGAACTATCAAGAGAATATGTTCTTGATATATTTAGAGATTATGTAGAATGTAAGGGTCGTGTAACATGGCACATGATGATGTTATGATGTGTGAATCATCATGTTCCATTAGAAACTCAGCATGACTTACTGTAATATAATCACGTTGATCAAGTGTCATTATATTATACTAACTCATGCATCAATTTCCAACACTACTTCAAAATCATTCATAATTCAAATTCAAATTTTTCAGAATTTTAGAAAATGCAACTGTCTCCTTTTATGAGATAACACAGATAGGGCGGAGAGATAATTAATATCGGACGAGAATATTTATGAAGATATCTTCAGAAATATTGAGAATATTTATAATGAAAGATATGATGGTATCTTAGAATTTTAGAATCAAATTGTGATGAAGAAATTCATTCACGATGATTTAGAGAGATCAAGGAGCAAGGTATTCGCTAAAGATTTCATCAGAAGTAGAATCATCAGGATTCTTTCTGCACAAGTTTAGTCCTTGTGATTTGTTCAGAGTCTCCTTCATGATTTCGCATATTTCACTTTTCAGTACAATTTTTTTTTTTATTGAGCATTTCCAACACTCCATTCTTTATCATCATACTTTTGACTGTTAAAGTCATCAACAGTTTTCGCTGCTTTTTCAGCTTTCTCAATATTCAAAGAACTGATTCATAGACTAAAGTGCTGTTCAGAATTTTAGAATGGAAGATCATAATTCAAAGAGATTAATGTTATATGTATATACATAACTATTGATGTAGACCTGCTGCTAGATTTCAAAATACTGATTGCTAATTCCCAGTAACTAGTATGGTAATTCTTGTTATAAGATGTGGATGAGTATATAATAGGGTTTTAACGAACAATTATAATGGTTCTTCGGAGAGTCTTAAGCCAATGAGTAATGAAGTTGCTGGTAAGTTTACTGCTAATGTGGTGGAATATAAACGGTTCTCCGATAACGATGACGAAAGGTAGACTTATATATCAAAGTTATAATAGAGTTTATTCGAATGAGAAGTCAAAATTGATTTGCTGAAGCTGTGACAAAATTGGCTAATTTGGAAAGAGATTGCAAAGTTATTTTCGGTAATAATAACGCTAAAGGAATTAGCACAGCTACGCGTTAAACGTTTACTCAGTTTTCGAGAGTTTTCAGGTGCATAACTATACGCATCAATCTTTTCTTCCATAGATGAAGTGCGGTTGGTTCATCCTCTCGATTGAGGTGTTTTCAAGAATCATGAAAGGTTTGAACGTAGATTGTAATCGTCAAGATACAAATGAGGTTTAAGATGAAATCAAGTGGCAAACTTGAAGAATTGTTTAGTTTCATATGTTATAATCAATATTTTAATTCATTTTAATTATCCAATGTTGGCAGTTCACAGTCGATAGTCCACAGTTAACAGTCTAATAATTCATATATAGTTTAATATATAATATTCAAATTAATTAATACGTATCGTGACCCGTGTACATGTCTCAGACTCGATCACAACTCAAAGTATATATATTATTTAGAATCAACCTCAACCATGTATAGTTAACTCGGTCATTACTGCATATAGAGTGTCTATGGTTATTCCAAATAATATATATAGATGCGTCGATATGATATGTCAAAACCATGTATACCTGTCCCGATATTTAAATTGTGTAAAATAAATAACAGAAATTAAATGATGATAAATAAAATTGTTAGAATATAAATTGCGATAATTAAATTACGATAAATAAAATGTAATCAGTTAGCTAGGAACAGTTAGCTAGGAATAGTTAGCGTGGATTCTTACCAAAATTTCTCATAGTTAATTTGTTTGTTTCTAACAAATTTTATTTTGTCCAATGTTTTCTTCATTATGCCACTTGTTGGATTCTGATAAGTTAAAATCCAAATATGCAATTGAATGAAAATGGTTACTTGTGGTGAACGGATTTGTATATCTGTGGATGTAAGTAGGATAGTAAATAACCGTTGAATCAGATTCGAAGAATGTACAGTGTAACTTGTTAATGTGAAATCTAAATATTCCTCGGGTATTACCTACCCGTTAAAATATTTTCACCATTAACAGTTTGTACGAAAGAATTTTTAATTACAATCTTTGTGAAAATATACTTACATATATATTTTCTGCAGATGTAATCATGGATTTTATGAGTTAATATGATATTAATCTCTAAAACTTTACGTAATCGCCATGAAGAGTGAAAATAATTGATGTAGAACGATACGTAGTATGACGATTATACTTGAGGTACAGAATGAGATGTTGAGGCATGGATTGTTGATGGTACTGGTGTTGTTACTGACGGTACTGTTGGTGCTGGTGATGTTGTTGAAGTTGGTAAATTTTGCACCATATTCTCCAAAAATCATTACTCAGGCGAGAAGCTCGTTGACTTCTTCGATTACTCCGGGATGATTGTCGGTAAGAACGAGCGAATGAATAAGGTTTAGAATTGTGGATAGAATATAATCGTGGCGAGATTTTCGAGAAATGAGGGTGAAAATGGTGTTTCGGACTGGTTCGCCGGTAAGTGCTTCAGGTTCATCGTCAAGAGGTGAATTCGATTAATGGAAAGGATCACCTTCTTCTTGTCTCCAATGATTAAGTAGACTACGAACCCATCAGATAAATTGGGGATGGATGATTGGTTGATTCATTCTGGTGATGCTGCTTTCGGAGCTTAGGGTGAACATCCATATCGGAATAGCTGTCAGAACCCGGGGAATTTGAACTAGTAACGAGTTCCATTTCGTACTTTCGAATAAAGGATTTTTCAATATGAAATGATTTCTGGCTATCAGATGATATTCTAATTACATAGAATATCTATATAGAGCAAAAGATTTCGTAGATTACACAGGAATTTACGGCATATGTCAGGCAAGTCTACAGTAACAGATGCATTAAGATATGAATTATCAGATATGCTAAGATATGAATTTTATCTATACACTATTCATGCAATCAATGAAGTAAGATGTGTTTAGACTAAAAGTGATAAGCAAGTGATTCCCTAAGAATGATAAGCAGGTAATTGTCTAAGAATGATAAGCAGATACTTTTTGACACGAAATGATAAGCAAAACTTTTGACATGCAGACACGGTCGAAGTCCAGACTCACTAATGCATCTAAACAACTATCAGTTAGACACACTAATGCAAGACCTGGTTTGCTAAGACCAATGATCTGATACCAACTTTCATATGTGAGGACGCATCCCACTCAGTGCCTTCCCAGCTAACCGCCTGGTGACCACTGAGCGTACCTCAGACACTGATTTTAGGGCCTGCCACTCGGCTACTGCCAGCCCACGTAAGGGATCGCAAGGAGTAAGAGCTAATGCTTTGTCACATGTAACACTGTGAGAACCTCCTTTACAACTAACCCGCACCAACGGCGTTAAACCAGCTCTGTTGCCACATGTAACTAGTGGGGACGCATCCCACTCAGTGCTTTCCCAGCTAACCACCTGGTGACCACTGAGCGTACCTCAGACACTGATTTTACGGCCATACCTCTCGGCAAAGCCAACCATATTCGGACCGCGAGGAGTAAGAGCTAATGCTTCTTCACAGGTAACACTGTAAGAACCCCCTCTACTATAAAGCCGATGACACAGCTTAAACCAGCTCTGATACCACCTGTAGTGCCCCGTCCCAATCCATCTGGACGAATACATTACATTTGGTTACATCGCGAGGTACTTGACCTCTATATGATACATTTTACAAACATTTCATTCGTTTTTAAAAGACAAACTTTCATTACATCTAAAGTTGACGGCATGCATACCATTTCATAATATATCCAACTATAATTGACTTAATAATAATCTTGAAGAACTCGATGACTCGAATGCAACGTCTTGTGAAATATGTCATAAATGACTCCAAGTAATATCTCTAATATGAGCAAATGCACAGCGGAAGATTTCTTTCATACAATACTGTATTTTGTAGTAAAAAAACATATGACGACATTGAACAATTTTAGGGTTGGCCTCGGATTTACGAACCTATATCATTTTTATATATATTAAAACAAATTTTTGTAATTGAACAAATATATATATTATTATTAATGATATAGTTTTTATATTAATAACCTATATATTTCGTTATTTTATTAAATATATTCATGTTATATATTTTAGTAAATAAAATATTAATATAGTTTAATTATGTGTATTAAGTATGTGGTTATATGAATATCCTTTGTTTGTTAAGTTAAAATTATAATAATACTAAAATAATATTAGTAATGGCAAAAATAATAATAATGATAATAGAGTTAAAAAAATAATACTTTTAATATTAATGATAAAAAAAATTGATAATTTTAATAAGAATAATACTTTAAATAAAAATGTTAATTTTAATAATAATGAATACTAATAATAATAACTATAACAATAATGTTCTTACTAATAATAATGATACTAATATTTATAAATGATAATAATACTACAAAGAATAATACTAATACTTTTGATATTAATAATAATAATAATAATAATAATAATAATAATAATAATAATAATAATAATAATAATAATAATAATAATAATAATAATAATAATAATAATAATAATAATAATAAATCATTCTACCTTTATAGAGATTAAATGAGCTCCCTAAAAAAATATTGCCAGAGCATGGGTTCGAACCCGCGACCTCTTGGTTACCCAACACACTACCAAACCATGGATCCAGAATCTGTTTTTCTATTATAATGTGTAACCCTTTTACATTTAACCTAAATATATATTTATGTTTTCCCTTTTCATCATCTTTACCCAATTGATATCAACATACATCAACTTAACCTAATCTCTATCATAATCATCGTGATATTATCACCAGATCATTCTCATCAGATCATCATCACGATTCTATATCTTCTCCATACCCATAATATAATTATCGAAATCCTAATTTATAATCTATCATAATATTATTATCATAATCCATATTCACCATCATCACTTCGATCATCATCATTACCATGTATCACTATCATCATCCACATTAACATCATCTCATCATAATCATATACCCTAATCGATATCATCCTAAAGAAAACAGAAAATAAAGACTTCCTATAGCAGCAACATAGTTTCGGTATTGTTGAAGGAATTTTGATGGCCCAATTAGAACAACCAATTCACAGCCCAACATAATTGTTCAGCCCAAGTACAATCGGCCCGACACTAGTAAAACATTTGTTGGATCTCGGCCCAGTTAAATAATAAACACAGCCCAACAATAAAGTATTAGTTGGTTCTCAGCCCAAGGTAATAAGAATTGATTGTGCAGCTTAAATAAAAAACTACCCAGGCCGTGAATTAAAAGAGTCTACTAAAAAATATTGGTGGGGTTGTCGGCAAAAAGAAGAAGGGAACGCCATAGTGGAACAATTCAATAACCTTAATATCTTATTAGTTTAAAATAACAAACCAAAGTTGCTGAGTTGCAGTTGGTTTTAATCGATCACGAAAGCAACTATAACTTTAAGGGTTTTTAAATTTTATGGCAGAACGAAACAGAAACAGTCTGATAGTCCTAACAACAACAACCGTTGATGTTTGTAGGTTTATGAAGAAGAAAAATAAGAGAGAATAAAAAAAATGAGATGGTGTGTTGTTGGTTTGATCTTCGAGTATAAACAGGAAATATACTCTAAAATAGTAAATGGGTGTGGTGGTTATTGTGGTTTTGTAGTTTGTGGTTTCATAAAGGAAAAAGAAGACGAAGAAGGTTTTGGCTACAATAGAACAACAAGGTGGAAAACTACAACTCGATGGTTCATTCTTGGAGGTATGTAATTCAGCAGGTAGAATATATCATCGTAAATGTTTACCTTCTTTTATTACTTCACAACTCATAAGCTGCAACATCAAATGAAAAGGGTGATCAGGCCGAAAAAATAAGTTGGTGACGGTGGTTTTTGGGTCTGTTTATTCTCGACGAGAAAAAGTAGCTGTCTAACAACATCAAAGCATTCAAGGGTAATTGATAGAGATTGTTTTAGGTGCTAGAGTTGTTTCTTAAAAGCTATGAAGATAGAGTTATCGAGCTATGTTCTATTTGTTTTCAGTTTTTAATTCAACAAAAATACATGTGGTATTATATATAATCTGATCAAGTACATATTGTAATAGTTTAATTCAATCACAACTTGTTTTGTAGTATAGATTGATCGACAGGAATCAATTGGGAGCAGGAGGAGAAGACACTTTTGTAAAAGCCGATAGAGATTGATAACAGAATACATATTATTTGGATTTTTAATAGTTACTTCATTATTTTATATACTACTTTACATATTCAACTCAAATGATTAGATTGTATTTTATTTTACATATTTAATTTAAATTATGTTTCATTACTTCTAATTATTATACATTTTTACATTTACATATATATACATATTAATTTACAACTAATTGTTCGTGAATCATCGAAAGTAGTCAAAGGTCAAATGGTATCATGAAATAGTTTCAAAATTTTCAAGACTCAATATTTCAGACTTTGCTTATCGTGTCGAAACCATATAAAATTTTAGTATAAATTTGGTTGTAAATTTCCGGGTCTTCACACCCCGTTCATATCGATTATAAACGATTCACAATAGTTGATTACATCGCGAGGTATTTGACCTCTATATGATACATTTAACAATCATTGCATTCGTTTTTAAAAGACAAACTTTCATTTCATTGACAGTTGACAAGCATGCATACCATTTCATAATATATCCAAACTATAAATGATCTAATCTGCCATTTACTTAATAATAATCTTTATTGAACTCTACGACTTGAATGCAACATCTTTTGAAATATGCCATGAATGACTCTAAGTATTATCTTTAAAATGAGCAAATGCACAACGGAAGATTTCTTTAATACCTGAGAATAAACATGCTTTCAAGTGTAAAGCAAAAGGTTGGTGAGTTCATTAGTTTATCATAATAAATATTCATTTCCATCATTTTTATAGACCACAAGATACTCATATTTCGAAAATAATCTGTGCAGCTCTGCTCACTGCTGTAAAAATCATTCATACGAAATTAAACACCTGGTAATCGACATTAACAAAATGCATCTAGAATATCCCCCGCATACAGGCATTTCACAAACTGCATGCAAACAGCATACAAACAGGCCACTCTTTTAAATATGACGGTTGTGTACACCTCACAAACAGGTCCATATCTTTTAAAGCTGGCGGTTGTATACTAAAATCGAAGTACTAAAGCAGTTCAAATTCTCTGACTGGGGCTTGTTAGGGCCCATAGATCTATCTTTAGGATTCGCGTCAATTAGGGTGTCTTTCCCTAATTCTTAGATTTCCAGACTAAAAAGGGGTGATATCCGGTGTAGTCGTAACTCAATCGTAGAATTTTTTAAGTACTTATGTCTATTTTGTCAGACATTTATAATAGTAGCGCATGTATTCTCAGTCCCAAAAATATATATTGCAAAAGCATTTAAAAAGTTAGTAATGAAACTCACGATACAATATTTTGTAGTAAAAATATTCATACGACGATACTGAACAATGCAGGGTTGGCCTTGGATTCACGAACCTATATCATTCATATATATATTAATACCTATACTTGAAATCGAACAAATATATTTATTATTATTAGTGATATAATTTTTATATTAATAACCTATATTCATTTTATATAAAAATATTAAGTTTCGTTATGTTATATGTAATATATATATATATATATATATATATATATATATATATATATATATATATATATTACTTGTTAGTTAAAACAGTACTTTAATAATACTAAGGTAATATTTGAAATAATAATAGTGTTAATACTAATAATAATAAAAATGATAATATTATTTATAATTCTATTAATAAATATATTAATGATAGTTTTCAATAATTAATCTTATAATAATCTTAATATCAGTAGTTTTTAATAAAATGAATAATTTAATAATAATGGTCATGAAAATATTAATTTTTGATAATAATGCTTAATTTAATAATAATTATAATTATAAAAATATCTATTTTGTTAATTATGATAATAAGTTTAATTATAACCATACAATAATAATGATGTTATTACTAATACTTTTGTCAATAATAACAATAATACTAAGTAATGATAATTAGTAATAATAATAATTATAACAATAATCATTAATACTAGCAATAAAAATAACATTCATAATAATAATAATAATAATAATAATAATAATAATAATAATAATAATAATAATAATAATAATAATAATAATAATAATAATAATAATAATAATAATAATAATAATAATAATAATAATAATAAATATAATAATAATAATAATAATAATAATAATAATAATAATAAATAAAAGAAAATAGGCTACCTTATCAAATAAGCTTTAAAAAAATAACTGCCGCCTCCGGACTCGAACCCGAGACCTCACGCTAACCCGCTAACAACTTAACCATCCATCTGTTTCTCTGATTTCTGTTTTATATCATGACATAATTATACTTAAACTATATTATTTCTGTTTCGAATTTCTTCTTCTTGCTCTTGAAATCACACCGACCAGAAAGCCATAACTCACTATCATAGTGAGTTAATCAATTAATTTAGGACTTTTAAGAATAACATATACGACCTAAAGTAGATGCTTGAATTTTAATTAAACAGAAAAAACGAGATAGCTGCAGTTTGAAGAACACGATGTACAACTCAAAATTAATTTGGAAAATTTAGGGCGTTTTAGACTATAAATGCAACATGAAAAAGATTCAAAATCATTCATGTAAACTTTCTGAATCATCAATTAAACTCAAACCAGCAAAACAAGTTCAAATTTTACCAAGAACACATTGTTTGACTTTTTGAAAAATAACATTGACTCGAAAATTGGAATTCGTTAAGAGGAATTGGGACTTCAAATTTTGCAGATAGTTTTAGTAAAGGATTCCTAACATGACTGCATTAATAGATTTTGAAATCAAATACGAAATTGAGCTAATGTATTAATTGATCAAGAACAGAGAATGACGACAAGTTCTTCACTTTTTCTTATTTAAATTCAATTTGATATTGACTGTAATTGTTTTTTTTATAAAGACGATGGATAATTAAATGACTTCCTCACTAAACTGAGTAATTCGATTGCTTTATAGAAATTGAAAGTCGATAGGAATATTCAATTAGACAAGAAGTTGAATAAAAGAAAACAAAAGCAGGTTGTGATTTTCCACAGGTTCGTACGATCGAATTGGATATGTAACAGATTTTGGACAAGAACAAAATTCAAATACAGTTGGATAGCGATACAAAACAGATTCCAATAATTAATCGCTGTTATATTACCCTAAAAATAATTACATATAAATACTTTAATAATAATAATTCAATTAATAATAAATAATATTAGAAATAATAATATCATTAATAATAATAATATCGAAATAATACTAGTAATAATAATAATATTAATAATAAAAGTAATAATGATGATAATTTTAAATAAAAAATGATAATTTTTAGTGATAATATTAATCATAATATTAACAAAAATCATAATTTTTACTCTTAACTATAATAATAATGATATTAATAATGATAACGATAATATTAGTAATTTTAATAAGAATATAACAAATAAATGTATCTATATATTATATTAAAATAGTAATATTCATAATGCAGATATTAATATTATATTATATTAATATTATTAATACTAATGAAAGTGATATTAGTATAACATTTATATTTTACTTGTAATTAAATTTAATGTGTTAATATTACATATTATTTAATAATTATATAATAACATATATTGAATATATTTTACATATATTACAATATAATTATTTCTTAATAGCAATCATATGTATATATTTATATATATCCATTTTAGTAGTAACTTAATTATTCTATATATTTTTCTACATTTTTAATTCTAAATGATTTAAGTATATTTTATTAACTCAATATATTATATATACCCTTATGTTTATATATATATATATATATATATATATATATATATATATATATATATATATATATATATATATATACATTTTTATTTACACACAATTGTTCGTGAATCGTCCGGAGTAGTCAAAGGTCAATTGAATATGTGAAATAGTTCAAAAATTTTGAGACTCAACTTTACAGACTTTTCTTATCGTGTCGAAATCATATAAGAATAAAGTTTAAATTTGATCGGAAATTTTTGGGTCGTCACAGTACCTACCCGTTAAAGAAATTCCGTCACCGAAATTTGATCGAGGTCGTCATGGATAACAATAAGAATGTTTTCATGACTTATGAGTTGGAAATTAGAGTTTTATCAACAATGAACAATATGGATAAAACAATTTGTTTAGTACGAGTGAAGTTATCACAAAAGAGTGAAGTGAGTAAATGTAAATTTGTCATATCTTTTGACGTAGATAGGATTGATTTCTAGAGTTCAAGGGATTTGGAGAAAATCTTTGTAATAAGATTTGATTCTTCAGAAATTAAAGAATTTAGGATCCTCTTCGGTTAAATGCGATAATCTGTTTCGGTTGCTCTGTCGGATATTTCACTATAAATGAACTTCATTCGTTCCATTATTCTCATCTTTTATACTTCCATTCATATTTCCAAAGCATTTTCCAAATTATCAGAAGTTACTGGAAATGATAGAATTATCAAGAAAATATGTTCTTGATTTGTTTAGAAATTAGGTAGAATGTAAGAGTCGTGTAACATGGCACATGATGACATTACAAACTGTGAATCATCATGTGTCATTAGAAACTCAGCATGACTTACCGTAATATAATCACGTTGATCAAGTGTCATTATATTATACTAACTAATGCTTCAGTTCCCAACACTTCTTCAAAAACATTCATATTTTAAATTCGAATTTTTCAGAATTTAGAAACTAAAACAGTTTCCTTTCTGATGTAACACTAATATCGCAAAGAGATAAATGATTTCAGATAAGAATAGTTATGAAAATATCTTCAGAAATATCGAGGATATTTATAATGAAAGATTCGATGATATCTTAGAATTTCTAATATCGATGGATGATGATGAAGATTTGTCCGTAAAAGTGTAGAGTCCGGAGCAAGGTAATCGTTAATGACTTCAGTAGATACTGAATCATTTGGATTCTTTGAAGGCAGGTTTAGTCTTTGTGATTTGTCCACAGACTCCTTCATAGTTTGCTCAATCCATATTTCAGTTTCAAACTTTTTATGAGCTTTGTCAACACACTATTCTTTATCATCAAACTTTTGACTGTTTCAGTTGCCTACAGTTTCTACTGCTTTATTCAGCTTTTTTAAAGTTCAGTGTATTGATTCGTAGGCTTGGTGCTTTTCAGAATTTCAGAATTGAAGATCATAATTCTAGGAGATAAATGTTATATGTATACATATAACTGTTGATGTAAAAACGCTGCGAGATTCGAAATACTGATTGCTAATTTCTGGTAGTTGGTATGGCAATTCTTGTTACAAAGTGTGAATGAGCACATGATAGGGTTTCGATAAATATAATGATTTTTCGGAAAATCAAAGATCAATGAAGTTGCTCGTAAGTTTACTACTAATGTGGTGAGATATAAACGTTTCCCCGGTAACGATGATGAAAGGTTAATCGTATATATCAGTGTTATAATAGAGTTACTCTGGAGGAAAAGTCGAAGTTGTCTTGTTGGAGCTGTGACAAAATTTGCTACTTTGAAAGGGGTTACCAAGTTATTTTGGGTAATAATAATGCTAACAGGATCTAATACAGATTCATGTTAAACTTTTACTTAGTTTCTGATAGTTTTCCAGGTGCATGATTATTGCTTAAATCTTTCTTCTCGTAGATGAAGTACGGCTGGTTCATCCTCTCTATTGAGGTGCTTTCAAGAATCATGAAAAGTTTGAACGCAGATTGTAATCGTCAAGATAGAAATGAGGTTTAAGATGAAATCAAGTGTCAAACTTGAAGAAATGTTTAGTTTCATATGTTATAATCAATATTTTAATTCATTATAATTGTCCAATGTTAGTAGTCCACTGTTAATAGTCCACAGTTAGTAATTCAATAATTCATATGCAGTTTAATATATAATATTCGAATTAATTAATACGTATCTGACCCATTGTATGCATGTCTCAGACTCGATCACAACTCAAAGTATATATATTACTTTAGAATCAACCTCGACCATGTATAGCTAACACGAGCATTACCGCATATAGAATGTCTATGGTTATTCCAAATAATATATATATAGATGATGTCGATATGTGATAATGCTAAAAACGAACATATATTTCATAGCATTATTCCTCAAGAAAGACAAGCTTTTAGTTGCAACTGTTCTATTTACAAGTGATATTCGTTTAAATAATAAAAGGTGAAGACAAAAGACAGATTCGACGAATTGAAGACGCAAACGACCAAAAAAGCTCAAAAGTACAAAATACAATCAATGAGGTTCCAATTATTGATAAGAAACGTCTCAAAATTACAAGAGTACAAGATTCAAAATGCAAAGTACAAGATATTAAATTGTACGCAAGGACGTTCGAAAATCCGAAACCGGAACCAGAGTCAACTCTCAACGCTCGACGCAACGGACTAAAAATTACAAGTCAACTATGCACATAAATATAATATAATATATAATTAATTCATAAAATTAATATATATATTATATTATATTATAAAACCATCGGTAGAAGAAAACAACCAAATGTGAGCCTCCCCAGCTGGCCATGCGATTGCATGGCCTTGAAGAGCAAAGCTCATGCGATCGCATGAGCTCATTTTTCAGTTCACAGGCCTATAAATTCGCAGTTTGGTGAACGTAAAATCCATCCATCAATCTCTCTATCTATATGTAAACGTATATATTTATATTTATATTTTAATTTTAATTTTAATTTTAAATCCTAATAATAAGGGTATGTTAGCGAATGTTGTAAGGGTGTAAGTCGAAATTATGTCCGTGTAACGCTACGCTATTTTTAATCATTGTAAGTTATGTTCAACCTTTTTAATTTAATGTCTCGTAGTTAAGTTATTATTATGCTTATTTAATCCGAAGTAATCATGATGTTGGGCTAAAAATATTAAAATTGGGTAATTGGGCTTTGTACCATAATTGGGGTTTGGACAAAAGAATGACACTTGTGGAAATTAGACTATGGGCTATTAATGGGCTTTATATTTGTTTAACTAAATGATAGTTTGTTAATTTTAATATAAAGATTTACAATTAGACGTACCTATAAATAACCATATACACTCGATCGGACACGATGGGCAGGGTATTTATATGTACGAATAATCGTTCATTTAACCGGACACGGGAATGGATTAATAGCCACTAGAATTATTAAAACAGGGGTGAAATTATGTACAAGGACACTTGGCATAATTGATAACAAAGTATTAAAATCTTGGGTTACACTCAGTCGACATCCTGGTGTAATTATTAAACAAAGTATTAAAATTTTGTTACAGTTTAAGTCCCCAATTAGTTGCAATATTTAAACTTCGGGTATAAGGATAATTTGACGAGGACACACGCACTTTATATTTATGACTGATGTACTGTTATGGACAAAAACCAGACGGACATATTAAATAATCCAGGACAAAGGACAATTAACCCATGGGCATAAAACTAAAATCAACACGTCAAACATCATGATTACGGAAGTTTAAATAAGCATAATTCTTTTATTTCATATTTAATTTCCTTTATTTTATATTTAATTGCACTTCTAATTATCACATTTTTATTTATTGTTATTGTATTTAATTGCACTTTTAATTATCGTACTTTTTAATTATCGCAAGTTTATTTTATCGCACTTTTATTATTCGCAATTTTATTATCGTTATTTACTTTACGCTTTAAATTAAGTCTTTTATTTATTTAATAATTTACATTTTGTTTTAACTGCAACTAAAGTTTTTAAAATCGACAAACCGGTCATTAAATGGTAAAAACCCCCTTTATAATAATAATATTATATATATTTGTATTTTTATAAATTTAAACTAATATAGCGTTAAGCTTTGTGAAAAAGATTCCCTGTGGAACGAACCGGACTTACTAAAAACTACACTACTGTACGATTAGGTACACTGCCTATAAGTGTTGTAGCAAAGTTTAAGTATATCCATTCAATAAATAAATAAATATCTTGTGTAAAATTGTATATCGTATTTAATAGTATTTCCTTGTAAAATTTAATAGTATTTTATACCCCTTAGCTTTAACATCAAGTATTTTTGGCACCGCTGCCGGGGAACTTAAAAATTTAGCTTAAAAGCAGGAAGCGCAACGCTATATAAAAAAAAGATTGTTATTTTTAGTTTACTTTTATAAAAATACGTTTTTGTAAAAATACGTTTTAAAAATTCAAAAATATAAAAAGAAAAACAAAAATTTATATATTTTTAAGAGTTTGTTAAATATATAAGTTTTATAAAGTTTCTTTATTTTTATTTTTAGTATTTAAAAATATAAATTTTATTTAAATATTGTGTTTTTTTATAAAACATCAAAACAGCAAAACAAAAAAAAATATATAAAAGTTTACGGGCTACACTGTAGCAGCCCAACTCATCTGGCCCGATTTTCTACTTCATGCGATTGCATGAATATATAGCATACACTCCATGCGATCGCATGGAGTGATTTGACTCGTCTGAAACATAAGCTGTACGAAATTAGGGTTTATAATAATAATTATTATTAATTAATAACCCTAATTAGGTTATAATTATTTTATTATTTAGTTTAGTTTATTTATAATTTGTATTTTAAGTCTAAATTAGTTTTAATAATTTATAAAATTAATAGTTTTATAAAATAAATAATATAAAAAAAATATTTTTATAAAAATTGTAATTTTTACAACTTTTTATATATTTTTATATTTTGTCCCTTTTTAATAGTTTTAGCGTAATTTTTGTATTTTTCGCTAGTATTTATTTTTAATTCATAGTTTTTGCCATAGTTATTTTTATTTCTAGATTTTTAGGCCTTGCCGTAAAATCCCTTAAGTGCTTTTTCTTTACACTAAGATTTAGGTGCCTTAGAATTTTGCGACGCATTTTTAAGTTTTAGTACCTTTTTAAGTTATTTCCATTTGGGATATAGTTTTACTTGTAAGCTTTAAGACGCAACTTTTAGTTTTAAATTTTTAGTTCATTTTTAAGTTTAGACGCGCTATTTTCTTATTTCTCGACGCCTTTTACCTATGTATCAATTATCATTCCAATTAGTAATCTCAATTTGCGATTATAATTTTAAGTTAGTGATAGTAATAAGGTTGGGTTAGTCGAGTGTTTTTAAGTTCTATAAGTCACTCTTTTTCTTTCTTATTTTTATTTTTCTATTTTTTCCGACGCACTCTTTTTCTTTCTTATTTCTCGCTATTCTAATTTTTAGGACATATATTTTTATTCTACTTCTTATCTAAATTTCTTAAAATTACGAAAATTTATTTTAAGTGGTTAAATTGATAGACATTAAAATTTTCTGGTTCGTAGTAATAGTTGGATTTGTACGTGGACCGGGTTATTGGAGCCAAACAGTCCTCAATTATATTGAAACCAAACGAATCCTACCCCTCTGCTGCATCTTTTGGCTATTCGAAACGTGGGCAAAATCCGAAAAGTCTATTGATTGGATAACTTATATAATTTTTCTTTCCTTTTTAAAAACTAATAGGATATTCAGTGAATGCACCGAGCAAGACGTTCACCACCTTTTGTACGTTCACCACCTGTAACTAGATCAAGACATTTAGCAAATATTACCGCCGTTGATTTTTCTTTAGAATGTTCATCCAGTCGACCAAGTACTCCAATTCAAATTTCCGATAATCCATTTTTTGAACCCGACCTCACAATTGAGAATTCGGAGAATATTCAGGGACGATTCATAGATCCTGAACCATTAAATTTTCCTCCGGAACCACCAATCATTCAAACAGAGATTGTTGAGGAACGAACCATTAAATCAGAATCCTCTAGTGATTCCGATTCAACACATTCAATTATGGAGAATCTGGAACCTTTAAGTATGGAAGACTGAATGAGAGCTAAACGCACTGGCCAAGGTCACGCAATTACTCATCCAGACATTAATGCGCCAGATTATGAAATCAAAAGACAAATTCTACACATGGTGACTAATCAATGCCAATTTAGTGGTGTGCCAAAGGAAGATCCAAATGAACATCTTCGTACCTTTAATAGGATCTGCACACTATTTAAAATCCGAGAAGTGGAGGATGAACAGATATATCTCATGTTATTTCCCTGGACTTTAAAGGGAGAAGCCAAAGATTGGTTGGAATCGTTACCTGTAGGGGCGATTGATACATGGGACGTTTTAGTTGAAAAATTTCTTAAACAATTCTTTCCTGCATCTAAAGCCGTAAGACTTCAAGGAGAAATTGTTACGTTTACACAGAAACCGAATGAAACTCTATATGAGGCGTGGACAAGATTTGGAAAGTTATTAAGAGGATGTCCGCAACATGGTTTAGATACCTGTCAAATAGTACAAATATTCTACCAAGGATGCGACATCACTACAAGGAAAGACATAGATATAGCAGCTGGTGGTTCCATTATGAAGAAAACCGAAACTGATGCTTATAAAATTATTGATAACACTGCTTCCCACTCACATGAGTGGCACCAAGAAATAGATATCGTTAGATCATCTAAAGCAGCTAGAGCCGATTCTAGCCATGACTTAGATTCCATTTCCGCAAAGATAGATGTTGTCGAGAGATGAATGGAAAAGATGACTAAGGATATTCACTCAATACGAATTAGTTGTGAGCAGTGTGGAGGACCACATTTGACAAAAGATTGTCTCAGTATTGAAATAACAATGAAACAAAGAGATAATGTTTCATATCCAAACCAAAGACCTGGAAATAATTATCAGAATAATTATCAACCGCCAAGACCTATTTACAATCAAAATCAGAACTATAACCGAAATATTCCATACAACAACCAAGAAGGTCCTAGCAATCAACAAGTATCCAATAATACTTACAACCAGCAAAGACCTAATTTTCAAAACAAACCACCACAACAAATCGATGATAAAAAGCCGAATTTAGAAGATATGATGATGAAGCTAGTTGAAACTCAAACGCAGTTTTTCACATCTCAAAAACAAACCAATGAACAAAATGCTCAAGCATTTAGAAATCAACAAGCTTCTATTCAAAATCTGGAACAAGAAGTAAGTAACCTAGAAAGATTAATAGGTGAAAGAAAACCAGGAAGTCTACCTAGTGATACAAATGCTAACCCCCGGAATGAAACAGCTAAAGCCATTACCACAAGAAGTGGTACAACACTTAAACCACCTGAAATACCTGTAACTTCTGATGAAGCTATTCCTACTCCACAAGAACCACAACCTGATCAAGATAAGGAAAAAGAACCAGTAGTTGAAAAGGTTAATGAAGATAACACAGTTAAGGCTAAACCTTATGTTAAACCATACCAACCACCACTTCCTTACCCGAGTAAAATGAAGAAAGAGAAACTTGAAGCCGAGCAATCCAAATTCTTGGATATGTTTAAACAAATAAATGTAAATCTTCCTTTCATTTATGTGATTTCAGGAATGCCTAGATATGCTAAATTCTTGAAAGATCTGATCACGAATAGAAAGAAAATGGAAGAACTATCGGCTGTTACTATGAACGCTAATTGTTCAGCAGTGCTGTTGAATAAGATACCAGAAAAACTATCTGATCCAGGAAGTTTCACAATTCCATGTTTTCTGGGTAGTCTTAGTTCAATAGAAGCATTGGCAGACTTAGGTGCTAGTATAAATTTAATGCCGTTTTCACTATACACTAAACTAGACCTTGGAGAATTGAAACCAACAAGAATAAGCATACAACTAGCCGATCGATCAATAAAATATCCTAGAGGGATAATGGAGAACATGCTAGTTAAAGTTGGTACTTTAGTATTTCCAGTAGATTTTGTTGTTCTGGACATGGAAGAAGATTCTCAAGTTCCTCTCATATTAGGAAGACCATTCTTAAACACGGCTAAAGCAATGATAGACGTGTTCGGTAAGAAATTGACCCTAAGTATAGAGGACGAGAGTGTTACCTTTTCAGTTGATAAAGCAATGCAACAACCTCAATCTGCAGATGATACATGTTATTATATTCAAACTATAGATTCACATGCAGAATTATTAGAAGAATTTCCAGAATTACAAGGAACAGGAGAATGTTCTTTAGGAGAAGGTAATGAACCAATTAATGAAGCTGAAATATTAGCTACACTTATAGCTAATGGATATGAACCAACAACAGAAGAAATTCAAATGCTAAAAGAAGAAGACAGATATCGATACAAATCATCGATAGAAGAACCTCCGAAATTAGAGTTAAAGCCACTTCCAAACCATTTGGAATACGCTTATTTACATGGTGAATCTGAATTACCTGTAATAATATCGTCTTCTCTTACTGAAAATGAGAAATCACAACTCATTTCTGTGTTGAAAGCTCATAAACCAGCCATTGCATGGAAGATTCATGATATTAAAGGAATAAGTCCTTCGTATTGCACACATAAAATCCTTATGGAAGAAGGTCATAAAACGTATGTGCAACGCCAACGAAGACTAAATCCTAATATGCAAGATGTAGTTAAGAAAGAGATTATTAAACTGCTAGACGCAGGTCTAATTTATCCAATTTCTGATAGTCCATGGGTAAGCCCAGTTCAATGCGTACCTAAGAAGGGTGGCATGACTGTCATTACAAATGAAAAAAATGAGCTTATTCCTACTAGGACTGTAACAGGATGGCGTGTATGTATTGATTATACAAAATTAAATGACGCCACAAGAAAAGATCACTTTCCCTTACATTTCATTGATCAAATGTTGGAAAGGCTAGCCGGAAATAGTTACTATTGTTTTTTAGATGGATTTTCCGGATATTTTCAAATTCCAATAGCACCCGAAGATCAAGAGAAAACCACATTCACGTGCCCTTATGGTACTTCTGCTTACAAACGCATGCCATTTGGACTTTGCAACGCCCCTGCAACCTTTCAAAGGTGCATGATGGCGATTTTTCACGACATGATAGAAGAATGCATGGAAGTTTTCATGGATGACTTTTCAGTCTTCGGTGATACATTTGAATCATGTCTAGTTAATCTGGAACGAATGCTTATTAGATGCGAACAATCAAATCTAGTACTTAATTGGGAGAAATGCCATTTCATGGTTAAAGAAGGCATCGTTCTTGGTCATAAAATTTCGAAGGAAGGAATTGAAGTGGATAGAGCTAAAGTAGATGTAATTGCTAAACTTCCACATCCCACCAATGTTAGAGGAGTTAGGAGTTTTCTAGGGCATGCCGATTTTTACCGACGTTTCATAAAAGATTTTTCTAAAATTGCCACTCCTATGAATAAACTCCTAGAAAAGGATGCTCCATTTATCTTTTCAGATGAATGTATCAAATCTTTTAATATTCTTAAAGAGAAACTCACTAATGCGCCGATCATGATAACACCAAATTGGAATCTACCATTTGAACTAATGTGCAATGCAAGTGATTTTGCAATGGGAGCCGTTTTAGGACAAAGGATTGAAAAACGATTTCAACCTATATATTATGCTAGTAAAACGTTACAAGGAGCACAAACAAATTACACAACTACTGAAAAAGAACTCCTTGCTATTGTCTTTGCTTTTGACAAATTTCGTTCATATCTCGTTCTAGCAAAAACGGTGGTATATACCGACCATTCTGTTCTTAGATACCTATTTTCGAAACAAGATGCTAAACCAAGATTAATCCGTTGGATCTTACTCTTACAAGAGTTTGATATTGAAATCCGAGATAAAAGAGGAGCAGAAAATCTCGCCGCTGATCATCTTTCTCGTCTTGAAAATCCTGAATTAGAAGTTCTAAATGAATCGGCCATACAAGACAACTTTCCTGATGAATATCTATTGAAGATAGATTTTAATGAAATTCCATAGTTTGCAGACTATGCAAATTATTTAGTATGTGGATTCCTTGAAAAAGGATTATCGTACCAAAAACGAAAGAAATTCTTCAGTGATATAAAACACTATTTTTGGGAAGATCCACATCTGTTTAAAAGTTGTCCAGATGGAATAATACGTCGATGTGTATTCGGAGATGAAGCTAGTAAAATTTTAAACCATTGTCACACAGGACCAACAGGAGGGCATTATGGGCCTCAACTAACAGCAAGAAAAGTTTATGAAGCTGAATTCTATTGGCCCACAATTTACAAAGATGCACACCTTCTTTGAAAATCCTGTGATGCATGTCAAAGGGCCGAAAAAATAAGTCAACGTGATGAAATGCCACAAAATGTCATACAAGTATGTGAAGTATTTGACATTTGGGGTATTGACTTTATGGGACCATTTCCAAAATCTCATAATAATCTCTATATTCTCGTTGCCATTGATTATGTATCTAAATGGGCGGAAGCACAAGCTCTCTCAACTAACAATGCACGAGTTGTAGTCAACTTTTTAAAACGTCTTTTTGCAAGGTTTGGAACACCGAAAGCTTTAATAAGTAATCGGGGTACTCATTTCTGTAATAATCAACTTGAGAAAGTTCTTAAAAGATATGGAGTAACTCATAAAATCTCCACCGCATATCATCCACAAACAAGTGGACAAGTTGAAAATACCAACCGAGCTTTAAAACGTATTCTAGAGAAAACCGTAGGATCAAATCCGAAGGAATGGTCCATTAAATTGGAGGATGCACTCTGGGCTTTTAGAACAGCCTACAAAACTCCAATTGGAACCACACCTTTTAGACTTGTTTATGGAAAAGCATGTCATCTTCCAGTAGAAATTGAACACAAAGCATTTTGGGATTTGAAGACATGTAATCTTGATATACATGAAGCTGGACGTCTACGATTAAGTCAACTAAACGAATTAGAAGAGTTAAGACATGAAGCATACGAAAATTCATTAATCTATAAAGAAAGAACGAAGAAATGGCATGATAAAAGAATCAGAAGTTTAAAAGAATTTAAAGAAGGAGACAGAGTTCTTCTTTTCAATTCACGATTCAAGCTATTTCCTGGAAAATTGAAATCAAGATGGTCTGGACCATTCATAGTCAAAAGAGTTTTCCCATACGGAACGATAGAATTAATAAATTCAAATGGGATTGAATTTAAAGTTAATGGTCACAGAGTTAAACACTACATAGATAGTCCGATGGAATTCGACAATGAAGTTAATCACAATTTCGATACCACAGCTAACTAAGTGTGGGGAGAATCAAGTCTTTAAAGGATAATATGTATTTCTGTTAGAGTTAGATTGTCTGTTTTTGTGTAGTTCTCAAAAATGGAACCCGAACGGTCTTTCCCTAGCAGACCCTATGTGACGACCCCGTCAAAATACTTAACGGATCCGTCAGTTTGTCCCACAGCTTGATCGGACTTAAATGCATTAAATAAACAAAGTTGCATTCTTTTATTTCAAAAGTTTTCCCAAAAAGGAAACAAACCAAAATATGTAGTTTAAAACAACCCAACATATTAATAATCCAAAAGTTGACACAAAACCTTGCCAACAAACCCACAATTTAAATTATCCAAAAATAGAATGCCAACTTAAGTTTCATAATTGTTTCAATAAAAATCTGCCCAAATGCATGCAGACTCTTCTAAAGACAGCGGAAGCATCAAATAACTCAAGTACCTGTGAAAACATGCAAGTAAACTGTCAACACAAAGGTTGAGTGAATTATAGGTTTAAATAAATAAGTAAACTTTAGACCACAAGATTTAAAAATGTTAGAAAACATTAAACATTATTCCATTATCAATGAGCCACCTGGTAACCACTTAACCCTTTATTTACCCTTGCCAAACACAATAAAAATATACACTTGGACAGTGTATCTACAACAAATTACGAAGTACTAAACATCCCGATTATAAATTGCTAGCGCGACTAGCTCGAAATGGGGTTGTCAAAACCGATAGATCTATCCGTAGGATTCGCGTTCACCGGTAGAAACCAATGATTACAGTTACCAGACTAGGGAATATTTTTGTCCAACTCACAATGAATAATTAAATTTAACTGTTACTTGTGTCTAACCGTAAATAAAAATATGCATGTAATCACATCCCAAAAAGTATACTTTGAAAAGTATGTAAAAACGGGACTATAACTCACCTTAAATAGCAACTGAAGAAATCTCACAAACAAGCGAACAGCAAGTAAAGTAAAGTGATCAAGAAAGATCACAGCGCCGACCTATAAATAAAGCAGGTCGAAATAAATAACTAACTTAGGTCAAGTTTTAGTATGATAGCTATTGTACATGTTGCAAGTAGAAATAGAACATTACTCAGCAAGCATCGGTTTGATTGGAACAGCATAAGGACACACGCTTTCTATTTTTAGAAAGTTTCTATTTTTGGAAAGTTTCTATTTTTGGAAAGTTTATATTTTTGGAAAGTTTCCAAATTTAGAAAGTTCTATTTTTAGAAAGTTTTGAAGTTAGGAAAGTTTCCTTATTTAGAAAGTCAACAGAAGTCAACTGAAATTCAAAGTCAACCGAAAGTCAACTCAAAAGTCAACCTTGGTCAAACATAGTAAACATTAATTTTAAAAGTGTAAGTTATAATAATAACATAGGTTATAATGTTATTTATAGTCAAAAGTGTATAATAATGTCTTAACATAAGTTTAATTAAATAAAATGAATTATTAAAGTTAATATAAGTTGAAATGTTATAATTAGTACGACATAAGTATTTAAATAAATTAATTAAATACTAATCATAATATAAGTATTATTAATAATAATAATTTTTAAATTATATCATAAGTATTTTTAATTAATAATGAATTATTAATCATATCATAAGTTTCTAATTAAAATTATTAAATCATAAGTATTTAATAATTAAATCATAATTAAATAATAATTAAGTCTTATAATAATTAAATAATTATTTAATCTTTATTATAAGTCTTTTAATAATTTCTCAAAAACAAATTTAATACTTATCATAAGTATTTTCCTTTAATAATAAAAGTATTATTAATCATAAGTTTAATTAAAATGTTAATTAAATCATAATTAATAATTAAATGATATAATAAATATTTATATCAAAAGTTTTAAATAATAATAATTACTTCTTTTATCATAAGTAATTAATTAATAATGAAATCCATTAATTTTAACATAAGTTTAATCATTAACCATAAGTTTTAAGTTTAAAAGTTCATCGGGTCGTATCTTGAGCCCCGGGTGTCGGTTTCGGGCGAGCCACATATGCATTTCCGCCTACTCAAACCACCCAACACAATTATGAACTCAAGAACACTCCAAGAACAGTCCCTAGGTCATGGATATCAGCCATGACAACATTTGGGAAATCAATTTACTCAAAACAGTAATTCGGGCACAACGGGTGAACCGTGGCTCGGATTTAGGTGACCCGAACATGAAAATTCGTCTCACCAGCAGTCCTAACCAAATGACACACCCTGAAGACACCAAGGATGGTCACAAAGTCGGACCCAACCTTTTTCATGCCAAGAACACCTTTCAATCTTTAACAAAAACCAAATTAAGCATATCTAGGGCTCCGGGAATCGAAACGACATGAATCCGGAGTCTAAAATTAATGTCTTGATGAGAGGAACTCATTTATGTACTTTATTTAACATTCATATCAGTTACAAAGTCAGAAAATACGAATTATGCTGCTGTCCAAAATTTACAAACCGAAATCATAATCAAACGAGTAATTCTACGCATCCAAACAACATTACAACAACTAATATACATCATACTAATAATATAACACACAAAATCAGTAATATATATGAAAAATCAAAAATCTAGGGTTAGGGTTTATACCCAAATCGAGAATCAAAGTATATGATCGCGTAGAGAACGAAGAGAGGAACACGATTGTATAAACGATTTGATGATCCAAGTAATATTTTGATTGATGGTGATGATGTTTATGGTGGTGGTGGTCGTCGCCCAAAAGAGAGAAAGGGAGGAAGAAAGCAAAAAATTAGGTTTTAGGTTTAGATAAGATTTTGTAAAAATAAAATAAATCAAAATATGGGAAAACAAGGGAGTGTATCCCCCCTCCCTTGTGGCTTCGGCCGAAAATGGGTAGGGTGGGCCCCATGGTGGGCCAAATTTGCTAAGTGCTTAAAGTCTGATGGCCCGAAAGCCCGAACGAATCCCGAAACGCGAAAACACGCTTACGCGATTAAAAATCCGGAAAGATAACAAACGCGCGACGAAAAATAAATATAAATACACCTAATAATAATATGATCATAAAATATCATATTTAAAATATTTAGGATTTAAAAATCCCGAAAGCTCGACCGTTGGTTTAAAAACTGAAAAGATTCGCCGGATGGAAATCCGCGAGACGTAGGAACGTACAAAATAAAATATGAATGCATATATTCACATAATCACATAACAATTAATATATATATAATATTACAAAAATAATAAAATAGGTCATAGAAATGACGTGGCACACTAACAGTTAACGGTCGTTAAATAATTAACGGAAAAAGATAACGGAAAAAGTAGGGTCGTGACAGTACCTCCCCGTTACGGAAATTTCGTCCCAAAATTTAAGCAGGCGCAGGGGTTGACTCGACATCTGAGAACAAATGCGGGTACTTCTGCTTCATTTGGTCTTCACGCTCCCAAGTGAACTCGGGACCGCGTCTAGCGTTCCATCGGACCCGAACAATAGGAATTCTGCTCTGTTTAAGAGTCTTAACCTCTCGGTCCATGATCTCAACTGGCTCCTCAATAAAATGCAATTGCTTGTCAACTTGAAGTTCCTCCAAAGGAATAGTCTGATCAAATTCAGCCAAACACTTCTTTAAGTTCGAAATATGGAAAACATCGTGAACAGCACTGAGTTCTTGTGGCAACTTCAAACGATAAGCCACCGGTCCAACTCTTTCAATGATCTCAAACGGTCCCACGAAACGAGGACTTAACTTCCCTCTTTTACCAAAACGAATAACACCCTTCCAAGGCGAAACCTTTAACATAACACGATCACCAACTTGAAATTCAACATCTTTCCTTCCCTTATCGGCATAACTCTTTTGCTGACTTCTAGCAGTTCTCAACCTTTCTTTAATTTGCACAATCTTCTCAGTAGTCTCGTGAATAATCTCTGGACCTGTAAGTTGAGCATCCCCAACCTCATTCCAACAAATAGGAGACCTACATTTCCTACCGTACAAAGCTTCAAACGGTGCAGCTTTAATACTTGCGTGATAACTGTTGTTATAAGAAAACTCAGCTAACGGCAAACACTTATCCCACCCATTCCCAAAATCAATCACACAAGCTCGCAACATATCTTCTAATGTCTGAATGGTCCTCTCACTTTGACCATCCGTTTGAGGATGATAAGCGGTGCTCATATCCAATCTAGTGCCCAAGGCTTCTTGCAACGATTGCCAAAATCTCGATACAAATCGACTATCTCTGTCGGAAATAATAGAAACGGGAACACCATGCCTCGAAACAATCTCTTTCAAATACAAACGGGTGAGTTTCTCCATGGAATCGGTTTCCCTAATCGGCAAAAAGTGAGCCGACTTAGTGAGTCGATCTACAATCACCCAAATCGCATCATAACCACCCGAAACTCTTGGTAACTTAGTGATAAAATCCATAGTGATACCTTCCCACTTCCACTCGGGAATTTCTGGTTGTACCAACAATCCGGACGGTTTTTGATGTTCAGCTTTGACCTTAGAACAGGTCAAACACTTAGACACATACTTAGCTATGTCACCCTTCAAATTATGCCACCAATACAGCTCCTTAAGATCCTGATACATCTTCCCTGAACCAGGATGAATAGAGTATCTAGACTTATGAGCCTCATCTAAAATCAACTGTCGAAGACCTCCAAACTTCGGAACCCAAAGTCGTCCCGCAAAGTATCTAGTTCCATCAGCTCGAACTTCAAACTTCTTAGCTACTTTGGCTACATTCTCTTTCACGAAATTCTCCTCCTTTAAGGCTTCTTGTTGTGCCTCAAGAATCTGCCTAACGAGGTTTGATCTAACTGTCATATTCAAAGCTCTAACCCTTCGTGGTTCAGCCCTTTCTTTACGACTCAAAGCATAAGCCACAACATTGGCTTTACCCGGATGATACAAAAGGTCACAATCATAATCATTCAACGTCTCAATCCATCTTCGTTGTCTCATGTTCAAATGTTTTTGATCGAGAATATGTTGAAGACTCTTATGATCGGTGTACACAGTACTCTTAACACCTAAAAGATAGTGTCTCCAAATCTTCAGTGCAAAAATAACAGCTCCCAACTCTAAATCATGAGTTGTATAGTTCTGTTCGTGAACCTTCAACTGACGTGATGCATACGCAATAACCTTCTTTCGTTGCATCAAAACGCAACCATAGCCTTGTCGTGATGCATCGCAATAAACAACAAAATCATCATTACCCTCCGGTAGAGACAATATCGGAGCGGTAGTCAGTTTCTTCTTCAAAATCTGAAAAGCATTCTCCTGTTCATCCTTCCACTCATACTTTTTCCCCTTATGCGTTAAAGCAGTCAGAGGTTTCGCTATACGAGAGAAATCCTGGATGAACCTTCTATAGTAACCTACCAATCCTAAGAACTGACGAATTTGAGTAGGAGTTTTCGGAGTTTCCCACTTTTCAATCGCCTCAATTTTAGCAGGATCAACTTGTATTCCTTGTTTGCTAACAATGTGACCAAGGAACTGAACTTCTTTTAACCAAAATGCACACTTAGAAAACTTAGCGTACAACTCTTGTTTCTTTAACAAATCAAGCACTAACCTCAAATGTTCTTCGTGCTCTTCATCACTCTTAGAATAGATAAGAATGTCATCGATGAAAACTATAACGAACTTGTCCAGATAGGGTCTGCATACACGGTTCATGAGGTCCATGAACACAGCAGGTGCATTTGTCAATCCGAACGGCATAACAAGAAATTCAAAATGACCGTAACGGGTGCGAAAAGCAGTTTTTGAAACATTAGATTCCTTAACACGCAACTGATGATAGCCAGAACGAAGATCAATCTTTGAATAAACAGAAGAACCTTGAAGCTGATCGAACAGATCATCAATTCTCGGAAGAGGATAACGATTTTTAACAGTAAGTTTATTCAACTCACGATAATCAATACATAAACGAAAAGAACCATCCTTCTTTTTAACAAACAGAACAGGAGCTCCCCAAGGGGACGAACTAGGACGAATAAAACCTTTGTCTAACAACTCACGGAGTTGACTTGACAATTCTTGAAGTTCAGAAGGCGCAAGACGATAAGGAGCACGTGCTACAGGAGTAGCGCCGGGAACAAGATCAATCTGAAATTCTACCGCGCGTTGCGGCGGAAGGCCAGGTAAGTCATCGGGAAACACCTCGGGAAAAGCCTTACAATATGAACGTCATCAACTTTCTTTACTTCCTTACTAGGATCAACAACATGAGCAAGAATAGCATGACAGCCCTTACGGAGATGTTTACGAACTTTCATACAGCTAATAAGGTTTAACTGTGCGCATTTCTTATCTCCATAGACCATCATTGGCTCTCCAATAACATCAGTAACACGAATAGCCTTATCATAACAGACGATCTCGGCACGATTCGCGGACAACCAATCCATACCAATAACAACATCAAAACTACCAAGTTCAATTGGTATCAAATCTATGTCAAAATCCCTACCACCCAAATTAATGTTACATTTACGGTGTACAGTCTTAGCAGTAAGTTCTTTACCATTAGCTACTTCAACAACATAAGTATTGTCTAAGGGAGTTAACGGCGTTTTGATCTTTGGACTTAACTTATTCGACACAAAACTTAAATCAGCCCCTGAATCAAATAGAACATAAACTGATACATCGTTGACTGAGAACGTACCAGTAACAAGCTTAGGATCCTCTTCAGCATCCTTTGCATTAATGTTGAACGCTCGGCCGCGTGCAGTCTCTGCAGTCTTCTTGTTGGGACAAGCATCTCGGAAATGCCCCGGCTTCCCACACTCATAACAAACCCTTGGATTACCTCCATTATTCAATTTCCCATTACCGTTACTGTTACCACCTCTATTACCAACATTATTATTATTACCACCAGTCGCGGGAGTAGCAGACCCCGGCAAAAGCACTGTACAATCTTTAGCAATGTGCCCTTGCTTAGAGCACCTCTTACAAGTAACTGTGCAGTAACCATCATGAGCTTTATAGCAACGAGGACACACACGCTGATTTCTGTTATTAGCACCTGAGGTATCCTGTTTCTTCTGCTGACCCTGGTTTTGATTGCGGTTGTTATCCCACTTTCGTTTCCCATTATCAGCCTTCTTGACAACCTCCTCACTACTTTCAACAACTGTAGTCTTGCTTCTTCTCAACACCTTGTCATTAAGTTTGTGGGCCATAGACATGGCTGCCTCAATAGTCTGGGGTTCACTGGACTCAACCCCGTGTTCAATCTTCTCGGACAAACCATCAATGTAAGCCTCAATTTTGCGGTCCTCATCCGCATAAACCCTAGGACACAGCAAAGTTAACTCGAAAAACCTTCGTTCATAGGCATCTAACTCGGTGCCATGCATTTTCAAATTCTTGAGCTCAACCTCTAGCTTCTTAAGCTCACCCAGAGGTCTATAGCGGGTGATCAATCTTTCCTTAAAATCATTCCAGGCCAAACCATAAGCTACATCGCTTCCCAAACTACTAACCAGATTGTTCCACCATGTCAAGGCACTATCCTTGAGAGTGCAACTAGCGAAACTAACTTTGTCCTCTTCACGGACCCGACTGACCCTGAAAATAGATTCGATTTTCTCGAACCAACGAGTAAGCCCTATTGGTCCTTCCGTACCACTGAATTCTTGGGGTCGACCAGCCATAAAAGTTTTGTGGGAGCATCCCACGTTGTTGTTCACATTGGCGTTAACATTAGCATTTGCTGCCATAGCAGCAGCAATTCCTTCATTGATCAGGCGTTGCATACGCGCTTCAGTGGACTCTCTTGGAGGCATGATCTTCAAAATAGAATAACACATCCGTTAGTACCAAGAATAATACTGGTGTCATAAAGGAATAGATCAAAACACGAAAAGACTAACCATTAAGATATTAGTCAACTAACACTATGAGTAATAACATGACAGTTATGATTGTTATAGAAATAACCATCACATGCATACATATTTTATGATAACATCATACAACATACATAGCACCTAACATACATGAACATATATTACGCATAATATAACATGCCAAGAGCCATAATATCAGAAATAAAACATGATAGTGATAATAGATGTCATAAAAATAACCATCCATACATAATGAAAAATATCACATAACAAAATCTTAATAAAATCCTCGGCAAAACGCCGTACATAACCCAAAATGTATGTATGAAAAGGACATTAAGTCTGATGAAATAGATAATCAAAATGAATAATCATATCACATTCGCTTAGAGCGGGTGTGATAAGCTGGTCCATCATGAGTCTCAGCAGGATCCTCATACTTACGCAACTTCCCTTTCACAACATCCAACTCTTCCTTCAACACACGAACAGTGCTCTCGAGAGCCTCAAACTTAGCATTAACTTCTCGATCACGCTTACGGTTCGCATCCTCAACCCTATGCTTGAAAGTGATAAAGTTACCCATGTCGGCACGGATCTCGTCCATAACTTCATTATGTGGCAAAGTGCGCAAACAATCACTAAGGGCGTTAATACGTGTCACCTCATTATAAGCCCGGTTCATATGAGTAATGGTAGAAAAATAGTAATGAACAGGATCATCGATCTCTGGTTGATTAGCACGACGTCTAGCAGGAGACGGTGGAGCAGGAGCAGCAACAGAGTTATCGCTCGAAGTCGACATCTGCAAACAGCAAAACCACAAACCACATACTAAAAAGATATGAAAGCTAATAATATAACTTATACGAAATGAAATGCATAATAATGCTATAGCAAAAAGGTCGGGCTGTAGACTAGACTCTAATGCACCCTAATAACCACGGGTTGACCACATTAAGACCGCCTAGTTCCCTACAACCAGAGCTCTGATACCACATGTGACGACCCCGTCAAAATACTTAACGGATCCGTCAGTTGGTCCCACAGCTTGATCGGACTTAAATGCATTAAATAAACAAAGTTGCATTCTTTTATTTCAAAAGTTTTCCCAAAAAGGAAACAAACCAAAATATGTAGTTTAAAACAACCTAACATATTAATAATCCAAAAGTTGACACAAAACCTTGCCAACAAACCCACAATTTAAATTATCCAAAAATAGAATGCCAACTTAAGTTTCATAATTGTTTCAATAAAAATCTGCCCAAATGCATGCAGACTCTTCTAAAGACAGCGGAAGCATCAAATAACTCAAGTACCTGTGAAAACATGCAAGTAAACTGTCAACGCAAAGGTTGAGTGAATTATAGGTTTAAATAAATAAGTAAACTTTAGACCACAAGATTTAAAAATGTTAGAAAACATTAAACATTATTCCATTATCAATGAGCCACCTGGTAACCACTTAACCCTTTATTTACCCTTGCCAAACACAATAAAAATATACACTTGGACAGTTTATCTACAACAAATTACGAAGTACTAAACATCCCGATTATAAATTGCTAGCGCGACTAGCTCGAAATGGGGTTGTCAAACCCGATAGATCTATCCGTAGGATTCGCGTTCACCGGTAGAAACCATTGATTACAGTTACCAGACTAGGGAATATTTTTGTCCAACTCACAATGAATAATTAAATTTAACTGTTACTTGTGTCTAACCGTAAATAAAAATATACATGTAATCACATCCCAAAAAGTATACTTTGAAAAGTATGTAAAAACGGGACTATAACTCACCTTAAATAGCAACTGAAGAAATCTCACAAACAAGCGAACAGCAAGTAAAGTAAAGTGATCAAGAAAGATCACAACGCCGACCTATAAATAAAGCAGGTCGAAATAAATAACTAACTTAGGTCAAGTTTTAGTATGATAGCTATTGTACATGTTGCAAGTAGACATAGAACATTACTCAGCAAGCATCGGTTTGATTGGAACAGCATAAGGACACACGCTTTCTATTTTTAGAAAGTTTCTATTTTTGGAAAGTTTCTATTTTTGAAAAGTTTCTATTTTTGGAAAGTTTCCAAATTTAGAAAGTTCTATTTTTAGACAGTTTTGAAGTTAGGAAAGTTTCCTTATTTAGAAAGCCAACAGAAGTCAACTGAAAGTCAAAGTCAACCGAAAGTCAACTCAAAAGTCAACCTTGGTCAAACATAGTCAACATTAATTTTAAAAGTGTAAGTTATAATAATAACATAGGTTATAATGTTATTTATAGTCAAAAGTGTATAATAATGTCTTAACATAAGTTTAATTAAATAAAATGAATTATTAAAGTTAATATAAGTTGAAATGTTATAATTAGTACGACATAAGTATTTAAATAAATTAATTAAATACTAATCATAATATAAGTATTATTAATAATAATAATTTTTAAATTATATCATAAGTATTTTTAATTAATAATGAATTATTAATCATATCATAAGTTTCTAATTAAAATTATTAAATCATAAGTATTTAATAATTAAATCATAATTAAATAATAATTAAGTCTTATAATAATTAAATAATTATTTAATCTTTATTATAAGTCTTTTAATAATTTCTCAAAAACAAATTTAATACTTATCATAAGTATTTTCCTTTAATAATAAAAGTATTATTAATCATAAGTTTAATTAAAATGTTAATTAAATCATAATTAATAATTAAATGATATAATAAATATTTATATCATAAGTTTTAAATAATAATAATTACTTCTTTTATCATAAGTAATTAATTAATAATGAAATCCATTAATTTTAACATAAGTTTAATCATTAACCATAAGTTTTAAGTTTAAAAGTTCATCGGGTCGTATCTTAAGCCCCGGGTGTCGGTTTCGGGCGAGCCACATATGCATTTCCGCCTAATCAAACCACCCAACACAATTATGAACTCAAGAACACTCCAAGAACAGTCCCTAGGTCATGGATATCAGCCATGACAACATTTGGGAAATCAATTTACTCAAAACAGTAATTCGGGCACAACGGGTGAACCGTGGCTCGGATTTAGGTGACCCGAACATGAAAATTCGTCTCACCATCAGTCCTAAACAAATGACACACCCTAAAGACACCAAGGATGGTCACAAAGTCGGACCCAACCTTGTTCATGCCAAGAACACCTTTCAATCTTTAACAAAAACCAAATTAAGCATATCTAGGGCTCCGGCAATCGAAACGACATGAATCCGGAGTCTAAAATTAATGTCTTGATGAGAGGAACTCATTTATGTACTTTATTTAACATTCATATCAGTTACAAACTCAGAAAATACGAATTATGCTGCTGTCCAAAATTTACAAACCGAAATCATAAGCAAACGAGTAATTCTACGCATCCAAACAACATTACAACAACTAATATACATCATACTAATAATATAACATACAAAATCAGTAATATATATGAAAAATCAAAAAGCTAGGGTTAGGGTTTATACCCAAATCGAGAATCAAAGTATATGATCGCGTAGAGAACGAAGAGAGGAACACGATTGTATAAACGATTTGATGATCCAAGTAATATTTTGATTGATGGTGATGATGTTTATGGTGGTGGTGGTCATCGCCCAAAAGAGAGAAAGGGAGGAAGAAAGCAAAAAATTAGGTTTTAGGTTTAGATAAGATTTTGTAAAAATAAAATAAATCAAAATATGGGAAAACAAGGGAGTGTATCCCCCCTCCCTTGTGGCTTCGGCCGAAAATGGGTAGGGTGGGCCCCATGGTGGGCCAAATTTGCTAAGTGCTTAAAGTCTGATGGCCCGAAAGCCCGAACGAATCCCGAAACGCGAAAACACGCTTACGCGATTAAAAATCCGGAAAGATAACAAACGCGCGACGAAAAATAAATATAAATACACCTAATAATAATATGATCATAAAATATCATATTTAAAATATTTAGGATTTAAAAATCCCGAAAGCTCGACCGTTGGTTTAAAAACCGAAAAGATTCGCCGGATGGAAATCCGCGAGACGTAGGAACGTACAAAATAAAATGTGAATGCATATATTCACATAATCACATAACAATTAATATATATATAATATTACAAAAATAATAAAATAGGTCATAGAAATGACGTGGCACACTAACAGTTAACGGTCGTTAAATAATTAACGGAAAAAGATAACGGAAAAAGTAGGGTCGTGACACCCTAAAGAACTAGTCTTCTCCCCCCATTCTGAATTTTTATTTTTTTAAGGTTTTTATGAAACGAAGACTGTCTGTGAACTAAACCATGGTCTAATGCTACACGCTTTGATCACTAAACGTAATAATGACACACTTCCGAGTGAAATAGTATCAGTAATCAGAGAAAGATTGGACGGAGTAAGAAAAGAATCCAGATGCGAAGATAATAAGTTACAATTTGGTAAAGGAAAATCAAAATCCGCAGCGAAAAGAAGAGCACGACACCTAGAAAGATGTCACAAATGCGGAAAATGGTCACATGGAGGTAAATGTTCAAATAATCAAACCTATTCAAATACCGAATTTGTTACTTTATGCAGAGACGGACCGTTCATATGTTTAGAAGAAAAAACACTGAATGCTCGAGGTTACGCCTATGTAGCCATGGAAAACCAATTAAACCGACTATCTTATGAATGGGATAGATCATATAACTAAGAATACTATCTCACAGGTAAGTCTGTACAGTTTTTAATTTTTTTTTTTATTTTTAACCTTTTGATAATAAACGCTAATTTGTTCGCTATAAAGTATTAAATTGGTATTAAATAAAATTAGGTTTGGCGACCGAAACTATTGATATCATTCAAAAATTTATTACATCACTGCGAAATTTAACGTTTATTCTTAAGGTATAAATATCTTTAATCAATCAACACAAAATATTTCAAAAATTCGTCATGAGTTAAATTAGGTCATGGAACCGAAATTACTTTACCGAAAAGAGGGGCGTATATTTTTGATAATATTTGATTGATTAAAGTGGGATAAAAAGCCAAAAAGATTTTTAATTTTATTTTTACCATGTTTTTAAAATTAATATATAAATTTTAAATTAATATTGTAAACTTTGTAAAAACAATATATTTAAAATTGTAAATATTTGAAATATATAATATAAGTTTGGTGTGATTTTATAATATGAATTTTTAAATTAAGTTTGGTGTGAATTTTTAATTTTTAAAATAAGAATTTTTAATTTTATTCATTTCAAATTTTAAGATTGGTGTGAATTTAAAAACAAAAAAATTTACTTTATCTCATTAAGTTAAAAATATGATTTTTAAAATTCGTCGTAAGTTGAAGACTAGGTCATTGAACCGAAATTGCTTTACCCGAGGGAGGGACGAGAAATTTTATTATCATTATTTTTAATCTTATTGAATTAAAGTATGCCAAAAACATTAAAAAAAAAAAAAAAAACCCTAAAAATCTTAGCTTTTAAAACAATTGCTACAAAAAGACAAATTTTAAAATTTTGTCAAAGGACGGACTAGGACATCGATCCGAAACGACCTCGTCCTAAATAACAAGGGAAACAAAATTTTAAAATTAATTACTTAATTGTTTTAATTAGTATAAGATATAAAAAAAAAAAAAACTGACATCACTGTAGCCGGGCACCCATGCGATCGCATGGGATTCTCCCAATACCTCCATGCGATCGCATGGAGGCAAAAATCTGGCCAGACTCAAAACAGCCAGCGAGCTGTGTTCTTTACCACATCACACACACATACACGAAAAATACCTCAAATCTTCACCAAATTTCATCATTTTTCCACCGTAATTCGTCATTTTTCTTGCTCTAATCATGCCTAGATTCTCATTCTTCAGCAAAATGGTAAAAATTACACCCCTAAACTCTATAAATTCCTAGTTTTTGTGATAATTACCAATTTTTTACCTAATGCAATTTTGTTAATTTCTAGTGTAATTAGTGTTAAATTGTTAGTATTTTATGCATGTATAACCTAGATTGATGCTATTTAACATGATTTGAAGCCAAAAACTTCAAAATTTTTAGAAATCTAGGGTTTGTGTTCTTGAGCAATTTGGGGCTTTTTGATATAAACAGGTTATGGCTGATTTTTGTCATGAATTATTGCTAAATTGAGTAGTGTAACATGTTTAGATAGTTAAATGATCCAAACATTGATCCTAAACATGATTTTTGGAGATTAAAGTGGACTTTTTAAGTCCAAAATTCATGAACTTGATTAATTTGATGTAATTGCCATTTGAGACTTGTTTAATTATTAGTAATGACTATTTTGACATGTTATTTGAGTTAAATGCTTATGAACTTTGTATACATTTTCATATGTGCTTATTTGAAAAGTGTAGAATTGTGAAAAATTGTGAAAATGTGTATAAGTTTAATTTTGATTTAACATGTTATATTGATTGTTTTAAGTTGTTATTTTGCTAACACTAATGCATATTTGGATGCACAAATTTTGTGTTTAATGTGTTTTGCAGAAAGCCGATACTAGAGGTTCAGGAGCATCATCATCTAGACGACCAGCACCAGCACCAGAACCAGAACCAGAAATGCAACACGAACAAGAACCACAATAACAGCCTGATCAGCACATATCTTATTATGATCCGGTACAGTTTGTTGATGAATTCATAGTATTCCCAATGAGGCCGCCAGTAGAATTCCTAACGATTCCTGAGTACACTCTGCATCCTAATCTGAGATTTGATAGGAGATGGAGAGATTACGAGACATATTAAAGGAACAAATTCAAATTGGTAACAAAAAATGTAGAGGTTCCAAGGGTAATCGATTGGGCCCCTTTGGAAACGGTCCTTCTAGCTGACCGTGTTAGACAACTTTTAGTTCAAAGGTATGGCAGTTCTTCTTTTACAGATTGGGAACGTCTTTTCACCATTCGTAGACCTGTATATAAGGAATGGTGTGTTGAGTTGATGAGTACTGTATCACTTGATACAAATATAGTTAGAATAGATGATAGAAGATTTCTTAGGTTTATCCTTGGCAGCAGGATGTACAGAATGTCCATGCTGGACATGGCCAGGGCCTTACAGATATATACTCCTGGTGAGTTTCTATTACCCGATTGTACAAATTTGATTCATTATGGTGAAAGGGTAGATAGTAACTTTGACGCTGACGCCATTTGGAGGTGTATGTCACATTTTGATGTTTTTACACGAGCAGGAGGACACTCCTATACACATATTGACAGAGCTGAGCTTCGTATTAGTCATAGATTTTTGGCTAACTCGATTACACAGAGAGGTCATAATAAAGAAAAAATTACCTTACATGATTTATTCTACCTAAAGTGTATTCGGGATCCTAGTAGCTTTGTCAATATCCCTTACTGTGTTGCTTTTTATTTATCTAAAATGGTAGAGGGAATGCAGGACGGGAGTATAATAGGAGGAGGTATTTTTGTTACTCTCATTGGAGAGTATTTAGGTGTTGATAGGAACCAAGGGGGTCCATTACAGCTTTGTAGAGAACAGGTTGAGCCCTTAGGATTGAAAGTTTATGTGGGTGCTAAGGTATTGAAAATTAGACGTAACCAGGCAGTACCCTATGAGGGATCTCATCCTCAGGTTGAGAGAGGCTCCGACGAGGAAATGGAGGAGGCGGAAGACATTAGGGATGTCTTTCGAGATGCTATTCTTGACGTCCATGTTCGTATAGATGAGGAAGCAATGACGAACACGGCCAGACATAGTATGTATGAGCAGTGGAACTCCGAGCGAGTATACGAGGATTATAGGCGACTCCAACACGATAGCTGGTTAGTTCATCAGCACCAAATTATGAGCCAGCTATCATATCAGGTACCAAATAATTACGTACCTACTCGACCTACTCATTTTCCGCCATATAGCCCCGATATCCGACCACCCTTTAACCGGTATGACTATAACCAAGCCTATCAAAACACCTATAACCAACAATGGAACCCACCTGACGAGATGAACTGGAACCCATATCCAGACTGATTTAGTTCCATTTGGTTATTTATATGATTTTTATGTTTTTATCTTTTTACTTATTCATGTTTAAACTTATGTTATTGAATATACTTATGTAATCTTTATCATTTTTATTATTATTGTGTACTAATATTTCACATTTAGGATTTGAAAGTGGGATATTAAGTCCCATTTCAAATTGCTATGCATGTTTATATTTGTATGTATGTATATTGTAAATTGTACAAAACAGGGTAAAACAGCGCATTTTCAAAGACTGGCATTAAGTTCAGCAAAAGCTACTAATTTTGACGACAAGATGACAAATAAATGTGATGTAACAACAGACGAAATGAACAAATGATATGCACCATTTATCATTCAGCAACCAAACGCCAATATGTTTGGAAACTTTGGTAAAATTTAATCATTTTTACGCTAATCACCCTCAATAATTTAAATTGTTACTGATTTCTTGCAAATGAGGGCATTGCAAGATCTTAAGTGTGGGAAGGGGTTAAATTCTTTCAAATTTTTAAAATTTTTATCTTAAACACTTGGTTACCATTAAAAATACTAGTAACGTAGTAGTTGTATTAGAATCTAGTGCTCTCTGATGATAAAGAACAGCCCTAGTCTTATATACTGACTACCCAATTCTAGTAAAATTTTTCAAAATTTTCAATTAAATGAACTCAAAATCATGTTTATACATATTTATGAACGATAAAACTAGGTGTTAACACCGAAATTATTGTTACCTCAGAAAGGACATAAATTGATAAACAAACCAAAATGTTAAAATTCATTTAAAATGGAATAGAGGACAATAAAAAGGAAAATAAAAGCCAAGTGTGGGAAAAATTACCAAGTCATCTTAAACATATGTCACATATTTCTGTAACAAATAACTGAAAATACTTTTGCTTTGGACTAAACTAAACTATTTTACCCGATAAAAGAAAAGAAGAGATGGATCTACACGATGAATCAATTCCATCATTAAAAGGAAGTAAAGTCTTCCGAAAAAGAAACGCGCTTCTTGATTTAGGTCATGAAGTTGTCGTCCAGACCAGCTGTAGGTTGACGAAAAACCTAGAAAAGTCATCACTAAAATCAGCAGGAAATCCACGGACCTCAGCATTAAACAGGGTCGCCAAGTGGTCAGATTTATCCTAACCATGAGAAGGATTTATCTCGTAAAATGGGGGGGCACCGTGCAAATTAGCTGGATAAGACTAATGAATCAGATCCCCAGAAAGGATAATCTCCTTAAAGATTAAAAATCAGCTTTTAAGCCTGATATTACTCAATCCTAGAGATTGACCTTAAAGATTGAGAATTCAAACTCATGGAATTCAATGATATCTAAACTCGAGCTTGAACGAGAAAATATTTTGATCAAATTATAAACCGATTTGTTTTCTGAAAACCCATTTTCAATGCGTTCATTACCATTGAACGTAAAATCCTAGGAATTCACCTGGAATTCATTAGGTCATCTGAACCAAATCGGGTGTCAACCGTAAGAACGGTGGTTGTATAGCATGGTTAAAGACAGGACCTTGTGCCAGACCGACAAATTATAAGGGTGAGCTTTACTAGTGCTCCTACAAAGGATAGTAATTGCGTCCGACACGTTATAGACCATAATTAAAAGCATGTCAGGGGACATTGCCTTAACAGTTGCTTGTTCAACGCTTTCCTTTACAACCGGACGGTAGTTTACCGAAAGGTAATATACGGGACAAGTAAACTGGACGTGTTGCTTTCCTAATACAATGTTAGCAAGTGGGTGACACAAAACCGCAAGTTTTGAGCTAAAATTTTCAAATCTGAAACCCACCAAGCCCACAAAAATATTTTGTAAACACCGATGAAGGGTTATTCCGGAAAACTTATCTAGGGTAAAAACTAGATTTAATTTTTAAAAGATCAAATGTTTTCATAAAGATCCAATTTCCTTAATGGATCTAAATTTCATAGTCATGTGGGACTGTAAACCACATCGTTACTACCATTGTTTATACCGCCGTAAAGAAATCACTGATGTACAAAGTGTGAAGAATAAAGAAGTAATTCTTGTATTTCAAGACTATATTGCTTGAGGACAAGCAACGCTCAAGTGTGGGAATATTTGATAATGCTAAAAACGAACATATATTTCATAGCATTATTCCTCAAGAAAGACAAGCTTTTAGTTGCAACTGTTCTATTTACAAGTGATATTCGTTTAAATAATAAAAGGTGAAGACAAAAGACAGATTCGAAGAATTGAAGACGCAAACGACCAAAAAGCTCAAAAGTACAAAATACAATCAATGAGGTTCCAATTATTGATAAGAAACGTCTCAAAATTACAAGAGTACAAGATTCAAAACGCAAAGTACAAGATATTAAATTGTACGCAGGGACGTTCGAAAATTCGGAACCGGGACCAGAGTCAACTCTCAACGCTCGACGCAACGGACTAAATATTACAAGTCAACTATGCACATAAATATAATATAATATATAATTAATTCTTAAAATTAATGTATATATTATATTATATTATAAAACCGTCGGCAGAAGAAAACAACCAAATGTGAGCCTCCCCAGCTAGCCATGCGATCGCATGGCCTTGAAGAGCAAAGCTCATGCGATCGCATGAGCTCCTTTTTCAGTTCACAGGCCTATAAATTTGCAGTTTGGTGAACGTAAAATCCATCCATCAATCTCTCTATCTATATGTAAACGTATATATTTATATTTATATTTTAATTTTAATTTTAATTTTAAATCCTAATAATAAGGGTATGTTAGCGAATGTTGTAAGGGTGTAAGTCGAAATTCTGTCCGTGTAACGCTACGCTATTTTTAATCATTGTAAGTTATGTTCAACCTTTTTAATTTAATGTCTCGTAGTTAATTTATTATTATGCTTATTTAATCCGAAGTAATCATGATGTTGGGCTAAAAATATTAAAATTGGGTAATTGGGCTTTGTACCATAATTGAGGTTTGGACAAAAGAACGACACTTGTGGAAATTAGACTATGGGCTATTAATGGGCTTTATATTTGTTTAAATAAATGATAGTTTGTTAATTTTAATATAAAGATTTACAATTGGACGTACCTATAAATAACCATATACACTCGATCAGACACGATGGGCGGGGTATTTATATGTACGAATAATTGTTCATTTAACCGGACACGGGAATGGATTAATAGCCACTAGAATTATTAAAACAGGGGTGAAATTATGTACAAGGACACTTGGCATAATTGATAACAAAGTATTAAAACCTTGGGTTACACTCAGTCGACATCCTGGTGTAATTATTAAACAAAGTATTAAAATCTTGTTACAGTTTAAGTCCCCAATTAGTTGGAATATTTAAACTTCGGGTATAAGGATAATTTGACGAGGACACTCTCACTTTATATTTATGACTGATGGACTGTTATGGACAAAAACCAGACGGACATATTAAATAATCCAGGACAAAGGACAATTAACCCATGAGCATAAAACTAAAATCAACACGTCAAACATCATGATTACGGAAGTTTAAATAAGCATAATTCTTTTATTTTATATTTAATTTCCTTTATTTTATATTTAATTGCACTTCTAATTATCGCATTTTTATTTATTGTTATTGTATTTAATTGCACTTTTAATTATCGTACTTTTTAATTATCGCAAGTTTATTTTATCGCACTTTAAATTAAGTCTTTTATTTATTTAATATTTTACATTTTGTTTTAACTGCAACTAAAGTTTTTAAAATCGACAAACCGGTCATTAAACGGTAAAAACCCCCTTTATAATAATAATATTATATATATTTGTATTTTTATAAATTTAAACTAATATAGCGTTAAGCTTTGTGAAAAAGATTCCCTGTGGAACGAACCGGACTTACTAAAAACTACACTACTGTACGATTAGGTACACTGCCTATAAGTGTTGTAGCAAGGTTTAAGTATATCCATTCAATAAATAAATAAATATCTTGTGTAAAATTGTATCGTATTTAATAGTATTTCCTTGTAAAATTTAATAGTATTTTATAACCCTTAGCTTTAACATCAATATGATATGTCAAAACACTGTATACGTGCCCCGATTTATCTGATGATATATAAAGTGGACAAAATAAATAACAGAAATTAAATGACGATAAATAAAATTGCGAGAATTAAAATTGCGATAAATAAATTGCGAAAAATAAAATGTAATAAGGAATTAACAGTTAGCTTGGAACAGTTACCTAGGATTTTGTTAGCGTAGATTCTTAACAAAATTTCTCATAGTTAATTTGTTTTTTTCTAACAAATTTAATTTTTGTCCAATGTTTTCTTCATTATGCCATTTGTTGGATTCTGATAAGTCAAAATCAAAATATGAAATTGAATAAAAATGGTTATTCTGTAGTGAACGGATTCGTATATCTGCGGATGTAAGTAGGATAGTAAATGATTGTTGAATCAGATTCGAAGAATGAACAGTGTAACTTATTAATGTGAAGTCTAAATATTCCTCGGGTATTATCTACTCGTTAAAATATTTTTACCATTAACAGTTTGTACAAAAGAAATTTTAATTACAATCTTTATGAAAACATATATACATATATATTTTCTTCAGATGTAATCATGGATTTAATGAGTTAATATGATATTAATCTCATTTGATTTTCGGTTTGAGCTAGAATAAATAATCTCTAAGACTTTGGAGATTACATAATTGTCATGTAGAATGAAGATAAATGATGTAGAACGATACGTAGAACGAAGATCATGCTTGGGGTATAGATTGTGATATTGTGGGGTGTGATGTTGATGGTACGGGTGTTGTTGCTAGTGGTTCTGTTGGTGTCGGTGATGTTGTTGAAGCTGGTAAGTTTTGTACCATATTCTCCAAAATCCTTACTTAGGCGCGAAGCTCGTTGACTTCTTCGATTACTCTGGAATGATTGGCAGTTCGGATGAGCGGATGATTAAGATCTAGAATTGTAGATATTACGTAATCGTTGCGAGCTATTCTGGAAATGAGGGTGAAAATGGTGTTCCGGACTGGTTCGCCGGTAAGTGCTTCAAATTCTTTGCCAAAAGGTGAATTTGGTTGGAGGAAAAGATCTGTAATACCCCGTCAGAATCCACTAACAGTGCATTAACTCTGGTCCCAATGCTTGGCTTGACTTCTACATGACAGCAATGTTCTACAGCCGAAGCAACTAATACCTGAGATAAAACATGCAAAATGGATCAACATAAAGTTGAGTGAATCTATAGGTTTAGTAAATCTTTTGGTAAGTTAGGCCACAAGATTTTCTTGGAAAACATCATAGGAAAAGTATACATTATCATGAGCACTTGATTATAAAGCTTTATGGCGCTACACCGATTAAGTGTACGAGTTTACCTTATCATGGCGCTACACTGATTAAGTGTACGTGTTTATCTTTAATGGTGCTACACTGATTAAGTGTACGTGTTTATCTTATCATGGCGCTACACTAATTAAGTGTACATGTTTATCTTATCATGGCGCTACACTGATTAAGTGTACGTGTTTATCTTATCATGGCGCTACACTGATTAAGTGTACGTGTTTATCTTATCATGGCGCTACACTGATTAAGTGTACGTGTTAATCAAGCTATGAAATTATATGTATAGTCATTTAAGTTACTTGTGCCTAATATGTAAAACATTTGTAAAGACAGTTTAAGAAATAGTTTCAAAAGCAGCATGTATCTCATCCCAAAAATGTTAATGAAAATGGGACCGTAGACTCACCTTAGCAAAAACACTGAAATATCTTAGCAAATTGTACTGTAGTCGAACAATCACGACCAAAAAATGTAACCTAGTCAAATAGGTCATCTTAAGTATACACATATAGGTCATAATGTCAACCCATAGTGTACGCAAAGTCCTAGTGCTCAGACTGATTCAACGAACAAGTAAAAGTCAACTAATCCAAGCAAGTTAACAAAATTCAACCAAAGTCAAACATCTCAGTAGGTCATACAAACATGATCAATAAGTCAAACTTAGGTCAAGTATCACTTTACAAGTCATAATTAAGCATATTGCACTTTTGCACCTTAAAGCATGCTTTCGAAAAACGTACATCGTAGGAAGATCCAACTATAGCTCATAGCACATAACTCATTAAATCATGAAAAACTCCATATCATAACTAAACTTAAAATCAATTCCAAAAATTCTGGCCAAAGCCTCATACGATAAATAAAAGTCCAATATCAGAAAGGGTCTTTTCATAGTTCATTACAGAAATTTCTGCCCGCGCGTCAGTTTTTAAACATTTTTCATAAAATATAGAAAATAGATTTTGATGAACGGAAAATTGGAGTCATCTCAAAATATCTCAAAATTTTAGTGATAAAATAATTAGAAACATTGCTTTAGCTAATTTGTACAGTTTCGCAAATCGTTACAGACTCATCAGTTTTTGAACATCAACCGGACACATCAAAAAGATGAGCATATATCTCATAGCAAATCACGTTCTTGTAAGTTCAGATACAAATGAAACATGTCAAGGAACACTTAAAATAACATATTCCAGAATATAAAAGTCTCAAACAATTCCAATTTCACACTAGAAATTTTTATGTAACTTTGAGAAACGATTCAGCTCACTTTAAACACCAACTCTTCGTTTTGACATAACGGGAGCATTACATAACCATTTGACGCAAACCTTAAGTCCAAATTGCATAAATTTTCATAAGGAATATAGTCGTACACTTTATATAACCTAAAACACAAAGTATGAAACTCAGAAAATTCATATATCATGCAAACCCTAACGAAAACTTCGATTAAGCATATCTTGAGCATACGATAACGAAATCACGCAAAATCGGAGTCTAAAATTAATAACTTTTCGATATCTTTCTAATTAAACATACTACAAGATCAGATCTCATGTCAATTAAATCAGATCATTAAAATACAAATTCATTTTTCATACATACAACGTTAATTACGCAATCAAACGATAAATAACAACGCATGACACCATTAATTGAGCACTAGACTCTTATACACTACATGATTGATCAAAATCAGATTTATAAGATTAGGTTTTATAGTTTTATACCTCTAGAGATCAAATTGCTTATATCAATGTATAGAGGACGATAAAAGCAACAACGTTCGTGTTGATTGCAAGATCAAACGAGCAAAATTGATGGGGATTATGTGTGTGATGATGATCGACGATGGAGAGGTGTTTGGGGGCTGAAAAATTCGTGGCTTAGGGTAGGGAAGAAGAACCGTGGTTTATTTTTAGGTATTAGTGTACTAGGTTAGCTATTTAAGGAATGTAATTAACAAGTGGGCCAAATTAAATCAAGGGGTGCCCATATATGGGAATTTTCGGCCAAGAGGGTCCAAAAGGAAGTTCATGGACTCAAAAATAATGCTATATGACTTTCTATGGAATCCGGTTAAGAGTCTTGAAGTGTCGTTAGCCGAAAACGCAAACTGTAACGTTACCCGGACGTTTTAGCGAATTCTACACGTTTTTAATCTATATAAATTCTAATAAATTAAATGTACGTTTAAAACATAATAATTACATAAAAAATTATTAAAAGTGAAATACCATTCGTTTCGCTATTTTCTTGTACGCGCGTGGTTCGTTTCGAGTGCCGTTAACCGTACCGGATCTCCGGAACGTTAACTAGTCGTTAAAACGAATTCACCGGATATAACCCATAAATTAAATAATAAATTGCATAAGTTTTTCTTAAAGTCAATAATTATTAAAAAATAATTATTTTCTCGTTTTTCTGAGTTTCGTAAACTAAAAAGTTTTCTAGGCGATTAACTTAATTGTAACGTTTTCTAGTTATTTCTCTATCCGAAATAAGTTCACAAATTAATATAACATATTAATTCAAGTAATCCTCTAGGATAAAGTATGCATTTAAATCAATCAAATACATAAAGTTCTAAGTAATCACCGTTAAATATTTAACGGACAAGTAACGATAGTAACGGAAAAAGTCGGGTTATTACAAGATCGCCTTCTTCTTATCTCCAATGATTAAGTAGACTACGAACCCATCCTCAATTCATCCAGAATTGATGATGGTTGATTGGTTGTTCCATTCCGGTTACACTGCTTTCGGGCTCAAGTGGAAATCCATATCGGAATGGCTATCGGAATTCGAGGGATTTGAACTAATTACGAGTTCCATCTTGTACGGTTAGATAGAGGATTTTCAATTTGAAATGATTTTCGGATATCGGATGGTATTCTAATTACATAGAATATCTATATATATATATATATATATATATATATATATATATATATATATATATATATATATATATATATATATATATATATATATATATATATATATATATATATATATATATATATATATATAGAACAAAAGATTTTGTAGATTACGGAGGAATTTACGGAATATGATAGGCAAAGTTTACAGTAACAGATACGCTAAGATACGAATTTATCTATTTCCTATCTATGCAATAGAGACAGTAAGACATGTCTAGACTTTAAGGATGATAAGAAAATAATTTTCGACACGAAATGATAAGCAAAAATTTTAACATGCAGACACGGTCGAAGTCCAGACTTACGAATGCATCTTATCAACTATCCGTTAGACACACTAATGCAAGACCTAGTTCGCTAGGACCACCGCTCTGATACCAACTGAAATGCCCCGTTCATATCGATTATAAACGATTCACAATAGTTGATTACATCGCGAGGTATTTGACCTCTATATGATACATTTAACAAACATTGCATTCGTTTTTAAAAGACAAACTTTCATTTCATCGACAGTTGACATGTATGCATACAATTTCATAATATATCCAAACTATAAATAATCTAATCTGTCATTTACTTAATAATAATCTTTATTGAACTCTACGACTTGAATGCAACGTCTTTTGAAATATGCCATGAATGACTCCAAGTAATATCTTTAAAATGAGCAAATGCACAATGGAAGATTTTTTAATACCTGAGAATAAACATGCTTTCAAGTGTCAATCAAAAGGTTGGTGAGTTCATTAGTTTATCATAATCAATATTCATTTCCATCATTTTTATAGACCACAAGATACTTATATTTCGAAAACAATCTGTGCAGGTCTGCTCACTGCTGTAAAAATCATTCATACGAAATTAAACACCTGGTAATCGACATTAACAAAATGCATCTAGAATATCCCCCGCATACAGGCATTTCGCAAACTGCATACAAACAGCATATAAACAGGTCACTCTTTTAAATATGACGGTTGTGTACACCTCACAAACATGTTCATATCTTTTAAAGCTGGTGGTTGTATACTAAAATCGAAGTACTAAAGCAGTTCAAATTCTCTGACTGGGGCTTGTCAAGGCCCATAGATCTATCTTTAGGATTCGCGTCAATTAGGGTGTCTGTTCCCTAATTCTTAGATTACCAGACTAAAAAGGGGTGATATCCAGTGTACTCGTAACTCAATCGTAGAATGTTTTAAAGTACTTGTGTTTATTTCGTCAAACATTTATAAAAGTAGCTTATTTATTCTCAGTCCCAAAAATATATATTGCAAAAGCATTTAAAAAGGGAGTAATGAAACTCACGATACAATATTTTGTAGTAAAAATATTCATATGTTGATACTGAACAATGCAGAGTTGGCCTTGGATTCACGAACCTATATCATTCATATATATATTAATACCTATACTTGAAATCGAACAAATATATACATCATTATTAGTGATATAATTTTTATATTAATAACCTATATTCATTTTATATAAAAATATTAAGTTTCGTTATGTTATATGTAATAAATATATTTATATATATTACTTGTTAGTTAAAATAGTACTTTATTAATACTAAGGTAATATTTGAAATAATAATAGTGTTAATACTAATAATAATAAAAATGATAATATTATTTATAATTCTATTAATAAATATATTAATGATAGTTTTCAATAATTAATCTCATAATAATGATAATATCAGTAGTTTTTAATAAAATGAATAATTTAATATTAATGGTCATGAAAATATTAATTTTTGATAATAATACTTAATTTAATAATAATTATAATTATAAAAATATCTATTTTGTTAATTATGATAATAAGTTTAATTATAACCATACAATAATAATGATGTTATTACTAATACTTTTATCGATAATAGCAATAATACTAAGTAATGATAATTAGTAATAATAATAATTATAACAATAATCATTAATACTAGCAATAACAATAACATTCATAATAATAATAATAATAATAATAATAATAATAATAATAATAATAATAATAATAATAATAATAATAATAATAATAATAATAATAATAATAATAATAATAATGATAATAATAATAATAATAATAATAATAATAATAATAATAATAATAATAATAATAATAATAATAATAATAATAATAATAATAAATAAATAAATAAATAAAAGAAAATAGGCTACCTTATCAAATAAGCTTTAAAAAAAATAACTGCCGCCGCCGGACTCGAACCCGAGACCTCACGGTAACCCGCTAACAACTTAACCGTCCATCTATTACTCTGATTTCTATTTTATATCACGACGTAATTATACTTAACCTATATTATTTCTGTTTCGAATTTCTTCTTCTTCCTCTTGAAATCACACTGACCAGAAAGCCATAACTCACTATCATAGTGAGTTAATCAATTCATTTAGGACTCTTAATAATAACATATACGACTTAAAGTAGATGCTTGAATTTTAATTAAATAGAAAAAAGAGATAGCCGCAGTTTGAAGAACACGATGTACAACTCAAAATCATTCATGTAAACTTTTTGAACCATCAATTAAACTCAAAACACCAAAACAATTTCGAATTTTACCAAGAACACATTGTTTGACTTTTTGAAAAATAACATTGACTCGAAAATTGGAATTCGTTTAGAGGAATTGGGACTTCAAATTTTGCAGATAGTTTTAGTAAAGGATTCCTAACATGTCTGCATTAATAGATTTTGAAATCAAATACGAAATTGAGCTAATGTATTAATTGATCAAGAACAGAGAATGACGACAAGTTCTTCACTTTTTCTTGTTTAAATTCAATTTGATATTGACTGTAATTGTTTTTATTTGATAAAGACGATGGATAATTAAATGACTTCCTCACTAAACTGAGTAATTTGATTGCTTTATAGAAATTAAAAGGCAACAGGAATATTCTATTAGACAAGAAGTTGAATAAAAGAAAACAAAAGCAGGTTGTGATTTTCCACTGGTTGGTACGATCGAATTGGATATGTAACAGATTTTGGACAAGAACAAAATTCAAATACAGTTGGATAGCGATATAAAACAGATTCCAATAATTAATCGCTGTTATATTACCCTAAAAAATAATTACATATAAATACTTTAATAATAATAATTCTATTAATAATAAATAATATCAGAAATAATAATATCATTAATAATAATAATATCGAAATAATACTAGTAATAATAATAATAATATTAATAATAAAAGTAATAATGATAATAATTTTAAATAAAAAATGAAAATTTTTCGTGATAATATTAATCATAATATTAACAAAAATCTTAATTTTTACTCTTAACTATAATAATAACGATATTAATAATGATAATATTAGTAATTTTAATAAGAATATAACAAATAAATGTATCTATATATTATATTAAAATAATAATACTCATAATGCAGATATTAATATTATATTTTATTAATATTATTAATTCTAATGAAAGTAATATTAGTATAACATTTATATTTTACTTGTAATTAAATTTAATGTGTTAATATTACATATTATTTAATACTTATATAATAACATATATTGAATATATTTTACATATATTACAATATAATTATTTCTTAAAAGCAATCATATGTATATATTTATATATATCCATTTTATTAGTAACTTAAATGTTCTATATATTATTCTACATTTTTAATTCTAATTGATTTAAGTATATTTTATTAGCTCAATATATTACATATACCCTTATGTGTATATATATATATATATATATATATATATATATATATATATATATATATATATATATATATATATATATATATATATATATATATATATATTTGTTTATTTATTTATTTATTTGTTTATATTTTTATTTACACACAATTGTTCGTGAATCGTCGGGAGTAGTCAAAGGTCAATTGAATATGTGAAATAGTTCAAAAATTTTGAGACTCAACTTTACAGACTTTGCTTATCGTGTCGAAATCATATAAGAATAAAGTTTAAATTTGGTCAGAAATTTTTGGGTCGTCACAGTTGTCCCCAGAAGTAGAGACATCCTACGTACTAATGGATAATGGATCAATTACACGGATAAAAGGACTACTATAAATAGAAATATTCACTATTGCAATGAGTAGTTGTAACACCCCGTTTTCCCGTGCACGTCTAAAGGTACAAACTTAATTATTAGCACGTTTGTAAATGAGCCTAGTGTTAGTTAATGAGTATATATATATATATATATATATATATATATATATATATATATATATATACACATATGTATGTGTGTCACATTGGTATTGAGTCGTATGAGGCTTAAGGTCGAAGCTTAGACGAGCATAAGAAGAGTGAACGAGGTGTGTTAGTGGTTTGAGCCATCATTTTATGCTAACTTGTCGAAGGGATCAGGATCAAGCCATTGCCGCGCCGTGAGAAATGGGTCCGCGATGCGACAAGCAAAGCAAATCTGGATCAGAACATGAGTTAAGAGTGGTGGTTTTTCCTTTGTAATGTCGCGCCGCGACATTTAGCGCCGCGTCGCGGCAATTCTGCAGTTCTGATTCCGGTTTTAGCTTAAATTAAATGACTTTAAGGGACAAAATGGTAATTTGACATGTAAATCTAATGGGGGCATTAACTCTCCACCACACATCCATTTATTTCATTTCCTTTTCCTTTTTCTTTCCTATTTCTCTCCCAAAACACAAAACCTACTTAGTTGAATCTTGAGATTTGGAGTTGGAGATTTGTGAATCAAACCTAGGAGCGAGATTTAAAGTTGTTCTCCTTGTTACTAGCTACAAGAAGATAGTCTTGGTAAGTTCTAACTTTATGTTTTATGTTTTGATTGGGTAATGGCTAGGGTTTGGGTTACTAGAGATTTGTATGACCCATTTGAGAGTAAAATGGGCGAGTTTGTGTTATGTTGTTGTAATAAAACCCTAATAGCCACAATTTAGGGTTTTAGCCTTGTGATTTGAGGTTGTAAGTGTCAATTGGTGTTGTTAGTCACTAATGCACTTTAAGATTTATGAAAGAAGTGTAAATGGGTAAGTTTGACTTGATTGTGAATCTAAGAAATATAAAATGGGTCAAAATGTACTCGTTGACCTAATTAGATGAAATGGGTATGGATTGCCCTAACTTTTGTGTTAATTGAAGTTAATAGACTTTAATTCACTAGTCTTAGTGATTAAAGTCGAGTCTTGGCCATTTATGGGCGGTTGTGAGTAGTTGAGTCATTTAATGCAAATTGGGTCATTAAATGCTCAAGTGGGAGTATTATGGTTAATCCCACTAGTTGTGAAATTGAATGTGCACTTAATGATTTAGGTACATTGCGTTGAAGCTTGGAAGTGCTAAATCATCATCCTTGTGACAAGGTGAGTGGAATAATTATACGTTCATGTATATGGCGTGTTTATTTGTGAATGTTATGGTATGAACCATGTGCCGGTAGTGCCATAACATGTATGTGACGGATATAGGATGTGAACCACGTGCATGTAGCATCGAGTGTGAACCACGTGCCGGCAGCACTATAAAGTGAGGCGTGAACCACGTGCCGGTAGCGTCAAAGTGTGAACCATGTGCCGGTAGCGCTATGAAAGAGTGAGACTCAAATGCGTATGGAGTGAACCACGTGCCGGTAGCACCATAGCGTTATGGTTAACCATATTGTGTTGTGATCGTTTAGCATTATATATATATATATATATATATATATATATATATATATATATATATATATATATATATATATATATATATATATATATATGGTGTTGAGTATATGCTAATGAGATTTGGTGTCAATGTACGACTTGTTGGTATTTCGGGTATGATTGACTTTCTATGTGAGTTACATGTTCGTGCGAGGTATTTGGTATTTGTGATTGCAAATAGGTGGGTTATATATATGTATGTATAACTATTGCATTCACTAAGCATTGCATACCCTCTCGTTGTTTACCATTTTTATAGGTTCTGGCTTGGACAAGGGTAAGGGCATACGGTTGGATTAGTTGTCTTCTGGTTGTGTTGACAGGGGGTGCTTTTGGGATAGCTTTTGAAGTGGCCTAACGTTTTGGGTAGTTTAGCCCCAAACTAGAGTGTCGTTTGGATTATAAACTATCATGGTGGTGGGTCAAACTTGTATTAAACTTAATTAATGGCCTTCGAGCCTTTGTAAACATTTAAATGGTTATACGTTTAAATGGAACTTGTGGAATGGTTTACATATTTAGTTGGCGTATAAATGTGTATTGTATAAAAAAAAATTTGTCGTATGGAATATGGGTTGGGTTGTTTCAAGTGGTATCAGAGCATGGTCTAAGGGATTTAGGCGACTTGAGATAGGTGCCTAGACTTGGACTTTATTGTGTGAGCCCTTTATGCGTAACTTGTAGAACTTTGGGTCTAATCAGGAATTGTTAGTGCTTTGGTTTATGTGAACTAACCTTGTGCTAATTGTTTTGTATTGTGTTTAGCAATCATCAAGCAAGACGGACATTGTACTAGTGAGTTAATGCGACGTGCTCGCGTAACAACGATTAGCTACCGTTGTTACGGGTGCAAATCGTGTCAAACAAGTAATGTACGACAATTTTCGAGCAAGATGGAGTAGTGTGGTGTAAATGTATATACTTACATGTTATGTCTTTTCGTTCTTAGTTTAATCCTTTCCGTTTTATAGAATGAAGACGAGAAACGGACACGATAATGATAACGGTGGTACGATTGAGGATGTTGAACTCACGGCCAAGGTTGAGGCCATCTTTAAAAAGTTAAAGAAGGATTTTCTTGACGATGTCCGAAAGGTCTTCCAAGAGTCAGTCGATGGGCAAGTGACCGAAATGATCAACGATCGAATGAAAGCCGTAATAGAGGAGGATTTAGAGGCTAGAAACATTTATCCTCGAGACGAAGGGGGTGAAGGTAATGGTGGGGGTGGAAGGCGGGACTTCCACTACAAAAATTTCAAGGATACTCAACCTCCGATGTTTAATGGGGTGAGGGATCCATTGAAAAGCACTTGTTGGATTTTCGATATCGAGGGAGCTTTCCGTACCGCGGAATGTCCTCCCGAGAAGAAGACGAGGTATGGGTCTAGCATGTTATGTGAAGAAGGCAAGTTGTGGTGGGACGATAAAATCAATTTATATGGCGAAGAGCAATGCATGAGCTTGACATGGGAGGAGTTTAAGAAGGAATTCTTCCAAGAATACCGAACTTCTTCCGACCTTGATAGAATCCTAGACGAGTTGCATCATTTGCAACAAGGTTCAATGGACTTGGTTACTCTTAAGTCTACCTTTTTGGCAAAGACTCGCTTTTGCCCGGAATATGTTGGTGACGATCACAAATTAATGAAAGATTTCTACCGTACTTTAAATGATGAGTTGAAGGGTAAGATTAGTCGGGGTATGGCTAAGTCTTTTGAGGAGTTGTTTGAGTTGGCTCGGGGTTTTGATCCAGAGGTTCCAAGGAAAAGCGATTTCACTTTTTCTAAAAGAAAGTTTGAAGGTTCGAGTCATTCGAACTTTTCAAATAAAAAGAACAAGAAAGGCTCCGAAAGCTTAAATAATGTGAAGAAGGGGGTTTCGGGCCCACGTATTTTAATTATAAACAAAGGGGACACATGGCCCGTGATTGTACCAATAGCCCGAACAAATTTACTTGCTATAACTGTGGTAAAGAAGGACACCGAAAGTCAGAGTGTCCCGATTTGAACAACGATAATGTTAAAAGGCTAGAGAAGGTGGCGGGTATAGCTCGAGGTCGAAACTATTTGATGACTAACGACGAAGCCAAGCAATCCAACGAAGTTGTCTCAGGTACCTTCTTGGTTAATTCTAATTCGGCAAGGATTCTTTTTGATAGCGGTGCAAATTTGTCTTTTGTGTCTCCAAAATTTGTGCCTAAACTTGATAGACCGTTAGCTAAGTTAAGTCATCCGGTAGAAGTAGAAATAGCGGACGGCAAGACGGTGCTAGTGGTTGATGTGTGTAACAATTGTGATGTCGTTTTTGGTGCCGAAAACTTTAAAATTGATCTCATCCCTATGACTTTGGGCGATTTTGATATCATTGTTGGTATGGATTGGCTCGATCGAAATAGAGCCGATATTGCATGCCATGAAAAGTTTATACATGTGAAGACCCCAAGTGGGGGAGAGTTGATTATTCATGGCGATAGACGAAGAAGACTTGTGCCGATATGTTCTTTTGCACGAGCACGTCGTTTTCTTGTTAGTGGTGGCATGGCTTTTCTTGCCCATGTTGTTGATACTCGTGATGAGCCACCACCTATTCGTGAAATTCCGGTGGTTAGGGAATTCGAAGACGTTTTTTCGGATGAGTTACCTGGTGTCCCGGAGGAAAGACAAGTTGAATTCCGCATTGAGTTGGTTCCGGGAGCTACTCCCATTGCTAAAACTCCTTATTGTTTAGCACCAACGGAAATGCAAGAGTTGTTAAATCAAACCCAAGAGTTGCTCGAGAAGGGTTTTATTCGACCGAGTGCTTCGCCGTGGGGCGCTCCGGTTTTATTCGTGAAAAAGAAGGATGGTAGTATGCAGATGTGCATCGATTACCGGGAGTTGAATAAAGTGACAATCAAAAATCATTATCCACTGCCTAGGATCGACGATTTGTTTGATCAACTCAAAGGTGCGACGTATTTCTCTAAGATCGACCTACGGTCCGGCTATCACCAAATGCGGGTCCATGAGGAAGATATTGAGAAAACGGCTTTTCGAACACGTTATGGGCATTTTGAGTTCGTAGTTATGCCTTTTTGTCTTACGAATGCACCGGCGGCATTCATGGATCTTATGAACCGAGTGTGCCAACCTATGTTGGACAAGTCGGTAATTGTGTTCATTGACGACATACTTGTTTATTCAAAGAGTATGAACGAACATGAACGTCATTTGCGTGAAGTATTGAAGACATTACGAAAGGAGAAGTTATATGCTAAGTTCTCCAAATGTGAATTTTGGCTAAGGGAAGTTCAATTCCTTGGTGGTAGTTGGGACGAGCACTTACCTTTGGTGGAATTCTCGTACAATAACAGTTATCATACTAGTATTGGGATGCCACCTTATGAGATGCTTTATGGGCATAGGTGTCGAACCCCGATTTGTTGGGGTGAAGTGGGACAAAAGGAAATCGGGAGTACAGATTTGGTTTTAGAGACGAATAGCAAGATTGATGTGATTCGAGAGCATTTGAAAAAGGCTCAAGATAGGCAAAAATCTTATTCCGAAAAACGTAGACGAACGATCGAATTTCAAGAAGGTGACATGGTGATGCTTAAGGTTTCGCCATGGAAAGGTATTATTCGATTCCGGAAACGAGGAAAGTTAGCTCCTCGGTTTATTGGGCCGTTCAAGGTTTTAGCTCGTATTGGTGAGGTCACGTATCGTGTGTGGAATTACCCGAAGAGCTTGCGGGGATCCATAATACATTTCATGTTTCCCACCTCCGTAAGTGTCTTGCGGATGATTCATCTTGGGTGCCATTAGATGAGATTGAGCTAAATAATAAGTTAGAGTATATCGAGGAACCGATTTCCATACTTGATGAGAAGGTCAAAAGGTTGAGACATAAAGAGGTTAGGACTTTTAAAGTTCAATGGCGTCGTAGTAAGGGTTTCGAGTTTACTTGGGAGCCCGAAGAGTTTGTATTGGTTTATCTTCCTTCTTGTCATGCGGCTTGAATCGCGAGGACGCGCTCCGATTTAAGTGGGGGAGAGTTGTAACACCCCGTTTTCCCGTGCACGTCTAAAGGTACAAACTTAATTATTAGCACGTTTGTAAATGAGCCTAGTGTTAGTTAATGAGTATATATATATATATATATATATATATATATATATATATATATATATATATATATATATATGTATGTGTGTCGCATTGGTATTGAGTCGTATGAGGCTTAAGGTCGAAGCTTAGACGAGCATAAGAAGAGTGAACGAGGTGTGTTAGTGGTTTGAGCCATCATTTTATGCTAACTTGTCAAAGGGATCAGGATCAAGCCACTGCCGCGCCGCGAGAAATGGGTCCGCGACGCGACAAGCAAAGCAAATCTGGATCAGAACATGAGTTAAGAGTGGTGGTTTTTCCTTTGTAACGTCGCGCCGCGACATTTAGCGCCGCGCTGCGGCAATTCTGCAGTTCTAATTCCGGTTTTAGCTTAAATTAAATGACTTTAAGGGACAAAATGGTAATTTGACATGTAAATCTGATGGGGGCATTAACTCTCCACCACACATCCATTTATTTCATTTCCTTTTCCTTTTTCTTTCCTATTTCTCTCCCAAAACACAAAACCTACTTAGTTTAATCTTGAGATTTGGAGTTGGAGATTTGTGAATCAAACCTAGGAGCGAGATTTAAAGTTGTTCTCCTTGTTACTAGCTACAAGAAGATAGTCTTGGTAAGTTCTAACTTTATGTTTTAAGTTTTGATTGGGTAATGGCTAGGGTTTGGGTTATTAGAGATTTGTATGACCCATTTGAGAGTAAAATGGGCGAGTTTGTGTTATGTTGTTGTAATGAAACCCTAATAGCCACAATTTAGGGTTTTGGCCTTGTGATTTGAGGTTGTAAGTGTCAATTGGTGTTGTTAGTCACTAATGCACTTTAAGATTTATGAAAGAAGTGTAAATGGGTAAGTTTGACTTGATTGTGAATCTAAGAAATATAAAATGGATCAAAATGTACTAGTTGACCTAATTAGATGAAATGGGTATGGATTGCCCTAAGTTTTGTGTTAATTGAAGTTAATAGACTTTAATTCACTAGTCTTAGTGATTAAAGTCGAGTCTTGGCCATTTATGGACGGTTGTGAGTAGTTGAGTCATTTAATGCAAATTGGGTCATTAAATGCTCAAGTGGGAGTATTGTGGTTAATCCCATTAGTTGTGAAATTGAATGTGCACTTAATGATTTAGGTACATTGCGTTGAAGCTTGGAAGTGCTAAATCATCATCCTTGTGACAAGGTAAGTGGAATAATTATACGTTCATGTATATGGCGTGTTTATTTGTGAATGTTATGGTATGAACCATGTGCCGTTAGTGCCATAACATGTATGTGATGGATATAGGATGTGAACCACGTGCCGGTAGCATCGAGTGTGAACCACGTGCCGGTAGCACTATAAAGTGAGGCGTGAACCACGTGCCAGTAGCGTCAAAGTGTGAACCATGTGCCGGTAGCACTATGAAAGAGTGAGACTCAAATGCGTATGGTGTGAACCACGTGCCGGTAGCACCATAGCATTATGGTTAACCATATTGTGTTGTGATCGTTTAGCATTATATATATATATATATATATATATATATATATATATATATATATATATATATATATATATATATATATATATATATATATATATATATATATATATATATATGGTGTTGAGTATATGCTAATGAGATTTGGTGTGAATGTACGACTTGTTGGTATTTCGGGTTTAATTGACTTGCTATGTGAGTTACATGTTCGTGCGAGGTATTTGGTATTTGTGATTGCAAATAGGTGGGTTATATATATGTATGTATAACTATTGCATTCACTAAGCATTGCTTACCCTCTCGTTGTTTACCATTTTTATAGGTTCCGGCTTGAACAAGGGTAAGGGCATACGGTTGGATTAGTTATCTTCTGGTTGTGTTGACAGGGGGTGCTTTTGGGATAGCTTTTGAAGTGGCCTAACGTTTTGGGTAGTTTAGCCCCAAACTATGCTCGAGTGTCGTTTAGATTATAAACTATCATGGTAGAGGGTCAAACTTGTATTAAACTTAATTAATGGCCTTCGAGCCTTTGTAAACATTTAAATGGTTGTACGTTTAAATGGAACTTGTGGAATGGTTTACATATTTAGTTGGCGCGCAAATGTGTATTGTATATAAAAAAAATTTTGTATGAAATACGGGTTGGGTTGTTTCAGTAGTGGTGTGGGTTTATTTAAATAGAGTACAAACGTGTAATAACTTAAGATATCCTCTCTAGCTATAACTTAGGTGTAATCTGTAATCAACCAACTATTATTCTGCCAAGAACAGTTATGATTCTTTGTAATCCATATCAATAAAGAATAACCATTAACAATTACTCTTGACTCTTATTGTAATTGCTTGCTTGAATACTAAACTAAAATATTACTTAAGATAATTAAAAGAATTGTATTCACCCACCCCTCCCCCCCCCCCCCCACACTACAATACTCATGTTGTTAATCTAGTGACCAAAAACTAGTATCAGAGCTTCATTCTTGATAATCTCATATCTTGGATCTGAATTCTCTAATGGTTGCACACTCTAACTCAGCTTACCTTGAAAATATTTCATCCAATAGACCACCCAAATTTGATGAAGATGAGTATGAAACCTGAAAAGCTAGGTTCATGTTCCACCTTGAGTCTATTGACCCACTCATGCTTGGCATTGCCACAAATAGTCCATTCATCCCAACTGAAACACTTGATAGTGTTCTTGCTACAGCAAATTCACCTACTATCCCTAGCAGAGAAGTTGTTCTTCCCTCATCTAGATGGGAGGCTGAGGAAAAATGTCTTGTTAGACTTGACCCTAAGATCAAAACCATGATAGCTATAACTTTACCTAACCATGTGTTCAAACTTATTAAGGAAAAACCAACTGCTAAGGCCATTTTAGACTATCTTGATGTAAAATATGATGGTAAGGATGAGGTTAGGCAAAACAAGATCATTGCTTTAAAAAGAGAATATGAAATGTTCTTTTCCTATAAGAGTGAGACCCTTAAGCAAACCTTCATTAGGTTTAAATCCATAGCTGCTGACCTGGGTACCTTGAAAATCAAGTATACTGATTTTGAACAGGTCAACAAATGCATTGACTCACTGCCTGCTAAATGGAAACATGTTAATGACCCTTTAAGAACCACACAGACCTTAAAGAACTTTGGCATGTTATCTCTGTATGGTACACTTTGAAACTATGAGAAGGCATAAGCCAAACTTGAACTTAATTTGAAAGAAAAAAAACTTTAAGTCTGCCCCCACCACTTCAAAATCTGTAAAGTCGGATGATACTGCCCTTGTTGCTGCTGCTAAATAGAAAGCTCAAAAAGCTTTACTGGTTTAAAAGTTGATGGCAGAAGAAGAGGCAGCTGAATATGATGAGGGTAGTGGTACTGGGTCTGGGGAGAGCAGTGATGATTAGGATATTGACGGGTTTACTGAAGGTATGGCTTTACTGGCTAGGTAGTTCAAGAAATTCCACTGTAGTAGGACCAGTAAGCCATACAAAGTGAGTAAAAAACTAAGTGCTAGGTATGGTTGTAAATCAGTCAAGGGTCCCAAATCTGAGTGTTATAATTGTGAGAAGGTAGGACACTTTACATCTGAGTGCATGTACAGAAAACTTTCATCACATGCTAACTCTTTCTCAAAAGTTGAAAAGTACAAGAACAAGTACAAGGAAATGAAGGCCCAAATGAAGGAGAACTCAAAGGCTGATAAGAAGGAGAAGAAACCAGTAAAGGTGTTAGTTGCTGAACATCATGATTGGAATGAAACCAGTTCATCATCATCCTCTGATGGTGAAATTGATGAGGATTGTGCTGGTTACGCTACTGGTAAAAAGTTGTGTTTGATGGCCAAAGAGATTGAGGAGTTTGATGAGGAAGATAGTGGTAGTACATTTTTGGCTAATATGAGGGAAGCTGATTTGAAAAAAAAAAAAGGATTTACCTCAATGGAAATCTGAAATGCTGTATAAGGTTGATAATTTTTGAACTTATATTGATGATGAAAAAGCTAAAATATTTGACTATCTGAGAGTTGACTTATGCAGCGGCAACAAACGTGAAGAAATTTTTAAAACTGATATTAAATCTTTAAATGAAAAACTTAAAGGCAAAACTGATGATATTAAATCTTGAAAGATGAAATTTCCAAACTTGAAAAATAGAATTTTGCTTTGAATTCTCTTAACGTTGAAGCAGCAGAAGTTATGAACCAGCTGAATGACCTTAAAAAGGTTATTGCTTTCGGGTGTACATCTGCTCAACGCACAGTCAAGTGTGTTAATGAGCAGGTGTCTACCCAAGTATAAGCTTTCTATGCTAGAGACTATGTTGCTGCTGCTGCTCTTGCAGAAGTTGCTTTTATGGACCCTACTCTTGAAACTGATCCTGAAGCTGTCTTGCCAAATACCATTGCCGAGATAGTTTAGGGTAAAAAGAGTCTTAACAAATAAGTTGGTCAGACCTACAGTGTCCCCACCACCGACAATGAAAGAAATCTTGGAGAGTGGAAGTCAGTATTTCAAATGATGAGATTACTGATCTAATGACCCATCCTAATCCATCTGGACAAATACATTATATTTGGTTACATCGTGAGGTACTTGACCTTTATATGATACATTTTACAAACATTGCATTCATTTTTGAAAAGACAATCTTTCATTACATCAGAAGTTGACGGCATGCATACCATTTCATAATATATCCATCTATAAATGACTTAATAATATTCTTGATGAACTCAACGACTCGAATGCAACGTATTTTGAAATATGTCATGAATGACTCCAAGTAATATCTCTAAAATGAGCAAATGCACAGCGGAAGATTTCTTTAATACCTGAGAATAACCATGCTTTCAAGTGTCGACCAAAAGGTTGGTGAGTTCATTAGTTTATCATAAACAATCATTTCCAGTAATTTAATAGACCACAAGATTTTCATTTCATTTCTCATAAACATCATCTCATATCAGTCACTTCGCAAACTGCATAGAGATAAAAATCATTCGTATGGTGAACGCTTGATAATCGAACTAACAGGATGCATATAGAATATCCCCATCATTCTGGGACTCTCATCGGACATGATAATCGAAGTACTAAAGCATTCGTAACCCGAATGGGTCGTGTCAAGGTCCATAGATCTATCTTTAGGATTCGCGTCAATTAGGGGCCATTTCCTTAATTCTTAGGCTACCAAGCTAAAAGGGGCATATTCAATTTCGATAATCCAATCATAGAATGTAGTTTCGATTACTTGTTTCTATTTCATCAAACATTTATAAAAGCAGCGCATGTATTCTCAGTCCCAAAAATATATATTGCAAAAGCATTTAAAAAGGGAGCAAATGAAACTCACTCTACAATATTTCCTAGTAAAAATATTCATACGACAATACTGAACAATGCAGGGTTGGCCACGGATTCACGAACATATATCATTTGTATATTTATTAATATACATAATTGTAATCGAACAAATATATGTAAATTTATTAATTATGTCCTTTTTATCTTAATAATATATGTATGTTTCTTATATTCCTTTTGTTATATAAAATATTAATCTTCATTATGTTATATGTAATAAATATATTTTTAGTACATATATATATCATTTGTATATTAATAATAATAGTAGTTAAAATAATATTAATAGTGGTAAAAATGATAATAATTATAATACTTAATATTACTAATAAGATAATAATGTTAATAATTCTATTAATGATAATAATAATGATATTAATAATTATATTTGTAAAATATTAATTTTTCTGTTAATAATAGTTATGTTACCGATTTTAGTAATTTACATAATAATACTTGTGATAATACAAATAATAATACTTATGTTAATATTATCAATTCTATTATTTATAAAAAGGTTTTAATACTAATATTAATGATAATAATAATAATAGTTTGTGTTATTTTCGTAATAACAATAATGCTAATAATAATAATAATAATAATAATAATAATAATAATAATAATAATAATAATAATAATAATAATAATAATAATAATAATAATAATCATACTTAAATCCATGATAATAACAATAATACTATTAATACTTAGAGATATTACATAATAATAACTAAAATGAAAATAATAACAATCATAATATTAATATTAACATAACAATGCAATAATTATTAATAATACTCATAATATCAAATATAATACTAATAACGGTTATGATACTTATAATTAAGATGATAATAACAATAATCATAATACTAGTAATAATGATATAAATATTAATTTTTAGTAGTGATAATAATATTCATAACACTAATGATAGTAATAATAATGATTAATCATAATAATAATAACAATAAAATTAATAATAATGATAATAATAAATGTTACAACCTTTGAAGAGAAGCTTTAAAAAAAACGCTACGGCCGGGACTCGAACACGAGGCCTCTCAGTTAATCACAATACCATGAACCACTGCTCTTCTGTTTACATTTCTGTTTTAATACCCTAAGTAAACTATATAACTTATATATCTACCCGTTTCTCCATCTTCTTCATTTTAAAACGAATCATATCATTATATCATTATTATTATTAATTTTTTTCAACTAGGTCTCGGCCTATTAACACCAATTGAAACACGGCCCAATTCTATTGAACATGCCCAACTATAAAAAGGGTAGATCATTATGGCCCAATATGTAAATATTTGGAGGCCAACTAATCAGTCCAGTAGGAACTTATAAGATCTCGTTTCTTTTTCTCTTTTCTTTTAAAACACGAATAGGAATAGGATAGAAAGAGTAGCAGTCGACAACAAGGTTTTGGTTCATTACTTTCTCGTTATTTATTATTATTATTATTATTTTAATAACAGTATCATCTTTTTCCTCTTGTGTCATTATCATTGTTAACAGGAAGTGGGAATGAAAACAGGAAAACAATCATTGCAGTAGCAACAGCTCGAAGTGGTGACTGTTTGGGTGTTGGCAGAACAGTTAAAAAGAATATAATGAACAGCGTAAAAGTTTTAGGCGTTAATTGATTTAGAAAAGAAGATATAACAGCTGCAGTGAAATAGGAAATAGGATTAGAGCAGCGAGCTGTAGCAGGTGATTTGCAGGCGTGGACAGCAGAAATCTTCAATGAATGATTTCGTTTGAAAAGAGGAGAGAGAGAGAGAGAGAGAGAGAGAATAGTGGTTGTTTTGGTGAGTTGCTGCAATCGAACAAGATACAAGTGGTTTACAATTGGATTTGCAGCTGGGAAACAAGTGTGTTTGGTTTAAATATGAAACAGAAAAGCTGTAATAGTAATAAAAAAAATGGTGTTTGGTTCGTGTTTAGTTATCTGTTCGAACAGACTACAGATGGATGGTGTAGCTGGGTCACGGTAGTAGCAGGAGGGGGTTAAACCTGATGGTCTCGTGGTTGTGCGATGATCGACGAGGAAGTGGGTGGTGATAAGGTGATTAAATGGGTATTGGTTTTTTTGAAGTGGTGACCGATGGTGACGGTCTTTGTCAAGAAAGACAAGTATTAACAGTGGTTGTTTGAGGGTGATCCGGGTTAGAACAGGAACCATGATTTAGTACGATTGTTTGTTATTTGATCAAACCCAGGAAATGGAAGTAGAAACTGTAGCAGTGATCTAGTGTTTGTTTGATGATAACAGTGATGATGGTTAGAGGGTAGTAAAAGTGTCGATGGTGGTGATTGTAGTTGATCCATGGTTGCCAGTTGATGATGGGTTGATGTTGAAGAAGAGAAGATGACTATGATATAAATGTTTGTGTTCTTCCATTTCTATAAGTATATTATGTATATATATAGAATTATAATTTATATAATATAATAATAAATATAATATAAAGTACTAACACTAATCTAAACAATTTAAATAGTATAACAGTGCAGCCATCGTTCAATTATTTTCTTTATTCCTACCGACAGTTTTCACGGACCGTGTATCGTGCGAAAATAGTGGCGGATAAAAGTGTTCAGAAAAATCCCATATCTTTAAATTAACTATATTTATTTATTTTGGTCATTATGGTATAAAATTCAGTCATTAATTTAATAAATAAAAATTACATCAACTGTCCCTCTCATTTATGGGTAAAATATAAAAAGTGTTAAAATTAAATAATTAGATCCTAAATATACTTTTAATAAGCCTATAACTTATATAACTCATTTTCGGATCACCTTTTATTTTAAAATTACATAAGTTTGAATTTAACTTGCTTAATATCAATCGAAACATCAAACGAGTATTACAATCATTTAATATTTATTTTTAATATACTTTATTTATATATAGAGATATATTTTAAATAATTTATTATAATATCCTATTTTTATTTTATTAATTTTTTTAATAACAATAACATATAATACTTCAAATTATATTTTGAATTTTTATTTATATATACATACACACATATCTATTTACAATTAATTATTCGTGAATCGTCGAGAGCAGTCGAAGGTCAATTGAATATATGAAACAGTTCAAACTTTTTGAGACTCAACATTACGTACTTGGCTTATCGTGTCAAAATCATATAAAGATTAAGTTTAAATTTGGTCGGAAATTTCTGGGTCGTCACAGCACCTACCCGTTAAATAAATTTCGTCCCAAAATTTGAGTGTGGTTGTCATGACTAACAATAAAAATGTTTTCATGACGAATATGAGTCGATAAATAGAGTTTTATCATCATTGAGTAATATAGATAAAATTATTTGATTATGTGAAGCGTACGAATGAAGTTGTCACAAAAGATTGAGATAGAGATTTAACTTTTGACGCAGTCACGGTGGATTTCCAGAATTCCACAGATTTAAGAAAATCTTTGAAATCTATATTAGATTCGATTCTTCGGTAATTAAGAAAATTAGGATCTTCTTCAATTAAATGCGATGATCTTTCCCGATTTCTACGTATGATATTTCCCCTATAAATTTACCTTTTCTGTTCCATTAGTTTTCACCACTTTTATACTCAATTCCCAAATTCAAAAGATTGTGCAAATGCTTAATCCAGTTCTGATCCTTGTCCTTACTCTGACTATCGCAAAAATCATTCTCCTTTTCCAACTTCCACCGGAGGAATCTGTTTACTTATACTTCGCCCTTGGGGTTATAGTATTTTTAATTCTCCCATGTCTTTATGTTGCGATAAACATTAATATCCACGATTTGTAATTTATGTGTTGTTATCGGGCTTTATATTCTCCCTTATATTTTGGAGTCCCTGCTTCTATCTTCTATAATCATTGTCATTCACAGTTAATGCTCTCTCTTATTTGCTGCGATTTATACCCCCTTTCCATTTCGGAGCTTCATGCTTTTGTTTTCTCTTCGCAAATAATGGTCCAGAATTCGTAGGTATGAAGTTTCGAATTATCATAATATACAAGGTAGAAAGGAAAGGTAGTAGCACGATTTGATTTGTCAAATTACTAGAATATCCGAAAAAGACCGAATCATCAAGAAAATATTTTCTTGATATCTTTGGAAGTTAAATAGAATACAAGAGTCGTGTAACATGGCACATGATGACGGTAGGGTCTGTGAATCATCACGTTTCATTAGAAACTCAGCATGACTTGCTGTAATATAATCACGTTGATCAATTGTCATTATATTATACTAACTCATGCATCAATTTCCAACACTACTTCAAAACCATTCTTAATTCAAACTCGGATTTTAAAGAAATTTAGAAACTAAAGTAGTTTCCTTTATGATGTAATATAGATAGCACGAAGAGATAAATAATTTTGAACAAGAATATTTATGAAAATATCTTCAGAAATATCGAAGATATTTATGATGATATTTTGGAATATCTAAGCTCGATGGTTGATGAAGAAAGATTTTCCGTAAGATTTTAACATGAGTACGGAGCAAGATATTCGTTGAAGGTTTCATCGGATCAAGAATTATCTGGATTCTTTGAATATATGGTATGGTCCTTGTATTTGGCCTTGGTCTCCTTCATGGTTTGCGCAATTTGTTTTTTAGTACCAAATTTTTTATCGAGCGTTCCTAACACTCCCTTCTTTATCATCAAACTTTTAGCCGTTTAGACCATCTACAATTTTTCTGTTTCCTCTGCATTTAATGCTACGATATCTGAATCATCGGTTATCAATCTGAGTTGGTTTCAAGAGGATTGTGTTTTTAGATGATTAAACGCTGATGGTAATATGGTGGAATATAAAAGGTTCCCCGGTAACAATAAAAGAGCACACATATATATCAAGGTTATAATAAGGTTATTTCGAACAAAAAGTCGAAGTTGATTTGTTGGAGCTGTGACAAAATTGGCTAATTTGGAAAGGGATTGCAAGGCTATTTTGGGTGATAACAACGCCAATGGAGCTAGCTCAGATACGTGTTAAATGTTTACTTAGGTTCCGGGTGTTTTCAGGTGCATAACTATATGCATCAATCTTTTCTTCCGTTGATGAGGTGCAGTTGGTTCATCCTTTCGATTGAGGTGTTTTCAAGAATCATGAAAGGTTTGAACGTAAATTGTAATCGTCAAGATACAAATGAGGTTTAAGATAAAATCAAGTGGCAAACTTGAAGAAATGTTTAGTTTCATATGTTATAATCAATATTTTATTTCATTTTAATTGTCCAATGTTGGCAGTCCACAGTTAGCTGTCCACAATTAGTAATTCAATAATTCATATATAGTTTAATATATAATATTCGAATTAATTAATACGTATCGTGACCCATTGTATACATGTCTCAGACTCGATCACAACTCAAAGTATATATATTATTATAGAATCAACCTCAACCCTGTATAGCTAACTCGATCATTACTGCATATAGAGTGTCTATAGTTATTCCAAATAATATATATAGATGCGTCGATATGATATGTTAAAACATTGTATACGTGTCCCGATATTTAAAATGCGTAAATAACAGTATTTAAATGACGATAAATAAAGTGCGTAAAATAAATAACATAAATTAAATGACGATAAATAAAATTGCGAGAATATGAATTGTGATAAATAAACTGCGATAAATAAATTGCGATAATAAAATGTAATAAGGAATGAACAGTTAGCTAGGAACAGTTAGCTAGGATTTTATTAGCGTGGATTCTTAACAAAATTTTCTCATAGTTAATTTATTTGTTTATAACATATTTTATTTTGTCAAAGGTTTTCTTCATTATGCCACTTGTTAGATTCTGATAAGTCAAAATCCAAATATGAAATTGAATTAAAATGGTTTTTCTGTGGTGAACGAATTCGTATATCTGTAGATGTAAGTAGGATAGTAAATGAATGATGAATCAGATTTGAAGAATGTACAGTGTAACTTATTAATGTGAAATCTAAATATTCCTCGGGTATTACCTACCCGTTAAAATATTTTCACCATTAACAGTTTGTACGAAAGAATTTTTAATTACAATCTTTATGAAAATATACTTACATATACATTTTCTCCAGATGTAATCATAGTTTTAATGAGTTAATATAATATTAATCTCATTTGATTTACCATTAACAGTTTATCTTCTGACTTCAGTGTTAAAAGTGGAGTTAAAGGTATGTCCTTTGCTCCCAAGCTAAATGGTTTTAAAACTAATGTTAAGAGGAATAGAAACCCATATTCTTCTAACCAGGCACTTCCACACTTTTCAAATTTATACTTCAATAAATATCCTCTACTGATAGTACAACCAGCAGAGAACATAACTGAACCCCAAAGCAGACTTGAGTTGGCTCTTCATCGTGTTGAACCGGCTCCGACTACTGCACAGCCCTGTTGCAACTTGGATCATGAGAAGAGTCACACTAATACTTCTAAACCAGCTAAAACACTTACATAATCTGAGTTAACATGTGTTGCCAATGAGTAAGCAGATTCACAGCTGTACTTACAGACACCATACTCTGTCTCAATCGAAGGGATAACTCAAACACAAGTTTATCCCCAGAGACCAACATCAGATGCAATTATTGAGTCAAATTTATTTGGTTCTACTTTTGCTAACATAAAATATTCTATTGTTTCAGATCTTAGCAGGGCAGATGAGAGGGTAGAAGATGTAATTGAAAGTAATCCCTACTACAGCATCACTGCCAAGGCTGCTGCTGGTAATACTGGTGATGAAGTTGATGCTGGTTCAATGGTTCCTATTGTTGATGACTAACTTATAAAACCAACTCCGTATTATGATATCCAGTTATGATATTTCTTTTGATACAAATTGTGAAAGATTATAAAAAGTTCTAAATGTTGAAATTATTGAGATAAAGTTCAAATTTTTGCTTGAGGACACGTAAAAGCTTAAGTGTGGGGTACTTGATAACTCCTAAATTATACAGTATTTTGATAGCATTTTGAGGAGTTATCTTTGGCATTTTAAAATCATGTTTATACTAAAACACAGTAAAACGGGGAAATAGGTATTTTTAATATTTTGTTGAATTTATGTATCAAACAAGAACAAAAACAGTCAAAAATGCAGAAAACATGATGAAACCGCTGCTTCACACTGAAGCCGTGGGCCTAACTAACACGGTTTGTTAAACTTGCCAACCAAGTTCGAGCTAAATTTGGAAGAGATGTTCGACTTAAGTTATGCAGGAAAGATACGACGTATTCTTCAAGGTCAAGTTTTACGTAGGCCCTAATCCAAGTCAAGGGAAGCCGCCGGCATCCCATCCAAGTCACCGGTTTAGGTTGGCGGTTTTTGAAGTTATAAACAGAGGCCTTAGGGTCAGTTTTATTCTTACCGGACTTTTGTACTCTGCATTCAGAAAGAAAACACGAATTATTTAGGGTTTTTGTTTATCTTGAACTTCCAAGTTATCCAATCAAGTTTTTTTTTTACAATATCTCTTATGTCGGTATGATTTCTTCCGTTAATTCTTGTCTTTTATTTGTTTTTAATTTAGTTGTGAGCTAATAGCCTTACATATGCTTAAATCATGTAACACCTTGTGAACGTTGCTCAAATATACGAACTTTATGAAAGAAAACAAAAACCGAATCTGGGATATGAAGCCGCCGGCTTCATAAACCAGAGTCGCTGGCTTCATCAGATTATTTTACTATTCGATTGTAAATTATACTCAGATAGAATTTAACAATATTCGGCGGATATATTTTACAGAATTCTAAGAAGCCGCCGGCTTCGTTGACAAAGCCTCCGGCTTTATCATGAAATCACAGAAACAGTAATTTGACAGAATCTCTGGGTTTTATGTTATGTCTTATGTCTGATTAAAATACCACTGTTTGATTAGTCTGATTTACATTAATTAATCACTATTGAGTTTTAACTAGAAAATGTTTAAAACTTAACAAACTTAAATATAATAAAATCGGATTATTCTAATAGTGAGGATTATAGCTAGTAACTATAATTACGGTTTGGTTAATCACACTAAATCTATAATCAGGTCTTAAGCAAGCAAGAAATCTAGACATCTATGCTAGGAATAACCTGATCAACTAGTCTTGGATTAGATATTCTTAGGTCAATAATAAATCTGAGTTGGGGTTTAATTCAAAAGGCAACTGTGAGCAAGGTGTGAAAGGTTCAAGCATGTGTTTTATTTATTATTTTTTATCTTTTTAATTTATTTATTCACAATTTATATGTTCTTTTATTTAATTGTTAATTTAAACCAAATCTTAAAATCAAAGTTTATATTCTAAATCTACTCATTCTCTTGGGATGAACCTTAACTTACTAAATACTAAACTACATCTGATCAGATTTTGTTGCTCGTTAGGGTGTTAAAAGTAAACCGTAAATTAAGATATTATAAATTTAAAAGTTAGATTAAAAAGATGCGCACTACTGCACACACTTTTGACACATCAACTTTTTGACGCCGCTGCTGGGGATTGCAGTGGAATCATAAAGAATATAAATTAAACTAAAACACCAAATACGAGTGGTGATTGTCTTCCTTTAGGGAAAGGTTGTTGGGCTTCCGAATTAAAGGGCTCTGCTGGAACCTAGACGTTGACGGCCATTTGTTGGTGAATAATTTAAAACACTTAAAATAAATACAATGAATTACCCAAAACTTTCGATGGAAGATCACTTAAAAGCCTCAACACAAATCCATGGAACTGCTATAATTCCACCAATTATTAAGACTAATTTCACTATCGAAAAACAAATATTAGACTTAATTAAAGAAGAATGTCACTTTAACGTAACTATGGAGGAAGATGCTTATCAACATCTTTGAAACTTCGCTAGTATTTACACACTATCTAAATATAATAAGATAGAAGATGAACACATTCATCTTATCCTTTTTCCTTGGACCCTTAAGGAAGAAGCCAAGGACTAGTTTAATCAACTTGCTGAAAGAAAAATCTCTACATGGGATCAAAAGGTTGAAAAATTCTTACAAAGATTCTTTCCACCTTCTAAAACGATAAGATTACAAAATGAGATAACTCAATTTAAACAAGAATCTCAAGAAACATTATATAATACTTGGGCTAGATATGAAAAATTAATAAAGTCATGCCCTCAACACGGACTTAATGATGTTCAAAGATTAATGCAGTTCAATAAAAACATTACAATTTCCATAAGAAAAGAAATCGACACCGCCGCTGGTGGTACCGCTCTTTCTAAAACTCTCGAAGAGTTACAACAATTAATTTCTGATTTAATTTCTAATTTAGCCATTCAGTCACAGGGAAATAGAATTGAAGTTAAGAATGAGATAACTACTTTTCAAGATAAAATAGAAATTTTAGAAGAGGAGCTAAGAGAATTAAAAGAGAAATCCATTTTAGGAAATGTCTCTCACATCTCACAAGGAGAAACCAAAAGTAAAGGATTAGCGGATATGGTACAAGGTTATATTTATAACCAGACTGTATTAAATAATGTTATTCTATATAAAATCTCCGAACTATCATAATCATCAAAACCTGATACTTAACTTGCAAAAAGATTTAGGAACTTTATCCAAACAATTAGCTATTAGAGAACGTGGAACATTACCATCTAATACATTAGAAATCCTAGAGGAAGTCTAGAAATTCAAGCTATAGCTACTAGCAGTGGTAAAACAACACAAGATCCTGTTAAGTCAAGAGGAAAATCACGAACTACTTAACGAAACTAGTAATGAAAAAGGTAATGATGATACTCCTAATAAAAAACTACTCCACCTAAAGATAATAAACCCTTAGAACCTGTTCCATACCCTCAATAACTTAGGAAGGAGAAACAACAAAAACGTTTAGAGGACTTCGCTGATATATTTAACAAGATAAACGTTAATATACCTTTAATATATTTACTAAAAGAAAATCCACATTATGAAAAATGCTTAAAACCTTTATTATCTAATAAAGGTAAAGACGCTGAAAAATCTTCTAGGTTTATTATAAAAGAATGTAAAGCTATTTTTTAAAAATATGATATACCCGAAAAGCTAGGAGACCCAGGAAGTATTACTATCCCATGCTCAATTAATATTTCTAGAATATATCAAGCATTAGCAGATACGGGCGGTAGCATAAATTTGATGCCATATTCATTATATAAAAGACTAGGTCTAGGAGAATTAACTCCCAATAGAATGTTTATCTATTTGGCCGATAGTTCTTTTAATTACCCAATGGGAATTACCGAAAATATACCCTTAAAAATTGACAAGTTCACTTTTCCCGCCGATCTCGTTGTTTTAAAAATGAAAGAAAGTGATAAAATACCAATAATATTAGGTAGACCATTTCTAAGAACCGCTACTTTTGAATTTCAAATGCAAACCAATACATATAGTTTGGGAATAGGTGACGATAGAATCACTTTAAATAATCATGAACTAGATCTCGCTTGCCCTACAATAAAATATGTAGAAACATGTATTGAAGAAGAATTTGATGAATTTTTATTAATGGATATAGATGAATTTGTGTGTGAAATAAAAGAAGAAAACCATGATGATGAATTTGAAGAGTTAATGAAAGATGAAATGAATGAATTAGTAGAAGAAGACCATGAACCTATAACTGATGAATTAAGAATAAAACACTCTCTAGAAGTAACACCAAAATTAGAATTAAAAGAGTTACCTTCTCATCTGGAATACATTTTTCTAAAAGATAATTCCGAACTTCCCGTAATCATTTCCTCCGAATTATCTAATAAACAAAAGGAACAACTCTTAGAAGTCTTAAAAAAACATAAAAAGGCTTTCGCATGGAAAACCTCTGATATTCCAGGAATTGATCCTACTTTATGTACTCATAAAATTCTTTTAGAAGAGAACACAAAATCCGTAATTCAAAGACAAAGACATCTAAACCCTAATATGGTTGAAGTAGTAAAAAAAGAAGTTTTAAAATTATTAGATGCATGAATGATTTATCCTATATCTGATAACCAATGGGTTAGCCCAGTTCAGTGTGTCCCTAAAAAGGGAGGAACCACTGTTGTCCTAAACGAAAATAATGAATTGATTCCAACTCGAACCGTTACCGGTTGGTGAGTTTGTATAGATTATCGTAAACTAAATGAAGCTACTCGAAAAGATTATTTTCCACTTCTGTTTAATTATCAAATGATTGAAAGACTAGCCGGAAAAGAATACTATTGTTTCTTGGATGTTTTCTCTGGATATTTCCAAATTCCAATTGACCCTCAGGATCAAGAGAAAACCACTTTCACTTGTCCTTTTGGTGCCTTCGCTTATCGAAGAATGTTGTTTGGATTATGCAATGCCCCTGGCACTTTCCAAAGATGCATGACAGCTATCTTTCACGATATGGTGGAAGATTTTATGGAAATCTATATGGATGATTTTTCCGTCTTTGTAACATCTTTTGAATCTTGTCTTTCGAATCTTGATAAAATGCTTTCTCGTTGTGAAAAAATGAATCTTGTTATTAGGTGGGAAAAATGTCATTTTATGGTAAGAGACGGAATTGTCCTTGGCCATAAAATTTCTAATAAAGGAATTGAGGTTGATAAAGCAAAAATCAATGTTATTGCCAACCTTCCCGAACCCACTAGTGTTAAATCAATTAGAAGTTTCCTAGGACATGCTGGATTTTATAGACATTTCATTCAAGATTTTTCAAAAATTGCTCGACCGTTGACTAAACTCTTAGAAAAAGACGCCCCTTTTGAATTTAATGAGGATTGTAAAACAGCCTTCTCCATTTTAAAAGAAAAACTCACTAATGTACCTATTATTATATCACCCGATTGGTCTAAACCTTTCGAACTTATGTGTGACACTAATGATTATGCAATAGGAGCTATCTTAGGGCAAAGAAAAGAAAAAAAAAAATTCATCCAAGTTACTATGCTAGTAAAACACTAGCAGGTGTGCAATTAATTTATATAACCACTGAAAAGGAACTGTTAGCAATAGTCTTCGCTCTAGATAAATTTCAACCATACTTAATCATGAATAAAGTAACAGTTTATACCGATCACTCTACTCGTAAATATCTACTTAATAAACCCAACTCGAAAGCTCGACTCTTGCGATGGGTTCTACTCTTACAAGAATTTGATATGAAAATTATTGATAAACAAAAGGAGTTGAAAATCTTGCAGCAGATCGTCTTTCACGTTTAGAAAATCCTAATCTAGACGACTTAGATGAAATTCAAGGCACATTTCCTGATGAATGTCTTATGATGATCTCAGATGAGTCATACCCGTGGTTTGCTGACTTTGCAAACTATTTAGCTGCTAAAGAACTAAGAAAAGACTTAACTTGTCAACAAAGAAAAAAATTCTTCGCCGATTTAAAACATTATTTTCGGGAAAATCCTTACTTATTTAAAGTAGGTCCCGACCAAATTACTCGTTGTTGCGTTCATGGTAAAGAAGCGAATGAAATCCTATTACAATGCCATAGTAGTGCACCAGGAGGACACTTTGGTCTTAATTAAACTGCCTGCAAAGTTTTAGACGCAAGATTTTATTGGCCTACCATATTCCAAGATGCACATAAATTACTTCAATCTTGTGATGCATGTCAAAGGGGAGGAAACCTCTCTAACAGTGCTTAAATTCCCAGTCAAAATATTCAAGTATGCAAAATCTTTGATGTGTGGAGTATTGATTTCATGGGACCATTTCCCTCTTCTGAAAGACATCAATACATTCTTGTAGCTGTCGACTATGTTTCTAAATGGGCTGAACCAAAAGCTCTTCCCACCAATGACTCACGAGTAGTGGTTGATTTTCTAAAGAAAATATTCTGTCGATTTGGTTTTCCTAAAGCTTTAATTAGTGACCGTGAAACCCATTTTACTAATCAACTACTCGAGAAAGTTCTAAAAAGATATGGGGTTAACCACCATTTTTCTACAGCCTACCACCCTCAAACAAGTGGTCAAGTAGAAAACACTAATCGAGGATTAAAAAGGATTCTCGAACGCACAGTTGAAAATAATCCGAAACTCTGGTCTCTAAAGTTAGATGATGCATTATGGGCTTTTTGAACTGCATATAAAACCCCTATAGGGACTAATCCTTTTAGGTTAGTTTATGGAAAAGCTTGTCATCTACCTATTGAGATTGAACACTGAGCATATTGGGCTTTAAAACAATGTAACCTAGATCCTAAAGAAGCAGGAAAACACAGACTTCTCCAATTAAACCAACTTGATGAACTTAGACTCTCTGCTTATGAAAATTCAATGACTTATAAAGAAAAGATGAAAAGATGGCACGATGGTCGAATTAAAAATATTAAAAGTTTCAACCAGGGGATAAAGTTCTAATTTTTCAATAAAAATACAAATTTTCTCCTGCAAAATTAAGATCTAGATGGATGGGCCCTTTCATAGTTAAACAATCATCCCACCAGATATGTCGAAATATATAATAAGAAAGGGGACACATTTAAAACAAATGGCCATCATTTAAAAAATTATTTTAAGAAAGATGCATTACCAGGAGGGGAAGTAATTTCCCACACTACCATTAAATTTTGAGATAAATAACCAAAAATACTCTAGAGTTTGTAATTTAGCTGTATATTCTGTTAAAATTTCGAAAATTTGAAAATTTAAAAAATTATAAAAAGGAAGCCACCGGCTTGGACTCACAAAGTCGCCGGCCTGGTAAAAGTAGAAAAGCTGCACATTGTCATTTAATAAATGCATTTTGACCACGAAGCCACCGGCTTGGGTAATAAAGCCGCCGACTTACACTACAGACGGAATTTAAACCCTAAAACCGCCTCTCTTTTCATTTTTACACACCCAAACATCCAAAACGCTCTCAAGACCCAAAATTTGATGTTTTCTTCATCCACCTTCTAATCAACCATGGCTGAAAGAGTAAGTTTCGAATTTTAATTCTACATTGTTAAAATCCTTTTATTTTCTGCAAAACTACCATTCTTCCTCTGCAATGCCATGAAGCCGCCGACATCCTTCTTTTTCCCTTTGAATTTATGATGTTTGTTAGTTTCCTGGTATAGGAATTGCTATGAATTGTGAAGAATTAGCTGTTATAATAATTATTGATAAGATTGTAATGATAAACCCTAAAAAGACTAAATATACTGAATATGCATATAAAGCTGCCGGCGTTGTAACTAAGCCGCCGGCATCGTGTTAATTAAATTCGAAACTAAAAATTGATGTTCGAACATGTTTGGAGAAAATTTGAAAAATCTTTTACCAGTTATGAAGCTGCCGGCCTGGACTATTGAAGCCGCCGGCTTCGTTATAAAATTTCAAAATTTTAAATTTTTATTTCTAATGTTTATTTGAATTGTGTTAAACAGAGAGTTAGGAACAGGGAGGAACCTGAGTCAGTAGAAATCAGAATTGATTGGGCCTCTTTGCACGAATAGTTAAGGTTTATGCAGGACGACCCTAGGTTTCAGACCATGGCCCTTAGACTTAAGAGGATGTTGCGTCAGGAGATGTTGGCTCCTTAAGAAATTGATTGGTCCGTTCTAAACTCTGCCGGTTTAACTCTTGCCTATAAGGATATGATGTAGACTAACTATTTGGTACCTCTAGCTGATGGAGGGGTATGAGTGTGGTTTTGGAAGACTGGTTGTTGGGGTGTGTTAGGATGAATATCGTATGAATGTGTGTGAAAGTAGGAAGATTGTAGAGAGAAAACTAGAATTCTATTCCACAACTTCCTTGAACACTTTTACAAATCTTTGGCTATTGTGTGAAGTGCTTACTTCTAAGGTTACCTTGTGGGATATATATAGCCCTCGTCTATATCCCACCATTACAAGGCATAGCACACAATATATGCAATTCTCGGGGTTCCAAAAATCTCCCCCTTTGCATTGATTGTGTGCAAAAAGTTAGCAACCTTACAAATTACATACAAAAAATCTAAATCTGCAAGTCTAGTCTTCGATTCATGTATGTAGCCGTTGTTGACAAACTTGAATTTCTTGAATTCTTGGAGCTTCAACTGACTTCTTGAGAATCTTCTTGGAATTTGCGAATTGCTGAAGACCTCGTACTTTCCCTTATATCTCCCCCTCAAAATGTGATTAACCCTTAAGCATATTTTGATCTGAGAGGGAAAGGGTATAAGAGCCTACACAAAGATAATTGGCGTTGAATCTTCATGCATAGCTCCCCCTTGACTAATGCGGAAACTTAATCAAGGTATCAGAGTCAGGAATCGTGGTAAGCATATGTTCACTCCCCCTGGAAAGAATAACCGGTGCTCCCCCTGGAAGTAAGAACACTTTCTCCCTCTTGACAAGTTACGTCAGTCAAGGTATACTGTTTAATATCTCTTTGAAGACCGGGTCCCATACTGAAGTATATGGAAACCGTAGTGAAGTCAAATCATCTTCGTTTGAAATACCACTGATAGGTATTATCAATGGCATCTATGGATTCTTCACTCCACTTTGTCGGGACATTAGGTTTAGCTTTCGAGAATAGTTTCGGTGGTAGTGAAGGGAATGAAGTTTTAGCCATATTCACGGATCGTGGCTTAAATTTGAGTAACTCTTGAAAAGAGTATTTGGTTTTTGTTGTTGCGGAAACGGGTGTGGTGCCATCTTTGATTGACACTTGTCTCGGAAACTGAATCTTTGAAGTTTTAGAAACTAGGTCAACTTTAGTACGAAGGGTTTTTCTCGGACCTATGGATGACTTCTTAGTTTTGTGTGGAAACCAACCATATTGATCGCGATAACCTGTAACTTCTCCATTCTCCCTGTATGTGTGACGACCCGGAAATTTCCGACCAAATTAAAACTTTAATCTTTATATTATTCTGACACGATAAGCAAAGTTTGTTAAGTTAAATCTCAAGAATTTTAAACTGTGTTCATACATTCATTATAACCTCGACCAAATTCCGACGATTCACGAACCGTTATATATAAATAGATATGTATATGTATATATATATTATAACTTGAGAATATTAATAAAGTATTAAACGTATAATACTTTACACGAACGTATTTGTTTCAATATGATTTTCGACGAAATTAAAAAAATATATATTAAATGATTGAATTATCAGAAACATTGAATTATGATTACAAGTCTCTGTTGAGAGGTCCACTATGATTTGAGAAAATTTATTCCTCTTAACGATATTCAGAATAATTTGTAAAGCTATTTATAAATAAAAACATAAAGTGTCATTTACGAAAGTTAGAGAAAAGTTAGTGGAGAATTGGTTTCCATAATATTCTATTAATCTATTTCCAAGCGTACAATGATGTTTTCAGTTTAAAAAGAACTTTATTATTAAAACGTATATAACTTTTATAAATATCTAGAATCACTTTTGACAACTCATTACTTAACCAGTATAATAAATATAACGATATTTATATTTTATTTCATTAAATATATATAACGATTTAAATTAATATTATATATATTTATACGCGCATTATACATACATAGTTTTTATACTTTTACTATACTTTAACTTTACCTTTACTTTACTTTTACTTTACTTTAACTATAATAATTCACTTTAATAATTCATACTTTAATAATTCACTTTAATAATTCACTTTAATAATTCATACTTTAATAATTCACTTTAATAATTCATACTTTAATAATTCACTTTAATAATTCATACTTTAATAATTCACTTTAATAATTCAAAAATCTATTATAAATAGAATTCAATAGGTTTCATTATTTCATAGAAACTTGAAAATATATTTCTCTAAACTCTCTCAATCGATTTATATATATATATTTGCTCTGTATTATTTCAAGATATTATTAGTATACATAAAATATTACGACGGAGTGCTGTCCGAGTGATTTCAAAATAGTTTTTATGAATGAGTCGAAGCTAAGGAAATTATGGGTTATAGCTATGGAGTTGATAGGTATGGTTCATGGGTATGCTCGTGAGGTCAATCTAGTGTTTATCATCTCCGGTGCGTCTACGTACTTTCCTGCAATATTGAATCTCAATATTGATACGTTCGTGAATCTGAGGCCAACCTTGCACTTGTTAAATGACGTTATATGTATTTTTACTACGAAATACAGTATGGTGAGTTTCATTACTCCCTTTTTATATATATTTTTGGGCTGAGAATACATGCGCTGTTTTATAAATGTTTTACGAAATAGGCACAAGTACTAAAACTAATTCTATGTGGGTTTAAACCAGAAATATACCCTTAGCTTGGTAACATTAAACTACTTGTCTATGTACGGTAGGCGCGAATCCTAAAGATAGATCTATTGGGCTTGACAAACCTCATCCTGACTATGGGATGCTTTAGTACTTCGAGGTTATTTTAAACACACCTGATCTGGTGTACTTCAGAGGGTAAAAACTGAACGTTAAGGCTTGTTACCGGGTGCCTACAACTTATAGAATACTTTTATACACTTGTGAGTGTACATATATTTATAAACGGAAATCTTGTGGTCTATTAATATATTGAAATGATTGTTATGATAAACCTATGAACTCACCAACCTTTTGGTTGACACTTTAAAGCATGTTTATTCTCAGGTATTAAAGAAATCTTCCGCTGTGCATTAGCTCATTTTAAGGATATTACTTGGAGTCATTCATGGCATATTTTGAAAGACGTTGCATTCAAGTCATTGAGTTCATCAAGATTATTATTAAGCCAATTATAGTTGGATGTATTATGAAATGGTGTGCATGCCGTCAACTTTCGTTGTAAAGAAAGTTTGTCTTTTAAAAACGAATGCAATGTTTGTAAAATGTATCATATAGAGGTCAAATACCTCGCGATGAAATCAACTATTATGAATCGTTTATAATATATATGAACGGGTCCTTTCAGTTGGTATCAGAGCGGTGGTCTTAGCGAACCAGGTCTGCATTAGTGTGTCTAACTGATAGTCGTTAGGATGCATTAGTGAGTCTGAACTTCGACCGTGTCTGCATGTCAAAAGTTTTGCTCATCATTTTTGTCGGAAATTACCTGCTTATCATTCTTAGTCTAGACACATTTTATTGCATTGATTGCATGAATAGTGTATAGACAAAATTCATATCTTAGCGTATCTGCTAATTCATATCTTAGCGTATCTGTTACTGTAAACTTTGTCTGACATATTCCGTAAATTCCTCCGTAATCTACGAAACCTTTTGCTATATATAATTAGAATACCACCCGATAGCCGGAAAATCATTTCATATCGAAAAATTCTTTATTCAATCGTACGAAATGGAATTCGTCATTAGTTCAAGTCCCTCGGATTCCGAAATGGAATCCCACTCAAGTTCCGAAAGCAGTGTGACCGGAATGGATCAACCAATTAGTCATCATCTATTCTGGATGAATTGGGGATGGGTTCGTAGCCTTCTTAATCATTGGAGACAAGAAGAAGGTGATCCCTTCCATCCACCACATTGCCCTCTTGGCGAAGAACCTGAAGCACTTATCGGTGAACCTATCTGAAACACCATTTTCTCTCTTATTTCTAGAGTATCTCGTCACGATTACATACTATACCAAATTCTAGATTTTATTTATCCACTCATCCGAACCAACAATCACCCCGGTGTAATAGAAGAAGTCAACGAGCTTCGCGCTCTGGTAGTGGCTTTGGAGAATATGGTGCAAAGGTTACAAATACCAGCAGCAGCACTAGCAGCATAAACAGTACCACCATCAGCAACACCAACATTACCATCACCACCACCAACAACAACATCCACATCCTACACCGCAACATCACAATCTGTATCTCAAACATCAACGTCATACGCCCTATAAATATCCAGGAATATCAACAACAACAAACAATGAAGTATTAATTCATAAACTTCATTGAAGTGATATCTCTGCGGCAGTTATGTAATCTCCAAAATCTTAGAGATTATTTAATTCTGACCGTAAATCGGATGAGATGGTAGAGTAGAAACTTTGATCAAAAATGGTGTACGATTTACAAGCTAGAATTGTTTTACCAACAACATCAACAAGACTGTAGCATCATCAACACAGTCAGTGCCGTCAGTATCATCAGAATCAACATCACCAGTAACATCAAAAACTCTGTCAGTTCAAGAATCATTGTGGACATCATTACGAATCAACAACAAATATATTGTATCAACGAGTTATGAAGTATTAACTCATTTCCAATCGAAAGATTTATATGTATATTTTATATGTATAAATTTTTAAACCATAATAAATCTTCCCGTACCAAGCTCTTATGTGTGAATCTTAACTACTCAGTTAATTCATATTACAAATATGCAATGATGTACGTCCTTCGTCCGCAACTTAATCATCGTTAATTATAATCTCTGTCTCAATTCAATAAAATTCCAATTCATAATAAACCAAGTGTATTATTCGAATATATGTTTGATTTTACACTTTCATCATCGATGTACTCGAAACTTTTTAAATAACATCATTCGTACCTTGCGAAGTTCACAAGAATTTCACGAAAACCAACAAATAACAAAGTAATGATTCATAATTTCAATATTATTGAAGAAATACTAATGCAATTTATAAAGTTTTAGGGATTACTCAATTCTAGTTCCAACCATAAAACAAATGAGTTTAATTTAATATTAACTCATTAAATCTATATTACATCTAAAGAAAATATACACATATATTTTCATAAAGACTGTAATAAACTTCTTTTGTACAAAATATTAATTGTGAATTTTTTTTTAACGGGTAGGTAATACCCGAGAGATATATAAATTCACAATTAATATATTATATTTTTTGAAACTGATTCAGCAATCATCAACTATACTCCCTACTTTCACAACAATATCCATTCTTTCATATAAATCAAAACAATCATACTCATTCAAATTCAATTACATATTTTGATTTTGAAATCGCATAATTCAATTCGAAATATAACCAGTATCATCACTCTTAGATTCCTATATCTTTCAAAGCTAAACTTTGACTTCAAAACTGTGTTAGAACATCATATGTATTAACGATTACAATATGTGCTCAAACCCTTCGAAATTCCTGAAGACACTTCAACTAAGGAACAATCGAGATGATTATCCAACCACATGTTACCCACAGTTATACACCTGAAAAACTCTCAAAACCCAAGTCATAGTTAGACACGTATCCGTGTTAGACCATTTGGCATTTACTAGCTAAAATAACTTTTCAATTCCGTTTCAAAATAGACAGTTTTGTCACAGCTCCAGCAAGTCAACTTCGACTTCTCAATCAAAACAGTCTTATTATAACCTCGATAGATACGTTACCCTTTCACCAACGTTACCGGGGAATCGTTTATATTCACCACATTAGCAATAAACTTACCAACAACTTCACTGATCTTTGACTTTCCAAAAAAAAAAAAAATCATTATAATTATCGAAACCCTATCATATACTCATTCGTACTTTATAACAAGAATTGCCATACCAATTATTGAGAATCAGCAATCAGTATTTTGAAACCTCGCAGCATGTCTACATCAACAATTACATATACACACAACGTCTACCTCCAAGACTTACATTCTTTGAATGAGAAATTTCTGAAAAACACCCTAAACTGCGAACCAGTTCTCGAAATTTTGAAAAATGCTGATGAAGCAGCAAAAACTGTAAACGACCTTAACAGTAAAAAGTTGGATGATAAAGGATAGTATATTGGCAAAGCTCAGAAAAAGAGAAGCTTTGGAACTGGAAAACGGATTGAGCAAAGTATGAAGGAGGCTGTGGACAAATCACAAAGGCTGAACCTGTCTTCAAAGAATCTAAATGATTCAGTACTTGCTGAAGTCATTAACAAATACCTTGCTCCTGACTCTAAACCCCTGCGGACAATATCCTTCATCATCCTCTGATATTAGACATTCTAAGATATCATCATATCTTTCATTATAAATATCATCCATACTTCTGAAGATATTTTTATAATTATTCTTATCTGAAATCATTTACCTCTTCGCGCTATCTGTATTATATCATAAAAGAAACTATTTTAGTTTCTAAATTCTGAAACATTCGAGTTTAAAATAGGAATATTCTTGAAGAAGTGTTGGGAGCTGAAGCATGAGTTAGTATAATATAATGACACTTGATCAACGTGATTATATTACAGTAATTCATGCTGAGTTTCTAAATGGAACATGATGATTCACAGATCATAACGTCATCATGTGCTATGTTACACGACTCTTGTATTCTCTTTGATCTCTAAATATCAAGAAAATATTTCTTGATGATTCGGCCTTTTCCGAGGTATTCTGGTAATTTGAAAAGTCAAGATCGTGCCATTACAATTTCCTTCCTAGAACATTAACAATGTTCATTCCGAAATTTATCTGCGAATTCTGGACCATTACAAGCGGTGCTTAATCGCAAGAAGAAGAAACGAAAGGACAAAGCTCCGAACTAGAAATGGGAGTATAAATCATAGCAAATAGAAGAGAGCATTAACTGTGGATGACAATGATTATAGAAGAAGCAAGGACTTTGAAATATAAGGGAAGATATAAAACCCAACAACAACCCAGAAATCACAAACCGTATATATCAATGCATATAGCAATATAAAGACACGGGAGAACTAAAAACACTATAAAATCAAGAGTATAGTAGAAGTAAATAGATTCTTCCGGAGGCAGATGAAAAAGAAGAGCGACAGATATTAAAGTGAGGAGTATATCAAGAATCAGCACTGGATGAAGCATATTGACAAATACTTTAAAATATGAGTTGAGAAGGTGTGAGTTGTAAGAAAACAAAGGAGGTGGATTTATAGTGAAATATCCGACAGAGAAATCAAAATGGATTATCGCATTAATTCGAAGAGAATCATAATTTCCTTAATCGCCGAATAATCAAATCCAATATAGATTACAAAGATTTTCTTTTCGGAGATCAATCGTGATGACGTCAAAAGATATGACGAATCACTATTATTTTATTTCATTCGTTTACGATAACTTCACTCACACGCTTCGAGTAATCGAATTATTTTATCCATGCTTCTTGAACATGATAAAACTCTATAATCGTTATAATAACATTCTCATTGTTAGTCATGACGACCTCTATCAAATTTCGGGGACGAAATTTCTTTAACGGGTAGGTACTGTGACGACCCGGAAATTTCCGACCAAATTTAAACTTTAATCTTTATATTATTCTGACACGATAAGCAAAGTTTGTTAAGTTAAATCTCAAGAATTTTAAACTGTGTTCATACATTCATTATAACCTCGACCAAATTCCGACGATTCACGAACCGTTATATATAAATAGATATGTATATGTATATATATATATTATAATTTGAGAATATTAATAAAGTATTAAACGTATAATACTTTACATGAACGTATTTGTTTCAATATGATTTTCGACGAAATTAAAAAAATATATATTAAATGATTGAATTATCAGAAACATTGAATTATGATTACAAGTCTCTGTTGAGAGGTCCACTATGATTTGAGAAAATTTATTCCTCTTAACGATATTCAGAATAATTTGTAAAGCTATTTATAAATAAAAACATAAAGTGTCATTTACGAAAGTTAGAGAAAAGTTAGTGGAGAATTGGTTTCCATAATATTCTATTAATCTATTTCCAAGCGTACAATGACGTTTTCAGTTTAAAAAGAACTTTATTATTAAAACGTATATAACTTTTATAAATATCTAGAATCACTTTTGACAACTCATTACTTAACCAGTATAATAAATATAACGATATTTATATTTTATTTCATTAAATATATATAACGATTTAAATTAATATTATATATATTTATACGCGCATTATACATACATAGTTTTTATACTTTTACTATACTTTAACTTTACCTTTACTTTACTTTTACTTTACTTTAACTATAATAATTCACTTTAATAATTCATACTTTAATAATTCACTTTAATAATTCAAACTTTAATAATTCACTTTAATAATTCATACTTTAATAATTCACTTTAATAATTCATACTTTAATAATTCACTTTAATAATTCATACTTTAATAATTCATACTTTAATAATTCACTTTAATAATTCAAAAATCTATTATAAATAGAATTCAATAGGTTTCATTATTTCATAGAAACTTGAAAATATATTTCTCTAAACTCTCTCAATCGATTTATATATATATATTTGCTCTGTATTATTTCAAGATATTATTAGTATACATAAAATATTACGACGGAGTGCTGTCCGAGTGATTTCAAAATTGTTTTTTTGAATGAGTCGAAGCTAAGGAAATTAAGGGTTATAGCTATGGAGGTGATAGGTATGGTTCATGGGTATGCTCGTGAGGTCAATCTAGTGTTTATCATCTCCGGTGCGTCTACGTACTTTCCTGCAATATTGAATCTCAATATTGATACGTTCGTGAATCTGAGGCCAACCTTGCACTTGTTAAATGACGCTATATGTATTTTTACTACGAAATACAGTATGGTGAGTTTCATTACTCCCTTTTTATATATATTTTTGGGCTGAGAATACATGCGCTGTTTTATAAATGTTTTACGAAATAGGCACAAGTACTAAAACTAATTCTATGTGGGTTTAAACCAGAAATATACCCTTAGCTTGGTAACATTAAACTACTTGTCTATGTACGGTAGGCGCGAATCCTAAAGATAGATCTATTGGGCTTGACAAACCTCATCCTGACTATGGGATGCTTTAGTACTTCGAGGTTATTTTAAACACACCTGATCTGGTGTACTTCAGAGGGTAAAAACTGAACGTTAAGGCTTGTTACCGGGTGCCTACAACTTATAGAATACTTTTATACACTTGTGAGTGTACATATATTTATAAACGGAAATCGTGTGGTCTATTAATATATTGAAATGATTGTTATGATAAACCTATGAACTCACCAACCTTTTGGTTGACACTTTAAAGCATGTTTATTCTCAGGTATTAAAGAAATCTTCCGCTGTGCATTAGCTCATTTTAAGGATATTACTTGGAGTCATTCATGGCATATTTTGAAAGACGTTGCATTCAAGTCATTGAGTTCATCAAGATTATTATTAAGCCAATTATAGTTGGATGTATTATGAAATGGTGTGCATACCGTCAACTTTCGTTGTAAAGAAAGTTTGTCTTTTAAAAACGAATGCAATGTTTGTAAAATGTATCATATAGAGGTCAAATACCTCGCGATGAAATCAACTATTATGAATCGTTTATAATATATATGAACGGGTCCTTTCAGTTGGTATCAGAGCGGTGGTCTTAGCGAACCAGGTCTGCATTAGTGTGTCTAACTGATAGTCGTTAGGATGCATTAGTGAGTCTGAACTTCGACCGTGTCTGCATGTCAAAAGTTTTGCTCATCATTTTTGTCGGAAATTACCTGCTTATCATTCTTAGTCTAGACACATTTTATTGCATTGATTGCATGAATAGTGTATAGACAAAATTCATATCTTAGCGTATCTGCTAATTCATATCTTAGCGTATCTGTTACTGTAAACTTTGTCTGACATATTCCGTATATTCCTCCGTAATCTACGAAACCTTTTGCTATATATAATTAGAATACCACCCGATAGCCGGAAAATCATTTCATATCGAAAAATTCTTTATTCAATCGTACGAAATGGAATTCGTCATTAGTTCAAGTCCCTCGGATTCCGAAATGGAATCCCACTCAAGTTCCGAAAGCAGTGTGACCGGAATGGATCAACCAATTAGTCATCATCTATTCTGGATGAATTGGGGATGGGTTCGTAGCCTTCTTAATCATTGGAGACAAGAAGAAGGTGATCCCTTCCATCCACCACATTGCCCTCTTGGCGAAGAACCTGAAGCACTTACTGGTGAACCTATCCGAAACACCATTTTCTCTCTTATTTCTAGAGTATCTCGTCACGATTACATACTATACCAAATTCTAGATTTTATTTATCCGCTCATCCGAACCAACAATCACCCCGGTGTAATAGAAGAAGTCAACGAGCTTCGCGCTCTGGTAGTGGCTTTGGAGAATATGGTGCAAAGGTTACAAATACCAGCAGCAGCACTAGCAGCATAAACAGTACCACCATCAGCAACACCAACATTACCATCACCACCACCAACAACAACATCCACATCCTACACCGCAACATCACAATCTGTATCTCAAACATCAACGTCATACGCCCTATAAATATCCAGGAATATCAACAACAACAAACAATGAAGTATTAATTCATAAACTTCATTGAAGTGATATCTCTGCGGCAGTTATGTAATCTCCAAAATCTTAGAGATTATTTAATTCTGACCGTAAATCGGATGAGATGGTAGAGTAGAAACTTTGATCAAAAATGGTGTACGATTTACAAGCTAGAATTGTTTTACCAACAACATCAACAAGACTGTAGCATCATCAACACAGTCAGTGCCGTCAGTATCATCAGAATCAACATCACCAGTAACATCAAAAACTCTGTCAGTTCAAGAATCATTGTGGACATCATTACGAATCAACAACAAATATATTGTATCAACGAGTTATGAAGTATTCACTCATTTCCAATCGAAAGATTTATATGTATATTTTATATGTATAAATTTTTAAACCATAATAAATCTTCCCGTACCAAGCTCTTATGTGTGAATCTTAACTACTCAGTTAATTCATATTACAAATATGCAATGATGTACGTCCTTCGTCCGCAACTTAATCATCGTTAATTATAATCTATGTCTCAATTCAATAAAATTCCAATTCATAATAAACCAAGTGTATTATTCGAATATATGTTTGATTTTACACTTTCATCATCGATGTACTCGAAACTTTTTAAATAACATCATTCGTACCTTGCGAAGTTCACAAGAATTTCACGAAAACCAACAAATAACAAAGTAATGATTCATAATTTCAATATTATTGAAGAAATACTAATGCAATTTATAAAGTTTTAGGGATTACTCAATTCTAGTTCCAACCATAAAACAAATGAGTTTAATTTAATATTAACTCATTAAATCTATATTACATCTAAAGAAAATATACACATATATTTTCATAAAGACTGTAATAAACTTCTTTTGTACAAAATATTAATTGTGAATTTTTTTTAACGGGTAGGTAATACCCGAGAGATATATAAATTCACAATTAATATATTATATTTTTTGAAACTGATTCAGCAATCATCAACTATACTCCCTACTTTCACAACAATATCCATTCTTTCATATAAATCAAAACAATCATACTCATTCAAATTCAATTACATATTTTGATTTTGAAATCGAATAATTCAATTCGAAATATAACCAGTATCATCACTCTTAGATTCCTGTATCTTTCAAAGCTAAACTTTGACTTCAAAACTGTGTTAGAACATCATATGTATTAACGATTACAATATGTGCTCAAACCCTTCGAAATTCCTGAAGACACTTCAAATAAGGAACAATCGAGATGATTATCCAACCACATGTTACCCACAGTTATACACCTGAAAAACTCTCAAAACCCAAGTCATAGTTAGACACGTATCCGTGTTAGACCATTTGGCATTTACTAGCTAAAATAACTTTTCAATTCCGTTTCAAAATAGACAGTTTTGTCACAGCTCCAGCAAGTCAACTTCGACTTCTCAATCAAAACAGTCTTATTATAACCTCGATAGATACGTTACCCTTTCACCAATGTTACCGGGGAATTGTTTATATTCACCACATTAGCAATAAACTTACCAACAACTTCACTGATCTTTGACTTTCCAAAAAAAAAAAAAAATCATTATAATTATCGAAACCCTATCATATACTCATTCGTACCTTATAACAAGAATTGCCATACCAATTATTGAGAATCAGCAATCAGTATTTTGAAACCTCGCAGCATGTCTACATCAACAATTACATATACACACAACGTCTACCTCCAAGACTTACATTCTTTGAATGAGAAATTTCTGAAAAACACCCTAAACTGCGAACCAGTTCTCGAAATTTTGAAAAATACTGATGAAGCAGCAAAAACTGTAAACGACCTTAACAGTAAAAAGTTGGATGATAAAGGATAGTATATTGGCAAAGCTCAGAAAAAGAGAAGCTTTGGAACTGGAAAACGGATTGAGCAAAGTATGAAGGAGGCTGTGGACAAATCACAAAGGCTGAACCTGTCTTCAAAGAATCTAAATGATTCAGTACTTGCTGAAGTCATTAACAAATACCTTGCTCCTGACTCTAAACCCCTGCGGACAATATCCTTCATCATCCTCTGATATTAGACATTCTAAGATATCATCATATCTTTCATTATAAATATCATCCATACTTCTGAAGATATTTTTATAATTATTCTTATCTGAAATCATTTACCTCTTCGCGCTATCTGTATTATATCATAAAAGAAACTATTTTAGTTTCTAAATTCTGAAACATTCGAGTTTAAAATAGGAATATTCTTGAAGAAGTGTTGGGAGCTGAAGCATGAGTTAGTATAATATAATGACACTTGATCAACGTGATTATATTACAGTAATTCATGCTGAGTTTCTAAATGGAACATGATGATTCACAGATCATAACGTCATCATGTGCTATGTTACACGACTCTTGTATTCTCTTTGATCTCTAAATATCAAGAAAATATTTCTTGATGATTCGGCCTTTTCCGAGGTATTCTGGTAATTTGACAAGTCAAGATCGTGCCATTACAATTTCCTTCCTAGAACATTAACAATGTTCATTCCGAAATTTATATCTGCGAATTCTGGACCATTACAAGCGGTGCTTAATCGCAAGAAGAAGAAACGAAAGGACAAAGCTCCGAACTAGAAATGGGAGTATAAATCATAGCAAATAGAAGAGAGCATTAACTGTGGATGACAATGATTATAGAAGAAGCAAGGACTTTGAAATATAAGGGAAGATATAAAACCCAACAACAACCCAGAAATCACAAACCGTATATATCAATGCATATAGCAATATAAAGACACGGGAGAACTAAAAACACTATAAAATCAAGAGTATAGTAGAAGTAAATAGATTCTTCCGGAGGCAGATGAAAAAGAAGAGCGACAGATATTAAAGTGAGGAGTATATCAAGAATCAGCACTGGATGAAGCATATTGACAAATACTTTAAAATATGAGTTGAGAAGGTGTGAGTTGTAAGAAAACAAAGGAGGTGGATTTATAGTGAAATATCCGACAGAGAAATCAAAATGGATTATCGCATTAATTCGAAGAGGATCATAATTTCCTTAATCGCCGAATAATCAAATCCAATATAGATTACAAAGATTTTCTTTTCGGAGATCAATCGTGATGACGTCAAAAGATATGACGAATCACTATTATTTTATTTCATTCGTTTACGATAACTTCACTCACACGCTTCGAGTAATCGAATTATTTTATCCATGCTTCTTGAACATGATAAAACTCTATAATCGTTATAATAACATTCTCATTGTTAGTCATGACGACCTCTATCAAATTTTGGGGACGAAATTTCTTTAACGGGTAGGTACTGTGACGACCCGGAAATTTCCGACCAAATTTAAACTTTAATCTTTATATTATTCTGACACGATAAGCAAAGTTTGTTAAGTTAAATCTCAAGAATTTTAAACTGTGTTCATACATTCATTATAACCTCGACCAAATTTCGACGATTCACGAACCGTTATATATAAATAGATATGTATATGTATATATATATATATTATAATTTGAGAATATTAATAAAGTATTAAACGTATAATACTTTACATGAACGTATTTGTTTCAATACGATTTTCGACGAAATTAAAAAAATATATATTAAATGATTGAATTATCAGAAACATTGAATTATGATTACAAGTCTCTGTTGAGAGGTCCACTATGATTTGAGAAAATTTATTCCTCTTAACGATATTCAGAATAATTTGTAAAGCTATTTATAAATAAAAACATAAAGTGTCATTTACGAAAGTTAGATAAAAGTTAGTGGAGAATTGGTTTCCATAATATTCTATTAATCTATTTCCAAGCGTACAATGACGTTTTTAGTTTAAAAAGAACTTTATTATTAAAACGTATATAACTTTTATAAATATCTAGAATCACTTTTGACAACTCATTACTTAACCAGTATAATAAATATAACGATATTTATATTTTATTTCATTAAATATATATAACGATTTAAATTAATATTATATATATTTATACGCGCATTATACATACATAGTTTTTATACTTTTACTATACTTTAACTTTACATTTACTTTACTTTTACTTTACTTTAACTATAATAATTCACTTTAATAATTCATACTTTAATAATTCACTTTAATAATTCATACTTTAATAATTCACTTTAATAATTCATACTTTAATAATTCACTTTAATAATTCATACTTTAATAATTCACTTTAATAATTCATACTTTAATAATTCACTTTAATAATTCATACTTTAATAATTCACTTTAATAATTCAAAAATCTATTATAAATAGAATTCAATAGGTTTCATTATTTCATAGAAACTTGAAAATATATTTCTCTAAACTCTCTCAATCGATTTATATATATATATTTGCTCTGTATTATTTCAAGATATTATTAGTATACATAAAATATTACGACGGAGTGCTGTCCGAGTGATTTCAAAATAGTTTTTTTGAATGAGTCGAAGCTAAGGAAATTATGGGTTATAGCTATGGAGGTGATAGGTATGGTTCATGGGTATGCTCGTGAGGTCAATCTAGTGTTTATCATCTCCGGTGCGTCTACGTACTTTCCTGCAATATTGAATCTCAATATTGATACGTTCGTGAATCTGAGGCCAACCTTGCACTTGTTAAATGGCGTTATATGTAGTTTTACTACGAAATACAGTATGGTGAGTTTCATTATTCCCTTTTTATATATATTTTTGGGCTGAGAATACATGCGCTGTTTTATAAATGTTTTACGAAATAGGCACAAGTACTAAAACTAATTCTATGTGGGTTTAAACCAGAAATATACCCTTAGCTTGGTAACATTAAACTACTTGTCTATGTACGGTAGGCGCGAATCCTAAAGATAGATCTATTGGGCTTGACAAACCTCATCCTGACTATGGGATGCTTTAGTACTTCGAGGTTATTTTAAACACACCTGATCTGGTGTACTTCAGAGGGTAAAAACTGAACGTTAAGGCTTGTTACCGGGTGCCTACAACTTATAGAATACTTTTATACACTTGTGAGTGTACATATATTTATAAACGGAAATCTTGTGGTCTATTAATATATTGAAATGATTGTTATGATAAACCTATGAACTCACCAACCTTTTAGTTGACACTTTAAAGCATGTTTATTCTCAGGTATTAAAGAAATCTTCCGCTGTGCATTAGCTCATTTTAAGGATATTACTTGGAGTCATTCATGGCATATTTTGAAAGACGTTGCATTCAACTCATTGAGTTCATCAAGATTATTATTAAGCCAATTATAGTTGGATGTATTATGAAATGGTGTGCATGCCGTCAACTTTCGTTGTAAAGAAAGTTTGTCTTTTAAAAACGAATGCAATGCTTGTAAAATGTATCATATAGAGGTCAAATACCTCGCGATGAAATCAACTATTATGAATCGTTTATAATATATATGAACGGGTCCTTTCAGTATGTGGTTTTCAGAAACGGACGATTAATGTCGGTTTCATAACCAGAATAAATCTTTTTATTTGAGGAAAATGTTGTCTTGGGTTTAGAAACTGTAGGAGGAGTGGATTTCGTCTTGATGACCTTCTTCTCAACCGTTTGAGAAGAATTTGGAATCGTCGTCGTTGATGCATCCACTACTGATATCGGATCAGTATTAACTCCTAGTGACACCATTTTGGGTTTCAGAATTGGTGTAAATTTAACATCTAACTCCTTTTGTAACTCAAAAAAGCGTTCCTCAAAGTCACGAGTTAATGCTTGATTTTGAATCCGAGCATGATAAAGATCATTGCGAAGTTGAGTGATGATCTTTGAATCAAGCTCACGTTCCTTAGAAAGTATTAGTTTTTCAACAACCTGTGAACTTTGAAGAGTAGTCACTTTCTTTTGAAGCTTTTCAGATTATGATTTACTGTATGCAACGAGAGATTTCAGTTCTTTGATTTGAGCTTGCAACTTGGAAATCTCTGAAGATGTCGTTTTAACTTCTTGTTCTTTCATCTGTTGAAGTTCTGTTTTAAGTTGTTGATGAAGTTTATATTGTATAAAGATACAATTGGAAGGTTCACTTTTGTTGTGGCATGAACAACTATATTCATAATGTGCAGTCTCTTCAACAGACGATGGTTCTCGTGGAGTCATTAACAAAGCAAGCGACTCAAGTTGTGTAGCTTTTGTATCTTGCACAAATCTGATAAAAGCACATTTTTTGGGAGTGTTGTAACAACAAGAACATCTCTTGTCTCGATGATTAAATCTCACAATGAAATCCGGTTTTGGACGAAAATCTTGTGTAACACGCATCATTATGACGAATCGTTGAATAATATCAAGTATTATAGGCCTTTTCTCCCCCTCAAAATATGATTCCAGTGAATCAAATTTTGTTTTTGAACGTTTCGTTAACTTTCGTTAAGTCCTCGTTGGTCAAGATTCGGTAATGGACCACCCTTGTAAATTCTGAATCCTGACAGGGGCTGAAATTGTCAAATTTGCACTCAGATTCAGTAAGGGACTTCTGTTGCAAAAATCCTGAAACTTTCAGGGACTAATTGTGTAAAATGTCCCCTGATTATACTTGGGCTAGAGATTCGGTAAGCTTGTTGGGCCAAGGATTAGTAAGCCCAATTAGTAGCTCAGGCTAAATGAGATTCGGTAAATGTTGGGCCTAATAATATATTCGGTAGCCCAATTAACAACACTGATCTGTTAAACAAATCCAATACCGAATCAGTAACTACCAATCAATACCGAATGTGTTTATTAAATATTGTAACCAGCCTAAACCGAGTGTTGTACCAAAGCTGATACCGAGGCTAATACCGAGTTATATACCGAAGCTTATACCGAGTTCAATACCAATACCGAGGGTGTAACTAACTCAAATATACCGAATCACCAACAGAACTATATACCGAATTAGAATCTAGTATAGATACCGAATATGATTCAAGATGCAATCAACCAAATCAGTTACCGAATGTGACTGTAACCGTCATCTTCAAACTGAAAGTTTCCAAATCCTCAAATCGACGAAATTAATGATTGAAATTAACAACAAATGATTCCTTAATCAGTGATTGGTACTTGTTGTGAAGAGATTTCAATCAAAACAGCTTCAATCTGTTAGAATCATGATGAACATATGAAGAACCTTCATGTGAGCTGTAAAATCAAATTCGAGATCAAGGCAGTTTTAGGCCATGAATCCTGAATGAAATATGCTTCAAATCATCCAACTAACGCTCGAAAATTATCATCAAGGCCTGAAAACAACTTTAGCTCATCAATTTTACGAACTTTGACTTTTCTCAAAAGTCAAACTGAGTTGAATCCTTGAGCAAATGATGTTTCTGATTCAAATTGAATGTACAGATAGCACAAACGAAGCACAAGTAACTCAAATCCACAAGCAATTTGATCTATAACATGCTAAATCAAACCAAAGATTAAATGATTGAAGTATTATGCTCGACTAGTGATGAACTCCGGATTAGATTCGCACTAGGCTGATGTTAATTCGGAATTGGTGTTGAAGATGAGGGATTCGGTAATATGTATTTTGTATATGTATCTGTCGATGTATACTTTTTGTGAAGAGAGCAGAAATAGATCGATGGATCTGTGTATGTATTGATGTATATGTGAGAGACGACAGAGATCAGATCTGTTGCTACTGTAGCGTCAGGTGAGAGAAATTAGAAAAATAGATTCGGTAGTCCTTTTTTTTATTGGAGATAGATAGATCGATGTTCAGTATGTATGTTTTTAGAGAGAGAAGGATTACTGTAGCTGTCTATATGAGAGGTAAGATCTGATCTGATCACGTGATAAAAATAGGAGAGAGATGAGGTTCGGTATTGTGTCAGAATAAACTCGGTATCCTCTTTTTTTATTTGTTATGAAAGAGAGTATGAAGAGAGTAGATCTGGACAAATCACTGTAGCTGTTAAATGAATTAAAGAGATTCAGTAATATTTATTTTGGATAAAAAATTTAGATTTCGTAAAAATTTTGAGATATGAAGATGTGTATGAAGATTGGATGAAGATTCGAAGATGAGTATGAAGATTCACACGATATTCGGATCGATGCTTAAAAGCTTTTGCTCTGATACCAATTGTAGGATCCTAGATCTCATGAATACCATGAATGTGAACAATTAACCACATGAATGTAGAGAGCATTAGTCAAACTAGTCAACTATATTCCACGGCTCTCTTGAATACATTACAAATCGGTGGCTAATGTTAGTGATTAAGGGAGGCTTGGTGTTCTATATATAGCCCTCATCTATAGAACACCTCCCTTACAATCTAAGAGATATAGTTAGCTCTTTCTAGAGACCTAACAATCTCCCCCTAAGAGATAACTATGTCTCGAAGATTGCTCACTAGGTAAAATGCATACAAAATTACAATAAGAAAGAATTAACTATTTCTAACTAACTGCCCCTCGAATCTTGCATGGCCATTGAAGTAGATCTTTGAAACTTGGAATTCTTCTACCTTCAATGGTCTTTGAGTTTGCACAGCTGAATGCGCATTCGAAGCATCACTTTATGTTGATGAAGAACTCAACTCCCCCTCAACATTTTCCTTGATTAGTAAGCTCGAAAAACTTTGAGAAACTCCTCCTTCAAAGTATATGGGGCACGGCCGATCAAGTTTGATTTCGATCAAACACATGATCGTCACATAAAGCGTATAGATCGTTGGCTCCTTCGAAGTTCCTAACGTCTCATGTACTCCCCCAAGGATATGGAAGTCTCTTTCGGTTTCGCGTGCTCACTCGTCAAAGAAGTAACGCTTTAACTTTGTCACTTTGAAGTACGAGTCCAATATCGTACGCGTATTGAAGTCACACGCACATCAACCATATACATATCTCCCCCACAATGATGCTCGCATGAAATAAGAGCTTCATTGTTTAAAATGGTTCACGTGCTCGGCAAATCCCCAAAATATTGAAAATAACGCGTTAGGATGAATTGTGTATGAATATCGTATGAATGTGTGTTAGGATGAATATCGTATGAATGTGTGTGAAAGTAGGAAGATTGTAGAGAGAAAACTAGAATTCTATTCCACAACTTCCTTGAACACCTTTACAAATCTTTGGCTATTGTGTGAAGTGCTTACTTCTAAGGTTGCCTTGTGGGATATATATAGCCCTCGTCTATATCCCACCATTACAAGGCTTAGCACAACATCTATGCAATTCTCAGGGTTCTAACACTGGTTTAACTTTAACTTGTTTACTATTTGTATGCCGATCTATCCTAGTTTAGTTTATGAGTTATTGGCTACTGCTTCTTGTTCTCCTCTCATTCAGAGTATGACAGATACTTCATTCTTCAGGTTTCGACTGGGTGGACGTGAGCAGTCGATGAGTAAATTTAATATTGCTCAAGCTTTAGGGATTTATGGGGATTCTGTAAGGGCAATTTGGTTTGAGAATAATCTTGCTAGTACAGTTAGACAGGGCCAGTCGGGTGCTAATCAGGGTTTTGACTATGATGCTGCTTGGAGTCAGTTTGGTGTTCCTACTATGACTTTTCTTAATAATGATGTGAGGAGGAAACACATTATTTTTCCTTACATGCGCTGCTTCCATGTCTTGCTTTTTCACACTATCTCCTTGCGAAAGGAGAATACTGAGAAGTTGACTCAGCCCAATTGTTGGTATTTATCCCAGTTGTTTAATCAACATCCAGTTAACATTCCTTATTGTGTAGCCGATTATATGAGTAATTCAGCGAGGGGTAGAACACGGGGCAGTACTATTTGTGGTGGTCATTTTATGACTATAATTGCTAGATGGTTGGGGATTTCGGCTGTTGGTTTGGGTGTTCTTATGTCTGAGGTTGGCCAGGTTAACGCGAGGATGTGGTTGAGTGCTATGGTTGTTAAGCGAGGGTTAGGTGGGAGTTTTGTTCTGTATAATCCACCAGTTGGTCAGTTGATGGATGTTGGGCAGCATGAGGATGTGCCTCATACTGAGGCATACTGAGGCATCAAGCTACCGATCTAGGGGTAGTCGGAGAGGTGGTCGTGGTGATTCAGATTGTGATGACCCGGAAATTTCTGACCAAATTTAAACTTAATCTTTGTATGATTAACATTTTCGACACGATAAGCAAAGTCTGTAAAACTGAATCTCAAAATTTTTGAACTACTTTTATATATTTAAATACCCTTCGGTTATTTTCGACGATTCGAGAACAATTATATGTAAATAGATACATATATACTATAACATGAAAAGGTAACAATGTATTAATTGTTTGATACCGTACATTAAACTTATTGGTTTAAATATCTATTTGAATGTATATGATAAGTTGAAATATTTATTATTAAAATTTATTTATAAATAACTTCCAATGTGTATTTAAAAACTGATTTATGTATATTAAAAAGATATATACATATATATAATAAACGATAGTAACATTCGTTTATTGATTCAATTGATATTTAGATAAGTTAACTAAAGCGTTTAAGATGAACCAGTTAAACACTAATTTGTTACAGTGTTTTCAAATTGCCACATTACTCAAAATGCTACAGTGTTTTCGAAAATCACTATTTGCTACAGTGAAATTGACTTTGCTACAGTGAATTGCTACAGTAAAATTTGACTTTGCTACAGTAACTTTGCTACAGTAAAACGCTATTATAAAAATGTCTTTTAACAAATAGCGAGACGATGATTTATAGAAGTAAATGACCAAAACACTCGAAAGTTTAAGATACACTTTGAGTGATATAATTAAGGGATAATTTAATGCTATTGATAAGGCTAAAAAGGAACATATATTTCATAGCATTATCCCCCAAGAAAGACAGGATTTTAGTTGTAATTGTTCCATATTCAAGTAATATTCGTTTATATTTAATAAGTGCGAAGACAAAAGGCGAAAACGAAGAATTGAAGACGGAAAGGTCCAAAATGCTCAAATGTACAAGATACAATTAAAAAGGTTCAAATTATTGATGAAGAACGTCTAAAAAATGACAAGAGTACAAGTTGCGGAACGCAAAGTACACGATATAAAATAGTACGCAAGGACGTCTGAAAATCCGGAACCGGGACCCGAGTCAAGAAGAAACGCCCGACGCAACGGACCAAAAATATCTAGTCTACTATGCACAAGAATAAAATATAATATATAAATAATTATATTAATTATTTATATATTTATATTTATTTTATATTATGTCGACAAGCTAGGAGCCAAAACAATGTGAGCTGTCCCTGGTCCTCATGCGAGTCGCATGGCCAGAAGGCCATTTCCATGCGAGTCGCATGACTCCAGATTTCAGGCCACATCTATAAATTTCAGTGTTTTCGCTCGATTTAAATCACACACATACACAAATATATATATACTCCGTAATATTATTTATTATTTATTATTATTATTATTATTATTATTATTATTATTATTATTATTAATAAGATTATTATTAATCTTATTATTTTTTTATTATTATTAGTGTTATTATTTTTGCGATACAAAAATAATAATGTACAAAAAATATTACGACGGAGTGCTGTCCAAGTAATTTTCAAAACGAGTTTCCGAGCGAGCTAGAGCTAAGGAAAATATGGGTTATTGCCAAGGAAATTATGGGTAATGTTCGGGGGTATTTTTGTGAATCAAACCTCGTGTTTATCATCTCCGATGCGTCTACGTGCTTTCCTGCAATATTGTATATCAATATTAAACTGTGAGTTTCATAAGATCCCTTTTACTCTCTACATTTTTGGGCTGAGAATACATGCAAATGCTTTATTAACTGATTTACAATATTTATATGTGTGAGTTTCATTTGCTCCCTTTTTAATTGCTTTTGCAATCTATATTTTTGGGCTGAGAATAGATGCACTTTATTTTAAACGCAATGGATACTAGTACATACTAAATTCTACACTGAGTTTGAACCGAAAATCCCTTAGCTTTGGTAACTAGTAACTGCCAATTATAAGAACTGGTGGGCGCGAGTAGTAGTATATGGATCCATAGGGCTTGACATCCCCGTCCGAGCTAGAGCGCTAGCCTTTTAATGGACGTATGCTATTTGAGAAGCGTACACGTTGGTTTGCGTGTATTATTAAGATGATTATACAAAGGGTACAAATTATATAAACGTTAAAGTTTAGTTACCAGGGTGCTCAATTTTGTAGAACTGATTGATAAACGTTTCGGATGAAACAACTGAAATCTTGTGATTCACCTTTTATGTAAAACCTATTGATAAACGTTTTGAATAAAACAACTGAACTTTTGTAATCCACATTGATATACGGATTATGTGTAATATTAAAACTATGAACTCACCAACCTTTGTGTTGACACTTGAAGCATGTTTATTCTCAGAATTCTAGAAGTCTTCCGCTGTTTGCTCATACGTGATACAAGTTATGTGCTTGGAGTCATACATGCTATATACAAGAAACTTGCATTCATCAAACCATTACCATGTATCTTATTTTGACTGTATTGTCAACAGATGTATTATTGTAAACCATTTAAATGGTGATTGTCTATACGTAGGAATCATCAGATGTAAAAAAAAAACTGGAATTTATATATTCATTTATGAAATACCTTTTCAAACGAATGCAATGTTACAAAACGTATCACATAGAGGTCAAATACCTCGCAATGAAATCAATAAATGACGTGTTCGTCCATATGGATTTGGAGCGATCGTCACACAGATGATCTGGCACAGGTGATTGAGATGATGACTGTCCTGAGCACTAATCAGGGTGATATGTCAGCTATGATGGGGGATCATCATCGGGAGTTGTTGGCTAAATGCTAAGAGGATAGGTCTGAGTTTGATGTATTTAGGAGGGAGATGAGGTACGAGCAGGGACGTATGGACTACTCAGTTCAGTGGGTAGTTCATAATGATGAGAGGTTTTATAGTCATTACCCCAGTACCGACCCTTTGACCCTACCTATTACGAGCCACCGCCACCTTATGCTCCAAATTTTGCATTCCCACCAGCGCATTACGATCGTGCTTATACCTTGGCCCAGATCCAGCATGCTGTTGATGTTGATGAGGATGATGAGGAGTAGGGAATGAGGAGATTCCCGTGATTATGTTTTTTGGTTATGTTATGCTATGTTTATGTTATGACATTATTATTATTATTACTTTTATTCTGATTTTGAACTTCTGGTCTGTAATAACTTTAATTCTGTTTAATTATCGTATACATGAAATTTTTTATTATTGTTATATATGCTTTGTTTGGTTGATTATTTTGTTATAAACATGTGATGATGAAAGAAGAAAGGATAGGTGACGAAGCAACTTCATATGCTTCTCGACTCCATTAAAAGCTCAAAAAAGGGGAGATTTGCTTCTCACTTTTAATTCATATCACATTTTATATGTTTATGCAATGAGGACATTGCAACTTTCTGATTATAAATTGATTTTTGTCAACTAAAACAATTGAAAAATGGGTACAATTTAAAATTTTTTAAGAAGTATAAATTCTTTGTCAAATTTATGTCTTTTATTAACTTTATCTTAATCAAAAAATAGAACTACCCTCAATTTCGAGATCGGACTACTTGTTTAAGATAGGAAGTAAAAGCCAAATATTGTGAAACGATTGCAAACTTATAGCCACTACCATATGGCATAATAAGCATGGACCACTGAGGCAGCAAAAGAGTCTCAATAAGGAAAAACTTAGAAAAAATTGCCAAATGTGAAGTTAAGTGCTAAGCATGAAAGTAAAAGAAAAGCAAAAGAGCCCAACGAAGGCCAATAAGAGTGATGAGAGCAAGAGAAAAGAGTTCCAGTGAGAACCAAACACTTATAAAGCTCTAGTTAGAAAATAAAAGAGTCAATGATGACCAACTTGTATAAATCTAGATTAATGAAATATTAGGACCAGTTGTACTCCTTGGTCTGGTTCAGACTAGTTCTTATAATAATAACTAAACTCTAATGATTAGACATCTTTTTGACTTTGCATTTTGCTTCTGATTTTAAATCAATTTTATCCGTGTCATGACTACCTATTAAAACCAACTCCGTATTATGATATCCAGTTATGATATTTCTTTTGATACAAATTGCGAAAGATTATAAAAAAGTTCTAAATGTTGAAATTATTGAGATAAAGTTCAAATTTTTACTTGAGCACAAGTAAAAGCTCAAGTGTGGGGTATTTTATAACTCCTAAATTATAAAGTATTTTGATAGCATTTTGGGGAGTTATCTTGGCATTTTAAAATCATGTTATTACTAAAACACACTAAAACGGGTAAAAATGGGGAAATATGTATTTTTAATATTTTGTTGAATTTATGTATCAAACAGGAACAAAAATAGTCAAAAATGTAGAAAACATGATGAAGCCGCCGGCTTCCCCGCAAGATTCTAGAATGTTCCAGATTTGATCACAGAAATAGAAGAACTTGGCGACCAAGCAAAATACAGTAATGCCGCCGGCTTCACACTGAAGCCGCTGGCCTAACTCGCACGGTTTCTTCAACTTTCCGACCAAGTTTGAGCTAAATTTGGAAGAGATTTTCGCCTTGATTCGAAAGAAGTCAAGCCGCCGGCTTAAGTTATGCAGGAAAGATACGACGTATTCTTCAAGGTCAAGTTTTGCGTATGGCCCCAATCCAAGTCAAGGGAAGCCGTCGGCTTCCCATCCAAGCTGCCGGCTTGGGTTGGTGGTTTCTGAAGTTATAAATAGAGGGTCAGTTTTATTCATACCAGACTTTTGTACTCTGCATTCAGAGACGAAACACGAATTATTTAGGGTTTTTGTTTATCTTGAACTTCCAAGTTATCCAATCAATTTTTTTTGGCAATTTCTCTTATGTCGGTATGATTTCTTTAGTTAATTCTTGTCTTTTATTTGTTTTTAATTTAGTTATGGGCTAATAGCCTTACATATGCTTGAATCTTGTAATACCTTGTGAACATTGCTCAAATATACGAACTGTATGAAAGAAAACTAAAAACCGGATCTGGGATATGAAGCCGCCGGCTTCATAAACCAGAGCCGCCGGCTTCATCAGATTATTTTACTATTCGATTGTAATTTATACTCAGATAGAATTAAATAGTATTCAGCAGAACCCGTCGGCTTTATCATGTAATCACAGAAACAGTAATATGACAGAATCTCTGGGTTTTATGTTATGTCTTATGTATGATTAAAATACCACTATTTGATTAGTCTGATTTACATTAATCAATCACTATTGAGTTTTAACTAGAACTTCACTATGTTTAAAACTTAATAAACTTAAATATAATAAAATCGGATTATTCTAATAGTGAGGATTATAGCAAGTAACTATAATTAGGGTTTGGTTAATCACACTAAATCTATTATCACGTCTTAAGCAAGCAAGAAATCTAGACATCTATTCTAGGATTAACCTGATCAACTAGTCTTGGATTAGATATTCTTAGGTCAATAATAAATCTAAGTTGGGGTTTAATTCAAAAGGCAATTGTGAGCAAGGTGTGAAAGGTTCAAGCATGTGTTTATTTATTATTGTTTATCTTTTTAATTAATTTATTCACAATTTATCTATTCTTTTATTTAATTGTTAAGTTAAAACAACTAAATCTTAAAATCAAAGTTTATATTCTAAATCCACTCATTCTCTTGGGACGAACCTTAACTTACTAAATAATAAACTACATATGATTGGGTTTTGTTGCTCGTTAGGGTGTTAAAAGTAAATCGTAAATTAAGATATTATAAATTTAAAAGTTAGATTAAAAAGACACTCACTGCTGCACACACTTTTGACACATCAATAGACCAGCTAACTATTGATCCTCAGAGTGCTTTGGTTGAAGCCAGCAAATTGCTTGATCAGGAGCTGGCTCAACTGCTTCATCAGCTGGATGAACCAGCTAGAGAGGAGGTGTATGAGAGGCTGGCTACACTTGATAATATTAATGAGCAGCCATAGTATCACTATTTTAGTATGGCTCCTGCTGCCTCTCCATGGCCTGGTCACTGGAGGCCCCTCAAATTTTAGCTTAATCCCACTACTAGTAAGGTTACTATGCACGATATTCCTGATTCGTCTGTACCTTCTGATTCATCAGCTTCTTCCTCATCATCTTCTTCTTCTGATGGTGATGCTGATAAAGGTACTGGTAAGAACGAGCTAGTAGATCCTAATAATGATACTGGTTCTAAAGACAAACCAGTAGATCTTGAAGTTAATTCAGCTGATAAGGGTACAACTGGTTCTAAGCCTTTGGGTGAATGTAAAAATGATGGTGATCATGGTGATGAGTCAGATTCTGACCTTCCACCTCCACCACCCCATAGTGGTACTCCTATTCTAGCTGCTACTACACCACCACCAACCAGTGCAGTTTATGTTACTGAAATGGAAGGGTTATCTACCCTTTCCGTCTACAGGACTGTCACCAAAATCACCCCTGCTGTACAGAATACCATCAGGGAAACCATTGATGACTGTATTGGTGAAGCTATCTCCGAGCTTGAAGTATCACCACTTCATCTATTAAAGCTCAGCTGCATCAAACAAATGCTTTTGCTGACTTAGCAGTTGATGCCATCAGGCAGCACTATGAAGAATAAGAAGAACTAGAGCAGCGAATCATCTTTCATAATGAATATACTAATCACATCACCAGACTTCAAGCAGAATTGGATCTTGAAAGGTCAAGGGTTCGATTCTTGAATAAAAAAAATATGATGTTGGAAGAGAGAGTTGAGTCATATGAACAGCAGATGGCCAACATGGTTCCTGTGTCTGCTTATGTTCGACTGGTTGAGACAATGCACAGAATGGCTGATTTACATGCTAATGTTCGAGCTGGTGTTAATCAAATTGCCATGGGTGTGGCAAGAAATGAAGTAAGATCATCCAGCCTTTTGTCTTCAACAATTTGGTGTTGATCCTAGTGCTAATCTAACTCCTGTTGATGCTGAATGGAACAACTTTGCATATACGATGCCTGAATCTGATAGTGATCTAGATGTAAATGTTCCTCCAGGCTCTACTTCTGTCATGTTGATGACAAAAAGAGGGAGAAGAAATCTAAAAGGCAAAAGAAAAGAAAACAATCTGAGGGGAGCATGAGCATGAAAAATCTCCTAAGCAGCAGAGGAGAGATGATGGTGGTGATGATGGTGATAATGTCCAAGGAAGAACTTTTAACGCTCATACTGAAGCAGGTGCCAAGGGTGCTGGTGAATCTTAATCCAACATGCCTGCCATATCTGTGGATGATATTGGTTCTGGCAGTAAGCCTAGTGATACTCTGTCTACTGAGCTAGTTGAATCTTTTGTTGTCTCTCAAACCATTAAAAAGAAACTTAAACGAAAATTGTAGAGACACCATAAGAAGCAGCAGAAAATTAATGATGCCTTCAACACTAAGTTTGAGGCCTATGCTGAAAAGAAGAAGTAGAGAATTGAGCATAGGAGAGGTCTCCCTGGTAAGCTTCTTGAAATTCACAACCATTTACTCAACATTGACAAACACAAGAAAACTGAAAGAAAAATAAATGTTAAGTTCATGGTGAAGTATGATAAGAAAAGGCTAAGATGTATGTTGAGTGAGCTGAAAGGATAAGGAATATGACTCCTGAAGGACTTAATAGGTCCAGAGGAGAAAAGACTCATGTGTTTCTAAAATGGTTGGCTGGTACGATGCAACCCAGCAAATCCTCTCAACCAGCAGTCCTTACTAAGCCAGCTACACAACCATAGCTAGTAGAAGTTGTTCATTTATCCAATGATGATGAGAAGCCAGTAGAGACAAATTTGTCTGCTACTAAGGGGGAGCAACTTGTTATAACTCCCCTACTGCCTACACAAGAACCAATATCCACACAAGAACCATCAGCTGAACCTAAGCCTATTGTCAAACAAAAGGTAAAATCTGCCCCTAGGGATAACCAGCCCCTAAAGAAAGAGCACTTATTCGAGGCAGTTGATGAAGGTACTGTGGCACTTACTGTAACAGCTGATACTAATTAGTCAGCTGGTAATGAAGACACAACAAGGAGTGCTGTGATAAAAGACCCAGCCAGAAGTGTGCTGCTGGGTGACAGAAGAATTGAAGACCCAGCAAAGAAGGATGAGCTGGGAGTTAAAAATGATAATGATTCTGCTGCTGATTTTACTGTCTGGGTAGTGGAAAATCAACCTTTGTCTTAGCTCGACTACCTGCAGTCATTCGTGCTGATTTTGATAGGACACTGGGTAATCTTCATCCCTATAAACCAGTGGGTCCTTCTAGCACATCAAAATCACCAAATGAATATCCTCCATCTTCCACAAAGAAAAATGACAAACATACTACTTGGGAAGATGAACCAGCTGCACACAAAAAGCCTAATCATAGAAAGATGAATCCAGATAAAAGGGAGGCTCATAGGCTCGAAATTACTGTTGATAAATTGATGAGCATGCAGGCAGCAAGGAGAAGAGAAATAATACGCCAAATCAGAATTTTGTATCATCCTATTATCAACAACTCTACAATAATTCTATGGATTGCAACATTGACATTAGCATGTATCTAAGGAATAGAAGCCGAAGACTCCACAGTGATAGCGAAAAGGATATATTTTATGAAGCTATGCAGCTGGGTATGGATTTGGAACAATACTGCAACCTCATGGTTACTAATGAGGGCAGGCAGTTGATTCAAGCAGCATGTTCCTTGAACATCAATGTGAATGAATACATCACTAGTATTCAACTAGAACAGCAAAGAAGGGATGATGCTGAGTTTGTTGAAAGGATGAGGCTTCAGGTGCAAGAAGCTAAATTGGCTGCTGATAGGGTTCAAGAAGCTGAATCAATCAAATTAGCAAAAGCCATAGTTAAAGCTCAGGACAAAGTTCTAGACAAGCTTGAAGCTGCTAAAAAGGCACCTGAAGTAACTCCACTGGAGACTGAAAGACAAGGGAATTATCTGATCATTTCTTCAGAAGCAGATATGTTGAGGTGATGACTAGAAGATCTAATCCTGGTAAGATCATCAAATGTCATAGAGAACTCAGAGGACCTTCAGTATCAACAAAGACAATAACGTCCATGAGAAGGTTGATTATAAAGATTTGAGAACTTTTAGATTTGATGAATGGATGGAAAATGTTGCAGTACTTTATTGGAAAAAGAAAAAGTAATCTCAAGGATTTACTGAAACTTGAATTACAAGATCTATTTGACAAGGCATCTAAATATGGTAATGCACCAGTAGTAATAGTAGAAGAAGTACTTGCTCAACAGAAGAAGAAGAAGAAGAAGAAGAAGAAGAAGAAGAAGAAGAAGAAGAAGAAGAAGAAGAAGAAGAAGAAGAAGAAGAAGAAGAAGAAGAAGAAGAAGAAGAAGAAGAAGAAGAAGAAATCTACTGGTGGGCCATTCAGAAGAGATCCAATCATCATTTTAGAAAATTTTAAACCCTTCAAGCCTGAAGATCTGCCTGAAGATCTGCCTGAACTGTTTCCTGAAGCCTCGCAAGCCTTAAAAGTGAAAGAAGAAGAGCTATCTAAAGATGAAAGAGAAACGGAAAAAGATAAAGATAGATAGCCTTCTGTTGTTAAAATTGTATCTTTTGTTATTTCATTCTCATTGTACTGGCCTGTAATTATTGTATATATTTGTATTTCATAGGTTTTGTCATCATCAAATAGGGGGAGATTTTTTAGTCCCCAAAATAATTAAGGATTTAAGTATGACAAAACAACAATTATGTACACTAAAATGTAATCGTAGCTAGCATAGGTTTATTTATGTATAGACAACATTTGTTGTTGTGTCAAAGTGTTTTGTATGCTGCCAAGTCTACCAGCACAAGGTAGACAATATTCTGCATTCAGCACAGGATGGGTGTCCAGCAAATCATGAAGATCAAGTGAATCAGTATAGAAGAACCAGCATTGCTGTTAGCAGTATACAACACTTAGACAGCTATGATCCATTACAAGCATAGTAGTTTTCTGAGTGGTCTACATCAATTGTACTATTCAACAGAAGTCGAAGACAAAGTTGAACAGAAAAGGATACGTGTCGGTGGCTGACAAGTGACCTTACAAGACCACGTCTAAGAAACCCAAAACTCTATTTTTTTTCCAAATAGTGGTGCCAAACCGAATTGGGGTGTTCCTGCAAATAGCTACTAAAGAGGAAAGGAGAGAGGATGATCTCTGATGTAGTTGTCCGCACAAGTACAGAAATTCTATGTACCAATGGACAATGGATCAATTACACGGATAAAAGGACTACTATAAATAGAAGTATTCACTATTGTAATAAGTAGTGGTGTGGTTTTATTTAAATAGATTCCAAACGTGTAATAGCTTAAGATATCCTCTCTAGCTATTACTTATGTGTAATCTGTAATCAACTAACTTTTATTCCACCAAGAACAGTTGTGATTCTTTGTGATTCATATCAATAAAGAATAACCGTTGAAAATTACTCTTGACTCTTATTTAAATTGCATTCTTAAATACTAAACTGATATATTACTTAAGATAATTAAAAGAATTGTATTCACCCCCTCCATACTATCTACAATACTCCTGTTGTTAATCAAGGGACCAACAACAATTTAATCTCTAGAGGTATAATTCATGTAACCCTAATTGTTAAATTCAGTATTTCTTTATGTATTCATTGTGATTGTTGTTAGAGCTCATGTCCTTGAGTAATTAAATGTGTTTGGTTGCTCGGTTTACGCGTATGTGCAATATTGTTGAAATTCGTTTTTAGGTCAGACCATAACTGAAAGTTTGACTTATAATTAGTAGATTATATGTGTATAATTGGATTGATATCAAAAAACTATTGAATTTGGACTTAAGATTCACCTAGTTCAGATTTCCATCACATGTGATTAGATTTTACAATCACATGTGATTGGATTTAACATGGAGAATCACATGTGATTGAGTTTTAAATCACATGTGATTGGCATGCAGAATCACATGTGATTAGATTTTACAATCACGTGTGATTAGCATGCAGAATCACATGTGATTTGATTCCGAGTTCTGTTACTGTACATGTTCATCATCTTCATCAAAACTCAAAATACAAATTCGTTTTATGATGATTCTCTACACAATTTGAGTTCAGAAACATGCTTAACATCAAAATCCTAAACTATGTGCATGATCAATTTGGATTAACAACAACAGATTCAACAATTTTTTATTCGTGTTCTTTATTCATGACTTTTCATGGTGTTTTGGCCTCTGGATCAATTCAGCAACAATTAGAGAAAAGTAAAAGTGCATAAGTGTTTCAAATATCTTCGTGAATCTATCTGCAAATTCACAGATTCTAATTTGAAGTATCGAGCATGAATTTCGAGGTCAAAGGTTTGAACAAAAAGTCAACTATTTTGAGATTAATCAAATTCGAATGAATCTGTGTGTTTCAGGATCAAAAGATGAATGTCGAGTGTTATATGAAGGATTTCAAGCAAGTTTTGTGTTGATTTCATCTTCCAAAACGTCCTAGATCTCAACTTTGATTTTTGGTGTTCATCCTTAAAACCGCTATTATTCATCATTGATTCGATGATTCGATGTTGTTTAATCCATGATGATTTACAAAACGTGTTAATTAGTGTCTCAGGAACTAATCTCGATCATCAACTGGATTCAATTCGATTTGTTGTTACGATGAAGATGAACGTATGATGAACTTTCACATCTGACCTGATGAACGTATGAACTGATCTACACTAATCTGCAAAAATAGGTGATTAATGTGCAATATCTAAGAACTGAGATTTATCCCTTTAAATCTCATTAGAATTCATTTGAATATTCTTCTATACTAATATACCTCAAATTCTAATTTTTTTAATATTGCAAGTATGTTCAATTAATAATCAATTCATTTAAGTGTTCAATTTAAGAAGTTATACTACAAAGTAATGTTAAAAAAATTGTTTTATAACTGATTTAATCCCATATCTCCAACAAGATATACATTCCAAGTTTTCCGCTTCTGTTAGTATAATTTTATAAATTCCATATCTTCAACATTATATACATTTCAAAACAACAATAAAAACTCTCTCTCTCTCTCTCTCTCTCTCTCTCTCTCTCTCTCTCTCTCTCTCTCTCTCTTGTATTTTTTGGAAGGCGATATGGCAAGAACACCACCTGCGATCGGAATTGATTTAGTGACAACGTACTCGTGTGTAGCAGTTTGGCAAAACAATCGCGTTGAAGTCATCCCTAATGAACAAGGCAACCGAACCACTCCTTCTTGCGTTGCTTTTACCGACTCCGATCGTTTGATCGGCGACGCAGCAAAGAACCAAATCGCCAGGAACCCTACAAACACGGTTTTCGGTATGATCTTTTTTGTTAATAACTTAATATATATTTTTAATCATCTTAATTATGTAAACTTGTTTAGTCTCTGAAACGGAAGTGGTTTTTTCGTAAAGAAAGTAGTTTATCCATTGTTTGATACTAGCACTAATTAATTATTTAAAAACACTTTCAGGAATAAGTAATGGAATTTTTCTTTTTCTTTTTTTTGCAACATGTTATTTATTTATTATTATTATTATTTAGGAGTATTATTTTTTGCAACAAGGTTAACATACGGTACAGTTATTTTAATATTTATTCACTGTTGAACTTTGCAGATGCTAAAAGACTAATTGGAAAGAGGTATGCTGATGCTAGTGTACAAAGTGACATGAAAGTTTGGCCATTTAAGATTGTAGAAGGGAAAAATGGTAAGCCACTGATTGAAGTAACGTATCAGGGTGTTACGAAGCTGATTTCTGCTGAAGAAATTTCATCCATGGTGCTAACAAAGATGAAAGAGATAGCTGATACATACCTTAATGACAATGTGACATAAGCAGTCATCACTGTACCAGCTTATTTTGACGATTTACAACGACAAGCTACTAAAGATGCAGCTACTATTGCTGGTCTTAATGTTTTGCGCTTGATCAGTGAACCGACTGTAGCTGCTGTAGCTTACGGTCTGGACCAGAAGTCCAAAATCAGTGGTGCAAAAAATGTGGTTATATTCGACTTAGGGGGTGGTACGTTTGATGTATCTCTTGTTACCATTAATGAAGGGAAGTTAGAGGTTAAGGGTGTTGGTGGTGACGCTCATTTAGGTGGTGAGGATTTTGATAATCGAATGGTGAATCACTTTGTTGCGGAATTTAATAGGAAAGAAAAGAAAGATGTTAGCAAGAATCCAAGAGCGTTAGCGAGACTAAGAGTGGCTTGTGAGAGAGCAAAGAGGATTCTCTCTTCAACAACTTTTACTATTATAGAAGTTGACTGCCTGTATGATGGTGTTGATTTTTCAGCAAAAATTACCCGGGCTAAGTTTGAGGAGTTGAATATGGATTTCTTTAATAAGTGTATGGAAAATGTAAATAAATGTCTTGAAGATGCAAAATGGGATAACAAAATGGTGGATGACGTGGTCCTGGTTGGTGGGTCCACAAGGATTCCAAAGGTTCAAAAAATGTTACAGGAAGTTTTTGAAGGTAAGGACTTGTGCAAGACAATCAGTTTGTTTACCAGTCGAGTCCTCAGTCCCCGAGGATTTTCGAGTTTTTTCCGACGATCAACGTGATAGCATGTCCGAGTGCCAGTATTCAAATGTTCGCGTGTCTACATCGAAAGATTCTGAACCGTGTGAACTTGTTCGAAATGAGGAAAATGGAAGTGCTATGAATGGCAAGAAGATTACTAATTTTCCGGTAAATAATTTTCAGGCTAAAGATACCGTTGATGGGGTGGTTAATCCGATGAAGACTTCTTGTCGAAATGTGAAGGTTGAGGAAACCAAAGCATCTAATGGCTTTGTTCCATGCGTGCAGCATTCTTTTTCAAAAGTAGATAATACTTTGTCAGAAAATAATAATGATAATTTTAAAAGTAGCACGCGTGAAACTACCTCCAATGCAGTTTTGAATTATAAAAAGAATGGTGATGGTGACTCTGATCATGCTTTGGGCCTTAAATCAACCAGTGAGTCATATATAGAAACTGAAAACAATTCTATTACTAAGCCTTCTTGTGAGTCTACAAATTATGTTTCCATTGAACCCACTATGGAATCTTTAGCCTCTTCCTCGCCTGGCCCTTCATCTGGGTTTGATGGTACTTCGTCAAATGTTGGTATAATGTCCGGATCAGGTGTAACTGAAACTCTTGGGGCTAGCCTAAATAAAATTGGTCGTGCTAAATCAATCGATGAAAAAGTCGCTTATAACGCGGTAGCTCGTTTTCAGGTTAAGAAGAAAAAAATGCCCCCACTAATAAAACACCATTTTACTAATTATGTCCTACAGAAAAAGCTTTTGAAACGAAGAAGGCGTCGAGACGAATATAGATTGTTTGAAAGAGCCTATCAAGTTGATATGATGGAGGCTTTTGATAAAGATGACGTCGATGAGGATTATTGTTCATGCTCTGACTCGGACACGTAATATTCGTTGATTGGGGTCGTGCTTAGCTCGAGTGACATCTCATAAGCATTTGTATGTTTTCGTGATAGGCTTCCCTCGTGTGTTGTTTTTTCGTTTGGTTTCTCCTCTTGGTGCTTTTCGTGTTTATTTGGTTGTTTCGAGTTGGTGATTTAGTCGGTCCTGATTTGTAGGTCGTGTCTTTGTAATCTCGTGTTGTGTTCGCTAGCTTCTTGCTAGATATTTTATTTATATAATAATATACTTGCCTTTCAAAAAAAAAAAATCAATCCTGACGAGGCTGTTGCGTATGGTGCAACTGTTTTGGCTGCAAAGCTTAGTGGTCAGGGCAATCAAATGGTTCAAGAGTTGACATTGTCGGATGTCACCCCTCTTTCACTTGGTTATCGTGCAGTAGGAAACGTCATGAGTGTTATGATCCCAAAAAATACTCCCATACCTGTTATTAGAGAGCGTACGGTGACTACAGTTGTTGACTACCAAACTGAAATTTGGATCTCGGTTTTTCAAGGAGAGAGAAGTAAAGTGACAGACAACATTTATCTTGGTGAATTTTATCTTCAAAACATTCCTGTAGCCCCGAGGGGTATTACAAAAGCAAAGCTTCGGTTTGAAATCGATGTCAATGGTCTTTTGAAAGTTTCTGCCGAGGAATTGATTACTGGTCAGAACACAAACGTAAAAATCACCCATGGTAAGAGAAGTCTTTCAAAGGCAGAAATTGACAAGATGTTGAATGATGCAAAGAAATTCAAAGTTGAGGATCAAAACTACCGAAATAAAGTTGAGGCATATAACGATTTGGAGTATTATGTTTATTTAATGAAAAGAAGAGTGAACGATGACAACGTCAGGAAGATGCAAAATCCGCAAGATTTGAGAAAGATGGAGGATTTGGTGGAGGGTGCAATGGTGTGGCTTGAAATTTATAAGCTAGCAGAAGTCAATGTAATTGCAGAAAAGAAGAAGAAACTGGAATGCGTCTTCAACTCGATATCGGTCAGTTTATGTAAGGCTGAGAGGGAGCTTCATTGAACCTTTAAAAAAAAAATTTATTGTGATTTGTTTCATATTTTGTGATCAAATGATCATATTTGATCTTCATCTTTTGTGTCACCAACTACTATACTGCCTCAGTTGTTGGATAATTTTAGTCACTTCTTTTATTTTTATTATTTGGTGATGTTCTAATTTTTTAATGTATCACCTATTTTGATTTGAAAGTTAGTAGATGTGTTTTTAATCTACTGCATGAGTTTTTAATTCTTTACCAATTTACTCATCACTACATGATGTAGATTTATCTAACATCACTAGCAGTGTATATGTTCATATTCAAGTAAAATAATGCATTACATATTTTGTTTTCACCTAAGTTATGGTAAAGTGTCAATTGGTTGTATGTACAAACTATTATATTTTACCGCATCATCTACTCTGGCTTTTTATGATATATATATATATATATATATATATATATATATATATATATATATATATATATATATATATATATATATATACACGGAGGGACAATGATGATTTTTGGTGGAAAGTAGACTCTTAGTGTGTTTAGACTTATACCGGGCAATTTAGAAACTGGACACACACTCTCAAATACTCATATTTGAGTTAGGTTTTCGGGTTAATCGGATCTTCATAGAAATTAAGCATAGGAATGTAAACCAAGACTTAAATAAATGTTCAATGGGTTTCCTCCTGTTGTGATTATAAGATCGCATGGACGTTGGTAGACAGAAATTTGAGAGAAAATAACTCTATTACTCACAAGAATAGATTACAGATTATTACAAAACTCAAAAATAAAAAAAAACTCTCAAACTAACACACTAGGAATCTCACCACTATCTAGGATGTATTCACTCTTGGTTATGACTACACTTTAACTCACACACACTAACTAGGTGTGATTACTCTTTTCTGAATACATTACGAACGAGGCTTACACCCCTATTTATAGAAAAACATTGAGGAGGTGGAAGGTGTGAACGCAGATCAGTGTGAACACAATATGGTGGCTAGCCGTAATTGAGTTCAATTTTGCTACTTCCTTGGAATGGTGTGAACGGAGAACAAAGTTGCTAGCCGTCATCGTGTTCAAGTTTGCTTCTTCTTCATGAGAAAACATCTAGATTACGGCTTCTAGATTGTAGGCTGGAAACCATCAATTCTCCCCCTCCAGCCGAATCCACGGACATTCCTGTTATGTCTCTATATAACTCCAACTTCTCTCAAGTTACCACCTTTGTCAACATATCTGCAGGATTCTCCTTTGTATGGATCTTGACTAGTCTCAACAATTGTCGATCAATTACCTCGCGTATCCAATGATAGAGAATATCAATATGTTTTGTACGGGAATGGTACATGGAGTTCTTGCTCAAATCTAGAGCACTCTGACTATCACAATGTACCTTGTACTCCTTTTGCTTGATTCTAAATTCTTGGAGATAACGCTTTAACCACAACATTTCTTTTCCAGCTTCCGCGGCAGCAATATATTCTGCTTCGGTTGTGGATAATGCAACACACTTCTGTAGTCTTGACTGCCATGAAACAGCTCCTCCTGCAAAAGTGTAAATGAATCCTGAAGTAGATTTTCTACTATCAGGATCTCCAGCCATATCTGCATCTGTATAGCCTTCCAAGATTGGATCAGCTCCCCCGTAACAAAGACATATCTTCGTTGTACCTTTAAGATATCTGAGAATCCATTTTACCGCATTCCAATGCTCTTTCCCGGGGTTAGAGAGAAAACGACTCACTGTTCCTACTGCGTGAGCAATATCGGGCCTCGTACACACCATTGCATACATCAAACTTCCAACCGCTGAAGAATATGGTACTGACGACATCTCCCCGATCTCTTCCTTGGATGAGGGACAAGAACTCTTGCTTAACTTGAAATGGTTGGCTAATGGAATGCTCACAGGTTTGGCATTGTTCATATTGAATCGTGAAAGGACTCGTTCAATATACTTCTCCTGAGATAGCCATAACCTTCTATTCTTTCTATCTCGGGTAATCTGCATTCCCAAAATTTGTTGAGCCTGTCCTAAGTCTTTCATGTCAAAAGAATTAGAGAGTTCCTTCTTCAGCTGGTTGATCTTCGTTGCATCTTTCCCTACGATCAAAATATCGTCTACATATAGTAGAAGAGCAACGAAATCTCCTTCAGAAAACTTCTGAATGTAGACACACTCATCTGCTGCAGTTTTCTTGTACCCTTGACTCATCATGCACGAGTCAAACTTCTTGTACCACTGCCTAGGTGCCTGCTTTAAATCGTACAAACTTTTCTTCAACTTGCATACGAGGTTATCTCCTGAAACCTTAAAACCTTCTGGCTGCTCCATGTAAATTTCTTCATGTAAATCTCCATGAAGAAAAGCTGTCTTTACATCCATCTGTTCAAGCTCCAAGTTCATACTTGTGACCAAGCCAAGTATGACTCTAATTGAAGTCATCTTGACTACTGGTGAAAATATCTCATCAAAATCAATCCCTTTCTTCTGTTGGAATCCTTTGACTACAAGTCGTGCTTTGTATTTTACCACATTTCCACTGCCATCCTTTTTCAGCTTGAACACCCATTTATTTTTCAGTGCCTTCTTCCCTTGTGGAAGTTTTACGATCTCATAAGTCTGATTTTTCTGCAGAGAATCCATCTCATCCTGCATTGCGAGCAACCATTTTTCTTTGTCCTTATGAGATACTGCTTCATGAAAACTCCCTGGTTCTTCATCTTCAGTAAGTAGAAGGTACTCGAATTCCAGATATCTACTCGATGGAATCCGACCTCGTTCAGATCTACGAACTTCTGGAATATACTAAGGAGATCCACCATCATCTTCGCCTTGTGATGGTCCTGGAACGTCTGGCAGATGGGGTTGTGGCTCCCGCTGCTCAGCACCGTCATTTTCCTCATTATCTTCTACTTCCGGTATTTCATCTTGCACTGTATGTTCATTTCTCATAAATGATTCTGTTGTTGCCTCTGGCACCTGAGCAGCAACATTTGACTTCTGAGATATTGTGGGCTTTTCAATATCTTTTATTGTCTGGCTTTCATGGAATACCACGTCCCTACTTCTAATCACCTTCTTCTCCTTTGGATCCCATAATCTGTATCCAAATTCTTCATCTCTATAGCCTATGAATATGCATGGAGTGGTCCTTGCATCCAGCTTCTGTCTGAGCTCTTTGGATACATGTGCGTACGCCAAACATCCAAATACTCTTAAGTGAGTATGATGGATCCTTTCCAGACCAAAGTTTCTCCGGAACTTCAAAATTCAGTGGTACTGATGGAGATCGGTTGATCAAGTAACATGCGGCTCTGACTGCTTCTCTCCAGAATGGCTTTGGCAGCTTAGCCATACTGAGCATGCTCGATTGTTCGGTTCATTCTTTTTGCTATACCATTGTGTTGAGGGGTACGTGGAACTGTCTTCTCATGTCGGATACCGTATGATCTGCAATATGCATCGAACTGCCTGGAAGAGTATTCACCGCCGTTGTCGGATCGAAGACACTTTAACTTCTTTCCTGTCTCACGTTCTACCTGGTCCTTCGTCCGTAAGAAATATACCCACACCTTTTGAGAAGCATCATCGATAAACGTTAGAAAGTATCAATTGCCGCCAATTGATTCAACCTCTAAGGGACCACAAACATCAGAGTGCACCAGACCGAGTACCTCTGATCTTCTCGTTGAAGAGGAATTAAACGAGACTCTATGCTGCTTACCAAACAGACAATGATTACAACGATTTAGTGCAGCGTCCTTATCTACATTGATAAGCTCCTTCTTTATTAGGGTAGACAACCCTTTTTCACTCATGTGACCGAGTCTCTGGTGCCATAAATTTTGTGACGCCCCTTTTTCTGCAACATTAAGGCCGTCTGTACAGATCTTCACATGAGTTTTGTATAGTGTGCCACAAATGTGTCCTCGAGCGACTATCATAGCGCATCTTGACAATTTCCATGTGCCTCTACTAAAATGACTATCATAGCCCTATTTGTCAAGAGCTACTCCAGAAAGTAGATTCAGCCGAAGATCTGGCACATGGCGGACATCCTTAAGAGTGATTGTGCTCCCGGAACTTGTCTTTGTCGTGACATCACCAATTCCGACAATCTCAGCGGAACTGGAATTTCCCATTTTCACAGCTCCAAAGTCACCAGCTTTGTATGTTGTGAAGTATTTCTTGTATGGAGTCACGTGGTAGGATGTTGCAGTATCTACCACCCATTTCGTGTCTTCTCGTGAGACGTGAAGGCATGTCTCATCATGGGTTGAACAATAAGCTACATCACCAGTGATAGTAACTAATGTTTCTCCACCCTTGTTCTTCGACTGTGAACTGCTCTGATCTTGTTCCTCTTTCAATCTGTAGCAGTTCTTCTTCATATGTCCTTCTAATCCACAATGGTGGCATTTATATATTGGTTTTCTGCCATCAGGAGACTTGCCCCTGCTCTTGCTTCTACCTCTCCATTTGTTTTTGCTACTCATTCATTGTCACCCCCGATTCTCGGTGACAAAGACATGAGTCTGATCTGTGCCCATGTCCTTTCTCCTTGCCTCTTCACTGAATAGGGCATCCTTGACCATTGACATGGTAAGTTTGCCATTCGGGGCTGAGTTGCTGAGTGTTACTACCAGCATCTCCCAACTATCGGGAAGAGAACTAAGTAGCAGTAGCGCCTGAACTTCATTGCCAAGAGGCATCTCTACAGACGATAACTGGTTGACCAAGCTCTGGAACTCACTGGTATGCTCGGCAACTGAAGTTCCACTTTTAAGCTTCATGTTGACTAAACGCCTCATCAACATGGCTTTATTCCGAGCAGTCTTGGCCTGGTACATGTCCTCCAACTTTTTTCAGAGGACATATGCGTCTGTCTCTTGTGCAATATGGTGGAAGACACTATGATCAATCCATTGACGGATCTGACCAATAGTTTTTCGGTTTAACTTCTTCCACTCGTTCTCTTTGGCGGAATCAGGATTTGTACCCTTTAATTTAATAGGGTCAAACAAATCCTTACAGCTGAGGAGATCTTCCATCCGAGGTTTCCACGGCATGTAGTTGGTGGCAGTAAGCATAATCATGGCTCCGAAAGATGATACTGACTCTTCCGTCACAAACGGGGTTGAAAACTTCAGAAAACTCAAAAACTCGACCAACGCCTCTAACCTTGCTCTTGATACCACTTATTGTGATTATAAGATCGCCTGGACGTTGGTAGAAAGAAATTTGAGCGAAAATAACTCTATTACTCACAAGAATAGATTACAGAGTATTACAAAACTCAAAAACAAAAACAAAAAAACTCTCAAACTAACACACTAGGAATCTCACCACTATCTAGGATGTATTCACTCTTGGTTATGACTACACTTAAACTCACACACACTAACTATGTGTGATTACACTTTTCTGAATGCATTACAAATGAGGCTTGCACCCCTATTTATAGAAAAACATTGAGGAGGTGGAAGGTGTGAACGCAGATCATTGTAAGCGCAATATGGTGGCTAGCCGTAATTGAGTTCAGTTTTGCTACTTCCTTGGAATGGTATGAACGGAGAACAAAGTTGCTAGCCGTCATCGTGTTCAAGTTTGCTTCTTCTTCATGAAAAAAATCTAGATTACGGCTTCTAGATTGTAGGCTGGAAACCATCACCTCCAACTTATTGGCTCCTATACCAAATTTAAAGGAACATGTCCTATGTGTATCAATTCCTAAGTCTAATGATTCTTGTGAATTGGTCAAATGGGTCGAACATAACAATTTGAATTCGTGAAACATTTATGAAAGAAATCATATGGCTATATAATATAATTTATCACAATAATTATTTATATTTATATTATTATTATTATATATATATAAATCGTACGTAAATATAAATATAAAACATAATTATAAATGTAAAAGTAGATGACTTGTTTGGACCCTTACCCGTTTTGACCCATTACCCAACTTGACCCATTTGGATCCGTTTGAAAATAGGACATGTTTGACCAATGACCCATTTCAACCCAAAGCCGTTTTGACTTGTTACCCAAGCCGACCCAACCTGACCTATTTGCCTGGTACAGTTTCGACTTCAACTGCTGCAGTATAATATGTTGTTCCAACTTATGAAGTAGTACATGTAATTACATCAACTAGCTAGGCTGTAGGCCTGTAGCCAATTGTTGGTTGGTTCAGTGTAGTCGGTTTTTGAAAATAAAATTTTGACATTTGTATTTGTCATTCAAACATAAATATGTTTACTGAAAACTTGAAGTGGTTGGTGGTGAATCTAGTTAAATATATACGAAGTAATAGTTTTGTATCAAGACAAGGGTGGAATGCCTAAGAATGGTTTTTAATATTGTAAATTTCTTATCAGGCAATTATCAGGCAACCACCTGATATTGTTAATGTTTATTATGCATTACTATCAACAGAAGAAATTTGTTACATATAGTTACGAATCGATTTATTTGTGTTTTGCCTCTAATATCTAAGATCAAAGTGTAGGGGAAAAGGTGAACGATTACTTTTGTTAAATGGGTTGGAAGTGGCTCAAGTTTGTTTTCAAATTCATACAGCCTCCCAAATCGGTATATAACTAAATCCATTATTTTTGTTGCATACAAAAAGTAAATTCTATAATTACTTAAATTTGTTTGCGAGTAATGCAACCCATAATGTAGCCTGTTTCAGCCTGTCCTGAACAAGACATGTTCAATTCGAACTTGTTTTGACCTGTTCCCCTACTCTGCCAGCTCTACTTTTATACGGCCCTATTATTTTAGTTAACAGTAAGCGTCGATTTATTGACAACTTGACTGTCGCTCGGAGCCTAAATTTAATTTCAGGCAGAATTTTTAAAATCTATGGAATTGATTCTACCATTTTCATGACGTCTTTTTTTTTTTTTACTTATTGGTCGAAAGCCCTCTTGGAAACAATCTCTTTATCCGTTGAATAGAGAGATGAAGGATTTTCTCTACTCTCGGAGTGTTTTACCTAGAATTGAGTTCTCTTTATTTTAGGAGAGATGAAGCGTTGTGTGATGACCCGTAAATTTCTGACCAAATTTAAACTTAATCTTTAACGTTTCCGACGCGATAAGCAAAGTCTATGAATTTGAATCTCAAAATTTTGAACTATACAATTACCCTTCGACTGTTCTCGATGATTCGCGAACAATTATATGTAAATAGATACCTATATATACTATAACCTGAAAGCGTAATAAGGTATTAATTGTATGATACCGTACATTGAACTTATTGGTTTATATATCTATTTGAATATATATGATAAGTTGGAATAGTAATTGTATGAATAACTTGCGACGTATATTTAAAACGTGGTTATGAATATTGAATATAATTAGTTCTAGAAAACTAAATTTTATAATATTTATATATGAAATGATAAAAATTTACTATTAAACGATGCTTTTTCTATTTAAAAATTTTACGTATTAAGTCGTTTTATTTTTATGATATAATTTTTGTAATTTTTTTTAAGAAACGAAGTTAAATTAAAAATGTACAATTTGTAAAGCATAACGTACAACAACGTGTAGCTTAAATAGTTGAATTTAAATTAATTCATTTACTATTCATTGAATAGTAAATGAAACGAAATTAATTAATTTACTATTCACATGAAAGCGACATGATAAAAATTATTAATTATAAGTTACATAATATAACCCTGAAGTATTTAATAAATACGACTTTTTTTAAACATTTACGATTCAAATTTGATTCTAAATATATTATTATATTATTATATTTTATTTCAATATTATTATATTATTATATATATTATATTTAAATATGTCGACAAGGAAAACAACAAAAATGATTATTATTTTATTATTTTATTATATTATATTAATGTTTTATTATATTATTAAATTTAAAATATCTACATCTATATCTCTATATATATATACGCATATGGATAGATAGATGGATTACACTCAATCATTTTTTTTTATAAAACACACTTGTTACTTCATAGTATCAATATTTTATTATTATACTTAATATTATTATTATCAATTTTATTACTATTAGTATTATTATTTTTATGATACAAAAATAATAATATACATAAAATACAACGACGAGGTTATGTTCGGGTGATTTTGAAAACGAGTTTCAAGTGGGTTATAGCTAAGGAGGTTATGGATAATGTTCGGGTGTATTGTTCGTGAATCTCAGACCAACTATGCATTCGTTGTTGTCATTGCATCTACATATTTTGCCTACAATATTGAACCACAATATTGAAATGTGAGTTTCATAAGAACCCTTTTTCTCTCAATATTTTTGGGCTGAGAATACATGCAAATGCTTTATTAACTGATTTACAATATTTATATGGGTGAGTTTCATATGATCCCTTTTTAATTGCTTTTGCAATATATATTTTTGGGCTGAGAATACATGCACTTTATTTTAAACATAATGGATACAAGTACATACTAAATTCTACACCGAGTTTGAACCGAAAATCCCTTAGCTTTGGTAACTGTTAACTACCAGTTATAAGAACTGGTGGGCGCGAGTAGTAGTATATGGATCCATAGGGTTTGACATCCCCGTCTGTTCCAGGTATAGAAATCCTATCCTGAACTATAAAACAGACGTATGCTATTTGAGTGTATTGTACATGTTGGTTGCATGTTAAACGAGGGGTACTTATTATATAGACGTTAAAGCTTAGTTACCAGGGTGCTCATTCTTGTAGAATATTTTGATAACCATTTATGGAAGAAACAACTGAAATCTTGTGATCCATCTTTATATACAGATTATGCGAAACATATAAACTATGAACTCACCAACCTTTGTGTTGACACTTGTTAGCATGTTTATTCTCAGGTTCCCTAGAAGTCTTCCGCTGTTTGCTTATATGATATACAAGCTATGTGCATGGAGTCTTACCTGACATATTTTTCAAGAAAACGTTGCATTCACCAATTCATCACCATGTACCTTATTTGACTGTATTGTCAACGAAAGACTATTGTAAACTATTATATACGGTGATTGTCTATATGTAGAAATCATCAGTTGTCGAAAACCTTTGATTTAAATATACATTTATGGTGTTCCTTTTCAAAAGAATGCAATGTTTACAAAACGTATCATATAGAGGTCAAATACCTCGCAATGAAATCAACGAATGACGTGTTCGTCCATATGGATTTGGAGCGATCGTCACAGTTGGTATCAGAGCGTTGGTCTTAGCGAATCAGGTCTTGCATTAATGTGTCTAACTGATAGATGTTAGGATGCATTCGTAAGTCTGGACTTTGACCGTGTCTGCATGTAAAAAGTTTTGCTTATCATTTCTTGTCGGAAATTACCTGTTTATCAATCTTACGTCTTGACACGTGTTTTTGCATTTATTGCATACACGGTGTATATACAAATCATATCCTATCATATCTACTACAGTGAATCTTATTTGGCGCTTTTCGAAATTTCCTCCGTAAATTACGGAATCCTTTTACTATATATACGTATGCGAGAAGACGAAGGTATCATCCAGTATTCAACCCTCAATTTATACCAAGAATCATTTCATAACTTTCTGTGAACACGTAAGATGGCCTCCTCGAATAGACCAAGTCCCTCCAACTCCGAAGACAGCGTGACGGGACCGCATCGACCGATCAACTACCGTGATTTCTTTAGAAAGTGGAGATGGGTTAGCGAAATACTTACCCTATGGAGAAATGAAGAAGGTACTCCATACCACGAGCCGAACCTACCGCCTAACGTCGGAGTACTCGATCCACTTACTGGCGAACCTGTTCGCAACACCGTTTATACTCTTTTTGCGAGAATTTTTCATCTTGAAGCTACCATTAACGGAACCAGAAAAGATATCCGACCTCACTCCGATAACCAACCAGGGTTAGTAGAAGAAGTTAAAGAACTTCGAGCTCGAGTGTTAACTTTAGAGAGCACGGTACACAATTTACAAACACCAGCAGTATCACCAACACCAGTAACATCACCATCCTCAGCACCAACAGCACTAGTACCACTGACAACAACACCAACAGTACCATTACCACCACCAACAACATCCACATCACACGCCTCAACATCACGATCTGTACCTCGGATATCAACATCATACGCACCATAGATACCAAGGAGTATCAACAACAATAAACGATGAAGTATGGATTCATAACTTCATCGGAGAAACATTCTACGGCGATTATGTAATTTCTAAAGTTTAGAGATTATCTATTCAAGCCTTAACCATAAATCAGATAGATTAGAAACCTTGATCGGAATAGTGAATGATTTACAAGTTAGACTTGTTATATCACAATAACAACAATACCCTTAGCCTCACCAGCACAGTCAGTGCTGTCAATATCGTTAGAATCGTCAGCACCTCTAACATCACAAGCTCCTCTAGGTCAAGAATTACCGTGGACATCATTACGAATCAATAACGCGTATATTGAATCAACGAGTTATAAAATAATAACTCATTCCCTCCGAAGAAATTATATGTATATCTTATATATATATAAATTTTAAACCCTAATAAATCTTTCTGTGCTAAGCTATTATGTATGAAACTTAACTACTCTGTTAATTCATATTACTAATATGATATGATGTACAACCTTCGTTAACTACAATCTCTGTTTCAATTCAATGAATTTCATTTCATAATAAACCAAGTGTATTATTCAATAACATGGTTGATTTTACACTTTCATCTTCGATGCACTCGAAACTTTCTAGAAAACATCAATTGCACCTTGCAAAGTTAGCAAGAATTCCACGAATACCAACATCCTTTATTGAGGAATATTAATAAGAATAAATAATGAAGTATTGATTTCATTAGTGAAATACTCCGCGAAGATTATGCAATCTCTAATGTTTTAGAGATTATTCATTTCTAATTCAAGCCAAAAATCAAATGAGCCTAATATGATATTAACTCATTAAATCTGTATTACATCTGAAGAAAATATACATACATATATTTTCATAAAGACTGTAATAAAAATTCTTTTGTACAAAATGTTAATTGTGAAATCTTTAACGGGTAGGTAATACTCGGGAAATATATAAGTTCGCAATTAATATGTTAGATTGTACATTCTTCAACTTTGATTCACAAATCTATCAATCATGCTCACAATGATACCCAATCATCTCATACAAATTCAATTACACATTCTGATATTGACGGATCAGAATCCAATTCATAACTCTGAACCGGTGACATCATTCTTAGATCTCTACATCTTTCAAAGCTATACTTTGACTTCAAAACCGTGCAAGATCCTTTAGCGTTGTTTTTACCGAAAATAATCTTGCAATTCCTTTTCAAGGTATCTAGTGTTATCACCCTTGCAACCAGTAAATTTCGACCTTTCAGATTTGTAACCTTGACATATATGATATTGTTACCGGGGAACCTTTTATGTTCCACCACATTTACCAATAACTTCATTTGTTCTTGACCTTCTGAAAAATCCGTATACTCATTATAACCCTATCATGTACTCATCCACATCTCTTAACAATAATTGCCGTACGAATTAAAGGAAATTAGCAATCAGTATTTTGAAATCTTGCAGCACCTCTACGCCAACAGTTACATACTTTGAATGTGAAGTTTCTGAAAAACACCCTGAACTGCGAACTAGTTCTAGAAATGCTGATGAAGCAGCAAAAACTGTAAACGACTTTAACAGTCAAAAGTTTGATGATAAAGAATGGTATGATGGTAAAGCTGAGAAAAGAGGAGGTTGGAACTAGAAAACGGATTGAGCAAAGTATGAAGGAGGATAAATCACAAAGATTGAACCTGCCTTCAAAGAATTCAAATGATTCAGTATCTGCCGAAGCCATTAACGAATACCTTACTCCTTACTCTAAAACCCTTACGGATAATATTCTTCATCATCATCTTATCTTGAATATTCTAAGATATCATCGTATCTTTCATTATAAATATCCTCAATATTTCTGAGGATAATTTCGTGACTATCTGAAATTATTCATTCCTTCACGCTATCTGTGTTACATCATAAAAGAAACTGTGTTAGTTTCTAAATTCTGAAAAATTCAAGTTTAAAATATGAATGTTATGAAGTAGTGTTGAGAACTGAAGCATGAATTAGTATAATATAATGACGTCAGGCCAACGTGATTATATTACAGTAAGTCATGCTGAGTTTCTAATGGAACGTGATGAAGGTTCACAGATCCCACCCTCATCATGAACCATGTTACATAACTCTTTCATTCTATTTAACCTCTAAAATTATCAAGAAAACATATTTCTTGATGATTCGGCCTTTTCCAGATATTCTGGTAATTTGACAAATCAAGATCGTGCCATTACAATTTCTTTCCTTGAACATTAATTATGTTCATTCCGAAATCCATACCTACGAATTCTGGACCATTATTCGCTTGACTTAAAGTCGGGAAGAGAGAACGAAAGCATGGAGCTCCGAAATATAACGGAGGATATAAAACCCTGGAACAACCCCGAAATTACAAACCGTGTATATCAATACGTATAGCAATATAAAGACACGGGAGAATGAAAAACACTATAACCCCAAGGTAATGGTAGAAGAAAGTAACTTCCTCTGGTGGTAGATGAAAAAGAAGAATGACAGATATGAAAGTTAGGAGTATATCAAGAATCAGAACTGGATTAAGCATTTCACAATCTGTTGAAAGTATGAAATAAGGAAGAAGATTATAGGAGTGGTGAAAATAAATGAAACGGAAGTGGTCAATTTATAGCGAAATATCAGATATAGCAATCGAGGTAGATTACGCATTCAATCAAAGGAAAACTTAATTTCCCTAATTCCCGAAGAATCAAATCTTATTTAGATAATGAAGATTTTCTATTCCTTAAATTCCGGAAATCAATCGTTACTACATCAAAAGTTAAGACGAATCTCTATTCCTTCAAATTCACTATTATGCGATAACTTCTCTCTTACGCTTCGAGTAATCGGATTGTTATATCCATATTATTCAACGGTGATAAAACTCTATTTATCGACTCATATACGTCATGAAAACATTGTTATTGTTAGCCATTACGACCTCACTCAAATTTCGGGACGAAATTTCTTTAACGGGGGGATACTGTGATGACCCGGAAATTTCTGACCAAATTTAAACTTAATCTTTAACGTTTCCGACACGATAAGCAAAGTCTATGAATTTGAATCTCAAAATTTTGAACTATACAATTACCCTTCGACTGTTCTCGATGATTCGCGAACAATTATATGTAAATAGATACCTATATATACTATAACCTAAAAGCGTAATAAGGTATTAATTGTATGATACCGTACATTGAACTTATTGGTTTATATATCTATTTGAATATATATGATAAGTTGGAATAGTAATTGTATGAATAACTTGCGACGTATATTTAAAACGTGGTTATGAATATTGAATATAATTAGTTCTAGAAAACTAAATTTTATAATATTTATATATGAAATGATAAAAATTTACTATTAAACGATGCTTTTTCTATTTAAAAATTTTACGTATTAAGTCGTTTTATTTTTATGATATAATTTTTGTAATTTTTTTTAAGAAACGAAGTTAAATTAAAAATGTACAATTTGTAAAGCATAACGTACAACAACGTGTAGCTTAAATAGTTGAATTTAAATTAATTCATTTACTATTCATTGAATAGTAAATGAAACGAAATTAATTAATTTACTATTCACATGAAAGCGACATGATAAAAATTATTAATTATAAGTTACATAATATAACCCTGAAGTATTTAATAAATACGACATTTTTTAAACATTTACGATTCAAATTTGATTCTAAATATATTATTATATTATAATATTTTATTTCAATATTATTATATTATTATATATATTATATTTAAATATGTCGACAAGGAAAACAACAAAAATGATTATTATTTTATTATTTTATTATATTATATTAATGTTTTATTATATTATTAAATTTAAAATATCTACATCTATATCTCTATATATATACGCATATGGATAGATAGATGGATTACACTCAATCATTTTTTTTTATAAAACACACTTGTTACTTCATAGTATCAATATTTTATTATTATACTTAATATTATTATTATCAATTTTATTACTATTAGTATTATTATTTTTATGATACAAAAATAATAATATACATAAAATACAACGACGGGGTTATGTTCGGGTGATTTTGAAAACGAGTTTCAAGTGGGTTATAGCTAAGGAGGTTATGGATAATGTTCGGGTGTATTGTTCGTGAATCTCAGACCAACTATGCATTCGTTGTTGTCATTGCATCTACATATTTTGCCTACAATATTGAACCACAATATTGAAATGTGAGTTTCATAAGAACCCTTTTTCTCTCAATATTTTTGGGCTGAGAATACATGCAAATGCTTTATTAACTGATTTACAATATTTATATGGGTGAGTTTCATACGATCCCTTTTTAATTGCTTTTGCAATATATATTTTTGGGCTGAGAATACATGCACTTTATTTTAAACATAATGGATACAAGTACATACTAAATTCTACACCGAGTTTGAACCGAAAATCCCTTAGCTTTGGTAACTATTAACTGCCAGTTATAAGAACTGGTGGGCTCGAGTAGTAGTATATGGATCCATAGGGTTTGACATCCCCGTCTGTTCCAGGTATAGAAATCCTATCCTGAACTATAAAACAGACGTATGCTATTTGAGTGTATTGTACATGTTGGTTGCATGTTAAACGAGGGGTACTTATTATATAGACGTTAAAGCTTAGTTACCAGGGTGCTCATTCTTGTAGAATATTTTGATAACCATTTATGGAAGAAACAACTGAAATCTTGTGATCCATCTTTATATACAGATTATGCGAAACATATAAACTATGAACTCACCAACCTTTGTGTTGACACTTGTTAGCATGTTTATTCTCAGGTTCCCTAGAAGTCTTCCGCTGTTTGCTTATATGATATACAAGCTATGTGCATGGAGTCTTACCTGACATATTTTTCAAGAAAACGTTGCATTCACCAATTCATCACCATGTACCTTATTTGACTGTATTGTCAACGAAAGCACTATTGTAAACTATTATATACGGTGATTGTATATATGTAGAAATCATCAGTTGTCGAAAACCTTTGATTTAAATATACATTTATGGTGTTCCTTTTCAAAAGAATGCAATGTTTACAAAACGTACCATATAGAGGTCAAATACCTCGCAATGAAATCAACGAATGACGTGTTCGTCCATATAGATTTGGAGCGATCGTCACACATTGTCTGCATCTGACCTCCCCATACCCCATACATGTGAGATTGGGTGTTGTTGTTGTTGTTGTTGTTGCTGTTCTGCTACTACTGCTGCTCTGCTCTGCTGTTGTTGCTGTTGTTGTTCAATGATATCTGCCCTATTGATCACTCTTAGTTGAATAACCTGAAACTTAGTGTATAATTTTTCAATGATAAATTATCATGTGGATAACGTTTTGACATATCATATCTGCCCTATTGATCACTAGTACTTGACAAGCTTTGAATAGTATGCTCATAATGTTGAATAGATGTGCCTCATGCATGTTTTAAGCTTATGTATAAATTAGATCATTATGCATGATTACGTACATTAGCTTCAGCATGCTACTCTTACTTATGTTCTTACAATATGCATTCAATTATGTACAATATGTTTGACATGTTATGCTTATGATATGTGCAATATGTATGTCATGCTTGTTTGAAACTACTATGATGGTATCTATAGTGTTGCATGATATGATTACGTGTGCTACTCTTACTTGTTTGACATGCTATGCTTGAAACTACTTGGTATATAATTACTGAATAACTCATCATATGCTTGATGCTATATTTTAAATATTATGCTTACATTGTTAACTTAATGTGCTTGATTGATTGCCTTGATGTGAATCTTACATGTTAGCACATGCTTATTAAGATATCATGCTATAATTGACAACTAATGTGGTGTCCTTGCATACGAATTATATGTTTACCTTGTCATGGAAATCTTTTATGATCTAAATGCCTAAGTTTCCAATAAGGCAAGGGAAACTTCAATGAATACAAATGTAAGTACACTTCCTCTTAAACTTTTTACCACCATGTATGGTTCAAGGGGGAGCATTCTCAAGGGTGCGCTTAGTTCCAGGGGGAGCTAACCCTTTTGCTTCGACAAAAGGGGGAGAAAATGTATGGTAAGTGACGTTAACCCTTGCTTGTTTATGGTATAACAATGGTAATCACTTACATGTTTCTCATCATCAAAAAGGGGGAGATTGTTGGTTGATAACTCAATGAAAATATTCGTACATTGCAAATCTTTGTTTTGATGATGACAACTTGCTAAGAGTGATTACACGTGGAATTAAGTAAAAATGCAAGTTCATAAATCTACTTTTTCTCTAGCAAATGACCAATGCACATAACGAATAAGTCAAAAGAGTATGTTTATAAAACGTAGGTGGTCCATGATCTGGCACATGGTCGACCGCATGTCAATCGTGTGTGCCCCTGTACCAAGGTTTCTACGAAACCTTGTACCACGGTCGACACCACGGTAGTCCGTGGTTCGATCGCAAACCTTCTGATCAAAATGTCATTTATCCAAATAAAGTTTGACCACCTTGGGGCATCTATAATCTACGAAATCTTTTTCAAAATGCTTAATATAGTTTCCCTTTTCACATCTAAAAGAGTTTTGGTCGCAAGGAAACTAATCTTGATTAATTACTCATAATGACATCTTAATGACACCTTAAATTGTGATTAAGGATAAAAGACATAAGTTTTGCAAAACATCTTTTTAATCTTAAAATATACCTAGACATATTTAGGATGGACGCCAAGTCCCATTAGGAGATGCTCCTCCCTAATACGTGTGTCGGAATATTGAGTGTTTGTTATGCTCAATTTATTTAATTGACTTGTGTGACTAAGTGTGCTTTATAATATCTATAAAAGGTCATTAATTATCTAGAACGATTTGTGAACTTTAAATATAATGAATGATTGCTTTCTTGAAATGAACTTAATATTCACATATGCGTATTTATCCATTGATGGCATTACACTTTAATGGTTGATTAATGCATCATATTTGATCTCAAAGGCATGACATGTTAATCTTGATACTTGGATTATTTAAGCTTTATTAAATATGTTTTCTTGAGTCAAATAATCACATGCATGCTTCCAAGATTAAATGTTGACACATGCATGTAAGTCTGACAAAAAGAGTTTTGGAAGGTTGATATTTGTCAAAGAACAATGACATCAACTTACCTCTTTGGGTGAGCAAGCTTATGTGGAAAGAAAATCAAGGTAAGATGCCTACCATATATAATATGTCTAATACTTGAAGATTCTTTATTCTCAACATTTACCATATTTGGAGTTTGTATTCAATTCACTACAAGATGCCTTCCTCTTATGGCATTTGTTAGCTAGTGAAATAGTGTCATCAATATTTGTTTGTTTCTACTTTAGCTTCATAGACTCCTAACACAAGAAGAAAGTCAAAAAATACTATCTTTCTAACAAGATTTTGTAGGGTCTATATCAAGTATTAAAGTAAAGAAAGTGACTTTATGTATTCATCATCAACGGATATAATTTGTTTGAATGGTCACCAATCTCTCACAAGTTGATACATTCTTCATAAGTCAACATCTAAGTGCAAAAGTCAAGATATGCTCAGACAAAGAAGAAAAGACAAGAATGAATTTGTGAGTAACAAATGTTGCAAGTCAAAAAGGTCTAAACTAATCAAAAGAACCGTTACTCAAACGGTTGGATTTTGTAGACAACTAAGGACCAATCAAGCTCTATCTTTTCAAGTATAAAAGCTAAGGCTTGAAAACATTTGAAGATAACCCTCTTACACTCCATTCAACTACATCAAATATCACATAGCACTTCATATTCTTATATTTAGATATGTGATTAGCTGGAGGGATATTCTATCTTGTACCCAAGATAGAATTAGTGTAAGCTCTAATCTTACTTCATTATCATTAGTGAGATTACATTGTAAGCTACTTTCTTTGAAGTAATCAAAGAAGTAGCATCCACTTTCACTTAAAGTAAAACTTAGGTGATTGTAAGGTACTAACTTGGGGTGATCAAGTTAGTGGCATTCTTCTTGTGATAAGAAAATCATTCTACTTAGTTAACCAATTTCCTTAAAGGGACTTAGGAAATTGATTGTTCTTGTGATAAGAACAATACTTATCTCAATGGAGATATGAATGATTGAAGTAGACTTTAATCTTATGACGGGATAGAAAGATTATTGGTGTGGCTTATTAAGGAACAATTGTTGTAATCAGATCTCCACCGAGTTTGGAGAAATGAAGTGAAGCTAACTCTCGATTAATTGAATCAAGGAGTGGATTAAGGTGAATTAGTTAACATTCACTCGAACCACTATAAATCTTTGTGTTTGAGCACTTTACTTTATTTCATATATAGTCTAACAAACACAATCGTACTATTTTGTCAAAACTAGTATTTTGAATTTGAAACTAAACGACATCATTGTTGAGCATAACTTGCACGGTCAAATCCACTGTCGACCGTAGAGTCGACCGTGGTATCATCTAAAACCGAAAAAGTTTTAATAAATTGTTTCAGAACTATTCACCCCCTAGTTCCTACAACATGTTTATTCGACGCCATTGAGCAAGATGATAAGTAAAATACAAGAAAGTGTAAGAAATAGTACGGACCTTAATTAGAATTTAAATTGCAACGGTTGCCAGAAATAAAACAGGAAACAAGCGAGTAATTTTGAATAGATAGCTTGTGTGAAACAAAATACGGAAAAAGCTATTTATAGGCCACCAATATGGGTAGAATATTCAACGGGTCATAATCCCAGACGTATACGTGTAACAATCTCATGCTACAACCTTTCACTACACGCTCGGTGCACGATAGCATACCCAGGCAGTTGCATAATACAATCATTAACTTTTCAGGGAGTAGTGACAGTTGTCACCTCGAGTGAAAGAAGCAGAAGTGAGAGGACATTTTTGCGACTATGTGCATACATTGCATTAAATGCACCGATTAAAATGGTTTCCATAATATATTATAAAAAAGTGCAATTCTAGTTCCATTTCAAGTATCATTTTCTTTTCAAGTCGCATTTGAATGGACTATTTTATTATTTCAAAGTTCGACGCCATACATTTGTTGTCACTATATATGACATCAAAATGGAGGGGGGGGGGGGGGACTTAATGATACGCTTATCCGCATGCTTACGCGGAATACGCATCCAAGTCCTAACCTGCGTACTAGATGTTAAATATATATGTATGCTATGAATAAAACCAGGGGTATAGCCGCGCTCCTAAGATCAATATACCAATGGATGCTGCCTCTATTGACTTATTCAACCGATTAACTTGTTAACCATGTAAAACGATAAGATCAATCCTTTATTCGGTTTCTTTAATTGACGTAAGTTAGTTATGGAATGGATTACGATCGTAGGGAGATAGAATCCTATTCAAACCCTTATTGATAGCCTATAAATACATGGCTCTAAAATGCTAAAAGGGGCAGGTTACATTCTACGTAACACAAAGCATACTCTCGTGTACGAATCACATTCGTACGATCTTCATCATCGATTCAATACTTTCAGGTAAGTTCATCGAACTATGAATCCTTCATGTCTTGAGGGCCACTCAACCTTGTATGCTAGATTGTTGGTGGGCTCAGGATCGACCACACCACTGGGATCATACTGGCTCCGGTGCGGGTTATCCACGGCTAACATCGGAGGTTCGAATATCATTTATCCTTAACCTAATCAATATTGCACTCAAGCGTAGATTCACCTTAACCCTGTGAAAATATGCTTGATCATATTGTATGCATGATTGATAGTACAAAAAGTTTAGGAAGGTAGTTATTAGAAGGGTAGTAGGTAGTTTTTAACTAAGTACAATTATTTAATGCATGTCCTAAAAGCTTAGGCTATGCTTAGAAAAATCCTTTTGTTAATAAAAAGTCAACTTAGTTTTTTTTTTTTTTTTTAATTTTTTTGGTATAAATTAGTTAAGTTTTCGGAATGAAATTATATTTTATTCCATAACTAGTTAAAAACCCACGATTTCGTGGGTTTAAGGGAATGATGATATTTTAAGACAATCTTCAACAATGATAACACAAATAAACAATATAACATTTTAAAAGTTCAAATGTGAAAAAATATGAATAAAAAATCTTGTTCAAAACAAAGTAAGGGACTTAAATTCGAAAGTAGTGGTAATCAACGGTTCGTATATGAGGATAGGTTCGATGGATAGAGTTTCAGGCGGTGATAATGTAAGTTATTGGTGTTTTTCTCAATTCTTCGGTGTAGTGTCTCACAAATTCATTAATGTCCTTTGAGGTGATCATAAATTGTGAATAATGACATGTCTTTTTGTCTTATAGTGAGTATCTTTTGGATCTCCGACAAAGCCTGCTCACGCAAATAAACTGATATGCAAATAACATCGAACAACAATACAACAATACTATAGTACATTTTACAACCAACTTTTTTGCTCTGTTGGTCCCTTAATTATATCCCATTTTGCAATTAGCGTCCCTCAAAACTTTTTTTGACATTCAACATCTTTTGATTTTGATAAAGAGTGCAATCACCATCTATCCGTCAATAAATCAAATAATTACATCCATTATCAAGAAATCAAATAATCAAAATCAAAAAACAAAATATAGAACAACTAAGCAACTAAGCAACATCTTATGATCCATATTAGTGTGTTACACTAAGAGTCTAATATATCGTTAGATGCCGTTCAAAAAAAAAAAGATCGTTAGATAACTAAAGTTCCAATTCAGATTTACATTCCTAACCACGTTTTAAGTGATTATCATAAATTAATATGGGTATTTATGCAATTATTTTAGTGAAGTCAAACTTTTATTTATAGTGTTACTTTTATACAAGTTTCTAGCACGTTACACTACACTTTTTTCCTGGTTCCCAGTTTATATACATCGCTAATGCTCCTTTTTTTCTCTAACAAAGGTCTACATTTTGATATTTGATGTCAAACCCAGTGTCTTTAAAACACAAAAGTCATATGCTTTATTAGTAGTGGATGCAGAGCAAAATTTTTTTTTTTTTTAAGTTCGAAACTCCTTATCAAAATTTAAAGTCAAGATCCATCGTGTTGACACCTAAAGCCAATTATTAGTATCTTAAAGTAGGGCTATCTAAGAACATATGTTATCACTCTAATTCGACGTAATATAAACGTAAGTGATCTTACAAATTCCAAAGTAATATAACTTCAATATTATATATGTGCGCAACTGGACCATGTGGTCAGCTCATTATGCACATGAAATAATGCAAATTACGTAGTCATTTATGAACCACCCGACCCACAAATAAGTCATATGTTTCAACCCGTTTTGACTTATTACCCACAAGTCACTTTTCCGCCTCTAATGGTGGTGCAATTGCATACCCATAAGCTTGCTAGTGAGAAGAAACTTGAAACTAGCAATGTTTTCTACTGCACAATTATTGAATAAGCCCACAAGCCCTTGAATGGTCAAATCGAAATCAGCATTATCTGCAATATATAACTTTAAAAGGTTCAATCTGCTAAAGTAGTAGATGCATCAAGTTATGTTTCGAGACACTGTTTTGTTAACAATGTAGATAGCATATCAAGTGCTCTTGCTAATAGCATTACTGCCTGCAGTCATATAACATTAAATTAGCCTTGTCATTGCATCATTTTTAGTAAATTTGAGTTCAGGTTCTTTACATTCCCATTTTAGTCACAGGTTCATAGCATCTCTATTTCAGTAGAGAATTAATTATAAGGTACAACTTTTAATACAAATGTAACTATTATCATGTATACAAACACAGATTGTACACTTTACACCACAAATGAACAAAAGAGTAACATGAATAACCTTGTGTAAAGCATTGACAAAGTTGGTATGATATAGCCACACCCTTGACATATGACTAACTGTAGTCGTGAGATTGTCATAGCTACATCTCAAAGAAAACGCCAACCCTTAGAGCCAAGTTCAAGCTCAGCTCGGCTCGGCTCAACTTGTTCACACCAAAATTAATTCTTTCAAAAAGTGTTGGGTTCATAACTAATATTTATTTATTAAACAAAACAAAAAGTGAAATACTCACATAAGCAACAAGCAGCAATCGACTGAAGAGGACTTGGATCCAGGAAGGAGAAGTAATAAAGGCAACAAATAGAAAGTTCCTAAATATCTCTTGCAAGGTTCATAAATGTTCTTTAAGAAACATCCCTGCCAAAAATAAATTAAAAAAATAAGTATATAAAGGTGACACAAACCAATAAATAAAGTAAAATAATCAATTATAAGATGATGCATAATCCTACTACCATCACGACATGTGGACGACATGTGCTGCAGAATTCTCTCAATGAACATTGTATGCTGCCAAGCTCCTGTGAGACAAGAGAGTTCGTGATAACACTTTGTCCCATACGAAGTTGAAGCCGCAATACAGCCTACATAAATAAAATCATTATAGCCTATATTTGAGAAATGTGAAAAAAAACTTCAAAGATTCAAATGATGGTTTGTGTCTTAAATACATTTGATGATAATATCAAACAACAATAAATGAAGAAAATATAACTAAGATGATGATGTATTTTAATTTTTTATCACCCAAGTGGGTTAGTAACAATGGAATCTCTCTTATCCAGGTCATCCGAAAGTCTACTATATCTGAATCATTTGTATTTAAGAATAACCAACTATCTTTCTGTAAATCAGACACATCGGCAAACTTTTTCTTATAAAAGAATTTTTGTTTTTAAAAAAGCAATGGTCAGTTAACAAGATATACTTGCTTACAGGAAATTGAATTTCTTCAATTGCTGTGTAATATGGTCGAAAAATCTCTATAAAAGCATTATAGATATTAAGCATTATTTAACTACGAGCTTAAATGGTCAGCCTCGGTAGAAGTTGTGATGTGGTCCAGCGGTTGGTGGACTGCTTCCTTTAGGGGAGGTCAGGAGTTCGACTCCCGTTGGCTACATATTTAAAACACAATTTCATCCCTGCAACGGGTGGTTTAGTTCCCCTCAGGTGATCCCAATCGCTGTTAAAAAAAAAAGGTCAGCCTCGGTCGCCAATTGGCTATGTAATAATGTAATATGGTCTAAAAATCTCTATAAAAGTACAAACATGCTTCAAAGTGAATATATAATTAGATGGCAACTGAACAAGAAAAAAATAAGCAAACCCGTAAATCTAAATATTAGTAAGCGAGACAACCATGAAAACGGTGATTCTTGCCAACAAGGATAATCATATACCTTCTCTGATGATTGATGTGACGGAAAGCTCATGGGAAAAACAAGCAACTTCTTCAATACCATCTGCAACATGTCTTTATCTTTTCTGCTAGAAGATGGTGAGACTTCCACTTTTCAACTTTTGCCATTCTCATAAACAAAAAACTTGATAGCAATATCAAAATACATAGCACACAAGCACATGATTTGCTTCCAAACTATGCATTCTCAATAATGAAGGCATAAAACCATACATACACACGCCAACGCCAACACATATCAAGAATTGTTCAATAATAACAAACAATCGGACAAAAACCATACATACAAACATGAAAAATGACAAAATTGAAATCTGTTAGGATTTAGGACCCAAACAAGATAAGTGATTTATACTAATCACTAACCCACGAACGACAAACGAATAATTAAAGCAAAACGATGAATAAACGACACAGAATTTAACGTGGTTATATCCAACTCCAAAACACGGAGAAATGTTTAGTCCACGGGCGTAAACCAAAGATTTTTCACTATTAATTTCGTGCACATATGTTAGGGTTACAATAGGGTTTTTATATAGGCAAATCTAAACAAGGAAACAACTTAAAGAGCAAGAAAACGCATTTTTCCTCGTTAGGCTTAAGCCGCGCCGCGAATGGAGGAGCCGCGTCGTGGCTTAAAGCATGATTTCAAAACTGACTGCATTACAACCTTCGAACCTCAATCCAAGTGTTGAGCCATGACGCGCCTTAATGAGCCACGGCACGCCTTAACACTAAAACGCAGTTTTCTTATTATTTTGATATCCTTCACACATCCAACAATCTCCCACTTGAAGGATGATCTAAACACAACCCATTTTATCAACCCATACCAGATCACGTATCTCGACTTCATTGAACCTACCCATATATACTGCCAAGAAAGTTTCTTGGGACACGCACATTCCAACTACTCGAGCTGGCAGCTTTCGATAAAGAGCACTTCAACTACACTCGCGAAAACGTAATCAACTTCACATGTCAAATGTGTTAAACACCTACAACAACTCTAGATTACCCGATTATGGAACTCCATTTGAACAACGCCGAATAAACACCCGGGACACACCGCACTTCCACGCCATGTGAAGGAAGACTTTTGACACTCAAACACCTGAGTAATAATATAATCTTCGTTGCTAGCTTGGTTCATCTCTCGATTTCTGCGCCACCATCTTCTAACACGAAGATCATCTTCCTACACTAGAAGACCAATTGAAGTATGCGACTCTTCAATTATAGGATTTTTCCAGAGACTACACCGCCTCACCCATCACTCTAGACATGTCCAATCCCGAACACACATGTCAATGATCACCCTCGTACAGAATTTCACCGTCTATCTATGATTTTCCTTCCCAACAATCAGAAAATCCAACAGACGCCCTCGTAGACTCTTCATTAAGGCTCCAGTGAGAACGCAGTCACAACTTCGAAATCTACTAACTTTTCAATTTTCCGCTTTCTCGCTTGTATGCTAACATCCTCATAGATATGATATCACAAACCCATCTTCTCATCCCAAGCACGATCCCACTGTACGAGTAAGAAATAAAACCGCGAATGAGAAGAAACTTGGTTCGTACCACCAGTCAGACACAAATTTCTTTGCCATCGGAGAGTTGATATTGCTGAAATGTCCCGTTCTTATTGATTAAAAACGTTCCATATTAATTGATTTCGTTGCGAGGTTTTGACCTCTATATGAGACGTTTTTCAAAGAGTGCATTAATTTTTAAAACAAACCATAACCTTTATTTCATAAATAAAGGTTTAAAAAGCTTTACGTAGATTATCAAATAATGATAATCTAAAATATCCTGTTTACATACGACCATTACATAATGGTTTACAATACAAATATGTTACATCGAAATCAGTTTCTTGAATGCAGTTTTTACACAATATCATACAAACATGGACTCCAAATCTTGTCCTTATTTTAGTATGCAACAGCGGAAGCTCTTAGTATTCACCTGAGAATAAACATGCTTTAAACGTCAACAAAAATGTTGGTGAGTTATAGGTTTAACCTATACATATCAAATCATAACAATAGACCACAAGATTTCATATTTCAATACACATCCCATACATAGAGATAAAAATCATTCATATAGTGAACACCTGGTAATCGACATTAACAAGATGCATATATAAGAATATCCCCATCATTCCGGGACACCCTTCGGATATGATATAAATTTCGAAGTACTAAAGCATCCGGTACTTTGGATGGGGTTTGTTAGGCCCAATAGATCTATCTTTAGGATTCGCGTCAATTAGGGTGTCTGTTCCCTAATTCTTAGATTACCAGACATAATAAAAAGGGGCATATTCGATTTCGATAATTCAACCATAGAATGTAGTTTCACGTACTTGTGTCTATTTTGTAAATCATTTATAAAACCTGCATGTATTCTCATCCCAAAAATATTAGATTTTAAAAGTGGGACTATAACTCACTTTCACAGATTTTTACTTCGTCGGGAAGTAAGACTTGGCCACTGGTTGATTCACGAACCTATAACAATATATACATATATATCAAAGTATGTTCAAAATATATTTACAACACTTTTAATATATTTTGATGTTTTAAGTTTATTAAGTCAGCTGTCCTCGTTAGTAACCTACAACTAGTTGTCCACAGTTAGATGTACAGAAATAAATCGATAAATATTATCTTGAATCAATCCACGACCCAGTGTATACGTATCTCACTATTGATTACAACTCAAACTATATATATTTTGGAATCAACCTCAACCCTGTATAGCTAACTACAACATTCACATATAGAGTGTCTATGGTTGTTCCGAAATATATATAGATGTGTCGACATGATAGGTCGAAATATTGTATACGTGTCTATGGTATCTCAAAATTACATAATATACAATACAAGTTGATTAAGTTATGGTTAGAATAGATTTGTTACCAATTTTCACGTAGCTAAAATGAGAAAAATTATCCAATCTTGTTTTACCCATAACTTCTTCATTTTAAATCCGTTTTTAGTGAATCAAATTGCTATGGTTTCATATTGAACTCTATTTTATTAATCTAAACAGAAAAAGTATAGGTTTATAGTCGGAAAAATAAGTTACAAGTCGTTTTTGTAAAGGTAGTCATTTCAGTCGAAAGAACGACGTCTAGATGACCATTTTAGAAAACATACTTCCACTTTGAGTTTAACCATAATTTTTGAATATAGTTTCATGTTCATAATAAAAATAATTTTCCCAGAATAAAAACTTTTAAATCAAAATTTATCATAGTTTTTAATTAACTAACCCAAAACAGCCCGCGGTGTTACTACGACGGCGTAAATCCGATTTTACGGTGTTTTTCGTGTTTCCAGGTTTTAAATCATTAAGTTAGCATATCATATAGATATAGAACATGTGTTTAGTTGATTTTAAAAGTCAATTTAGAAGGATTAACTTTTATTTGCGAACAAGTTTAGAATTAACTAAACTATGTTCTAGTGATTACAAGTTTAAACCTTCGAATAAGATTGCTTTATATGTATGAATTGAATGATGTTATGAACATCATTAATACCTCAAGTTCCTTGGATAAACCGACTGGAAATGAGAAAAATAGATCTAGCTTCAAAGGATCCTTGGATGGCTTGAAAGTTCTTGTAGCAGAATCATGACACGAAAACAATTTCAAGTAAGATTTCTACTCGAAATAAGATTGTTATAGTTATAGAAATTGAATTAAAGTTTGAATATGATTATTACCTTGTATTAGAAAGATAACCTACTGTAAGTAACAAAGGTTTCTTGATCTTGGATGATTACTTGGAATGGATTTAGAAAACTTGGAAGTAAACTTGCAATCTTGGAAGTATTCTTGATTTTATGAAACTAGAAATTTTGGAATTTATGAAGAACACTTAGAACTTGAAGATAGAACTTGAGAGAGATCAATTAGATGAAGAAAATTGAAAATTGAAGAATGAAAGTGTTTGTAGGTGTTTTTGGTCGTTGGTGTATGGATTAGATATAAAGGATATGTAATTTTGTTTTCATGTAAATAAGTCATGAATGATTACTCATATTTTTGTTATTTTATGAGATATTTCATGCTAGTTGCCAAATGATGGTTCCCACATGTGTTAGGTGACTCACATAGGCTGCTAAGAGCTGATCATTGGAGTGTATATACCAATAGTACATACATCTAAAAGCTGTGTATTGTACGAGTACGAATACGGGTGCATACGAGTAGAATTGTTGATGAAACTGAACGAGGATGTAATTGTAAGCATTTTTGTTAAGTAGAAGTATTTTGATAAGTGTCTTGAAGTCTTTCAAAAGTGTATGAATACATATTAAAACACTACATGTATATACATTTTAACTTAGTCGTTAAGTCATCGTTAGTCGTTACATGTAAATGTTGTTTTGAAACCTTTAGGTTAACGATCTTGTTGAATGTTGTTAACCCATTGTTTATTATAACAAATGAGATGTTAAATTGTTATATTATCATGATATTATGATATATAATATATCTTAGTATGATATATATACAGTTAAATGTCGTTACAACGATAATCGTTACATATATGTCTCGTTTCGAAATCATTAAGTTAGTAGTCTTATTTTTACATATGTATTTCATTGTTAATACACTTAATAATATATTTACTTATAATTTAACATAATTAACCAAGTGTATCAATATCTTAATATGATTCATATGTACCTAGTAAGACGCTATTATAACGATAATCGTTATATATATCGTTTTCGAGTTTCTTAAATTAATAGTCTCATTTTTATGTATATAACTCATTGTTAAAATACCTAATGAGATGCGTACTTATAATAAAATCATGTTAACTATATATATAACCATATATATATCATCGTATAGTTTTTACAAGTTTTAACGTTCGTGAATCACCGGTCAACTTGGGTGGTCACTTGTCTATATGAAACCTATTTCAATTAATCAAGTCTTAACAAGTTTGATTGCTTAATATGTTGGAAACACTTAATCATGTGTATAACAATTTCATTTAATATATATATAAACATGGAAAAGTTCGGGTCACTACAGTACCTACCCGTTAAATAAATTTCGTCCCGAAATTTTAAGCAGTTGGAGGTGTTGACGTATCTTCTGGAAATAAATGCGGGTATTTCTTCTTCATTTGATCTTCACGCTCCCAGGTGAACTCGAGTCCTCTACGAGCATTCCATCGAACCTTAACAATCGGTATCTTGTTTTGTTTAAGTCTCTTAACCTCACGATCCATTTTTTCGACGGGTTCTTCAATGAATTGAAGTTTTTCATTGATTTGGATTTCGTCCAACGGAATAGTGAGATCTTCTTTAGCAAAACATTTCTTCAAATTTGAGACGTGGAAAGTGTTATGTACAGCTGCGAGTTGTTGAGGTAGCTCCAGTTGGTAAGCTACTGGTCCGACACGATCTATAATCTTGAATGGTCCAATGTACCTTGGATTTAGTTTCCCCCGTTTGCCAAATCGAACAACGCCTTTCCAAGGCAAAACCTTAAGCATGACCATTTCTCCAATTTCAAACTCTATATCTTTTCTTTTACTGTCCGCGTAGCTCTTTTGTCGACTCTGGGCGGTTTTCAATCTTTGTTGAATTTGGATGATTTTCTCGGTAGTTTCTTGTATTATCTTCGGACCCGTAATCTGTCTATCCCCCACTTCACTCCAACAAATCGGAGACCTGCACTTTCTACCATAAAGTGCTTCAAATGGCGCCATCTCAATGCTTGAATGGTAGCTGTTGTTGTAGGAAAATTCTGCTAACGGTAGATGTCGATCCCAACTATTTCCGAAATCAATAACACAAGCTCGTAGCATGTCTTCAAGCGTTTGTATCGTCCTTTCGCTCTGCCCATCAGTTTGTGGATGATAGGAAATACTCATGTCTAGACGAGTTCCCAATGCTTGCTGTAATATCTGCCAGAATCTTGAAATAAATCTGCCATCCCTATCAGAGATAATAGAGATTAGTATTCCATGTCTGGAAACGACTTCCTTCAAATACAGTCGTGCTAACTTCTCCATCTTGTCATCTTCTCTTATTGGCAGGAAGTGTGCTGACTTGGTGAGACGATCAACTATTACCCAAATAATCTCATAACCACTTGCAGTCCTTGGCAATTTCGTAATGAAATCCATGGTAATGTTTTCCCATTTCCATTCCGGGATTTCAGGTTGTTGTAGTAGACCTGATGGTTTCTGATGTTCAGCTTTAACCTTAGAACACGTCAAACATTCTCCTACATATTTAGCAATATCGGCTTTCATACCTGGCCACCAAAAATGTTTCTTAAGATCCTTGTACATCTTCCCCGTTCCAGGATGTATTGAGTATCTGGTTTTATGAGCTTCTCTAAGTACCATTTCTCTCATATCTCCAAATTTTGGTACCCAAATTCTTTCTGCCCTATACCGGGTTCCGTCTTCCCGAATATTAAGATGCTTCTCCGATCCTTTGGGTATTTCATCCTTTAAATTTCCCTCTTTTAAAACTCCTTGTTGCGCCTCCTTTATTTGAGTAGTAAGGTTAGTGTGAATCATTACATTCATAGATTTTACTCGAATGGGTTCTCTGTCCTTTCTGCTCAAGGCGTCAGCTACCACATTTGCCTTCCCCGAGTGGTAACGAATCTCAAAGTCATAATCATTCAACAATTCAATCCACCTACGCTGCCTCATATTCAGTTGTTTCTGATTAAATATGCGTTGAAGACTTTTGTGGTCGGTATATATAATACTTTTGACCCCATATAAGTAGTGCCTCCAAGTCTTTAATGCAAAAACAACCGCACCTAATTCCAAATCATCCATCGTATAATTTTGCTCGTGAATCTTCAATTGTCTAGACGCATAAGCAATCACCTTCGTTCGTTGCATTAATACACAACCGAGACCTTGCTTTGATGCGTCACAATAAATTACAAAATCATCATTCCCTTCAGGCAATGATAATATAGGTGCCGTAGTTAGCTTTTTCTTCAATAATTGAAACGCCTCCTCTTGTTCATCCTTCCATTCAAATTTCTTCCCTTTATGCGTTAATGCAGTCAAGGGTTTTGCTATTTTGGAGAAATCTTGGATGAATCTTCTGTAGTAACCAGCCAATCCTAAAAATTGACGTATATGCTTTGGAGTTTTTGGGGTTTCCTACTTTTCATCGGTTTTTGGGGTTTCCCACCTGGATACCTTCTTTGTTCACTATGTGACCGAGGAATTGAACTTCTTCCAACCAAAATGCACACTTTGAAAACTTAGCGTACAGTTTTTCTTTCCTCAATACTTCTAGCACTTTTCTCAAATGTTCTTCGTGCTCTTGATCATTCTTTGAGTAAATAAGTATGTCATCGATGAAAACAATGACAAACTAGTCAAGATATGGCCTACACACTCGGTTCATAAGGTCCATGAACACAGCTGGTGCGTTAGTCAATCGAAACGGCATAACCATAAACTCGTAATGACCATAACGCGTCCTAAAAGCAGTTTTTGGAATATCATCCTCCTTTACTCGCATTTGATGATATCCAGAACGTAAATCGATCTTCGAATAAACTGACGAGCCTTGTAGTTGATCAAATAAGTCGTCAATTCTCGGTAGTGGATAACATTTTTTGATGGTAAGTTTGTTCAACTCTCTGTAGTCAATACACAACCTAAATGTACCATCCTTCTTCATGACAAACAAAACAGGAGCTCCCCATGGTGATGTGCTTGGTGGAATGAAACCACGTTCTAATAGTTCTTGTAGTTGGCTTTGCAGTTCTTTCATCTCGCTGGGTGCGAGTCTATAAGGAACACGAGCTATTGGTGCAGCTCCTGGTACAAGATCTATTTGAAATTCAACAGATCGATGTGGAGGTAGTCCCGGTAATTCTTTCAGAAATACATCGGGAAATTCTTTTGCGACGGGAACATCATTGATGCTCTTTTCTTCAGTTTGTACTTTCTCGACGTGTGCTAGAACAGCATAGCAACCTTTTCTTATTAGTTTTTGTGCCTTCAAATTACTAATAAGATGTAGCTTCATGTTGCCCTTTTCTCCGTACACCATTAAGGGTTCTCCTTCTTCTCGTACAATGCGAATTGCATTTTTATAACATACGATCTCTGCTTTCACCTTCTTCAGCCAGTCCATGCCAACTATTACATCAAAACTCCCTAACTCTACTGGTATCAAATCAATCTTAAATATTTCGTTACCCAGTTTAATTTCTCGATTCCGGCATATATTATCTGCTGAAATTAATTTACCGTTTGCTAATTCGAGTAAAAATTTACTATCCAACGGCGTTAATGGACAACTTAATTTAGCACAAAAATCTCTACTCATATAGCTTCTATCCGCACCCGAATCAAAAAAAACGTAAGCAGATTTATTGTCAATAAGAAACGTACCCGTAACAAGCTCCGGGTCTTCCTGTGCCTCTGCCGCATTAATATTGAAAACTCTTCCGCGGCCTTGTCCATTCGTGTTCTCCTGGTTCGGGCAATTTCTAATAATGTGGCCCGGTTTTCCACATTTATAACAAACTACATTGGCATAACTTGCTCCGACACTACTTGCTCCGCCATTACTCGTTCCGACACCATTTGTTCCTTTCGTTCTGTTAACCCCTGGTCCGTAGACCTCACACTTCGCCGCACTATGACCATTTCTTTTACACTTGTTGCAAAATTTGGTGCAGAACCCCGAGTGATACTTTTCACACCTTTGGCATAGCTGCTTCTGATTGTTGTTGTTGTTGCGGTTGTTATTGTTGTTGGGATGATTGTTGTAGTTGCTGTTGTTGTTGTTGTTCTTATTGTTGTTGTTGTTGTTGTTGTTGTTGTTGTTGTTGTTGTTGTTGTTGTTGTTGTTGTTGTTGTTGTTGTTGTTGTTGTTGTTGTTGTTGTTGTTGTTGTTGTTGTTGTTGTTGTTGTTGGACCGTTTGTTTTAGTTGCGATTGATGTTGCGATTGCTGGGATAATTGTTGCGATTATTATTGTAATTGCTGTTGTTGTTGTATTGGTGATTCTTATCACCGTTTTCCTCCCACTTTCTTTTGACTTGCTTCACATTGGCCTCTTCAGCCGTCTGTTCTTTAATTCTTTCCTCAATCTGGTTCACTAGTTTGTGAGCCATTCTACATGCCTGTTGTATGGAGGCGGGCTCGTGTGAACTTATATCTTCTTGGATTCTTTCCGGTAATCCTTTCACAAACGCGTCGATTTTCTCTTCCTCATCTTCGAATGCTCCCGGACACAATAGGCACAATTCTGTGAATCGTCTTTCGTACGTGGTAATATCAAATCCTTGGGTTCGTAACCCTCTAAGTTCTGTCTTGAGCTTATTGACCTCGGTTCTAGGACGGTACTTCTCGTTCATCAAGTGCTTGAATGCTGACCACGGTAGTGCGTACGCATCATCTTGTCCCACTTGCTCTAGATAGGTATTCCACCATGTTAACGCAGAACCTGTGAAGGTATGCGTAGCGTACTTCACTTTGTCCTCTTCAGTACACTTACTTATGGCAAATACCGATTCGACCTTCTCGGTCCACCGTTTCAATCCGATCGATCCTTCAGTTCCATCAAATTCATAAGGTTTGCAGGCAGTGAATTCTTTGTAGGTGCATCCTACACGATTTCCTGTACTGTTAGATCCAAGGTTATTGTTGGTATGTAGCGCAGCCTGTACTGCGGCTATGTTTGAAGCTAGAAAAGTACGGAATTCCTCTTCATTCATATTCACGGTGTGTCGAGTAGTCGGTGTCATTTCCTTCAAAATAGTCAAATGGAACAAGTTAATCATACAGAATATTAAGAGTAGTTAATAGTATTTCGTAACATAATATGAACTCATTTATAAAAGCTTTTTCTTCATATTAGCGTTTTATAAGTTTAAATTCGGGTAGTACCTACCCGTTAAGTTCATACTTAGTAGCTAATATACAATTCAACTACTACAATTCTATATGAAAAACTGATTATAATAATATTTCGAGTTCAAACTTTTATACAATATTTTACAAACTTACAATACCGCTTATTTTACATAAAGCATGAAATATAGCACACAATAACTTTGATACAAGATAGTTGTCAAGATAATTCTAGCTAGTACACAAGTCGTTCAGCAAAGGCAATAAAGACACGTCATTCATACGTCCAGAAACAAGTCATGCATTCTGGTTTTACTAGGACTACTTCCCATCCTTGGTCTTGTGGAACATAACCGTTATGGCCGTTGATAAGACAGCGTGTTGTAACGTCGTCAAAGGGACGAGGGTTACGTAATGACCAACAGTCTCGTAATAACCTAAAAACCTCATTTCTTACCCAATTACCGACTCCGTCACTTGTGGGAACGTTTTGTTTAATAGTTATAGCCCGATGTTCTTCTTCTCACTTTGGTGAGAAGCGAACATTACTAACCCGTAAGCATAGCATGCTTCTTTATGTTGCATGTTAGCCGCTTTTTCTAAATCATGAAGTCCTATATTCAGATACATTGAGTCAAAATAATTTCTTAACCCGTTGCGTAAAATAGCATTTGGATTCCCCGCAATATATGCGTCAAAGTAAACACATCGTAACTTATGGGTTTCCCAATGTGATATCCCTCATCTTTCAAACGAATGTCTCTTATAAACCAAGACATTCTTGGAACGTTCTTCGAATGTCTTACAAACTGATTTCGCCGTAAATAGTTGTGCCGAAGAATTCTGACCGACTCTAGACAAGATTTCATCAATCATGTCTCCGGGTAGGTCTCTTAAAATATTGGGTTGTCTATCCATTTTGTGTTTTTATACTATAAAATAGACAAGAGTTAGATTCATAAAAAAAATACTTATTAATACAAGCAATTTTTACATATATCATAAAGCATAAGCACACTATATTACATATATTACACCACATGAATACAACTATCTTATTCTGACTCGCTCGTTTCTTCTTCTTCGGTTTTGGTTCGTTTTACCAAGTTTCTAGGGATATATGATGTTCCCCTAATACGAGTTGTCGTTTTCCACAACGGTTTAGAAAAACCTGGTGGTTTAGAGGTTCCCGGGTCATTGTTACAACTTAAGGGCTTCGGGAGTTGATGATACATATAAAGTTCATCGGGGTTGGAATTAGATTTCTCTATTTTTATGCCCTTTCCCTTATTATTTTCTTTTGCCTTTTTAAATTCAGTTGGGGTAATTTCTATAACATCATCGGAATTCTCGTAAGAATCCGATTCATCGGAGAATTGGTAATCCTCCCAATATTTTGCTTCCTTAGCGGAAACACCATTGACCATAATTAACCTTGGTCGGTTGGTTGGGGATTTTCTTTTACTTAACCGTTTTATTATTTCCCCCACCGGTTCTATTTCCTCCTCCGGTTCCTCCTCTTCCGGTTCTGATTCTTCTTCCGGTTCTGATTCTTCTTCCGGTTCTTCTTCGGGAACTTGTGAATCAGTCCAATATATATTCGACTCTTCGTTATTATTAGGTGAGTCAATAGAATTTGTGCTAGAGGTAGACATCTATCACACAATATCAAACATGTTAAGAGATTAATATATCACATAATATATACATGTTAATAATATATAGTTTCCAACAAAAATGTTAAGCAATCATTTTTAAAGAAAACACGGTCTAAGTCCAGACTCACTAATGCATCCTAACAAACTCGATAAGACACACTAATGCAAATTTTCTGGTTCTCTAAGACCAACGCTCGGATACCAACTGAAATGTCCCGTTCTTATTGATTAAAAACGTTCCATATTAATTGATTTCGTTGCGAGGTTTTGACCTCTATATGAGACGTTTTTCAAAGACTGCATTCATTTTTAAAACAAACCATAACCTTTATTTCATAAATAAAGGTTTAAAAAGCTTTACGTAGATTATCAAATAATGATAATCTAAAATATCCTGTTTACACACGACCATTACATAATGGTTTACAATACAAATATGTTACATCGAAATCAGTTTCTTGAATGCAGTTTTTACACAATATCATACAAACATGGACTCCAAATATTGTCCTTATTTTAGTATGCAACAGCGGAAGCTCTTAGTATTCAACTAAGAATAAACATGCTTTAAACGTCAACAAAAATGTTGGTGAGTTATAGGTTTAACCTATACATATCAAATCGTAATAATAGACCACAAGATTTCATATTTCAATACACATCCCATACATAGAGATAAAAATCATTCATATGGTGAACACCTGGTAATCGACATTAACAAGATGCATATATAAGAATATCCCCATCATTCCGAGACACCCTTCAGATATGATATAAATTTCGAAGTACTAAAGCCTCCGGTACTTTGGATGGGGTTTGTTAGGCCCAATAGATCTATCTTTAGGATTCGCGTCAATTAGAGTGTCTATTCCCTAATTCTTAGATTACCAGACTTAATAAAAATGGGCATATTCGATTTCGATAATTCAACCATAGAATGTAGTTTCACGTACTTGTGTCTATTTTGTAAATCATTTATAAAACCTGCATGTATTCTCATCCCAAAAATATTAGATTTTAAAAGTGGGACTATAACTCACTTTCACAGATTTTTACTTCGTCGGGAAGTAAGACTTGGCCACTGGTTGATTCACGAACCTATAACAATATATACATATATATCAAAGTATGTTCAAAATATATTTACAACACTTTTAATATATTTTGATGTTTTAAGTTTATTAAGTCAGCTGTCCTCGTTAGTAACCTACAACTAGTTGTCCACAGTTAGATGTACAGAAATAAATCGATAAATATTATCTTGAATCAATCCACGACCCAGTGTATACGTATCTCAGTATTGATCACAACTCAAACTATATATATTTTGGAATCAACCTCAACCCTGTATAGCTAACTACAACATTCACATATAGAGTGTCTATGGTTGTTCCGAAATATATATAGATGTGTCGACATGATAGGTTGAAACATTGTATACGTGTCTATGGTATCTCAAGATTACATATTATACAATACAAGTTGATTAAGTTATGGTTGGAATAGATTTGTTACCAATTTTCACGTAGCTAAAATGAGAAACATTATCCAATCTTGTTTACCCATAACTTCTTCATTTTAAATCCATTTTGAGTGAATCAAATTGCTATGGTTTCATATTGAACTCTATTTTATGAATCTAAACAGAAAAAGTATAGGTTTATAGAGGGAAAAATAAGTTACAAGTCATTTTTGTAAAGGTAGTCATTTCAGTCGAAAGAACGACGTCTAGATGACCATTTTAGAAAACATACTTTCACTTTGAGTTTAACCATAATTTTTGGATATAGTTTCATGTTCATAATAAAAATCATTTTCCCAGAATAACAACTTTTAAATCAAAGTTTATCATAGTTTTTAATTAACTAACCCAAAACAGCCCGCGGTGTTACTACGACGGCGTAAATCCGATTTTACGGTGTTTTTTGTGTTTCCAGGTTTTAAATCATTAAGTTAGCATATCATAGAGATATAGAACATGTGCTTAGTTGATTTTAAAAGTCAAGTTAGAAGGATTAACTTTTATTTGCGAACAAGTTTAGAATTAACTAAACTATGTTCTAGTTATTACAAGTTTAAACCTTCGAATAAGATAGCTTTATATGTATGAATCGAATGATGTTATGAACATCATTACTACCTCAAGTTCCTTGGATAAACCTAATGGAAATGAGAAAAATAGTTCTAGCTTCAAAGGATCCTTGGATGGCTTGAAAGTTCTTGAAGCAGAATCATGACACGAAAACAATTTCAAGTAAGATTTCTACTCGAAATAAGATTGTTATAGTTATAGAAATTGAATTAAAGTTTGAATATGATTATTACCTTGTATTAGAAAGATAACCTACTGTAAGTAACAAAGGTTTCTTGATCTTAGATGATTACTTGGAATGGATTTAGAAAACTTGGAAGTAAACTTGCAATCTTGGAAGTATTCTTGATTTTATGAAACTAGAACTTTTGGAATTTATGAAGAACACTTAGAACTTGAAGATAGAACTTGAGAGAGATCAATTAGATGAAGAAAATTGAAGAATGAAAGTGTTTGTAGGTGTTTTTGATCGTTGGTGTATGGATTAGATATAAAGGATATATAATTTTGTTTTCATGTAAATAAGTCATGAATGATTACTCATATTTTTGTAATTTTATGAGATATTTCATGCTAGTTGCCAAATGATGGTTCCCACATGTGTTAGGTGACTCAAATGGGCTGCTAAGAGCTGATCATTGGAGTGTATATACCAATAGTATATACATCTAAAAGCTGTGTATTGTCCAGTATAAATACGCGTTTTTAGCCCTTTTTAGGGTAATCAGTTTTTATTACGAATTTTGGGTGTCACATGAACTAGGTTATGAATTTTATCACTTTATTTCATAGTTTTCAATGGGTTTACATTATTGCAACAATTTTGGTTAGTGTTAATCTTTCAATTACTTTTAGTTACTTTTAATTTAATGAATTCAATTGTTCATCATTTATTCTTTTCTGTTCTTTGCTTTATTATGAGTAGCTAAATTAGTTGTATCTACTTAGATGATTGAACTAAGGTGAATGATTGCTATCCTATGAATTAAACGATTAGATCTCATTATTCTTATATTGTTTGGCTAAGAACGACTGTTATTATGGTTAATCGATTAGTTGAAGTTGCGGATTATTACCTACTCAATGAGAGTTGAATAAGTGGTGATCTTTACTAGGTTATTGAACGTGAATAATCTAGGCCTTTGGTTAATTATACAAGGGAGACCGGTATAATTAAACAACTAGTAATTAAACTGTGAGAAACCTTGATAATTGTGGAATTGTTAAGGAGACCAAAGCAATTCAAGCTAGATTAATATCTTGGTTAATATCTTGGTAATTAGATTAGAGAATTAGGATCAACGAGAGTTGCACTAAGGATTTAGTTGATAATCTATGAGAATCGAGAGATAATTACAGTGTTACCACCATTATAATTGTTTAAAAGTGGACTTAACAGCAATCCTGATCCGAGGGAATTGAGTCTAAGTGGATACCTTTTCCTTATTGATTTAAGTTTAATTTACTTTTCGCAAACGTTATTATTAACAAACAAAAACCCTCATTTTTACTAGAATAATTACAAGTTAAAGTTTCTGATAAAACTGCTCTCTGTGGATGAACCAGTCAACATTACTTATAAATTACTCATGATCGGGATTAGTTGCTGATGTTATGCGAGGCGTATACAAAATAGTTATATTTTCACTACAAAATACTATTAAATACGATACAATTTTATACAAGTTATTTATTTATTTATAGAGTGGATATACCTAAACCTTGCTACAACACTTATAGGCAGTGTACCTAATCGTACAGTAGTGTAGTTTTTTGTAAGTCCGGTTCGTTCCACAGGGATCTTAGCCAAGTTTAACGATATATTTTTTAAAAACTATATTTGTAAAAATATAAATATATATATATAAGTAGTATTATTATTATAAAAATGGAGTTTTTACCGTTTAATGACCGGTTTGTCGATTTTAAAACTTTAGTTGCAGTTAAAACCTAATGTAAAATATTAAAAATATAAAAGACTTAATTTAAAGCGTAAAGTAAATGACAATAATTAAAGTGCGATAAATAAAATGACAATAAATAAAAGTGCGATAATTAAAAAGTACGATAATTAAAATGACAATAAATTAAAGTGCGATAATTAAAAAGTACGATAATTAAAATGACAATAAATTAAAGTGCGATAATTAAAAATGCAATTAAATATGAAATAAAGGAATTATGCTTATTTAAACTTTCGTAATCATGATGTTTGACGTGTTGATTTTAGTTTGTTATCATGGGTTAATTGTCCTTTGTCCTGGATTATTCAATATGTCCGTCTGGTTTTTGTCCATAACAGTCCATCAGTCATAAATATAAAGTGCGAGTGTCCTCGTCAAATATTCCAACTAATTGGGGACTTAAACTATAATTACACCAAGTGTCCTTGTATATAATTCACCCCTGTTTTAATAAGTCCATTGACTATTAATCCATTCCCGTGTCCGGTTAAATGAACGATTATTAGTACTTATAAATATCTCACCCATCGTGTCCGATCGAGTGTATATGGTTATTTATAGGTACGTCCAATAGTAAATCTTTATATTAAATTAACAAACTATCATTTAATTAAACAAATATAAAGCCCATTAATAGCCCATAGTCTAATTTTCACAAGTGTCATTCTTTTGTCCAAACCCCAATTATGGTACAAAGCTCAATTACCCAATTTTAATATTTAGCCCAACATCATGATTACTTCGGCTTAAATAAACATAATAATAACTTAGCTACGAGACATTAATTTAAAAAGGTTGAACATAACTTACAATGATTAATAATAGCGTAGCATTACACGGACAGAATTTCGACTTACACCCTTACAACATTCGCTAACATACCCTTATTATTTAAAATTAAAATTAAAATTAAAATTATAATATATATATATATATATATATATATATATATATATATATATATATATATATATACGTGTGAGATGAAGAGAAGAAAAAGATGTTAAATTCGTCGACCAAACTCTGCAATTTATAGGACCTGAGCTGAAAAAGTATGCCATGCGATCGCATGGGATTATAACTGCCAGGCCATGCGATCGCATGGCCCCCTAGGATAGCTCACATATGTTTGTTTGCTAGTTTGCCGACGGTTTATATATATAATATAATATATATATAATTTTAAGAATTAATTATATATTATATTATATTCATGTGCATAGTTGACTTGTAATTTTTAGTCCATTGCGTCGAGCGTTGAGAGTTGACTTTGGTCCCGGTTCCGGATTTTCGAACGTCCTTGCGTACAATTTAATATCTTGTACTTTATGTTTTGCGGCTCGTATTCTTGTAACTTTTAGACGTTTCTCATCAATAATTTGAACCACTTTGATTGTACTTTGTACTTTTGAGCTTTTTGGTCGTTTGCGTCTTCAATTCGTCGAATCTGTCTTTTGTCTTCACCTTTTATTATTTAAACGAATATCACTTGTAAATAGAACAATTGCAACTAAAAGCTTGTCTTTCTTGAGGGATAATGCTATGAAATATATGTTCGTTTTTAGCATTATCAGTTGCCTGTATTGTGTGATAATTATTGGGTAATATTTGCTAGTTATTTTTAGAGTATAAAATTACACATCAAGAGTAAAACAAGTACTCGAAGCCCCAGTGTTACCCAGAATCATCATACTAATATTGGAGACAACGTCGCATAATCATCTCCACAACTCCACTAGTCGACTAACTCCCACTAGCTCGACAACTTCCGTCGGTTACCAACCTGATAATGCTAAAAACGAACATATATTTCATAGCATTATTCCTCAAGAAAGACAAGCTTTTAGTTGCAATTGTTCTATTTACAAGTGATATTCGTTTAAATAATAAAAGGTGAAGACAAAAGACAGATTCGACGAATTGAAGACGCAAACGACCAAAAAGCTCAAAAGTACAAAAGACAATCAAAGAGGTTCCAATTATTGATAAGAAACGTCTCGAAATTACAAGAGTACAAGATTCAAAACACAAAATACAAAATATAAAATTGTACGCAAGGACGTTCGAAAATCCGGAACCGGGACCAGAGTCAACTCTTAACGCTCGACGCAACGGACTAAAAATTACAAGTTAACTATGAATATAAATATAATATAATATATAATTAATTATATATATATTATATATATATATATTATAAAACCGTCGGCAGAGAAACTCCAAGGGTGTGAGCTGTAAATACATTCTCCGCGACTCGCGGAGTTTGAAGAGCATTTTGCCGCGAGTCGCGGAGCCCCAAATTTCAACTCTGGCTATAAAGCAAACCGAATTCTGATCAAAATTTCATATTCTATTTCTCTCATCTCTCTATCTATACGATATATATATATATATTTTATATTTTAATTTTAATTATAATTCTAATAATAAGGGTATGTTAGCGAATGTTGTAAGGGTGTAAGTCGAAATTCTGTCCGTGTAACGCTACGCTATTTTTAATCATTGTAAGTTATGTTCAACCTTTTAATATTAATGTCTCGTAGCTAAGTTATTATTATGCTTATTTAAAACGAAGTAATCATGATGTTGGGCTAATTACTAAAATTGGGTAATTGGGCTTTGTACCATAATTGGGGTTTGGATAACAGAACGACACTTGTGGAAATTAGACTATGGGCTATTAATGGGCTTTATATTTGTTTAACTAAATGAAAGTTTGTTAATGTTAATATAAAGATTTACAATTGGGCGTCCCTATAAATTACCATATACACTCAATCGGACACGATGGGCGGAGTATTTATATGTACGAATAATCGTTCATTTAACCGGACACGGGAATGGATTAATAGCCACTAGAATAATTAAAACAGGGGTGAAATTACATTCAAGGGTAATTGGTGTAATTGTTAACAAAGTAGTAAAACCTTGGTTTACACGCAGTCGATAACCTGGTGTATTCATTAAACAAAGTATTAAAACCTTGTTACAATTCGAATCCCCAATTAGTTGGAATATTTAACTTCGGGTATAAGAATAATTTGATGAGGACACTCGCACTTTATATTTATGACTGATGGACTGTTATGGACAAAAACCAGACGGACATATTAAATAATCCAGGACAAAGGACAATTAACCCATGGGCATAAAACTAAAATCAACACGTCAAACACCATGATTATGGAAGTTTAAATAAGCATAATTCTTTTATTTCATATTTAATTTCCTTTATTTTATATTTAATTGCACTTCTAATTATCGCACTTTTATTTATTGTTATTTAATCGCACTTTTAATTATCGTACTTTTTAATTATCGCAAGTTTATTTTATCGCACTTTTATTATTCGCAATTTCATTATCGTTATTTACTTTACGCTTTAATTTAAGTCTTGTATTTATTTTATATTTTACATTAGGTTTTAACTGCGACTAAAGTCTTAAAATCGACAAACCGGTCATTAAACGGTAAAAACCCCCCTTTTATAATAATAATATTACTTATATATATATTTGTATTTTTAAAAGTAAACTAATATAGCGTTGAGCTTTGTTTAAAGATTTCCCTGTGGAACGAACCGGACTTACTAAAAACTACACTACTGTACGATTAGGTACACTGCCTATAAGTGTTGTAGCAAGGTTTAAGTATATCCATTCTATAAATAAATAAATATCTTGTGTAAAATTGTATCGTATTTAATAGTATTTTCCTAGTAAAATATAAACTATTTTATATACACCTCGCAAAACATCAAGTATTTTTGGCGCCGCTGCCGGGGAACTTACTCTTAAACGCCGGAAGCGCAACGCTAATATAAAAAAAAAAAAAAAAAAGATTTTTAGTTAACTTTTATTAAAATTCGTTTTTATTAAAAATACGTGTTAATTATTCAAAAATATAAAAAGAAAAACAAAAATATAAGTATTTTTTTAAAATATTTAAGTTTTATAAGTTTCTTTATTTTTATTTTAGTTTATAAAAATATAAGTTTAATTTTAATATCTTTTATTTATATAAAAATTAAAAACAGAAAATAAAATAAATAAATAAATAAAGAAAAACGCGTTGAAGATAAAACCTGTCAGCTGAAATTCTAAACCCCGCGACTCGCGGGGTTTGATGCAATAAATGCCGCGACTCGCGGAGTAACTCTGACACGCGACAGAAACCCTAAACTGCATTAATTACGGGTTTTAATTAATTATTATTATTATTTAAACCTAATTGTGTATTATTATTATTATTAGTTTTATTTTTACTTTTACTTTTTATTTAATTTATGTATTTAGTATTAATTAGTTTAATTAATTTGTAAAATTAATAGTTTTATTAAATAAATAATATAAAAATAATATTTTTATAAAAATTGTAATTTTTACAACTTTTTGTATATTTTTATATTTTGTCCCTTTTTAATCGTTGTAGCGTAATATTTGTATTTTTTTAGCTCATATTTAATTTTAAACTTAGTTTTTGCTATAGTCATTTTTACTCCTAGATTTTTAGGCTTTGTCGTAGAATTCCTTAAGTGCTTTTTCTTTAGACTAAGATTTAGGTGCTTTAGAATTTTGCGACGCCTTTTTAAGTTTTAGTTTCTTTTTAAGTTATTTCCATTTGGGATTTAGTTTTTCCTTGTAAGCTTTAATATTTTTAGACCTTTTACTATGTATCAATTATCATTCCAATTAGTAATTTCAATTTGCGATTATAATTTTAAGTTAGTTGTAGTAATAAGGTTAGGTTAGTTAAGTATTTTTAAGTTTTTATAAGTTTCTTTTATTTTTCCGTCACCTTTTATTTTTCAACCATTTTTTTCTTTTTCGACCTTTTGCGAAGAACTCTTTTTCTCTCTTATTTCTCGCTATTCTAGTTTTTAGGACTTAGAATTTTTTCTACTTCTTATCTAAATTTCTTAAAATTACGAAAATTTATTTTGAGTGGTTAAATTAATAGACATCAAAATTTTCTGGTTCGTAGTAATAGTTGGATTTGTACGTGGACCGGGTTATTGGAGCCAAACAGTCCTCAATTATATTGAGACCAAACGAATCCTGCCCCTCTGCTGCATCTTTTGGCTATTCGAAACGTGGGCAAAATCAGAAAAGTCTATTGATTGGATAACTTATTATAATTTTTCTTTCCTTTTAAAAACTAATAGGATATTCAGTGAATGCACCGAGCAAGACGTTCATCACCTTTTGTACGTTCACCACCTGTAACTAGATCAAGACATTTAGCAAATATAACCGCCGTTGATTTTTCTTTAGAATCGTCATCCAGTCGACCAAGTACTTCAGTTCAAATTTCCGATAATCCATTTTTTGAACCCGACCTCACAATTGAGAATCCGGAGAATATTCAGGAACGGTTCGTAGATCCTGAACCACTAAACTTTCCTCCGGAGCCACCAATCATTCAAACAGAGATTGTTGAGGAACGAACCATTAAATCAGAATCATCTAGTGATACCGATTCAACAAATTCAATTATGGAGAATCTGGAACCTTTAAGTATGGAAGACCGAATGAGAGCTAAACGCACTGGCCAAGGTCACGCAATTACTCATCCAGACATTAATGCGCCAGATTATGAAATCAAAGGACAAATTCTACACATGGTGACTAATCAATGCCAATTTAGTGGTGCGCCGAAGGAAGATCCAAATGAACATCTACGTACCTTTAATAGGATCTGCACACTATTTAAAATCCGAGAAGTGGAGGATGAACAGATATATCTCATGTTATTTCCCTGGACTTTAAAGGGAGAAGCCAAAGATTGGTTGGAATCGTTACCTGAAGGGGCGATCGATACATGGGACGTTTTAGTTGACAAATTTCTTAAACAATTCTTTCCTGCATCTAAAGCCGTAAGACTTCAAGCAGAAATTGTTACGTTCACACAGAAGCCAAATGAAACTCTATATGAGGCGTGGACAAGATATGGAAAGTTGTTAAGAGGATGTCCGCAACATGGTTTAGACACCTGTCAAATAGTACAAATATTCTACCAAGGATGCGACATCACTACAAGAAAAGACATAGATATAGCAGCTGGTGGTTCTATTATGAAGAAAACCGAAACTGATGCTTACAAAATTATTGATAATACTGCTTCCCACTCACATGAGTGGCACCAAGAAAAAGATATCATTAGATCATCTAAAGCAGCTAGAGCCGATTCTAGCCATGACTTAGATTCCATTTCCGCAAAGATAGATGCTGTGGAACGACGAATGGAAAAGATGACTAAAGATATTCACTCAATACGAATTAGTTGTGAGCAGTGTGGAGGACCACATTTGACAAAAGATTGTCTCAGTATTGAATTAACAATGGAACAAAGAGAGAATATTTCATACATAAACCAAAGGCCTGGAAATAATTATCAGAATAATTATCAACCGCCAAGACCGATTTACAATCAAAACCAAAATTATAACCGAAATATTCCATACAACAACCAACAAGGTCCTAGCAATCAACAAGTATCCAATAATAATTACAATCAGCAAAGACCAAATTTTCAAAACAAACCACCACAACAAACCGATGATAAAAAGCCGAATTTAGAAGATATGATGACGAAGCTAGTTGAAACTCAAACACAGTTTTTCACATCTCAGAAACAAACCAATGAACAAAATGCTCAAGCATTTAGAAACCAACAAGCTTCTATTCAAAATCTGGAACAAGAAGTGAGTAACCTAGCAAGGTTAATAGGTGAAAGAAAACCAGGAAGTCTACCTAGCGATACAAATGCTAACCCCCGGAATGAAACAGCTAAAGCCATTACCACAAGAAGTGGTACAACACTTAAACCACCTGAAATACCTGTAACTTCTGATGAAACTATTCCTACTCCACAAGAACCACAACCTGATCAAGATAAGGAAAAAGAACCGGTAGTTGAAAAGGTTAATGAAGATAACACAGTTAAGGATAAACCTTATGTTAAACCATACCAACCACCACTTCCTTACCCGAGTAAAATGAAGAAAGAAAAACTTGAAGCCGAGCAATCCAAATTCTTGGATATGTTTAAACAGATAAATGTAAATCTTCCTTTCATTGATGTGATTTCAGGAATGCCAAGATATGCTAAATTCTTGAAAGATCTAATCACGAATAGAAAGAAAATGGAAGAACTCTCGGCTGTCACTATGAATGCAAATTGTTCAGCAGTGCTGTTGAATAAGATACCAGAAAAACTATCTGATCCAGGAAGTTTCACAATTCCATGTTTTCTGGGTAGTCTTAGTTCAATAGAAGCATTGGCAGACTTAGGTGCTAGTATAAATCTAATGCCGTATTCACTATACACTAAACTAGACCTTGGAGAATTGAAACCAACCAGAATAAGCATACAACTAGCCGATAGATCAATAAAATATCCTAGAGGGATAATGGAGAACATGCTAGTTAAAGTTGGTACTTTAGTATTTCCAGTAGATTTTGTTGTTTTGGACATGGAAGAAGATTCTCAAGTTCCTCTCATATTAGGAAGACCATTCTTAAACACGGCTAAAGCAATGATAGACGTGTTCGGTAAGAAACTGACCCTAAGTATAGAGGATGAGAGTGTTACCTTTTCAGTTGATAGAGCAATGCAACAACCACAATCTGCAGATGATACATGTTATTATATTCAAACTATAGATGCACATGCAGAATTATTAGAAGAATTTCCAGAATTATAAGGGACAGGAGAATGTTCTTTAGGAGAAGGTAATGAACCAATTGATGAAGCTCAAATGCTAAAAGAAGAAGACAGATATCGATATAAATCATCGATAGAAGAACCTCCGAAATTAGAATTAAAGCCACTTCCAAACCATTTGGAATACGCTTATTTACATGGTGAATCTAAATTACCTGTAATAATATCGTCTTCTCTTACTGAAAATGAGAAATCACAACTCATTTCTGTGTTGAAAGCTCATAAACCAGCCATTGCATGGAAGATTCATGATATTAAAGGAATAAGTCCTTCGTATTGCACACATAAAATCCTTATGGAAGAAGGTCATAAAACGTATGTGCAACGCCAACGAAGACTAAATCCTAATATGCAAGATGTAGTTAAGAAAGAGATTATTAAACTGCTAGATGCAGGTTTGATATATCCAATTTCTGATAGTCCATGGGTAAGCCCAGTTCAATGCGTGCCTAAGAAGGGTGGTATGACTGTCATTACAAATGAGAAAAATGAGCTTATTCCTACTAGGACTGTAACAGGATGGCGTGTATGTATTGATTATAGAAAATTAAATGACGCCACCAGAAAAGATCACTTTCCCTTACCTTTCATAGATCAAATGTTGGAAAGATTAGCCGGAAATAGTTACTATTGTTTTCTAGATGGATTTTCCGGATATTTTCAAATTCCAATAGCACCCGAGGACCAAGAGAAAACCACATTCACGTGCCCTTATGGTACTTTTGCTTACAAAAGAATGCCATTTGGACTTTGTAACGCCCCTGCAACCTTTCAAAGGTGTATGATGGCGATTTTTCATGACATGATAGAAGAATGCATGGAAGTATTCATGGATGACTTTTCAGTCTTCGGTGATACATTTAAATCATGTCTAGTTAATCTGGAACGAATGCTAATTAGATGCGAAAAATCAAATCTAGTACTTAATTGGGAGAAATGCCATTTCATGGTTAAAGAAGGCATCATTCTTGGACATAAAATTTCAAAAGAAGGGATTGAAGTGGATAGAGCTAAAGTAGATGTAATTGCTAAACTTCCACATCCCACCAATGTTAGAGGAGTTAGGAGTTTTCTAGGGCATGCCGGTTTTTACCGACGTTTTATAAAAGATTTTTCTAAAATTGCCACTCCTATGAATAAACTCCTAGAAAAGGATGCGCCATTCATCTTTTCAGATGAGTGTATCAAATCTTTTAATATTCTTAAAGAAAAACTCACTAATGCACCAATCATGATAACACCAAATTGGAATCTACCATTTGAACTAATGTGCGATGCAAGTGATTTTGCAATGGGAGCCGTTTTAGGACAAAGGATTGAAAAACGATTTCAACCTATATATTATGCTAGTAAGACATTACAAGGAGCACAAACAAACTATACAACTACTGAAAAAGAACTCCTTGCTATTGTCTTTGCTTTTGACAAATTTCGATCATATCTCGTTCTAGCAAAAACGGTGGTCTATACCGACCATTCTGCTCTTAGATACCTATTTTCAAAACAAGATGCTAAACCAAGATTAATCCGTTGGATCTTACTCTTACAAGAGTTTGATATTGAAATCCGAGATAAAAGAGGAGCAGAAAATCTCGCCGCTGATCATCTTTCTCGTCTTGAAAATCCCGAATTAGAAGTCCTGAATGAATCGGCCATACAAGACAACTTTCCTGATGAATATCTATTGAAGATAGATTATAAAGAAATCCCATGGTTTGCAGACTATGCAAACTACTTAGTTTGTGGATTCCTTGAAAAAGGATTATCGTACCAAAGACGAAAGAAATTCTTCAGTGATATAAAACACTATTTCTGGGAAGATCCACATCTGTTTAAAAGTTGTCCCGATGGAATAATACGCCGATGTGTATTTGGAGATGAAGCTAGTAAAATTTTAAACCATTGTCACACAGGACCAACAGGAGGGCATTATGGGCCTCAACTAACAGCAAGAAAAGTTTATGAAGCTGGATTCTATTGGCCTACAATTTACAAAGACGCACACCTTCTTTGCAAATCCTGTGATGCATGTCAAAGGGCCGGAAAAATAAGTCAACGTGATGAAATGCCACAAAATGTCATCCAAGTATGTGAAGTATTTGACATTTGGGGTATTGACTTTATGGGTCCATTTCCAAAATCTCATAATAATCTATATATACTCGTAGCCATTGATTATGTATCTAAATGGGCGGAAGCACAAGCTCTCCCAACTAACGATGCACGAGTTGTAGTCAACTTTTTAAAACGTCTTTTTGCAAGGTTTGGAACACCGAAAGCTTTAATAAGTGATCGGGGTACTCATTTCTGTAATAATCAACTTGAGAAAGTTCTTAAAAGATATGGAGTAACTCATAAAATCTCCACCGCATATCATCCACAAACAAGTGGACAAGTTGAAAATACCAACCGAGCTTTAAAACGTATTCTAGAGAAAACCGTAGGATCAAATCCGAAGGAATGGTCCATTAAATTGGAGGATGCACTCTGGGCTTTTAGAACAGCCTACAAAACTCCAATTGGAACCACACCTTTTAGACTTGTTTATGGAAAAGCATGTCATCTTCCAGTAGAAATTGAACACAAAGCATTTTGGGCTTTGAAGACATGTAATCTTGATTTACATGAAGCCGGACGTCTACGATTAAGTCAACTAAACGAATTAGAAGAATTAAGACATGAAGCATACGAAAATTCGTTAATCTATAAAGAAAGAACGAAGAAATGGCATGATAAAAGAATCAGAAGTTCAAAGGAATTTAAAGAAGGAGACAGAGTTCTTCTTTTCAATTCACGATTCAAGCTATTTCCTGGAAAATTGAAATCAAGATGGTCTGGACCATTCATAATCAAAAGAGTTTTCCCATACGGAACGATAGAATTAATAAATTCAAATGGGATTGAATTTAAAGTTAATGGTCACAGAGTTAAACATTACATACATGGTCCGATGGAAGTCGACAACGAAGTTAATCACAATTTCGACACCGCAGCTAACTAAGTGTGGGGAGAATCAAGTCTTTAAAGGATAATATGTATTTCTGTTAGAGTTAGATTGTCTGTTTTCGTGTAGTTCTCGAAAATGGAACACGTATGGTCTTTCCCTAGCAGACCCTAAAGAACTAGTCTTCTCCCCCCATTCTGAATTTTTATATTTTTAGGTTTCTACGAAATGAAGACAGCCTGTGAACTAAACCATGGTCTAATGCTACACGCTTTGATCACTAAACGTAATAATGACATACTACCGAGCGAATTAGTATCAGTAATCAGAGAAAGAATGGACGGAGTTAGAAAAGAATCCAGATGCGAAGATAATAAGTTACAATTTGGTAAAGGAAAATCAAAATCCGCAGCGAAAAGAAGAGCACGACACCTAGAACGATGTCACAAATGCGGAAAATGGTCACATGGAGGTAAATGTTCAAATAATCAAACCTATTCAAATACCGAATTTGTTACTTTATGCAGAGACGGACCGTTCATATGTTTAGAAGAAAAGACACTGAATGCTCGGGGTTACGCCTATGCAGCCATGGAAAACCAATTAAACCGACTATCTTATGAATGGAATAGATCATATAACTAAGAAATCTATTTCACAGGTATGTCTGTAAGTTTTTATTTTTATTTTTATTTTTAACCTTTTGATAATAAACGCTAATTTATTCGCTAAAAAGTATTAAATTGGTATTGAATAAAATTAGGTTTGGCGACCGAAATTATTGATATCATTCAAAAATTTATTACATCACTGCGAAATTTAACGTTTATTCTTAAGGTATAAATATCTTTAATCAATCAACCCAAAATATTTCAAAAATTCGTCATGAGTTAAATTAGGTCTTGGAACCGAAATTACTTTACCGAAAAGAGGGGCGCATATTTTTGATAATATTTGATTGATTAAAGTGGGATAAAAAGACAAAAAGATTTTTAATTTTATTTTTACCATGTTTTTAAAATTAATATTTAAATCTTAAATTAATATTGTAAACTTTGTAAAAACAATATATTTAAAATTGTAAATATTTGAAAAATTAATATAAGTTTGATATGAATTTATAAATTTTTAAATTAAGTTTGGTATGAATTTTTAATTTTTAAAATATTAATTTTTAATTTTATGCATTTCAAATTTTAAGTTTGGTGTGAATTTTTAATATTAATTTTGAATTTTATATTTAAGTTGTGTGAATTTAAAAACAAAAATTTACTTTATCTCATTAAGTTAAGAATATGATTTTTAAAATTCGTCGTAAGTTGAAGACTAGGTCTTTGAACCGAAATTGCTTTACCCGAGGGAGGGACGAGAACTTTTATTATCATTATTTTAAATCTTATTGATTTAAAGTATGCCAAAAACATTAAAAAAAAAAAAAAAACCCAAAAATCTTAGCTTTTAAAACAATCGCTACAAAAAGACAAATTTTAAAATTTTGTCGAAGGACGGACTAGGACATCGATCCGAAACGACCTCGTCCTAAATAACAAGGGAAACAAAATTTTAAAATTAAGTACTTAATTATTTCAAAAGTTAATGATTATAAAAAAAAAAAAAAAAAAAAACAAACAAACTCCGCGACTCGCGGAGTTTGAAGTACAAAACCTCCGCGACTCGCGGAGGGACCGAAAATCAGAAAAAAAATATAAAGAGCTGAACGATCAGTGCACTCCAAAACCCAAAACACAGAAAAAATACTGCGAAAAACACCCCGAAAAACCCGAGAAAAAACCCCAAAAATCCCAATTTTTAACCGTTAATCACCAAATCTTTTGCTAAAATCATGTTGAGAAGGATGCTATCTAAGAATTACTCAAGAAAAACGGTAAATTTCTACACCTAAACACCATTTAATCCGAAATTTGGTGTTCTTGAGCTATTTTTTCCCCAATTTGATTTTGATGCTTTTTAGTGTAATTAAGCTTAAATTGTTTATGTATTATGCTTGTATAACCTAGATTGATGCTGTTTAACATGATTAGAAGCCTTAAACTTCAAATTTTGAGTAATCTAGGGTTTGTGTTCTTGAGCAAATTTGGGGCTTTTTGATATAAACAGGTTATGGCCGATTTTTGTCATGAATTGTTGCTAAATTGAGTAGTGTAACATGTCTAGGTAGTTAAATGATCCAAACTTTGAGCCTAAACATGATTTTGAGAATTAAAGTGGACTTTTTCAAGTCTAAAATTCATGAACTTGATTTTTGAAAGATAATGCCATTTGAGACTTGTTTAATTGCTAGTAATGATTATTTTGACATGTTATTTGAGTTGAATGCTTATGAACTTGGCGAAAATTTTCGTATATGCTTATTTGAAAAAGTGTAGATTTGATAAAAATGTGAAAATAAGCTTAAGTTTGATATAAATTGATAATGTCATTATAATTATTTTGATTGATGATTTTGCTGACACTAATGCATATTTGGATGCACAAAATTTGTGTTTGATGTGTTTTGCAGAATGAAAGGGGTGAATCTTCATCCCAAGCCCGCAATGCTCCTGCTGAGAATTTGGAACAATAGGAGGTGGATAACTACTACAAGCAGGATGTACCTCATCCAGTCATGACCTTTTCCGATATGCATTTGGAAGAGTTGCACCCGAACCTGAGATTTGACAGACTTTGGATAGATTATCCAAAATATCAACGGGGTTTGCATACTCTTCACTCTAAGGTTGTTGAGGTACCGAGGGTCATAGAATGGGGACCCTTAGAAGCTGTAGAATTGGCCGGGCCAATTAGGGAATTACTTGTACAGAGGTATGGTAATTCTTCTTTTAATGACTGGATATGTTTATTCACCATACGTAGACCTGTATATAAAGTATGGTGTGAAGAATTGTTATGTAGTATAGAGTTAAATGATCGGGTAGCTAGTTTAACCGATCGTTCTTTTATTAGATTTTTGTTAGGCGGTTCGATGCGCCACATGTCTTTACTGGACATGGCTCAGGCTTTACGTATATATACGCCTGAGGAGTTAGCATCTGCCGATTGTAGAGGATTGATACTAAACGGTAGAAAGATAGATGAGAATTTTGATACACACGGTGTGTGGAGTCAAATGACAAGCCATCACCGTTTCAAAGGGGGAAACTACTCTTATTTGGATATAGATAGAGCCGAATTAAGAGTGATACATAGGTTTTTAGCTAATTCGATTACACAAAGGGGTAAGAACAAAGAAAAAGTAAATGAACAAGATTTGTTTTACCATATGTGTATTCGAGACCCACAGAGCGCTGTAAGTATACCATATTGTGTGGGTTATTATTTATCAGCTATGGTTCGGGGGATGCGACCACATAGCATAATAGGAGGTGGTATTTTTATTACTTTGATTGGTGAATATCTCGGTGTGGATATAAGTCGGGGGGGATTATTACTAGAAGAGCCGGAACCCCGCGACACTATAGGTTTAAATGTATACCATGGTGCGAAAGTTTTGAAGAGGCGAAATAACGCCGCAGTATGATACCATGGTAGACATCCACAGGTAGAGAGAAACCAGCAACAAGGTAATGTAGGAGGGGGGAATGAGATGCAAGAAATGCATAGGTTTATAGCTTCTCAGGAATACGAAAATGCTAGACAGAGAGCATTTGAAGATTGGCAAGTTCATCAGAACCAGATCATAGCTCATTGCCAACATATAGGTAGAAACTATATTCCTACACCGAAACCCATCTTCCCTCCTTGGTCTATAGAGATGCAGCCACCATATCCTACGTATGACCCTGCCGAAGCATTCTATAGCACTTATGGTTATGCCTGGAACCCCTATTGGTACCAATATCATCCTTAGTTTACTTATTATTTTTTTTTATTTTGTAATTTGTAATTATTGATACATTTAATATTTTTGTTAATATTGTAATCATTTTTATAATTATCTAACTTTTATTCTTAGATTTTAATAATTTTTGAATGTGGGGTAATATACCAAACTTCAAAAATATGTATATATGTTTGCAGTTTATCTTATGTACACAACAGGGTAAAACAACGCATTTTCAAAGACTGGCATTAAGTTCAGCAAAAGCAACTAATTTTGACGACAAGATGCAAAATATATGTGAAATAACAACAAGACGGAATGAACAAATGATGTGCACCATTTATCATTCAGCAAACAAACGCCAATATATTTGGAAACTTTGGTAAAAATTTAATCATTTTCACACAAATCACCCTCAATAATTTAAATTGTTACTGATTTCTTGCAAATGAGGGCATTGCAAGATCTTAAGTGTGGGAAGGGATTAAATTCTTTCGGATTTTAAAATTTTTATATTAAACACTTGGTTACCATTAAAAATACTAGTAAAGCAGTAGTTGTATTAGAATCTAGTGCTCTCTGATAAAAAAGAACAGCCCTAGTCTTATATACTGACTACCCAATTCTAGTAAAATTTTTCAAAATTTTCAATTAAATGAATTCAAAATCATGTTTATACATATTTATGAACGATAAAACTAGGTTTTAACACCGAAATTATTGTTACCTCGGAAAGGACATAAATTGAGAAACAAACTAAAATGTTAAAATTCATTTAAAATGGAATAGAGGACGATAAAAAGGAAAATAAAAGCCAAGTGTGGGAAAATTTACCAAGTTATTTTAAACATATGTCACATATATCTGTAACAAATAACTGAAAATACTTTTGCTTTGGACTAAACTAAACTGTTTTACCCGATGAAAGAAAAGAAGAGATGGATCTACACGATGAATCAATTCCATCATTAAAAGGAAGTAAAGTCTTCCGAAAAAGACACGCGCTTCTTGATTTAGGTCATGAAGTTGTCATCCAGACCAGCTGTAGGTTGACGAAAAATCTAGAAAAGTCATCACTAAAATCAGCAGGAAATCCACGGACCTCAGCATTAAACAGGGTCGCCAAGTGGTCAGATTTATCCTAACCATGAGAAGGATTTATCTCGTACAATGGGGGGGCACCATGCAAATTAGCTGGATAAGACTAATGAATCAGATCCCCAGAAAGGATAATCTCCTTAAAGATTAAAAATCAGCTTTTAAGACTGATATTACTCAATCCTAGAGATTGACCTTAAAGATTGAGAATTACAAACTCATGGAATTCGATGATATCTAAACTCGAACTTAAACGAGAAAATATTTTGATCAAAATTACAAACCGATTTGTTTTCTGAAAACCCTATTTTCAATGCGTTCATTACCATTGAACGTAAAATCCTAGGAATTCACCTGGAATTCATTAGGTCACCTGAACTAAATCGGGTGTCAACCGTAAGAACGGTGGTTGCATAGTGGTCAAAGACAGGACCTTGTGCCAGACCGAAAAATTATAAGGGTGAGCTTTACTATTGCTCCTACCAAGGATAGTAATTGCGTCCGACACGTTATAGACCATAATCAAAAGCATGTCACGGGACATTGCCTTAACAGTTGCTTGTTCAACGCTTTCCTTTACAACCGGACGGTAGTTTGCCGAAAGGTAATATACAGAACAAGTAAACTGGACGTGTTGCTTTCCTAATACAAGGTTAGCAAGTGGGTGACACAAAACCGCAAGTTTTGAGCTAAAATTTTCAAATCTGAAACCCACCAAACCCACAAAAATATTTTGCAAACACCGGTAAAGGGTTATCCCGGAAAACTTATCTAGGGTAAAAACTAGATTTAATTTTCAAAAGATCAAATGTTTTCATAAAGATCCAATTTCCTTAATGGATCTAAATTTTTATAGTCATGTGGGACTGTAAACCATATCATTACTACCATTGTTTATACCGCCGTATAGAAATCACTGATGTACAAAGTGTGAAGAATAAAGAAGTGATTCTAGTGTTTCAAGACGATATTGCTTGAGGACAAGCAACGCTCAAGTGTGGGAATATTTGATAATGCTAAAAACGAACATATATTTCATAGCATTATTCCTCAAGAAAGACAAGCTTTTAGTTGCAATTGTTCTATTTACAAGTGATATTCGTTTAAATAATAAAAGGTGAAGACAAAAGACAGATTCGACGAATTGAAGACGCAAACGACCAAAAAGCTCAAAAGTACAAAAGACAATCAAAGAGGTTCCAATTATTGATAAGAAACGTCTCGAAATTACAAGAGTACAAGATTCAAAACACAAAATACAAAATATAAAATTGTACGCAAGGACGTTCGAAAATCCGGAACCGGGACCAGAGTCAACTCTTAACGCTCGACGTAACGGACTAAAAATTACAAGTTAACTATGAATATAAATATAATATAATATATAATTAATTATATTAATTATATATATTATATATATATATTATAAAACCGTCGGCAGAGAAACTCCAAGGGTGTGAGCTGTAAATACATTCTCCGCGACTCGCGGAGTTTGAAGAGCATTTTGCCGCGAGTCGCGGAGCCCCAAATTTCAACTCTGGCTATAAAGCAAACCGAATTCTGATCAAAATTTCATATTCTATTTCTCTCATCTCTCTATCTATACGATATATATATATATATATATATAATTTATATTTTAATTTTAATTATAATTCTAATAATAAGGGTATGTTAGCGAATGTTGTAAGGGTGTAAGTCGAAATTCTGTCCGTGTAACGCTACGCTATTTTTAATCATTGTAAGTTATGTTCAACCTTTTTATATTAATGTCTCGTAGCTAAGTTATTATTATGCTTATTTAAAACGAAGTAATCATGATGTTGGGCTAATTACTAAAATTGGGTAATTGGGCTTTGTACCATAATTGGGGTTTGGATAACAGAACGACACTTGTGGAAATTAGACTATGGGCTATTAATGGGCTTTATATTTGTTTAACTAAATGAAAGTTTGTTAATGTTAATATAAAGATTTACAATTGGGCGTCCCTATAAATTACCATATACACTCGATCGGACACGATGGGCGGAGTATTTATATGTACGAATAATCGTTCATTTAACCGGACACGGGAATGGATTAATAGCCACTAGAATAATTAAAACAGGGGTGAAATTACATTCAAGGGTAATTGGTGTAATTGTTAACAAAGTAGTAAAACCTTGGTTTACACGCAGTCGATAACCTGGTGTATTCATTAAACAAAGTATTAAAACCTTGTTACAATTCGAATCCCCAATTAGTTGGAATATTTAACTTCGGGTATAAGAATAATTTGATGAGGACACTCGCACTTTATATTTATGACTGATGGACTGTTATGGACAAAAACCAGACGGACATATTAAATAATCCAGGACAAAGGACAATTAACCCATGGGCATAAAACTAAAATCAACACGTCAAACACCATGATTACGGAAGTTTAAATAAGCATAATTCTTTTATTTCATATTTAATTTCCTTTATTTTATATTTAATTGCACTTCTAATTATCGCACTTTTATTTATTGTTATTTAATCGCACTTTTAATTATCGTACTTTTTAATTATCGCAAGTTTATTTTATCGCACTTTTATTATTCGCAATTTCATTATCGTTATTTACTTTACGCTTTAATTTAAGTCTTGTATTTATTTTATATTTTACATTAGGTTTTAACTGCGACTAAAGTCTTAAAATCGACAAACCGGTCATTAAACGGTAAAAACCCCCCTTTTATAATAATAATATTACTTATATATATATTTGTATTTTTAAAAGTAAACTAATATAGCGTTGAGCTTTGTTTAAAGATTTCCCTGTGGAACGAACCGGACTTACTAAAAACTACACTACTGTACGATTAGGTACACTGCCTATAAGTGTTGTAGCAAGGTTTAAGTATATCCATTCTATAAATAAATAAATATCTTGTGTAAAATTGTATCGTATTTAATAGTATTTTCCTAGTAAAATATAAACTATTTTATATACACCTCGCAAAACATCACAACCTCACACCAACTTCCTGACACCCTCAACGATCCTAGAAAGCTCAAATTCCGGGACTTACAAGATTATCCGCCCCTCTTCCATCACCTAAAGACTCCTAATTGATCACCCTCGAAGAAAACCGCTCCTTTTGTTGAAACATCAACCAAACCCGAGCAACCGTCGAACGCGTTCTATCTAAAACCCTTCGACAACCAATTACCCTTAGTAACTAAGAACTCTAATCCTCCCGCATATTCCATAAACCCTGGAATATTGACCAAACATCATTGGTCATTCCATTTCCAAACCTCGCAAGCACCAAACTTCCTTGATAACTCCCACTATTGACTTTCAACCCGATGTATCTTGTTCTTTACAACAACCGCTCTAAACCGAGAGAAAAACACCCTCATGCGATCCTGTAACAAACCCACATCTCTGAAAACATAGCTTGTATCGCTTGAAGTTTCACGAGACAAAACCGTCTCGCACTCGCATCTTCAAACCCGAAAACAATTCATTCTGAAAACTGCCCAAATTTGAAAAATCGTATCTCAAAATCAACGGTCCGATTGGCCTCAAAATTTGAAAGCAACTAGACCTATACGTCTTTTACCCGATATGAATTTCCTTCTGCAGCTGCGCATGAATATCCGAATTTTGCTCAATCTTTCCTTCGTACGGGATAATGAGGAACAAGAACCCGACCCGTCACCCGGATCTTTCAGAAAATCTCTCCGCGTATCTTATGCAACAAAACCCTATCGAACCGACCCCTTAGACTCCGTAAACCTTAGCGAATAAATCACCATCATAATGCAACCGCGCACATCGTTACATCATAACCCATCAGGATCAGACCAACCCTGGTGTGATCAACTGACATGGATACATAGACATACCCTAAGTTCACCGCGATTAACTAAGTCTCTAGGTCTCGACACAAGTTTTAAGACACACAACCCTGTCGTTTGATCTAACCTTGATGAAAAACCTGAGTCATCAACCATATCGAACACCTTTGTTTTTCAAATCATCATCGTGCCCATACTCGAACCTTGAACTCTAATACCACTCGTTAGGATTTATGACCCAAACAAGACAAATGATTTATGCTAATCAGTAACCCACGAACGACAAACGAATAATTAAAGCAAAACTATGAATAAACGACACAAGATTTAACGTAGTTATATCCCTACTCCAAAACACGGAGAAGGGTCTAGTCCACGGGCGCAAACCAGAGATTTTTCACTATTAATTTTGTGCACATATGTTAGGGTTACAATAGGGTGTTTATATAGGCAAATCTAAACAAGGAAACAACTTAAAGAGCAAGAACACACATTTTTCCTCTTCAGGCTCCCGAATAGGCTTAAGTCGCGCTGCGTATAGAGGAGCCACATCGTGGCTTAAAGGATGATTTCTAAACTGGCAGCATTGGAACCTTAGAACCTCAATCCAAGTGTTGAGCCATGACGCGCCTTAATGAGCCACGGCGCGCCTTAACACTAAAACGCGCTCTTCTTATTGTTTTAATATCCTTCGCACATCCAACAAAATCATCACCACAATTTATGAAATAAAAAAAATGAAATTCATAAACTTTATATTACAAAACCTTAGAAGTAAAATAACGAATCCCTATAAACTACTGTAAGAACACCCTAGAAATCCGATTTTGTTCTAAGAGTTATTATGTAAAACCTTATAAACGTGACAATGACGGCTATGATTCTCGTAGCGTACAATTGTAATAATGACAATGAACTAAACATGTTAACCGAATTGAAACCTTATTGATGTAACGATCCGGCCAAAATGTCATTGACAGCATCGTTAACTTAGGTCCCGTTTATGACAACCCGGAAATTTCTGACCAAATTTAAACTTTAATCTTTATATTATTCCGACATGATAAGCAAAGTTTGTTAAGTTAAATCTCAAGAATTTTAAACTGTGTTCATACATTCATTATAACCTCGACCAAATTCCGACGATTCACGAACCGTTATATATAAATAGATATGTATATGTATATATATATTATAACTTGAGAATATTAATAAAGTTTTAAACGTATAATACTTTACACGAACGTATTTGTTTCAGTATGATTTTCGACGAAATTAAAAAAAAAATATATTAAATGATTGAATTATCAGAAACATTGAATTATGATTACAAGTCTCTGTTGAGAGGTCCACTATGATTTGAGAAAATCTATTCCTCTTAACGATATTCAGAATAATTTATAAAGCTATTTATAAATAAAAACAAAAAGTGTCATTTACGAAAGTTAGACAAAAGTTAGTGGAGAATTGGTTTCCATAATATTCTATTAATCTATTTTCAAACATACAAAGACGTTTTCAGTTCAAAAAGAACTTTATTATTAAAAAGTATATAACTTTTATAAATATCTAGAATCACTTTTGACAACTCATTACTTAACCAGTATAATAAATATAACGATATTTATATTTTATTTCATTAAATATATATAACGATTTAAATTAATATTATATATATTTATACGCGTATTATACATACATAGTTTTTATACTTTTACTATACTTTAACTTTACATTTACTTTACTTTTACTTTACTTTAACTTTAATAATTCACTTTAATAATTCATACTTTAATAATTCACTTTAATAATTCATACTTTAATAATTCATACTTTAATAATTCACTTTAATAATTCATACTTTAATAATTCACTTTAATAATTCACTTTAATAATTCAAAAATCTATTATAAATAGAATTCAATAGGTTTCATTATTTCATAGAAACTTGAAAATATATTTCTCTAAATTCAATAGGTTTCATTTACTTTAATATATTTGCTCTGTATTATTTCAAGATATTATTAGTATACATAAAATATTACGACGGAGTGCTGTCCGAGTGATTTCAAAATAGTTTTTTTTTAGTGAGTCGAAGCTAAGAAAATTATGGGTTATAGCTATGGAGGTGATGGGTATGGTTCATGGGTATGCTCGTGAGGTCAATCTAGTGTTTATCATCTCCGTTGCGTCTACCTACTTTCCTGCAATATTGAATCTCAATATTGATACGTTCGTGAATCTGAGGCCAACCTTGCACTTGTTAAATGACGTTATATGTATTTTTACTACGAAATAAAGTATTGTGAGTTTCATTTGCTCCCTTATATATATATTTTTGGGACTGAGAATACATGCGCTGTTTTTATAAATGTTTTACGACATAGGCACAAGTACTAAAACTAATTCTACGTGGATTTAAACCAGAAATATACCCTTAGCTTGGTAACATTAAACTACTTGTTTATGTACGGTAGGCGCGAATCCTAAAGATAGATCTATTGGGCCTGACAAACCCCATCCTGACTATGGGATGCTTTAGTACTTCGAGGTTATTTTAAACACACCTGATCTGGTGTACTTTAGAGGGTAAAACATGAACGTTAAGGCTTGTTACCGGGTGCCTACAACTTATAGAGTACTTTTATACACTTGCGAGTGTACATATATTTATAAACGGAAATCTTGTGGTCTATTAATATATTGAAATGATTGTTATGATAAACCTATGAACTCACCAACCTTTTGGTTGACACATTAAAGCATGTTTATTCTCAGGTATTTAAGAAATCTTCCGCTGTGCATTTGCTCATTTTAAGGATATTACTTGGAGTCATTCATGGCATATTTTGAAAGACGTTGCATTCGAGTCATTGAGTTCATCAAGATTATTATTAAGCCAATTATAGTTGGATGTATTATGAAATGGTGTGCATGTCGTTAACTTTCGTTGTAAAGAAAGTTTGTCTTTTAAAAACGAATGCAATGTTTGTAAAATGTATCATATAGAGATCAAATACCTCACGATGTAATCAACTATTGTGAATCGTTTATAATGTATATGAATGGGTCCTTTCAGTTGGTATCAGACCGGTGGTCTTAGCGAACCAGGTCTGCATTAGTGTGTCTAACTGATAGTCGTTAGGATGCATTAGTGAGTCTGGACTTCGACCGTGTCTGCATTTCAAAAGTTTTGCTCATCATTCTTGTCGGAAATTACCTGCTTATCATTCTTAGTCTAGACACATCTTATTGCATTGATTGCATGAATAGTGTATAGACAAAATTCATATCTTAGCGTATCTGCTAATTCATATCTTAGCGTATCTGTTACTGTAACTTTTCCTGACATATTTCGTAAATTCCTCCGTAATCAACGAAACCTTTTGCTCTATATAATTACAATACCACCCGATAGCTGGAAAATCATTTCATATCGAAAAATTCTTTATTCAATCGTACGAAATGGGATTCGTCATTAGTTCAAGTCCCTCGGATTCCGAAATGGAATCCCACTCAAGTTTCGAAAGCAGTGTGACCGGAATGGATCAACCAATTAGTCATCATCTATTCTGGATGAATTGGGGATGGGTTCGTAGCCTCCTTAATCATTGGAGACAAGCAGAAGGTGATCCCTTCAATCCACCACATTGCCCTCTTTGCGAAGAACCTGAAGCACTTACCGGCGAACCTATCCGAAACACCATTTTCTCTCTTATTTCTAGAGTATCTCGTCACGATTACATACTACACCAAATTCTAGTTTTTATTTATCCGCTCGTCCGAACCGACAATCACCCCGGTGTAATAGAAGAAGTCAACGAGCTTCGCTCTCGGGTAGTGGCTTTGGAGAATATGGTGTAAAGGTTACAAACACCAACAGCAGCACCACCAGCATAAACAGTACCATCATCAGCAACACCAACAGTACCATCACCACCACCAACAACAACATCCACATCCCACACCGCAACATCACAATCTGTATCTCAAACATCAACGTCATACACCCTGTAAATATCCAGGAATATCAACAACAACAAACGATGAAGTATTAATTCATAAACTTCATTGAAGAGATATCTCTGCGGCAGTTATGTAATCTTCAAAATCTTAGAGATTATTTAATTCTGACCGTAAATCGGATGAGTGAACGGAGATGGTAGAGTAGAAACTTTGATCGAAAATGGTGTACGATTTACAAGCTAGAATTGTTTTACCAACAGCATCAACAGGACCGTAGCATCATCAACACAGGCAGTGCGGTCAGTATCGTCAGAATCAACAGCACCTGTAACATCACAAATGTAGTGACCTGAACTTTTCCATGTTTTTATATATTAAATGAAATTGATATTTACATGATTAAATGTTTCCAACATGTTAAGCAATGAAACTTGTTAAGACTTGATTAATTAAAAAAGGTTTCATATAGACAATTGACCACCCAAGTTGACCGGTGATTCACGAACGTTAAAACTTGTAAAAACTATATGATGACATATATATGGATATATATAGCTAACATGATATTATGATAAGTTAACATATCATTAAGTATATTAACAATGAACTATATATGTAAAAACAAGACTACTAACTTAATGATTTTGAAACGAGACTTATATGTAACAATTATCGTTGTAACGACATTTAATGTATATATATCATATTAAGAGATATTCATACATCATAATATCATGATAATATAATAATTTAAAATCTCATTTGATATTATAAACATTGGGTTAACAACATTTAACAAGATCGTTAACCTAAAGGTTTCAAAATAACACTTACATGTAACGACTAACGATGACTTAACGACTCAGTTAAAATGTATATACATGTAGTGTTTTAATATGTATTCATACACTTTTGAAAGACTTCAAGACACTTATCAAAATACTTATACTTAACAAAAATTCTTACAATTACATCCTCGTTCAGTTTCATCAACAATTCTACTCGTATGCACCCGTATTCGTACTCGTACAATATACAGCTTTTAGATGTATGTACTATTGGTACATACACTCCAATGATCAGCTCTTAGCAGCCCATGTAAGTCACCTAACACATGTGGGAACTATCATTTGGCAACTAGCATGAAATATCTCATAAAATTACAAAAATATGAGTAATCATTCATGACTTATTTACATGAAAACAAAATTACATATCCTTTATATCTAATCCATACACCAATGACCAAAAACATCTACAAACACTTTCATTCTTCAATTTTCTTCATCTAATTGATCTCTCTCAAGTTCTATCTTCATGTTCTAAGTGTTCTTCATAAATTCTACAAGTTCTAGTTTCCTAAAATCAAGAATACTTCCAAGTTTGCTAGCTTACTTCCAATCTTGTAGAGTGATCATCCAACCTCAAGAAATCTTTTTTATTTACAGTAAGATATCTTTCTAATACAAGGTAATACTCATATTCAAACTTTGATTCAATTTCTATAACTATAACAATCTTATTTCGAGTGGAAATCTTACTTGAACTTGTTTTCGTGTCATGATTATACTTCAAGAACTTTCAAGCCATCCAAGATCCTTTGAAGCTAGATCCATTTGCCACTTTTCCAATAGGTTTATCCACAAAACTTGAGGTATTAATGATGTTCAAAACATCATTCGATTCATACATATAAAGCTATCTTATTCGAAGGTTTAAACTTGTAATCACTAGAACATAGTTTAGTTAATTCTAAACTTGTTCGCAAATAAAAGTTAATCCTTCTAACTTGACTTTTAAAATCAACTAAACACATGTTCTATATCTATATGATATGCTAACTTAATGATTTAAAACCTGGAAACACGAAAAACACTGTAAAACCGGACATACGCCGTCGTAGTAACACCGCGGGCTGTTTTGGGTTAGTTAATTAAAAACTATGATAAACTTTGATTTAAAAGTTTTTCTTCTGGGAAAATGATTTTTCTTATGAACATGAAACTATATCCAAAAATCATGGTTAAACTCAAAGTGGAAGTATGTTTTCTAAAATGGTCATCTAGACGTCGTTCTTTCGACTGAAATGACTACCTTTACAAAAACAACTTGTAACTTATATTTCTGACTATAAACCTATACTTTTTATATTTATATTCATAAAATAGAGTTCAATATGAAACCATAGCAATTTGATTCACTCAAAACGGATTTAAAATGAAGAAGTTATGGGTAAAACAAGATTGGATAATTTTTCTTGTTGTAGCAACAAGAAAATTGGTAACAAATCTATATTAATCATATCCTAGCTAACTTATATTGTATTATACATGTATTCTAATATATTATGTAATCTTGGGATACCATAGACACGTATGCAAATGTTTTGACATATCATATCGACCCATGTGTATATATTATTTGGAACAACCATAGACACTCTATATGCAGTAATGTGGGAGTTAGCTATACAGGGTTGAGGTTGATTCCAAAAATATATATACTTTGAGTTGTGATCTAGCCTGAGACGTGTATACACTGGGTCGTGGATTGATTCAAGATAATATATATCAATTTTTTTTCTGTACATCTAACGTTGGACAACTAGTTGTAGGTTACTAACGAGGACAGCTGACTTTATAAACTTAAAACATCAAAATGTATTAAAAGTGTTGTAAATATATTTTGAATATACTTTGATATATATGTACATATTTGTTATAGGTTCGTGAATCGACCAATGGCCAATTCTTACTTCCCGACGAAGTAAAAATCTGTGAAAGTGAGTTATAGTCCCACTTTTAAAATCTAATATTTTTGGGATGAGAATACATGCAGGTTTTATAAATGATTTACAAAATAGACACAAGTACGTGAAACTACATTCTATGGTTGAATTATCGAAATCGAATATGCCCCTTTTTATTAAGTCTGGTAATCTAAGAATTAGGGAACAGACACCCTAATTGACGCGAATCCTAAAGATAGATCTATTGGGCCTAACAAACCCCATCCAAAGTATCGGATGCTTTAGTACTTCGAAATTTATATCATATCCGAAGGGTGTCCCGGAATGATGGGGATATTCTTATATATGCATCTTGTTAATGTCGGTTACCAGGTGTTCACCATATGAATGATTTTTATCTCTATGTATGGGATGTATATTGAAATATGAAATCTTGTGGTCTATTGTTACGATTTGATATATATAGGTTAAACCTATAACTCACCAACATTTTTGTTGACGTTTAAAGCATGTTTATTCTCAGGTGAATACTAAGAGCTTCCGCTGTTGCATACTAAAATAAGGACAAGTTTTGGAGTCCATGTTTGTATGATATTATGTAAAAACTGCATTCAAGAAACATATGTCGATGTAATATATTTCTATTGTAAACCATTATGTAATGGTCGTGTGTAAACAGTATATTTTAGATTATAATTATTTGATAATCTACGTAATGCTTTTAAAACCTTTATTGATAAAATAAAGGTTATGGTTGTTTTAAAAATGAATGCAGTCTTTGAAAAACGTCTCATATAGAGGTCAAAACCTTTCAATGAAATCAATTAATATGAACTGGACATTTCAGTTGGTATCCGAGCGTTGGTCTTAGAGAACCAGAAAATTTGCATTAGTGTGTCTTATCGAGTTTGTTAGGATGCATTAGTGAGTCTGGACTTCAACCGTGTTTTCTTTAAAAATGATTGCTTAACATTTTTGTTGGAAACTATATATTTTTAACATGTGAATATTATGTGATATAATAATCTCTTAACGTGTTTGATATTATGTGATAGATTTCTACCTCTAGAATAAGTCCCATTGACTCACCTAATAATAATGAAGAGTCAAATGTTAATTGGAATGATTCGGGGACTGATTCACAAGTTCCCGAAGAGGAACCGGAAGAAGAGTCGGAACCGGAAGAAGAATCAGAACCGGAAGAAGAATCGGAACCGGAAGAAGAAATAGAACCAGTTGGGAAAATAATAAAATGGTTAAGTAGAAGAAAATCCTCAACCAACCGACCAAAGTTAATTATGGTCAATGGTGTTTCCACCAAGGAAGCAAAGTATTGGGAGGATTACCAATTCTCCGATGAATCGGATCCCGACAAGGATTCCGATGAGGTTATAGAAATTACCCCAACACAATTTAATAAGTCAAAAGAGAACAATAAGGGAAAGGGCATAAAAATAGAGAAATTTGATTCCAAACCCGATGAACTTTATATGTATCGTCAACACCCGTATTTCTTAAGTTGTGACAATAACCCGGGAACCTCTAAACCACCAGGTTTTTCTAAACCAATGTGGAAAACGACGGCTCGTATTAGGGGAACATCATATATCCCTAGAAACTTGGCAAAACGAACCAAAACCGAAGAAGAAGAAACGAGCGAGTCAGAATAAGATAGTTGTATTTGTGTGGTGTAATATATGTAATATACTGTGCTTACGCTTTATGATATATGTAGAAATTGCTTGTATTAATAAGTATTTTTTTATGAATCTAACTCTTGTCTATTTTACAGTATAAAAACACAAAATGGATAGACAACCCAATATTTTAAGAGACCTACCCGGAGACATGATTGATGAAATCTTGTCTTGAGTCGGTCAGAATTCCTCGGCACAACTATTTAAGGCGAGATCAGTTTGTAAGACATTCGAAGAACGTTCCAAGAATGCCTTGATTTATAAAAGGCTTTTGTTCGAAAGATGGGGGATATCACATTGGGAAATCCATAAGTTACGACGTGTTTACTTTGACGCATATATTGCGGGGAACCCAAATGCTATTTTAAGCAACGGGTTAAGAAATTATTTTGACTCAATATATCCGAATATAGGACTTCGTGATTTAGAAAAAGCGGCTAACATGCAACATAAAGAAGAATGTTATGCTTACGGGTTAGTAATGTTCGCTTCTCACCAAAGTGAGAACAAGAACATCGGGCTACAACTATTAAACAAAATGTTCTCACAAGTGACGGAGTCGGTAATTGGGGTAAGAAATGAGGTTTTTAGGTTATTACGAGACTGTTGGTCATGTTAAGCAATCAAACTTGTTAAGACTTGATTAATTGAAATAGGTTTCATATAGACAATTGACCACCCAAGTTGACCGGTGATTCACGAACGTTAAAACTTGTAAAAACTTTATGATGACATATATATGGATATATATATATAGCTAACATGATATTATGATAAGTTAACATATCATTAAGTATATTAACAATGAACTACAAATGTAAAAACAAGACTACTAACTTAATGATTTTGAAACGAGACTTATATGTAACGATTATCGTTGTAACGACATTTAATGTATATATATCATATTAAGAGATATTAATACATCATAATATCATGATAATATAATAATTTAAAATCTCATTTGATATTATAAACATTGGGTTAACAACATTTAACAAGATCGTTAACCTAAAGGTTTCAAAACAACACTTACATGTAACGACTAACGATGACTTAACGACTCAGTTAAAATGTATATACATGTAGTATTTTAATATGTATTCATATACTTTTGAAAGACTTCAAGACACTTATCAAAATACTTCTACTTAACAAAAATTCTTACAATTACATCCTCGTTCAGTTTCATCAACAATTCTACTCGTATGCACCCGTATTCGTACTCGTACAATACACAGCTTTTAGATGTATGTACTATTGGTATATACACTCTAATGATCAGCTCTTAGTAGCCCATGTGAGTCACATAACACATGTGGGAACCATCATTTGGCAACTAGCATGAAATATCTCATAAAATTACAAAAATATGAGTAATCATTCATGACTTATTTACATGAAAACAAAATTACATATCCTTTATATCTAATCCATACACCAACGACCAAAAACACCTACAAACACTTTCATTCTTCAATTTTCTTCATCTAATTGATCTCTCTCAAGTTCTATCTTCATGTTCTAAGTGTTCTTCATAAATTCTACAAGTTCTAGTTTCCTAAAATCAAGAATACTTCCAAGTTTGCTAACTTACTTCCAATCTTGTAGAGTGATCATTCAACCTCAAGAAATCTTTCTTATTTACAGTAAGATATCTTTCTAATATAAGGTAATACTCATATATAAACTTTGATTCAATTTCTATAACTATAACAATCTTATTTCGAGTGGAAATCTTACTTGAACTTGTTTTCGTGTCATGATTCTACTTCAAGAACTTTCAAGCCATCCAAGATCCTTTGAAGGTAGATCCATTTGTCACTTTTCCAGTAGGTTTATCCACAAAACTTGAGGTAGTAATGATGTTCATAACATCATTCGATTCATACATATAAAGCTATCTTATTCGAATGTTTAAACTTGTAATCACTAGAACAAAGTTTAGTTAATTCTAAACTTGTTCGCAAATAAAAGTTAATCCTTCTAACTTGACTTTTCAAATCAACTAAACACATGTTCTATATCTATATGATATGATAACTTAATGATTTAAAACCTGGAAACACGAAGAACACTGTAAAACCGGACATACGCCGTCGTAGTAACACCGCGAGCTGTTTTGGGTTAGTTAATTAAAAACTATGATAAACTTTGATTTAAAAGTTTTTCTTCTGGGAAAATGATTTTTCTTATGAACATGAAACTATATCCAAAAATCATGGTTAAACTCAAAGTGGAAGTATGTTTTCTAAAATGGTCATCTAGACGTCGTTCTTTCGACTGAAATGACTACCTTTACAAAAACGACTTGTAACTTATATTTCCGACTATAAACCTATAATTTTTCTACTTTGATTCATAAAATACAGGTCAATATGAAACCATAGCAATTTGATTTACTCAAAACGGATTTAAAATGAAGAAGATATGGGTAAAACAAGATTGGATAATTTTTCTTGTTGTAGCAACGTGAAAATTGGTAACAAATCTATATTAATCATATCCTAGCTAACTTATATTGTATTATACATGTATTCTAATATATTATGTAATCTTGGGATACCATAGACACGTATGCAAATGTTTTGACATATCATATCGACCCATGTGTATATATTATTTGGAACAACCATAGACACTCTATATGCAGTAATGTGGGAGTTAGCTATACAGGGTTGAGGTGATTCCAAAAATATATATACTTTGAGTTGTGATATAGCCTAAGACGTGTATACACTGGGTCGTGGATTGATTCAAGATAATATATATCAATTTTTTTCTGTACATCTAACGTTGGACAACTAGTTGTAGGTTACTAACGAGGATAGCTGACTTAATAAACTTAAAACATCAAAATGTATTAAAAGTGTTGTAAATATATTTTGAATATACTTTGATATATATGTACATATTTGTTATAGGTTCGTGAATCGACCAGTTGCCAAGTCTTACTTCCCGACGAAGTAAAAATCTGTGAAAGTGAGTTATAGTCTCACTTTTAAAATCTAATATTTTTGGGATGAGAATACATGCAGGTTTTATAAATGATTTACAAAATAGACACAAGTACGTGAAACTAAATTCTATGGTTGAATTATCGAAATCGAATATGCCCCTTTTTATTAAGTCTGGTAATCTAAGAATTAGGGAACAGACACCCTAATTGACGCGAATCCTAAAGATAGATCTATTGGGCCTAACAAACCCCATCCAAAGTACCGGATTCTTTAGTACTTCGAAATTTATATCATATCCGAAGGGTGTCCCGGAATGATGGGGATATTCTTATATATGCATCTTGTTAATGTCGGTTACCAGGTGTTCACCATATGAATGATTTTTATCTCTATGTATGGGATGTATATTGAAATATGAAATCTTGTGGTCTATTGTTACGATTTGATATATATAGGTTAAACCTATAACTCACCAACATTTTTGTTGACGTTTAAAGCATGTTTATTCTCAGGTGAATACTAAGAGCTTCCGCTGTTGCATACTAAAATAAGGACAAGATTTGGAGTCCATGTTTGTATGATATTATGTAAAAACTGCATTCAAGAAACATATGTCGATGTAATATATTTCTATTGTAAACCATTATGTAATGGTCGTGTGTAAACAGTATATTTTAGATTATCATTATTTGATAATCTACGTAATGCTTTTAAAACCTTTATTGATAAAATAAAGGTTATGGTTGTTTTAAAAATGAATGCAGTCTTTGAAAAACGTCTCATATAGAGGTCAAAACCTCGCAACGAAATCAATTAATATGGAACGTTTATAATCAATATGAACGAGACATTTCAACAAACTCTGTCAGTTCAAGAATCATTGTGGACATCATTACGAATCAACAACAAATATATTGTATCAACGAGTTATGAAGTATTAACTCATTTCCAATCGAAAGATTTATATGTATATTTTATATGTATAAATTTTTAAACCATAATAAATCTTCCCGTACTAAGCTATTATGTGTAAATCTTAACTACTCAGTTAATTCATATTACAAATATGCAATGATGTACGTCCTTCGTCCGCAACTTAACCATCGTTAATTACAATCTCTGTCTCAATTCAATAAAAATCCAATTCATAATAAATCAAGTGTATTATTCAAATATATGTTTGATTTTACACTTTCATCATCGATGTACTCGAAACTTTTCAAATAACATCATTCGTACCTTGCGAAGTTCACAAGAATTTCACGAAAACCAACAAATAACAAAGTAATGATTCATAATTTCAATATTATTGAAGAAATACTTATACAATTTATAAAGTTTTAGGGATTACTCAATTCTAGTTCCAACCATAAAACAAATGAGTTTAATTTAATATTAACTCATTAAATCTATATTACATCTAAAGAAAATATACACATATATTTTCATAAAGACTGTAATAAACTTCTTTTGTACAAAATATTAATTGTGAAATTTTTTTTAACGGGTAGGTAATACCCGAGAAATATATAAATTCACAATTAATATATTACATTTTTCGAAACTGATTCAGCAATCATCAACTATACTCCCTACTTTCACAACAATATCCATTCTTTCATATAAATCAAAACAATCATACTCATTCAAATTCAATTACATATTCTGATTTTGAAATCGCATAATTCAATTCGAAATATAACAAGTATCATCACTCTTAGATTCCTATATCTTTCAAAGCTATACTTTGACTTCAAAACTGTGTTAGAACATCATATGTATTAACGATTACAATATGTGCTCAAACCCTTCGAAATTCCTGAAGACACTTCAACTAAGGAACAATCGAGATGATGATCCAACCACATGTTACCCACAGTTATACACCTGAAAAACTCTCAAAACCCAAGTCATAGTTCGACACGTATCCGTGTTAGACCCTTTGGCATTTACTAGCTAAAATAACTTTTCAATTCCGTTTCAAAATAGACAGTTGTATCACAGCTCCAGCAAGTCAACTTCGACTTATCAATCAAAACAGTCTTATTATAACCTCGATAGATACGTTGCCCTTTCGCCAACGTTACTGGGGAATCGTTTATATTCACCACATTAGCAATAAACTTACCAACAACTTCACTGATCTTTGACTTTCCAAAAAAAAATCATTATAATTATCGAAACCCTATCATATACTCATTCGTACCTTATAACAAGAATTGCCATACCAATTATTGAGAATCAGCAATCAGTATTTTGAAACCTCGCAGCATGTCTACATCAACAATTACATATACACACAACGTCTACCTCCAAGACTTACATTCTTTGAATGAGAAATTTCTAAAAAACACCTTAAACTGCGAACCAGTTCTCAAAATTTGGAAAAATGCTGATGAAGCAGCAAAAACTGTAAACGACCTTAACAGTAAAAAGTTGGATGATAAAGGATAGTATATTGGCAAAGCTCGGAAAAAGAGAAGCTTTGGAACTGGAAAACGGATTGAGCAAAGTATGAAGGAGGCTGTGGACAAATCACAAAGGCTGAACCTGCCTTCAAAGAATCCAAATGATTCAGTACTTGCTGAAGTCATTAACGAATACCTTGCTCCTGACTCTAAACCCCTGCGGACAATATCCTTTATCATCCTCTGATATTAGACATTCTAAGATATCATCGTATCTTTCATTATAAATATCATCCATACTTCTGAAGATATTTTTATAATAATTCTTATCTGAAATTATTTACCTCTTCGCGCTATCTGTATTATATCATAAAAGAAACTATTTTAGTTTCTAAATTCTGAAACATTCGAGTTTAAAATAGGAATATTCTTGAAGAAGTGTTGGGAGCTGAAGCATGAGTTAGTATAATATAATGACACTTGATCAACGTGATTATATTACAGTAATTCATGCAGAGTTTCTAAATAGAACATGATGATTCACAGATCATAACGTCATCATGTGCTATGTTACACGACTCTTGTATTCTCTTTGATCTCTAAATATCAAGAAAATATTTCTTGATGATTCGGCCTTTTCCGAGGTATTCTGGTAATTTGACAAGTCAAGATCGTGTCATTACAATTTCCTTCCTAGAACATTAACAATGTTCATTCCGAAATTTATATCTGCGAATTCTGGACCATTACAAGCGGTGCTTAATCGCAAGAAGAAGAAACGAAAGGACAAAGCTCCGAACTAGAAATGGAAGTATAAATCATAGCAAATAGAAGAGAGCATTAACTGTGGATGATAATATTATGGAAGAAGCAAGGACTTTGAAATATAAGGGAAGATATAAAACCCAACAACAACCCAGAAATCACAAACCGTATATATCAATGCATATAGCAATATAAAGACACGGGAGAACTAAAAACACTATAAAACTAAGAGTATAGTAGAAGTAAATAGATTCTTCCGGAGGCAGATGAAAAAGAAGAGCGACAGATATGAAAGTGAGGAGTATATCAAGAATCAGCACTGGATGAGGCATATTGAAAAATACTTTAAAATATGAGTTGAGAAGGTGTGAGTTGTAAGAAAACAAATGAGGTGGATTTATAGTGAAATATCCGATAGAGAAATTAAAATGGATTATCGCATTAATTTGAAGAGGATCATAATTTCCTTAATCGCCGAATAATCAAATCCAATATAGATTACAAAGATTTTCTTTTCGGAGATCAATCGTGATGTCGTCAAAAGATACGACGAATCACTATTATCTTATTTCATTCATTTACGATAACTTCACTCACACGCTTCGAGTAATTGAATTATTTTATCCATTCTTCTTGAACATGATAAAACTCTATAATTGTTATAATAACATTCTCATTGTTAGTCATGACGACCTCTATCAAATTTCGGGTAACAAATTTCTTTAACGGGTAGGTACTGTGACGACCCGGAAATTTCTGACCAAATTTAAACTTTAATTTTTATATTATTCCGACACGATAAGCAAAGTTTGTTAAGTTATATCTCAAGAATTTTAAACTGTGTTCATACATTCATTATAACCTCGACCAAATTCCGACGATTCACGAACCGTTATATATAAATAGATATGTATATGTATATATATATTATAACTTGAGAATATTAATAAAGTATTAAACGTATAATACTTTACACGAACGTATTTGTTTCAATATGATTTTCGACGAAATTAAAAAAAATATATATTAAATGATTGAATTATCAGAAACATTGAATTATGATTACAAGTCTCTGTTGAGAGGTCCACTATGATTTGAGAAAATCTATTCCTCTTAACGATATTCAGAATAATTTATAAAGCTATTTATAAATAAAAACAAAAAGTGTCATTTACGAAAGTTAGACAAAAGTTAGTGGAGAATTGGTTTCCATAATATTCTATTAATCTATTTTCAAACATACAAAGACGTTTTCAGTTTAAAAAGAACTTTATTATTAAAATGTATATAACTTTTATAAATATCTAGAATCACTTTTGACAACTCATTACTTAACCAGTATAATAAATATAACGATATTTATATTTTATTTCATTAAATATATATAACGATTTAAATTAATATTATATATATTTGTACGCGTATTATACATACATAGTTTTTATACTTTTACTATACTTTAACTTTACCTTTACTTTACTTTTACTTTACTTTAACTTTAATAATTCACTTTAATAATTCATACTTTAATAATTCACTTTAATAATTCATACTTTAATAATTCACTTTAATAATTCATACTTTAATAATTCACTTTAATAACTCATACTTTAATAATTCAATTTAATAATTCATACTTTAATAATTCACTTTAATAATTCATACTTTAATAATTCACTTTAATAATTCAAAAATCTATTATAAATAGAATTCAATAGGTTTCATTATTTCATAGAAACTTGAAAATATATTTCTCTAAACTCTCTCAATCGATTTATAAATATATATATATATTTGCTCTGTATTATTTCAAGATATTATTAGTATACATAAAATATTACGACAGAGTGCTGTCCGAGTGATTTCAAAATAGTTTTTTTGAATGAGTCGCAGCTAAGGAAATTATGGGTTATAGCTATGGAGGTGATGGGTATGGTTCATGGGTATGCTCATGAGGTCAATCTAGTGTTTATCATCTCCGTTGCATCTACGTACTTTCCTGCAATATTGAATCTCAATATTGATACGTTCGTGAATCTGAGGCCAACCTTGCACTTGTTAAATGACGTTATATGTATTTTTACTACAAAATACAGTATTGTGAGTTTCATTTGCTCCCTTTTATATATATTTTTGGGACTGAGAATGCATGCGCTGTTTTTATAAATGTTTTACGAAATAGGCACAAGTACTAAAACTAATTCTACGTGGGTTTAAACCAGAAATATACCCTTAGCTTGGTAACATTAAACTACTTGTCTATGTACGGTAGGCGCGAATCCTAAAGATAGATCTATTGGGCCTGACAAACCCCATCCTGACTATGGGATGCTTTAGTACTTCGAGGTTATTTTAAACACACCTGATCTGGTGTACTTCAGAGGGTAAAACATGAACGTTAAGGCTTGTTACCGGGTGCCTACAACTTATAGAATACCTTTATACACTTGCGAGTGTACATATATTTATAAACGGAAATCTTGTGGTCTATTAATATATTGAAATGATTGTTATGATAAATCTATGAACTCACCAACCTTTTGGTTGACACATTAAAGCATGTTTATTCTCAGGTATTAAAGAAATCTTCCGCTATGCATTAGCTCATTTTAAGGATATTACTTGGAGTCATTCATGGCATATTTTGAAAGACGTTGCATTCGAGTCATTGAGTTCATCAAGATTATTATTAAGCCAATTATAGTTGGATGCATTATGAAATGGTGTGCATGCCGTCAACTTTCATTGTAAAGAAAGTTTGTCTTTTAAAAACGAATGCAATGTTTGTAAAATGTATCATATAGAGATCAAATACCTCGCGATGTAATCAACTATTGGGAATCGTTTATAATGTATATGAACGGGTCCTTTCACCGTTACGTGGTCATAGTCCCTATATGAGACGCGTTTGACCAAAATTATGTCGCATTCGTTTGAAACGTACAAGATTTACAAAGTTTAGTTTACCAAACAGTTCGACAAGAAGATAAGTTTACAAAATTAGTAAAGTATAAATGAAACAACTTGCGACATAATATAAGTTGAAAATCACGGTTTGCTATAAAAAGCGTAAGTATGTATGCTTAAGTTAAATCCAAAAGTGATATCGCTAGCGTATGCATGTATGCTTGACTCCAAGCAAGTAATCAAAGTGTGCAGAAGCATGTATCAAGTAGCCAAGTATGAACCTAAGAAACATATAAAAAACTGTCAACGAAAAACGTTAGTGAAATCATAGGTGTATTTGTAAACGTTGTTTTTGAACCACAAGATTTTGTATTTCCATAACGTTGATTATCCAAATCATTTGCATTCCAAAAGTATGTTCGCGAGCACCCAATTATCAAGACTTAACTTTCCTTCCATAGAACCCCATCACAATAGTGTTAGAACATACACTGTTTCTCAAAAATATATTTCATCCGCACAACGGTAGCGAACCGAATGAGGGTTTGTCAAACCCGTATGGCCATACAATATAAGTTCTCGCTTACCTGCAAGTGTAACTAATGATAATCGAATTGAGGATTTTTGTTCTAACTCGCTGTGGAATGTTTGTTTCCGTACTTGTGTTCAAAGTATAAAAGTATGTAGTATAAAACTGTATATGTTTTGCATCCCATGATTTAAAAGTATAAAGTTGTTAAAAGATGGAACTATGATCTCACCTCTGGTGTACGAGTATAAAGGTACTTCACAAAGTAAACGTGTGCATGAAAGTTGCTTAGTCTTGACCTAAACAAGTAAGTTGTATCAATTAACTGGTTACGACACAAGGTCGGGCGAAATGTGTTCAATTAGTCCTATGGCTCGTTACGACTCGATTATGTAGCATGTGAATCACGTTGTCAAGTTTCATGCAAGATATAGGTGTAAACGAAAGGTTATAACGATTAAATAAAGTATTGGTTATGTTTGAATATCGGACAATTTTTCCAGAGGTTTTTAATCATTTATAAGCATGTTGGCCAAGTTTCATGTTGATCGGGGGTGCTTATCATAGTTAGAATTAAATGAAAATGCGTATTTTTGGACAGCTGGGGCCCGGAGTGGCGTTCCAAGACCCTGAGCGGCGCTCAGATGGTCTGTTCAGCAAGTCTGGCAGTTTTGAATACTTAAACGAATCCAACTTTAAACAACCATAACTTATGAACCGTAAACATTCAAAACACGTATCTTATATTGTTGGAAATATAATTTAATGAGGAACACAACTAAACACATTTCATCAATCAAATCCATCAATTACAACAATGAAAACCTCAATAAATGATCATTATTTAACGTTTTAAGCTCAAAAATGAAAACGGTGATTCGGGAATCCAATTTACGCATACGATACGCCGTTTCGAAGGTAATTAAACATACAATACAACTAAAAACTTACTAACAACATTTCATAGCATTCAATGCATCAAAAATCCATTTTAAAGTTCATCAAACCCTAACCAAGAATCAAGAATTCTTCAATTTTGTAAATGAAGCTTTTCTAAATCAACCTACATACCAAAACGAAGCTAATGATGCTAGTAACACATTTAATACATGAACTTTAACATTTAAACAACATTTAATCATCCAAAATCAAAGATTAAACTAACCCATTTCAAGTGTTCATGCTAGTTACTCCAAAACAACAAATCGAGCAAACAAATCACATATTCATGTTAGACTCGAGCCATAGACACTAACTAACACCATTTCAAGTCTATAAAAATGAATTTGAGAAATCTAGAGTTTTTAGAAAGTTACCCAAAATCGATGAAGTTATTATCAAAACGTAGAGGATGAAGAGAGAATGAAGAATATGTAGTCGGATTCGTTGTGAGCTTCCTAGATCTGAATTAGATGATAAATCCTCGTTTGTGTGAGCTGAGAGAAAAAGGGAAGTAAGAAAAGAGAAAGAGATGGTGAATGAATGAGTGGAGGTGGTGAGGTGGTTGACTAGTCAACCACTAGTCACCTCTTTGGTCAAGTGGCAAAACTAGTCCCTCGAATTCGGATGCGGGTGAGTGAATTAACCGAACGAATATTTTAAAAATGCTAGAGTAAATGAGAGATGTTATAATAAAATAACGAAAATATTAAGAACGTTAGTTAACGAAAGATACGAATTTAGGTAATGAAAGATATTATCTAAAAAAAAGACGGTGTTAAAATAAATTTAACGGAAAAACGCGGGATGTTACATTACCTACACCTTAAAAGAAATTTCGTCCCGAAATTTAGTTTGAAGTAGTAGTCGTTGATTCTTCTCGAGATCTTGTGTTGCCAATTCTACGAATGAGTGAAGGTACTTCCTTGGGCATTCCAACAAACTTCGACAGTCGAAATTTCACGTCATCTCAGAGTTTGGTTTCACGATTCATAGTTTCAACTGCTTCCCCTAGGAAGTGAAGTTTATCATCGATAGTAAGTTCATCAAAGAGGATAACAAGTTCTTGTTCGGAAAGACACTTTTTCAAGTTTGATATATGGAATGTAGGATGAACGGAGACTCAAATGAGTCGGAAAATCTAAACGGTAAGCAACGGGTCCAATACTCCCCAAGATTTTAAAAGGATCAAAATATTGCGGATTTGGCTTTCTACGTTTCCCGAAATAGATTACACTTTTCCAAGGTACGATGCGAGTTTTAACATTACGCGGTCCCCCATTTAGAATTTGAGAGGTTTACGTCTAACATCGGCATAGCTCTTTTGGCGACTACGGGCCGTCTTGAGTCTTTCTCGGGTTTGAAAAAATTTCTCGGTTGTTTCATGAATGAGTTCGGGTCTAGTGGTTTGCTTGTCACCTACTTCGGTTCAACAATTAAGAAAACGACAATTGCGACTATATGAGTTTTGAAAAGGTGCGGCGTTAATACACGAGTGATAGCTATCGTTGTAAGAGGAATTAATTAAAGGCAACAATACATGTTCGTGATATGTTTTCCAAGGTTTGAATCGTATGTTTGCTTGGTCCATCGGTTTGTGGTTGATACGCCGTACTCATTTCTAAACGTGGTCCCGAGGCTTTTTGTAAGTCTAAAAGTGAAACGAACATCTCGATCCGGAACAAGGTACATTTCTTCAAGATGTATTTTTGAACAAGTTTTTGTTTCTCAAGAAATTCGCACCGCGGAAGATTTATCGGTTTCCGAAAACGTTCGTTAAGACTATTCACCCTCGTGGCGAATACTAGTATAATGTGAAGAGTCTCTCTCTCCATTGAGAATTTAGAATAAATATTTCCTTATACGGAAGTACGAGTGTAATGCGAGAGAAGTTTTCGCCTCGATGTGAGAATGTCAAGCATATTTGTAGTTCGTCGATAAAACTGCGCGAAAACGAGATAGTGTACACGTGTAACATATGTTTGAAGTCGAAAGAATTTGTCATTCATTCGGAAGCATAAATATGGTTCAACAATAATCGAAGATGTGTCCCTGGTATGGTTGTTATCAATATTCTCGTAGTTTTTGGATGTCCAACAAGAAAAATGAAGTCATGTACATGGCACATGGTGGTGATTAGGTTGATCGAGTCCAATCACCATCACGTGTCACTAGAACTTTGGTATGGCTTACCGTAATATAACCACATTGATCGAGTGTCGTTATATTACGCTAACTCATACCTCCATTCCCCCATCACTACATAGATTCAAGTTCGTGTAATCGTGAAGATTTAAAATGAACAAAGTGTAATGATGTCTCAAACGTGACTCGTATTGGATAGAAAGAATTAGCGCAACTGTAAAGAAGCGTTTCCCGAGGGAAGGGTATAAATGATTGTTCACGTCAATGCGGTTCAAGTCAAACAACAACATCTTTAGGTGCGAAAAGAGTAACTAATTATGATAACGAGACGTACGTAACCGTAGTGATAAGTAGTGATGACGATACTCATCAAAAGTAGTGGTGGCAACTTTACAACACTTGTGGATAGTAAGTTAGGACGGTGACGAATAACAACCGAGGAGACAGAGTTCTCGAACTAGTATGAATCATGAATTTACGTGTGTTACCAGAAAGTGGCAGAATACGGATTCGTATGATGAAAGTTTGGAACCATTAAGAAGTTCTCCTAAGAAAGATTTAAGTATAAATACACAAGTAGTCAGGTAAGTGCTATATATAGTAAATGCAAGTCAGGATGCAATGATTAACTAACCGGTTGTAGTCTAGATTCACTAATGTGTCCTAACGACTCTGTCAGACACACTAATGCATATCCTAGTTCCCTACCACCAACGCTCTGATACTATCTGAAATGACCCGGGCAAAATGTCATTGACGGTGTCGTTAACTTAGGTCCCGTTACGTGGTCATAGTCCCTATATGAGACGCATTTGACCAAAATTATGTCGCATTCGTTTGAAACGTACAAGATTTACAAAGTTTAGTTTACCAAACAGTTCGACAAGAAGATAAGTTTACAAAAGTAGTAAAGTATAAATGAAACAACTTGCGACATAATATAAGTTGAAAATCACGGTTTGCTATAAAAAGCGTAAGTATGTATGCTTAAGTTAAATCCAAAAGTGATATCGCTAACGTATGCATGTATGCTTGACTCCAAGCAAGTAATCAAAGTGTGCGGAATCATGTATCAAGTAGCCAAGTATGAACCTGAGAAACATATAGAAAACTGTCAACGAAAAACGTTGGTGAAATCATAGGTGTATTTGTAAACATTGTTTTTGAACCACAAGATTTTGCATTTCCATAACGTTGATTATCCAAATTATTTGCATTCCAAAAGTATGTTCGCGAGCACCCAATTATCAAGACTTAACTTTCCTTCCATAGAACCCCGTCACAATAGTGTTAGAACATACACTGTTTCTCGAAAATATATTTCATCCGCACAACGGTAGCGAACCGTCCGAATGAGGGTTTGTCAAACCCGTATCGCCACACAATATAAGTTCTCGCTTACACCCTACAAGTGTAACTAATGATAATCGAATTGAGGATTTTTGTTCTAAATCGCTGTGGAATGTTTGTTTCCGTACTTGTGTTCAAAGTATAAAAGTATGTAGTATAAAACTGTATATGTTTCTCATCCCATGATTTAAAAGTATAAAAGTTGTTGAAAGATGGGACTATGATCTCACCTCGAGTGTACGAGTATAAAGGTACTTCACAAAGTAAATGTGTGCATGAAAGTTGCTTAGTATTGACCTAAATAAGTAAGTTGTATCAATTAATCGGTTACGACACAAGGTCGGGCGAAATGTGTGCAATTAGTCCTATAGCTCGTTACGATTCGATTATGTAGCATGTGAATCATGTTGTCAAGTTTCATGCAAGATATAGGTGTAAACGAAATGTTATAATGATTAAACAAAGTATTGGTTAAGTTTGAATAAAAGTCAACTTTTGGTCCAAGTCAAAGTCAACGAAAAAGTCAACACATTCGGGTCAGGTCTCGTACAATTTTTCTGAGGTTTTTAATCATATATAAGCATGTTGGCCAAGTTTCATGTTGATCGGGGGTGCGTAGCATAGTTAGAATTAAACGAAAATGCGTATTTTGGAAAGCCGAGGCCCGGAGCCGCGCTCCAAGACCCTGAGCGGCGCTCAGATGGTCTGTTCAGCATGTCTGGCAGTTTTGAACACTTAAACGAATCCAATTTCAAGCAACCATAACTTATGAACCGTAAACATTCAAAACACGTATCTTATATCGTTAGAAAGGTAATTTAACGAGGAACACAACTAAACATTTAATGACCCGTCCTAATCTATCTAGACGAATACATTACATTTGGTTACATCGCAAGGTAATTGACCTCTATATGATAATTTTTACAAACATTGCATTCGTTTTTAAAAGACAACATTTCCTTACATCAAAAGTTGACAGGCATGCATACCATTTCATAATATATCCAAACTATAAATGACTTAATCTGTCATTTTACTTAATAATAATCTTGTTGAACTCAACGACTCGAATGCAACGTCTTTTGAAATATGCCATGAATGACTCCAAGTAATATCTCTAAAATGAGCAAATGCACAGCGAAAGATTTCTTTAATACCTGAGAATAAACATGCTTTCAAGTGTCAACCAAAAGGTTGGTGAGTTCATTAGTTTATCATAAACAATCATTTCTATTAATTTAATAGACCACAAGATTTTCATTTCATTTCTCATAAATATCATGCATCTACATAAAAATCATTCATATGGATTGAACACCTGAAAACCGACCTTAACAAAATGCATATAGAATATCCCCATCATTCTGGGACTCTCATCGGACATGATAAATCGAATTACTAAAGCATCCGTAACCCGGATGGGGCTTGTTGGGCCCGATACATCTATCTTTAGGATTCGCATCAATTGGTGGCAATTATAATAAACACCAATTCTTAGGCTACCAAGCTAAAAAGGGGCATATTCGGTTCGATAATCTAACCATAGAATGTAGTTTCGATTACTTGTGTTTATTCCGTAAAGCATTTATAAAAGCAGCGCATGTATTCTCAGTCCCAAAAATATATATTGCAAAAGCATTTAAAAAGGGAGGAAATGAAACTCACGATACAATATTTTGTAGTAAAAATATTCATACGACGATACTATACAATGCAAGGTTGGCCTCGGATTCACGAACCTATATCATTCATATATATATTAAAACATATAATCGTAATCGAGCAATTTATATATATATTTAGTTATGTATTAAAATTAATATTCATATACAATTTTATTAATACTTATAATATATTATAATACTGATGTGTGAAATCTAGTATATAATTTATCTTGGCAAATGCCGGTTTAAAGATTACTACACACTAACTGGCAGTGTACCCAATCGTGCAATAGTATAAAGTTGGTAATTCCGAAATCGTTCCAATGACAGTTTTAAACGTGAGAATTAAGATTGCAACTAATAAAATAACTAAGTTAATCTATGAAAATCGAAAGTACGAGATAATTTGTTTTTTGGCTATTTAACGATTAGCCAAATCAAAGATTGATTAAAAGTAAAAGACAATATTTTTGTGTTTTTAAGTTTATAGAAAATAAATTCAGACTCAACGAAAAGTAAAGATATTTGAATTCAAAAGATAAAAGAATGTTCGCCTAGATCTCCTATTCGCAGTGTCGGATGATTTGTTATTAAGCTCTAATTCAATTTATCAATACATGCAACTACAGAGTCGGTTTACCCAGAGTTCTCTTTTAGCAAACACGTCAAACTTGGATTTATTGGCTTAGGGTTCCCTTTCACCAAAGACCTCTTTCGTGTGTGACTTAGTAATTAACTAATTATAAGATTAAGATTCAATTGGTTACGCGTTCGCTCCACACAATTCACCCCTATTTTGTTCAATCTATGTTACCCGATTTACCCCCTTGGTCCAGTAAGCGCCCAATTGGTTAAGACAAATCAATTGAAAACTAGTGTACTAAATTGAAACAGGGTTCCCTTTGTTCAAACAAGATCACTAATCAACCTAGTAACAATAATCAACACCCACAAGAATGGTTCTTAATCAAAACTCATAATTATCATGCATTAATCAAATCAAACATTAAAGTATCATCCAAACACATACGAATATTCAATCTAGACAAACATTTAAGTGCTTAACCAACCATGGCTAAAACCAAAATCACAAATAAACAATTAAGAGTATTCATAATGATGATAAGAATTAAACCTAATGAAAATTGTGTTCTTGAATGATGAACGGATCGAGACGCGTTTCCGGAATGATTGATGTGTTAAAATGATCTTGGGGCCCCAAAAATCACCCTTTTTCGTCAAAAAGCTGCTGGAATTCGTTTGGATGCAATAATGAATATTTAGGGTATTTTTCGGGACTTAAATACCTGCCAAAAATACCTGGACCGACCTACAGCCGCGCCGCGGCCCATATCGTCGCGCCACGGAAAATAACTTGAACTGGGACATTCTTAAATCCTCTCCTGAGATTGAAACTAGGCAAACACCGCGCCGCGACCCAATTTGTCGCGCCGCGACATATAGCTTGTTCTGAACCCTTCTTTAAACCCCTTCCTGATAACGAAACCTTAAGATTATCGCGCCGCGACCCAAGTCTCCGCGCCGCGACATATAACTTGTTCTGATTCTAACCTTCCTTTGCACTTTTTCAACACTAATAATAACTTAGAACCAAAATACCCGATATGTACTTAAAGTTTCCAACCCCGGAGCACCAGTAGTAATAATCGATTAACAACATGCCTCAAAAACTCCATAAAATGCCACTCTTCAACAATAAACTCTTCAAACTCAGAAGTTCTCAATATCATCATTATAACCGCCAAATCATATCCGAACAGACTAAAATGTGATCAATATCTCTAAGGAAAACGTGTATAAAATATGTGATATCAAACCACCCCACACTAGAGTTTTGCTTGTCCTCAAGCAATAGAACTCGAAAATAATCTTCTATCATATAATAACTTCTTCAACATGTATGTAGAACCAAACGAACAACTAACAAACCAAAAACTAGCATGGGCACAATTTGGAGTAAATATCAACCATACCTCCCACTTGCATTCCCCCGAAATTAACTTCTCAAACCTCAAGCAAATAATATGAACAAAGTAGCAAAATATAATCTCGAATAGCGTACCAAATAAAATGAAGCAGAGAGTCTCGAACCATAATGTAAGTCTTTAAAGGAACCAGGAATCAAGTGGGAACCGAGCACAAAAAATATAGCTATCGAAGATGTATGCCAAAAAGAACGCACGGGCTACCCCGCAATTGGTCAAGCCAAGCCTCCCACAGTACCTAACATCGCGAGATGTCGGTAAGAAAATAATGTGCTTAGGAGGATACACATTACGTCCAGATATCATCGATAATCATGAGGTAATTATCTAATCCGTTAAGTCAACCATAAAGATTGAGGTTCATCTGGCTTAAAAGCTAATATCTTACCTTTCCGGAGGTTATCCACTGGGAATCTGATCAATCACTGATATTTTGTGTATCATGGTGCACTTCCCATTTGGCTAGCAAATATCCCTCATTGAGATAAGCTTTGACTACCAGTTTCCCTGTTTGACATTGAGGCCTGGTAGATTTCCAGTCGATTTTAGCAATGACTTTTCAAGATTTTTCGTCACCCTACAACTGGTCTAGACTACAACTTCTGAAATGAATCAGCAAGTGTGTCATTCGGGAGACTTGACTCCCTTTAGGATGGAATGGATACATCCTATGTGGTTAAATAAAGTGGTCGGGTGCAACATTGTCCTTGTTAGGAGAAACAATGAGGATCGCCATGTTCAAGTTTTCGATCTAGCGAATGGTCCGGTTTCGACCACACGCTACTATCACCGTTCATACGGTTGACACTCGCCTTGGTGCAAGTGACCTACGTATGAATTTAAATGTTCATGTAGGATTTCACATTCAAAATAATGAACATGTTTCGAAAGTTCAAGACTTTCACCTCTAACAGTACCTCATCGTGAAATGATTGGTAATGAAATGGTACAGCTTAAGAGGTATACGTACCAAGTGAAACGGTCGGAAGACTTTACTTCCTTAATGAGTGGATCTGACTCACTCGGGAATGCCAATCTATTTCAATTGACACTCGTTTTAAATCCCAAAAACCTTTGGGTGCCATAGCTTTTAGCTATGGGTTGTGTTGTCTAAGCAAACACAAGCACGTAGCTATTGTTCGTAAAAAGGATAACACTGGTGAAGCTCTAGGCTCCTCTTCCCACAGTATCACAATCACGCTATGCAATCACTGCTCTCTCACGGTTTACACCCGTTTGGGTACAGGTGACCTACTATTGAGTTCCCCGAACTCGTAGGATTTCATGTCCAAGATAATGAACATGTGGGACATATTTGGCTTCTTTGAAATCACGAAATATGCCATAAAATACCAAGCCATTTTTCATAATAAAGGTTTTGGCCGAATTTTCAAATGTTTTTCTACTTTTTTTTTATTTTTAAACTAACTTTTCTATTATTTTTTTTATTTTCGTCTAAATTTTTTAATTTTTTTTTACGACCAAAACCCGTGAAACGTCAAGTCTTTTAATATCAAAACTAATATGATGATGATTTCATTAACAACCAACCCGAGAGATTTTACATCCCCACCCCACACTTGAGATCGAGTAATGTCCCCATTACTTGAGATCAAAAACAGATTAAAATCGAAAGGGTAAGAAAAATAAAAAACTTATCGAGTTAACCACTGATCGTGGAATGACAGTGACAGATGGCGCTGAACTGACTGCCAGCATAAGAACATCGTCCATTCCCCGATCCTTACACCAATATCATCACTCATGCAGTTTTGCTGAACTTAATGCCAGACTTGAAAATCGTTTCACCAACAAACCTAACAAACATAAAAGAAACTACATAAAACGGGACAAGGTGGCACCACCCGGTACCGAAACGCCTTGTCCCCGAATAAGTCTACAGTACATAATTAAAGTAAATAATTATCCAAGTACAGAACCAAATAAAATGTTTGCAAACAAATACAACATAATTAACGGGCTCGCAGGCCCTCCTCACTGAAAACCATCATACGGCCAATTGTCGTACGGATACTGCTGCTGAAACCTCTGACGCGCATCCTCCAACCTTTCCTGCTCACTATAAATCAGGGCCTGCACTCGTAGCTGAACTGGACTGCGATAATACACAGGTGTCTGAGAAGTAGTACTATAATAATGATCCGGGTTGAAGTAGAAGAGACGAGCATTGTGCCTTTGCCAATCGTTCCCATAGGTAATCCATTGATGGTCATGTAAGGACTCGGCCGACCTCAAATCGACCCGCTGCTGACTTTCCCACATACGGTTATTATGCGACCGTTGTTCTCCCCGAAAATCATTAAAACTCTCCGACACACCGATTTGCACATCATCAACCCTCGAGACCAAGTTATCCCAAATTTCTTGGGAAATACCCCATGGCTGACCCCCTGCAGGAACATTCTGGGCAACCGGCTCCGCTTCATCACCTTCTTGATCATGATCACCAGCCTCAGGCGCTTGTTTCCGAACATACGACACTAAGCCAACTCGATTTTCATCCCACATTACAAAATTTGAACTAATATAAAACCTTACATTAAAAGGTTTCATAATCTGTAATGGATCGGTCAATTTCGTACACCTGCTGAAATCAATGTTGAAAAACCTCGCAATTTTTGTAACAAAATGACCACCAAGAAGTGGCCTTGATGCCCTTGTTTCCCTTGTATGATGAGATAAATAAGTAGCTATTAACATACACAAATCAACATGTACATCGGCCCGAACTCGATGCATAATCCACAACTCAGTCGAATTAACTTTATCGTTCCCATTTCTTCGACCACAAAAAGTACACGAAAGCAATTTATGAAGTAACCGTAGCTGTCTGCTCCGAATATCGGACCCCTTCGACTCATTGGAAATAAAAGGAGTCAAACCTGAAATTTCATACCAAAAGTCTCGCTCGTTATAATCCTTCGGGTGTCCTATAAACTCAGTTTTTTTTTTCAAGTATCGTGTTAAAGACTTCTCATCCAATTCCTCATACAAATTTAGTGCTCGAGCTAAATCCATTCTACTCATGGCTCGATTCTCTCCACCTAGCTGAAATGTCATAAACCCTTGATCCGTAGGATCCCTTCTTGAACGCACACTTAAAGAGGAGAAAAACTCAACCACCAACTCACGATAAAGGTCATCTCTCAAAGACATAGCACGTTCCCAAGTGCCAAGATAGACTCTATTTCTCGACATTGCTAACATATCAGTAATTTCATCCCTGATCTCACTAGTAGCTCTATTCAACTCATCCCAACTGAAATACCAAGTCGCTTGTATACTTCGAACTGAAATAAATTCAAAGTATTGTGAATAGTTTTCTCCAACTCTTTGCAACCAAAACTCTGGGTTCGTTCTTCTCTCTTCATCCCTTCGTGATTGAGATGTGGAGGATGAAGGGACATCAACTCTGCTTCTCTGCACACATGAAACAAGAACCAAACCAAACACAAAATCTTGAAAAGTTAGCGTTAGGAGAATTATAATAATCAGACCAACATGTTCCACATACTTGCATCAACTACCATTAATACTCGTTTCAATTTCAATTAGGCATTTAAACAAAAGCAAGTATTTAAAACATGTGTTTTTGTTCCATGGTACCAATTTCCAACTAATTCTCAAATCACTATATCATGTAAGTGCCCCATCAAACAATCCTCACTTAACCCAAATTCACAACTCGTCTAATTAATTCACCAACCTACGATAACTCATTCCTATAATCACAAGTTAACTTCTAAACTTGCAAGAAGATTAAACAATTCCAACAACCAAATAAACATCTCACAAATCACAAAAATCATCATGCTTTACCAATTACCAAAATCACATATGACCCACCCAAATCACCCCACACTATCTTAAAATATGTATCTAGTAGCAAACATCTCTCTTACAAGCAAAATCCCCAAACATTCAACATCAAATTCAGATTTATCGCTACCCTAATCTCAAGAATCAATATTATGCATAAACTACACAAAAATTCATGAAGAAAACACAATAATATCATATTCATCAACAATTCATCACATAATAAGGCATAAAAGTCTTAATTAAACAAACCCCACAAAATTTCAAATATGAACCCTAGAATTAATAAAATTAATCAAGAAACATGAGAGAAAAAGCAAGAGAATTGCAAAATCGGACCTTAACCGGCATGATTGAACAAGAAATTGAAGAAATTAGGCAAGAATTAGTGATAATTGAACTTAGGGTTTGAGAGCTCTAAGTGTGTTAGAGAGGTGAGTATAAGAGTAGTGGGTGAAAACAGATCCAAAAACCCCTAAAAAGGGTGGAATTTTCGTCGGGTTTAATGTTGGGTCGGGTTGACCCATTTGAATTAAAACCTTGACCGTCGGGTGAGAATCTGCGCAGCAGAAATGTCGCGCCGCGGCGTTATGCAGTACCTGATTCTATTTTTTTCAATAATACGTGTACCTCAAAACTATGAAGACTCGCGCCGTGACCACATTCCTCGCGACGCGGAAATGAACGTGGTATTGACCCATTCAAATTGGCTTCCTGACTTTGAAAACTTTGCATTATCGCGCCGCGGCCAAATGTGTCGCGCCGCGGCAATGTGCGTGACCTGATACTTCGACGTAAGAATTATTCAGCAACCTTAAATCACTTTTAAGAACCAAAACATCCAACAATAATGACAAAAAATCTATCATAATTAATCATTTAGCATGTAAGACGCAGCAAACCCGTGATCACACCTATTAATACAAACTATACAACAATGTGAAGTTTATTAGCGAGTCATTCACAAGACTCATTACCAAACTCAAGTGACGTTAGGATCGGGTTCAACGTGAACCTCGTCATCAATCTCCAACGGACCATCGAAATATTTCTTCACTCGATGTCCGTTAACCTTAAAGGTAGTACCACTCGCATTTTCCAACTCAATCGCACCGTATGGGTACACCTTAACAACCTCAAATGGTCCCGTCCACCGGGACTTAAGTTTTCCCGGTAAAAGCTTCAATCTAGAGTTAAACAAAAGCACTCGATCGCCCTCATTAAACTCCTTCGGACCCTTTAACCTTCTATCGTGCCATTGCTTGGTTTTCTATTTATAAATCAACGAATTTTCATACGCATCAAGGCGTAATTCACCAAGCTCATTCAATTGCCCCGCCCTTAGGCGTTCGGCTTCCTTCAAATCCAAATTGCACTTTTTAAGTGCCCACATCGCCTTATGCTCAATCTCCAATGGGAGATGGCACACTTTTCCATAAACCAACAGATAAGGAGTGGTACCAATCGGTGTTTTGTAGGTGGTTCGAAACACCCACAAAGCGTCATCGAGCTTATTTGCCCATTCCTTCGGATTCGACCCCACAGTTTTCTCAAGAATTCCTTTAAGAGCTCGATTGGTATTCTCAACTTGTCCGCTCGTTTGGGGATGGTATGAAGTAGAAACTTTATGGAGAACTCCATATTGCTTCAATACCTTCTCCATTTTGGCGTTACAAAAATGAGTACCCCTATCGCTAATTAAAGCTTTAGGAGTTCCAAATCGAGAGAATAAATGCTGAAGGAAATAAATCACAACTCGTGCATCGTTTGTAGCCAAAGCTTGCGCTTCGGCCCATTTAGACACGTAGTCAATGGCAACGAGTATGTAACTATAATTCTGAGATTTCAAAAATGGCCCCATAAAGTCAATCCCCCAAACGTCAAATACTTCGCAAACTTGGATGCTTTGTTGAGGCATCTCGTCCCGTTTGGTGACTTTACCGGCCCTTTGACAAGAATCGCACGATTTGCAAATCCGGTGGGCATCCTTGAAAATTGTCGGCCAAAAGAAGCCGGCATCATAGACTTTACGCCCCGTGATTTGGGGTCCAAAATGCCCACCGGTAGGCCCACTAAGGCACTCGGTCAAAATACGCATACACTCTTCACCGGAAACACACCGGCGGATAACCCCATCGGGATAACAACAAAAAAGATAGGGGTCCTCCCAGAAATAGTACTTAAGGTTACTGAAGAATTTCTTCCTCTTTTGATGCGACCACCCTTTTTCCAAGAATCCCCCAACGAGATAATTAGCAATGTCCACGTACCATGGCTCGTCCACCTTGTCCATCGCCATGAGATATTCATCGGGAAAATCATCATGGATACTCGACTAATGAAGGACTTCGAGATTTGGATTCTCGAGTCTAGACAAGTGGTCAGCCGCTAGATTCTCAGCACCCTTCTTATCCCGGATCTCGATATCGAATTCTTGCAAAAGCAAGACCCATCTAAGCAGTTGAGGTTTTGCATCCAGTTTCGAAAATAGGTACTTAAGAGCAGAATGGTCCGTAAAAACAATAGTCTTAGACAAGACTAACTAGGATCGGAACTTATCAAACGAAAAGACCACCGCCAGGAGCTCTTTTTTAGTGGTAGTATAATTCAATTGTGCTCCTTGCAAGGTCTTGCTTGCATAATAAATGGGTCGGAAATGTTTCTCGACCCTTTGACCCAAAACAGAGCCAACAGCAAAATCAGAAGCATCGCACATAAGCTCGAATGGAAGGGACCAATTTGGAGCAATTATGATGGGTGCATTGATCAGTTTCTCCTTGAGAAGTACGAATGCCTTTAGGCACTCTTCGGAGAAATTCCACGGTGTGTCCTTTTCAAGGAGTTTGTTCATCGGGTTAGCAATTTTAGAAAAATCCTTAATGAACCGCCGATAAAAACCGGCGTGCCCGAGAAAACTCCGAACACCCTTAACATCGGTAGGAGGTGGAAGGTTCTTAATAGCTGTTACCTTCGCAGGATCCACCTCAATACCGTTCTTAGAAATCTTGTGCCCGAGAACTATGCCCCCTTGAACCATGAAATGGCACTTTTCCCAATTGAGCACAAGATTAGACTTTTCACACCTTTCCAACATCCGTTCTAAATTAAGAAGGCATGAATCAAAAGTGCCACCGAAGACCGAAAAGTCATCCATGAACACCTCCATGCAATCCTCTATCATATAATGGAATATGGCCATCATGCACCTTTAAAAAGTGGCCGGAGCATTGCAAAGGCCAAAGGGCATGCGTCGGTATGAGAAAGTGCCATACGGGCACGTGAAAGTAGTTTTCTCCTGGTCCTCGGGCGAGATAGGAATTTGAAAATAGCCCGAAAAACCATCAAGAAAACAATAAAAGCTGTTTCCCGCTAACCTCTCTAGCATTTGATCCATGAAAGGTAACGGGAAGTTGAAGCACCCCATCCTAATCCATCTGGACGAAGTCCATATTGATTATAAACGGTTCACTATAGTTGGTTACATCACGAGGTTCATGACCTCTATATGATACATTTTACAAACATTGCATTCGTTTTTTAAAGACATACTTTCTTTACATTGAAAGATGATGACAAGCATAGTATTTCATAATACCTCCAACTATAATTGACTTAATAAAAATCTTGATGAACTCGACGACTCGAATGCAAAGACTTTTGAAATACGTCATGAATGACTCCAAGTAATATCTCTAATATGAGCAAATGCACAGCGGAATATTTCTTTCATACCTGAGAATAAACATGCTTTAAAGTGTCAACCAAAAGGTTGGTGAGTTCATTAGTTTAACATAAATAATTATTTCCATCATTTTAATAGACCACATGATTTTCATTTCTCATAAATATACGTCCCATGCATAGAGACAAAAATAATCATTCATATGGGTTGAACACCTGATAACTGACATTAACAAGATGCATATAAGAATATCCCCTATCATTCCGGGAAATCCTTCGGACATGATAAAACAACATCGAAGTACTAAAGCATCCTGTACTTTGGATGGGGTTCGTGGGCCCATAGATCTATCTTTAGGATTCGCGTCAATTAGTAGATCGGTTTACTAATTCTTAGGTTACCAAGCAAAAGGAGGCATATTCGGCTTCGATCATTCAACCATAGAATGTAGTTTCAATTACTTGTGTCTATTTCGTAAAACAGTTATAAAAGTTGCGCATGTATTCTCAGCCCAAAAATATAAAGGGTAAAAAGGCAAATGAAACTCACCTAATGTATTTTATAGTAAAAATACATATGACGACATTTAACAACTGAGCAATGCAGGGTTGGCCTCGGATTCCCGAACCTATAACATTTGTATATTTATTAATATACATAATGGAAATTGAAGAAATATATATATAAATTTCTTAGTTGTATCCCTTTTTATATTAATAGTATATATATATTTCATATATTTATTTTGTATATAAAAATATTAATATTTGTTATGTTATATATATTAAATATATATTTTTATATAAGTATATATCGTTTGTTTGTTAAAACATGGTAACTAATATCATATTAATAATGGTAAAAATGATAATAAATATAATACTTAATATTACTAATAAAGATATTAGAGTTAATAATGTTGTTAATAATAATATTGATGATGGTTTTTAATTATAAATTTCATAATGATAATATCAGTAGTAAAATGAGTAATTTAGTAATAATGGTAGGGAAAATAATAATTTTTAATATTAGTACATAATACTTAATAATAATAATTATGACAATTTTATTACTAATGGTAATCTTAATAATAATACTTTCGTTAATAATAATAATAATTCCTAAATTTTCTAATACTAATATTAATGATAATAGTAATAATTCTAAAGATAACACTTTTATTACTAATGCTAATAATGATAATACTAATAATAACGATTTTGTTAATAATGATACTTATGTTAATAATAATACTGATAATAATACTATAATTTTTACTACTAATGGTAATAGTTTTAATAATAAAAATACTAATGATAATAATATTACTTTGCATCATAACAGTGATAATAATAAATAAATTTAACAATAATTATAATAACTACAATTGTAACTAAAATCCTAATAATGTTAATTACTAATTTATTAGTTTTGATAATTATAATAACAATAATAATTGATAACAATAATAATAATAATAATGTTATAATTCAGTAGGCTTATAACTGCCTTTAGTGGTTTGATTCTTGATGTTATAATTCAGTAGGCTTATAACTACCTTTAGTGGTTTGATTCTTGATTAAGAATGCTAATAATGAAGTGTAAGAACAAAGATGATAATGGAGAGAAAGAAAGAAACACTTTGTAAGTGTGAGAAAATGGTGCAAGTTTAATGCTTGCATTCATGGCTATTTATAGCAAAAATATCACAAGTTTAGGTAATACAATAATATTACTTTTGTGTATCAATAATTGACTATCCATTTATATATATATTTATATATTATAACACTCCCCCTTGGATAGCAATTTTGTTTGTTTAAGATCAACTGTAAGTTACTGCCTCGTTAAAAACCTTGCTAAAGAAAACCCAGTGGAAAAAAACTTTAGCTAAGGGAAAAAGAGTGCAGCATGGAGTTGACTCCCCCTCAAGTAGACATCGCTTCAGTTGTTACATCTTTTGAACATGTCTCATGCCAATGTTATGAACGTGTGTTCTGAAAATAGCAGTTGGAAGTGCTTTTGTGAAAAGATCAGCAGAGTTTTTGCTAGATTGAACATATCTCATTTCAATCTCGTTGTCCTTAATGAGATTTTGAGTGTATGAGAAGAATCTAGGAGGTATGTGTTTGGTTCGGTCACTTTTGATATACCCTTCTTTCATCTGTGCTATGCAAGCTGCATTATCTTCATAGATAATTGTTGGACTTTTATCGCGTTCTAGTCCACAAGAATCAGTAATTATTTGTTTCATTGATCTCAACCAAAAACATTCCCGAGTAGCTTCATGTAATGCAATCACTTCGGCATGATTTGATGATGTAGCAACAAGTGTTTGTTTTTGAGAACGCCATGATATTGCAGTACCTCCATTTAGGAATACATATCCAGTTTGAGATTTAGCTTTATGTGGATCAGATAAATAACCTGCATCAACATAACCAACCAAATCTTGTTTTGATTCGTTAGAATAAAATAATCCTAAATCAGTAGTTCCTCGAAGGTATCGAAATATGTGTTTGATCCCATTCCAGTGTCTTTTGGTAGGAGCAGAGCTGAACCTTGCCAACAAATTAACTGCAAAAGAAATGTCAGGTCTTGTACAATTTGTAAGATACATAAGAGCTCCAATTGCACTAAGATATGGTACTTCTGGTCCAAGAATATCTTCATGATCTTCACATGGACGAAATGGATCAGTTTCAACATTGAGTGATCTAACAACCATAGGAGTACTTAATGGTTTTGCCTTATCCATATTGAAACGTTTCAGAATCTTTTCAGTATATGTTGTTTGATGTACAAGTAAACCATTAGGCATATGCTCAATTTGTAAACCAAGGCAATACTTGGTTTTTCCGATATCTTTCATTTCAAATTCTTTCTTTAGAAGTTGAATGGCTTCATGGATCTCTTTATTTGTACCTATGATGTTAAGATCATCAACATAAATAGCTATGATCACATATCCGGATGTTGTTTTCTTAATGAAAACACAAGGACAAGTAAGGTTATTTGTATACCCTTTTCTTATCAAGTAATCACTTAATCGGTTATACCACATACGTCCCGATTGTTTTAACCCATATAAAGATCTTTGTAATTTAATCGAATACATTTCTTTGGGTTTTGCATTTGATGCTTCTGGTACCTTAAATCCTTCAGGTATCTTCATATATATATCACTATCAAGTGATCCATATAGATAAGCAGTCACAACATCCATGAGATGCATTTCTAAATTTTTAGAAACTGCCAGGCTGATTAAGTATCTAAAAGTAATTGCATCCATAACAGGGGAATAAGTTTCTTCATAATTAATTCCCGGTCTTTGAGAAAAACCTTGAGCTACAAGTCTAGCTTTATACCTTGTAACCTCATTTTTCTCATTTCTTTTTCGGAAAAAAATCCATCTGTATCCTACAGGTTTCACATCTTTAGGAGTGAGAATGATGGATCCGAAAACTTTTCTTTTATTGAGTGATTCTAATTTAGCTCGTATTGCTTCTTTCCATTGAGCCCAATCATGTCTATTTTGACATTCAACCATAGATGTTGGTTCTGGATCATCATCATTATTCATGATGTCATATGCAACATTAAATGAAAATTTCTCATCAAGATTTTTCATTTCATTTCATTTCGGTTCCATAATATTTTTAAATGTGCATAATTGATTGCAATTTCTATATTGACATCATCAATCTCCTCTGCAGTAGGAGTACTGATTTGTGGTTCTTCTTGAACACTTTCTTTTACCTTATTATCAGCTGATTTTCTTTTTCTAGGATTTTTATCTTTGGAACCAACTGGTCTCCCACGTTTCAGACGTGGCATATATTCTTGAGTGACTACATTATCAGTTTTCCGATTTGGAATCTCAACTCGAGCTGGAGTATTAACTGCTGGTATATATGATTTAGTCACCCTTTTTGTATCTGTGAATGCATCAGGCAATTGATTTTCAAGTTCTTGCATATGCATTATCTTTTGAACTTTTATCTCGCATTCTTTTGTGCGAGGATCAAGATACTTTAATTGAGGTTCACACCATGAAACATCATTTTCTTTATTTTTTATTTCTCCCCCTAATCTAGGAAACAATGTTTCATTAAAATGACAATCAGCAAAACGTGCTGTAAAAACATCACCTGTCATAGTTCAATATACCTTATGATTGAAGATGTTTCATATCCAACATATATTCCCAACCTCCTTTGAGGACCCATTTTTGTACGATGTGGTGGCGCAATTGGAACATATACTGCACAACCAAATGTTCTAAGGTGGGAAATATTTGGCTCTTGACCAAAAGCAAGTTGTAGTGGGGAATATTTATGACTTGCACTTGGTCTGATGCGAATCAATGCAGCAGCATGTAAAATTGCATGACCCCATATAGATACAGGGAGTTTTGTTCTCATTATCAATGGTCTAGCGATTAACTGTAAACGTTTAATCAGTGACTCGGCTAAACCATTTTGTGTATGCACATGAGCAACAGAATGTTCAACAACAATTCCTATAGACATGCAATAGTCATTAAATGCTTGAGATGTAAACTCACCAGCATTATCAAGTCTCACCTTTTTAATGATGTAATCAGGAAAATGTGCTCTCAATTTAATAATTTCGGCAAGAAATTTTGCAAATGCCACATTACGGCTTGATAACAGACAAACATGAGACCATCTACTAGATGCATCTATTAGGACCATGAAATATCTAAATGGTCCACATGGTGGATGAATTGGTCCACAAATATCACCTTGAATTCTTTCAAGAAACATTAGTGATTCTTTCTCAACCTTAAGTGGTGAGGGTCTAGTTATCAATTTTCCAAGAGAGCAAGATATACATGGAACCATTGTATCATGAAGGATTTTTCTATCCTTCAGTGGATGTCCATGTGTACATTCAATAATTCTTTTCATCATTGTTGATCCTGGATGGCCCAATCTGTTATGCCATAAATTAAATACACCAGAATCAATATACTTTTCTTTAATCACCATATGTGCTTCTGGTACATTTATATGTGTATAATGTAATCCAGAATTAAGTCTTGGCAGTTTTTCAATCACGTGATTCTTGTTAGTGATACTTAAATATTTCTCATTTTCTGCCGTTACTGACTGATAATCATATCCATTAAGGTATATGTCAGAAAAACTCAATAAATTTCTGCTTGACTTAGGAGAGAATAAGGCATTATTAATTAAAAATGTTGTACCGTTTAGTAATATGAATTTTGCCTTTCCTATCCCTTCTATCAAGTTAGCAGCACCTGATATTGTATGTATAGTTCCTTCCGTTGGTTTCAAATCAATGAAATATTTTTTAGATTTAAGTATAGTGTGTGTAGTACCACTATCTGCTATACAGAGATCTCCACTACTTGATTGATGTTGTGTTCCAGCAGAATTCATATTAAACTTCATATATAAGAAACAAACAGTAAGTATATAAATGTTACACAAAATGTTTATTACACACAAATAGATAAAACTGAAACATTTGACATACATAGAATTGAAACATCAAATATAGAACTGGAACATTTGATAAAACATATAGAACTGAAACATTTGAGAAAACATGATGACAAAGGTTAAATCATTTTATTTATAAAAGAAACATATTAATTTAATTCAAGAAATCTTCATATAAATCAGATGGTTGCTCAGTGACTGTTGGATCAATATTATCCACAAAATTTACTTCCTTTTCTTTACCTTTCAGCGAATCCTGATACATCTTAACAAGATGTTTAGATGTTCGGCAAGTATTAGCCCAGTGGCCCATTCTACCACATCTGTAACAAGAATCTTCAGAATTTTTAGAAGAATTTTCTTCAACATCTTGTTTAGTGGGCTTGTTTTGTGGTTGATATTTATATTTTTGTGGATTATTATTTCTTTAACCACCACGGCCACGACCACGGCCACGCCCACGCCCATTCCCATTACCATAAGGATGGTTTCTACCATAGTTATGGCTTTTGGCATGATGATGGCGATGGTTATTATAACCACGACCTTGCCCGCGTCCTTGTCTCTGTTTATAATTATTTGCAGTATTTGCTTCAGGGATTGCAAGTGTACCAGTAGGACGGGATTGCTGATTTTTCATTAATAGCTCATCATTTTGCTCTGCAACCAAGAGATATGAATTAAGTTCAGGATATGTGTTGAACTTTAGCATTCTCAAATTTCTTTGCACTGTGATGTTGGCAGCATTCATTGTGGAGAAAGTTTTCTCCAACATGTCTGCATCACTTATTTCATGTCCACAGAATTTAAGTTGTGAGACTGTATTATACAGAGCTAAGCTGTATTCATTTACTTTCTTAAAGTCTTGGAACCTTAATGTTCTCCATTGATCCATAGCAGCTGGAAGTAAAATTTCTCTTTGATTATTGAATCTGCTTTTGAGACCTTCCCATAAAACATGGGGATCTTCTACAGTCACATAATTATTTTGTAAGCATTCATCAATATGTTGATGAATAAAGCAACATGCCGTTGCTTGTTCTTTTTCAGAACAAGTGTTGTTTTCATTTATGGTTTCAAGAATGCCCATTGATTTAAGATGCATTTTTACTTTTATAACCCATGGCATGTAGTTGTTTCCCGTTAATTCTAAAGGAGTAAATTTAAGCTTTTCCAGATTCGACATTTTCTATTATCAAAAATTAAAACAAACAACATGATAAATTAGAGTCAATTTATATTCATAAGTATATAAACATTAAACATAAATTTAATATAACATAAATGATAAGTAAGCGACAGTGTCGACCATATGTAAGCAATCATAAATAAATGTTATATAACATAAATGATAATTAGGTGACAGTGTCGACCATATAAATGTTAGATAATAGAAATATAAATGTTAGTAACATAAATGATAATTAGGCGACATTGTCTACCATATAAATGTTAGATAATAGAAATATAAATGTTAGTAACATAAATGATAATTAGGCGACAGTGTCGACCATATATTATTCAGGTGGTATAACCGACCATATATCATTTAGGTGGCAGAGCCAACCATAATTAGTATTAAGATTATCGTGCTGATAACGTGTTATAATTCAGTAGGCTTATAACTGCCTTTAGTGGTTTGATTCTTGATGTTATAATTCAGTAGGCTTATAACTACCTTTAGTGCTTTGATTCTTGATTAAGAATGCTAACAATGAAGTGTAAGAACAAAGATGATAATGGAGAGAAAGAAAGAAACACTTTGTAAGTGTGAGAAAATGGTGCAAGTTTAATGCTTGCATTCATGGCTATTTATAGCAAAAATATCACAAGTTTAGGTAATACAATAATATTACTTTTGTGTATCAATAATTGACTATCCATTTATATATATATTTATATATTATAACAAATAACAACTAATAACAATAATAATAATAATCATAATAATAATAATAACAATAATAAGAATAATAATAGTAATAGTAATAATAATAATAATAATAATAATAATAATAATAATAATAATAATAATCATAATAACAATAATAATAATTTTTTATTTTTTTTATGTGAAACTACCTTAAGAATGTCTTTAAAAAGAAACTGTCCAAGGTCAGAATTGAACCCGCAACCTATTGAATCCCAACACTCTCATCAAACTATCTAGTCTAATGCGTCTTTCTGATTTATACCCGTTTATATGTATTATGTATCTGTTTTCTTTATTCATTCATCTTCATCATCGTGACATTGATCATGGCAACTATTTAACAAACATTACAACTAATATGAGGTTTGAATTAAATCCTAAACATAAATGTAAACTGCCTGAAACTGATTCTGCATTCGATTAAGCAAGAAAAAATTTTTTTAAATAAAATCATAACAGCAAGTTGCTGTTCGTCGCTTGAAAACACAAAAAAAAAATTAATTGATTTTATAAATAAGAACGTTTTAGATAAAGTTTTCAACACAACTTGTGTTTCAAATGACTCCTTTAAACTATATGACTTCTCAATTGATCCCAAAACATAACAGAACGATCGAATTTAATCAAGAACATAATGTTTGACTTTTGTAAATAAAAGTTTGACTTCAAAAATTAAGAATCAGTTTGAGAAATTAAAGCTTCAAAATTTGCAGATAGTTCAATTCAATGATTCATAACACAATAGCAATTTTATATTTTAGTAAATGATTCGAAATATAGTTTTTGATTTCAAACCTGTCATTCAGAGTATGGGAGCAGTTTCCAATTTTTAGTTCTTCATTTTAGCAGCAAAATTTTAGGGTTTAATTGATAATGATGATGGAGTCGACTGGTTGTATCCATATAAAAAAATGATCGATTTGTGTAAAGTATGGAATGTCACGAGCAAACAGAAAAGCAGACAAATAATGAAGGAAAGATGGAGACACGTAACAAGAAATTGACTTTAATATCTGTTTTCATTCTTATATATATAATAAATATTAATAACTAATAAATATATATATATATATATATATATATATATATATATATATATATATATATATATATATATATATATATATATTAATAATTATAATTCTTTTAATTTTTCTGTTAATAAATAATATAATACTGATAATAACAATTATTATTAGTAATGTTAATAATAATATCAATAATAATGATATTAATGATACTATTTATATATATATATATATATATATATATATATATATATATATATATATATATATATATATATCAAATTTTATATCTATATATTATATTTTTGAAATAAGGATATTAATAACACTAGTATTAATATTTAAAGATAATAACAATATTATTATAACAACTATATATAATATATAAGTATTTACATATTATAGATTATATAATATAACTATATAATACATATTATCTAATAATGAATATTAAAAAAAAAATTATATACTTTAATAAATATAATACCTAATAATAATAAAGATATAACAAGTTACATGTTTCTAATTTTATGTCAAAATAATAATATTCATAATACTGATATTATTATTACTATTGATATTTAATTTAATGATAATAATAAAAGTAATAATAACAACATTAACCTAATAACTATAATTTAACTGGTAGTTACATATATTTATATTACATTTATTAATTATGTAATATTTAATAATTTTAAAATATATATTATATATGCTTAATATTTATATATTTTAACAATATATATATAGTAATGGTTATATATTCAAATTACTATGTATAATTATGTTTTAAATATCAAGTTTTATATTCATTTAGTAAGATCATATAATATGTAAGTCATAACGGTTTTCAATTTTTAACTTATAGTTTATTCGTGAATCGTAGGGTTAAGTCCAGTGAATAATTAAACGTATTAAGTCATCTTAATGTAACATGCCAAATGGGTTTATCTTGTCGACAACCATTAACCCAATTATTTATTCTTCATGATTTCACCTTTACATTAAATAATATGAAAGTTAAATATTTACTTTTTAAAAGTCACTAGTAAATTTTTGTAAAGTATGTACAGGAATCTCCATTAATATTTGTATGGTTCTCGTTAATTGACACTTTCGTTCTTTCATGTAAATCACTTTACCATTTTCCGATTATTGTTAAAAAGAACTGATTTTTTAAATCACAGTAGACCTCATAACAGAGACTCGTAATCATAATCACATTGTATATGATAATTCAATCATTTAATATTATCTTTTAATTCCTTCTATAATTATATTAAATATATATATATATATATTGAAACAAATACGTTTATGTAAAGTATTATACATCTAATACTTTGTTAACGTTTTCAATTGATATAACTAGATCTTATATATACATATCTATACACATAAATGTTCGTGAATCGTCGAGCACAGTCAAAGGGTAATTGTTTATATGAACATAGTTCAAAGTTTTTGATACTTCAACATTACAGACTTTGCTTATCGTGTCGGAATCATATAAAGATTTAGTTTAAATTTGGTCGGAAATTCCCAGGTCATCACAGTACCTACCCGTTAAAGAAATTTCGACCCGAAATTTGAGTAACGTGGTAATGGTTAATAATAAAAAAAAATTTCGTGACGAATATGAGTTGATAAATAGAGTTTTATTATCATTGAATAATATGGAAAAAATAATTCAATTAATCGAAGCGTATGAATGAAGTTATTACAAAAGATCGAGATGAAGAAATGGAGATTTTCCATAACTTTTGACGTAGTCGCGATTGAATTCCGGAATTCAAGGGATTTAAAGAAAATCTTCGAAATCTAAGAGATTTGATTCTTCGGCGAATAAGGAGATTGAGATCTCTATAATTAAATACGGTGATCTGCCTCGATTACTCTGTCTGATATTTCCATTATAAATTAAACTCCTCCGTTCCATTATTCTCACCATTCCTATACTTTCTTTCTTAGTTCATACATTCAAAAGATTGTGAAAATGCTTAGTCCAGTTCTAATCCCTAATATTTTCCTAATTATTATTTCTGTCATCCTTCTTTTCAATCTTCCATTAGAAGAATCTGTTTACTTCTACTATTACCTTGGGGTGATACTATTCTTAATTATATCGTGTCTTTATATTGCTATACCTATTAATATCCACGGTTTGTAACTTCCGTGTTGTTATTGGACTTTATATTTTCTCTTATATTTCAATGTCCCTGCTTCTGTCTCCTATAATTATTGTCATCCACAGTTAATGCGCGCTCTTATTTGCTGCAATTTATACCCCCTTTCTATTTCGGAGCTTCATGCTTTTGTTTACTTTTCGCAAGTAATGGTCCAGAATTCATAGGTATGGAGTTTCGAATTATCATAATATACAAGGTAGAAAGGAAAGGTAGTAGCACGATTTGTTTTGTCAAATTACCTGAATCACTAAGAATAGAACTATCAAGAATATATTTTCTTGATATGTTCAGAAGTTAAGCAGAATGAGAGAGTTATGTAACATGGCACATGATGACGTTATTATATGTGAATCATCACGTCCCATTAGAAACTCAGCATGACTTACTGTAATATAATCACGTTGATCAAGTGTCATTATATTATACTAACTCATGCATCAGTTCCCAATATTACTTCAATAACATTCATATTTTAAGCTCGAAAGTTTACAGAATATAGAAACTAACAGTTTCTATATGATGTAACACTGATAGCACGAAGAGATTAATGATTTCAGATAAGAATAGTTATAAAAATATCTTCAGAAATATGGAGGATATTTATAATGAAAGATACGATGATATCTTGGAATTTTTGAATCAAATTGTGATGAAGAAATTCATTCACGATGATTTAGAGTGATTTAGGAGCAAGGTATTCGTTAAAGATTTCATCAGAAACAGAATCATCAGAATTCTTTTATGTACAAGTTTAGTCCTTGTTCAGAGTCTCTTTCATGATTTGCGCAATTCATTTTTGAAATGACCCGTCCTATTCCATCTGGACGAAGTCTTCAATAGCTGGTCCCATTGCGAGGTTCTGACCTCTATATGCCATGAACGACTCCATGTAATATGAGCAAATGCACAGCAGAAGATTTCTTTCATACTTGAGAGTAAACATGCTTTCAAGTGTCAACCAAAAAGTTGGTGAGTTCATAAGTTTATCATAAAACAATAAAATTCATCATTTTGATAGACCACAAGATTTAAATGCTGCATGGTACAAATGGGCCCGAATCCTATACCCACCTGTAATGTACATGCTATATCTTTTAAATACAGTACATCTTTCTCGTGTACGAAACCATTTTCATAAATCATAGTAACCGTACACATATCTTGTGCACAAAAATAACATACACATAACCTGTGTATAAAATCATTCTCTCAATATATAACATTCACATCAACTGGTGGCAATTATCATGTCCACATAATTCAATGGTGGCAATTATCATGTCCACATAATTCAATGGTGGCAATTATCATGTCCACATAATTCAATGGTGGCAATTATCATGTCCACATAATTCAATAATAATCCGCAGAACTTCTGTCTGCATAATAATTCATTCGAGGAATGTTTTGCTTGTGTCTATCTCGTCAAACATTTATAAAAACATTTCATGTATTCGCAGTTCAAAATATATTTCAAAAGCATTTAATAAAGCAGTTGTAAAAACAGCGCATGTATTCTCAGTCCCAAAAATGTAAAGAGTAAAAGGGATCAAATGAAACTCACGCATATTAATATTGTAAAACAGTTAATAAAGCATTTGCATGTATTCTCAGCCCAAAAATGTAATGAGTAAAAAGGGAGCAAATGAACTCACCATACTGTATTTTGTAGTAAAATACATATGACAACATTTTATAAGTGTAGGGTTGGCCTCGGATTCACGAACCTATATCAAGTATATGTATTAATTCATATAATCGCATAATTCCATGTAATACTTATATATATTAAGTTTTGTAGTGTTATAGTATTCATACCAAATTCCAATTAAAATATATATATACTTTATTTATGTATTAAATTTTCAATTATATAATTATTTTGTAAAATGATTAATATTTACACATATGGTTATATTGATAATATATTCATTTTCGATATTTGAAATACTTAATTAATATATATTATTAATGTTAATTTAAAAGGTAACTCATTAATGTTATTATATATTAAATTTTTACTAAAATAAAAATCATAAAAATAATGATAGTTTTAATAAAAATTTTAATAAAAATATTAATTTTAATAATAATGATAAAAATAATAGTTTTGATAATATTAATAATACTAGCTATATAAGTAATATGTATTTGGCAAATTAGTAATATTGATCTTAATAATAATGTTTAATAATAATGATAATAAAAATAATAATTTTAATAGAAATGATGTTTTTAATAATAATGATATTTATAATAATAGTGTTGCTTTTAATGATATTAACAATAATACTTATATTAAATGTAATAATAGTAATAATAATAATAATAATAATAATAATAATAATAATAATAAAAATAATAATAATAATAATAATAATAATAATAATAATAATAATAATAATAATAATAATAATAATAATAATAATAATAATAATAATAATAATAATAATAATAATAATAATAATAATAATAAATATAGCTACCTCAAGATTAGGCGTTTTAAATAAAAATAACGTCTCAATCCGGGCTCGAACCCGCGACCTCTCGGTTAGGCACAACCATAATGAACCGTCTCTCTGTTTATCTATTTCTGTTTTAATATCACCGAACCAATATATAACCTATATAGTTATCGATTTCTTTTCTTCATTTTTATTTCGGGCCAACAATATTTCCCTTGCATCCCATACTATTTCAGCCCAATTCATAGTTTAATGACCCAGTCTGTTTTATAACCCAAAGGGTTTACGGTTTTAAAAAAAATTGAAACAAATCAAGTGGAGTTGGTAGGGTTTGACAGGAAAAAAAAGGAGCAGCTCGATTCAAACTCTATCAATTATCATCTATCGTTTCATCATCCACCATCATCGGACATTAACCGTCATCACTTCTTATCATCGTTAATCGTTATTATTATTATTAGATTCATTGTCATCATCAATTCATCATTAAATCATCATCATCATCATCGAGTAATAACAATTAATCGAAGTATCAGTAGGTTTTAGGTGGATGTCTGTTTAACTTTGGAAGAAGAAATTAAGTATCACAGCGTGTAATATTCAAGGCTTCATCAATTTGTAAACAATCGACCATGGAATCGGTCGTGTAATGGATCAAATAGGTATTTGGTGTTTTCTTTATTTATTTACTTATCTAATTATATAATGGAATATTTTTATCAATTATCATCGTTCGTTGTAAGTTTTTTTTTTAAAATCAATTCATTCAGATTTATTATGTTGTAATCTATTTGTTTGATTTGGTTGGATAATTTCGGAAATAATAATTTTAATTGTGTTCAATAATGATAATAAGATTGTAGTTGTAATTGTAAAACGAATGTGAAATTTAGTTATCTTGCCTGGAAATATGATAAACAAGTATAATTGCAGCTGTAAAAGCCATTGTACTTATAGCAGTAGTAATAACGATGGAAGTAGGAACATAATTTGTTGTGTAGCAGTAGCCATCGGACATTGATCAATTGGTGGTGGTTTTGTGGCAATTTACAGTCTGTAACTGCAACAGTTGGCGACACAAAGAATCAGGAACGAAAAGACCAAGGTAATAGAAACATAAATAAATAAATAACGTTAATGGTGGTGTTCGAAAGGTGTTGTATCATTAACCTGAGAGAAACTGAAATAAAGTAGCAGATGTTAGTTGCTACGATTGAAACAGAAATCAATCTTAATTAGCATCAGTAGTTAAATATGTTCGATGATTTGAGGCTTGTTTTGATCAACTGATGCAGGAAGCAAGAAAGGTATTTGGTGGTGGTAATGTTTATTACTGGTTGTAGAAGTGTTCAAATGAGTCTCGATGGTGACAGGTAATATAATTCTCTTTGTATTATCATAACTTTTGATGGTTTGATGTTGTAAACGATTGTTTGCAGGGATGTAGTGTGTAGCAGTCTTTTGTAAACCATAACTTTCATGTTGAACTGAATTAGAACAGGGAGAGATAGAATGGTAGTAATGAAGGACTGAAAGTGGTAAAAATTCGATGGTTTTGAGGTTCACGAAGAAGAAACAAATAAAAAAAATGATGATTGTTTTGATTCCAGCTGAAACAGAAACATCTAAGTAGAAGCAATTGTGAACGGTAATGGTTTGGAGCTTTGCTTCTATATTTTTGTTTGATTTAATTCAACCTCAGCTATTAGTAGGTTTGGTAATTGATGGTGATGAATGGTTGGTTTAGTTATTTGTATTATAGTTTACTGAAATTAGATTATAATATATTTTCATCTAAGTATCTTCTCGGATCTGTAAGTTTGGAATCATTCCCCTTGTAATAAGAATATTTAACATGGTTTCATTTTGGTCTTAGCCCACATGTCATTCTAGGTATTTGCCTTTTAATCTGACCACTGACTGAAGGATACATTCACATATATATATATAAAATGATAAACAAGTAATGTTCAAGTTCTTATTAGGTGAGAGTATCTTAGATGATGACTTTGCATATAAAATATGGTCATAGGAGGAAAAATCACGTCTGACACTGTGAATCTACGAATACAAGACAGAGTTAAGTGGCGAAAATGGTGACAGTCAAATTGTCAATATTCTTAAAACAAGTTATCTATAGGATCAATGCATATATCTCAGTACGTTTGCACTATAGGTGCCATTTAGTAAAGTTCTATGACGTCACGTGTGATTAGTTGTTAAGTCACCTCCCATCATTTCTAGTTATTTTAATTCAACTCAATACTTCATTTATAAATACCGAATATGATTACTTCAGAAATTACTAGATAAAAAGTGAATCTTTCTTTATAAAACATCTTGGAAAGTTGTAAACACTTATGTTAAAATTAATATTATGACAATTTAATAATTTAATCTAGTAAACGCATAGTAAAACAGTGAGATGCAAATGCAAACACTATATATATATATATATATATATATATATATATATATATATATATATATATATATATATATATATATATATATATATATATATATATATATATATATATATATATATATATATATATATATAAATTTAATAATAGTATAATAATAAAATATCATAATCTCAAATGACAAGTTGATATACACAGTGAGAAACAATAATTCAAAGAAAAATAGTTCGTAACCTTCTTGTCTTCACTCTACCGACAGATTTACACGGAGTGATATATCGTGTATTATTTTATATTTTCAGTTCTAACGATTAAATTGTATATTATTATTTTATTTTAAGTTATTATATATATATATACATATATAAATATATACATGTTTATTTGCTAGTAGTTGTTCGTGAATCGTTGAGAACAGTCGAAAGGTAAATGTTATTCATGTAAACAGTTCAAAAATTCTGAGACTCAACATACCAGACTTTGCTTATCGTGTCAAATTCATATAAATATTAAGTTTAAATTTGGTCGGAAATTTCCGGGTCGTCACAATTTTTCAGTATCAAAGTCTTTGAGCTTTTTCAACACTCCATTCTTTATCATTAAACTTTTGACTGTTAAGGCAGTCTTCAGTTTTCAATGCTTCATCAGCTTTTTCAAAACTCAGGAAACTGATTCATAAGCTAAAGCGCTTTTCAGAAATTCAGAATTGAAATTCGTAAATACAGGAGATAGAAGTTATATATATATATATATATATATATATATATATATATATATATATATATATATATATATATATATATATATATATATATATATATATATATATATATATATATATATATATATATATATATATATATATATATATAAATTGTTGTCGTAGAATCGCTGAGAATTTCGAGATTATCGATTGATGCTTTTCGGTACTTGGTATGGTAATTATCGCTACAAGATACCGATGAGTTCATGATAAGACTTCAATAGATAAATATATGGGGTTCATGATAAGACTTCAATAGATAAATATATGATTTATCGTAGAGATTTGAGCCAAGGAGCAACGAGGCGGCTGGTACGTCTGCTGGTAATATAGTGGAATATAAAAGAATTCTCTGGTATCAAAAAGGTAATCGTATATATCAGGATTATAGTAAGGCTACTTCGAATGAAAAGTCGAAGTTGACTTGCTGGAGCTGTGACAAAATTGGCTACTTTGAAAAGGGATCGCAAAGTTATTTTTGCTAATAAATGTCAAAGGATCTGACGCGGCTACGTGTTAAACTTTTACTCAGTTGCCGAGAGTTTCTCAGGTGCAATACTATATACAATAATCTTTCCTTCCGTAGATGAAGTGCGGTAGGTTCATCCTCTCGATTGAGGTGTTTGCAAGAATCATGAAAGGTTTGAATGCAGATTGTAATCGTCAAGATACAATGAGGTTTAAGATGAAATCAAGTGGCAAACTTGAAGAATTGTTTAGTTTCATATGTTATAATCAATATTTTAATTCATTTTAATTGTCCAATTTTGATAGTCCTCAGTTGATAGTCCACAGTTAGCAATTCAATAATTCATATATAATTATATATATAAAATTCGAATTAATTAATACGTATCATGACCCGTGTACATGTCTCAGACTCGATCACAACTCAAAGTATATATATTATTATAGAATCAACCTCAACCCTGTATAGAGAACTCGATCATTACTGCATATAGAGTATCTATGGTTATTCCAAATAATATATATATATATATATATATATATATATATATATATATATATATATATATATATGCGTCGATATGATATGTCAAAACCTGGTATGCGTGTCCCGATATTTAAAGTGCGTAAAATAAATACAGAAATTAAATGACGATAAATAAAATGCGTAAAGTAAATAACAGAAATTAAATGACGCTAAATAAAATTGCGAGAATATAAATTGCGATAAATAAAATGCTATAAATAAATTGCGATAAATAAATTGCGATAAATAAATTGCGATAAATAAATAGCAATAAATAAAAGGTAATACGGAATTAACAGTTAGCTAGGAACAGTTAGCTAGGATTTTGTTAGTGTGAATTCTTAACAAAATTCCTCATAATTAATTTGTCTGTTTCTAACAAATTTTATTTTGCCAAATGTTTTCTTCATTATGCCACTTGTTGGATTCTGATAGGTCAAAATCCAAATATGAAATTGAATGAAAATGGTTATTCTGCGATGAACGGATACGTATATCTGTGGATGTAAGTAGGATAGTAAATGACTGTTGAATCAAATTCGAAGAATGTACAGTGTAACTTATTAATGTGAAATCTAACTATTCCTCGGGTATTACCTACCCGTTAAAATATTTTCATCATTAACAGTTTGTACCATAAAAAATTTAATTACAAACTTTATGAAAACATATATACATATATATTTTCTTCAGACGTAATCATAGATTTAATGAGTCAATGTGATATTAAACTCATCAGATTTACGGCTAGAACTAGAGTACATAATCTCTAAAACATTAGAGATTACATAATCGCCATGAAGGATGAAGATAGTTTATGTAGAACGATACGTAGAACGATGATTATACTCGAGGTACAGAATGAGATGTTGAGGCATGGATTTTTGATGGTACTGGTGCTGTTACTAATGGTACTGTTGGTGCCGGTGATGTTGCTGAAGCTGGTACATTTTGCACCATATTCTCCAAATTTATTTTTCGAGCGCGAAGTTTGTTGACTTCTTCTATTATTCCGGGGTGATTGTCGGTTGGAATGAGCGAATGAATAAGGTTTAGAATTTTAGATAGAATATAATCTTGGCGAGATATTCGGGAAATGAGAGAGAAAATAGTATTACAAACAGGTTCGCCGGTAAGTGGTTCAGGTTCATCGCCAAGAGGTAAATTCGGTTTGGTGGAATGGAAAGGATTGCTTTCTTCTTGTCTCTGTTGGTTTAGTCGACTACGAACCCATCGCTAATTCATCCCGAATTGGTGATGACTGATTTTGTTGATCCATTCCAGTTATACTGCTTTCGAAGCTCAAGTGTGTTTCCATATCGGAATAGCTGTCGGAATTCGAGGAACTTGAACTGGTTGAGGGATTTATCTCGTACGATCAGATGAAGGATTTTCGATAAGAATTAGATTATACGATGTAGATTAGTACCCTGCAATACATAATTTACATATGCATATATAATACTAAAATTCCATAAGTTACGGAGGAATCTACGGAAGTTGTCAGGCAAAGTCTACAGTAACAGATATGCTAAGATATGAATTAGCAGATACGCTAAGATACGAATTTTGTCTATACACTATTCATGCAATCATTGCAGTAAGATGTGTCTAGACTAAGAATGATAAGCAGGTAATTTCCTAAGGATGATAAAGAGATGATTTCCGACAAAAATGATAAGCAAAACTTTTTACATGCAGACACGGTCGAAGTCCAGACTCACTAATGCATCCTAACAACTTATCAGTTAGACACACTAATGCAGACCCGATTTGCTAAGACCACCGCTCTGATACCAACTGAAGTGCCCCGTCCTAATCCATCTGGACGAAGTCCATATCGATTATAAACGGTTCACAATAGTTGGTTACATCACGAGGTTCATGACCTCTATATGATACATTTTACAAACATTGCATTCGTTTTTAAAATACAAACTTTCTTTACATTGAAATATGATGACAAGCATACTATTTCATAATACCTCCAACTATAATTAACTTAATAATAATCTTGATGAACTCGACGACTCGAATGCAACTTCTTTTGAAATACGTCATGAATGACTCCAAGTAATATCTCTAATATGAGCAAATGTACAGCGAAAGATTTCTTTCATACATGAGAATAAACATGCTTTAAAGTGTCAATCAAAAGGTTGGTGAGTTCATTAGTTTAACATAAATAATTATTTCCATCATTTTAATAGACCACAAGATTTTCATTTCTCATAAATATACGTCCCATGCATAGAGACAAAAATAATAATTCATATGGATTGAACACCTGGTAACCGACATTAACAAGATGCATATAAGAATATCCCCTATCATTCCAGGAAATCCTTCGAACATGATAAAACAACATCGAAGTACTAAAGCATCCGGTACTTTGGATGGGGTTCGTCGGGCCCATAGATCTATCTTTAGGATTCGCGTCAATTAGTAGATCGGTTTACTAATTCTTAGGTTACCAAGCAAAAAGGGGCATATTCGGCTTCGATCATTCAACCATAGAATGTAGTTTCAATTACTTGTGTTTATTTCGTAAAACAGTTATAAAAGTTGCGCATGTATTCTCAGCCCAAAAATATAAAGGGTAAAAAGGCAAATAAAACTCACCTAATGTATTTTGTAGTAAAAATACATATGACGACATTTAACAATTAAACAATGCAGGGTTGGCCTCGGATTCACGAACCTATAATATTTGTATATTTATTAATATACATAATGGAAATTGAAGAAATATATATATATATAAATTTCTTAGTTGTATCCCTTTTTATATTAATAGTATATATATATTTCATATATTTATTTTGTATATAAAAATATTAATATTTGTTATGTTATATATATTAAATATATATTTTTATATAAGTATATATCGTTTGTTTGTTAAAACATGGTAACTAATATCATATTAATAATGGTAAAAATGATAATAACTATAATACTTAATATTACTAATAAAGATATTAGAGTTAATAATGTTGTTAAGTACTGTGATGACCCGGAAATTTCTGACCAAATTTAAACTTAATCTTTGTATGATTAACATTTTCGACACGATAAGCAAAGTCTGTAAAACTGAATCTCAAAATTTTTGAACTACTTTTATATATTTAAATACCCTTCGGTTATTTTCGACGATTCGAGAACAATTATATGAAAATAGATACATATATACTATAACATGAAAAGGTAACAATGTATTAATTGTTTGATACCGTACATTAAACTTATTGGTTTAAATATCTATTTGAATGTATATGATAAGTTGAAATATTTATTATTAAAATTTATTTATAAATAACTTCCAATGTGTATTTAAAAACTGATTTATGTATATTAAAAAGATATATACATATATATAATAAACGATAGTAACATTCGTTTATTGATTCAATTGATATTTAGATAAGTTAACTAAAGCGTTTAAGATGAACCAGTTAAACACTAATTTGTTACAGTGTTTTCAAATTGCCACATTACTCAAAATGCTACAGTGTTTTCGAAAATCACTATTTGCTACAGTGAAATTGACTTTGCTACAGTGAATTGCTACAGTAAAACGCTATTATAAAAATGTCTTTTAACAAATAGCGAGACGATGATTTATAGAAGTAAATGACCAAAACACTCGAAAGTTTAAGATACACTTTGAGTGATATAATTAAGGGATAATTTAAGGCTATTGATAAGGCTAAAAAGGAACATATATTTCATAGCATTATCCCCCAAGAAAGACAGGATTTTAGTTGTAATTGTTCCATATTCAAGTAATATTCGTTTATATTTAATAAGTGCGAAGATAAAAGGCGAAAACGAAGAATTGAAGACGGAAAGGTCCAAAATGCTCAAATGTACAAGATACAATTAAAAAGGTTCAAATTATTGATGAAGAACGTCTAAAAAATGACAAGAGTACAAGTTGCGGAACGCAAAGTACACGATATAAAATAGTACGCAAAGACGTCTGAAAATCCGGAACCGGGACCCGAGTCAAGAAGAAACGCCCGACGCAACGGACCAAAAATATCTAGTCTACTATGTACAAGAATAAAATATAATATATAAATAATTATATTAATTATTTATATATTTATATTTATTTTATATTATGTCGACAAGCTAGGAGCCAAAACAATGTGAGCTGTCCCTGGTCCTCATGCGAGTCGCATGGCCAGAAGGCCATTTCCATGCAAGTCGCATGACTCCAGATTTCAGGCCACATCTATAAATTTCAGTGTTTTCGCTCGATTTAAATCACACACATACACAAATATATATATACTCCGTAATATTATTTATTATTTATTATTATTATTATTATTATTATTATTATTAATAAGATTATTATTAATCTTATTATTTTTTTATTATTATTAGTGTTATTATTTTTGCGATACAAAAATAATAATGTACAAAAAATATTACGACGGAGTGCTGTCCAAGTAATTTTCAAAACGAGTTTCCGAGCGAGCTAGAGCTAAGGAAAATATGGGTTATTGCCAAGGAAATTATGGGTAATGTTCGGGGGTATTTTTGTGAATCAAACCTCGTGTTTATCATCTCCGATGCGTCTACGTGCTTTCCTGCAATATTGTATATCAATATTAAACTGTGAGTTTCATAAGATCCCTTTTACTCTCTACATTTTTGGGCTGAGAATACATGCAAATGCTTTATTAACTGATTTACAATATTTATATGTGTGAGTTTCATTTGCTCCCTTTTTAATTGCTTTTGCAATCTATATTTTTGGGCTGAGAATAGATGCACTTTATTTTAAACGCAATGGATACAAGTACATACTAAATTCTACTCTAAGTTTGAACCGAAAATCCCTTAGCTTTGGTAACTAGTAACTGCCAGTTATAAGAACTGGTGGGCGCGAGTAGTAGTATATGGATCCATAGGGCTTGACATCCCCGTCCGAGCTAGAGCGCTAGCCTTTTAACGGACGTATGCTATTTGAGAAGCATACACGTTGGTTTGCGTGTATTATTAAGATGATTATACAAAGGGTACAAATTATATAAACATTAAAGTTTAGTTACCAGGGTGCTCAATTTTGTAGAACTGATTGATAAACGTTTCGGATGAAACAACTGAAATCTTGTGATTCACCTTTTATGTAAAACCTATTGATAAATGTTTTGAATAAAACAACTGAACTTTTGTAATCCACATTGATATACGGATTATGTGTAATATTAAAACTATGAACTCACCAACCTTTGTGTTGACACTTGAAGCATGTTTATTCTCAGGATTCTAGAAGTCTTCCGCTGTTTGCTCATACGTGATACAAGTTATGTGCTTGGAGGCATACATGCTATATACAAGAAACTTGCATTCATCAAACCATTACCATGTATCTTATTTTGACTGTATTGTCAACAGATGTATTATTGTAAACCATTTAAATGGTGATTGTCTATACGTAGGAATCATCAGATGTAAAAAAAAACTGGAATTTATATATTCATTTATGAAATACCTTTTCAAACGAATGCAATGTTACAAAACGTATCACATAGAGGTCAAATACCTCGCAATGAAATCAATAAATGACGTGTTCGTCCATATGGATTTGGAGCGATCGTCACAATAATAATATTGATGATGGTTTTTATCTATAAATTTCATAATGATAATATCAGTAGTAAAATGAGTAATTTAGTAATAATGGTAGGGAAAATAATAATTTTTAATATTAGTACATAATACTTAATAATAATAATTATGACAATTTTATTACTAATGGTAATCTTAATAATAATACTTTCGTTAATAATAATAATAATTCCTAAATTTTCTAATATTAATATTAATGATAATAGTAATAAATCTAAACATAACACTTTTATTACTAACGCTAATAATGATAATACTAATAATAACGATTTTGTTAATAATGATACTTATGTTAATAATAATACTGATAATAATACTATAATTTTTACTACTAATGGTAATAGTTTTAATAATAATAATACTAATGATAATAATATTACTTTGCATCATAACAGTGATAATAATAAATAAATTTAACAATAATAATAATAACTACAATTGTAACTAAAATCCTAATAATGTTAATTACTAATTTATTAGTTTTGATAATTATAATAACAATAATAATTGATAATAATAATAATAACAACTAATAACAATAATAATAATAATCATAATAATAATAATAACAATAATAAGAATAATAAGAATAATAATAGTAATAATAATAATAATAATCATAATAACAATAATAATAATTTTTTTTATGTGAAACTACCTTAAGAATGTCTTTAAAAAGAAACTGTCCAAGGTCAGAATTGAACCCGCGACCTCTTAAATCCCAACACTCTCATCTAACCATCTAGTCTAATCCGTCTTTCTGATTTATTCCCGTTTATATGTATTATGTATCTGTTTTCTTTATTCATTCATCTTCATCATCGTGACATCGATCATGGCAACTATTTAACAAACATTATAACTAATATGAGGTTTGAATTAAATCCTAAACATAAATGTAAACTGCCTGAAACTGATTCTGCATTCGATTAAGCAAGAAAAAAAAATTAAAATAAAATCATAACAGCAAGTTGCTGTTCGTCGCTTGAAAACACAAAAAAAAATTAATTGATTTTATAAATAAGAACGTTTTAAATAAAGTTTTCAACACAACTTGTGTTTCAAATGACTCCTTTAAACTACATGACTTCTCAATTAATCCCAAAACATAACAGAATGATCGAATTTAATCAAGAACATAATGTTTGACTTTTGTAAATAAAAGTTTCACTTCAAAAATTAAGAATCAGTTTGAGAAATTAAAGCTTCAAAATTTGCAGATAGTTCAATTCAATGATTCCTAACACAATAGCAATTTTAGATTTTAGTAAATGATTCGAAATATAGTTTTTGATTTCAAACCTGTCGTTCAGAGTATGGGAGCAGTTTCCAATTTTTAGTTCTTCATTTTAGCAGCAAAATTTTAGGGTTTAATTGATAATGATGATGGAGTCGACTGGTTGTATCCATATAAAAAAAATGATCGATTTGTGTAAAGTATGGGATGTCACGAGCAAACAGAAAAGCAGACAAATAATGAAGGAAAGATGGAGACTCGTAACAAGAAATTGACTTTAATATTTACGAGAAATTGACTTTAATATCTGTTTTCATTCTTATATATATAATAAATATTAATAATTAATAAATATAAATATATATATTAATAATTATAATTCTTTTAATTTTTCTATTAATAAATAATATGATACTGATAATAACAATTATTATTAGTAATGTTAATAATAATATCAATAATAATGATATTAATGATAATATTTATATATATATATATATATATATATCAAATTTTATATCTATATATTATATTGTTGAAATACGGATATTAATAACACTAGTATTAATATTTAAAGATAATAACAATATTATTATAACAACTATATATAATATATAAGTATTTACATATTATAGATTATATAATATAACTATATAATACATATTATCTAATAATGAATATTAAAAAAAATATACTTTAATAAATATAATACCTAATAATAATAAAGTTATAACAAGTTACATGTTTCTAATTTTATGTCAAAATAATAATATTCATAATACTGATATTATTATTACTATTGATATTTTTTTTAATGATAATAATAAAAGTAATAATAACAACATTAACCTAATAACTATAATTTAACTGGTAGTTACATATATTTATATTACATTTATTAATTATGTAATATTTAATAATTTTATAATATATATTATATATGCTTAATATTTATACATTGTAACAATATATATATAGTAATGGTTATATATTCAAATTACTATGTATAATTATGTTTTAAATATCAAGTTTTATATTCATTTAGTAAGGTTATATAATATGTAAGTCATAACGGTTTTCAATTTTTAACTTATAGTTTATTCGTGAATCGTAGGGTTAAGTCCAGTGAATAATTAAACGTATTAAGTCATCTTAATGTAACATGCCAAATGGGTTTATCTTGTCGACAACCATTAACCCAATTATTTATTCTTCATGATTTCGCCTTTACATTAAATAATATGAAAGTTAAATATTTACTTTTTAAAAGTCACTAGTAAATTTTTGTAAAGTATGTACAGGAATCTCCATTAATATTTGTCTGGTTCTCGTTAATTGACACTTTCGTTCTTTCATGTAAATCACTTTACCATTTTCCGATTATTGTTAAAAAGAACAGATTTCTTAAATCACAGTGGACCTCATAACAGAGACTCGTAATCATAATCACATTGTATCTGATAATTCAATCATTTGATATTATCTTTTAATTCCTTCTATAATTATATTAAATATATATATTGAAACAAATACGTTCATGTAAAGTATTATACATCTAATACTTTGTTAACGTTTTTCAATTGATATAACTAGATCTTATATATACATAACTATACACATAAATGTTCGTGAATCGTCGAGCACGGTTAAAGGGTAATTGTTTATATGAACATAGTTCAAAGTTTTTGATACTTCAACATTACAGACTTTGCTTATCGTGTCGGAATCATATAAAGATTTAGTTTAAATTTGGTCGAAAATTCCCGGGTCATCACAGAAGTGGTCTTTCCGTGTGGCGTCGTTCAACTTACGATAGTCTATACAAACACACCACCCCGTGACAGTCCGAGTGAAAATTAACTCATTTTTATCATTGGTGGTAACGGTCATACCACCTTTCTTAGGTACACAGTGTACCGGGCTAATCCAAGGACTGTCAGAGATCGGGTAAATTAGACCTGATCGAGGAGCTTAATGATCTCTTTCTTCACGATATCTGGCATGTGCGGGTTCAACCTCCTTTGTCATCGCACCACAGGTTTGGAGTTATCCTCCATTAGGATTTTGTGGGTGCAATAAGAGGGACTAATACCCTTAATGTCGTGAATTTTCCATGCAATGGCCGGTTTATGGGCCTGCAGTATGGTTACAAGCTCGGTTTTCTGACCTGTAGTAAGAGAAGAAGAAATAATTACCGGGAGCTTAGATTCCTCCTGCAAATACGCGTATTCCAAATGATCTGGAAGTGGCTTCAATTCTAACTCGAGGGGTTCTTCAATTGAAGACTTGCTCCGGTAATCCGCATCACGTTCGAGTTCTTTGAACTCCTCCTCAGTCGGCTCATAGCCGTTTTCCATTAAGGTGGTTAAAATATTCACCTCCTCAACCTGCAACTCTTCCTCAATTTCAACCAATGAACATTCTCCTTAACCCTGTAACTCTGGGAATTCCTGCAAAAACTCAGACTGGACATTCACAGTGTTAAGAAAATAACATGTATCATCAGTGTAGGCAGTGTATTTTAAAGCATGGTCGATTGAGAAAGTTGTATGCAAATTATCTATACTAAGGGTCAACTGTTGGCCATAAACATCTATGATACATCTAGCCGTATTTAAAAATGGCCGACCCAAAATCAGCGGAATCCTCTCATCCACTTCCATATCTAACACCACGAAATCAGCCGGGAAAACCAACAACTCGGTCTTAACTAGCATATTCTCTATAATTCCACGAGGGAATTTAATGGAGCAGTCAGCTAGCTGAATAGCCATACGCGTGGGTTTCAACTCCCCGGGGTCTAACTTTAAGTAAATAGAATAGAGCATTAAATTTATGCTAGCCCCCAAATCTGCCAACGCCCTCATACAATCCAAATTACCCAGTAAACAAGGAATGGTGAAACTCCCAGGATCCTCAAGCTTCTCGGGAAGCTTGTTTGCAACTACCGCTGAGCATCCGGCATTCAACCTGACTGAAGACACGTTCTCCAGCTTCTTCCTGTTAGTTAGCAAGTCCTTAAGAAACCTTGCATACTTGGGCATACCTGCAATCACATCAATAAAAGGCAAATTTATGTTAACTTTTTTAATCAAGTCCATGAATTTGGACTTTTCTGCCTCCAGCTTCTCCAATCTCTGCTTCCTCGGGAATGAGAGCGGTGGTTGATACTCTTTAACTACCGATTTTGTAGCAACGGTTTCTGGTACCCTGACAACCTTCTCAATCACCTGTTCCGGCTCCCTTTCCCCCTCCGGTTCACTAACAACAACCAGCTCACTATCCTTAACCAACGGCACTCGCAAATCATACTCATCTGGCTTCTGCGGAGAATCATATACTAAACCACTTCGGGTAGTGATAGCATTAACGTGCCCATTCTTCGGGTTATTATCTATCTTACTCGGTAACTCCCCCGGTTTCCTCTCATTATTCTTATTAGCAAGTTGACCAATTTGTTTCTCCAGATTCTGAATAGCCGGTTGTTGATTTCGAAATATTTAATCATTCTTCTCGTTGTTTTGAGTAACAGTAGTAACAAGCTGAGTTTGAGACATCACAAGCTTTTCGATCATAGCTTCAAGGTTGGACTTTTTCTCTTCGGCTTGGGGTTTCTGAAAATACTCAGGAGCTTGCTGTTGATATCTTCCACTAGATCCTGGCTGGAACCTCGAACCTTGATTACCTTGAGGATTATAGGGATTGTTGAAATTCCTATTAAACTGCGCTCGTCCCTGAAACTGATTGTTGTTCTGTTGACTAATATAAGCGATCTCTTCTTTCTGATTCATAGTCAAACCCGCATCACAATCTTTTCCTAAGTGTAATCCCCCGCAAAATTCACAACCAACCTTAATACCATGCATGTCCTTCTCCAACTTCTCCAAGTGCATACCAAATTTTTCTAACTTAGCATTAATAGACCCATAATCATCAAACGCACCAGTGGTTTTGGTCCTCTTAACTGACGCTGAACGAGTTGACTCATGATCTTGATGCCGTTCGTGAGTGTAAGCAGCTTGCTTTTCAATAATCTCTAGTGCCTCTTCTTCGGTCTTATCCATTAAAGTTCCACATGCTGCTTGATCAATGCTCTGACGAGTTGGTATGTCACACCCCTTATAGAAAATCTGGACCTTTTGTAAATCATTCAACCCGTGTTGCGGGCACGAGCTTAACATATTAGAATAACGGTCCCAAGCATCAAACAATGTCTCACTGCTCTTTTGTCTGAATTGCGAAATATCTGCTTGAAGTCTAGCAGCTCGAGACGCAGGGAAAAACTTTGCTAAAAACTTATCCACCAAAACTTCCCAAGAGGTAATCGCTCCCTCTGGCTGCTTATCTAACCATCTTTTAGCTTCTCCCTTAAGAGTCCAGGGAAAAAGCCTTGTTTTGATTGAAGTATCGACAACCTCATGCAGCTTGAAAAGGTTGCAAACATCATTGAAAATACGAAGATGCTCGTTAGCATCCTCACTATCCTTGCCATGAAATTGGCAGTCAGAAGAAATCAAACTCAGGATCGGACCTGTAATTTGAAAAGGTTGAGTGATGTTCGGTTGAGTAATCGAATTGCCTTGGCCAGCTCGGGTGGCCTTCAAATTTTCTACCATAGTCTGAGGATGATTTGGTTGATCAGCTTGGTCAGCCATATCTTCAGTCTCGAAAAGATCTAATGAAACGTAAGATTCTTCTTCTTCTCTGATTTCAGGTGGTGTATCGGGCACCACAGTCTCAGAACTACTACCCAAATTAATTATATTAGCACTCGAAGAAAAAGATGAACCTACCGTAGACTGTTGCTCTTGACTTAACGCTCTGAATAACTCTCTTTCGGGTTCGTCAAACGGTTGACGAATCGGAGAATTAGAAGAACGCGTATGTGGCATGCACTACTTGTTATCTGCGAAATCACAACTAACAACCGATTAAACGCACCGATTCAACTGAGAATAAACGAAAAGAAATAATAAACTATAACTAAAACTAAACTAAGAACAATTAGATAACAATCTTAATTTTCGACAAAACTGTCCCCGGCAGCGGTGCCAAAAACTTGATGTGTGAAATCTAATATATAATTTATCTTGGAAAATTCCGGTTTAAAGATTACTACACACTAACGGGCAGTGTACCCGATCGTGCAATAGTATAAAGTTGATAATTCCGAAATCGTTCCAAGGACAGTTTTAAACGTGAGAATTAAGATTGCAACTAATAAAATAACTAAGTTAATCTATGAAAATCAAAAGTACGAGATAATTTGTTTTGTGGCTATTTAATGATTAGCCAAATCAAAGATTGATTAAAAGTAAGAGACAATATTTTTTGTGTTTTTAAGTTTATAGAAAATAAATTCAGACTCAACGAAAAGTAAAGATATTTGAATTCAAAAGATAAAAGAATGTTCTCCTAGATCTCCTATTCGCAGTGTCGGATGATTTGTTATTAAGCTCTAATTCAATTTATCAATACATGCAACTACAGAGTCAGTTTACCCAGAGTTCTCTTTTAGCAAACACGTCAAACTTGGATTTATTGGCTTAGGGTTCCCTTTTACCAAAGACCTCTTTCGTTTGTGACTTAGTAATTAACTAACTATAAGATTAAGATTCAATTGATTACGCGTTCGCTCCACACAATTCACCCCTATTTTGTTCAATCTATGTTACCCGGTTTACCCCCTTGGTCCAGTAAGCACCCAATTGGTTAAGACAAATCAATTGAAAACTAGTGTACTAAATTGAAACAGGGTTCCCTTTGTTTAAACAAGATCACTAATCAACCTAGTAACAATAATCAACACCCACAAGAATGGTTCTTAATCAAAACTCATAATTATCATGCATTAATCAAATCAAACATTAAAATATCATCCAAACCCATACGAATATTCAATCTAGACAAACATTTAAGTGCTTAACCAACCATGGCTAAAACCAAAATCACAAATAAACAATTAAGAGTATTCATAATGATGATAAGAATTAAACCTAATGAAAATTGTGTTCTTGAATGATGAACGGATCAAGACGCGTTTCCGGAATGATTGATGTGTTAGAATGATCTTGGGGTTCCCCAAAAATCAACCTTTTTCGTTAAAAAGCTGCTGGAATTCGTCTGGATGCAATAATGAATATTTAGGGTATTTTTCGGGCCTTAAATACCTACCAAAAATACCTGGACCGATCTACCGCCGCGCCGCGACCCATATCGTCGCGCTACGGAAAATAACTTGAATTGGGACATTCTTAAATCCTCTCCTGAGATTGAAACTAGGCAAACACTGCGCCGCGACCCAATTTGTCGCGCCGCGACATATAGCTTGTTCTGAACCCTTCTTTAAACCCCTTCCTGATAACGAAACCTTAAGATTATCGCGCCGCGACATATAACTTGTTCTGATTCTAACCTTCCTTTGCACTTTTTCAACACTAATAATAACTTAGAACCAAAATACCCGATATGTACTTAACGTTTCCAACCCCGGAGCACCAATAGTAATAATCGATTAACAACATGCCTCAAAAACTCCATAAAATGCCACTCTTCAACAATAAACTCTTCAAACTCGGAAGTTCTCAATATCATCATTATAACCGCCAAATCGTATCCGAACGGACTAAAATGTGATCGATATCGCTAAGAAAAACGTGTATAAAATATGTGATATCAAATACTTATTCGATATGTAATTTAGTTATCGTTATATCAATATAAATAATATTATATCCTAATATTAAGTAATATTAGTGTACGTATGTATTAAATATGTTTTTATATACATTTCTTTTGTTTGCAAAATAATATTTATAATAATATTAGAATAAGTATAATAATAATAATAGTAATAATAGTTTTAATACTAATAATAATGATAATAATAATAATTTTTATTAAAAATGATAGTTTTAATAAACATGAATATTTTATGTAATAAGGATACTACTAATAATAATATTAATAATTAAAATGTTATTAATAATAATAATGATAATAAATATAATACTTAATAATATTAACGATTAAGTTTTATGATTATAACTTATAACATTCCTTTTTGTCGAGTTTATATAATAATAACATCGTTATTAATACTTAATATTTTAATTATATTATTAAGAGTAATCGTAATCATTTTACACTTTTATATGTTATACACATTTTCATGAGTGTATCAAGTTTATATCTATACTTAACAATACTATATAATTATATCATCTTGTCATGTCATACCTAATCATAAACATAATCATACTTATTTTATCCATAATACAATAACTATAATAAAAGTTGCATTATTTTTATAACCATAACTATAATAATGATAAACAATAATTTTAACAATAATGATAATACTAATAATAATAATAATAATAATAATAATAATAATAATAATAATAATAATAATAATAATAATAATAATAATAATAATAATAATAATACTTAATAATAACATGACAATAATAATAATAATAATAATAATAATAATAATAATAATAATAATAATAATAATAATAATAATAATAATAATAATAATAATAATAATAATAATAATAATAATAATAATAATGATAATGATAATAATAATAATAATAATAATGATGATGATAATAATAATAAAAGAAAAGAGAACTACCTCTAAAACAACTTTTAAAAAAAATTATGCCAACGCCTAGGCTCGAACCCGAGACCACTCGCTAACGCAAACACCCCTAAACCGTTACTCCAATTATGTTTTCTGTGAATATACTCAACTCATTTAATTATACCCCGTATTAATTCAGTTCTTCTTCTTCTTCAATTCGATTGACCACAACTCAAACACCATCCTAATTATTAATATCAAACACCATAAACTAGTAGGAAATAATAATAATAATAATAATAGAGATATTAATAATATTAATGATATTAATATAATAATAATACTAATAAGAATAATGATAATAACAATTTTAATTAAATTGATAATTTTAGTAATCAAGTTAATAATAATACATATAATAATCATAATAATAATAAAATGCATAATTTTACTAATAACAATGATACCTAATAATGATAACAATTACTATAACATTTATAACAATATTATTATTAATAATAGTTTTACTAATTATATTAATACTATACATATAAATTTTTGTATCTATATATTATTTATTGATAATAATATATCTAATACTGATTTTAATAATAACAATATTAATCTTATTAATGATACTAAAAATATTATTAGTTATAATAATATAAATTTTATTAATGATAATAATAATATTAACCATAATAATATAACAACTTATACTTATCCAATATTTTTATATATGTATATATACTTTATATAATATTATTAATGATACCAATATTAATATAAATATTAATATATCAATTTTTCTTTAACTTGCAATCACATGTAATATGTTACCATTTATTACATTATATCTTAATTATATAATTTATTAAATTACTTATGTATAGAATCCATATATATTTACATTTTTTATTTATACGTATATGTTCGTGAATCATCGAAAATAATCAAAGGGTAATTGCATATATGAATATAGTTCCAAAATTTTCGAGACTCAACATTACAGACTTTGCTTATCGTGTTGAAATCATATAGAGATTAAGTTTAAATTTGGTCAAAAATTTCTGGGTCGACACAAAACACATTTCATCTATCAAATCCATCATTAACAACAATGAAAACCTCAATAAATGATCATTATTTAACGTTTCAAGCTTAAAAATGAAAACGGTGATTCGGGAATCCAATTAACGCATACGATACGCCGTTTCGAAGGTATTTAAACATACAATACAACTAAAGACTTACTAACAATATTTCATAGCATTCAATGCATCAAAAATCCATTTTAAAGTTCATCAAACCCTAACCAAGAATCAAGAATTCTTCAAATGTGTAAATGAAGCTTTTCTAAATCAACCTACATACCAAAACGAAGCTAATGATGATAGTAACACATTTAATACATGAACTTTAACATTTAAACAACATTTAATTATCTAAAATCAAAGATTAAACTAACTCATTTCAAGTGTTCATGCTAGTTACTCCAAAACAACAAATCGAGCAAACAAATCACATATTCATGTTAGACTCGAGCCATAGATACTAACTAACACCATTTCAAGTCTATAAAAACGAATTTGAGAAATCTAGAGTTTTTAGAAAGTTACCCAAAATCGATGAAGTTAGTATCAAAACGTAGAGGATGAAGAGAGGATCAAGAATATGTAGTCGGATTCGTTGTGAGCTTCCTAGATCAGAATTAGATGATAAATCCTTGTTTGTGTGAGTTGAGAGAAAAAGGGAAGTAAGAAAAGAGAAAGAGATGGTGAATGAATGAGTGGAGGTGGTGAGGTTGTTGACTATTCAACCACTAGTCACCTCTTTGGTCAAGTGGCAAAACTAGTCCCTCGAATTCGGATGCGGGTGCGTGAATTAATCGAACGAATATTTTAAAAATGCTAGAGTAAACGAGAGATGTTATGATAAAATAACGGAAATATTAAGAATGTTAGTTAACGAAAGATATGAATTTAGGTAACGAAAGATATTATCTATAAAAAAAGACGGTGTTAAAATAAATTTAACGAAAAAACGCGGGATGTTACAATTGATATTGAGGGAATTTTCTCAATGGATAAACAAATCAACCACCGAGGCATTTCCTGAGTGGTTTCCAAGCCTTAGTAGGGGGGAACCACGATTAGTTGCCAAGCAACCCGGGTTCAATTCCGATAAGGGGGAGGTTTTCTCTAGGATTTTTTCGTAATTAGTTGCCAAGCAACCCAGAACCCGCGATTAGTTGCCAAGCAACTCGGAACCCGCGATTTGTTGCCAAGCAACCCGGGTCGATCCTTGGAGTTTCGTACATAGCGTGTGTGAGTCGCAAATGAGAGTATTCGATGCGAAAATCTGTCGTTCAAAAATAAATGGATAACCAAATCCTTTTTTGTGAAGGTAATAATTCTTATCAAGATTTGAAGATCGGAAGTTTAGGTCTAAGATCAGAAATTGTAAAAAAAAAAAAAAAAAAAAAAAAAAAAAAAAAAAAAAGATTGTTAATTGGTAGCGTGATCGAGGAAACGTATTAGAAGGGTAATTATGGGAGAATAATATAAAAGGTGAATTTATTACCTAATGATAGGGGATGATTATAAGCCATTGGATTAAACGGTATTAGAAAGTAATTTTTTGATGTAAGGGTTATGAAGAAGGATTTAGAAATATTTATTACTTAATAATTATTCTCTTATAATGTATAGAGTAGATAGGTTCCAGGCAATTACAAATAATAATCGGTTATACAATTCCTATCCTGCAACTTGAATCCCTTAGTTTTAGAAACTCATTATTTCGTGTACATTTCAAACGCTAATTATGTATTCAATTTAATTTAAATTTAAATTTAAATTTAAATTTAAATTGAAGATCTACATTTCCAATTTTTTTTTGGACAGTTATATATTATATTTTCATATTAACTAATAGACAAAAGTTATGAATAATACCAGGGGTATTTTCGACTTTTCACCTTTTTTTAAAAAAAAATTAACTAAATTTCATTTTACCAACAAAGGCCCCCATACTTTTTTGAAAAATTCGAATCGACCCCCCAAACATGTAACACCCTGATTTCTGTTTCAGCTAATTGGGACGCCGTCCAAGAAGTGGGACGCCGTCCAGTATTGAAAGGTGGGACGCCGTCCAAGATTTGGGACGCCGTTCAAAGTGTCTGGCGGGCCAGCTGTTCTACTTAAAGATATTTAGAGGGGCAAAATGGTATTTTCACATGTGGAACGAGTTAAGGCCACAAGATCAGTTCTAGGAGCCTCATTTGCTCCATTATCACCCACATAAACCCTCTCATCTTGTTCTAGTGAGAGAGAAACAGTTTAGAGAGAGAGAGCTTGATTTGGAGAAGAAGGAGTCGGATTCTCACCAAAGCTCGGGTTATAAAGTTGTTCATCTCCCTCCTAGCTATGTTGTGGTGGTATTGATAAGCTCAAACTCCGAATTTCATTTATTAGATTTTATATTCAAGTTAGGGTTTTGAGCTAGTTTGTTGTAAAACCTTTTTAGATGATGAAGTGGGTTCATGGTGACTAGTTAGTCTTGTCACTTGGCGGGTTTTGGGTTGGTTGACGATTTGGCCTTGATTAGGCTTTGAAAATGAGTTTAATCACTAGGGTTAGTGATTATGGAAGTGTTGGAACACTTTTGGGTGTGTTTGGTTAACTAATTTTGAAATGGGTCAAAATTAAGGTTTTGGTGTCAAAATGGGTATGACACGTGTTTAACGCTTGTGTTCGGGTTTAATTAGTGTGTTAGGACCATTTTCGCTCGTGTTAGTGAATATTGGTTAGTTTGGGCGCGGTTGGTGCTTGGAAGGGCTTTTGAGTCGAAATTGCACTAAGTGTAAATTGGGTTGGTTTGTAGGTCAACCCTAATTGTGTTGTTGTATTCGTGATTAATGGAATACGTACTTTCCTTTAGCGTGTTGCGGATTTTGGATTTCACTTCATCGAGGCGTTTAAGGTGAGTGTAAATTTACTATGCACATGTGTATGTGTATAATGGGTGTGTGTGTGTAGAGTGACCCTTGCTTGGGTTTACTCTATGTTGTTGTGGTTGAATGGACTCCTCTTGTACTTCGGGTCCATGTGATACGCTTATGTGTTGTGGGTTTTTACCCTTGGTATTGTGAATTGGCTAGCGTTTTGGATAACCCTTTTGGCGATGGGTTGCTAGCATTGGTTGTTGAGGAAATGAATCTCGGTTAGTGCGGATTCATGATGACTCGGGTTGTTTCGGTCATCTTAGTAATGAGGTGGTGAATTTCGGGTTGTGCGAATTCACTAAGGCTCGGGTAGTTCGGCCAACCTCGATTGTAGAAGTGGTGAAGGAAGTGAATCTCGGGTAGTGCGAATTCATTAAGGCTCGGGTAGTTCGGCCGACCTTCATGTAGTTTGGGTTAATGGGTTAACCTTATCGTTATTGTTGATTATAATTGTTGCATACGCGTATATACTTATCGTTGTGTTGTAGCAAATCTTGTGGCGTTAGCTTGGTGGTTACGTAGCGTGTAGCTACTTTGTGTATGTGTTCTTTTGTAGTTGTTTACTATGCGGAGCCGGTATGTGTTTATTTTGATGCTTGGTGTTGCGTAACCATTTTATGCATATGTATGTATATAGTATTTTTACATTCACTAAGCATTAGCTTACCCTCTCGTTGTTGATATTTTTATAGATTGCATGGATGCGGTGGCTCGGGTAAGCGTGGGGACTAGTGAGCTTGCGTAGTTTGCTTTAGAAGACTTGCTTTTGGTTCGATTAGGATTGGGTAGCGTATCCCCAATCCCATGCTCGGTCTATGTTTGAGATTAACTAAATGGGTCGAAATGGTCACTTGATTGTAATTTGGGTCGATGTGGGCCCGAGGTTGTAAAACTCGATTTTATAATGGAAAACTCTTAGTTTTAATTATCATAACATATTGTGAAAGTGTTTTGGTTTAAAAGTGTCGGGAAGCGGGTTTTTCGCCCGTGTGTAATTGTTAAACTGATCAGAACTTTTTAGCATATTTGGACGCCGTCCAAGATGGCTGGACGTCGTCCAGTCCTTCAGAGCTGGACGCCGTCCAGATAGTTGGACGCCGTCTAGATGAACTGTCCCAGAAATTTTTTTTTTTTTGGTACGTTTTTGAATGGATAACGGGTTGAGTCATTACAAGTGGTATCAGAGCATGGTCTAAGGGATTTAGGTGACTTGAGATAGGTGCCTAGACTTAGGCTTTTGTGTGTGCTTATTTGTTGCGGGACTTGTAGGATTACGGGTCGGAATAGGTTATAGTTAGTGCCTTGTTTGTAGGTGGACTAACGTCGATATTGGTAATGCGGATATTATTAATATATTATTTGTGTTGTGATAATAATTCTCGCGTATGTGTATATCGCGTAGAATTTTGTTTATGTTTGTTTATATCATCGAGCGAGGCGGTCGTTGTACTAACGAGTTGATACGGCGTGTGTGCGTAATAAGGACTTGCAAACCTTATTACGGGTGCAAATCGTGTCAAACAAGTGATGTACGACGGGTGTTGAGCAAGATGGGGCGGTGTTGTGTGTATGGTTTTATACGTTCGTGGACTAATCGTTTTGCATTCTTTAGAATGGCGACGCGAAACGAGATCGAGACGAATGACGAGGAGTTTAATACTAGAGTTGTGGTCGCCGTTGCGGAGCAAATGTGTGCGTTGGAAGAAAGAATGGATAGGAGGTATTCCGAATTTCAGGGTAGTAGTGAAATGGAGCGGTGTCTTAAGAGTTTCATGAGGACTAAACCTCCGATGTACGATGGGAAACCGGATCCTTTGGTAAGCACCACTTGGATCTCGGATGTCGAAGGGTGTTTTCGTACTATTGAATGCCCTCCTGAGAAGAGGACAAGACTCGCTACTAGTTTGTTGCGGGGTAGGGCAAAGGATTGGTTGGATGGTAAGATTGAACTTGTCGGTGGTGGACCGTTTATGGCGTTATCGTGGGACGAGTTTAAGAAGGAATTCTTCGAGGAGTTCCGGACTTCAGCCGATTTGTTGGAAATGCGAAATGAGTTGCGAAATTTGCAACAAGGATCGATGGACTTGAATACTCTAAAGACGACCTTTATGTCGAAAGATCGTTTTTGCCCGGAGTATATTGGGAATGATCGGATGTTGATGGAAGATTTCTATCGGACTTTGAATGATGAGTTGCAGGGCAAAATTAGCGTTGGCCAAGTGAACTCGTTTGCGGAGTTATTTAACATGGCTAGGGGTTTCGAATCGTATTCGCGATCGAAGGTTAGGGAGCTTTCAAGTAAGAGAAGGGTTGATTCGTATGATGCTCCAAGTAAGAAAACTAAGGGCACGAGTGCGAGTATGGGTAACGTGGAGAAAGGTTTGACAAGTTCTCATGCGCCTAGATGTTTCAATTGTGGTGTTAGGGGCCACAAGTTATGGGAATGCACAATGCCGAGAAGTGATGACGGAATGTGCTACTATTGTCATAAAGAGGGACATCGCAAGCCGGATTCTCCTGAGTTGGCGGCGGTGAATGCCGCAAGGGGACGTTAAGGTACGTTTCATTTTAATAAATATGTCCTTTAATTATTTATTATGTGCCGTTGAGTTTGAGTTATTTGATGCATTGAGTTGTGCATGTTATTGATATGGGTGACGTTCCTAATGGAAGTACCCTATGGTGACGTTTGACTTTCGGGCGAAGGGCGTAAGACTTGGCGCAACCAAGCATTCCTTAGTATTTGAGAAATGTTTCTACCAAGCCATGGAAATGGGTTTTGGTGTTCGAATGTTAAGAGCGTGTTCGCTTTCGTATTGAGGTTGATGAACCATGAGGTTCGTCGGACGGATTGGAACCCGAAAGAGATCGAGTGTTTGATCTCGATGTATATTGGTAAAGGAGTCTACGTGACGCGACATTAGGTGCCTCTTTTATACCTACTAGCGTGGTGTTCGACTCTGATTTTATGTTGCGGTTACATTATACTTAGGGTACCGAAGTGAAACCCTTAGGTACATGAGTGATCGGGTGAAATTTGACAAACTAAAGCAATTGGATGATTGCGGGATTAAAGTTTGTGTAATTTGCGGTACACTTTTCGTTCGAAGTGTTTTAAGGATTGGTTAAAATCCTTCGTGCGCTCAAGGTTGGAGCAAGATGTGGTGATGGGTCGTGTGAACCCCATTGTTAGTAAAGTCTACCTTTGGTAGCATTGTACGGGTGTACAAGATGCGGTTATGGAACGTAGTTCTAAGTAGGGGAGTTACACTCCCGCACGAGGAGGTTTTTAGTGTGAGATTTTGGATGACACTTTTTAGTAGATCCGAAATTTGTGTTGGGACCTAGTTTTGGTCGATTTGTGGTAGAGTACAATTTCGGTTACATTGTACTTATGATTTTTTATTTGAATTATCACCAAGGTGGTAATGTGGACAATCTCGTTGAGAGATAATGGACGTGTTTGACGAGCAAGGTGAAATCCCTCGGTTAAGGGATGTGTGTGTCGGATTCTCTTCTAGAGAATTATTGTTTTGTACCTATGTTTGATATAGGTGGTTCTTGCTCGATGGTGTGAATGGTTAGTGGTATCCGTTAGGATTCACTATGGCGTAGCATAGCGCAATGTTATGCTACTCGTTGTTCGAGGCCAAAAGGGCGTTGATTAGTGAAGCATGACCTTCTGGGTCCGCTGACTTCATCATGGGTTTAGTGTCGACGTGTTAAGACGCCACCCGGGGTGAAGCATCGACGTGTTAAGATGCCACCCGAGGAATTAGTGTACGCGGTGTTAAGTATGCTAATGGATATTTGTGATGGGAGTAGTGTTATATCGGCATGGTATAACATTATCGGGAAATGCGAGTAACGGTAGGAAATGCGAGTACCAATCCTTGTGTGTGGTTTGGGACGTGAATATCGGGTTGTTCGTATTCACAATGTTTCGGGTTGTACGATTGTCCCTGTTGGTTGGACTCATAGTTTGAGGTAGTGAATGTAGGGTAGTTCGGATTCACTAAGGCTCGGGTTGTACGGCCATCCTCGGTTATACTATGTGGTGGAGGTAGTGAATATCGGTTTGCGCGTATTTACGATGACTCGGGTTGTGCGGTCATTTTGTTGTGGGAAATATGGATTGGGTTGGTGAATTTCGGGTTGTTGCGAATTCACTAAGGTTCGGGTTGTTTCGACCATCCTCCATATGTGTTTAGGCTCGGGTTGTTTCGGCCATGTTGTGTGATCTATCGGTTGTTTTATACACCGATGGTGGGGTCGTAAGGACCATGTTGTGTGATATATCGGTTGTTTTATACACCGATGGTGGGGTCGTAAGGACCATGTTGTGTGATCTATTGGTTGTTTATACACCAATGATGGGGTCGCGAGGACCATGTTGTGTGTTTAGTGATGCGATAGCCGTGTTTCGTTCACAGGTGATTATGGGTTGAGTCGATTTTGTACACCTTGGAACTTGCATTGCCATAGTCGTTTGGGGTGCTATCGGTTTTAGCCGTTGCTTATGATGTTACAGTAGTTGCGTATTGGTCGTGTTGCGCACTACAAGGGATGTTAAGTGGTAAGTGTTATCCGTGAGGATTCACTTTCGTTTGGTCTTCATTCGGTTTAAATGGTTGACCTTATTTCGGTATGTGTATGCTTTAGCATTGTACTCGGTAATGGTACGCTAGAGGGTTGATATCTCGGTTCGAGATTGGTTGAGTTTTTCCCGCTGTGAGGGAATGAGTAAGGTTTTAGTGCTCGGATGGTGATTTGATAAATCGCGAGTGACGATTTAGTTGTTAAGGGTGATTCGTTGGGAAGAGTTGCCTAAGAAAGTCGGATTGGGACTTATGTTGAGGACCGTTGAGTGTGGCCGTTCGGTTAAGTGGCGCAGATCGCGAGGACGCGATCATGTCTAAGTGGGGGAGAGTTGTAACACCCTGATTTCTGTTTCATCTAAATGGGACGCCGTCCAAGAAGTGGGACGCCGTCCAGTATTGAAAGGTGGGACGCCGTCCAGGATTTGGGACGCCGTACAAAGTGTCTGGCGGGCCAGCTGTTCTACTTAAAGATATTTAGAGGGGCAAAATGGTATTTTTTACATGTGGAACGAGTTAAGGCCACAAGATCAGTTCTAGGAGCCTCATTTGCTCCATTATCACCCACACAAACCCTCTCATCTTGTTCTAGTGAGAGAGAAAGAGTTTAGAGAGAGAGAGCTTGATTTGGAGAAGAAGGAGTCGGATTCTCAACCAAAGCTTGGGTTTTAAAGTTGTTCATCTCGCTCCTAGCTACGTTGTGGTGGTATTGGTAAGCTCAAACTCCGAATTTCATTTGTTAGATTTGATATTCAAGTTAGGGTTTTGAGCTAGTTTGTTGTATAACCCTTTTAGATGATGAAGTGGGTTCATGGTGACTAGTTAGTCTTGTCACTTGGCGGGTTTTGGGTTGGTTGACGATTTGGCCTTGATTAGGCTTTGAAAATGAGTTTAATCACTAGGGTTAGTGATTATGGAAGTGTTGGAACACTTTTGGGTGTGTTTGGTTAACTAATTTTGAAATGGGTCAAAATTAGGGTTTTCGTGTCAAAATGGGTATGACACGTGTTTAACGCTTGTGTTCGGGTTTAATTGGTGTGTTAGGACCATTTTCACTCGTGTTAGTGAATATTGGTTAGTTTGGGCGCGGTTGGTGCTTGGAAGGGCTTTTGAGTCGAAATTGCACTAAGTGTAAATTGGGTTGGTTTGTAGGTCAACCCTAATTGTGTTGTTGCATTTGTGATTAATGGAATAGGTACTTTCCTTTGGCGTGTTGCGGATTTTGGATTTCACTTCATCGAGGCGTTTAAGGTGAGTGTAAATTTACTCTGCACATGTGTATGTGTAGAATCGGTGCGTGTGTGTAGAGTGACCCTTGCTTGGGTTTACTCTATGTTGTTGTGGTTGAATGGACTCCTCATGTATTTCGGGTCCATGTGATACGCTTATGCGTTGTGGGTTTTTACCCTTGGTATTGTGAATTGGCTAGCGTTTTGGATAACCCTTTTGGCGATGGGTTGCTAGCATTGGTTGTTGAGGAAATGAATCTCGGTTAGTGCGGATTCATGATGACTCGGGTTGTTTCGGTCATCTTTGTTATGAGGTGGTGAATTTTGGGTTGTGCGAATTCACTAAGGCTCGGGTAGTTCGGCCAACCTCTGTTGTAGAAGTGGTGAAGGAAGTGAATCTCGGGTAGTGCGAATTCATTAAGGTTCGGGTAGTTCGGCCAACCTTCATGTAGTTTGGGGTAAGGGGTTAATCTTATCGTTATTGTTGATTATAATTGTTGCATACGCGTATATACTTATCGTTGTGTTGTAGCAAATCTTGTGGCGTTAGCTTGGTGGTTACGTAGCGTGTAGCTACTTTGTGTATGTGTTCTTTTGTAGTTGTTTACTATGCGGAGCCGGTATGTGTTTATTTTGATGCTTGGTGTTGCGTAGCCATTTTATGCATATGTATGTGTATAGTATCTTTACATTCACTAAGCATTAGCTTACCCTGTCGTTGTTGATATTTTTATAGATTGCATGGATGCGGTGGCTCGGGTAAGCGTGGGGACTAGTGAGCTTGCGTAGTTTGCTTTAGAAGACTTGCTTTCGGTTCGATTAGGATTGGGTAGCGTATCCCCAATCCCATGCTCGGTCTATGTTTGAAATTAACTAAATGGGTCGAAATGGTCATTTGATTGTAATTTGGGTCGATGTGGGCCCGGGGTTGTAAAACTCGGTTTTATAATGGAAAACTCTTAGTTTTAATTATCATAACATATTGTGAAAGTGTTTTAGTTTAAAAGTGTCGGGAAGCGGGTTTTTCGCCCGTGTGTAATTGTTAAACTGATCAGAACTTTTTAGCGTATTTGGACGCCGTCCAAGATGGCTGGACGCCGTCCAGTCCTTCAGAGCTGGACGCCGTCCAGATAGCTGGACGCCGTCCAGATGAACTGTCCCAGAAATTTTTTTTTTTTGGCACGTTTTTGGATGGATAACGGGTTGGGTCGTTACAAAACAGGGGGGTAAAGTGTCGAATAACCATTTGCATAAAAAATCTTAAATAAACTCCACCCAAATATTCAACGGGTCATATCTTCTCGCTCGCAACGAGTTAAATTTTTCCGACACCATCGTTAAACTCGAAATAATTTTAGGAACACAATTTCACTAGCTATACGCAAAACGGACGCTTTTTAAAAAATACTAAATATTTGGGGTACTTTTCATACACGTTGATTTTGCGTTAAATTTTTAAAAGTCGAAAATTCCATAGCGAAACGCGGAGATGCACATATATTGTTAATTTAAAATAACATTTAAATCTCTCACTGGTTATACCTTTTAGTTCGACTCGAGTTGCGCTTCAACGGCATCATCGTTAGCCACAAAATAATTTTACTAAACGCAATAAAATACATTAAAAATCGAACCCCCAGCGCGAAGCGAGGGTTCAATAACTAGTTATACTACTATTATCTAATAGACTCCGGGCAACTACAAATAATAATCGGTTATACAATTCCTATCCTGCAACTTGAATCCCTTAGTTTTAGAAACTCATTATTTCGTGTACATTTCAAACGCTAATTCTGTATTCAATTCAATTCAATTTAATTTAAATTTAAATTTAAATTGAAGATCTACATTTCCAATTTTTTTTTGACAGTTATATATTATATTATACTACTATTATCTAATAGACAAAATTACCAATATAATAGACAAAATTTGTCTTATTTGTTATAAATAGTATTATTCAATTTTTCACTTTTTACAAACCTAACCCTCTAATTTTCATTAAAATATAAATCGAACCCCCTACTTTATACCTATATTATAAATTATTATTTATCCCATCACTAACATCAAAAACATCCACCACGCTTTACCGGCTTCTACACTACGCTCAAACAGTAGGACCCACATAGGCCACTACTGTGCTACATTTTTTTTTTGTCTCTAACGATAAAAGAAGCAACTTTCTTAAAAGGAACAACCCTTCAATGCTATCAAAAGATGTCGAAAGATATTGTTTTTTTACAAAATAGATCTACTAACTTTAACGCTAAAAGAAGCAACTTTCACAAAAAGAACAAACCTTCAATGTTAGATGTCGAAAAAAAAAAAATTTTACAAAAAAAATCCACAAAAGGAAAGACTTTTGTTTTTAACTCGTATTCAAAACGGAGCCCCCGGCGCGAAGCGATAGCTCATTACAATATAATCCACAAGTGTTCATACATGCCTTTGCAAGAAATTCAGACACACTAAAAGAATATGATAGTACGATTATCACACAAGTAATTAGCTACAGTGACTATACATATAACTAATCAAATAAGAAATCGAACAGAACGAAATTCATAATCTGAAACAAATAGATATCATATAAATCTGGACCACACTATCAAATGTCAAATGTTCTTATAAAATGAAGATGTGAAGCTTGAGGTTCATAAACAATAAAATAAAACATAACTTAAATTCAACAACCGCATCTAAACTCAACCACAAGAGGTATCAAAATTGAATCCAACAGCATAAAACTCAAAATAGAAAAAATATTTACAATACTATTAAACATATGCACAAATTTATTTTCAAATTTGATAGTCCATGTAAGGTATATAACTATATATATACAAAATCTCTCTTCTCTTCTCTTCTCTCTACTTATTAAAGCCAAAGCTTAAATAAGTAATAATGTTTTCAAAAAAATGATCTCAACCATTCATTCAAACTAATTACATCATTACAATTCTTGGATTAAATCTCCAAAACAATATTACCTAATACAAATTTTGATTTTTAATAAATTTACATGACTACCCATAATTTAACTTACATTTACAAGAATTTAAACATAACTCATCATTAAAACAACGTTTTTTCATCCAATCAATTTGGTTGACTTTCACAAATATCCCCATTTAATCTCCATTTGAATCTGGAATCAGATGACAGATCAGACAGTGAAGAAGAAGGTCAGTGTCAACAGAAACAAACGATTTGTTATGCCCGTAAACCTATTCAAGTGGTAAGATTCTCAATCAAAATAAAAATCAAGATGAAAAACATGTATTTGGAAAATTCTTAGAGGGAATGTATGATAGTAGTGAAAGACCTAATAAATCTAAACGATGAAGTTAGCTACATAGAATACTAGAGGTCTCGGTAACAAAGACAAAGGAAGAAGTGTTGGTTCTTTGATCAACAAGTTTCAACTAACGTTTATTGCAATTTAAGAAACAATGGTGGATAATGTATCCCCTTGTATCGTTTATCTAACAAAAGAAATGGCCCTATAGCCGATATGGGGAGCATTGATGTTCATGGTGTTGTGGTATGGGAATTGGGTCTCGTTTGTCTTATTAGAGATGAATAATTCTATTTAAATTTTTACTTTTTACAAAACTAACCCTCTAACTTCCATTAAAATACAAATTAAACCTCCCACTTATTTATCCTAATATTAAAACCAAAAATACTGAATAATAACACCCACAACGCTTTACCGACTTGTACGCTGCGCTCAAACAGTTGGACTCACAAGGGCCACTACTGTGCTACAGTAAATTTTTTTTCTCCAACGATAAAAGAAGCAACTTTCGTAAAAGAACCAACCCTTCAATGCTACCAAAAGATGTCGAAAAACATTCTTTTTTATAAAATAGATCAACTAACTTATTTAAAAAAAAAAACCGAACGCTAAAAGAGGCAACTTTCACAAAAAGAACAACCCTTCAATGTTAGATGTCGAAAAAATTTTCTATTTTACAAAATATATCAAGACTTTTTTTTAACTCGCATTCAAAACGGAGCCCTCGGCGCGAAGCGAGGGCTCCACAACTAGTTAAAATCAATTGCTTAAATATACGCGTAGAGTCCTTCATCTTTTGAGGATATCGTTCGTAGGTGTAGTTTATGTACTTGACTTTACGTGAATTGTCTATTAATATGTGACTATGCAACAATCAATAGTGTTTTTGAGAATACAAATATATAAGTTTTGGTGGTGTAGGACTATCATAAACTATAGGACTATCACAAACTATGGATATTCTGGTGATGATAATAGTGTTGTTGTGAAATGACTCAAACCCGTTTTCAAAAAATACCAAGATTTTTTTTCTTACACGGGAATATGGTGTGGTGCACCATCTGACTGGTGCAGCGCACCACAACAAAACTGGTGCGGCGCACCAAAGGGGAGGAGTGGCGCACCTTAAAGCTAAATTTTTACTTTTCGAAGTCAGTAGCCAAGTCCACCCAATGGTACAGCGCACCATCTCGCTGGTGCGGTGCAATGATACTTCATTTTCAAGCCTAAAAACCCCATTTTTGACGCATTTGAACTTTGACAAAACACATTTCATACACAAGTCAATCAACATATGTTCAAACGCTGGTAAATCAAATTAACGAGTTCCATAACGTCAACAAGACTTAGATATACAAGATGAATTCTTACAACCCGTTTACAAAACATGTGTACATAAAGACCCAAATGAAATGTTTAACGCAAAACGACTTGATCATGGTGTTTGGGATTACATTACCCAAACCTAAGTCAATTTCCAAAAGCGAACTTCTACAAGCATCACGTGGTAGTCCACTAGTCCCCGAGCTTACCCTTTCCCTTATCTGCGCCCGAATCTATAAAAAGAAACATCAACGAGAGTAAGCAATGCTTAGTGAATTCAAAGGCTATACATACACAAACATGAATCCACACAATTATATAGTACATACTCAATAAGCACAACATGGCATGCCATAGAACAAACACACTTATACACATTCATAACAATTATGAATATCATTCACAATCAATGGGCGCCCTCAAGAACAGTTAGTAGCTACTAAGGATGGTTCAACGCATAGTCCACTCTGGTGTTCCAACTTAAAGTCCACCTCCCATGTGGCCTAACTCATAGTCCACAAAACAAGTGGTCCAACTCATAGTCCATAAACATGTGGTCCAACTCATAGTCCACATCCGGTGTGGTCCAAAGCATAGTCCAGAACCCAACTCGACCCATGCCCATGTACATATAACATTTGTACTCACCTTGGGTCCTCAAAGTAAAGCTAAACAACTTCAGTCTTCAGTACATGGCAAATGTGAATCACATATCACATTATACAACAATCAAGCTAAATATACAACAAATTTAATACCCAAAATCCACAAGATAACCAATCCAATTTTCCTTTCTTTTTCAAACGATTAGAAATTCACTCAAATGACTTGATTTGAATCTCTTTCAATGCCATCGGGATATTCCAACTCGTACCACGAAAAACTTTATTGTTCATATTCTTCTAAATAATAAGCACACACCCATTCTATCGCTTGCCAAATCTTTTTACCTAAAGATGAAATTGTAGTCGAACCATTCCCATGCAAGATCTCGTTTAAACTTATGTTTGACATATTCCGAAAATCTCACCATGTATACACTCGAGCCCATAAATCAAACACATGTTTGCAAAAAAGAAGCGTATGATCCACAGACTCAAGGCCATCATCACATATCGGGCATCTAACACTATGTAAATCAATACCCCGTTTATCAAGCTCGGTCCTCGTTGGAAGGCGTTTTTGGACAGCCCTCCAAACAAAAACTTCAAGCTTTTTTAGAACAATATTATTACGAATAGTTTCTGTGTTATTACCAATACCCGAATGTGTGTGATCTTCGATCAACGAACATAGTGTTTTAACAGAGAATTTACCATCATGAGCAAAAGGACAATGCCATTCGTCGGAAGTACCATTAGTGAATGAATAACATGTGATGAGGTTGAAAGGATTAGTCAGTTCACTAGCAGTTCTACCCGACGGTTCTCTCGACCATTCCCACTTTCAAACCAGGTTCCTGTCATTAAATTCCAAATGATCCCTAATAGCCGCATCCTTTCTGATATCCATCCTGTTCAACCGTTCCATTCGCTGCTTAAGTTTACTGCCACCGCCACAGTCTTCGTCCCAAAATAAAGTTGTAGATCGTGCACTTACTTTTTTAGAAAACGAATCGAGAAAAGTAATTCCTTGCTCTTGTATGTCATGACCCGTTAACAAAATAGAACGCCAAGTAGTTGGTTTTAAAGCACGAATTGCTTCGCACCCTAAATCCAACCCACCACACGGACCATAAATGATTCGAATGATTTTAACCCAAAGGGAGTTGGTTTCGGTTTTAAACCTTCACCACCATTTCTCATTTCCCAACTAGGGCTAAGTTTTTATTTCTTAAAAGCCCAATATTTAACTCCCCGTATCATAAGAAGAAATAACTTTTTTTCCCATTTAACCCTAGAAAGTCTGGTTCTCGAATCCGACCTGCCCCAAAAGAACTCACGCCTTACACACTCAAGTACTAGAAGTACACACGACGAGACACGGAAGAGTGAGAAATAATACAATGGTACTTATTGAGAATTGTAGTGGCATGTGTTTTGTAAAAAATTCTATTTGGAGTTTATAAATATATCATTTAAACATACGATTTTATTGTTCATGCTTATTTCTTAATGAATGTTTACCAAGAAATGACCCGAAATAGGATCTTGGTCTATATGAGATCGTTCCTTTTAATCGTAATCAAAGTTGTTTTCTTGTCTCTCGTTTCTTTTCTGAACAAATCGAAGAACTAATGGATCGAACTCATCCTTGGCTGCTATGAAAGAAAGAGGCCTTGCGGAAGGAACGTTCTGCTATGAGTTGAAGGCAACAGCTCCTTCCCTCCCTTCCTTGTCGACATTAGCTGTATCCCACGTCTCCCCATATCGTATTCAACTAGACCCCATCCCTCGCTTTGATTATTCACCATATGTGTATCGTACCGACCCCACATCATACAGTTAACCTCATTCCATTCAAGCTTAAATTATTAAGCTCTAAATGGATCGAGCTAGCGAGATCAAGCTCTTTAGAATTTAAACAAACATTATAGTGATTGCGCTTTATAATTGTACTCAGGCTTCCACTCTATCGAATATTCCTTATATTTTGACTAGTCCACTTTTTGAAATATACGCTTATTTTTCAAAACGAAATAACGTTTATAACCAAATAGGAGTTCATCAAAAATATGAAACCGTAGCAACATACAAACATTTCAAAACTATCGAGCTAAACTAACAACGCACAACCTAAAACGAAAGCTCACAACGAACAATGATCTATCGAAAAGAAAGACAAAAGAGAACCACTAAACACACAAATGCCATCACAACCTAATCAAAAACATGAACCAAAAGTGATACGAAAGAGGGTGACCAATCTACTCAAACGAGCGAAAGATTGGCAACCATCTACATCGAGAGGATAGCGAACCGAAAATATACGCTTACATTTTCTTCAGAGTTCATCTAACTATTATATTTATCACCAATCTTTCCTTTCGGAGTAGCCTCATAATAATAATGTTGATACATGTTCTGTTTAGCCTCATAGATACATCAATTTACTGAAGAAGAACAAATATGAAACAATAAACTACGAAAATAATTTTGTCGTTATGACATTATACTCTTGATCTTACAATCCTAGTCCACAAGTACCAACTACTAATTTTAGGACTATTTACCTTTTTTAAAATTTGTCTTTTTTTACATTTGCCTCTTATTACGAAGGAGTGTCTAATTCTATATTTTTGGGAACTGACCAATTTTTAGATTAAGTAACAAATTAACTAATAAAAAACATTAATTTTACTTACCGAATTAAGAACTAATAAATAATTGATTGTCATTTACTTTTTTTTTTTTTTTTTTTAAAGAAGTTTTGAGTATTCAAATCAAATCAAGATGGGAGCAACAAGCTTAGTTATTACTTACTTTTCACGATTTGGAAGTTCAGTATAGTACCACTCGTACTTAGATTATTTAAATCGTGTTACCTGTGACTTTAGTTAGATTAAACTCCGTATTAAGCACACCCAAACATCTAAACTATATACCCATTTACTTGTGACTGACAACATGAATGCACATCAAACCAAGACTGACTAATAAGTAATAACTGACCTTACCTATCATATAGTAGGACTGGCACATAATAGATTCTCACAAAAACACGCAAATACATCATTAACCACCACTAAGACCATTTTTTAATGATGATGAAAAAAATGACTTCTTTTTTTTTCTTTTTTTTTTTTTAAGAACAGCGAATTTGGGATCACCCGAGGGGGACATAACCACCCGTTGCGATCATCTCCCGTTTCGACTATGCCGATGCAGTGATATTAACCCGCCCCCTATCGCTGCCCGGGAGGAAACCTTGAACCGATCCAAGGGCACGGCCAAGTAAACCCCCCCCCTTACCCACCCCCCCCCCCCCCCCCCCCCAACTGAAATGTCCCGTTCTTATTGATTAAAAACGTTCCATATTAATTGATTTCGTTGCGAGGTTTTGACCTCTATATGAGACGTTTTTCAAAGACTGCATTCATTTTTAAAACAAACCATAACCTTTATTTCATAGATAAAGGTTTAAAAAACGTTACGTAGATTATCAAATAATGATAATCTAAAATATCCTGTTTACACACGACCATTACATAATGGTTTACAATACAAATATGTTTCAACAAAATAAGTTTCTTGAATGCAGTTTTTACACAATATCATACAAGCATGGACTCCAAATCTCGTCCTTATTTAAGTATGCAACTGCGGAAGCTCTTAATAATCACCTGAGTATAAACATCCTTAAAACGTCAACAAAAATGTTGGTGAGTTATAGGTTTAACCTATATATATCAAATCATAATAATAGACCACAAGATTTCATATTTCAATACACATCCCATACATAGAGATAAAAATCATTCATATGGTGAACACCTGGTAACCGACATTAACAAGATGCATATATAAGAATATCCCCATCATTCCGGGACACCCTTCGGATATGATATAAATTTCGAAGTACTAAAGCATCCAGTACTTTGGATGGGGCTTGTTGGGCCCGATAGATCTACCTTTAGGATTCGCGTCAATTAGGGTGTCTGTTCCCTAATTCTTAGATTACCAGACTTAATAAAAAGGGGCATATTCGATTTCGATAATTCAACCATAGAATGTAGTTTCACGTACGTGTGTCTATTTTGTAAATCATTTATAAAACCTGCATGTATTCTCATCCCAAAAATATTAGATTTTAAAAGTGGGACTATAACTCACTTTCACAGATTTTTACTTCGTCGGGAAGTAAGACTTGGCCACTGGTTGATTCACGAACCTATAACAATATATACATATATATTAAAGTATGTTCAAAATATATTTACAACACTTTTAATATATTTTGATGTTTTAAGTTTATTAAGTCAGCTGTCCTCGTTAGTAACCTACAACTAGTTGTCCACAGTTAGATGTACAGAAATAAATCGATAAATATTATCTTGAATCAATCCACGACCCAGTGTACGTATCTCAGTATTGATCACAACTCAAACTATATATATTTTGGAATCAACCTCAACCCTGTATAGCTAACTCCAACATTCACATATAGAGTGTCTATGGTTGTTCCGAAATATATATAGATGTGTCGACATGATAGGTCGAAACATTGTATACGTGTCTATGGTATCTCAAGATTACATAATATACAATACAAGTTGATTAAGTTATGGTTGGAATAGATTTGTTACCAATTTTCACGTAGCTAAAATGACAAAAATTATCCAATCTTGTTTTACCCATATCTTCTTCATTTTAAATCCGTATTGAGTGAATCAAATTGCTATGGTTTCATATTGAACTCTATTTTATGAATCTAAACAGAAAAAGTATAGGTTTATAGTCGGAAAAATAAGTTACAAGTCGTTTTTGTAAAGGTAGTCATTTCAGTCGAAAGAACGACGTCTAGATGACCATTTTAGAAAACATACTTCCACTTTGAGTTTAACCATAATTTTTGGATATAGTTTCATGTTCATAATAAAAATCATTTTCTCAGAATAACAACTTTTAAATCAAAGTTTATCATAGTTTTTAATTAACTAACCCAAAACAGCCCGCGGTGTTACTACGACGGCGTAAATCCGGTTTTACGGTGTTTTTCGTGTTTCCAGGTTTTAAATCATTAAGTTAGCATATCATATAGATATAGAACATGTGTTTAGTTGATTTTAAAAGTCAAGTTAGAAGGATTAACTTTTGTTTGCGAACAAGTTTAGAATTAACTAAACTATGATCTAGTGATTACAAGTTTAAACCTTCGAATAAGATAGCTTTATATGTATGAATCGAATGATGTTATGAACATAATTACTACCTTAAGTTCCTTGGATAAACCTACTGGAAAATATAAAAATGGATCTAGCTTCAACGGATCCTTGGATGGCTCGAAGTTCTTGAAGCAGAATCATGACACGAAAACAAGTTCATGTAAGATCATCACTTGAAATAAGATTGTTATTGTTATAGAAATTGAACCAAAGTTTGAATATGATTATTAACTTGTATTAGAATGATAACCTACTGTAAGAAACAAAGATTTCTTGAGGTTGGATGATCACCTTACAAGATTGGAAGTGAGCTAGCAAACTTGAAAGTATTCTTGATTTTATGTAACTAGAACTTGTAGAATATATGAAGAACACTTAGAACTTGAAGATAGAACTTGAGAGAGATCAATTAGATGAAGAAAATTGAAGAATGAAAGTGTTTGTAGGTGTTTTTGGTCGTTGGTGTATGGATTAGATATAAAGGATATGTAATTTTGTTTTCATGTAAATAAGTCATGAATGATTACTCATATTTTTGTAATTTTATGAGATATTTCATGCTAGTTGCCAAATGATGGTTCCCACATGTGTTAGGTGACTCAAATGGGCTGCTAAGAGCTGATCATTGGAGTGTATATACCAATAGTACATACATCTAAAAGGTGTGTATTGTACGAGTACGAATACGGGTGCATACGAGTAGAATTGTTGATGAAACTGAACGAGGATGTAATTGTAAGCATTTTTGTTAAGTAGAAGTATTTTGATAAGTGTATTGAAGTCTTTCAAAAGTGTATAAATACATATTAAAACACTACATGTATATACATTTTAACTGAGTCGTTAAGTCATCGTTAGTCGTTACATGTAAGTGTTGTTTTGAAACCTTTAGGTTAACGATCTTGTTAAATGTTGTTAACCCAATGTTTATAATATAAAATGAGATTTTAAATTATTATATTATCATGATATTATCATGTATGAATATCTCTTAATATGATATATATACATTAAATGTCTTTACAACGATAATCGTTACATATATGTCTCGTTTAAAAATTATTAAGTTAGTAGTCTTGTTTTTACATATGTAGTTCATTGTTAATATACTTAATGATATGTTTACTTATCATAGTATCATGTTAACTATATAAATATCCATATATATGTCATCATATAGTTTTTACAAGTTTTAACGTTCATGAATCACCGGTCAACTTGGGTGGTCAATTGTCTATATGAAACATATTTCAATTAATCAAGTCTTAACAAGTTTGATTGCTTAACATGTTGGAAACATTTAATCATGTAAATATCAATCTCAATTAATATATATAAACATGGAAAAGTTCGGGTCACTACACCCACCCCCACACAACAATGTGGGAAAAGTGTCATGGGTAGATCCTTAAATGGCACCCCAACACAATGTGGGAAAGGTGTCATGGGTGGATCCTTATATGGCAGGGATAGAATTGCATTAATTGTTGCCCTGGAGTGGAGTCGAACTCCTGACCTCAAGTGTGTTAGAGGCAGACCACTACCACTCAGGTACAACTGCAATCCTAAAAAAAATGACTTGTTGAGAGTTGCGATGAGATATTTGACGGACATGCTGATAAACATGTAAATAATGGGATGACGTGTTGGGTGACGTGTTGGAGTAGAGGTGGTTACCATTAATTTGTTTTTTTATTTTTTTATTGTATAAATGATATTAGTTTTTTGTTTTGTTTAACTAGTTATATTATTATTTATTTAATTTCTATTTATATTTTATATTATATTATTTATATATATATATATATATATATATATATATATATATATATATATATATATATATATATATATATATATATATATATATATTATTACTATAACAAACACCAAACTAAATATGGAGTACGTAAAACTCTAACGTGAAGCCCAATTTTAAACAACTCGACTACCATAGCCCAAATTCTATATTCGTTCTCAAACCTGAAACCCTACGTGAAGTTGCGTCTCCTAAACCTGAAACCCTAACGTGAAGTTGCACCCGCGTTCAACATTCGTCGATGTACATACTTACACTGGTACGTTTCTACTGTCAATTTTACAACTTTTATGTTTAATAATTTTATAATATTCAATCACAATCCAATATTTATATCAAATCGGTGATGGCTAGGTATGCCGAGCAACCCAACACGTGAAAGAGAGTTGTCTTGCCAGCCACCAGCACACCACCATCTTTGACCCACCAGCACGCCGCGGTAGAGGCGTCTTGTGACGACCCGACAAAATCACCATTGACGGCGCCGTCAACTTAGGTCCCGTTACATGGTCATAGTTCCTAAATGAGACGCATTTGACCAAAATTATTTCGCATTCATTTGAAACGTACATGACTTTCAAAGTTTTAAGTTTACCAAACGGTTCGACAATAAGTTAAGTTTACAAAAGTTATAAAGTATAAATGAAATAACTTGCGACATAATATACGTTGAAAATCACGAATGCTATCAATAGCGTATGCACGTATGCCTTAAGTTTGAATCCAAAGGTGCTATCAATAGTGTATGCATGTATGCTTGACCCCAAGCAAGTAATCAAAGTGTGTGGAAGCATGTATCAAGTAGCCAATCATGAACCTGAGAAACATATAGAAAACTGTCAACGAAAAACGTTGGTGAAATCATAGGTGTATTTGTAAACGTTGTTTTTGAACCATAAGATTTAGTAAAGTTGATTATCCAAATCGTTTGCATTCCAAAAGTTGTTGTTTGTATCACGAGCACCCAATTATCAAGTCTTAACTGAATGGTACCTCTGAATCAGAGTGTTAGAACCTACACTATACCCGAAAATACGTTTCATCCGCTAACGGTAGCGAACCGTCCGAATGAGGGTTCGTCAAACCCGTATGGCCACACAACATAAGTTCTCGCTTACACCCTGCAAGTGTAACTAATGATAATTGAACTTGAGGATATTTGTTCTAACTCGTACGTGGAATGTTTGTTTTCGTACTTGTGTTCAAAGTATAAAATTATAAACTGTATATGTTTCTCATCCTATGATTTAAAGACTATTATCTCACCGTAGTTGCATGCCAAAGTACTTCAGTTTAAACGTTGTGTAATGAAAGTTGTTTACTCTTGACCTAAACAAGTAAGTTATATCAATACCAGGTAAGACACAAGGTCGGTCGAAATGTGTTCAATTAGTCCTATGGCTCGTTACCACTCGATTATATAGCATGTGAGTTACGTTGTCAAGTTTCATGCAAGAATCAACTATAAAAGAAGATTAGAACGATTGCATAAGCTTTTGGTTAAGTTTGACTAAAAGTCAAACTTGATCAAAGTTAAAGTCAACGGGGTCGGGTCGGGTATCCGACAATTTTTATTCAATTAGTAGTCATATATAAACATGTTGGCCAAGTTTCATGTTAATCGGAGTTGCGAGTAAGCGGGGGTGAAACTGTGAAATCACGGGTCGGGTATCCGACAATTTTTCTTCAATTAGTAGTCATATATAAACATGTTGGCCAAGTTTCATGTTAATCGGAGTTGCGAGTAAGCGGGGGTGAAACTGTAAAATCACAAAGTGACTTTGATCAGCCCTTTAAGCACTTTCACACCACTGCTCCGCGATCGCGATGGTTTGTGTGCGTAGGGCTCCGCGATCGCGAAGGCTCCTTTTCCAGGAGCTGAACTTGCTGAATTTTGGCCAAATGCACGAACCACAACTCTTTCAAACACAATTTATGAACCGTAAACACTTAAAACACGTATCTTATATTGTTGGAAAGGTATTTTGACAAGGAATACAATTAAGAACATATCATCAATCAAATCCATCATTTACAACAACGAAAACCTCGTCGAATGGTCATTATTTAACGTTTCAAGCTCATAAAATGCATTCCATGATTCGAGAACCCAATTTACACATAGGATATGCCGTTTCAATGGTAATTAAGCTTACATTGCAACTAAACACTCACTAACAACATTTCATAGCATTCAATGCATCAAAAGTTCATATTTAAGCCTATCAAACCCTAACCAAAAATCACAAAATCAATAATCATGTTAGTGAAGTTTTCCAAGTCAACCTACACATCAAATTAAAGCTAATGATGCTAGTAACACATTTAACACATGAATTTTAACATTTAATCAACATTTAATCAACCAAAATCAAAGATTCAACAACCCATTTCAAGTGTTCATGCTAGTTACTCAAAACAACAAAACAAACCATTTACATACACAACAACCTAGTGAGCCATAGACACTAACTAACACCATTTCAAGTCTATAAAGTTAATTTAGAGAAATCTAGAGTTTTAGAAAAGTTACCCAAAAGAGATGAAATTAGTATCAAGTGGTAGAGGAAGATGCAAGGATTCCAAATATGTAATTTGTTTTGTTGTAAGCTTCTTAGATTCAATTTAGATGATGATTTAGTGACGGAGATGAAAAAGATGCAAGATTGGAAGTAATACTTGAAAGAAAATGGAAAAGAAAAAGAAGAAATGAAATGAATGGTGGGAGGTGGAGTTGTCTAGGTCAACAACTATTTATAACTTTGGTCCCATGATAAGTCTAGTCCCTCGAGTTTAAAAGCGGGTGCGTTAATTAACAGAACGAGTTATTTTAAAAATGCTAGAGTAAACGAGAGATGTATAAATTAAATAACAAAAATATTAAAACGCTAATCACGGAAGATATGAATTTAGATAACAAAAGAGATTATCTAAAAAAATAGACGGGCGTTAAAATAAATTAACGGAAAAAGGCGGGTTATTACATTACCTACACCTTAAAAGAAATTTCGTCCCGAAATTTAGTTGGAAGTAGTAGTCGTTGTTTCTTCCTAGAGACCTTGCGTTGCCAATTCTACGAATAAGTGAGGGTACTTCTTTTGCATTTGATCTTGTCCTTCCCACGTAAACTCGGGTCCTCTTTTGGCATTCCAACGAACTTTGACGATCGGGATTTTACTTTATTTTAAGGTTTGGTTTCACGATCCATAATTTCAACCGGTTCTCCTATGAAGTGGAGTTTGTCATCGATAGTAAGCCCTTCGAAAGAAATAACAAGTTCTTGTTCGGCAAGACACTTCTTCAAATTTGATACATGGAATGTAGGATGAACGGAAGCTTAATTGAGTCGGGAGATCTAAACGGTAAGCAACGGATCCAACACGCCCCAACATTTCAAAAGGATCAATATACCACGGATTTAGCTTTGTACGTTTCCCGAAATGGATTACACCTTTCCAAGTGTAACATCCCGTTTTCCTCGAATATGACTCAAGGTGCGTATTTAACCTCGTGTACGTTTAATATTGCATCTATGATTGTTTGTTTATAGTTTAAATGTTAGAAAATGTTGAAAATGGTGTGATCAGGCCTCCTGTCACGTCTGGGCACTATGTATCGCGTTTCAGCTCGTCGCGATACGCGATAGGTGAAGCTGGAATGCGACAGGTTAAAATCCTTCAACCTGTCCACTTTGTCACGTTCTGGTGAGAATTGTCGCGTTCTGGTTGTCGCGTAACGCGACAGATTGTCTTGAAACGCGACAGAGGTCGTTGTTTTACTTTTTTGTCCATTTTAAATGGAATCTTTTGGGGGTGTTTAGGTCTTTTCACTTATGTCCAGTTTTGGAGACTTAAAGGCTGGTTTAAGCTTATCCTAAAACATTAAACACTTTCTCAACCACATCCCATTCAATTTTAGAGAGAGAGAGCTAGGTATAACAACCCGAAAATTTCCGACTAAATTTAAACCTAACTTCGACTGTTTCCGACGATTCACGAACGACTGTTTGTAAATAATACATTGTCAATCTGTATATATATATCAACTACCCTATATTTGTATATATACAAGTTAAATTAAAGTTGTTATAGCAATATCATAAATACTTTCATTATTTTTATTAATAAAAATATTAATATCAGTATTAGTTATATTATCATTTTCAATAGATAATATACATATATAAAATTTAATACATTTAGTTTGTTATCTTTACTAATATTATTATTATTACTTTCATTATTATTATTAAAATAAAAATATTAATATCAGTATTATTATTGTTACTATATAATACATAAATATGAAATTTGAGATATTACTAATATTATTGATATCATTATTAATATCATTATTATTAGAAGTAAAAAATTTGTTTAGTTATTATTATTATTATTAATATTATCATCATAATTATTATTACCAATATCATTAAAAATCATTATTATTATTATTATAGTTATCATTATTATTATTTATTATTATTATTATTACTAGTATTATTTTATTGATATTATTAATAATTTTGTCATTTATATTATTATTATTTATATTATTATTATTAGTATTTTTATTACTCTTAATAATATTATAAGTATTATTATTATTAATATTGTTATTAATTCTATTATTATTATTAATATTTTTATTATATTAATAGTATTGTCATTATTAATATATTTATTAATTATTAATATTAATTAAAATATATAAAAAAGATGTATACCTAAATTAGGTAACTGCTATTTAAATTTTTAAGATCGTGATCTGTTCCTTTTTATTTTTATATAAAATGTGACCTGCTTTATCTGTTTTTTATTTTTATTTTTAAGTAATCGTGGTATTTTTTATTTCCTCCTTGTGCAGAATCAAATTGACACCCATTAATTCTATATAAATCGATTAATTCTAGTTGATGATAAAATCATTCAGTTTTCCACCATCAATATCAATTGCACACTTTATAAATGTTGTTATTCGAAATTAAAAACATAATTTTTTTTTTTTTTGCTTTGATACCTCTGTTCTATAATTTATTGCCACAATTTGAATTCGATTCCCATTAAAAAAATCTATAAATGTCATCTTTTTAGGATTCCGTTAATCAAACTATCTGCAAAGTTTGATCTCTCAATTTCTTGAAACGATTACAAATTTCGAAGTCAAAGTTTATTTTAAAAAAAGTCAACTGTTCGTTCTTGGTAAAATTCGAATCCGTTTTAAAGATTTTTGATCAATTAATGATTCCAATAGATTCTAGGCAAGATTTAGAAACCTTTTCGTGTTGAAAACTTTGGCCAAAACGTTCTTTAAATCAAAAATCAAAATTTTTTTTAAAACAGCGACTGCAGTAGCAGCGTTTTTTTTATTTATTTTTATATTTTCAATCCTATTTGATATTAATTAATTATTATTATGTTTCATTATTATTCATAAAAACAAATTCGAAGTCTTGATTGATTATAGGAAATTACCACGGTCGTTTGAGTTTTTTAGAAGAAGAAGATGAAAAATGGAAACAGAAAAATACAAGTTAAATAAAATTGGATTATAAAATAAAACAGAAAAGTAGCAGCAGCGTGATGGTTAGTGTAGGTGTCGGGCTAGCGTGAGGTCTCGGGTTCAAGCCCAGTCGTGGGCAATTTTTTTTGGAAAAAGCTTTATTAAGGTAGTTTCTTATTATTATTATTATTATTATTATTATTATTATTATTATTATTATTATTTTTATTTTTTTTTTTATTATTATTATTATTATTATTATTATTATTATTATTATTATTATTATTATTATTATTATTATTATTATTATTATTATTATTATTATTATTATTATCATTAAAAGCATTATCATTAATATCATTAAAGTTATTATTAGTAATATCAATATGATTAAAATTATTATTATTATCATTATTGTTATTACTAGTATTAGTATTATTATTAATAAACATGATTTTCAAAACTATTATTATCATAATTATTATTATCATTATAATCAATACTAGAATTATAATAACTATATGTTTATCATTATCATCATTATTAATATTATTACTACTACTTCTGTTAATATTATTATTATGATAACAACTATTATTTCTTACAAATACTATAATATTACCTATTATTATATTTTAATATTATATTAATTATATTTACATAATATTATACATATAAATATATTAATGAACTAATGATGAAAATGAGTTAACATATATTTAAAATATATAAAAACAAACATATATATATATATATATATATATATATATATATATATATATATATATATATAATTATATCACTAGTAATTATATACAAGTTTATTTGATTACAATTTATATGTTTTAATATATATAAAACTGATATAGGTTCGTGAATCCGAGGACAACCCTACACTTGTTTAGTGCCATCAAACGCATAATTACTACAAACTATCGTATCGTATAGTGAGTTTTCATAGCTCCCTTTTTATCTATATTTTTGGGCTGAGAATACATGCGCAACTTTTATAACTGTTTTTACGTTAGACACAAGTACTCAAAGTTTTATGCTTAATACGTGCTTTGTCATGCTAAATCCCTGCCGTAATATCGTTAATTGCTTGGTGAACGCAAACTTAGTTATTATGAATAGCGCTATTGAGAGTAACGTCTCTAATCATTTGACCTCTGGTCTTTGGTTACATAATAATGATTCAAACTGACACTGACTGTTCAAGGTGTCTCGGGGTAAAATTCTGTTTAGTCGCGATATTACAAACTACAACAACTCTTTTTAGATTGATATGATGGGTATCAATCAACTTTAAACTGAAATCTTGTGGTCTAATGCTATACTGAACTATTGATTTATGATAAACCTATGAACTCACTCAACCTCGTGTTAACTTTTTAAGCATGTTTATTCTCAGGTACTTAAATATTGCTTTCGCTGTATATCTGCTGCTTTGATGATGATTGCTTGCTATGCTTGGAGTCTTTATTACATATCATATCAATTAAAGACATTTAATGTTCTAAATACAATGTAATCTATTTATCTTCTGCTGCAAAACTCAATAAAATGTCTCATATAGAGTCGTTCTCGTTTATACAACAATGATTTGATATAATTAGTCACAAATACCCTAGGCCCTATTTGGGGGTGTGACAGATTGGTATCAGAGCAGGTTGTTATAGAGAACCAGGATTGCATTTTATGTGTGCCTTACGTGTTAGCTAGGGTACCTTAGCAATCTTTAGGACTATAGCCTTTCCTGCCTTAGTTTTAATTGCCTATCTCTTATTATCTTGCTATCTGTTATCTATACTTTTACCTCTTGCCTTACGTCTTCCTTAGAACGCTTGTAACCTCATTCTTTTAGGATGACTAGCATGAACCCTATCATTACAAACACCGAGGGCTGTCACTCATGATTACTGAAATTCTCGATATTCCTTTGTCATCTATCATGGTTTTGTGTATTACATACGTATTACATGATTCTTGAAATCTCTACTATTCATATTCATTACTTTCAAAATCTTTGCTTTTTCGTTATTTTTCATTGAACTTTCTTGACGGATGGCGTCTACGAAACTCTAGAATGGAAGGGTTTGGATTACCGATTTAAAGGATCCTATAGCTCAAGCCCCTAGACCTGAATAGGCCATTACGAATTGAAAGTCTTTAATCAAAAGATTATCAGATTACATGCTTATTATTTATAATCTCAACACGTCATACCGCCATTATTACATAAATTGAGTATAAACACATCAGATCTTATAATATCTTATCATATCTATCCCAATGGACTTTGTCTAACACTTTTCCTAAATTTCCTCCGTAAATTACGAAAATCCTTTTGCTATATATACGTATTCAAAGAGACGAATATATCATTCAGTATCCAACACCCATTTCATATCAAACCCTATTCCAAACTCATAATATGGATTCCTCGAACTCCTCGAACTCCAATGGCAGCGTAACCAGAACAAACGAACCAATCAGCCATCATCTTTTCTAGATGAATTGGGGATGGGTTCGTAGCCGACTCAATCAATGGAGGCAAGAAGAAGGTGATCCCTTCCACCAACCAAATTCACCTCTTGGCGAAGAACCTGAAGCACTTACCGGCGAACTAGTCCGAAACACCATTTTCTCTCTTCTTTCCAGGGTATCCCGTCATGATTATATAATATCGAAGATTTTAGATCTTATACACCCCCTTGTTCCAACCGCCAATCATCCCGGAATAGTAGAAGAAGTCAACGAGCTTCATGCTCGAGTGGTGGTTCTAGAGAATATGGTACGAATTCTACAAGCATCAGCAGCACCAGCAGCATAACCAGCACCACCAGTACCATCATCACCACCAACAACAACATCCGCATCCCACGTCTCAACATCACACTCGATACCTCGGATATCAACATCATACGCTCCAAAGATACCAAGGAATATTAGCAATAAAGAGTTAAGATGTATTGACTCATTCTTCGTGAAGAATTATATATGTATACTATATATATATATATATATATATATATATATATATATATATATATATATATATATATATATATATATATATATATATATATATATATATATATATATATATATATATATATATATATATATATATATATATATATATATATATATATATATGATTTGGAACAATAATAAATCTTGTCGTACTAAGCAATTACGTGTGAATCTCAACCAGTATGTACTACTTGGTTAATTCATATCATTAATATGCTATAATGTACACCCTTCGACTTAACAATTATTAATCACTGCTTCAACACAATAAACTCCATTTCATAATAAATCAAGTGTAATGACGAATGTATTGATTCATAACTTCATTAGCGAAATATTTCGCGACAATTATGAAATGTCTAAGGTTTTGGAGATTATTCATTCTCGTTTCAATCATAAATCAAATGAGTTTAATATTATATTAACTCATTAAATCCATGATTACATCTGAAGGAAGATATATATGTACGGATATTTTCATAAAGATTGTAATTAAAAATTCTTTTGTACAAACTGTTGATTGTGAAAATATTTTAACGGGTAGGTAATACCCGAGAAATATTTATAGCTCACATTAATATGTTACATTGTACATTCTTCAATTCTGATTCAATAAGTCAGTAACTATACTACTTACATTCACAGGATATATGTATATGTTCACTAAAGAACAACCACTATATATTTTGACATATCAGAATCCAATCAAAGCTTTAGCAAGTGTTATCTTCCTAAAGATCACTACATTCATGAATTACATTCGTATTCTATAACGAATTATCACATCAAACCACCGAAATTATCATCAACAATGCCTATTCATTAACCATTAGATCCATTGATGATTACAATCAGCGTTTAATCATCTAAAAATAAAATTTCTTGAAACCATTGATAACCGAAGATTCAAATATGACTGCATTAAATGTAGAGGAAACAGCAAAATTGTAGAAGGTCTTAAGGGCCAAAAGTTTGATGATAAAGAATGGTATAAGCTCAGATTTGGAACTGGAAAACGGATTGAGCAAACTATGAAGGAGGTTGTGGACAAATTACAAAGATTAAATCTGCCTTTAAAGAATCCAAACGATTCAGTAACTGCTGAAGTCATTAACGAATACCTTGCTCCTGACTCTAAACCTTTACGGACAAATCTTCTTTATTATCCTTCGATCTTAGAAATTCTAAGATATCACCGTATCTTTCGTTATAAATATCCTCTATATTTATGAAGATATCTTTATAACGATTCTTGTCCGCAATTAATTATCTCTTTGCGATAACGTTATCACATCATAAAGGAAACTGTTTTAGTTTCTATATTCAAGTTTAAATTATAAATGTTTTGAAGAAGTGTTGGGAATTGAAGCATGAGTTAGTATAATATAATGACGTCAGGCCAACGTGATTATATTACAGTAAGTCATGCTAAATTTTTAATGGAAGATGATGATTCATAGACTTTATAATCATCATATGCCATGTTACACGGCTCTTACATTCTACTTAATCTCTGAACATATCAAGAACATATATTCTTGATAGTTCTATCCTCAGTAATTCTAGTAATTTAACAAATCAATCGTGATATTTCAATTCCTTCCTGCTTAGAACACTAGGTTCATTTAAAACTTCATACCTACGAATTCTAGACCGTTACTTTCTTTACAAAAGCATGAAGCTTCAACATATAAGGGAAAATATAAAGCCCGATAACGACACAGAAATTACAAACCGTGTATATCAATGCATATAGCAATATAAAGACACGGGAGAACTAAAAACACAATAAATCCAAGAGCATAGTAGAAGTAAACAGACTCCTCTGGTGGGAGTTGTAAAAGAAGGATGATTGTGGCGATAACCAATATAAGGTCAAGAACAAGAACTGGATTAAGCATATTAACAAATCCTTTGGAAGTATGAATTGAGGAAGAAAGTATAGAAGTGGTGAAGATAATGAAATGGAAGAAACTAATTTATAACGCAATTTCAGACACGACAATCAAAACAATTCACCGCATTTAATCAAAGAAAATCCTAATTTTCTTAATTACCGGAGAATCAAATCTTATAAAGATTTCGAAGATTTCTTTAAATCCCTTGAATTCCAAAAATCAACTTTAACCATATCAAAAGTTAAGGCGAACATTTAATTTCCTCATTTCACTCTTTTGTGATAGCTTCGTTTATACTCTTCCTATAATCGAATCGTTTTATCAATATTACCCAATGTTGATAAAACTCTATTTTTCAACTCATATTCATCATTCTTGTTGTAAACAATGACGATCTCTATCAAATTTCATGACAGTGATTTTCACGAACTCCTCTCTATTTTGTCTACCCAAATATTGTGGCATAAACGCTCAAAGTTTTAAATAAGCTCACTATTATTCATAACACATTTCATATGTATTGAAATGCTTGTATAGCGTCATCATCTCTTTCTGAGAAAACCTAATCAATAAACACTCTTGTTAAATCCTTTAGATAACCTCCGCATTAATGATAAAATGCAGTTCATAAAAGAACCAATAGAATTTATGGATCGTATGATTTAAACTCTTGAAACAAAACAATATTCTATCAGTTGGATTTCATGCAAGGCCCCGAGTATACCTGGGAACATGAAAACCAAATAAAATGAAAATATCATCACCTGTTTACAAACAACGCAGACTGATGGCAACAACTAAATTTCAGGATGAAATTTCTTTTAACGGGTAGGTACTATAACAACCCGGAAATTTCCGACTAAATTTAAACCTAACTTCGACTGTTTCCGACGATTCACGAACGACTGTTTGTAAATAATACATTGTCAATCTAATATATATATATATATATATATATATATATATATATATATATATATATATATATATATATATATATATATATATATACTACCCTATATTTGTATATATACAAGTTAAATTAAAGTTGTTATAGCAATATCATAAATACTTTCATTATTTTTACTAATAAAAATATTAATATCAGTATTAGTTATATTATCATTTTCAATAGATAATATACAGATATAAAATTTAATACATTTAGTTTGTTATCTTTACTAATATTATTATTATTATTACTTTCATTATTATTATTAAAATAAAAATATTAATATCAGTATTATTATTGTTACTATATAATACATAAATATGAAATTTGATATATTACTAATATTATTGATATCAATATTAATATCATTATTATTAGAAGTAAAAAATTTGTTTAGTTATTATTATGATTATTAATATTATCATCATAATTATTATTACCAATATCATTAAAAATCATTATTATTATTATACTTGTCATTATTATTATTATTATTTATTATTATTATTATTACTAGTATTATTTTATTGATATTATTAATAATTTTTTCATTTATATTATTATTATTAGTATTTTTATTACTCTTAATAATATTAAAAGTATTATTATTATTAATATTGTTATTAATTCAATTATTATTATTAATATTTTTATTATATTAATAGTATTGTCATTATTAATATATTTATTAATTATTAATATTAATTAAAATATATAAAAAAAGATGTATACCTAAATTAGGTAACTGCTTTTTAAATTTTTAAGATCGTGATCTGTTCCTTTTTATTTTTATATAAAATGTGACCTGCTTTATCTGTTTTTTATTTTTATTTTTAAGTAATCGTGGTATTTTTTATTTCCTCCATGTGCAGAATCAAATCGACACCCATTAATTCTATATAAATCGATTAATTCCAGTTGATGATAAAAATCATTCAGTTTTCCACCATCAATATCAATTGCACACTTTATAAATGTTGTTATTCAAAATTAAAAACATAAATATATTTTTTTTGCTTCGATACCTCTGTTCTATAATTTTTTGCCATAATTCGAATTCGATTCCCATTTAAAAATCTATAAATGCCATCTTGTTAGGATTCCTTTAATCAAACTATCTGCAAAGTTTGATCTCTCAATTTCTTGAAACGATTCCAAATTTCGAAGTCAAAGTTTATTTTAAAAAAGTCAACTATTCGTTCTTGGTAAAATTCGAATCCGTTTTAAAGATTTTTGATCAATTGACGATTCCAATAGATTCTAGGCAAGATTTAGAAACCTTTTCGTGTTGAAAACTTTGGTCAAAACGTTCTTTAAATCAAAAATCAAATTTTTTTTTAAACAGCGACTGTAGTAGCAGTATTTTTTTTTATATATTTTCAATCCTATTTGATATTAATTAATTATTATTATGTTTCGTTATTATTCATAAAAACAAATTCGAAGTCTTGATTGATTATAGTAAATTGCCACGGTCGTTTGAGTTTTTGAGAAGAAGAAGATGAAAAATGGAAACAGAAAAATACAAGTTAAATAAAATTGGATTATAAAATAAAACAGAAAAGTATTAGCAGCGTGATGGTTAGTGTAGGTGTCAGGCTAGTGTGAGGTCTCGGTTTCAAGCCCAGTCGTGGGCAATTTTTTTTTGGAAAAAGCTTTATTAAGGTAGTTTCTTATTATTATTATTATTATTATTATTATTATTATTATTATTATTATTATTATTATTATTATTAAAAGCATTATCATTAATATCATTAAAGTTATTATTAGTAATATCAATATGATTAAAATTATTATTATTATTATCATTATTGTTATTACTAGTATTAGTATTATTATTAATAAACATGATTTTCAAAACTATTATTATCATAATTATTATTATTATTATCATTATAATCAATACTAGAATTATAATAACTATATGTTTCTCATATCATCATTATTAATATTATAACTACTACTGTTAATATTATTATTATGATAACAACTATTATTTCTTACAAATACCATAATATTACCTATTATTATATTTTAATATTATATTAATTATATTTACATAATATTATACATATAAATATATTAATGAACTAATGATGAAAATGAGTTAACATATATTTAAAATATATAAAAACAAACAAACATATATATATATATATATATATATATATATATATATATATATATATATATATATATATATATATATGTATATATATATATATATATGTATATATATATATATATATATATAATTATATCACTAATAATTATATACAAGTTTATTTGATTACAATTTATATGTTTTAATATATATAAAACTGATATATGTTCGTGAATCCGAGGATAACCTTACACTTGTTCAGTGCCATCAAATGCATAATTACTACAAACTATCGTATCGTATAGTGAGTTTTCATAGCTCCCTTTTTATCTATATTTTTGGGCTGAGAATACATACGCAACTTTTATAACTGTTTTTACGTTAGACACAAGTACTCAAACTTTTATGCTGAATACGTGCTTTGTCATGCTAAATCCCTGCCGTAATATCGTTAATTGCTTGGTGAATGCAAACTTAGTTATTATGAATAGCGCTATTGAGAGTAACGTCTCTAATCATTTGACCTCTGGTCTTTGGTTACATAATAATGATTCAAACTGACACTGACTGTTCAAGGTGTCTCGGGGTAAAATTCTGTTTAGTCGCGATATTACAAACTACAGTAACTCTTTTTAGATTGATATGATGGGTATCAATCAACTTTAAACTGAAATCTTGTGGTCCAATGCTATACTGAACTATTGATTTATGATAAACCTATGAACTCACTCAACCTCGTGTTGACTTTTTAAGCATGTTTATTCTCAGGTACTTAAATATTGCTTCCGCTGTATATCTGCATCTTTGATGATGATTACTTGCTATGCTTGGAGTCTTCATTACATATCATATTAATTAAAGACATTTAATGTTCTAAATACAATGCAATCTATTTATCTTTCGCTGTAAAACTCAATAAAACGTCTCATATAGAGTCGTTCTCTTTTATACAACTATGATTTGATATAATTAGTCACAAATACCCCAGGCCCTATTTGGGGGTGTGACACTAGGGTTTAGTGAGAGAAAGCTCATTTGGAGAAGAAGAAGACCGAATCTCGCCCGAACCCAAGTTTTAAAGTTGTTCCTTGCGTCTCTAGCTACACTTTGATAGTCTTGGTAAGTCTTAACTCTATGTTTTGAGTTTTAATTAGTTTATGCTAGGGTTTGGTTCATTTAGAACTTGTATGACCCATTTGGAGGTTAAATGGGTGGGTATTGGGTTAGATTGATGAAAGTAAACCCTAATAGCCATAATCTAGGGTTTGGTCTCATGAATTAAGATTTGTAAGGGTTGATTGTGTTGTTAGGCATTAAAACACTTGTTTAATGTTGAAATAGTTGTAAATGGGTCATGTTTGACCAAGTTTGTGGGTATAAGTGTTAAAATGGGTCAAATGGGTAATGATTGACCTAATTGGGTGAAATGGGTATGAAATACCCTAAGTTGGTGTTAGTAGACTATAATCACTAGCTTTTAGTGATTAATAATGAGTCTCGGCCTTTGATGGGCGGTTTTGGTGTAAATGGGTCATTTAATGCATTTGGGTCATCAAATGCTCAAGAGTTAAGTAATGTGGTTAGTTACGCTAGTTGTGTATTGAATGTGTGCTTATGTATTAGGTACTTTTCTTGAAGCATACGGAAGCATTAAATCACCACCGAAGTGTTAAGGTGAGTGGAATAATTATATGCGTACATATATGATGTATTTATTTGTGAAGTATGAGTTGTGAAGTGTCGATGTGTTAAGACACCACTTCTCACGTGGCGAGCGAAGTGTCGATGTGTTAAGACACCACTCAGGAGTGAAGCTTCGATGTGTTAAGATGCCACTTCGAGAGATGTAGCGAGTGAAGTGTCGATGTGCTAAGACACCACTCGGGGTGAAGTGTCGAAGTGTTAAGGCACCACCCGGGGTGAAGTATCGATGTGTTAAGATGCCACCCGTGGGGTTAGTGTACGAGGTGTTAAGTGCACTAATGGTTGTTATGAACTCCGACGGTCCTTTAAATACCGTTCCCTCGTTCGATTGGTTAACCATGGTTGTGTGTGGATTGTAGTATATTATATTGTTTAAACTATATGCTATTGTTATGCTAGCTCGTATGGTGGAAAGTTTTGTATTATACTTGTGATGGTAAGATTATTTATATTGCTAGCATGCATGCGGTAAATGCGTAAGTGATTGCAAGTAAGTAGGTTGTATATGTAATCGTATAATTGTTGCACTCACTAAGCATTAGCTTACCCTCTCGTTGTTGATCTTTTTAGATGCAGGTGCGGACAAAGGGAAGGGGTTATTGGATACTAGTTCCCCGTGTTGGATTAATGTGAAGCTTTTGAAGTTGGCCTAGCGTTTTGGGTAGTTTAGCCCCAAACCATGCTCGAAGTGTTGTTTGGATTAAAACTATCATTTTTGAATGGGTAAAACTTGTATTACATTTGTTGATGGCCTTCGTGCCTTGTGTAAAACGTTAAACTTGTTGTATATTCTAACAAAACGTGGCGAATGGTTTACATCATTTAATTGGCGCGTAAATGTGTATTATAAAAAAAAATTATCGTATGGAATACGGGTTGGGTTGTTTCAAGTGGTATCAGAGCATGGTCTAAGGGATTTAGGCAACTTGAGATATATGCCTTGACTTAGACTTTATTGTTTGTGCGCTTTATGCGGGACTTGTAGGGCTTCGGGTCGGATCAGGAATTGTTAGTGCATAGGTTTATGTGAACTAACCTTGCGCTATTTGTTTGGTGTTGTATTTGCAATCATCAAGCGAGATAGACGTTGTACTAGTAATGCGATGTGCTCGCGTAGTAATGACTAGCTACCATTATTACGGGTGCAAATTGTGTCAAACAAGCGATGTACGACGATTGTTGAGCAAGATGGGGCGGTACGATGTATACGTTTATATATGTGTCAAGTATTTTGTTTTGTTGTTTAATCTATTCCGTTTTATAGAATGAAGATGAGAAACGGACACGACACTGAAAATGGGGATACGAGCGAGCACCCCGAATTCACGGCCAAAGTTGAGGCCATTTTGAAAAGTCATCATGCGTCTTTCCTTGAAGATGTTAAGAAAATATTTCTAGATACGATTGATGAGCAATTAGTCAACGTAGTAAAGGAGCAAATTAAAGTTGTCCTTCAAGGGGACAATGTCAGGAGACGAGACTTTTTCTAGAAGAATTTTAAAGATGCTCAACCTCCTACTTTTGAGGGCGAAAGAGACCCGTTAAAGAGTGCCCGGTGGATCTCTGATATGGAGGGGGCTTTTCGAACTTGTGAATGCCCTCTTGATAAAAAGGCGAGGTATGGTAGTAGCATGTTAAGAGGTGATGCTAAGTGGTGGTGGGATGCGAAAATCCTAGTTTATGGTGAAGAGCAATGCATGGATTTTACTTGGGACGAGTTTAAGGCGGAGTTTTTCCAAGAGTATCGAACTTCGGCCGATCTTACTAGACTTAAGGACGAGTTGTGTTCCTTGAGGCAAGGGTCGATGGATTTGAACACTCTTAAATCCGTTTACTTGTCAAAAACCCAATTTTTCCCGGAGTATGTCGGGAATGATAAAATGTTGAAGGAAGACTTCTATCGAATCTTGAATGACAATTACCAAGAGAAGATTAGTGTGAACGTGGTGAAGAGTTTTGATGAGTTGTTTGATATGGCCAAAGGTTTCGAGTCGCTCATCTTGAGAAATAGTGGCTTTACCTTAGGCAAAAAGAAGTTTGAAGCCACTAGTCATTCGAACTTTTCTAACAAGAAGCACAAGAAGGGCTCCGAGAGTGTTGGTAGTGTGAGGAAGGGTGCTTCCGGTGATTTTACTTATGCTTACTACAATTGTGGGCAAAGGGGGTACATGGCTCGTGAGTGCCCGAAACCATCATCCACAACCAAGCTCACTTGTTTTAATTGCGGTAAAGAAGGGCATAAGAAGCCGGAGTGTCCTGATTTACGGGGTGATCATGTTAAGAGGTTAGAGAAGGCGGCGGGCATGGCAAAGGGGAGAAATTATTTGATGACGAATGACGAAGCGAAGCAATCTAATGAAGTCGTCTCAGGTACTTTCATGGTTAACTCTAGTCCGGCACGTATGCTTTTTGATAGTGGTGCTAACTTGTCGTTTGTGTCTCCAAGATTTGTGCCTAAGTTAAATAAACCGCTAGCTAAGTTAAGTCATCTGGTAGAAGTCGAAATAGCGGATGGTAAGACGGTGCTAGGGGTTGATGTTTGTAATGATTGTAATGTTGTGTTTGGTACCGAAACGTTTAAGATCGATCTCATTCCGATGACTTTGGGTGATTTCGATATTGTTGTTGGTATGGATTGGCTCGATCGTTATAGAGCCGATATTGCATGCCATGATAAATTCATTCGTGTGAAGACCCCACGTGGGGGAGAGTTAATTATTCATGGTGATAAGCGAAGAAGACTTGTGCCGATATGCACTTATGCACGGGCACGTCGTTTCCTTGTTAGTGGTGGCATGGCTTTTCTTGCCCATGTTGTTGATACTCGTGATGAGCCACCATCCATTCGTGAAATTCCGATGGTTAACGAATTTGAAGACGTTTTTTCGGATGAATTACCGGGTGTTCCGGCGGAAAAACAAGTTGAATTTCGCATTGAGTTGGTTCCGGGGGCTACTCCCATTGCTAAAACTCCTTATCGTTTAGCGCCGACGGAAATACAAAAATTGTTAAATCACACCCAAGAGTTGCTTGAAAAGTGTTTCATTCGACCGAGTTCCTCGCCATGGGGTGCTCCAGTTTTATTTGTGAAGAAGAAGGATGGTAGTATGCGGATGTGCATCGATTATCGGGAGTTGAACAAAGTGACGATCAAGATCATTATCCATTGCCTCGGATTGACAATTTGTTTGACCAACTCCAAGGTGCAACGTATTTTTCTAAGATTGACTTACGATCCGGCTATCACCAAGTGCGGGTCCGTGAGAAAGACATAGAGAAAACGGCTTTTCAAACGCGTTATGGGCATTTTGAGTTCGTAGTTATGCCTTTTGGTCTAACGAATGCACCAGTGGTATTCATGGATCTTATGAACCGAGTGTGCCAGCCTATGTTGGACAAGTCGGTAATCATGTTTATTGACGACATACTTGTTTATTCTAAGAGTATGAAGGAACATGAACACCATTTGCGTGAAGTGTTGAAGACATTGCGGAAGGAGAAGTTGTATGGTAAATTCTCCAAATGTGAATTTTGGCTAAGGGAAGTTCAATTCCTTGGCCATATTGTGAATAAAGAAGGTATTCAAGTAGATCCGGGGAAGATAGAAACGGTGAAGAGTTGGGGACGACCGACTACGCCTACGGAAATCCGAAGTTTTTTCAGATTGGCCGGTTATTGTCGTCAGTTTATCCAAGACTTTTCTAAGATTGCTTCTCCTTTGACGAAGTTGACAAGGAAGAACGTAAGGTTCAACTGGGAAAACGAGCAAGAAATTGCTTTTCAATTGCTAAAAGAGAAGTTGTGTCAAGCTCCAGTGTTAGTGTTACCGGAAGGGGTAGAGACATGACGGTTTATTGTGATGCTTCTTTAAATGGGCTCGGGTGTGTTCTAATGCAAAGGGGTAAAGTCATCGCTTACGCCTCTCGACAATTAAAGGAACACGAAAAGAGATACCCGACTCATGATCTTGAATTGGCGGTGGTGGTACATGCGTTAAAAATTTGGCGCCACTACTTGTATGGTGTCAAGTGTACAATTTATTCGGATCATAAGAGTTTGAAACATCTCTTTGATTAACGAGATTTGAATTATCGTCAACGTAGGTGGATGTATGTGGTAAAGGATTATGATTGTGAAATACTTTATCATCCGGGGAAGGCGAACGTGGTCGCAGATGCGCTTAGTCGAAAGAGTCAACATCCGGCAATACGAGTAGGATCGTTACGCATGATCATTACTAAAGATTTCCTTGTAAAGCTTGGTGAGATTAAAATAGAAGCGTATGTTCACAACAAGCGTGAGGAACGAATCGTGGGGCAAACAGAGTTCATTACTTTAGGCCCGCATGGTTTGTTGTCTTTTCAAGGAAGAGTGTGGGTGCCTACGATGGTGATTACCGACGGGTGCTACTTGATGAAGCACATAAGTCAAAGTATTCCATTCATCCGGGCGCGACGAAAATGTACCTTGATTTAAAGAAGTAGTATTGGTGGCCGGGCATGAAACGTGATGTTGTTAAGTATGTTGAACAATGCGTCACATGTTTGCAAGTTAAAGTCGAACAACAAAAGCCGTACGGTAAGTTACAACCATTGGAAGTCCCAAAATGGAAATGGGAGCACATTACCATGGACTTCATTACAAAGTTACCAAAGACGGCGAGAACCCAATATGATACGATTTGGGTGATAGTTGATTGATTGACGAAGAGTGCTTTGTTTCTTCCCATTCGGGAAATGATATCGTCGGAGACTTTGTCGAAGTTATTTATCAAGGAGGTGATATCGAGACATGGGGTTCCTATATCTATTGTTTCGAATCGAGATACTCATTTCACTTCTCGGTTTTGGAATAAGTTTCATGAAGATATGGGTACTCAATTGAAAATGAGCACAGCGTATCATCCTCAAATGGACGGTCAAACCGAACGTACAAATCAAACGTTGGAGGATTGGTTAAGGGCGTGTGTTATTGATTTCGGTGGTAGTTGGGATGAGCACTTACCATTGGTGGAATTCTCGTACAACAATAGTTACCACACTAGTATTGGAATGCCACCTTATGAGATGCTTTATGGGCGTAGGTGTCGAACTCCCATTTGTTGGGGTGAAGTGGGACAATGAGAAATCGGGAGTACCGATTTGGTCCTAGAGACGAATAGTAAGATTGAGATGATTCAGGCTCGACTTAAGGAGGCGCAAGATAGACAAAAATCTTATGCCGATAAAGGGAGGCGAACTATTGAGTTTCAAGAAGGCGACATGGTGATGCTTAAAGTTTTGCCATGGAAAGGAGTTATTCGGTTTCGAAAACGAGGAAAGTTAGCTCCTCGGTTTATTGGTCCTTTCAAGGTTTTGGCAGGTGTTGGTGAGGTTGCTTATAGACTAGAGTTTCCTGAGGAGCTTGCGGGGATTCATAATACGTTTCATGTTTCCCATCTTTGTAGGTGTCTTGCGGATGACTCGACTTGGGTGCCGTTAGATGATATTACGTTGAATAATAAGTTAGAGTATGCCGAAGAGCCGATTGCAATCCTTGATGAGAAGGTTAAATGTTGCGGAACAAAGAAGTTAGAACTTTCAAGGTGCAATGGCGACATCGAAAGGGTTCCGAGTTTACATGGGAATCCGAAGAGTTCGTTTTGGTTTATCTTCCGGCTTGTCATGCGGCTTGGATCGCCAGGACACGCTCCGATTCAAGTGGGGGAGAGTTGTAACATCCCGTTTTCTTCGAATATGACTCAAGGTGCGTATTTAACCTCGTGTACGTTTAATATTGCATCTATGATCATTTGTTTATAGTTTAAATGTTAGAAAATGTTGAAAATGGTGTGATCAGGCCTCCTGTCACGTCTTGGCACTATGTATCGCGTTTCAGCTCGTCGCGATATGCGACAGGTAAAGCTGGAACGTGACAGGTTAAAATCCTTCAACCTGTCCACTTTGTCACGTTCTGGTGAGGATTGTCGCATTCTGGTTGTCGCGTAACGCCACAGATTGTCGCGAAACGCGACAGAGGTCGCTGTTTTACTTTTTTGTCCATTTTAAATGGAATCTTTTGTGGGTGTTTAGGTCTTTTCACTTATGTCCGGTTTTGGAGACTTAAAGGCTGGTTCAAGCTTATCCTAAAACATTAAACATTTTCTCAACCACATCCCATTCAATTTTAGAGAGAGAGAGAGAGAGCTAGGGTTTAGTGAGAGAAAGCTCATTTGGAGAAGAAGAAGACCGAATCTCGCCCGAACCCAAGTTTTAAAGTTGTTCCTTACGTCTCTAGCTACACTTTGATAGCCTTGGTAAGTCTTAACTCTATGTTTTGAGTTTTAATTAGTTTATGCTAGGGTTTGGTTCATTTGGAACTTGTATGACCCATTTGGAGGTTAAATGGGTGGGTTTTGGGTTAGATTAATGAATGTAAACCCTAATAGCCATAATCTAGGGTTTGGTCTCATGAATTGAGATTTGTAAGGGTTAATTGTGTTGTTAGGCATTAAAACACTTGTTTAATGTTGAAAGAGTTGTAAATGGGTCATGTTTGACCAAGTTTGTGGGTATAAGTGTTAAAATGGGTCAAATGGGTAATGATTGACCTAATTGGGTGAAATGGGTATGAAATACCCTAAGTTGGTGTTAGTTGGTGTTAGTAGACTATAATCACTAGCTTTTAGTGATTAATAATGAGTCTCGACCTTTGATGGGCAGTTTTGGTGTAAATGGGTCATTTAATGCATTTGGGTCATCAAATGTTCAAGAGTTAAGTAATGTGGTTAGTTCCACTAGTTGTGTATTGAATGTGTGCTTATGTGTTAGGTACTTTTCTCGAAGCATACGGAAGCATTAAATCACCACCGAAGTGTTAAGGTGAGTGGAATAATTATATGCGTGCATATATGATGTATTTATTTGTGAAGTATGAGTTGTGAAGTGTCGATGTGTTAAGACACCACTTCTCACGTGGCGAGCGAAGTGTCGATGTGTTAAGACACCACTCGGGAGTGAAGCATCGATGTGTTAAGATGCCACTTCGAGAGATGTAGCGAGTGAAGTATCGATGTGCTAAGACACCACTCGGGGTGAAGTGTCGAAGTGTTAAGGCACCACCCGAGGTGAAGTATCGATGTGTTAAGATGCCACCCGTGGGGTTAGCGTACGAGGTCTTAAGTGCACTAATGGTTGTTATGAACTCCGACGGTCCTTTAAATACCGTTCCCTCATTCGATTGGTTAACCATGGTTGTGTGTGGATTGTAGCATATTATATTGGTTAAACTATATGCTATTGTTATGCTAGCTCGTATGGTGGAAAGTTTTGTATTATACTTGTGATGGTAAGATTATTTATATTGCTAGCATGCATGCGGTAAATGCGTAAGTGATTGCAAGTAAGTAGGTTGTATATGTAATCGTATAATTGTTACACTCACTATGCATTAGCTTACCCCTCTCGTTGTTGATCTTTTTAGATGCAGGTGCGGACAAATGGAAGGGGGTTATTGGATACTAGTTCCCCGTGTTGGATTAATGTGAAGCTTTTGAAGTTGGCCTAGCGTTTTGGGTAGTTTAGCCCCAAATCAAGCTCGAAGTGTTGTTTGAATTAAAACTATCGTTTTTGAATGGGTCAAACTTGTATTACATTTGTTGATGGCCTTCGTGCCTTGTGTAAAACGTTAAACTTGTTGTATGTTCTAACAAAACGTGGGGAATGGTTTACATCATTTAATTGGCGCGTAAATGTGTATTATAAAAAAAAATTATCGTATGGAATACGGGTTGGGTTGTTTCACCAAGGTGCGACTTTTAACATTACGCGCTCACCCACTTGGAATTCAAGAGGCTTACGTCTAACATCGGCATAGCTCTTTTGGCGACTACGAGCCGTCTTGAGCCTTTATTGGATTTGAACGATCTTAACGGTTATTTCATGAATGAGTTCAGGTCCGATGGTTTGCTTGTCGCCTACTTCGGCCCAACAATTAGGAAAATGACATTTGCGGCTATATAAAGTTTCGAAAAGGTACGGCGTTAATACTCGAATTTTGACTATCATTGTAAGAGGAATCGGCTAAAGGCAACATTACAAGTTCGTAATATGTATTCCAAGGTTTGAATCATACATTTGCTTGGTCCGTCGGTTTGTGGATGATACACGGTACTCATGTCTAAACGTGTTCCCAAGGCTTCTTGTAATTCTATAAGTGAAACGAGCATCTCGATCCGAAATAAATGACAATGGCACACCATGTCGAGATAGAATTCCTATAATTTATAGCTGTTCAAGTTTTCCCATCTTGTCAGTTTCTGAAAAACGTCTGTTAGAACAAGTTTCTTATCGGTTTCTGAAAACGTTTGTTAGGACTATTCACCCTCGTGGCGAATACTAGTATAATGTGAAGAGTCTCTCTCTCCATTGAGAATTTAGATAACATATTTCCTTATACGGAAGTACGAGTGTAATGCGAGAGAAGTTTCTGCCTCGATGTGAGCATATCAAGCATTTTGTAGTTCGTCGATAAAATTGTGCGAAAACGAGATAGTATACACGTGTAACATATGTTTTGAAGTTGAAAGAATTGGTCATTTATTCAGAAGCATAAATATGGTTTGAGAATATCAAAAGTGTGTCCTTGGTATGGTTGTTATAAATTTTCTCGGAGTTTTCGGATGGCAACAAGGAAAAATAAAGTCATGTACATGGCACATGGTGGTGATTAGGTTGATTGAGTCCAATCACCATCACGAGTCATTAGAACTTTGGCATGACTTACTATAATATAACCACATTGATCGAGTGTCGTTATATTACGCTAACGCATACCTCCATTCCCACATCACTCCATAGAATCAAGTTCGTGTAATCGTGAAGATTTAAAATGAACAAAGTGTAACGGCATCTCTAACGTGACTCGTATTTAATCGAAAGAATTAGTGCAACTTTGAAGATGCATTTCCCGAGGGAAGTGTATAACTGGTTGGTCACGTCAATGCGGTTCAAGTCAAACAATAATGTCCTTAGGTACGAAAAGAGTAACGAATTATGATAATGAGTAGTACGCAACCGTAGTGATAAGTAGTGATGATGGTACCCACCTAGAGTAGTGGTGGTAGTAACAAGAAGTGATAAATAGTGAAGAACACCGGTGTAACATCGGTAATGGTTAATGATTGCCATAGTGGTGGAAACTTTACAGCACTTAAGGATAGTAAGCTGAAACGGTGGTGAAAAACAACCTGGGAGACAAAGTTCCCGAACTAGTATAACTAATGAAGTCGTCGTCATCCTTACGTGTATGAATCTTGAATTTACATGTGTTACCAGAAGGTGGCAGAATACGGATTCGCATGACGAGAGTTAGGTACAATTAAGAAGTTCACCTAAGAAAGATTCAAGTATAAATGCACAAGTAGTAAAGTAAGTGCTACCTATAGCAAATGCAAGTCAGAATGCAATGGTTAACTATCGGGTTGTAGTGTAGACTCACTAATGCGTCCTAACGACTCTGTTAGACACACTAATGCATATCCTATATCCCTACAACCAATGCTCTGATACCAACTATGACGACCCGGCAAAATCGCCATTGACGGTGCCGTCAACTTAGGTCCCGTTACGTGGTCATAGTTCCTAAATGAGACGCGTTTGACAAAAATTATGTCGCATTCATTTGAACATGACTTGCAAAGTTTTAAGTTTACCAAACGGTTCGACAACAAGTTAAGTTTACAAAAGTTATAAAGTATAAATGAAATAACTTGCGACGTAATATAAGTTGAAAATCACGAATGCTATCAATAACGTATGCATGTATGCCTTAAGTTTGAATCCAAAGGTGCTATCAATAGCGTATGCATGTATGCTTGACTTCAAGCAAGTAATCAAAGTGTGCGGAAGCATGTATCAAGTAGCCAATCATGAACCTGAGAAACATATAAAAAACTATCAACGAAAAACGTTGGTGAAATCGTGTATTTGTAAACGTTGTTTTTGAACCACAAGATTTAGTAAAGTTGATTATCTAAATCGTTTGCATTCTAAAAGTTGTTGTTTGAATCACGAGCACCCAATTATCAAGGCTTAACTGAATGGTACCTCTGAATCATAGTGTTAGAACCTACACTATACCCGAAAATACGTTTCATCCGCTAACGGTAACGAACCATCCGAATGAGGGTTCGTCAAACCCGTATGGCCACACAACACAAGTTCTTGCTTACACCCTGCAAGTGTAACTAATGATAATTGAACTTGAGAATTTTTGTTCTAACTCGTACATGGAATGTTTGTTTTCGTACTTGTGTTCAAAGTATAAAGTATAAACCGTATATGTTTCTCATCCCATAATTTAAAGAGTAAAAGTTGTTAAAAAGGTGGGACTATGATCTCACCGTAGTTGCATGCCAAAGTACTTCATTTTAAACGTTGTGCAATGAAAGTTGTTTAGTTTTGACCTAAACAAGTAAGTTATATCAATACCGGGTAAGACACAAGGTCGGTCGAAATGTGTTCAATTAGTCATGTGGCTCGTTATGACTCGATTATATAGCATGTGAGTCACGTTGTCAAGTTTCATGCAAGAATCAAGTATAAAAGAAGATTAGAACGATTGCATAAGCTTTTGGTTAAGTTTGACTAAAAGTCAAATTTGGTCAAAGTCAAAGTCAACAGGGTCGTATCCGACAATTTTTCTTCAGTTAGTAGTCATATATAAACATGCTGACCAAGTTTCATGTTAATCAGAGTTGCGAGTAAGCGGGGGTGAAACTGTGAAATCACAAAGTGACTTTGATCAGCCCTTTCAGTACTTTCAGACCACTGCTCTGCAATCACGATGGTTTGTGTGTGTAGGGCTCCGCGATCACGAAGGCTCCTTTTCCAGGAGCTGAACTTGCTGAATTTTGGCCAAATGCACGAACCACAACTCTTTCAAACACAATTTATGAATCGTAAACACTCAAAACACGTATCTTATATAGTTGGAAAGGAAATTTTGACAAGGAATACAACTAAGAACATATCATCAATGAAATTCATCATTTACAACAACGAAAACCTCGTCGAATGATCATTATTTAACGTTTCAAGCTCATAAAATGCATTCCATGATTCGGGAAACAATTTACACATACGATATTCCGTTTTAAAGGTAATTAAGCATACATTGCAACTAAACACTTACCAATAACATTTCATAGCATTCAATGAATCAAAAGTTCATATTTAAGTCTATCAAACCCTATCCAAAAATCACAAAATCAATAATCATGTTAGTGAAGTTTTCCAAGTCAACCTACACATCAAATTGAAGCTAATGATGCTAGTAACACATTTAATACATGAACTTTAACATTTAATCAAAATTTAATCAACCAAAATCAAAGATTCAACAACCCATTTCAAGTGTTCATGCTAGTTACTCAAAACAACAAATTCGAGCAAACCATTTACATACACAACAACCTAGTGAGCCATAGACATTAACTAACACCATTTCAAGTCTATAAAACGAATTTAAAGAAATCTAGAGTTTTAGAAAAGTTACCCAAAAGAGATGAAATTAGTATCAAGTTTTAGAGGAAGATGCAAGGATTCCAAATATGTAATTTGTTTTGTTGTAAGCTTCTTAGATTGAATTTAGATGATGATTTAGTGATAGAGATGAAAAAGATGCAAGATTGGAAGTAATACTTGAAAGAAAATGGAAAGAAAAAAGAAGAAATGAAATGAATGGTGGGAGGTGGAGTTGACTAGGTCAACAACTAGTTATAACTTTGGTCCCATGACAAGTCTAGTCCCTCGAGTTTAAAAGTGGGTGCGTGAATTAACCGAACGAGTTATTTTAAAAACGCTAGAGTAAATGAGATATGTATAAATTAAATAACGGAAATATTAAAATGCTAATCACGGAAGATATGAATTTAGATAACGAAATATATTATCTAAAAAAAGACGGGCGTTAAAATAAATTAACGAAAAAATGCGGGTTATTACACGTCTTGGGTGATAAACTCCGGTGAGCACGCTGCATTAATGTAATAACCCGGAATCTGAATCAGGTGAGGGTCGCACCGCGACCTCTTGATGTCGCGACGCAACATATGTCTGATCTGGGGGGCTGTTTTGCAATTTAAATAAAATAAAATGGAGGGCCATGGTGCAATATTGCATGGCCGATTTGGGATGCTTTTTGGATCAGATTTGGAGTCTTTCTCATCACTTTTACCCTAACTAAACAAACACACAATTCTAGAGAGAGACTAGTGAGAGAAAGCTTGTTCTTGTGAAGTGGAAGCCTAATCTCAACCCAAATCAAAGTGTTATTTTATTGTAGTTGTTCTTACCTCCATTTCATATTTGAGGTAAAACCCTAAATCGATTTTCAATGTGTAAATTCGGATTCAATTTAGGGTTTGGGTTTGAGATGAGTTGTAAGCCTCATTTCTTGAGAAAATTGGGGTTTTTGGGTTGAGCTTGAGTGTATGAACACTAACTTGTGATTTTGGGTTTAATGGTGATTTTTGCAAGTGCATGAACTTGAAATGGCTTGATGTTCACTTGAACACTTTCAATTTGGTGGGTTTGAGGTTCTATGAACTTGCTCTAGCGTGTTGTCCCTAATTTGGGTCAAAAATGAGTCTTTTGTTGTAATGGGTCATAAGGAACTTCTAGTGCTTGACCATAAGTGATACTTTGGTGAGTTTGAGCCAAAATCACTAGCCATTAGTGATTTGGGGTGTTAGGGTCATGATTGACCAAGTTGGAGGATGATAGTGCATTTTGGGTCGAAATGTGCACTTGGGAGGGGTTTTGGGTCAAGCTACTAGTGTTTATATCTTGATGTTGTGTTTTATGCTAGGTGACTTGCTTTTGGATCAATCTTGAAGTCCTAGTGGTTGTCAACTCATCTATGAGTTCAAGGTGAGTGGAGTATTTATATGTGTGTATATATAAATTGTTTGCTTTCGTGGTTTAGTGTCGAGTAATATACGCCTTGATGGATTTGCTCTTTGTTGGCCACCCGGTGCAAAGTGGTAAGTGATGTCCGTAAGGATTCACTTTTTGTTGCCCACGATGCGTTTGTGGGAAGTGGTGAGTGTTGATCATATAATATCCACTCTTTGTTGGCCACTTGTGAGGATGTGGTAAGTGTCACCTTTTGGTTTCGCTTTTTGTTGCTCACATTCGGGTGTATATGTTAATGCCATCCAGGAGGCGCTTTTGTTGGCCATATACAATGGTTGATGGTGTTATTCATTCGATGACTAGCACAATTGGGTATGGTTAACCATATGTCGTCTGTTTGTAGTGTAGCGTGATATATTATTGTTTTATGCGATTAACATCCTAGCTTGTGTTCGGATTGTGATTATATGCGTTAGTGATGCTATCTTGTATGCGGGTATGTGTAAGTTGCGCAAGTAAGTGGTTTATGTATGTATGCATATAAGTATTGCACTCACTAAGCATTGTAGCTTACTCCCTCGTTGTTTATCTTTTTATAGATTGTGGCACCTCGAAGGACAAGGGTATGTGATTGGCTTAGATCGTATAGTGGTGTTCTTGGAAAGACGCTTTTTGGCAATGGTCCTGACGATCATCCTCACTTTTTGGGTCAATTTGGTTAAACGAGACATGTTAAACGTTGGTTAAATTATAGGATTTGAATTCCCAATGTTGTAAACTTTTAACTTAATGTATTTTGAATTACGTTTAACATATGAGCAGGTTTTGGCAATTTAAGACTTGTAATATTGTGAATTGTGTCTTGTGTAAAAATTGAACAAAGCAGAATCTGGAACAGCGTAGTGTCGCGGCGCGACCTACAGTGTGTTTTGAGTGCCGAGCATTTTGAAGGACCAGGGCATCTGATATAGTGTGGTGTCGCGACTCGACAATGAGTTGGTTCATATGTTCAAGACAAGTCAGAATGCTCGAACTTATATTTATACCTGACCTCGCAACGCGACCCAAATGGTCCGCAGCGCGAGGGTACTCTGACAAAAAGAAAAAAAAATACAAGTCTTTTCAGTAATCGATTTGGGGTCGTTTCAATTAAATTAGGCCTAACACACACACACGTATAAAATTTTACCACATCTTTCACCACAAATTTAACACTCAAATTTGACACTCCCCTTTAAAATACTTCACTTTTTGACCTTGTCACATAACTAAAAAATACATAACTTGTCTTTAACGTAATAGTCACAATTAATGATGGTCTAATAAATTTTGATAAATCTAGCATAATTGTGTACTAGATTTTTATTTATTTATTTATTTTTAGTATAAATTACTTGGTACATAAATTATTATGAATTCATCAACTTGAGAGATGTAGAAATATACTCCGTATATAACATCTTTTTTTCTTTTTCTTTTCTTTTAGTAAAAAAACAAGAACAGTATATAACAAAATCTTTTTCTTCAAAAGAGAAAAAGAAAAGAAAAAACAACTAATAGATTTAAGGATTGATATTTCCACATGCTCTTTTTGATTAATCAACAACTATTTTAGAGTACTACCAACCGCGAGATGATAAATCCACTCTCATTTTTTATTCACCCACTCCAATTATTAATAACTTCCAAAAATACCCCTTATGATATTATGGTTTATTACAGTAGTACCAGTAGTGCTCCGTAATTATTTTGGTTCACCTCTTTCATATCTGTAACAACCCAACCCGTTAACCATCCGAAAACGTGCCAGAAATTTTTTTTTCTTCCTGAGACAGCCCTTCTGGACGGCGTCCAAAAGCTTGGACGGCGTCCAGCCCTTAAGACCTGGACAGCGTCCAGCAGATCTGGATGGCGTCCAGAATGCCTGCCAGATTCTGTTTGCTTAACGATTTCACACGGGCGAAAAACCCGCTTCCCGACACTTTTAAACCAAGACACTTTCACAATATGTTATAATAATTAAAACTAAGAGTTTTCCACAATAAAACTGAGTTTTACAACAACGGGCCCACATGGACCCAAATTACCACAAAGTGACCATTTCGACCCACTTAGTTAAATTCAAAACATAGCCCGAGCATGGGATTGGGGATACGCTACCAATCCTAATCAAATCCAAAAGCAAGTCTTCTAAAGCAACCTAGCCAAGATCTCTAATTCCCAAGCTTACCCGAGCCGCCAAGCATGCGAACCTATAAAAATATCAACAACGAGAGGGTAAGCTAACGCTTAGTGAGTGAAAATATACTACATACATATATATGCATAAAATGGACACGCCACACAAATATCCAAATACCGCATACCGGAGCATCCAAGCATAAAGGCAAGCTAGTCTAAGCATACCGTAAGATCACTAAGCAATGAGCTAAAGATACATTCACAAAATATAAGTTCACCAACAACGATGCGAACAATGCCAATAAACTACACCCAGAGGGTTAGCTATATCACGACAAAACAATGTTATACGTATACAAAATATATATATATATATATATATATATATATATATATATATATATATATATATATATATATATATATATATATATATATATATATATATATATATATATATATATATATATATATATATATATATATAACTCCAATAACATAAAATGCTTACGCTTACAAGGCAATAACCATGGTTAACCAAATCTTCGCAAGGGAATGACTTCGCGAAACAAGTCATCGATGTTCATAACAACCATTAGTGCACTTAACACTTCGTACACTAACCCCACGGGTGGCATCTTAACTCTTCGATACTTCACCCCAGGTGGCGTCTTAACACGTCGACACTTCACCCCGAGTAGTGTCTTAACACTTCGACACTTCCCTCTTCATTTTACTTGAGGTGGCATCTTAACACGTCGATACTTCACCTCAAGTGGCACCTTAACACATCGGCACTTCACCCGTTATTCTCTTGGAGTGGCATATTAGCACATCGATACTTCACTCCGGGTGGTGTCTTAACACATCGACACTTCACCCCTCACATTACTTTGAGTGGTGTCTTAGCACATCGACACTTCACTCGTCACGTGAAATGTGGTGTCTTAGCACATCGACACTTCACATCTCATGCTACAACAAATAAATACATTATATACCTACGCATATAATTATTCCACTCAGTATATTAACCCTTCGTCATTGGGGTTATATAAGTCCACATCACACGCCCATGTGATAACGTACACACAAAGTGTGCACCTCGCCAAAGGTGGTCAACCAAAACGCACAACCGTGCCAATTGGACCTATACACAAGTCCATCAAATCCACCTATATGTGAAGTGAGCTCTATAACCGAGAACCACTTCACCCGACCCGCACCCATCCTACACATACATAAGCACATAGGATATTAACACTCACCTTGTCGCCTTACTGAATGCTTCAAAGTAATCCGCAACTCGTCAATGGAAAATACCTATTCCATTATCACAAATACCACAACATAATTAGGGTGGATTTACAAACCAACTCAATTTACACTTAGTGCAATTTCGACCCAATTGCACTTTCAAGCACAAACCGCGCCCAAACTAACCAATATTCACTAACACGAGTGAAAATGGTCCTAACACACCAATTAAACCCGATCACAAGTGTTAAACAAGTGTCATACCCATTTTGACACCGAAACCCTAATTTTGACCCATTTCAAAATTAGTTAACCAAACACACCCAAAAGTGTTCCAACACTTCCAATATCACTAAACCTAGTGATTAAACTCATTATCAAACCCTAATCAAGGCCAAATCGTCAACCGACCCAAAACCCGCCAAGTGACAAGAATAACAAGTCACCATAAACCTACTTCATCATCTAGAAGGGTTTTACAACAAATTAGCTCAAAACCCTAACTTGAATATCAAATCTAACAATTGAAATTCGGAGTTTGAGCTTACCAATACTACCACAACGTAGCTAGGAGCGAGATGAACAACTTTAGAACCCGAGCTTTAGTGAGAATCCGACTCCTTCTTCTCCAAATCCACCTCTCTCTCTCTCTCTAAAACCCTTACTCTCTCTCTAGATGAGGTTGAGAGTGTTTGTGTGGGTGTAAAGTGATCCAAAAATGATCAAGGGATCAGCCTTGAAAGCTCCAAACCGGCACCCAAGTGAAATTACCATTTTACCCATTTATAACAAATTAAAACAGCTGGCTCGACAGACAGTTTGGACGGCGTCCCAAACCTTGGACGGCATCCCACCTTTTATTGTTGGACGGCGTCCCCCTATCTGGACGGCGTCCCGATCTACTACAAAATCAGAAACAGAAACAGGGTGTTACAACTCTCCCCCACTTAGAATCGATCACGTCCTCGTGATCCTCGTCACTTAACCAAATGGACCACACCCTACGTTCCTCAAACATAAGTCCCAATCCGACTTTCCTAGGAAACTCTTCCCATTGGATCACCTTTAACAACTAAAATCGTCACCCGCAATTTATCAAAACCACATCCGAGCACTAATACCTGCTCAAATCCCCATATCGGGAAAAACTCAACCAATCTCGTACCGAGATATAAATTCCTTAGCGTACCTTTACCAAGGACAACGCTAAAAACCACCAAGTCTCAACCTAAAGTTAACAATCCGAACGTTGAAGATCGAACCACATGAATCCTTACGGATTACACTTACCACTAAACATCCTTTGTAGTGCGCAATACAACCAATACGCCACTATTCTAACATCATAAGCAACGGCTAAAACCAAAAGCGCCCAAAATGACTATGGCCACGCTAATCCTAAGGTGTACAAAATTGACTATTGTCACACCCGTAACAACATATGAGCGAAACACGGCTATCGCCTCACTAATCATACAACATGGTCCTCACGATCCCACCATCGGTGTATAAAACAACCGATAGATCACACCACACGGTCCTTACGAACCCACCATCGGTGTATAAAACAACCGATAGATCACTCAACACCGGATGAAGTCAGCGGACCCCGTCAACGGTCATGCTTCACCGATATAACTCCTCGCTCATGATGAAGTCAGTGGACCCTGAAGGTCATGCTCCACCAATCGCATACTCCCATGATGAAGTCAGCGGACCCTAAAGGTCATGCTTCATCAATCACCAATACCATGATGAAGTCAGCAGACTCCGAAAGTCATGCTTCATCAATCAAGGCCCTTTTGGCCTCGGACGACGAGTAGCGTAACATCGCGCTCTGCTACGCCATAGTGAATCCTAACGGATACCACTAACCATTCACACACTCGAGCAAGAACCACCTATATTAAACATAGGCACAAAACAATAATTCTCTAGAAGAGAATCCGACACACACCTCCCTTAACCGAAGGATTTCACCTTGCTCACCAAACACGTCCATTACCTCTCAACGAGATTTACCACATTACCACCTTGGTGATAATTCAAATCCAAACCATAAGTACAATTTATCCGAAATTGTAATCTACCACAAATCGACCAAAACCAGGTCTCGACAACATTTTCCGGGTCTACCAAAAGCATAATCCGAAATCTCACACTAAAACTTCCTCGTGCGGGAGTGTAACACCCCCACTTGCAACTACGTCCCATATCCACAACTCGTACAACCGTACAATGCTACCAAAGGTAGACTTTACCAACAATTGGGCTCACACGACCCATCACCATAACTTGCTCCAACCTTGAGCATACGAAGGATTTTAACCTATCCTTAAACACTTCAAACGAAAAGTGTACCACGATTACACAAACTATACCCTCGCAATCATCCAATTGCTATAGTTTGTCAACTTTCACCCGATCACTCATGTACCTAAGGGTTTCACTTCGGTACCCTAAGTACAATGTAACCGCAACACAATCGGAGTTGAACACCACGCTAGTAGGTATAAAAGAGGCACCTAATGTCGCGTCATATAAACTCCATTAATAACATATATCGAGATTCAAAACACTCGATCTCAAGGGTTTCATCCCACCCGTCGAACCTCATGGTTCATCAACTCCAACACACAAGCGAACACGCGCTTAACAATCGAACACCAAAACCCATTTCCATGGCTTGGTAGAAACATTTCCCAAATACTAAGGAATGCTTGGTTGCACCAAGTCTTACGCCCTTTGCCCGTTAATCAAACGTCACCATAGGGTACTTCCATTAGGAACGTCACCCATAACAACAATATGCACAACACAAGGCATTTTACAATTCAAACATAAACGGCACTTAATAAATAATCAAATGACATATTTATTAAAACAAAACGTACCTTAATGTCTCCTTGCCACACCCGTCCCCACTAACTTGGGACATTCCGACTTACGATGTCCTTCTTCTTGGCAATTGAAGCACACCATGCCATCACCCTTTGGTACCGAATATTCCCAAGACTTGTGACCCCTCATGCCACAATTGTAACATCTAGATGCACTAGAATCTGGTATACCAGTCCGCGTACCACCCGTGCTCACACTCGGACCCTTAGTCCTCTTACTCGGAGCACCATACGAAACAACCCTTCTCCCACTTGAAGGCTCACCAATCTTTGATCGCGTATACAACTCGAAACCTCTAGCCACGGCGAATAATTCCGCAAACGATTTCGCCTGAACTCTGCTAATCTTACTCTTCAAGTCATCATTCAAGGTTCAATAGAGATCCTGCATCAACAAATGATCATTCCCCAAATACTCCGGGCAAAAACGAGCCTTCGCCATAAAGGTCGTCTTGAGAGTATTTAAATCCATAGAACCTTGTTGCAAATCTTGCAACTCATTATGCATTTCCGACAAATCAGCTGAAGTTCGGAACTCCTCAAAGAATTCCTTCTTAAACTCATCCCACGATAAAGCCATAAACGTTTCACCACCGACAAGATCAATCTTACCATCCAACCAATCCCTCGCCCTTCCCAGCAACAGACTAGTAGCGAGTCTCGTCTTTTTCTCGGGAGGGCAATCAATAGTACGAAAACACCCTTCGACATCCGAAATCCAAGTTGTGCTCACCAAAGGATCCGGTTTCCCGTCATACATCGGGGGTTTAGTCCTCATGAAGTTCTTAAGACATCGCTCCATTTCACCACTACCTTGAAGTTCGGAATACTTCCTATCCATTTCTTCTCGAAACTCATTCATTTGCTCTGCAACGGCGGCCGCAACTCTAGCGTTAAACTCCGCATCGTTCGTCTCGATCCCACTTCCCGTCGCCATTCTAAGGAATGCACCCGAATTAGATCAAGAACGTATAAAACACACATTCCCCTCCGGTCCATCTTGCTACACACTCGTCGTACATCACTTGTTAGACACGATTTGCACCCGTAATAAGGTTTGCAAGTCCTTATTACGCACACACGCTGTATCCACTCGTTAGTACAACAACCGCCTCGCTCGATGATAAAATCAAACACAAACAAAATTCTACGCGATATAAGCACACGCAAAAATTATTATCACAACACAATAACATATTAATAATATCCGCATTACTAATATAAACGTTAGAACACCTACAACAAGGCACTAACTATAACCCATTTCAACCCGTACTCCTACAAGTCCCGCAACAATTAAGCACACACAAAAGTCTAAGTCTAGGCACCTATCTCAAGTCACCTAAATCCCTTAGACCATTTGTAATGACCCGGATTTTTCCGATCATTCTATACTTATAAGATTAATATTTACATAAATTAAACCTTACCAACATGATAAGCAATCTAAATTGTTGAGACTTATGTTTTTGAAAAGAGTTTTACACAACGTTTGACCGTCCAATTTGACCGATGATATCACGAACTATATAACATACGATAATTATACATTTGTGTATATATATGTATTTATATATATTTAACATGATCTAAGGATAGTTTAACATCTCATTGTATACTAATAACAATGAGTTATAAGTATATTTTGAAACTACTAACTTAAGTTTTCAAAACGATAACTATACGTAACATTCTTTGACATAAATACATATAACTTATAATGCTTATACATGTATCATATAGATATGTATTTAATCACTTTTAAAGGGCTTTTATACATAAAACAATATAAGTATATTTACAAAAGATAGTTATATTTTAATTCTCGTTCCGTTTTCTCAAGATTTCTATACGTATATCAAGGGTATATGTACCCGTATCATACCCAGCTTCTATACGTATTTACTTTTGGTATATACACATCTAATCAACACCTAATCAACTCTTGTTCATGCCCTCAAGGAGAGGTAACTACTTTTGTAAGTTAGTATGACAAATTTTACAAAATAACAAACTAGAATTTTTGTCCATGTCTCCCCATTTACACGTTTTATATGGCCACCATGTACCTCATTTTTAGCTCAATTTTCTACCTCCATTTCCTATCTAAACACACACACTCTCATAAGCCTTAAACCCCTTAATCATCTCAGCAAATAACCATGAAGATCTAGCTTCAAAAACAACACTTAATCATCATAAGAAATTCCTTACAAGAACACTTCAATAATCCTTCCAACTATACAAGTTTACTTCCAACCTTTTGATCCAACTCCACCACTCTTTTGGTTCTAGGATTTTTCTTATCTTTTACAGTAACTTTGTCCAAGTAACTTGAGGTTTGTGATATCTATCGGAGACCAAGTCGAGTTAAATACCTTCAAGGAAAAAGTGAGTATATAGTCCCACTTTTAAACTCTAAATATTTCGGGATGAGAATACATGCATTTTATGATTTACGCTATGGACACAAGTGATTAAAAATATATATTCTACATTGAGTTGTACCACTGGTATACTTCCCTGTAACTTGGTAACTAATATTTACATGAGGTATTGTAAACGCGAATCCTGTTGATAGATCTATCGGGCCTGACAATCCCAACCGGACTGGACGACCAGTATTCAACGGTTGCACAGTACTTAGTTTCGGTGACTACACTTGGTACGGTGTAGTAAGATTTCATAATAAAGGGAATATGCGACGTTGATTAAATGTTAAGTATGGTTATCAAGTGCTCAACAACTTAGAATATTTTTATTAAAACGTTTATATATGAAATCTTGTGGTCTATATTTATAACGCTGCCGGCATTAAACCTATATCTCACCAACTTTATGTTGACGTTTTAAGCATGTTTATTCTCAGACGATAACTAAAAGCTTCCGCTGCAACATGTTGAATTTAAGCAAGATCTTGAGTATGCATATTTGTGTCAAAAATAAAACTGCATATCGGAGAATTTGTAATGTAAAATACGTTGGAAATCGTGTTGTTATCATCACATGTAAAGTTTGTAAGGCTAAGATTATTGCTAAATGATAATCAATATTATGTTGTTTAAATCTTGTATTTGTAATAAAAGTTATGGTTTGTATTGTAAAAACAAATGCAGTTTTTGAAAAACGTCGCATATAGAGGTCAATACCTCGCGATGAAATCATATGTTATTGTATTCGTCCTTATGGTTAAGGTCGGGTTATGACATGTGGTATCAGAGCGTTGGTTTAGAGAACCAGAAAATTTGCATTAGTGTGTCTTATCGAGTTTGTTAGGATGCATTAGTGAGTCTGGACTTTGACCGTGTTTGATTTAGAAAACTATTGCTTATCCTTGTTGGTTACAAATTAATATGTAAATATTATGTGGTACTAACGTGCTAGTTGTTATGTGATAGATGTCTGGCTTAGAACTTGTTATCATATTCAGTGACTCCGAATCAGAATCTTCAGATGGTGTTCCAGTCATTAACCTATCCGATGATGAAAACGACACCTTTGGGGAAGACTCACAATTTTCGGATGAATCAATTGAAGAGGAACCGGAAAGTGATCCTGAGGAGGAAGAAATACAGGAAATTACGAAAGACAAGTTCGAAAGAGAAAAGAAACGAAAGGCTACTGAATTGGAAAATCCAAATCCCGAGCTTAGTAAGGATGTTGTGGCACCAACTCCACCAGACACTTCCACCCCTATTCCCGCTATTCCTATTAGTTCTATCCCGGCATCCAGTTCTTCAGCCCCTCAGCCAAAAGGCCGGGAGAAAGTCAAGATAACCTTTAAGCGATTTCTTTGAACATAAACGTTTTGGGTTAAATGATGCGCTGTTGTTTTAAACCATGGGATCATATAACGTTTTGTATAATATTACTAGTGTGGTTTGTTTAATGTTTGATGTAAGATAAGCATATGTAAAATAGTGAAGTGTGAAATGCAATAATTTTCCATGGTTGAGTATTATTTGGATGGTAGTAATTGATTTTCGTACTAAGCTATTAAGTATGAACTTTAACGGGTAGGTACTACCCTAGATATAATTATAAAACGCTAATATGAAGAAAAGGCTTTTATAATAATAACTGGTTCATATTATTAATAAGCTACGATATACTGTAAATACACACTACATCTATAATATTCCATGTGAATAATTATTTTTTTCATTCTTATTGAAGATTATGGCGCGATTGAACCGAATGACGGAACAAGAAATTGAGGAACTCATCAATCAGCGAGTGGATGACAGAATGTTATGGGTCGAGGCTGCGAGAGGTGCTGCAGTTAACCCAAATCCTCGTGTGGGATGTACTTACAAAACTTTTCAAGGTTACAAGCCCTCATCATTCAGTGGAACAGAAGGACCGATCGGTTTAACCCGGTGGATCGAAAAGATTGAGTCTGTGTTTAAAATCAGTGGTTGTATTGAGAAGGACATGACCAAGTATGCATCGTGCACCTTACAAGATAGTGCACTCACGTGGTGGAAAAACTATGTGAAGGCTGTGGGAGGAGATGTAGCTTATGATACTCACTGGGAAAAATTCAAAACAATGATAATCAACGAGTATTGTCCAAGGAACGAGGTTAGGAAGTTGGAAACTGAATTACGAAGCCTGAAAGTTGTTGGTACTGAACTCACCAACTACAATCAAAGATTCATGGAATTAGCTTTGCTATGTCCCGAATTGGTACCAACCGAAGAACGGAAGATAGAACTGTACAAAGATGGTTTTTGTCAAAGCAAATGTTACAGCATCGAAACCCAAGACTATTCACGAAGCCATCACCATGGCAAACGAGTTGATGGACCAGATTATTCTGGATAAGAACACCGATGTCAAGACATCAGAAAACAAAAGAAAGTGGGAAGGTAATCAACAATCCAACAAGAAACAAGAAACCATGCAAGGTGTGGGTAGTGGTTCAAGCTCAGGTTACAAGGGACGAAATCCTTTATGTAACAGATGCCACAAACATCACTCTGGTTATTGTAATGTGGTGTGCGATAATTGTAATCGAAGGGGTCATCTTGCTGAAGATTGTAGGATTCCTGTTACAAATACCAATGGCACCAAGACTCCTGCCAACAATGCAAATAGAACTGCCTTGGCCACTGTTACTTGCTATGGGTATGGGAAACAGGGTCATTATAAGAGCCAGTGCCTGAATCCAGAGAAGAATAACGGATCTGCACGTGGAATAGCATTTATTATTAATGCTAGAGAGGCGTATGAAGACCCGGAGCTGGTTACGGGTACGTTTATCATTAATAACTTATCAGCATCTATTATATTTGATACTGGTGTGGATAGAAGTTACGTGTGTAGAGACTTTTAAGCTAAATTGAATTGTTCATCAATACCTCTAGATGCTAAGTACATGATTGAGTTAGCTAATGGTAAACTAATTAAAGCCGATAAAATTTGCCGTGATTGTAAAATAAATTTAGCCGGAGAAACATTTAAGATTGATTTGATACCCATAGAATTAGAAAGTTTTGACATAATTATCGGCATGGACTGGATGTCCAAAGTAGGAGTCGAAGTGGTGTGTGCTGAAAAGGCAATTCGTATTCCTCGAAAGGATAAATCAATGATAATGATTTACGGAGATAAAGGTAACCCAAACCTAAATCTCATTAGCTGTTTGAAAGCTCGAAAGTGTTTAGAAAAGGGATGTTATGCCATCCTAGCACATGTAAAGAAAGTTGAAGAAAAGGAGAAGAATATTGACGATGTAAATGTAGTAAGAGACTTTCCCGATGTATTTTCGGAAGAATTACTGGGACTACCTCCTTTCAGGTCTGTAGAATTTCAAATAGATCTTGTACCAGGAGCTGCACCGGTTGCTCGTGCTCCATATAGACTTGCACCGTCTGAGTTAAAAGAACTTCAGAGTCAGTTAAAAGAATTACTGGAACGAGGATTCATACGACCAAGTACTTCACCGTGGGGAGCTCCAATTTTATTTGTTAAAAAGAAGGATGGATCTTTTAGGATGTGTATAGATTATCGTGAATTAAATAAGTTAACTATCAAGAATCGGTATCCACTACCGAGAATTGATGACTTATTTGATCAACTGCAAGGATCATGTGGGTACTCCAAAATCGACTTAAGATCGGGCTATCATCAATTACGTATCAAAGAAGAAGACATTCCGAAAACTGCTTTTCGGACACGCTACAGTCATTACGAATTTTTAGTCATGCCGTTTGGGTTGACAAATGCGCCAGCTGTATTCATGGATCTCATAAATCGAGTTTGTAGTCTGTATCTAGATAAGTTTGTTATCGTTTTCATTGACGATATTCTTATCTATTCCAAGAGTGAGCAAGAGCATGAGCAGCATTTAAGGTTGGTATTAGAATTGTTAAGAAAGGAACAGTTATACGCCAAATTTTCTAAGTGTGCATTTTGGTTGGAAGAAGTGCAATTTCTTGGTCACGTTGTTAGTAGCAAAGGAATTCAGGTTGATCCAGCTAAAATTGAGGCCATTGAAAAATGGGAGACTCCTAAGACACCAACGCAGATACGCCAATTTTTGGGTTTAGCCAGTTATTATAGAAGGTTTATTCAAGATTTTTCTCGAATAGCTAAACCATTAACAGCGTTAACGCAAAAAGGGAAGAAGTACGAATGGACTTCTGAGCAGGAGAGTGCATTTCAATTACTGAAGAAGAAGTTTACTACAGCACCTATATTATCATTACCTGAAGGGAACGATGATTTTGAGATATATTGTAACGCTTCGCGACAAGGTTTTGGTTGCGTCCTTATGCAACGGAAGAAAGTTATAGCATACGCATCCCGACAATTGGAGACACTATTTATATGGGGTTAAATGCACTGTGTTTACTGATCATAAAAGCCTTCAACATATTTTTGATCAGAAACAGCTGAACATGAGGCAACGTAGGTGGGTCGAGCTAATAAATGACTATGATTGTGAAATTCGCTATCATCCCGGGAAAGCGAACGTGGTGGCTGATGCTTTAAGCAGAAAGGAACGGGAACCAATTCGAGTACGAGCAATGAACATAAAAATTTGCATGAATCTCAACTCACAAATCAAAGAGGCTCAACGAGAAGCTCTTACTAAAGAAAACATAGGAAATGAAATAATGAAGAAGTATGGGAAATAACTCGTTATACAGGAAGACGGAATTCGATATTTTGCAAATCATATTTGCGTACCAAAGTTGGGTGGATTAAGGAAGTTGATATTGAACGAGGCACATAAGACAAGATACTCGATACATCCTGGAGTTGGAAAGACGTATCAAGATCATAAGATGCATTATTGGTGGCCTAATTTAAAGACAGACGTGGCAACATATGTTGGGGAATGTTTAACTTGTTCCAAAGTTAAAGCAGAACATCAGAAACCGTCAGGGTTACTTCAACAACCAGAAATCCTAGAATGGAAATGGGACGGTATTACCATGGATTTCATCACGAAGTTACCTAAGACTGCCCGGAGTTATGACACCATTTAGGTAATAGTTGATCATCTTACTAAATCTGCACATTTCTTGCCTATAAAGGAAACTGATAGAATGGAGAAACTATTACGATTATACATAAAGGAAATTGTTTCAAGGCATGGAATACCTATTTCCATTATATCCGATCGTGATAGTAGATTTACATCAAAGTTTTGGCAATCACTACAGGAGGCCCTGGGAACTCGTTTGGATATGAGCACCGCATATCATCCACAAACTGACGGGCAGAGTGAAAGAACAATTCAGACTCTTGAAGACATGCTCAGGGCATGTGTGATCGATTTTGGAAACGGATGGGATAAATATCTACCATTAGCAGAATTCTCGTATAATAATAGTTACCATGCGAGTATTAAAGCTGCACCATTCATAGCACTGTATGGAAGGAAGTGTAGATCCCCTATCTATTGGAATGAAGTAGGAGATCGACAATTAACTGGTCCAGAGATCATACATGAAACTACTGAGAAGATAGTACAAATCAAGGAGATATTGAAAACAGCCCGTAGTCGCCAAAAGAGTTACACCGATGTCCGAAGGAAACCATTTGAGTTTCAGATTGGTGACATGGTTATGCTAAAGGTGTCACCTTGGTAAGGTGTAATACGTTTCGGCAAAAGGGGTAAACTAAACCCAAGGTATGTAGGCCCGTTCAAGATCATCGAACGCATCGGACCGGTAGCTTATCGACTCGAGTTACCACAACAACTCGCCGAAGTACATAATACATTTCACGTCTCAAACCTTAAGAAATGTCTTGCAAAGGAAGATCTCACCATTCCTCTTGAAGAAATCCAAGTTGACAAGAACCTACAATTCATAGAAGAACCAGTCGAAGTCATGGACCGTGAAGTTAAACGACTCAAGTAGAGCAACATACCAATCGTTAAGGTTCGTTGGAATGCTCGAAGGTATATATATATACATATAGGTATATATATATATATATATATATATATATATATATATATATATATATATATATATATATATATATATATATATAAACTAATCATAAGTCAAATATATTCAAACTCGAGATCTTCCAGTAATAACATGTAACGACCCAACCCGTATGCAACCCGAATATTTTTTTTTTAAGTAATGAACCATTTACGCATCATTCGAATGATCGCAAGATGTAAACCGTTTCATGTGACGACCCGGGAATTTCCGACCAAATTTAAACTTAATCTCTATATGAATTCGACACGATAAGCAAAGTCTATTTAATTGAATCTCAAAATATTTGAACTGTGTACATGGTTACATTTGACCTTTGACTAATCCCGACGATTCACGAACAATTGTGTATAACAAATATGTAAATATATATATAAATATAAATATGAGTATATATATAATATTTTGAATTAGTAGAATACCTTTTAATAAATTTAAAATTTACAAATGTAAGATAATGAACAGAATAATTAAGTTATCATTAAAATAAATATATAAAATATATATAATATTATTATGAACCTATATAAGATAAATATATATAAATGATTGTATTAATAATTATTATGTCGAAACATATATAAAACATATAAATGTTAAACATTCAATTGATGTATTCATATAATATAAGATATAATTATTAGATATTACAAAATTCATAAATTGTAATATTAAATGTAATTACAAGTTTAATTATAGTTATTATGATATTGTTACATACATTATAAATATTAATATCAGTATTATTAAAAATATTAAAATTGTAATATTAAAATTTGATACATTCAATTTGTTATATTAATATTATTGTTATCATTGTTAATATCGTTATTATTATCTAGTATTATTATAATTATTAATATATTATTATTATTAATATTATTAGTAATATTAATATATTTAGTATTAATATCTATTAAAAATCATTATTTTAAGTATTGATATTTATATGAAGATACAACTTATTATTATTATCATTAATGTTATTATTATTACTAATAAATATTGTTAATTATATTATTATTAATATTATTACTATTATTATTTATATGTAACATTATTATTAATATATTAATATAATAATTATTAATATTAATTATATATATTTATAAAATAAAGAAAATGGTACGATCTTGTGATCCATCTACTGTAAGCAATTTTTGTTTCTGTCTCCATTCAGTTACCAGTCGATCTCAATCTGTGTATACAAACAAAATCCAGTACAAATCAATGTCAATTGTTATTTTTTCCTTTAATTGTTTTTATCTGATTTAAAATAAAGAGGTCGACCTAAATTGCTATAGAACAACCAATTACACCATGATATTTTAGGAGAGTCATTCAATCTTTCTTTATCATTGTCAATTAAAATCATTACAGCTCCTATCTGCTTGAACTTAAACGAATTTTTTTTTAATAGTCGAATACCCTGTTCATGGTTCAATTTTTGAAAAGCTCGATTTCAAAATCAAACACAAAATGTGATAATACAATTTTGTTAGAAATCCTTTGAGTGAACTATCTGCAAATTTCCAAATTCCAATTCTTCTTATTAAGTTATAATTTCGTAGTCAAAGTTTTCAAATTAAAAAGTCAAACTTTGTTCATCAATCGAATTCGTGTTATCCGTTTTGATTCAAGTGAAATTAATGATTTGGAATGTTTCTATGAATGTTTTCTGACCTATTTCGTGTTACAACTTTTATCTATAATGTTACCAGTTGCGAAATCAATTTTTTTTTTAAAAGGAAGCAGCGACGGGCAGAAGCTGTTCGTGGTTCTTTTTAATTTTTTTTTTCAATCCAATTTAACTCAAATAAAAGTTTCTATGTTGGATATTAAATGCTAAAACTAATTAGTAAACTGATTGCTAGTTGGGATTAATCCTTGATTGAATTTTTACAAGTCTGAGGTAGAAGAAGATGATGATAAAATTAAATACGGGATATATTTATTTAAGGGGGTTCAATCTCAGAAAAATCAAAATGGACTGGATGGTTAAAGGGCTGTGTCTGGTACCCAGAGGTCTGGGGTTCGAATCATGCAAGAGTTGTTCTTGTTGTGGAATTTATTTTTAAGGTAGTCTTTATTTATTTACTTATTATTGTTAATCTTATTACTCATTAATATTAATTATTATTACTATTATTATTATTATTATTATTATTAATAGGATATGATTATTATTGTTATGATTATTATTGTCATTATTATTAATATTAGTATTATAATTATTATTGTTATTATTGTTATTGATATTAATAACATAAGTAATAATTATCACTTATTAGTATTATGATTATTATTATTATCTTTTTGCTATTATGTAACATTGATAATTATTATTATTGTTATTTTAAGTATTATAATAGTTATTATTAGTATCATAATAAGTGTTATAACAATTATCCTTATTATTACTAAAAGTATTATTAATATTATTATTATTAATTTATCATTTTAGTACTACTATTATTATTACGATTATGATTAGGATCATTGTTATTGTTCTTAAAAATAATAATAATAATAATAATAATAATAATACAATTTATTACTATTTTCACTAATAGTAGTGAAATATTTTTTTTTTGAAATTATTAGTATTATTAATATTACTATTAACATAAGTACCATTTTAACAATATCATTATTATTATCATAACTATCTTATTAAACAAATAAATATTATGTGCATAAAATATACTTATTACATATATAATAATTATATTAATATTTTACAAAAATATATATATATATACAAAACCTATTAATGTTATTTATGTAAATACTTATATATAACAAACTATTGAGTTTTAAATATAACACTAAACAATTATATATAAATATGGATACATTAATATAAATATATAAATATTAATCATTATGAATATATATATACAAATTAAACATACATAATATATAAATTAAAGATATAATAAACTTATACATATATTGTTCGATTATAAGTATGTATATTAATAAATATACAAATGATATAGGTTCGTGAATCCGAGGCCAACCTTGCATTGTTCAGTTGTTCAATATAGTCATATGTATTTTTACTACAAAATACAGTATGGTGAGTTTCATTATTTCCTTTTTATATACATTTTGGGCTGAGAATACATGCAATGTTTAAATAACTGTTTTTGCAATATTTATATGCGTGAGTTTCATTCGCCTTTTTACCCTTTATATTTTTGGGCTGAGAATACATGCGCATTTTTTATAAATGTTTTACGAAATAGACACAAGTAATCGAACTGCATTATATGGTTGAATGATCGAAATCGAATATGCCCCTTTTTATTAAGTCTGGTAATCTAAGAATTAGGGAACAGACACCCTAATTGACGCGAACTCTAAAGATAGATCTATCGGGCCCAACAAGCCCCATCCAAAGTACCAGATGCTTTAGTACTTCGAAATTTATATCATGTCCGAAGGAGGATCCCGGAATGATGGGGATATTCTTATATGCATATTGTGAATGTCGGTTACCAGGTGTTCAATCCATATGAATGATATTTTTGTCTCTATGCATGGGACGTATGTTATTGAGGAATGGATATATGAAATCTTGTGGTCTATTAAAATTATGAAATGATTATTTATGTTAAACTAATGAACTCACCAACCTTTTGGTTGACACTTTAAAGCATGTTTATTCTCAGGTACGAAAGAAATCTTCCGCTGTGCATTTGCTCATCTTAGAGATATTACTTGGAGTCATTCATGACATATTTCAAAAGACGTTGCATTCGAGTCGTTGAGTTCATCAAGATTATTATTATTAAGTCAATTATAGTAAGATATATTACGAAATGGTATGCATGTTGTCAACTTTCGATGTAATGAAAGATTGTCTTTTCAAAAACGAATGCAATGTTTGTAAAATGTATCATATAGAGGTCAAGTACCTCGCGATGTAATCAACTGTTGTGAATCATTTATAATCGATATGGACTTCGTCCGGAAGGATTAGGACGGGTCCTTTCATTTCATACACCCCATTTAAACATACAACAAGTTTAATTTTTACAACACGAGGCACAAAGGCCTTTAATCAATTGTTTACGAGTTCGACCCTTTAACATGATAGTTTTAATCCAAACAACACCCGAGCATGGTTTGGGGCTAAACTACCCAAAACTCTAAGCCGACTTTCAAAAGCTTCAATAAGCATCCAACAAGGGGAATCTAGTGCCCAATAACCCCCTTCCCCTTCTCCGCACCTGCATCTAAAAAGTAAACAACGAGAGGGGTAAGCTAACGCTTAGTGAATGCAATAATTATACATATACATATATAATCTATATACATGCAATCACTTACACAATACCGCATGCAAGCTAGCAATTCAATTAGCATACCATTCTCAAGTATAATGCTACTAATCCTCCGACAACAAAAGCTAGCATAACAATAGCATATAACACGAACAATATGATATGCTATGCTACAAACACAACCATGGTTAACCAATCGTACAAGGGAATGGTACTCGAATTTTCCATCGGTGTTCATAACAACCGTTAGATTACTTAACACGTCGTACACTAACCCCACGGGTGGCATCTTAACACGTCGATACTTCACCCCGTGTGGTGTCTTAACACGTCGACACTTCACCCCGAGTGGCATCTTAACACGTCGACACTTCACTCGTTATATTACTTGGAGTGGTATCTTAACACGTCGATACTTCACTCCGAGTGTTGTCTTAACACGTCGACACTTCACTCATCACGTGAAACGTGGTGTCTTAACATGTGATGCCCCGTATAAAATTAACGTATACAGATCATCAACAACATGATCATTACAAGGTCAAACACTATATGCTGTTTTAAAATAAGTTTGCATTCATAAAACGAAGTGACGTCTTAACCAACATTAAAAGTTTTACAACTGATAGTGTGCTTCTACGAATGGAAGCAATTAATAATAGTACATAACCCAATGGTCGTTACAAATTCATTATTTCAAAAGTAATAAAGTTTGTGAATGCAAGATAAATGTTTCATGCGAAGACATCTCTAACACAAGCAGCGGGTGTCTACAGCAAGACTACAATAGCGGAAGCAATCAAACCTTAACCACCTGAGAAAAATATACTTAAAAATGTCAACACAAAGGTTGGTGAGCTATAGTTTAACGTAACAGTAATGTAAGGTAGGCCATGAGATTTCAGTGTTTCAAAACAGTATGAAAAGTATATGTATAACCATGGGCACTTGGTAACTAATTTAACGTAAATAACACCCCCTAAAAGTACACTTGGCGAGTGCGTAAGTTTACGAAGTATTAAACACCCGTTAAATGCTAGCGCTACTAGCTCGAGTGGGGATGTCAAACCCTATGGATCCATATCTAAGATTCGCGTTCACCGGTTCAAAGATCAATGACTAAACGTTACCGAGCTAAGGGGAATGTTTATGCCGTTGTATAACCCACACATATATAAAGTTTAAGTACTCGTGCCTAGTATGTAAAACGTAAAATGCGCATGTATTCTCAGTTCCCAAAATAGTTAAAGTAAAAAGGGATGCTATAACTCACAGTGGAAAGTAGTAAAAGCCGATACGCGGGAATAGTAAGCAAGTGGTTGGTCCGGAAGGTCCTCAATCTAAGTCAAAAGTTACTAAGTCAGTAAATCATTCCAAAAGGTTTAAAAGTATGTAAATTAGGTCTTAGGTATCATCATCATTCATCATTAATCAAAAAGTGTAAAGTAAGTTTCAATCAAGAATAGAGTTTGAAAATAAAGGCTGACTTCGTTCAGTCGACACGACCTCTACACAAACTGAAATGAGGTGAGACCAATGGCCATGGCTCCGTATATGAGTCCCCTAGAGGCTGACTAATTTCCAGAACCAAAATCGTCTTCGTTTGACCGTGGCGACGGTTTAAGTGCTAGTAGGTTAGAAATTTCAGCACAACGTTAAAAGGGTGTAGTGACTTTCGGATGGCCATAAATCCTAAACCGTAACTCGGATTAAGACAAGGTCTAAACAGAAAATCATCTACTCGAACCGAAATAGCTGGAAATAAACTTTTCCAATAGCCCAGGTTACTGATCAGTTCCAGAAAACAGTAAGTAACGTGTTCCGGTGGGTTCTTGGTGCTTGATGCTCATCTCGGTTCTCATCCTTGATGCGTATAGCTTCAAGTGTACAACTCGTTGATGTGTTTGCATCATCTTTACCAAGTTTTGACCATAATAACACTAGTGTAAGTCTAATATATGTAGCACAACTCAATTAAGGGTTGTAAGTAGTTTGATGAATCAAAGTTACATCAAGATCTTAGATCCGACACATACATGAGTTCTAATAGTAATATTAAGCTACAAACTTAAAAGTAAACTAAATAAATAAGATTTTAAGTTGTAGAACTTAGATCTTAGCTAGATCTTAATGATCCTAGACTAGAAAGTCTAGATCTAGTGTTCTTAAGTTAGATCCTAAGTTATAGAACTTGATCTTCACTTTAATGAAAGGGTTAAAGCCAAAAATAGGCTATAAACTTACACAAATGTACCGATATCGCCCACAAACTCATTTACGTCCTACTGTCGCCTACAAACTTTGAAAAAATGTGCTAATATCAACATTTTGGCGTTTTGACCTGTTACATACTAATTTTGACCTGCAAAATTTTTTTTTTTTTTAAAGAATTAAGATCCAATCCAAGAACGACACGTGTTAATTTTGACCAGTTTAGCCGGTAGCAAGTCATTTTTGTTTACATTGGTACACTTTTTGAAAGTTTTTGTTTACATTGGTACACTTTTTGAAAGTTTGTAGGCGACAGTAGGACGAATATGAGTTTGTGGGCGACATCGGTACATTTGTATAAGTTTGTAGCCTATTTTTGGCTTTAACCTTTAATGAAACCATAAGTTATGAAACTTAGATTTTCATCTTGTAAAATGTATGTAAGCTTATAAGCTCTTATTTACAACAAAAGTAGAAGACCATAAGCTATAAAAACTTAGATCCAACATAAGTGTATGAAGTTATAACTAGAAAGTTATACTTCCATGTTTTTGAACTTATATAGTTAACTTTAGTTTCAAGAAATATGAGATCAAGTTTAACTAGTAATACTTGACCAAATTAACAACATCACAACTTTAAAGTACTTACAAAAGAAAAAAATAACTAAAGTTATAAGTATTATGTTCATGTTTGTTTCACACTTAAGAAGATTCAAGTCAAGCTTGGATCTTAAAAATTTAAGTCTACAAAACATGAACACAAGTATGATTATAAAGTTTATGAACTTTAAATCTTATAACATTTAAGTGTAGAACCATAAACTAACAAGTTTAGATTCTTGTTCTTGGTTCTTCATCAAACAAAAGATGGAAGTAACCAAGATTACATGAAGATACAAGTTAGAGAACTTGATCTTTAACAACAACAAACAACAACAAGTAACAAAACAAGCAAATGATGATGATGTGTTTCGGTTTTAATGGAAGAAAAAGAAAGAAACTAAAGCTTTGTTACTTACAAGTTAGAGAGAAAAAAGATGAGAGAAAGAAAGTGTGTAAGTATGTGTGTGTAAAAGTGAAGGAATACTAGTGAATAAGTAACAAAAAAATTTGAAAATGAACTCCCACTCCCCCATGGAAGCTCACGGCCAAAAACCCAAAATGGCAAGGTCAAAAGTTAACTTTCAAGTGTTGGAGAATGGTGTAAGCTCAAAATGGATTAAAGTTAAATTGCATGGGAAAGAGTTACTAGCATGCTTGCACATTCTGTCTTCTAACTAAGCTAATTAATCCTTGCTTATCATAAATAAAACACTAGCTTAAAAGTGGGCTTACTTAGTCTATTAAGAAAGTAGGGTGGGCTTCCAAGTCCATGTTCACTAACAAAAGTCCATGTGTAAGTATGTAGCAAATAAATAAACAAAGCCCAAGTAATTAACTAGTTACATTAGTTAATTAAAAATGATTAATAATAATTAATCATGAACGTAAATAATACTCGAAATCGTGAAAAGCTCGTGTGTCACAAAGACGAGTCGGGACATGTAGAGTCAATTACGATAACAAGTAAAGGTATAAAAATACATTCATTAAAATGCAAGCATTAATAATAATTATTAATAATAATAAGTTGGAAAACCTAGGGTCGTTACATAACAGGTCGACACTTCACATCTCGCTACACAAGTAAATACATTATATACGTACACGCATAATTATTCCACTCACCTTAACACGTCGGTGATGATTAAATACTTTCGTAAGCTTCAAAGCAAAGTACCTAATACATTAAGTATACATTCAATACACAAACTAGTGGAACTAACCACAAACACTTAACTCTTGAGCATTTAATGACCCGATTTCATTAAATGACCCAATTACACCAAAACCGCCCATTTAAGGCCAAGACTCATCATTAATCACTAAAAGCTAGTGATTAAAGTCTACAAACACCAACTAACACAAACTTAGGGTATTTCATACCCATTTTACCCAAATTTAACACTTAGACTTACAAATTTGGTCATACATGAATCCATTAACAATTTTCACCAACTCGCAAGTGTATTAGTGATTTAACATCATAATTAACCCTTACAACACCAAATCACATGACCAAACCCTAGATTGAAAGCCTTAGGGTTTCCATACACCAATTTAACCCAAGTTTACCCATTTAACCCCCAAATGGGTCTTACAAGTCTCAAATGAAACAAACCCTAGCCATAAATCAATTAAAACTCAAAGCACGGAGTTAAGACTTACCAACACTATCACGACGTAGCTAGAGACGTAGGGAACAACTTTAAAACTTGGATTCGGGTGAGATTTGGTTTCCTTCTTCTCCAATTGAGCTCTCTCTCAATAAAATTGAATGTGATGTAGTTGAAAGAGTGTTTAATGTGTTAGGATAAGCTTGAATCATCTTTTAAGTCTCCAAAACCGGCCACAAGTGAAAAGACCAATACACCCCTAAAGATGCCATTTAATTTGGGTCAAAATGTCAAACATCGGCATTTGTCGCGTTTCGCGACAACGGGTCGCGTTCTACGACTCCCACACGCGACACACTTATTCTAAACGCGATAAATTGACAGAAGTGAGTTTCAGAATCCATCGCATTTCGACACGACATGTCGCGGTTCGCGACACAATAGAAAGCGATAAATACGTCTAAAACGCGATAATGTGGACATGTCGGGGTTTCAGAATATGTCGTGCTTCAAGCTGGCCAGTCGCGTATTGCGATGGTCCCAAACGTGATAAATCGCCTCCAAACGCGACATTTGCCCAGTAACCACCTAAACTCAATTTTTAAAACACTTAGCCACATATGCAAACAAGTATAAACGTTTTAAAAGTTAAATAGGTACCTTAGGACATGTACGAGGAGAAACGGGGTGTTACAACTCTCCCCCACTTGAATCGGAGCGCGTCCTCGCGATCCAAGCCGCTTAACAAGCCGGAAGATAAACCAAAACAAACTCTTCGGATTCCCACGTAAATTTGGAACCCTTTCGATGTCGCCATTAGACCTTAGAAGTCCTCACCTCTTTGTTACGCAACATTTTAACCTTCTCATCAAGAATGGCTATCGGTTCCTCGGCATACTCTAATTTGTTGTTCAAAGCAATCTCATCTAACGGCACCCAAGTCGAGTCATCCGCAAGACACTTACGGAGATGGAAAACATGAAATGTGTTATGGATTCCTGCAAGATCTTCGGGTAACTCTAGTCTATAAGCAACCTCACCAACACGAGCCAAAACTTTGAAAGGACCAATAAACCGAGGAGCTAACTTTCCTCGTTTTTGAAAACGAATAACACCCATTCATGGCGAAACCTTAAGCATCACCATGTCACCTTCTTGAAACTCAATTGGTCGCCTTCGTTTATCAACATAAGATTTTTGTCTATCTTGCGCCACCTTAAGTCAAGCCTGAATCGTCTCAATCTTACTATTCATCTCTAAAACCAAATCGGTACTCCCGATTTCCCTTTGTCCCACTTTTCCGCAATAAATAGGAGTTCGACACCTTCGCTCATAAAGCATCTCATACGGTGGCATTCCAATACTAGCATGATAGCTATTGTTGTATGAGAATTCCACCAAAGGTAAGTGCTCATCCCAACTACCACCGAAATCGATAATACACGCCCGTAACATATCCTCCAATGTTTGATTTGTACGTTTGGTTTGACCGTCCATTTGAGGATGGTACGACGTGCTCATTCTCAATTGTGTACCCATATCTTCATGAAACTTATTCCAAAACCGAGATGTGAAATGAGTATCCCGATCCGAAATAATAGATATAGGAACCCCATGTCTCGATATTGTAGTGACCCGAACTTTTCCATGTTTATATATATTAAATGAAATTGTTATTTTACATGATTAAGTGTTTCCAACATGTTAAGCAATCAAACTATTTAAGACTTGATTAATTGAAATAGGTTTCATATAGACAATTGACCACCCAAGTTGACCAGTGATTCACGAACGTTAAAACTTGTAAAAACTATATAATGACATATATATGGTTATATATATAGTTAACATGATATTATGATAAGTAAACATATCATTAAGTATATTAACAATGAACTACATATGTAAAAACAAGACTACTAACTTAATGATTTTGAAACGAGGCATATATGTAACGATTATCGTTGTAACGAGATTTATTGTATATATATCATATTAAGAGATATTCGTACATCATAATATCATGATAATATAATAATTTAAAATCTCTTTTGATATTATAAACATTGGGTTAACAACATTTAACAAGATCGTTAACCTAAAGGTTTCAAAACAACACTTACATGTAACGACTAACGATGACTTAACGGCTCAGTTAAAATGTATATACATGTAGTGTTTTAATATGTATTCATACACTTTTGAAAGACTTCAAGACACTTATCAAAATACTTCTACTTAACAAAAATGCTTACAATTACATCCTCGTTCAGTTTCATCAACAATTCTACTCGTATGCACCCGTATTTGTACTCGTACAATACACAGCTTTTAGATATATGTACTATTGGTATATATACTCCAATGATCAGCTCTTAGCATCCCATGTGAGTCACCTAACACATGTGGGAACCATCATTTGGCAACTAGCATGAAATATCTCATAAAATTACAAAAATATGAGTAATCATTCATGACTTATTTACATGAAAACAAAATTACATATCCTTTATATCTAATCCATACACCAACGACCAAAAACACCTACAAACGCTTTCATTCTTCAATTTTCTTCATCTAATTGATCTCTCCCAAGTTCTATCTTCAAGTTCTAAGTGTTCTTCATAAATTCCAAAAGTTCTAGTTTCATAAAATCAAGAATACTTCCAAGATTGCAAGTTTACTTCCAAGTTTTCTAAATCCATTCCAAGTAATCATCCAAGATCAAGAAAACTTTGTTACTTACAGTAGGTTATCTTTCTAATAAAAGGTAATAATCATATTCAAACTTTAATTCAATTTCTATAACTATAACAATCTTATTTCGAGTGGAAATCTTACTTGAAATTGTTTTCGTGTCATGATTCTGCTTCAAGAACTTTCAAGACATCCAAGGATCCTTTGAAGCTAGATCCATTTTTCTCATTTCCAGTAGGTTTATCCAAGGAACTTGAGGTAGTAATGATGTTCATAACATCATTCGATTCATACATAAAAAGCTGTCTTATTCAACGTTATAAACTTGTAATCACTAGAACATAGTTTAGTTAATTCTAAACTTGTTCGCAAATAAAGTTAATCCTTCTAACTAGACTTTTAAAATCTACTAAACACATGTTCTATATCTATATGATATGCTAACTTAATGATTTAAAACCCAAAAACACGATAAACACCATAAAACTGGATATACGCCATCGTAGTAAAATCGGGGGCTGTTTTGGTTGGGATAATTAAAAGCTAAGAAGAACTTTGATTTAAAAGCTATACTTCTGGAAAAATGATTTTTCTTATGAACATGAAACTATATCCAAAAATCATGGTTAAACTCAAAGTGAAAGTATGTTTTTCAAAATGGTCATCAAGATGTCGTTCTTTCGACGGAAATGACTACCTCTTTCAAAAACGACTTGTAACTTGTATTTTCAACTATAAACTTATACTTTTTCTGTTTAGATTCATAAAGTTAAGTTCAATATGAAACCGTGGCCACTGGAATCACTCAAAACGGATTAGAAACGAAGAAATGGCGAGTAAAACAAGATTGATAAAAACTACTCATTTTACCTACGTGAAAGTTAGTAATAAATCTATTCCAACCATAACCTAATCAACTTATATTGTATATTATGTAATCTTGAGATACCATAGACACGTATACAATGTTTCGACCTATCATGTCGACCCATCTATATATATATATATATTGCGGAACAACCATAGACACTCTATATGTAAATGTTGGAGTTAGCTATACAGGGTTGAGGTTGATTCCAAAATATATATATAGTTTGAGTTGTGATAAATACTGAGATACATATACACTGGGTCGTGGATTGATTCAAGATAATATTTATCGATTTATTTCTGTACATCCAACTGTGGACAACTAGTTGTAGGTTACTAACGAGGACAGCTGACTTAATAAACTTAAAACATCAAAATGTATTAAAAGTGTTGTAAATATATTTTGAACATACTTTGATATATATGTATATATTGTTATAGGTTCTTGAATCAACAAGTGGCCAAGTCTTACTTCCCGACGAAGTAAAATCTGTGAAAGTGAGTTATAGTCCCACTTTTAAAATCTAATATTATTGGGATGAGAATACATGCAGGTTTTATAAGTGATTTACAAAATAGACACAAGTACGTAAAACTACATTCTATGGTTGAATTATCGAAATCAAATATGCCCCTTTTTATTAAGTCTGGTAATCTAAGAATTAGGGAACAGACACCCTAATCGACGCGAATCCTAAAGATAGATCTATTGGGCCTAACAAACCCCATCCAAAGTACCGGATGCTTTAGTACTTCGAAATTTATATCATGTCCGAAGGAGGATCTCAGAATGATGGGGATATTCTTAAATATGCATCTTGTTAATGTCGGTTACCAGGTGTTCACCATATGAATGATTTTTATCTCTATGTATGGGATGTGTATTGAAATATGAAATCTTGTGGTCTATTGTTACTATTTGATATATATAGGTTAAACCTATAACTCACCAACATTTTTGTTGACGCTTAAAGCATGTTTATTCTCAGGTGAATGCTAAGAGCTTCCGCTATTGCATACTAAAATAAGGACAAGATTTGGAGTCCATGTTTGTATGATATTGTGTAAAAACTGCATTCAAGAAACTGATTTCGATGTAACATATTTGTATTGTAAACCATTATGTAATGGTCGTGTGTAAACAGGATGTTTTAGATTATCATTATTTGATAATCTACGTAAAGTTTTTTAAACCTTTATTTATGAAATAAAGGTTATGATTTGTTTTAAAAATGAATGCAGTCTTTAAAAACGTCGAATATAGAGGTCAAAACCTCGCAACGAAATCAATTAATATGGAACGTTTTTAATCAATAAGAACGGGACATTTCAGTTGGTATCCGAGCGTTGATCTTAGAGAACCAGAAAATTTGCATTAGTGTGTCTTATCGAGTTTGTTAGGATGCATTAGTGAGTCTGGACTTCGACCGTATTTTCTTTAAAAATGATTGCTCAACATTTTTGTTGGAAACTATATATTATTAACATGTAAATATTATGTGATATATTAATCTCTTAACGTGTTTGATATTATGTGATAGATGTCTACCTCTAGAACAAGTCCCATTGACTCACCTAATAATAATGAAGAGTTAAATGTAAATTGGAATGATTCGTGGACTGATTCACAAGTTCCCGAAGAGGAACCGGAAGAAGAATCAGAACCGGAAGAAGAAATAGAACCAGTGGGGGAAATAATAAAACGGTTAAGTAGAAGAAACTCCTCAACCAGCCGACCAAAGTTAATTATGGTCAATGGTGTTTCCGCCAAGGATGCAAAGTATTGGGAGGATTACCAATTCTCTGATGAATCGGATCCCGACAAGGATTCCGATGATGTTATAGAAATTACCCCAATACAATTTAATAAGGCAAAAGAGAATAATAAGGGAAAGGGCATAAAAATAGAGAAATTTGATTCCAAACCCGATGAACTTTATATGTATCGTCAACACCCGTATTTCTTAAGTTGTGACAATAACCCGGGAACCTCTAAACCACCAGGTTTTTCTAAACCAATGTGGAAAACGACGGCTCGTATTAGGGGAACATCATATATCCCTAGAAACTTGGCGAAACAAACCAAAATCGAAGAAGAAGAAACGAGCGAGTCGGAATAAGATAGTTGTATTCGTGTGGTGTAATATATGTAATATAGTGTGCTTATGCTTTATGATGTATGTAAAAATTGTTTGTATTAATAAGTATTTTTTTATGAATCTAACTCTTGTCTATTTTACGGTATAAAAACACAAAATGGATAGACAATCCAATATTTTAAGAGACCTACCCGGAGACATGATTGATGAAATCTTGTCTAGAGTCGGTCAGAATTCCTCGGCATAACTATTTAAGGCGAGATCAGTTTGTAAGACATTCGAAGAACGTTCCAAGAATGCCTTGATTTATAAAAGGCTTTCGTTCGAAAGATGGGGGATATCACATTGGGAAATCCATAAGTTACGATGTGTTTACTTTGACGCATATATTGCGGGGAACCCAAATGCTATTTTACGCAATGGGTTAAGAAATTATTTTGACTCAATATATCCGAATATAGTGCTTCGTGATTTAGAAAAAGCGGCTAACATGCAACATAAAGAAGCATGTTATGCTTACGGGTTAGTAATGTTCGCTTCTCACCAAAGTGAGAACAAGAACATCAGGCTACAACTATTAAACAAAACGTTCCCACAAGTGACGGAGTCGGTAATTGGGGTAAGAAATGAGGTTTTTAGGTTATTACGAGACTGTTGGTCATTACGAAACCCTCGTCCTTTTGACGACATTACAACATGCTGCCTAGATAATGGTCATAACGGTTATTTTCCACAAGACCAAGGATGAGAATTCGTCTTAGTAAAACCAGAATGCATGACTTGTTTCTGGACTTATGAATTACGTGTCTTTATTTCCTTTGCTGAACAACTTGCGTATTAACTAGATTTATCTTCAAAACTGTCCTGTATCATATTGTACTATATTTCATGTTATATGTAATATAGCGAATTGTAAGTTTGAAGAATATTTGTATGTGATATATTATTATAATCAGTTTTTCATATGGAATTGTAGTAGTTGAATTGTATATTAGCTACTAAGTATGAACTTAACGGGTAGGTAGTACCCGAATTTAAACTTATAAAACGCTAATATGAAGAAAAAGCTTTTATAAATGAGTTCATATTATGCTACGAGATACTATTGACTACTCTTAATATTCTATATGATTAACTCGTTTCATTTGACTATTTTGAAGGAAATGGCACCGACTACTCGACACACCTTGAATATGAGTGAAGAGGAATTTCGTGCCTTTCTTGCTTCAAACATAGCCGCAGTACAGGCCGCGCTACATACCAACAATAACCTTGGATCTAGCAGTACAGGAAATCGTGTAGGATGCACCTACAAAGAATTCACTGCCTGCAAACCTTTGGAATTTGATGGAACCGAAGGACCGATCGGATTGAAACGGTGGACCGAGAAGGTCGAATCGGTGTTTGCCATAAGTAAGTGTACTGAAGAGGACAAAGTGAAGTACGCTACGTATACCTTCACAGGTACTGCGTTAACATGGTGGAATACCTATCTAGAGCAAGTGGGACAAGATGATGCTTACGCACTACCGTGGTCAGCATTCAAGCACTTGATGAACGAGAAGTACCATCCCTGAACTGAGGTCAATAAGCTCAAGACAGAGCTTAGAGGGTTACGAACCCAAGGATTTGATATTACCACGTACGAAAGATGATTCACAGAATTGTGCCTATTGTGTCCGGGAGCGTTCGAAGATGAGGAAGAGAAGATCGACGCATTTGTGAAAGGATTACCGGAAAGAATCCAAGAAGATATAAGTTCACACGAGCCCTCCTCCATACAACAGGCATGTAGAATGGCTCACAAACTAGTGAACCAGATTGAGGAAAGAATTAAAGAACAGACGGCTGAAGAGGCCAATGTGAAGCAAGTCAAAATAAAGTGAGAGGAAAATGGTGATAAGAATCACCAATACAACAACAACAGCAATTACAACAATAATCGCAACAACTATCCCAACAATCGCAACATCAATCTCAACTACAACAAACGGCCCAACAACAGCAACAACAACTACTACAATCATCCCAATAACAATAACAACCGCAACAACAACAACAACAATCAGAAGCAGCTATGCCAAAGGTGTGAAAAGTATCACTCGGGGTTCTGCACCAAATTTTGCAACAAGTGTAAAAGAAATGGTCATAGCGCGGTGAAGTGTGAGGTCTACGGACCAGGGGTTAATAGAATGAAAGGAACAAATGGTGTCGGAACGAGTAATGGCGGAGCAAGTAGTGTCGGAGCAAGTTATGCCAATGTAGTTTGTTATAAATGTGGAAAACCGGGCCACATTATTAGAAATTGCCCGAACCAGGAGAACACGAATGGACAAGGCCGCAGAAGAGTATTCAATATTAATGCGGCAGAGGCACAGGAAGACCTAGAGCTTGTTACGGGTACGTTTCTTATTGACAATAAATCTGCTTACGTTTTATTTGATTCGGGTGCGGATAGAAGCTATATGAGTAGAGATTTTTGTGCTAAATTAAGTTGTCCATTGACGCCTTTAGATAGTAAATTTTTACTCGAATTAGCAAACGGTAAATTAATTTCAGCAGACAATATATGTCGGAATCGAGAAATTAAACTGGTTAGCGAAACATTTAAGATTGACTTGATACCAGTAGAGTTAGGGAGTTTTGATGTTATAATCGGTATGGACTGGTTGAAAGAAGTGAAAGCAGAGATTGTATGTTATAAAAATGCAATTTGCATTGTACGAGAAGAAGGAGAACCCTTAATGGTGTACGGAGAAAAGGGCAACACGAAGCTACATCTTATTAGTAATTTGAAGGCACAAAAACTAATAAGAAAAGGTTGCTATGCTGTTCTAGCACACGTCGAGAAAGTACAAACTGAAGAAAAGAGCATCAATGATGTTCCCGTCGCAAAAGAATTTCCCGATGTATTTCCGAAAGAATTACCTGGATTACCCCCACATCGATCCGTTGAATTTCAAATAGATATTGTACCAGGAGCTGCACCAATAGCTCATGCTCCTTATAGACTCGCACCCAGCGAGATGAAAGAACTGCAAGGCCAACTACAAGAACTATTAGAACGTGGTTTCATTCGACCAATCACATCACCATGGGGAGCTCCTGTTTTGTTTGTCAAGAAGAAGGATGGCACATTTAGGTTGTGTATCGACTACCGAGAGTTGAACAAACTTACCATCAAGAACCGCTACCCACTACCGAGAATCGACGACTTATTTGATCAACTACAAGGCTCGTCTATTTATTCAAAGATTGACTTACGTTCTGGGTATCATCAAATGCGGGTGAAAGAAGATGATATTCCAAAGACTGCTTTCAGAACACGTTATGGTCATTACGAGTTTATGGTCATGCCGTTTGGTTTAACTAATGCACCAGCTGTGTTCATGGACCTTATGAACCGAGTGTGTGGACCATACCTTGACAAGTTTGTCATTGTTTTCATTGATGACATACTTATTTACTCAAAGAATGACCAAGAACATGGTGAACATTTGAGAAAGGTGTTAGAAGTATTGAGGAAGGAAGAATTGTACGCTAAGTTTTCAAAGTATGTATTTTGGTTGGAAGAAGTTCAATTCCTCGGTCACATAGTGAACAAAGAAGGTATTAAGGTGGATCCGACAAAGATAGAAACCGTTGAAAAGTGGGAAACCCCAAAAACTCCGAAACACATACGCCAGTTTTTAGGACTAGCTGGTTACTACAGAAGGTTCATCCAAGACTTTTCCAGAATAGCAAAACCCTTGACTGCATTAACGCATAAAGGGAAGAAATTTGAATGGAATGATGAACAAGAGAAAGCGTTTCAGTTATTAAAGAAAAAGTTAACTACGGCACCTATATTGTCATTACCTGAAGGGAATGATGATTTTGTGATATATTGTGACGCCTCAAAGCAAGGTCTCAGTTGTGTATTAATGCAACGAACAAAAGTAATTGCTTATGCGTCTAGACAATTGAAGATTCACGAACAAAATTATACGACGCATGATTTGGAATTAGTTGCGGTTATTTTTGCATTAAAGACTTGGAGGCACTACTTATATGGGGTCAAAAGTATTATATATACTGACCACAAAAGTCTTCAACACATATTTAATCAGAAACAACTGAATATGAGGCAGCGTAGGTGGATTGAATTGTTGAATGATTACGACTTTGAGATTCGTTACCACCCGGGGATGGCAAATGTGGTAGCCGACGCCTTGAGCAGAAAGGACAGAGAACCCATTCGAGTAAAATCTATGAATATAATGATTCACACTAACCTTACTACTCAAATAAAGGAGGCGCAACAAGGAGTTTTAAAAGAGGGAAATTTAAAGGATGAAATACCCAAAGGATCGGAGAAGCATTTTAATATTCGGGAAGACGGAACCCGGTATAGGGCTGAAAGAATTTGGGTACCAAAATTTGGAGATATGAGAGAAATGGTACTTAGAGAAGCTCATAAAACCAGATACTCAATACATCCTGGAACGGGGAAGATGTACAAGGATCTCAATAAACATTTTTGGTGGCCGGGTATGAAAGCTGATGTTGCTAAATACGTAGGAGAATGTTTGACGTGTTCTAAGGTCAAAGCTGAGCATCTGAAACCATCAGGTCTACTTCAATAACCCGAAATCCCGTAATGGAAATGGGAAAACATTACCATGGATTTCATCACTAAATTGCCAAGGACTGCAAATGGTTTTGATACTATTTGGGTAATAGTTGATCATCTCACCAAATCAGCACACTTCCTGCCAATAAGAGAAGATGACAAGATGGAGAAGTTAGCACGACTGCATTTGAAGGAATACCAATCTCTATTATCTCTGATAGGGATGGCAGATTTATTTCAAGATTTTGGCAGACATTACAGCAAGCATTAGGAACTCATCTAGACATGAGTACTGCCTATCATCCACAAACTAATGGGCAGAGCGAAAGGACGATACAAACGCTTGAAGACATGCTACGGGCATGTGTTATTGATTTCGGAAACAGTTGGGATTGACATCTACCGTTAGCAGAATTTTCCTACAACAACAGCTACCATTCAAGCATTGAGATGGCGCCGTTTGAAGCACTTTATGGTAGAAAGTGCAGGTCTCCGATTTGTTGGAGTGAAGTGGGGGATAGACAGATTACGGGTCTGGAGATAATACAAGAAACTACCGAGAAGATCATCCAAATTCAACAACGGTTGAAAACCGCCCAAAGTCGACAAAAGAGCTACGCTGGCATTAAAAGAAAAGATATAGAATTTGAAATTGGAGAGATGGTCATGCTTAAAGTTGCACCTTGAAAAGGCGTTGTTCGATTTGGTAAACGGGGGAAACTAAATCCAAGGTACATTGGACCATTCAAGATTATAGATCGTGTCGGACCAGTAGCTTACCAATGGAGCTACCTCAATAACTCGCGACTGTACATAACACTTTCCACGTCTCAAATTTGAAGAAATGTTTTGCTAAAGAAGATCTCACTATTCCGTTGGATGAAATCCAAATCAAAGAAAAACTTCAATTTATCGAAGAACCCGTCGAAATAATGGATCGTGAGGTTAAAAGACTTAAGCAAAACAAGATACCAATTGTTAAGGTTCGATGGAATACTCGTAGAGGACCCAAGTTCACCTGGGAATGAGAAGATCAGATGAAGAAGAAATACCCGCATTTATTTCCAGAAGATACGTCAACACCTCCAACTGCTTAAAATTTCGGGACGAAATTTATTTAACGGTAGGTAATGTAGTGACCCGAACTTTTCCATGTTTATATATATATTAAATGAAATTGTTATTTACATGATTAAGTGTTTCCAACATGTTAAGCAATCAAAGTTGTTAAGACTTGATTAATTGAAATAGGTTTCATATAGACAATTGACCACCCAAGTTGACCGGTGATTCACGAACGTTAAAACTTGTAAAAACTATATGACGACATATATATGGATACATATATAGTTAACATGATATTATGATAAGTAAACATATCATTAAGTATATTAACAATGAACTACATATGTAAAAACAAGACTACTAACTTAATGATTTTGAAACGAGACATATATGTAACGATTATTGTTGTAACGACATTTAACTGTATATATATCATACTAAGATATATTATATATCATAATATCATGATAATATAACAATTTAACATCTCATTTTTTATAATAAACAATGGGTTAACAACATTCAACAAGATCGTTAACCTAAAGGTTTCAAAACAACATTTACATGTAACGACTAACGATGACTTAACGACTCAGTTAAAATGTATATACATGTAGTGTTTTAATATGTATTCATACACTTTTGAAAGACTTCAAGACACTTATCAAAATACTTCTACTTAACAAAAATGCTTACAATTACATCCTCGTTCAGTTTCATCAACAATTCTACTCGTATGCACCCGTATTTGTACTCGTACAATACACAGCTTTTAGATGTATGTACTATTGGTATATATACTCCAATGATCAGCTCTTAGCATCCCATGTGAGTCACCTAACACATGTGGGAACCATCATTTGACAACTAGCATGAAATATCTCATAAAATTACAAAAATATGAGTAATCATTCATTACTTATTTACATGAAAACAAAATTACATATCCTTTATATCAAATCCATACACCAACGACCAAAAACACCTACAAACACTTTCATTCTTCAATTTTCTTAATCTAATTGATCTCTCTCAAGTTCTATCTTCAAGTTCTAAGTGTTCTTCATAAATTCCAAAAGTTCTAGTTTCATAAAATCAAGAATACTTCCAAGATTGCAAGTTTACTTCCAAGTTTTCTAAATCCATTCCAAGTAATCATCCAAGATCAAGAAACCTTTGTTACTTACAGTAGGTTATCTTTCTAATACAAGGTAATAATCATATTCAAACTTTAATTCAATTTCTATAACTATAACAATCTTATTTCGAGTGGAAATCTTACTTGAAATTGTTTTCGTGTCATGATTCTGCTTCAAGAACTTTCAAGCCATCCAAGGATCCTTTGAAGCTAGATCCATTTTTCTCATTTCCAGTAGGTTTATCCAAGGAGCTTGAGGTAGTAATGATGTTCATAACATCATTCGATTCATACATAAAAAGCTATCTTATTCAACGTTATAAACTTGTAATCACTAGAACATAGTTGAGTTAATTCTAAACTTGTTCGCAAATAAAGTTAATCCTTCTAAATAGACTTTTAAAATCAACTAAACACATGTTCTATATCTATATGATATGCTAACTTAATAATTTAAAACCCGGAAACACGATAAACACCATAAAACTGGATATACGCCGTCGTAGTAAAACCGGGGGCTGTTTTGGTTGGGATAATTAAAAGCTAATAAGAACTTTGATTTAAAAGCTATACTTCTGAAAAAATGATTTTTCTTATGAACATGAAACTATATCCAAAAATCATGGTTAAACTCAAAGTGAAAGTATGTTTTTCAAAATGGTCATCAAGATGTCGTTCTTTCGACAGAAATGACTACCTCTTTCAAAAATGACTTGTAACTTGTATTTTCGACTATAAACTTATACTTTTTCTGTTTAGATTCATAAATTTAAGTTCAATACGAAACCGTGGCCACTGGAATCACTCAAAACGGATTAGAAACGAAGAAATGGCGAGTAAAACAAGATTGATAAAAACTACTCATTTTACCTACGTGAAAGTTAGTAATAAATCTATTCCAACCATAACCTAATCAACTTATATTGTATATTATGTAATCTTGAGATACCATAGACACATATACAATGTTTTGACCTATCATGTCGACCCATCTATATATATATTGCGGAACAACCATAGACACTCTATATGTGAATGTTGGAGTTAGCTATACAGGGTTGAGGTTGATTCCAAAATATATATATAGTTTGAGTTGTGATCAATACTGAGATACATATACACTGGGTCGTGGATTGATTCAAGATAATATTTATCGATTTATTTCTGTACATCCAACTGTGGACAACTAGTTGTAGGTTACTAACGAGGACAGCTGACTTAATAAACTTAAAACATCAAAATGTATTAAAAGTGTTGTAAATATATTTTGAACATACTTTGATATATATGTATATATTGTTATAGGTTCGTGAATCAACCAGTGGCCAAGTCTTACTTCCCGACGAAGTAAAAATCTGTGAAAGTGAGTTATAGTCCCACTTTTAAAATCTAATATTATTGGGATGAGAATACATGCAGGTTTTATAAATGATTTACAAAATAGACACAAGTACGTGAAACTACATTCTATGGTTAAATTATCGAAATCGAATATGCCCCTTTTTATTAAGTCTGGTAATCTAAGAATTAGGGAACAGACACCCTAATTGACGCGAATCCTAAAGATAGATCTATTGGGCCTAACAAACCCCATCCAAAGTACCGGATGCTTTAGTACTTCGAAATTTATATCATGTCCGAAGGAGGATCCCGAAATGATGGGGATATTCTTAAATATGCATCTTGTTAATGTCGGTTACCAGGTGTTCACCATATGAATGATTTTTATCTCTATGTATGGGATGTGTATTGAAATATGAAATCTTGTGGTCTATTGTTACGATTTGATATATATAGGTTAAACCTATAACTCACCAACATTTTTATTGACGTTTAAAGCATGTTTATTCTCAGGTGAATACTAAGATCTTCCGCTGTTGCATACTAAAATAAGGACAAGATTTGGAGTCCATGTTTGTATGATATTGTGTAAAAACTGCATTCAAGAAACTGATTTCGATGTAATATATTTGTATTGTAAACCATTATGTAATGGTCGTGTGTAAACAGGATGTTTTAGATTATGATTATTTGATAATCTACGTAAAGCTTTTTAAACCTTTATTTATGAAATAAAGGTTATGGTTTGTTTTAAAAATGAATGCAGTCTTTGAAAAACGTCGAATATAGAGGTCAAAACCTCGCAACGAAATTAATTAATATGGAACGTTTTTAATCAATAAGAACGGGACATTTCAGATATCACCTCCTTGATAAACAACTTTGACAAAGTCTCCGACGATATCGTTTCCTGAATGGGAAGAAACAAAGCACTCTTCGTCAACCTATCAACTATCACCAAATCATATCAAATTGGGTTCTCGCCGTCTTTGGTAGCTTTGTAATGAAATCCATGTTAATGTGCTCCCATTTTATTTCGGGACTTCCAACGGTTGTAACTTACCATACGGCTTTTGGTGTTCGGCCTTAACTTGCAAACACGTGACGCATTGTTTGTGAAGACCCGTCCTAATCCATCCGGACGAAGTCATCAACCTTTGATTCCAGAGCGATGATCGACTCCAAGTATTGTCCTTAAAATGAGCAAAATGCACAGCGGAAGGTTTCTTTCACACCTGAGAATAAACATGCTTAAAAGTGTCAACCAAAAGGTTGGTGAGTTCCTTAGTTTAACGTAAATAATCATTTCTATCATTTTAATAGCCCACAAGATTTTCATTTCTCATAAACATACGTCCCATGCATAGAGACAAAAATCATTCATATGGATTGAACACCTGGTAACCGACATTAACAATATGCATATAAGAATATCCCCATCATTCCGGGATCCTCCTTCGGACATGATATAAATTTCGAAGTACTAAAGCATCCGGTACTTTGGATGGGGCTTGTTGGGCCCGATAGATCTATCTTTAGAGTTCGCGTCAATTAGGGTGTCTGTTCCCTAATTCTTAGATTACCAGACTTAATAAAAAGGGGCATATTCAGTTTCGATCATTCAACCATAGAATGTAATTTCGATTACTTGTGTCTATTTCGTAAAACAGTTATAAAAGTTGCGCATGTATTCTCAGCCCAAAAATATAAAGGGTAAAAAGGTAAATGAAACTCACGCATATAAATATTGTAAAATAGTTAATAAAGCATTTGCATGTATTCTCAGCCCAAAAATGTAAAGAGTAAAAGGGATTTAAATGAACTCACCTAATGTATTTTGTAGTAAAAATACATAGAACGACATTAATAACTGAACAATGCAGGGTTGGCCACGGATTCACGAACCTATATCATTTATATATATATATATTAACACATAATATGGTAATCGAACGAATTTATATTATTAGTGATATACTTGTTATTTTAATAACTTATATGTTATATGTTTTAAATTTAATGTTATGTACTAATTGTTAGTTGGTTAATTAATATTAATACTCGTAATTAAAAAGTTGTATTCTCTTTATAATGTTAATAATAATGATATCAATAATGTCAATTCAAAATAATAAATAAAAATGATAGTTTTATTAATAATGTTATTTTTAATAAAAATATAGTTTTAGTAAAAATGATAATTTTAACAATAATGATACTAAAATAAAAAGTTGTATTGTTTTTACAATAAAAATTATAGTTTTGATAATAACTCTTAATATTAATAATGCTTAATAATAATACTTGATAATAATTAATGTTAATAACAAAAATAATATTAATGATAATAATAGTTATAATATTGATAGTAATGATAATAATAATAATAATAAAAATAAAAATAAAAAAAAATTACTACCTTAGAATAATCTTTCCTAAAAAGAAATAGGAAACCGCCTCTGTCAAGACTCGAACCCATGACCTCTTGCTAAACCCACTTCCTTCCAAACCACTGAAGCACTCTCATGTTCTTGTTTATATTTGCGTTTGTATTTATTTAACCCAAAACCCTCGGCCCAATCTATTCCACAACTGACCCAACATAGGAAAAAGCACTCGGCCCAACATGCAATACCCAATTAGCAATTTAATAAACCCAATTATAGATTAATGAGTACAACAGAGCAAGAATAAATTTGGCTTGTCTGCTTTTCCCTTGTGTTCGACGTCAACAACAAAAAAAAAAAATCAAACGTGTACACTAGTAGTCGGTCCCAATCTGTTTACTTTCTTCTCACTTGTAGTATACTAGATTTAATTAATCATGAGTAACTAATCCACTTGATGGGTGTATGTATCTTGGCCCCTTTCTCTATCAACATGGAATTATCATTACCACTAGTAAACTAATCAACTCTTAATTTAATAATCTTTATTTCCGAAAAGGTGTAGGTGGTCCAAACATTTCACTAGTTCCGTTTCCTTTTTCTTAAATTAATACAGTGGGATTAATTGTTGGGTGAGGGTGTCGGCATCAAAGAAAACGCACAAGTTGTCCACAAACAAATAATGCGTGAAATAGAAATAAGGTGGGGACCGGTTGGTGAGTAAAACATACACAAATTATTCGAGCAAGGTTTGGTTAGCAAAAGTTGTTAAGCAAGTGGGTTTGTGGGGTTCATTTCGGTAATGGTATCACAATCAACAACTATCAAAATCATTTGCTCACTTCTTAACTGTAACCTTTATTATTATTGTTTTATAAAATGGTAACCTCATCATTTATCATGTAACTTGTTTTAAACAACTATTGGAAAGAAAATTGGTTTGGAACTCCCGGCCAAAAGGAAAAGTAGCAGCGATAATGTTGGTGGTTTCATGGTAGCTGTTGGGTTCGATTTAAACAGAAATGGTTGCAGAAGTAGGTACCTTTTTATGGTGGTTTCACGTAATAAAGAATAAAGGCAGCAGCTAATATTTGCGAAGTGATGCAGGTGTATTGTTGTTTGGGTCCGGTTCAAAATAAGAGACAAAAGTATTGATTGATAAACCGAAGAAGAAGAGTTGGAGTTTTGGTCTTATTCAATTGTAAACGAAAAATAGTAGCAGAAACAGGAGAAAGGTGGTTATGCTCGATGGGATTTCTTAGTGGTGATGTGGTGGGTTGTAGTGTGGTTTGCTAACTTGAATTAGAAATAGAAAGGCAGTTGTACATGTGGTTTTAAAGTGATTTATGGAGTGAATTTAGGGTGGCTCAAGGTTCTGGTTAGGGTGTCGATTATAGTAGTAAATAATCGTGTTCTCAGGTATAAAGATGAAGATGTTAATTTCGTGAGTTAGTGTATGTAAGTATTTGTGCATATAATGTATATAAAATTTGAATTCTCATAAAGTTAAAAACAGTGAATATAATTGATTGCCATTTTTCAATATTCGTAACAGGAGAAGGAAATAAAAAAATATAAAATTGTGTACGATCCTAATTGATTTTGAATATGTCTGAGATTGGATGGGATTCTGGTGGAGAGCTGTGGAGACCAAAAACAAAATAAAGAAAAAGTTTGATAGATATATATAACTAATATGTACAATTAATCATAGTTTAAAGAATTTATATAATTAATATTAATAATTAATAATTTTTATAATAATAATAATAATAATAATAATAATAATAATAATAATAATAATATTAATACTAATAATAATAATAATAATAATAATAATAATAATAATAATAATAATAATAATAATAATAATAATAATAATAATAATAATAATAATAATAATTATATTAATAATAATTATATTAATAATAAAATAAATAATAATGATACTAGAATTATATGATGATAATAATTATAATATAAATGACAATAATAATATTTTGTATTATTTTCTATTAATAATAACCATAAGAATAATAATGATATTAATAATACAAATAATATTATTAAGGATAATAATAATTGAGAATAATATTTATAATATTAATATAACAAATTATGCTTTTTAAATATCATATTTATATATTATAAATTAAATTAATAATACAATTATCAATATTATTAATGAAAGTATTATAATAACTATATGTTAACTTATAATTAAATTTAACATAATATTACATAATATCAATTATGTAATGCTTATTATTATATGATAACATATTTAATATTTGTATATATATATATATATATTTACTTGATAACATTTTATTTATTTTTGTATATACTACTTTACACATTTAATTCAAACGATTAAATGGTATAATATTCATTCAACTTAATATATGCTCTTAAATTTTATTTACATATTTATTTTCACCCACACATATCTATTTACATTTAATTGTTCGTAAATCATCGAGAATGGTCAAAGATCAAATACATTTGTGAAAAAAAATAATTCAAACCTTTAGGAACTCGGTTTAATAGACGTTGTTTATCGCATCGAAATCATATCAAGATTAAGTTTAAATTTGGTCGGAAATTCCCGGGTCGTCACAGTACCTACCCGTTAAAGAAATTTCGTCCCGAAATTTGAGTGAGGTGGTCATGGCTAACAAAAAATATGTTTTCATGACGATTATGAGTCGATAAATTAGAGTTTTATTACTGTTGAGTAATATGGATAAGATAATTCAATTACTCAAAGCGTACTAATGAAGCTATCACAAAAGTGTGAGATGGGTAACAGTGTTTCGTCAAATCTTTTGACGTAGATATGGTTGATTTCCGGAATTCAAGGGATTTAGAGAAAATCTTGGAAATCTATAAGATCTGATTCTTCGAGATTTATGGAAATTAAGATCTCTATAATTAAATACGGTGATCTGTCTCGATTTCTCTGTCTGGTATTTCCACTATAAATGAACTTCTTCCGTTCCATTATTTTCACCATTCCAATACTTTCTTTCTTAGTTCATACATCCAAAAGATTGTGAAAATGCTTAATCCATTTCTAATCTTTGATATTTTTCTAATTATCATTTCTGTCATCCTCTTTTCAATCTTTCCACCAGAAAAATCTGTTTACTTCTATTATTACCTTGGGGTGATACTATTCTTAATTATATCATGTCTTTATATTGTTATTCGTATTAATATCTAAGGTTTGTAACCTCCGTGTTGTTATTGGGCTTTATATTTCCTCTTATATTTTGAAGCTTTGTCCCTTCGTTTCTTCTTCTTGCGATTAAACACCACTTGTAATGGTTCAGAATTCGCAGATATAAACTTCAGAATGAACATTGTTAATGTTCTAAGAAGGAAATCGTAATGGCACGATTTGATTTGTCGAATTACCAGAATCACTGAGAATAGAACTATCAAGAATATGTTTTCTTGATATGTTCAGAAGTTAATTTGAATGAAAGAGTTATGTAACATGGCACATGATGAAGTTATGATCTGTGAATCGTCACATTCCATTAGAAACTCGGCATGACTTACTGTAATATAATCACGTTGATCAAATGTCATTATATTATACTAACTCATGCATCAGTTTCCAACATTACTTCAATAACATTCATATCTTAAGCTTGAAAGTTTACAGAATATAGAAACTAACAGTTTCTATATAATGTAACACTGATAGCACAAATAGATTAATGATTTTGGATAAGAATAGTTATGAAAATATCTTCAGAAATATGGAGGATATTTATAATGAAAGATACGATGGTATCTTGGAATTTCTAATATCGATGGATGATGAAGAAGATTTATCCGTAAGGGTTTAGATTCGGAAGCAAGGTATTCGTTAAAGATTTCATCTGAAACAGAATCATTTGGATTCTTTGAAGTCAAACTTATTCTTTGTGATTTGTCCACAGATTTCTTCATAGTTTCGCATAATCTGCTTTTCGGTACTAAATTTTCTATTGAATGTTTTCAATATAATGATACACAGGAAGCACGAAGAGGTATATAATTTCGGACGAGAATATTTATGAAAATATCCTCAGAATAATCGAAGATATTGATGATGATATTTTGGAATTTCTAAGTTCGATGGTTGATGGAGAAATATTTTCCGCAAGATTTTAACATGACTTCAGAGCTAGATATTCTTTGAAGGTTTCATCGGGTCCAGAATCACCTGGATTCTTTGAATATATGGTATGGTACTTGTATTTGTCCTTGGTCTCCTTCGTGGTTAGCTCAATCCGTTTTCCAGTTCCAACTTTTCTGAGCTTTTCCAACATACTATTCTTTATCATCAAACTTCCGATGATTAAGGTCGTTTACGGTTGCCTACAGTTTCTGCTGCTTCATTCAGCTTTTTCAACATTCAGAGTATCGATTCGTAAACTGGGTGCCTTTTCAAAATTTCAGAATTGAAGATCGTAATTCTAGGAGATAATTGTTATATGTATACATATAACTATTGATGTAGAATTGCTACGAGATTCAAAATATTGATTGCTGATTCCTCTACATTTACTGCTACTATATCTGAATCATTGGTTATCGATCCGAGGTGATTTTTAAGAGAATTGTGTTTTTAGATGATTAAACGCTGACGGTAATATGGTGGAATATAAAAGGTTCCCCGGTAACAATAAAAAGAACATACATATAAATCAAGGGGATAATAAGGTTGTTTCGAACGAAAAGTCGTAGTTAATTTGTTGAAGCTGTGACAAAATTTACTACTTTGAAAAGGGATTGTAAAGTTATTTTTGCTAATAAATGCCAAAGGATCTGACGCGGCTACGTGTTAAACTTTTACTCAGTTGTCGAGAGTTTATCAGGTGCATAACTATATGCATAAATCTTTCCTTCCGTAGATGAAGTGCGGTTGATTCATCATATCGATTGAGGTGTTTTCAAGAATCATGAAAGGTTTGAATGCAGAATGTAATCGTGAAGATACAAATGATGTTTAAGACGAAATCAAGTGGCAAACTTGAAGAGTTGTTTAGTTTCATATGTTATAATCAATATTTTAATTCATTTTAAATTGTCTAATCTTGATAGTCCACAGTCGATAATCCACAGTAACAGTCCAATAATTCATATATAGTTTAATATATAATACTTGAATTAATTAATACGTATCGTGACCCGTATACGTCTCAGACTCGATCACAACTCAAAGTATATATATTATTTGAGAATCAACCTCAACCCTGTATAGAGAACTCGATCATTACTGCATATATAGTGTCTATGGTGATTCCAAATAATATATATAGATGCGTCGATATGATATGTCAAAACCTTGTATACGTGTCCCGATATTTAAAGTGCGTAAAAATAAATAACAGAAATTTAAATGACGATAAATAAAGTGCGTAAAGTAAATAACAGAAATTAAATGACGATAAATAAAATTGCGAGAATGTAAATTGCAATAATTAAATTGCGATAAATAAAATATAATCGGTTTAGGAACAATTAGCTAGGAACAGTTAGCGTGGATTTTTAACATAATTTCTCATAGTTAATTTGTTTATTTCTAACAAATTTTATTTTGTCAAATGTTTTCTTCATTATGCCACTTGTTGGATTCTGATAAATCAAAATCCAAATATGTAATTGGATGAATATGGTTATTCTGTGGTGAACGGATTTGTATATCTGTGGATGTAAGTAGGATAGTAAATGACTGTTGAATCGGAATTGAAAGAATGTACAGTGTAACTTATTAATGTGAAATTTAAATATTCCTCGGGTATTACCTACCCGTTAAAATATTTTCACCATTAACAGTTTGTACAAAAGAATTTTTAATTACAATCTTTATGAAAACATATATACATATATATTTTCTTCAGATGTAATCATGGATTTAATGAGTCAATGTGATATTATACTCATTAGATTTACGGCTGAAACTAGAGTACATAATCTCTAAAACAATAGAGATTACATAACCATCATGTCGAACGAAGATAAATGAGGTAGAACGATACGTAGAACGAAGATCATACTCAAAGTACAGATGATGATATTGAAGCGTGGATTGTTGATGGTACTGGTGCTGTTATTGATGGTACTGCTGGTGCCGGTGATGTTGCTGAAGCTGGTACATTTTGCACCATATTCTCCGAATTGATTATTCGAGCGCGAAGTTCGTTGACTTATTACTCCAGGATGATTGTCGGTCAGAACGAGCGGATGAATAAGGTTCAGAATTGTGGATAGAATATAATCTTGTCGAGTTACCCTGGAAATGAGACTGAAAATGGTGTCTCGAACAGGTTCGCCGGTAAACGCTTCAGGTTCATTGTCAAGAGGTGAATTCAGTTGGTGGAAGGGATTGCCTTCTGCGCGTTTCCATTGATTAAGTCGACTACGAACCAATCAGATGAATTGATAATGGCTAATTGGTTGATTCATGCTGATGACGCTATTTTTGGAGCTTAGGTGAACATCTATGTCGGAATAGCTGTCGGAATAACTATCGGAATAGCTATCGGAATCTGAGGAACTCGAACTGGTTGAGGGATTCATCTCGTACGATCGGATGAAAGATTTTCGATAAGAATAGATTATAGGATGTAGATTAGTACCCTGCAATACATAATTTACATATGCATATATAATACTAAAATCCCATAAGTTACGAAGGAATCTACGGAATATAACAGGCAAAGTTACAGTAACAGATACGCTAAGATATGAAGTAGCAGATACTCTAAGATATGAATTTTGTCTATACACCTATTCATGCAATCATTGTAGTAAGATGTATCTAGACTAAGAATGATAAGCAGGTAATTTCCTAAGGATGATAAACTGATGATTTCCGACAAAGATGATAAACAAAATTTTTGACATGCAGACACGGTCGAAGTCCAGACTCACTAATGCATCCTAACGACTTATCAGTTAGACACACTAATGCAGACATGGTTCGCTAAGACCACCGCTCTGATACCAACTGTGAAGACCCGTCCTAATCCATCCGGACGAAGTCATCAACCTTTGATTCCAGAGCGATGATCGACTCCAAGTATTGTCCTTAAAATGAGCAAAATGCACAGCGGAAGGTTTCTTTCACACCTGAGAATAAACATTCTTAAAAGTGTCAACCAAAAGGTTGGTGAGTTCCTTAGTTTAACGTAAATAATCATTTATATCATTTTAATAGCCCACAAGATTTTCATTTCTCATAAACATACGTCCCATGCATAGAGACAAAAATCATTCATATGGATTGAACACCTGGTAACCGACATTAACAATATGCATATAAGAATATCCCCATCATTCCGGGATCCTCCTTCGGACATGATATAAATTTCGAAGTACTAAAGCATCCGGTACTTTGGATGGGGCTTGTTGGGCCCGATAGATCTATCTTTAGAGTTCGCTTCAATTAGGGTGTCTGTTCCCTAATTCTTAGATTACCAGACTTAATAAAAAGGGGCATATTCAGTTTCGATCATTCAACCATAGAACGTAATTTCGATTACTTGTGTCTATTTCGTAAAACAGTTATAAAAGTTGCGCATGTATTCTCAGCCCAAAAATATAAAGGGTAAAAAGGTAAATGAAACTCACGCATATAAATATTGTAAAATAGTTAATAAAGCATTTGCATGTATTCTCAGCCCAAAAATGTAAAGAGTAAAAGGGATTTAAATGAACTCACCTAATGTATTTTGTAGTAAAAATACATAGAACGACATTAATAACTGAACAATGCAGGGTTGGCCTCGGATTCACGAACCTATATCATTTATATATATATTAACACATAATATGGTAATCGAACGAATTTATATTATTAGTGATATACTTGTTATTTTAATAACTTATATGTTATATGTTTTAAATTTAATGTTATGTACTAATTGTTAGTTGGTTAATTAATATTAATACTCGTAATTAAAAAGTTGTATTCTCTTTATAATGTTAATAATAATGATATCAATAATGTCAATTCAAAATAATAAATAAAAATGATAGTTTTATTAATAATGTTATTTTTAATAAAAATATAGTTTTAGTAAAAATGATAATTTTAACAATAATGATACTAAAATAAAAAGTTGTATTGTTTTTACAATAAAAATTATAGTTTTGATAATAACTCTTAATATTAATAATGCTTAATAATAATACTTGATAATAATTAATGTTAATAACAAAAATAATATTAATGATAATAATAGTTATAATATTGATAGTAATGATAATAATAATAATAATAAAAATAAAAAAAAAATTACTACCTTAGAATAATCTTTCCTAAAAAGAAATAGGAAACCGCCTCTGTCAAGACTCGAACCCATGACCTCTTGCTAAACCCACTTCCTTCCAAACCACTGAAGCACTCTCATGTTCTTGTTTATATTTGCGTTTGTATTTATTTAACCCAAAACCCTCGGCCCAATCTATTCCACAACTGACCCAACATAGGAAAAAGCACTCGGCCCAACATGCAATACCCAATTAGCAATTTAATAAACCCAATTATAGATTAATGAGTACAACAGAGCAAGAATAAATTTGGCTTGTCTGCTTTTCCCTTGTGTTCGACGTCAACAACAAAAAAAAAAAAAATCAAACGTGTACACTAGTAGTCGGTCCCAATCTGTTTACTTTCTTCTCACTTGCAGTATACAAGATTTAATTAATCATGAGTAACTAATCCACTTGATGGGTGTATGTATCTTGGCCCCTTTCTCTATCAACATGGAATTATCATTACCACTAGTAAACTAATCAACTCTTAATTTAATAATCTTTATTTCCGAAAAGGTGTAGGTGGTCCAAACATTTCACTAGTTCCGTTTCCTTTTTCTTAAAGTAATACAGTGGGATTAATTGTTGGGTGAGGGTGTCGGCATCAAAGAAAACGCACAAGTTGTCCACAAACAAATAATGCGTGAAATAGAAATAAGGTGGGGACCGGTTGGTGAGTAAAACATACACAAATTATTCGAGCAAGGTTTGGTTAGCAAAAGTTGTTAAGCAAGTGGGTTTGTGGGGTTCATTTCGGTAATGGTATCACAATCAACAACTATCAAAATCATTTGCTCACTTCTTAACTGTAACCTTTATTATTATTGTTTTATAAAATGGTAACCTCATCATTTATCATGTAACTTGTTTTAAACAACTATTGGAAAGAAAATTGGTTTGGAACTCCCGGCCAAAAGGAAAAGTAGCAGCGATAATGTTGGTGGTTTCATGGTAGCTGTTGGGTTCGATTTAAACAGAAATGGTTGCAGAAGTAGGTACCTTTTTATGGTGGTTTCACGTAATAAAGAATAAAGGCAGCAGCTAATATTTTCGAAGTGATGCAGGTGTATTGTTGTTTGGGTCCGGTTCAAAATAAGAGACAAAAGTATTGATTGATAAACCGAAGAAGAAGAGTTGGAGTTTTGGTCTTATTCAATTGTAAACGAAAAATAGTAGCAGAAACAGGAGAAAGGTGGTTATGCTCGATGGGATTTCTTAGTGGTGATGTGGTGGGTTGTAGTGTGGTTTGCTAACTTGAATTAGAAATAGAAAGGCAGTTGTACATGTGGTTTTAAAGTGATTTATGGAGTGAATTTAAGGTGGCTCAAGGTTCTGGTTAGGGTGTCGATTATAGTAGTAAATAATCGTGTTCTCAGGTATAAAGATGAAGATGTTAATTTCGTGAGTTAGTGTATGTAAGTGTTTGTGCATATAATGTATATAAAATTTGAATTCTCATAAAGTTAAAAACAGTGAATATAATTGATTGCCATTTTTCAATATTCGTAACAGGAGAAGGAAATAAAAAAATATAAAATTGTGTACGATCCTAATTGATTTTGAATATGTCTGAGATTGGATGGGATTCTGGTGGAGAGCTGTGGAGACCAAAAACAAAATAAAGAAAAAGTTTGATAGATATATATAACTAATATGTACAATTAATCATAGTTTAAAGAATTTATATAATTAATATTAATAATTAATAATTTTTATAATAATAATAATAATAATAATAATAATAATAATAATAATAATAATATTAATACTAATAATAACAATAATAATAATAATAATAATAATAATAATAATAATAATAATAATAATTATATTAATAATAATTATATTAATAATAAAATAAATAATAATGATACTAGAATTATATGATGATAATAATTATAATATAAATGACAATAATAATATTTTGTATTATTTTCTATTAATAATAACCATAAGAATAATAATGATATTAATAATACAAATAATATTATTAAGGATAATAATAATTGAGAATAATATTTATAATATTAATATAACAAATTATGCTTTTTAAATATCATATTTATATATTATAAATTAAATTAATAATACAATTATCAATATTATTAATGAAAGTATTATAATAACTATATGTTAACTTATAATTAAATTTAACATAATATTACATAATATCAATTATGTAATGCTTATTATTATATGATAACATATTTAATATTTGTATATATATATATATATATATATATATATATATATATTTACTTGATAACATTTTATTTATTTTTGTATATACTACTTTACACATTTAATTCAAACGATTAAATGGTATAATATTCATTCAACTTAATATATGCTCTTAAATTTTATTTACATATTTATTTTCACACACACATATCTATTTACATTTAATTGTTCGTAAATCGTCGAGAATGGTCAAAGATCAAATACATTTGTGAAAAAAAATAATTCAAACCTTTAGGAACTCGGTTTAATAGACGTTGTTTATCGTATCGAAATCATATCAAGATTAAGTTTAAATTTGGTCGGAAATTCCCGGGTCGTCACATTGTTCAACATACTTTACCACATCACGTTTCATGCCGGCCACCAATACTCTTTCTTCAAATCAAGATACATCTTCGTCACGCCCGGATGAATGGAATACTTTGACTTATGCGCTTCATCAAGTAGCACATGTCGGAAATCCCTCATTCTAGGCACCCACACTCGTCCTTGGAAGGACAACAAACCATGCGGGCCTAAGGTAATAGACTCCGTTTACCCCACGATTCGTTCTTCATGCTTGTTGTTAACAAAAGCTTCAATTTGAGTCTCACCAAGCTTTACAAGAAAATGGTTAGTAATAATTATGCGTAACGATCCTACTCGTATTGTCGGATGTTGACTCTTACGACTCAATGCATCCGCGACCACATTCGCCTTACCCGGATGATAAAGTATTTCACAATCATAATCCTTTACCACATCCATCCATCTACGTTGACGATAATTCAAATCTCGTTGATTAAAAAGATGTTTCAAACTCTTATGATCCGAATAAATCGTACACTTGACACCATACAAGTAATGGTGAAATGTCCCGTTCATATTGATTATAAACGTTCCATATTAATTGATTTCGTTGCGAGGTTTTGACCTCTATATGAGACATTTTTCAAAGACTGCATTCATTTTTAAAACAACCATAACCTTTATTTTATCAATAAAGGTTTTAAAAGCATTACGTAGATTATCAAATAATGATAATCTAAAATATACTGTTTACACATGACTATTACATAAGGGTTTACAATAGAAATATATTACATCGACATATGTTTCTTGAATGCAGTTTTTACACAATATCATACAAACATGGACTCCAAATCTTGTCCTTATTTTAGTATGCAACAGCGGAAGCTCTTAGTATTCACCTGAGAATAAACATGCTTTAAACGTCAACAAAAATGTTGGTGAGTTATAGGTTTAACCTATATATATCAAATCGTAACAATAGACCACAAGATTTTATATTTCAATACACATCCCATACATAGAGATAAAAATCATTCATATGGTGAACACCTGGTAACCGACATTAACAAGATGCATATATAAGAATATCCCCATCATTCCGGGACACCCTTCAGATATGATATAAATTTCGAAGTACTAAAGCATCCGGTACTTTGGATGGGGTTTGTTAGGCCCAATAGATCTATCTTTAGGATTCGCGTCAATTAGGGTGTATGTTCCCTAATTCTTAGATTACCAGACTTAATAAAAAGGGGCATATTCGATTTCGATAATTCAACCATAGAATGTAGTTTCACGTACTTGTGTCTATGTTGTAAATCATTTATAAAACCTGAATGTATTCTCATCCCAAAAATATTAGATTTTAAAAGTGGGACTATAAATCACTTTCACAGATATTTCCTTCCTCTAAAATAAGACTTGGCCACGGATCGATTCACGAACCTATACAAATATGTACATATATATCAAAGTATGATCAAAATATAATTACAACCATTTTTTATTATGTTTTAAAGATTTGAGTGTATCAAGTCAGCTGTCCTCGTTAGTAACCTACAACTAGTACAGAAATAAATCGATATATATTATCTTGAATCAATCCACGACCCAGTGTATACACGTATCAGGCTAGATCACAACTCAAAGTATATATATTTTTGGAATCAACCTCAACCCTGTATAGCTAACTCTAACATTACTGCATATAGAGTGTCTATGGTTGTTCCAAATAATATATATACATGGGTCGATATGTGATGTGTGAAATCTAGTATATAAATTATCTCTGGAAATATGCCTGGTTAAAGATTACTACACACTTACGGGCAGTGTACCCGATCGTGTAATAGTATAAAAATGGTAATTCCAAGTATTGTTCCAAGGACAGTATTAACGTGAGAATTAAGTTTGAAACTAATAAAAGTAAACTAAGTTAAACTATGAAAATTGAAATTACGAGATAGTTTGTTTTGCGGCTATTTAACGATTAGCCAAATCAAGATAGCTTTAAAAGTAAAAGACAATATTTTTGGATTTTTAAGTTTAGATAAAAGAAATACAGACTCAACGGGAAAATAAAGATATTGGAATTCAATGGATAGAAGAATGTTCGCCTAGATATCCTATTCGCAGTGTTGGATGATTTGTTATTAAGCACTAGTTCTATTAATCAATGCACGCAATTACAGAGTCGGTTTACCCAGAGTTCTCTTTTAGCAAACACGTCAAACTAGGATTAATTGGCTTAGGGTTCCCTTTCACCAAATACCATCTTTCGTTTGTGACTTAGTAACTAGCTAATTATAAGATTAAGATGCAATTGGTTACGCGTTCGCTCCACACAATTCACCCCTATTTTGTTCAATTACGTTACCCGATTTACCCCCTTGGTCCAGTAAGCACCCAATCGGTTAAGACAAATCAATTGGGAATTAGATCACTAAATTGAAACAGGGTTCCCTTTGTTCAAACAAGATTCACTAATCAACCTAGTAACAATAATCAACACCCACAAGAATGGTTCTTAATCAAAACTCATAATTATTATGCATCAATTAATAAAACATCAAAGTAACATCCAAACACTTGCAAATATTCAATCTAGACAAACATTAAGAGTTTAGCCTACAATCATGGCTAAAACCAAAATAACAATCAAAGAAATAGAGAAATTCATTGTTGATAACAAAGAGATAAAACTAATCAAAGATTGAATCCTGAAAGATAAACGAATCGAGACTTGTTCCCGGAATGATTGGTACCTTAGAATGACCTTGAAGATCCCCAAAAATCACCTAAGTTCGTCAAAAAGTGGCTGGAATTCGTCAAGATACGATAATGAAACATTAGGGTATTTTTTGGGCTTTTATAAGTGGAAAAATCTGAACCCGGGCTGAAGGTCGCGCGGCGTGCCAATACCCCCGCGAGGCGCGCCGAATGACTGGGATCTGATCCTTGAACTTCTGAAATGCTCGACCTTTATTTCCTGTTGATTTGCGCGGCGCGCCATGTTTTGGAGCGGCGCTCCATGCTGAAAATGCTGAAACTAGCTGAAAAACTCAATATTAACACCAAAACTCGAATCGAATCAAACCTTTTCACTCGTTAACATCGAAAAACATCCAAAACCATCAAATAACCTCAAATTTAACCTCCTTGGTCTTGGAACTCAAACTTCCACAACTTTAACCGAAATAACTCCAAATCGTATCCAAAAGGACCAAAATGTACCCGATATCGCTAAGGAAAACGCATATGAAATACGCGATATCAAACAACCCCACACTAGAGTTTTGCTTGTCCTCAAGCAATGAAACTTGATAATAATCTTCTACAATAAAATAATGTCTTCAAACATGAATGTAGAACCAATGAACAAGAAACCAAACAAGCAACTAGCGTGGGCACGATTTGGAGTAAATAACAACCATGGTTCCCACTTGCATTCCCCCTTGAAACTTCCCAAACCGCAAACAATATGTAACGGATAAAGAAACCAAAAATAATCTCGATAACGTACCATAATGATGAAGTAGAGAATCTCGAGTCATAACATAAATCTTCAAAAGAACCGGGAATCAAGTGAGAACCGAGCACCAAAGAATAAGCAATCGAACACATGTGCCAAGAGAACGCACGGGCTACCCCGCAATTGGTCAAGCCAAACCTCCCACAGTACCTAACATCGCGAGATGTTGGTAGAAAATAATGTGCTTAGGAGGATACACATTACGTCCGGATATCATCGATGGTTATGAGGTAACCGCCTAATCCGTTATGTCAATCATAAAGATTGAAGTTCATCAGGCTTAAAAGCTGATATCTCACCTTTCCGGAGGTTATCCACTGGGAATCTGATCAATCACTGACATTTTGTGTATCATGGTGCGCTTCCCATTTGGCTAGCAAATCTCCCTCATTGAGATAAGCTTTGACTACCAGTTTCCCTGTTTGATGTTGAGGCCTGGTAGATTTCCAGTCGATTTTAGCAATGACTTTTCAAGATTTTTCGTCACCCTACAACTGGTCTGGACTACAACTTCTGAAATAAATCAGCAAGTGTGTCGTTCGGGAGACTTGACTCCCTTTAGGATGGAATGGATACATCCTGTATGGTCATAAAAGGTGGTCGAGCGCATACATTGTCCTTGTTAGGAGAAACAATGAAGACCGCCCTGTTGAGTTTTTGATCTAGCGTATGGCCCGGCTTTGACCACACGATCCAATCACCGTTCATACGGTTGACACCCATTTTTGTACAAGTGACCTACGTATGAACTGAATGTTCATGTAGGATTTCACATTCAAAATAATGAACGTGTTTTTGAAAGTTCAAGACTTTCTCCTCTAACAGTACCTCATCGTGAAATGATGGGTAATGAAATGGCACGCTTAAGAGGTATACGTACCAAGTAGGACGGTCGGAAGACTTTACTTCTTTAATTGAGTGGATCTGAGTCACTCGGAAGTGTCAATCTGTTTCACTTGACACCGGTTTTGAAAAATCCCGAAAACCTTCGGGTTCCATAGCTTTTGGCTATGGGTTGTGTTGTCTAAGCAAACACAAGCACGTAGCTATTGCTCCTAAAAAGGACAGCACTGGTGAAGCTCAAGGCTCCTCTTCCCACAGTATCACACCATTAGATGATGTAATAATAAAATGATATAGTTTCGGAAGTCTGCTATACCAAGTAACCAAAAGTTTTTGATCTGGCACGTGATTCGGTCACAATCACGCTATGCAATCACCGCTCTCTCACAGTTTACACCCGTTTTGGTACAGGTGACCTACTATTGAGTTCCCCGAACTCGTAGGATTTCATGTTCAATGGTAATGAACATGTGGAACAACCTTGGCTTCTTTAAACATCATGAAATATAAATACCAAGCCATACTTAAACAAGGGTTTTGGTCGAATTTTTAAATATATTTTTTTTTTTTTACGACCAAAACCCCGTGAAACGTCAAGTCTTTTAGATATCAAAACCAAAATAATGATGATTCTATTAATAACCAACCCGAGAGATTTTACATCCCCCACCCCACACTTGAGATCAAGTAATGTCCCCATTACTTGAGATCAAAAATGGATTAAAATCAAAAGGGTAAGAAAAATAAAAACTTATCGAGCTTAACCACAAATCGTGGAATGACAGTGACAGATGGCGCTGAACTGACTGCCAGCATAAGAACATCGTCCATTCCTGATTCTCACACCAATATCATCACTCAAGTAGTTTTGCTGAACTTAATGCCAGACTTGAAAAACCATTTCTCCAACACACCTAAGAAAAAGCAAAACACACCAAATACATAAATGGGAACAAGGTGGTACCACCCGGTACCGAAACGCCTTGCCCCTAATAAGGTCTCAAGTACATCATACGAAAAATAAAAATATCAAGTACAACCAAATCGAAACGGAAATAGTTTAAACAAATACAACAATAATACGTGCAACACATCAATTGCTTCCCGGCCAAAAATCTCTCAACGGGTCCCAAGTCACGCCATAAGTATCTTGGCACGCTTGATACGGGTCATAAGATGGATCCGGTCTCGGAGGCGTCACGGCGGTGTAGTCCGGAATGGTGGTTTGGGTAGGAATGTACGCATCCGGCACACGACGCATTTGCCGTTGGAGCTGCCTCTGATGAATTTCCCACTGATTGTGGGCCCGAATCCCTTGAACATCATACTCTATCCTGCTAACACGTTCACCCAAATTACCAACCTCTGTCCGAACCTGACCCAAACTCGTGTTAAGCGACCCATAGTTACCCTGGTGCCACGTCATCAACTCCTGATTATGACGGCGCTGCTCGTCATACATACGCTGATTATGCTCAACCTGAGCATTATAAAATGAAAGACTATCTTGGAACTCAAGATGCAACCCATCAACACTATTCACCAACCCATTAAAAGTTTCCTCATCGGGAGTCCATACTCCCCGAACATTACCACTAGAACTCCCTGCTTCATACGTGGACCCAGTACCACGTCCTCTACCTTGACCTTGACCTTGACCTTGCTGACCTTGACCCTGTTGTTGTTCTTGACCCTGTTGTTGTTCTTCCTCACCTACCAAAACCCAACCGTTCGGACCTCGCCTAATAAAATCGGCTTTAGCGAAAAACAAAATATTCGATACCATTGCTTCGGCCCCCGAAACAGTACACCTATCAGTTGGCACCGAAAATGCCTCAGCCAAACGTGTCACTAAATGCCCCCCTAACAACGGGCGCTCGGGACGATTATCCTCACCAATTTCCTGAAACCAGGCCTCCAACATACAAGGGACATATATCGCCTCTCTAGCCTTAATCTGCTGAAGGATCCAAAGATCCTTTCGTTTAATTTTGTTTGCATTTCTCCGGGCCATGAACATAGTAGCAATCATTTTAAAAAGAATCCGGTCCTCCGGACGTCGAAGATTTGACTGAATGCTCCTACTAGAGCTAAAAGCTCTAACCCCCGGATTAATAACCGTTGGCCAATACTCACTTTCACTAAAAGCACCTTCACCAAAAACCCGGCATCCCAACAAATGGTACTGTAAATCGATATCATCATTTAACTCGGGGTATAAACCCAATGCCCGAGCCAACTCAACCTTACTCATTCGACGGTCCGCCCCGCCAAGCCTGAATGTCAAAAAGTCCGAATCACGAGGAGCAACTCGGGGGCGACAACTTACGGTCGAAAAGAACTCAACAGTCAACTGCTCATAAACGTCTTCGTTAATCTCAAACAATCGCTCATACGGTCTCAACTCATTACCACTATAAGTAACCCATAAGTAACCACGCAATTGTCGATAAGCATGAATATTCTCATTTCGAAGATGCGACCAATCCAAGTAGTAAGTTTGCTCAATTGGACGAGCAAGATTTATGGTAAACCTTTGTTCTAGATCCTCCATATTAGCAACTTGAGTCAACCACAATTCCGGATTGTTCGGTGGTTGCTGTGGTTGGTTACCTCTTGTTCTCTACATTCATGAAACAAGTAAGAAAACAAACACAAAACTCAAAAGTTAGTGTTAGTCATCATATTAAGCACCAAACACCTTTACAATCAATCCTTGCTTCATGTTAATTCACTTTCAAAAACAACCACCAATGAAACAAATAACTCTTGTGAAAACTTTTCAAAAACTACACTCTCACCCAAATCACATTGTCCATTAAACCAAATAACTCATAACCTTATTCATCAATCAACATAACCAAAACATAACATGATTACTTATCACTCTTTTAAATTCCAAAAATCCAATAAACTTCATCATGTTAGCAACTTTTATCAATTTCAACAACCATTAACAAAAAGCTTCATCACAATTAAAAATCATATGTTTAATCATCACTAGAATGGCATAATCATAATTGGAACAATTTAGCACAAGTCAATCAAAACAATTTGACCCGCCCATATGGACACTACCCCACACTAGCTCAAAAACACATGAACAATTCAAAAACCACCACACTTTCAAGCAAATATCCCCTTTTCACTTACAAAATTCGAACTTTAAACCCTAGGTTCATGTTAAACTTCCAAAAACACAAAATTTATCTTGAAATCAAAGCATATAAACATTATCTAACAAAACCCATAACTAATTGAATCACATAACCCAAATTAAAGCAACCCCACACTAATTCATCATGATAATTAAGAATTAAACAAGCAATTTACATATAATAAGATGAAATTAGTAAGGAAGGAAACAAATTCGGACCTTTTTGGGTGCCATTCTTGAAAGATTGAGGTTAATTGAAACAATAGATCAAAATTTTAAGATTTAGGGTTTTGAAGATCAAAGGATTTGTAAGAGTAAAAGATGTAGATGAAAGAAAATAATTGAAGTAAAAAGGCATAAAAGACAGCTGGTACCCGATTTTAAGTTATGTGGTTGTGAAAATTCGGGTCGACTTTAATTAAAAGCAAAAATAGCTGGCCGACACACATTGGAGCGGCGCTCCAGTATATCGCGCGGCGCGCAGGTTTATCGCGCGGTGCGCCAATAGCATGCGCGGCGCTCCGAATAACTACAAAACAATGTCGAGCCTTTTTCAGTTGCTGGCACATCAGGTGTTTCAATGTGGCGCGGCGCGCCCTGAAATGGGGCGACGCTCCATATACTGTAACATCAAAATTTCGCTTTTTTTAGCCTTAAAAACCAACTTTATCCCCATAAGACTACCAAACAAATCCCGATAAACATCCAAGCATGATCATATTGCACATATTATCAAACAAACACAAAAATAAACAAACTCTACAACAATGTGAACCTTATTTAACGAGTCGTTCACGCAACTCGTCCCCAACTTCAAGTGACGTTGGGATCGGGTTCAACGTGAACCTCATCATTAATCTCTAACGGACCATCAAAATACTTCTTCATACGATGTCCGTTAACCTTAAAGGTAATACCATTCGCATTTTTCAACTCGATTGTACCGTATGGGTACACCTTAACAACCTCAAATGGTCCCGTCCACCGGGACTTAAGTTTTCCCAGTAAAAGCTTTAATCTAGAGTTAAACAAAAGCACTCGGTCGCCTTCGTTAAACTCCTTTGGACCCTTTAACTTCCTATCATGCCATTGCTTGGTCTTTTCTTTATAAATCAATGAATTCTCGTACGCATCAAGGCGTAATTCACCAAGCTCATTCAATTGCCCCGCCCTTAGGCATCCGGCTTCCTTCAAATCTAAATTACACTTTTTAAGTGCCCACATAGCCTTATGCTCAATCTCCAATGGGAGATGGCACGCTTTCCCATAAACCAACCGATAAGGAGTGGTACCAATTGGCGTTTTGAAGGCGGTTCTAAACGCCTACAAAGCTTCATCGAGCTTATTTGCCCACTCCTTCGGATTCGAACCCACAGTTTTCTCAAGAATACTTTTAAGAGCTCGATTGGTATTCTCAACTTGTCCGCTCGTTTGGGGATGGTATGAAGTAGAAACTTTATGGAGAACTCCATAACGCTTCAATACCTTCTCCATTTGAGCGTTACAAAAATGAGTACCCCTATCACTAATTAAAGCTTTAGGAGTTCCAAATCGAGAGATTAAATGCTTAAGGAACGAAATCACAACTCGTGCATCATTTGTGGGTAAAGCTTGCGCTTCAGCCCATTTAGACACGTAGTCGATGGCAACGAGTATGTAACTATAATTCTGAGATTTCGGAAATGGCACCATAAAGTCAATTCCCCAAACGTCAAATACTTCGCAAACTTGGATGCTTTGTTGAGGCATCTCATCCCGTTTGGTGACTTTACCGGCCCTTTGGCAAGAATCACAAGACTTACAAACCAGGTGGGCATCTTTAAAGATTGTCGGCCAATAAAAGCCGGCATCATAGACTTTACGCCCCGTAATTTGGGGTCCAAAATGCCCACCGGTAGGCCCACTATGGCACTCGGTCAAAATACGCATACACTCATCACCGAAAATACACCGGCGGATAACCCCATCGGGACAACAACGAAAAAGATAGGGATCCTCCCAGAAATAGTACTTAAGGTCACTGAAGAACTTCTTCCTCTTTTGATGTGACCACCCTTTCTCCAAGAATCTCCCAACGAGATAATTAGCAATGTCCACGTACCACGGCTCATCAACCTTATCCACCTTCATGAGATATTCGCCGGGAAAATCATCATGAATGGTCGTCTCATCGAGAACCTCACGGGGGGGTTCTCAAGACGTGAAAGGTGATCGGCCGCCAAGTTTTCAGCACCCTTTTTATCCCGGATCTCCACATCAAATTCTTGCAAAAGCAAGATCCATCTAAGAAGTCGTGGTTTTGCAGCCGGTTTAGCAAAAAGGTACTTTAGAGCAGAATGGTCAGTAAAGACAATAGTCTTAGATAAGACTAAGTAGGACCGGAACTTATCAAACGAAAAGACCACCGCAAGGAGCTCTTTTTCAGTGGTAGTATAATTTAATTGCGCTCCTTGCAAGGTATTGCTTTCATAGTAGATGGGTCGGAAATGTTTCTCGACCCTTTGACCCAAAACTGAGCCAACAGCGAAATCAGATGCATCACACATAAGCTCGAACGGAAGGGACCAATTCGGAGCAATTATGATTGGCGCATTGATGAGTTTCTCCTTCAAAAGCTCGAATGCCTTTTGGCACTCGTCGGAGAAGTTCCACGGGGTGTCCTTTTCAAGGAGTTTATTCATCGGGTTGGCAATCTTAGAAAAATCTTTAATGAATCGCTGGTAAAAACCGGCGTGCCCGAGAAAACTCCTAACACCCTTAACATCGGTAGGGGGTGGAAGGTTCTTAATAGCGGTAACCTTTGCGGGATCCACCTCTATACCGTTTTTAGAAATCTTGTGCCCGAGAATGATGCCCCCTTGAACCATGAAATGGCACTTCTCCCAGTTGAGCACAAGATTAGATTTTTCGCACCTGACCAACATCCGTTCTAAATTAAGAAGGCATGAATCGAAAGTGTCACCGAAGACCGAGAAGTCATCCATGAACACCTCCATGCAATCTTCTATCATGTCATGGAATATGGCCATCATGCACCTTTGAAAAGTGGCCGGAGCATTGCAAAGGCCAAAGGGCATGCGTCGATAAGAGAACGTGCCATACGGGCACGTGAAAGTAGTCTTCTCTTGGTCCTCGGGCGAGATAGGAATTTGAAAATAGCCCAAGAAACCATCGAGAAAGCAATAGAAGCTATTTCCCGCCAACCTCTCTAGCATTTGATCCATGAAAGGTAGCGGGAAGTGGTCTTTGCGTGTGGCATCGTTCAACTTACGGTAGTCGATACAAACACGCCACCCCGTGACAGTCCGGGTGGAAATTAACTCATTTTTATCATTGGTGGTAACAGTCATACCACCTTTCTTAGGTACACAGTGTACCGGGCTAATCCACGGACTATCAGAAATCGGGTAAATCAGACCTGCATCAAGGAGCTTTATGATCTCTTTCTTCACGACATCTTGCATATGCGGGTTCAACCTCCTTTGACGTTGCACTACAGGTTTGGAGTTATCCTCCATTAGGATTTTGTGGGTGCAATAGGAGGGACTAATACCCTTAATGTCGTGAATCTTCCATGCAATGGCCGGTTTATGGGCCTTTAGCATGGTTACAAGCTCAGTTTTCTGACCCGCTGAAAGAGAAGAAGAAATAATTACCGGAAGCTTAGATTCCTCATGCAAGTAAGCATATTCCAAATGATCTGGAAGTGGCTTCAATTCAAGCTCGGGAGGTTCTTCAATTGAAGACTTGCTCCGGTAATCTGAATCACGTTCGAGTTCTTTGAACTCCTCTTCAGTCGGCTCATAGCCGTTTTCCATCAAGGTGGTTAAAATATCCACCTCCTCAACCTGCACATCCTCATTAATCTCAACCAATGAGCATTCTCCTGAACCCTGTAACTCTGGGAATTCCTGCAAAAACTCAGACTGGACATTCACAGTGTTAAGAAAATAACATGTATCATCAGTGTAGCCAGGGTATTTTAAAGCATGGTCGATTGAGAATGTTGCACTCAAATCATCTATCCTAAGGGTCAACTTTTGGCCATACACATCAATCATACACCTAGCAGTATTTAAGAATGGCCAACCCAAAATAAGTGGAATCCTTTCATCCACTTCCATATCCAAAACCACAAAATCCGCCGGAAAAACTAACGACCCGGTCTTCACTAGCATATTCTCTATGATTCCACGAGGGAATTTAATAGAGCGGTCAGCTAGCTGCACAGCCATACGCGTGGGTTTTAACTCCCCGGGGTCTAGCTTTAAGTAAATAGAATAAGGCATTAAATTAATGCTAGCCCCCAAATCCGCCAAAGCCCTCATACAGTCCATATTACCAAGTAAACAAGGAATGGTAAAACTTCCAGGATCTTCAAGCTTCTCGGGAAGCTTGTTTGCAACAACCGCTGAGCATGCGGCATTCAACCTGACTGAAGACACGTTCTTCAGCTTCTGCCTGTTAGTCACCAAATCTTTGAGAAACCTCGCATACTTAGGCATACCTGCAATAACATCAATAAAAGGCATATTTATGTTAACTTTTTTAATCAAGTCCATGAACTTGGACTTTTCGGCCTCTAGCTTCTCCAAACACTGTTTCCTCGGGAATGGGAGCGGTGGTTGATACTATCTCACTACCGGTTTAGCAGCAACAGTAACCGGTTCCTTAACAACTTTTTCAGCCACCTGTTCCTGCTCCTTTTCCCTTTCCGATTCACTTTCAACAACCGGCTCACTATCATTAACTAACGGGACCCTCAAATCATACTCGTCGGGCTTCCTCGGTGGATCATATGCTAAACCACTTCGGGTGGTGATAGCATTAACATGCCCGTTTTTCGGGTTAGTATCCGTCTTGCTCGGTAACTCCCCCGGTTTTCTCTCACTATTCTTATTAGCAAGTTGACCAATCTGTTGTTCTAGATTATGAATAGCTGCTTGTTGATTCCGAAACATTTGGTCATTCTTTTCATTGTTCTGAGTAACGGTAGTAACAAGTTGAGTCTGAGAAATCACTAACTTCTCGATCATAGCCTCAAGGTTGGACTTTTTCTCTTCGGCCTGTGGTTTCTGAAAATAACCGGGAGCTTGCTGCTGAAAACCTCCACTAGAACCCGGTTGGAACCTCGAACCCTGATTACCTTGCGGATTATAAGGATTATTGAAATTCCTATTAAACTGAGCACGTCCCTGAAACTGATTGTTATTCTGCTGACTAATATAGTTGATCTCTTCTTTCTGATTCATAGTCAAACCCACATCACAATCTTTGCCCAGATGCAAACCTCCACAGTATTCACAACCAACCTTCATACCATGAATATCCTTGTTCATCTTCTCCAAATTCCTACCAAACGAATCCAACTTAGCACTGAAAGACCCAAAATCATCATAAGCACCTGTACCTGTAGTCTCTGTTCTCTTAACTGAAGCTGAAGGGTAAGATTCATGATCCTGATGCCACTCATGAGAATAAGCAGCTTGCTTTTCAATGATCGCTAACGCCTCTTCTTCAGTCTTATCCATTAACGTACCACCTGCAGCTTGATCAATACTCTGACGCGTAGGAATATCACAACCTTTGTAGAAAATCTGAACCTTCTGTAAATCATTCAACCCTTGTTGCGAACATGAGCGTAACAAAGTAGCAAAACGGTCCCAAGCATCAAACAATGTCTCACTGCTCTTTTGTCTAAATTGAGAAATATCTGCTTGAAGTCGAGCAGCTCGAGATGCAGGGAAAAACTTTGACAAAAACTTATCTTCCAAAGTCTCCCAAGATGTAATAGTACCCTCTGGTTGCTTATCTAACCATCTCTTAGCTTCTCCCTTAAGAGTCCAAGGGAAAAGTCTTGTCTTAATTGAAGTGTCGGCAACCTCATGTAGCTTAAACAAGTTACAAACATCATTAAAATTACGAAGATGCTCGTTAGCATCCTCGGTATCTTTGCCATAGAATCGGCAATCAGAAGAAATCAAATTCAGGATCGGCCCTGTAATTTGAAAAGGCTGAGTAATATTCGGCTGAGTAATCGAATTGCCTTGGCCTCCTCGGGTGGCCTTCAACTTTTCTGCCATAGTCTGAGGACGAGGTGGTTCTTCGGCCATTTCTTCAGTATCTGAAGTGTCAGACGAAACGTAAGAATCTTCTTCTGAGTTAACTTCTGGTGGTGTCTCGGGCACCACAATATCGTTGTTACTGAACAAATTGACTACAACTTCACTCGAAGACGGTGAAGAATCCACTTTAGACTTTTGCTCTTGACTTAAGGCTTTGAACAACTCTCTTTCAGGCTCGTCAAATGGTGTTAAAATCGGAGAACTTGAAGAACGCGTGTGTGGCATGCACTACCTGTAACTGCAAGAACACAGCTAACAAACCGATTAAACGCACCGACTCAATTAGAATTAAACTAAAATAAACAGTTAAAATTAACTAAAAACAAACTTAATTTTCAAACTTAATTTTCAACACAACTGTCCCCGGCAGCGGCGCCAAAAACTTGATGTGTGAAATCTAGTATATAAATTATCTCTGGAAATATGCCTGGTTAAAGATTACTACACACTTACGGGCAGTGTACCCGATCGTGTAATAGTATAAAAATGGTAATTCCAAGTATCGTTCCAAGGACAGTATTAACGTGAGAATTAAGTTTGAAACTAATAAAAGTAAACTAAGTTAAACTATGAAAATTGAAATTACGAGATAGTTTGTTTTGCGGCTATTTAACGATTAGCCAAATCAAGATAGCTTTAAAAGTAAAAGACAATATTTTTGGATTTTTAAGTTTAGATAAAAGAAATACAGACTCAACGGGAAAATAAAGATATTGGAATTCAATGGATAGAAGAATGTTCGCCTAGATATCCTATTCGCAGTGTTGGATGATTTGTTATTAAGCACTAGTTCTATTAATCAATGCACGCAATTACAGAGTCGGTTTACCCAGAGTTCTCTTTTAGCAAACACGTCAAACTAGGATTAATTGGCTTAGGGTTCCCTTTCACCAAATACCATCTTTCGTTTGTGACTTAGTAACTAGCTAATTATAAGATTAAGATGCAATTGGTTACGCGTTCGCTCCACACAATTCACCCCTATTTTGTTCAATTACGTTACCCGGTTTACCCCCTTGGTCCAGTAAGCACCCAATCGGTTAAGACAAATCAATTGGGAATTAGATCACTAAATTGAAACAGGGTTCCCTTTGTTCAAACAAGATTCACTAATCAACCTAGTAACAATAATCAACACCCACAAGAATGGTTCTTAATCAAAACTCATAATTATTATGCATCAATTAATAAAACATCAAAGTAACATCCAAACACTTGCAAATATTCAATGTAGACAAACATTAAGAGTTTAGCCTACAATCGTGGCTAAAACCAAAATAACAATCAAAGAAATAGAGAAATTCATTGTTGATAACAAAGAGATAAAACTAATCAAAGATTGAATCCTGAAAGATAAACGAATCGAGACTTGTTCCCGGAATGATTGGTACCTTAGAATGACCTTGAAGATCCCCAAAAATCACCTAAGTTCGTCAAAAAGTGGCTGGAATTCGTCAAGATACGATAATGAAACATTAGGGTATTTTTCGGGCTTTTATAAGTGGAAAAATCTGAACCCGGGCTGAAGGTCGCGCGGCGCGCCAATACCCCCGCGTGGCGCGCCGAATGACTGGGATCTGATCCTTGAACTTCTGAAATGCTCGACCTTTATTTCCTGTTGATTTGCGCGGCGCGCCATGTTTTGGAGCGGCGCTCCATGCTGAAAATGCTGAAACTAGCTGAAAAACTCAATATTAACACCAAAACTCGAATCGAATCAAACCTTTTCACTCGTTAACATCGAAAAACATCCAAAACCATCAAATAACCTCAAATTTAACCTCCTTGGTCTTGGAACTCAAACTTCCACAACTTTAACCGAAATAACTCCAAATCGTATCCAAAAGGACCAAAATGTACCCGATATCGCTAAGGAAAACGCATATGAAATACGCGATATCAATATGATTTGTCAAAACATTTGCATACGTGTTTATGGTATCCCAAGATTACATAATATATTAGAATACATGTATAATACAATATAAGTTAGCTAGGATATGATTTGTGTAGATTTGTTAAACATTTCCCGTCGCTAAAAAGATCAAAAATATCCAATCTTTTTTTACCCATAACTTCTTCATTTTAAATCCGTTTTGAGTGAATCAAATTGCTATGGTTTCATATTGAACTCTAATTTAAGAATCCAAACAGAAAAAGTATAGGTTTATAGTAAGAAATTTAAGTTACATGTCAATTACTAAAGAGGTAGTCATTTCTGTCGAAAGAACGACATCTTGATGACCATTTTGAAAAACATACTTTCACTTTGAGTTTAACCAAGATTTTTGGATATAGTTTCATGTTCATATGAAAAATCATTTTCCCAGAAGAACAACTTTTAAATCAAAGTTTATCATAGTTTTTAATTATCCAAACCAAAACAGCCCCCGGTTTCACTACGACTGCGTATATCCGATTTTATGGTGTTCATCGTGTTTCCAGGTTTTAAATCATTAAGTTAGCATATCATATACATATAGAATATGTATTTAGTTGATTTTAAAAGTCAAGTTAGAATTATTAACTTTTGTTTGCGAACAAGTTTAGAATTAACTAAACTATGTTCTAGTGATTACAAGTTTAAACCTTCGAATAAGATAGCTTTATATGTATGAATCGAATGATGTTATGAACATCATTACTACCTAAAGTTTTCTAGATAAAACTACTGGAAATGAGAAAAATGGATCTAGCTTCAAAGGATCCTTGGATGGCTTGAAAGTTCTTGAAGCAGAATCATGACACGAAAATAGTTCAAGTAAGATTTACACTCGAAATAAGATTATTATAGTTGTAGAAATTGAATCAAAGTTTGAATATGAATATTACCTTGAATTAGAAAGATAACCTACTGTAAATAACAAAGGTTCCTTGATCTTAGATGATTACTTGGAATGGATTAGAAAGCTTGGAAGTAAACTTGTAAACTTGGTAGTATTCTTGATTTTTATGAAACTATACTTATAGAATTTATGAAGAACACTTAGAACTTGAAGATGGAACTTGAAAGAAATCAATTAGATGAAGAAAATTGAAGAATGAAAGTGTTTGTAGGTGTTTTTGGTCGTTGGTATAAGGATTAGATATAAAGAATATGTAATTTTATTTTTATGTAAATAAGTCATGAATGATTACTAATATTTTTTATAATTTTATGAGATATTTCATGCTAGTTGCCAAATGATGGTTCCCACATGTGTTAGGTGACTCACATGGGCTTCTAAGAGCTGATCATTGGAGTGTATATATCAATAGTACATACATCTAAAAGCTGTGTATTGTACGAGTACGAATACGGGTGCATACGAGTAGAATTGTTGATGAAACTGAACGAGGATGTAATTGTAAGAATTTTTGTTAAGTAGAAGTACTTTGATATGTTTCTTGAAGTCTTTCAAAAGTGTAAGAATACATATCAAAACACAACATGTATATACATTCTAATGAAGTCGTTAAGTCTTCGTTAGTCGTTACATGTAAGTGTTGTTTTGAAACCTTTAAGTTAACGATCTCAATTAATGTTGTTAAACCAATGTTTATTATATCAAATGAGATGTTAAATTATTATATTATCATGATATTATGATATATGAATATCTCTTAATATGATATATACATTAAAATATCGTTACAACGATAATCGTTACATATAAGTCTCATTTCGTAATTCTTTAGTTTGTAGTCTTGTTTTTACATATGTAGTTCATTGTTAACACACTTAATGATATATTTAAATATCATTTTATCATGTTAAATATAGTGTATCAATATCTTAATATGATACATATGTATTTAGTAGACGTTATCATAGCGATAATCGTTATATATATCATTTCGAGTTTCTTAACTTAGTAATCTCATTTCTTATGTATATCACACATTGTTAATATATTTAGTGAGATACTTACTCATCATAATCTTATGTCAACCATATATATATATATTTCTATATATACCACAACATGTAGTTTTTACAATTTTGTAACGTTCGTGAATCGCCGGTCAACTTGGGTGATCAATTGTCTATATGAAACTTATTTCATTTAATCAAGTCTTAACAATTTTGATTGCTTAACATGTTGGAAACATTTAGTCATGTAAATATCAATCTCAATTAATATATATAAATATGGAAAAGTTCGGGTCACTACAGTACCTACCCGTTAAATAAATTTCGTCCCTAAATTTTAAGCTGTTGAAGGTGTTGACGAATCTTCTGGAAATAGATGCGGGTATTTCTTCTTCATCTGATCTTCACACTCTCAGGTGAACTCGGGTCCTCTACGAGCATTACATCGAACCTTGACAATCGGTATCTTGTTTTGCTTAAGTCTCTTAACCTCGCGATCCATTATTTCGACGGGTTCTTCAATGAATTGAAGTTTTTCATTGATTTGGATTTCGTCCAACGGAATAGTGAGATCTTCTTTAGCAAAACATTTCTTCAAATTCGAGACGTGGAAAGTGTTATGTACAGCCGCGAGTTGTTGAGGTAGCTCCAGTTGGTAAGCTACTGGTCTGACACGATCTATAATCTTGAATGGTCCAATGTACCTTGGATTTAGTTTCCCCTGTTTACCAAATTGAACAACGCCTTTCCAAGGGGAAACCTTAAGCATGACCATTTCTCTAATTTCAAACTCTATATCTTTTCTTTTACTGTCCGCGTAGCTCTTTTGTCGACTCTGGGCGGTTTTCAATCGTTGTTGAATTTGGATGATTTTCTCAGTAGTTTCTTGTATTATCTCCGGACCCGTAATCTGTCTATCCCCCACTTCATTCCAACAAATCGGAGACCTGCACTTTCTACCATAAAGTGCCTCAAACGGCGCCATCTCAATACTAGAATGATAACTGTTGTTGTAGGTGTCGATCCCAACTGTTTCTGAAATCAATAACACATGCTCGTAGCATGTCTTCAAGCGTTTGTATCGTTCTTTTGCTCTGCCCATCAGTTTGTGGATGATAGGCAGTACTCATGTCTAGACGAGTCCCCATGCTTGTTGCAACGTCTGCCAGATCCTTGAAACAAATCTACCATCCCTATCAGAGATAATAGAGACGGGTATTCCATGTCTGGAGACAACCTCCTTCAAATACAATCGCGCCAACTTCTCCATTTTGTCATCTTCTCTCATTGGCAGGAAGTGTGCTGACTTGATGAGACGATTAACTATTACCCAAATAGTATCATAACCACTTGCAGTCCTTGGCAATTTAGTAATGAAATCCATGGTAATGTTTTCCCATTTCCATTCCGGGATTTCAGGTTGTTGTAGTAGACCTGATGGTTTCTGATGTTCAGCTTTGACCTTAGAACACGTCAAACATTCTCCTACATATTTAGCAATATCGGCTTTCATACACGACCACCAAAAGTGTTTCTTGAGATCTTTATACATCTTCCCCGCTCCGGGATGTATTGAATATCTGGTTTTATGTGCTTCTTTAAGTACCATTTCTCTCACATCTCCAAACCTTGGTACCCAAATTCTATCAGCCCTATATCGGGTTCCGTCTTCCCGAATATTAATATGTTTCTCTAATCCTTTGGGTATCTCATTCTTCAACTTTCCTTCTTTTACAACCCCCTATTGCGCCTCCTTTATTTGAGTAGTAAGGTTAGTACGAATAATTATATTCATAGCTTTTACCCGTATAGGTTCTCTGTCCTTTCTACTCAAAGCGTCGGCTACCACATTCGCCTTCCCCTGGTGGTATCGAATCTCAAAATCATAATCATTCAACAGTTCAATCCACCTGCGTTGTCTCATATTCAGTTGCTTCTGATTAAATATATGTTGGAGACTTTTGTGGTCGGTATATATAATACTTTTGACTCCATATAAATAATGCCTCCAAGTCTTTAATGCAAAAATAACAGCACCCAATTCTAAATCGTGAGTTGTATAATTTTGCTCGTGAATCTTCAATTGTCTAGACGCATAAGCAATCACCTTCGTTGGTTGCATTAATACACAACCGAGACCTTGCTTTGATGCGTCACAATAAATTACAAAATCATCATTCCCTTCAGGCAATGACAATATAGGTGCCGTAGTTAGCTTTTTCTTCAATAACTGAAACGCCTTCTCTTGTTCATCCTTCCATTCAAATTTCTTCCCTTTATGCGTTAATGCAGTCAAGGGTTTTGCTAGTTTGGAGAAATCTTGGATGAATCTTCTGTAGTAACTAGCCAATCCTAAAAATTGACGTATATGCTTCGAAGTTTTTGGGGTTTCCCACTTTTTAACGGTTTCGATCTTTGCCGAGTCCACCTGGATACCTGCTTTGTTCACTATGTGACCGAGGAATTGAACTTCTTCCAACCAAAATGCACACTTTGAAAACTTAGCGTACAGTTTTTCTTTTCTCAATACTTCTAGCACTTTTCTCAAATGTTCTTCGTGCTCTTGATCATTCTTTGAGTAAATAAGTATGTCATCGATGAAAACAATGACAAACTTGTCAAGATATAGCCCACACACTTGGTTCATAAGGTCCATGAACACAGCTGGTGCGTTAGTCAATCCAAACGGCATAACCATAAACTCGTAATGACCATAACGCGTCCTAAAAGCAGTTTTTGGAATATCATCCTCCTTTACTCGCATTTGATGATATCCAGAACGTAAATCGATTTTTGAATAAACCGACGAGCCTTGTAGCTGATCAAATAAGTCGTCAATTCTCGGCAGTAGATAACGGTTTTTGATGGTAAGTTTATTCAACTCTCTGTAGTCAATACACAACCTAAATGTACCATCCTTCTTCTTGACAAAAAAAACAGGAGCTCCCCATGGTGATGTGCTTGGTCGAATGAAACCACGTTCTAATAGTTCTTGCAGTTGGCTTTGCAGTTCTTTCATCTCCCTGGGTGCGAGTCTGTAAGGAGAACAAGCTTTTGGTGCAGCTCCTGGTACAAGATCTATTTTAAATTCAACAGATCAATGTGGAGGTAGTCCCGGTAATTCTTTCGGAAATACATCGGGAAATTCTTTTGCGACGGGAACATCATTGATGCTCTTTTCTTCAGTTTGTACTTTCTCGACGTGTGCTAGAACAGCATAGAAAACTTTTCTTATTAGTTTTTGTGCCTTCAAATTACTAATAAGATGTAGCTTCGTGTTGCCCTTTTCTCCGTACACCATTAAGGGTTCTCCTTCTTCTCGTACAATGCGAATTGCATTTTTGTAACATATGATCTCTGCTTTCATCTCCTTCAGCCAGTCCATGCCAACTATTACATCAAAACTCCCTAACTCTACTGGTATCAAATCAATCTTAAATATTTCGCTACCCAGTTTAATTTCTCGATTCCGGCATATATAATCTGCTGAAATTAATTTACCGTTTGCTAATTCGAGTAAAAATTTACTATCCAACGGCATTAATGGACAACTTAAATTAGCACAAAAATATCTACTCATATAGCTTCTATCCGCACCCGAATCAAATAAAATGTAAGCAGATTTATTGTCAATAAGAAACGTACCCGTAATAAGCTCCGGGTCTTCCTGTGCCTCTGCCGCATTAATATTGAAAACTCATCTGTGGCCTTGTCCATTCGTGTTCTCCTGGTTCGGGCAATTTCTAATAATGTGGCCCGGTTTTCCACATTTATAACAAACTGCATTGGCATAACTTGCTCCGTCATTACTCGTTCCGACACCATTTGTTCCTTTCGTTCTGTTAACCCCTGGTCCGTAGACCTCACACTTCTCCGCGCTATGACCATTTCTTTTACACTTGTTGCAAAATTTGGTGCAGAACTCCGAGTGATACTTTTCACACCTTTGGCATAGCTGCTTCTGATTGTTGTTGTTGTTGCGGTTGTTATTGTTGTTGGGATGATTGTTGTAGTTGTTGTGCCATTTGTTGTAGTTCTGATTAATGTTGCGATTGTTGGGATAGTTGTTGTTGTTTTGGTGACTCTTATCACCGTTTTCCTCCCACTTTCTTTTGACTAACTTCACGGTGGCCTCTTCGGCCGCCTGTTCTTTAATTCTTCCCTCAATCTGGTTCACTAGTTTGTGAGCCATTCTACATGCCTTTTGTATGAAGGCAGGCTCGTGTGAACTTATATCTTCTTGGATTCTCTCCGGTAACCCTTTCACAAACGCGTCGATCTTCTCTTCCTCATCTTCGAACGCTCTCGGACACAATAGGCACAATTCTGTGAATTGTCTTTCGTACAAAGTAATATCGAATCCCTGTGTTCGTAACCCTCTAAGTTCTGACTTGAGCTTATTGACCTCGGTTCTGGGACGGTACTTCTCGTTCATCAAGTGCTTGAATGCTGACCACGGTAGCGCGTAAGTAGCATCTTGTCCCACTTGCTCTAGATAGGTATTCCACCATGTTAACGCAATACCTGTGAAGGTATGCGTAGCGTACTTCACTTTGTCTCTTTCAGCACACTTACTTTTGGAAAACACCGATTCAACTTTCTCGGTCCACCGTTTCAATCCAATTGGTCCTTCGGTCCCATCAAATTATGAAGGTTTGCAGGCAGTGAATTCCTTGTAGGAGCATCCTACACGATTTCTTGCGCCGTTAGCTGTATTGCTAGATTCAGAGTTATTGTTGGTATGTAGCGCGGCCTGTACTGCGGCTATGTTTGAAGCAAGAAAGGCACGAAATTCCTCTTCGCTCATATTCAAGGTGTGTCGAGTAGTCGGTGCCATTTCCTTCAAAATAGTCAAATGAAACAATATAATCATACAGAATATTAATAGTAGTCAATAGTATCTCGTAGCATAATATGAACTCATTTATAAAAGCTTTTTCTTCATATTAGCGTTTTATAAGTTTAAATTCGGGTACTACCTACCCGTTAAGTTCATACTTAGTAGCTAATATACAATTCAACTACTACAATTCCATATGAAAAACTGATTATAATAATATATCACATACAAATATTCTTCAAACTTACAACTTCGCTATATTACATATAACATGAAATATAGTACACTATGATACAGGACAGTTTTGAAGATAAATCTAGTTAATACGCAAGTTGTTCAGCAAAGAAAATAAAGACACGTAATTCATAAGTCCATAAACAAGTCATGCATTCTGGTTTTACTAAGACAACTTCCCATCCTTGGTCTTGTGGAAAATAACAGTTATGACCATTAGCTAGGCAGCATGTTGTAATGTCGTCAAAAGGACGAGGGTTTCGTAATGTCCAACAGCCCCGTAATAATCTAAAAACCTTGTTTATCACCCCAACTACTGAATCCGTCACTTGTGGGAAAGTTTTATTTAAAAGCTGCAATCCGATGTTCTTTTTCTCACTTTAGTAAGAAGCGAACATCACTAATCTATAAGCATAACATGCTTCTTTATGTTGCATGTTAGAAGCTCTTTCTAATTCACGAAATCCTATGTTGGGATATGTTGAGTCAAAATAGGTTCTTAACCCGTAGCGTAAAATTGCATTTGGGTTCCCCGCATTTAACGCTTTAAAGAAAACACGGCGTAACTTAAAGTCTCCCCAATGTGATATACCCCACCTATTAAAGGAAAGCCTTTTATAAACTAAGGCATTTCTGGAAAGTCTTTCAAATGTTTGACAAGTTAATTTCACCATAACTAAATGTGCTGAAGAATTCTGACCGACTCTAGACAAGATTTCCTCAATCATATCCTCTGGTAGGTCTTCTAAAATATTCGGTTGTCTACCCTTAACGTCCATTTTGTTTTTATACTGTAAAATAGACAAGGATTAGATTCGTAATAACAAACAATACAAGCAATTTTTACATAGAACATAAAAGTACAAGCACACTACAATACATTTATTACACAACATGCTCACACCCCTTTAATCTGAATCACTGGTTTCTTCTTCTTCGAACTTGGTTCTTTTTCCTAATCTTCTAGGGATATATGATGTTCCTCTAATACGAGTCGTCATTTTCCACATTGGTTTAGAAAAACCTGGTGGTTTAGAGTTTCCCGGGTTATTGTCACGATATTGAAAATACGGGTTTTGATGGTACATATAAAGTTCATCGGGGTCGGAATCAGATTTCTCTATTTTAATGCCTTTTCCCTTATTATTTTCTTTTGCCTCATTAAATTGGGTCGGGGTAATTTCTATAACATCATCGGAATCCTCATCAGGATCCGATTCATCGGAAAATTGGTAATTTTCCCAATATTTTGCTTCCTTAGCGGAAACACCATTGACCATTATTAACTTTGGTCCATTGGTTGAGGATTTTATTTTATTTGACCGGTTTTCTGTGGTTCCTACTATTCCCCCCTCCGGAACCTCTTCTTCTTCCGGTTCCTCTTCTTCTGGTTCCTCTTCTTTCGGTTCTTCGGGAACTTGTGAATCTTGCCAATATATATTCGACTCTTCGTTATTATTCGGTGAGTCAATGGGATTTGTGCTAGATATAGACATCTATCACACAATATCAAACATGTTAAGAGATTAATATATCACATAATATTACATGTTAATAATATATAGTTTCCAACAAAAATGTTAAGCAATCATTTTTAAAGAAAACACGGTCGAAGTCCAGACTCACTAATGCATCCTAACAAACTCGATAAGACATACTAATGCAAATTTTCTGGTTCTCTAGGACCAACGTTCGGATACCAACTGAAATGTCCCGTTCATATTGATATTAACCCGTTGCGATCATCTCCCGTTTCGACTATGCCGATGCAGTGATATTAACCCGCCCCCTATCGCTGCCCGGGAGGAAACCTTGAACCGATCCAAGGGCACGGCCAAGTAAACCCCCCCCCTTACCCACCCCCCCCCCCCCAACTGAAATGTCCCGTTCTTATTGATTAAAAACGTTCCATATTAATTGATTTCGTTGCGAGGTTTTGACCTCTATATGAGACGTTTTTCAAAGACTGCATTCATTTTTAAAACAACCATAATCTTTATTTTATCAATAAAGGTTTTAAAAGCATTACGTAGATTATCAAATAATGATAATCTAAAATATACTGTTTACACATGACCATTACATAATGGTTTACAATAGAAATATATTACATCGACATATGTTTCTTGAATGCAGTTTTTACACAATATCATACAAACATGGACTCCAAATCTTGTCCTTATTTTAGTATGCAACAGCGGAAGCTCTTAGTATTCACCTGAGAATAAACATTCTTTAAATGTCAACAAAAATGTTGGTGAATTATAGGTTTAACCTATATATATCAAATCGTAATAATAGACCACAAGATTTCATATTTCAATACACATCCCATACATAGAGATAAAAATCATTCATATGGTGAACACCTGGTAACCGACATTAACAAGATGCATATATAAGAATATCCCCATCATTCCGGGACACCCTTCGGATATGATATAAATTTCGAAGTACTAAAGCATCCGGTACTTTGGATGGGGTTTGTTAGGCCCAATAGATCTATCTTTAGGATTCGCGTCAATTAGGGTGTCTGTTCCCTAATTCTTAGATTACCAGACTTAATAAAAAGGGGCATATTCGATTTCGATAATTCAACCATAGAATGTAGTTTCACGTACTTGTGTCTATTTTGTAAATCATTTATAAAACCTGCATGTATTCTCATCCCAAAAATATTAGATTTTAAAAGTGGGACTATAACTCACTTTCACAGATATTTCCTTCCTCGGAAATAAGACTTGGCCACGGATCAATTCACGAACCTATAAAAATATGTACATATATATCAAAGTATGATTAAAATATAATTACAACCATTTTTTTATTATGTTTTAAAGATTTGAGTGTATTAAGTCAGCTGTCCTCGTTAGTAACCTACAACTAGTTGTCCACAGTTAGATGTACAGAAATAAATCGATATATATTATCTTGAATCAATCCACGACCCAGTGTATACACATCTCAGGCTAGATCATAACTCAAAGTATATATATTTTTGGAATCAACCTCAACCCTGTATAGCTAACTCTAACATTACTGCATATAGAGTGTCTATGGTTGTTCCAAATAATATATATACATGGGTCGATATGATATGTCAAAACATTTGCAGACGTGTCTATGGTATCCCAAGATTACATAATATATTAGAATACATGTATAATACAATATAAGTTAGCTAGGATATGATTTGTATAGATTTGTTAAACATTTCCCGTAGCTAAAAAGATCAAAAATATCCAATCTTGTTTTACCCATAACTTCTTCATTTTAAATCCCTTTTGAGTGAATCAAATTGCTATGGTTTCATATTGAACTCTAATTTAAGAATCCAAACAGAAAAAGTATAGGTTTATAGTCAGAAATTTAAGTTACATGTCAATTACTAAAGAGGTAGTCATTTCTGTCGAAAGAACGACATCTTGATGACCATTTTGAAAACATACTTTCACTTTGAGTTTAACCAAGATTTTTGGATATAGTTTCATGTTCATATGAAAAATTATTTTCCCAGAAGAACAACTTTTAAATCAAAGTTTATCATAGTTTTTAATTATCCAAACCAAAACAGCCCCCGGTTTCACTACGACGGCGTATATCCGATTTTATGGTGTTCATCGTGTTTCCAGGTTTTAAATCATTAAGTTAGCATATTATATAGATATAGAATATTTGTTTAGTTGATTTTAAAAGTCAAGTTAGAAGGATTAATTTTTGTTTGCGAACAAGTTTAGAATTAACTAAACTATGTTCTAGTGATTACAAGTTTAAACCTTCGAATAAGATAGCTTTATATGTATGAATTGAATGATGTTATGAACATCATTACTACCTCAAGTTTTCTGGATAAAACTACTGGAAATGAGAAAAATGGATCTAGCTTCAAAGGATCCTTGGATGGCTTGAAAGTTCTTGAAGCAGAATCATGACACGAAAACAGTTCAAGTAAGATTTTTACTCGAAATAAGATTATTATAGTTGTAGAAATTGAATCAAAGTTTGAATATGAATATTACCTTGAATTAGAAAGATAACCTACTGTAAATAACAAAGGTTCCTTGATCTTAGATGATTACTTGTAATGGATTAGAAAGCTTGGAAGTAAACTTGTAAACTTGGTAGTATTCTTGATTTTTATGAAACTATACTTATGGAATTTATGAAGAACACTTAGAACTTGAAGATGGAACTTGAGAGAGATCAATTAGATGAAGAAAATTGAAGAATTAAAGTGTTTGTAGGTGTTTTTGGTCGTTGGTATAAGGATTAGATATAAAGGATATGTAATTTTGTTTTCATGTAAATAAGTCATGAATGATTACTAATATTTTTTGTAATTTTATGAGATATTTCATGCTAGTTGCCAAATGATGATTCCCACATGTGTTAGGTGACTCACATGGGCTTCTAAGAGCTGATCATTGGAGTGTATATACCAATAGTACATACATCTAAAAGCCGTGTATTGTACGAGTACGAATACGGGTGTATACGAGTAGAATTGTTGATGAAACTGAACGAGGATGTAATTTTAAGAATTTTTGTTAAGTAGAAGTACTTTGATATGTTCCTCGAAGTCTTTCAAAAGTGTAAGAATACATATCAAAACACAACATGTATATACATTCTAATGAAGTCGTTAAGTCTTCGTTAGTCGTTACATGTAAGTGTTGTTTTGAAACCTTTAAGTTAACGATCTCAATTAATGTTGTTAAACCAATGTTTATTATATCAAATGAGATGTTAAATTATTATATTATCATGATATTATGATATATGAATATCTCTTAATATGATATATACATTAAAATATCGTTACAACGATAATCGTTACATATAAGTCTCATTTCGTAATTCTTTAGTTTGTAGTCTTGTGTTTACATATGTAGTTCATTGTTAACACACTTAATGATATATTTAAATATCATTTTATCATGTTAAATATAGTGTATCAATATCTTAATATGATACATATGTATTTAGTAGACGTTATCAAAACGATAATCGTTATATATATCATTTCGAGTTTCTTAACTTAGTAATCTCATTTCTTATGTATATTACACATTGTTAATATATTTAGTGAGATACTTACTCATCATAATCTTATGTCAACCATATATATATGTCTATATATACCACAACATGTAGTTTTTACAATTTTGTAACGTTCGTGAATCGCCGGTCAACTTGGGTGATCAATTGTCTATATGAAACTTATTTCATTTAATCAAGTCTTAACAAGTTTGATTTCTTAACACGTTGGAAACATTTAGTCATGTAAATATCAATCTTAATTAATATATATAAACATGAAAAAGTTCGGGTCACTACAAATGGCGCCAAATTTTCAACGCATGTACCACCGCCGTCAATTCAAGATCATGAGTCGGGTATCTCTTTTCGTGCTCCTTTAATTGTCGAGAGGCATAAGTGATGACTTTACCTCTTTGCATTAGAACACACCCGATTCCATTTAATGAGGCATCACAATAAACCGTCATATCTTCTACACCTTCCGGTAATACTAACACCGGGGCTTGACACAATTTCTCTTTCAACAATTTGAAAGCGATCTCTTGCTCATTTTCCCATTTAAATCTCGCATTCTTTCTCGTTAACTTCGTCAATGGAGAAGCGATCTTAGAAAAGTCTTGGATAAACTGGCGATAATAACCGGCCAATCCGAGAAAACTTCGGATTTCCGTAGGCGTAGTCGGTTGTTCCCAACTTTTCACCGTCTCTATCTTCCCCGGATCTACTTGAATGCCTTCTTTATTCACAATGTGGCTAAGGAATTGCACTTCCCTTAGCCAAAATTCGTACTTTGAGAATTTAGCATACAACTTCTCCTTTCGCAAAGTCTTCAATACTTCACGCAAATGACGTTCATGTTCCTTCATACTCTTAGAATAAATGAGGATGTCGTCAATGAACACAATTACTGACTTGTTCAACATAGGTTGGCACACTCGGTTCATAAGATCCATGAATGCCACCTATGCATTCGTAAGACCAAAAGGCATAACGACAAATTCAAAATGCCCATAACGCGTTCGAAAGGCCGTTTTCTCAATATCTTCCTCACGGACCCGCATTTGGTGATAGCCGGACCGTAAGTCAATTTTAGAAAAATACGTCGCACCTTGGAGTTGGTCAAACAAATATTCAATCCGAGGCAATGGATAACGATTCTTGATCGTCACTTTGTTCAACTCCCGATAATCGATGCACATCCGCACACTACCATCTTTCTTTTTCACAAATAAAACCGGAGCGCCCCATGGCGAAGCACTCGGTCGAATGAAACCCTTTTCAAGCAACTCTTGGGTTTGATTTAACAACTCTTGCATTTCCATTGGTGCTAAACGATAAGGAGTTTTAGCAATGGGAGTAGCACCCGGAACCAACTCAATGCAAAATTCAACTTGTCTTTCCGCCGGAACACTCGGTAATTCATTCAGAAAAATGTCTTCGAATTCATTAACCACCGGAATTTCGCGAATGGATAGTGGCTCTTCACGAGTATCAACTACATGGGCAAGGAAAGCCATGCCACCACTAGTAAGAAAACGACGCGCCCGTGCATAAGGGCATAACGGCACAAGTCTTCTTCGTCTCTCACCATGAATAATTAACTCTCCCCCACTTGGGGTCTTCACATGGATAGACGTTTCATGACATGCGATATCGGATCTATAATGATCGAGCCAATCCATGCCAACGACAATATCAAACTCGCCCAAAGTCATAGGGATAAGATCGATTTTGAACGTTTCGGTACCAAACACAACATCACAATCATTACAAACATCAACTCCTAGCACCGTCTTACCATCCGCTATTTCGACTTCTACCGGATGACTTAACTTAGCTAGCGGTTTGTTAAGCTTAGACACAAATCGAGGCGACACAAAAGACAAATTAGCACCGCTATCAAATAGTATCCTTGCCGAATTAGAGTTAACCATGAAAGTACCTGAGACGACTTCATTGGATTGCTTGGCCTCATCATTGGTCATCAAATAATTTTGCCCCCGAGCCGTACCCGCCGCCTTCTCCAACTTCTTAATATGATCACTCCGTAACTTGGGACATTCCGTCCTTCGGTGCCCTTCCTTGATACAATTAAAACAAGTGAGTTTGTTTGTAGAGGATAGGTTCGGACAATCACGAGCTATGTGCCCCTTTTGTCCACAATTGTAGCACGAATAAGAAAAACCCCCGGAAGCACTCTTCTTCACACTACCAACACCTTCGGAACCCTTCTTGTTCTTCTTGTTTGAAAAGTTCGAATGGCTCGAACCCTCGAACTTTCTTTTGCCAAAAGTAAAGCCACCCTTTCTCAAAACGAGCGCCTCAAAACCCTTGGCCATATCGAACAACTCATCAAAAGTTTTCACCGCGGTTACACTAATCTTTTCTTGATAGTTGTCGTTCAAGGTTCGATAGAAGTCTTCCTTCAACATGTGATCATTACCGACATACTCCGGGCAAAATTGGGTCTTTGCCAAGAAAGTGGACTTAAGAGTGTTCAAGTCCATCGACCATTGCCTCAAAGTACGCAACTCGTCTTTAAGCCTTGAAAGATCGGCCGAAGTTCGGTACTCTTTGAAAAATTCCGTCTTGAATTCATCCCAAGTGAATTCCATACATTGCTCTTCACCATAAAGTTAGATTTTTGCGTCCCACCATAATTTAGCATCACCCCTTAACATGCTACAACCATACCTCGTCTTCTTATCGAGAGGGCATTCACAAGTACGAAAAGCCCCCTCCATATCGGAGATCCAACGATTGCTCTTTAGCGAATCCCGTTCGCCTTCAAAAGTGGGAGGTTGAGCATCCTTGAAATTTTTGTAGAAAAAGTCACGTCTTCCCACATTATCTTCGTGAAGAACAACTTTTACTTGCTCCTTGACTAGATTGACCACTTGCTCGTCAATCGAATCTAAGAACATCTTCCTAACATCCTCCAAAAAGGCCGCGTGACGCATTTGCATAATGGCCTTAACTTTGGCTGTGAACTCGGCGTCCTCACTCGTACCTCCGTCATTAGTGTCGTGTCCTTTTCTCATCTTCATTCTATAAAACAGAATAGGTTAAATAACGAAACAAAAAGACATGACATATATATATATATATATATATATATATATATATATATATATATATATATATATATATACACCTCACCACCCCATCTTGCTCAACAATCATCGTACATCGCTTGTTTGACACGATTTGCACCCGTAACAATGGTAGCTAGTCATTCTTACGCGAGCACATCGCATTAACTTACTAGTACAACGTCTATCTCGCTTGATGAATTGCAAATACAACACAAAACAAGTAGCGCATGGTTAGTTCACATAAACCTATGCACTAACCAAACCCGGTCCAACCCGTCTCCAACAAGTCCCGCATAAAACGCATACACAATAAAGTCTAAGTCTAGGAACCTATCCCAAGTCGCCTAAATCCCTTAGACCATGCACTGATACCACTTGTAACGACCCAACCCGTATACAACTCGAATATTATTATTTTTTTAAGTAATGAACCATTTACGCGTCATTCGAATGATCGCAAGATGTAAACCTTTTCATACACCCCATTTAAACATACAACAAGTTTAATGTTTACAACACGAGGCACAAAGGCCATTAATCAATTGTTTACGAGTTCGACCCTTTAACATGATAGTTTTAATCCAAACAACACCCGAGCATGGTTTGGGGCTAAACTACCCAAAACTCTAAGTCAACTTCCAAAAGCTTCAATAAGCATCCAACAAGGGGAATCTAGTGCCCAATAACCCCCTTCCCCTTCTCCGCACCTGCATCTAAAAAGTAAACAACGAGAGGGGTAAGCTAACGCTTAGTGAATGCAATAATTATACATATACATATATAATCTATTTACATGCAATCACTTACACAATACCGCATGCAAGCTAGCAATTCAATTAGCATACCATTCTCAAGTATAATGCTACTAATCCTCCGACAACAAAAGCTAGCATAACAATAGCATATAACACGAACAATATGATTTGCTACGCTACAAGACACAACCATGGTTAACCAATTGTACAAGGGAATGGTACTCGAATTTCCCATCGGTGTTCATAACAACCGTTAGAGTACTTAACACGTCGTACACTAACCTCACGGGTGGCATCTTAACACGTCGTACACCAACTCGCAAGTGTATTAGTGATTTAACATCATAATTAACCCTTACAACACCAAATCACATGACCAAACCCTAGATTAAAAGTCTTAGGGTTTCCATACACCAATTTAACCCAAGTTCACCCATTTAACCCCCAAATGGGTCTTACAAGTCTCAAATGAAACAAACCCTAGCCATAAATCAATTAAAACTGAAAGCACTGAGTTAAGACTTTCCAACACACTCAAAGCACGGAGTTAAGACTTACCAACACTATCACGACGTAGCTAGAGACGTAGGGAACAACTTTAACACTTGGATTCGGGTGAAATTTGGTCTCATTCTTCTCCAATTGAGCTCTCTCTCACTAAAACTCACTCTATCTCACTAAAATTGCTTGTGATGTAGTTGAAAGAGTGTTTAATGTGTTGGGATAAGCTTGAATCAGCTTTTAAGTCTCCAAAATCGGCCACAAGTGAAAAGACCAATACACCCCCAAAGATGCCATTTAATTTGGATCAAAAATGTCAAACAGCGACATTTGTCGTGTTTCGCGACAACGGGTCGCGTTCCGCGACTCCCACACGCGACACACATATTCTAAACGCGATAAATTGACAGAAGTGAGTTTCAGAATCCATCGCGTTTCGACACGACATGTCGCGGTTCGCGACACAACAGAAAGCGATAAATACGTCTAAAACGCGATAATGTGGACATGTCGGGGTTTCAGAATATGTCGCGTATCGCGATGGTCCCAAACGCGATAAATCGCCTCCAAACCCGACATTTTCCCAGTAACTACCTAAACTCAATTTTTAAAACACTTAGCCACATATGAAAACAAGTATAAACGTTTTAAAAGTTAAATAGGTACCTTAGGACATGTACGAGGAGAAACGGGTTGTTACATAACAAATTCGACTAATTCAAGAAAAATTACCTTCAATTCTATTAGGGCACAAGAATTTGTGATTAACATTAGATGCTTCCAAATCCAGTGAGTCAAAAACCACGGCTTCGTGTGCTTCACCAACTATAATTTCGTGAGTTTCAGATTGCAATTGAACCACGTTTTCCATTTGTTATTACTCCGTAATACACAACATTAATAAATATTAACAACTAGTCCAGATCCGGCCCGCGCGATGCGGCGGGAGCTTTCGGCATGTGTATTCATATTTAACGTAGCGTTGTGCATTTACAGAGGGGGAAACGGCTCATGTCTTAAGCGCCGTTTTAGATGTCGTTGTCTTAAACGTTTTTTATAAAGTGGCCGTTTCGAACGTAGTTTGTTTCGTTTTGTTCATAAAAAAATTTCGAGTGTAACGGTGCTGTCGAAAAAATTTAACTTGCGGCGAACAGAAAGATACGGGCTGTTGTTGTGTTAAGCGTTTTTTAAAAAGTGTCCGTTTCGCGTACAGTTAGTCCCGGTGGGTTCGTGAGACTTTTTCGAGTTGAACGCTAGTCTCGGAAAAATTTAACTCGCACCGATCGAGAAGATAGGGCCCGTTATAAATTCGGGGGGAATTAGTTTCTTTTATTTTAATATTACACTTTCTACCTCTGAGAAAGTGTAAAGTTGAGGGTCTGTTGTATAAATTGAACCGAATTTGATAGACCGATTGTAGTGTGAACACGAACTCAAAACTACAACTCAAATTAACTAAAACTACACCATTAGGCATGAGTTTTAGTATATAAAGGTTAATAAAGAAACTAATCGATGTATGTGATGAGAAACCGGAATAAAATCGTTGAAATTTGTTTATGATTTGGATGTTAACGGTATTAATATACATTATGAATAACTGCACTCCTACAATTTACATGTAATTAACAGGTAAATTACATATTTACCCTCAACTATTTTGGTTCTTCCAGTTCTTCCTTTTTAATTGGTTCTCATTTGAACTTTTTTCCTACACACACACATATATATATATATATATATATATATATATATATATATATATATATATATATATATAGGCAGGATCAATGAGGAAGTAACCAATCGGGGGGAAGCAAATTCTTTTTTTCGTTATTTTGGAATCTTTTTTTTCCGGCATCAAGATCACACGAAAATATGAACATTTAGAAAAGACACTTCGTGATGAATGTTATTATTTAGGCGGGAAAACGATCGACAAAAATAACATTCAAGATAATATTGTTCGTGAAGAATATGAACGTTTTTTTTTTCTTCATGTTTTGTGAAGTAAAATTTAGCCCGATTTAGAGTTTAGGGTTTAGGGTTTAGGGTTTAGGGTTTGATGTTTTGGATTTATTCCATAAACCCAAAACACCAAACCCTAAAACCTAAACTATAAACCGTTCATGTTAAAAACTCAATCTAAATCCTAAATCTAAACCCTAATAGCTAAAACCTCAACATACGCTTGAAAAAACACGATAACTGTTATATATTACTTCTTCGAGCGTTTTTCCGCCAAAATAAAAACATTTATCACAAAGTGTCTTTATTAAATGTTCATATTTTCATCCCATCTATAATGTTCGTGAACAAAGTTTTTTCAAAAAACGAAGAAAAAAAGTTTATGCTTCCCCCGCTTCCCCCCGATTGGTTACTTCTCACTTAATCCAATATATATATATATATATATATATATATATAACATCTTTAAAATTAATTTTAAATGTACCATTAAACTTGTAGTAATAGATTATCCTCGAAGGATTCTCACGTTACCTTATACTATAGTAGATAGGTTACTGTCTCGTAGAAGCATTAATTAAATTTGTTTAGTTTTATCAGCAGTATATAATTTAATAATTACTTCTAAGGTCACTCCCTATCGTAACTAAACTACTCATCATTTTAACTTTCCACATTAACGTCACATTAACACCAATATTCTATAACTAACTCATAACTAAACACTCTCTATATTGGCTAAAACAATACCCCTCTTAATATATAATGTATAAGCAATAAAAGATTAAGTCCAAACAATAAAAAGCGACTGGGACCTACAATCACTATAACTAAGATTCATACTTCCTTGAAATCCATGGTGAAAACGGGTAACTAACGCGAGTAACTAAGCCGTGCCTATAGTTCATTACGGGTAACTACGGGGCAACTATAGATAACTAGCGGGTAATGAAACCATAGGGAGTAGTCTAAATTATCTATTACTTATTACACCTTGTTCAATTACCATGAGCTACATATAAGTATAAATGATTATAAATATAATTAATAATTAATGTAATATATATATATATATATATATATATATATATATATATATATATATATATTATATATATATATTGGTATGATCAAGAGGGAAGTAACCATTCGGGGGGAAACGAGGGGAAACAAAACTTTTTTTTTTCGTTTTTTGAAAAAACTTTGTTCACGAACATTATAGATGAGATGAAAATATGAACATTTAGTAGAGACACTTTGTGATAAATGTTTTTATTTTGGCGGGAAAACGCTCAAAGAAGTAATATATAACAATTATCGTGTTTTTCGAGCGTATTTTGAGGTTTTAGCTATTGGGGTTTAGATATTAGGGTTTAGATATTAAGGTTTATATGGTTTAGATATTAGGGTTTATAAATTTAGGGTTTAGGGTTTAGATTTAGGGTTTAGAATTAGAATTTAGATTGAGTTTTTAATACGAACGGTTTAGAGTTTAGGGTTTAGAGTTTAGGGTTTAGGGTTTGGTGTTTTGGGTTTATGGAAAAAACCCAAAACACCAAACCCTAAACCCTAAACTCTAAATCGGGCTAAATTTTACTTCACAAAACATGAAGAAAAAAAAACGTTCATATTCTTCACGAACAATATTATCTTGAATGTTATTTTTGTCGATCGTTTTTCCGCCTAAATAATAACATTCATCACGAAGTGTCTCTTCTAAATGTTCATATTTTCGTGTGATCTTGATGCCGGAAAAAAAAAATTCAAAAAAAACGAAAAAAAAAAATTTTTTGCTTCCCCCTGTTGGTTACTTCCCCATTGATCATGCCCCTATATATATATATATATATATATATATATATATATATATATATATATATATATATATATATATATATATATATATATATATATATATATATATAGGGGCAGGATCAATGGAGAAGTAACCAATCGGGGGGAAGCGGGCGGAAGTAAATTTTTTTTTTTTTCGTTTTTTTGAAAAAATCTTTTCCGGCATCAAGATCACACGAAAATATGAACATTTAGAAGAGACACTTCGTGATGAATGTTATTATTTAGGCGGGAAAACGATCGACAAAAATAACATTCAAGATAATATTGTTCGTGAAGAATATGAACGTTTTTTTTTCATGTTTTGTGAAATAAAATTTAGTCCGATTTAGAGTTTAGGGTTTAGGGTTTAGGGTTTAGGGTTTTGGGTTTGGTGTTTTGGATTTATTCCATAAACCCAAAACACCAAACCCTAAACCCTAAACCCTAAACTCTAAACCGTTGGTGTTAAAAACTCAATCTAAATCCTAAATCTAAACCCTAAATCTAAACCCTAAACCCTAAATTTCTAAACCCTAATATCTAAACCCTATAAACCCTAATATCTAAACCATAATTTCTAAACCCTAATAGCTAAAACCTCAAAATACGCTCGAAAAACACGATAATTGTTATATATTACTTCTTCGAGCGTTTTTCCGCCAAAATAAAAACATTTATCACAAAGTGTCTCTACTAAATGTTCATATTTTCATCTCATCTATAATGTTCGTGAACAAAGTTTTTTCAAAAAACGAAAAAAAAAAAGTTTTTGCTTCCCCCCGCTTCCCCCCGAATGGTTACTTCCCTCTTGATCTTACCACTATATATATATATATATATATATATATATATATATATATATATATATATATATATATATATATATATATATTATCATTTCGTCATTTCATCATTGACTATCACAAAATTATGTAGTATATTACTTTAATTTTAATAAATAAATTAAAGGCAAATAAAATTACATTCACATGGTATTTAAACAACATTACTTTGTAAAAAGCAAACATAACATCAAAATGGTTATATTCGCAAACTCAAATTGGCGAAAACCAACTATTCGAACACTTGATCGCCCCTCCATCTTTCTCGCCGGAGCTGTTTCATCATTACTACTATTATGGGCTTTCTTCTTTTTCTCCACTTTTGACCCGAAACCCACTTCTTGCAAATGCTCCCAACCCGACCCGGCCTTCGACCTTCAATTCGACCCACCCATTTCCACCTTCTACGACGACCCATCTTTCGGTTACACTATCGACACACCAATACAAAACTGGGATCAAAAAAGAAAATCATGGCTTAAAATCCACCCATCTTTTGAACCCAAATCACACGACCGGGTTCTTATTGTAACCGGGACACGGTCCACCCCATGTGCCAGCCCAACCGGTGACCATTATTTGTTAAGATTCTACAGAAATAAAGTTGATTATTGTCGTATTCACGGTTATGATATATTTTATAATAATGTGTTGTTAGACCCTGAAATGCCATCTTGTTGGGCCAAGATTCCAACAGTTCGGGCCGCAATGGTGGCCCACCCGGAAGCTGAATGGATCTGGTGGATGGATGAAGACGCCGCGTTTACGGATATGGAATATAAAATCCCGTTTCATCGATATAAAGATTATAATTTTGTAGTTCATGGTTGGCCGAAAGAAGTTTACGAAAAGAAAAGTTGGTTAGGGTTAAACGCGGGATCGTTTTTAATAAGAAATTGTCAATGGTCTTTAGAGTTTCTGGAACGATGGGCCGATATGGGCCCACCGTCCCCGAATTATGAAAAATGGACAAATGTTTTATTAAATGAGTTCAAACACAATAATGATGATCAGACCGCGTTAGCTTATTTATTATTAATGGAGCATCAGAAATGGTACGGTAAAAAGATGCTTATAGAGACCGGCTATTCAATAGAAGGTTATTGGGTAGCAATTGTGGACACGCTAAATGACATTTCGAAAAAGTATTTAGAGGTCGAGACGAGTACGGGGATGTTAAGAAGGCGACACGCGGAAAAAGTGAGAGAACTTTATGGTTTGCTACGAGAACCGTCGCTAAAAGATGTTGGTAATGAGTTTGTAAGTTGGAGAAGGCCTTTTGTGACACACTTTGCGGGTTGTCAGCCTTGTAATGGGAAACATAATCCAACTTTTAGTAAAGAAAGTTGTGAGGATGGTATGAATAAAGCATTGAATTTTGGTGATAATCAAGTGCTTAGGAATTATGGATTTGTTCATCGGAATTTGTCGGATTCTTCGGTGGTTTCCCGATTGCCGTTTGATTATCCTGCGTGATTAGAGAATGCATTAAAGGTTAATTATGACGTATTTATGAGATGAAATTGATGTTGGGTATATTATGGAGCTAGTTATAGTGTTGTTATTGTATAAAAGTTGAAAAATAAAATAATGATAGCGTCATTTGTGCAATAATATTTGTGGTTATATATTAATATATTAATAATATTGTTGGTACCTAGCGTGGAGCGTATGATGCCGACTGATGTTTGCCCTCGAAAAATAATCTCTGCAGACCCGAAACACGGATAAGGGATCCGTGGGGTGGCATCAATCAGTCTGGGGATCAATCTATAATTGATCCGTCTAGCGTATTGCTGCTAAGCGGCTAATGTGCGTTTAGAGTGAGAAAGAACTGTGTGAGAAAGAAAGTGTACTTCTCTCTGACGGAAGTTCAGATGATAAATGCAATGAGCCAGGGGGTCTATTTATAGGCGTAGAATGTCCGAAATTCTTGGGATACACGTGTCAATCGCTGATTAATTATGTTATTCGAAGTATCCGGAAGGTTGGTGGCGTGTGCTGACGTGACTGCGTGCCGTTCACGCGCTTAATAAAAGGGCTTAAGCATAGAAGCTGCTTGCATGACTTACGCATGATGTTGGGCGGCATGTTGTACGTTGGGCGGCAAATACTGAAAATCACCAAATCTTGTTATCTTTTGTGCTCTTTGATCCATTTTTCTGTATAAAAATGGTGTTTTTATGCGTGTATCCCCTAGGATACACCATTAAGTCCCCACAGTTTAATGTCTTTATTTTTGCAAAAAATAAAGTCATTAAACTAAAAATAAAAGATGTCTTTTTCCTCGAAGACACAAAACTGCTGTAGCCATCTGTTTTTCTGTGCTGACGTCATGTTTCCAATTATGAATTTGCCCCCAAAAATCTTTTGGATTTATTTTCGAAATTTAAATTGTTGCCCAATTAATCTGATTCATACACATGGCTCAATCTTATCCTTTCATCGTCCATCAGTTTAATTATAAATAATCCGTTCCGCTTTCATTTTTCCTTTTCCGAAAACTGATCATCTGCTTTGAAGATATCTGCAATTACTCATTTAGCGATTTAGTTTGTGCAAGGTCAGTTTTTTCTCATCTTTCTCTTCTGTTTGTATTATTTTATTTTGTGTACTACCATGGCCGAATTCAGCAACACTTCTTCCCAAAAAGACAATTGTGATGTGAGTACTATTCCTTCGAGCATTACTGAAACAGAAATAGATAAATTATGTATAGATCATTGGAATCTTAGATTACTGAACCGCATGGTTCCTTCCTCGAGTGATAGAACTAATAAACCCCCTAAAAAGATGATCACACTGTATAAACTTCAACTAACTATAGGTAACCTCCGTATTTCTTCAAAAACTTCTGGCTCACTATGGGATTGGCCTTAGCCAAATTCATCTACTTGGGATGCAGAAAATTGTTCTTTTTGAAATGTACAGTAACGCTGTAGGTAAAATTCCAAGTATATATGTTTTTCACGAGATATTTAAAACTCGATTGGTGAGTAAATGTTGGTACACGTTCGACTGTAAGCCAAATAAAGCTTTTACTGGAGCGAAAGAATCGTCTTTAAAAAATTGGAAATAACCCTACTTTTTTGTCAACGAATGGATCATTCAGGATGCTTGGGCAAACATTCGCAAATGGAGAAAAACAAAAATAGGAGTGAGTAAGTCGATCACTTTATCTGATGATGAGAGAACAACGGTTGAAGACTGGAAATCACTGGAAATTCCACAAAGGTCATATGCTGATAATACTGGAAATTCCATATACTAGTTATCATACTAGTATCGGGATGCCACCTTACGAGATGCTTTATGGGCGTAGGTGTCGAACCCCGATTTGTTGGGGTGAAGTGGGTCAAAGAGAAATCGGGAGTGCCGATTTGGTTTTAGAGACGAATAGTAAGATTGATATGATTCGGGCTCATTTGAAAAAGGCTCAAGATAGACAAAAGGCGTATGCCGACAAACGAAGGCGACCGATTGAGTTTCAAGAAGGTGACATGGTGATGCTTAAAGTTTCGCCATGGAAGGGTGTCATTGGATTTCGAAAACGGGGAAAGTTAGCTCCTCGGTTTATTGGGACATTTAAAATTTTAGCTCGTGTTGGTGAAGTTACGTATCGTTTGGAATTACCCGAAGAGCTTGCGGGGATCCATAATACATTTCATGTTTCCCATCTCTGTAAGTGTCTTGTGGATGATTCTTCATGGGTGCCATTAGACGAGATTGAGCTAAACAATAAGTTAGAGTATGCTGAGGAGCTTATTGCTATACTAGATGAAAAAGTGAAAACGTTGAGAAATAAAGAGGTGAGAATTTTTAAAGTTTAATGGCGTCGAAGTATAGGTTCCGAGTTTACTTGGGAGCCCGAAGAGTTTGTTTTGGTCTATCTTCCTGCTTGTCATGCGGCTTGGATTGCGAGGACGCAATCCGGTTCAAGTGGGGGAGAGTTGTAAGATCCTATTTTCTCAGGTGTTTGGGACGCCGTCCAAATCTATGGGACGCCGTCCAATTGTAAAGGGCTGGATGTAACATCCCGTATTTTTCCGTTAAATTATTTTAATGCCCGTCTTTTTATTTTAATAATATCCTTCGTAACTAAATTCGTATCCTCCGTTAGCTAACATTCTTAATATTTTTCCGTTATTGGATTTTAACATCCTCCGTTAATACGCGTTTTAAAATATTCCGTTTAGGTAATTCCCGCACCCGACTACAACTTGAGGGACTTGTTTTGCCAAAACCCCAAAATGGTGACTAGCACTTGACTAGTCAACCACCTCCCCACCATTATCCATTCATTTCTCTTTTTCTAAAATACTTCCATATTTTTCTCTAATTTCATCAAAAGGAAATCATCATCCAAATTCGTTCAAGAAGGATTCAATCAAAACAAATTACATATTTGAACTCCTCGTGATCTCCTCTTCGATTCCATACCGATTTCATCAATTTTGGGTAACTTTCTAAAATCACTAATTTTATGTGTTCTTGAGATTTTTGAGTTATAAAGTTGTTAATTAGTGTCTATGGCTCAAGTCTAGTATGATTATGTGATTTGTATGCTTGTTCTTGCAATTTTGATGTAACTAGTTCATTATGAAAGAACACTTGCATAATCTTGAGTTTTAGGTGTTCATATGTTGTTTGATGATGAAAGTTCATGTTTTAATTGTGTTCCTATCACTAGCTTCAAATTGGTATGTAGGTTGACATGGATTAGTTTCATAATCATGATTGTTGAATTTGTGATTTTGGGTTAGGGTTTGATAGAAGTAAATTGAATCTTGATGCATTAAATGCTTGATAATGTTAATTGTAAGTGTTAGGTTGTGTTGTATGCTTAATTACCTTCGAAAACGGCATATCGTTCATGTAATTTGGTTGCCAAATCATTAAATTGCATTTATGACTTGTATGCATTGAATGAGGAACATTAATTGCGGTTTTTGGTTGTTGCAAGTGGAAGTTTGATTGATGATATGTGTTTAGTTGTTTTACTCGTCAAAATACCTTTCCAACGATGTATGATAGGCGTTATAAGTGTTTGCGGGTCAAGAGTTGTGTTAGAAAAGGTTTTGGTTCGTGCACACTTTGAAAAACTGACCAGAATTCTCTGCCCAGGTAGTGGCGCGGCGCGCCCCATCCCCGCGCGGCGCGCAGAATCACCTGGCCAGATTCTGACCTCTTGGTCCCATTTCACGTGAAATGTTTGACTAGCTACCGACCTCCGATTCACATGAAACTTGTTTTAATATACTTGTATATGAATAATTAGCATGGAAAAATAGTCCGGGACCCGACCCGAACATGTTGACTTTTTCGTTGACTTTGACCCGACCAAGTTTGACTTTTTGTCAAACTTAATCAATTAATTATGCAATCTTTCTAACATGCTTTTATACTTGTGTCTTGCATGAAACTTGATGATTTGATTCACATGCTATATTAATCGAGTCGTATTGAGCCATAGGACTAATTGAACATCTTTGACCCTTCGTGACTATCGTTATTGATACAACCTATTTGTTTAGGTCAAGACTAGCATTGTTCTTTGCACACGTTACTTGTCGAAGTACTTTTTGGTTCGTGCATACAAGGTGAGATCATAGTCCCACTTTTACTCTTTTTGAACTTACATTTGGGATGAGAAAACATAAACATTTCTTTACTAAGTGAACACAAGTACAGGAAAACAAACATTCTACATACGAGTTTAGAACAAAATCCTCAATTCGATTATCATTAGTTACACTTGCCGGGTGTAAGCGAGAACTTATGTTGTATGGATCCATATGGGTTTGACAAACCCTCATTCAAACGGTTCGCTACCGTTTACGAATGAAATATATTTTCGAGAAACAGTGTATGTTCTAGCACTAAGTGATGGGGTTCAATGGAAGGAATGTTAAGCATTGATAATTGGGTGCTCGTGAAACAAACTTTTAGAATGTATTACTATTATTTCATTGATGCAAATCTTGTGGTTCATTTGTACTTACTTACTCAAACCTATGATTTCACCAACGTTTTCGTTGACAGATTTCTATGTTTTTCTCAGGTCCTTGAACAATACATGATACATGCTTCCGCTCATTATTTTGATACTTGCATTGGATGTCGAGTATATATGCATACATGGAGCGTCTTTTGGCTACTTTTAAATTGTGTCGCATAAGTTTCACTTGTACTTATAACTTTGTAACGTAACTTGTGGTGGAACTATTCTTGTGAAATTTGAACAATCTTTACATTTGAAATGAATGCGACATATCTTTTGGTCAAACGTTGTTTTAAAGACTTATGACCACGCAACGGGAAATAAGTAGACGGCGCCGTCAATGACGATTTTTTCGGGTCACTACAGATGGTATCAGAGCGTTGGTTGTAGGGATTTAGAGTTCATTGGTGTCAACCCCGAGTCATAGGGTACATTAGTGAGTCTAGACTACAACCGGCATATAGACTTGGAGTAGGAATTACTTGACTACTTGTGCATTTATACTCGATCTCTTCTATTCACATCTAACTCTTATTCTACCTTAATCTCACGTGGTTGATTTGATTGACACGCCACCTTGACTATATGAAATGATGTCGAATGCACATATGAATCAGGGTAATATAATTTCCGGGATTATATTACGGTGACTCATATGAACATTCCGACATTATGACATAAAGAATTTAAGGCGAGTCAAGGAAAAATTTCCTCTTTATCTTGATTTCCATATCACGATTAGTATTATTGATAATACTAAACAACGGTATTCTTGTGTCATGAAGGAACAATGGCTCACCAAGGACAACCCAATACTCCTTCCGAAACTCTCGAACAAGCTCTTCAACGAATGATAACCACCGCCGTGGGTGCGGCGGTGGCCGATCACTTTTCCAACAACAATAATCATGGAGCTGGTAATTCAAACAAGGGGTGCTCCTACAAGAACTTCATGGGGTGCAAACCTCCCACTTTCGATGGAACCGAGGGACCGGTTGCTCTCACCAGATGGTTTGAACAAACGGAAGCCGTTTTTAACATAAGCGGTTGTCGGGACCAAGATAAGGTCAAATTTTCCACCCTCACTCTCACCGGTATTGCTCTCTCATGGTGGAACACGTATGTACAATCAGTGGGTATCGATGAAGCCCACGCACTCACTTGGACCGAATTAAGAGAAAGAATGATCACCGAATACTTTCCGCGCGACGAGACTCGAAGGCTCGAACAGGGGCTAAGAAATTTACAAACGGTCCGGAATGACCTCGAAGCTTATAATCAACGGTTTGCTGAACTAGTCTTAATGTGTCCAAACCTCATGACTCTCGAGTCCCTAAGAGTTGAACTTTACATGGATGGCCTTCCGAAGAGCATTCAACACAGGGTAATGTCATCCAAACCCACCAACCTACAAGAGGCTTTAACGATGGCTCGCCAATCTATAGAAACGGTGGATGAAATTGAAGCACCGGCACCAACGGCCGAGGACCAACCGGGTAACAACAAAAGAAAATGGGAAGCCTCTCAATCCAGCAACTACAACAGCAACAACTTTGCCAAGGAACCTTTCACCTCCGTCGGCAAGAAAAGTTATGCTGGAACTCGACCTTTTTGCAACAAATGCCACAAGCATCACTTTGGTGAATGTGGCAAGCTAATTTGCCACCGGTGCCAGGGAAGTGGTCATATTGCCAAATATTGTGGAAGTACTGCCCCCGTCAGTCAAAAGGGACCCAACACACAAAAGCCGGGTGTTTGTTTCGAATGTGGCCAACCGGGTCATTTTAGGAATGCATGTCCAACGAAGAAAGCCAACCCCAACACACGCGGCCGAACTTCCAACATTAGCACCGAGGATGCTCGAGACGACATGAACTAGTCACGGGTACGTTTCTTCTTAACAACTCCTATACTTCATGTTTATTCGATTCGGATGTCGATAAATGTTTTGTATCCAAGGCTTTGAAGCCTACTATTTGCACTCCACCACCCCCTAGATATTACTTAGGCCATTCAAGTGACCAACGGAAAACTATTGCGTACCGACAAATTTATCGGAGAGTGTACGTCAAACTTATTGGGTAGGTAATTTGAACTTTGATTTGACATCTATAGAACTAGGGAGCCCAAAACCTATACGTTAGGAAGGGAATGTTTTCCCCACATATATGTGATTTTAGTGAACTAAATAATTTCCGTTTAAGAACCGATATCCTCTTCCCCGTATCAACAACCTCTTGAACCGTTACACGGATCTCGCGTATATTCTAAAATCGACCTTCATTCTGGTTATCATCAATTGAGGGTTAAGGGAGAAGATGTCTCCTAAACCGCTTTCCGAACTCGCTACGATAGTTATAAATTTCTTTTAGTGCCGTTCAGTTTATCTAAGGCTCCGCCCGTATTCATAGACCTCCGGAACCGCGTATGCAAACTTATCTAGACAAATCCGTTACCGTACTTATAATTGATGTTTTAAGCTATTCAAGCGGAAAGGAAAAATGAACAACGTCTCCGTCTTACGCTCGAACTCTTGAGAAAAGAGCAACTCTATGCCGAATTCTCCAAGTGAGAATTTTGGTTAAACGAAGTCCAAATTCTAAACCATGTTGTTAGTGGTCAAGGTATTACAGTAGATCTCGCAAAAAAAAAAAAAATTAATTAATTAATTTTGGAGAAACCCTCACGACTCCGACTTGTATTCGTAAAATTTTGGATCTCGCGATTATTACCAAAGATTAATTTCCAATTTTTCCCGTATCGCTCGTCCTTTAACCTTGTTAACGTACTAAGGGAAAGAATTAAACATTTTTCGTGTCCGGACTTTGAACGTGATTTTTCACACCAACCTTACTAGATAAATTCGTGTGGCACAAAATGGAACTCAAATATAGAAATACTTCTACGTGAACGCCTGAAAGGCAACCCCTCTCGACTCGAAATCAAGGAAGCTGAAATTCGTTATTTTACACGGAGAATTTGAATACTTATTTATGGATCCGATCAATCTTCTCGTCATCGCGTACCACGATACATAGCTATGCTATTTCACTATTACCGTCTGATATTACTGGGACCAAAGATAACACACAATCCAAGGATACCCCTTTCTTCTTTGACTTAACGTCCTTGTGCTTCTGTTATACGGCCAACTACTACTCAACCCCGAGCTATACAACTACGTGGACTATCTCGTTTCCCACCAAGTCTCAACATTTGGCCACTAGATGCGCGATATGGCTACCTCAAAATGTGAACTCATCCTATTCTAAGTTCTCATTTCACTCCTATCTTTTCGCTCGTACTTCCGTATACGGAAACCTTTTTATATAATTTTTCAATGGAGAGAGAGACCCTTCACGTGTTACTAGTATTCGCCACGAGGGTGACTAGCCCTTACGAACATTTTTCAGTAGCCGACAAGAAACCTGTTCCAACAAACGCTTTCGAACCCTAACTAACTTGTCCAAACATATCTTAAGAAATTATATTCCAACACGGTGTATCATTGTCAATTATCCCGGATCGAAAATACTCGCTACACATCTTGTTTACAAGAAGCCTTCGGAACACGTTTAGACGTGAGTACTGCGTATCTTCCACAAACAGACGAGCTAAGCAAACGAACAATTTACATCTTGGAAAGACATGTTACAAACTTGTGTTGTCGCCTTTAGTTGATCCCTCTTACAACAGTAGTTACCACTCGCGTGTTAACGCGCACTTTTCGAAACTTTATATAACCACAAATGTTGTTCTCCTATTCGTTGGACCGAAGTAGGTGACAAGCAAATCATCAGATCCGAAATCATTCAAGAAATAACCTTTGAGATAGTTCAAGTCCGAGAAGGGCTCAAGACGGCCCGTGGTCGCCAAAGGAGTTATACCAATGTTAGATGAAAATCTCTCAAATTTAAAGTCAGTAACCGTGTAATATTGAAAACCACACCTTGGAAAGGTGTAATCCGTTTCGGGAAATCGAGGAAATTTATATCCGCAATATTGATCCTTTTGAAATCTTGGGGCGTATTGGAACCGCTTCCTACCGTTTAGAACTTCCGACTCAATTAAGTTCCCGTTTACCTTACGTTCCATGTAACAAACTTAGATACGTGTCCTGCGGAACAGGAACGTGCTATCCTTCTAGATAAACTTACTATTGATGACAACTCCTCTTCGTAGAAAGACCGGTTGAAATTGTGGATCGTAAAACCAAGCCTTAATACAACATAAAACCCCGACTGTCCAAATTCGTGGGAATGCCCAAGGACGTATCTTCACTTATTCATAGCCTAGACAATGCAAGGTCTCAAGGAAGAGACATCGACTATTACTTCCAACTAAATTTCGGGACGAAATTTCTTTTAAGGTGTGGGTAATGTAACATCCCGCATTTTTCCGTTAAATTATTTTAACGCCCGTCTTTTTATTTTAATAATATCCTTCGTAACTAAATTCGTATCCTCCATTAGCTAACATTCTTAATATTTTTCCGTTATTGGATTTTAACATCCTCCGTTAATACGCGTTTTAAAATATTCCGTTTAGGTAATTCCCGCACCCGACTACAACTTGAGGGACTTGTTTTGCCAAAACCCCAAAATGGTGACTAGCACTTGACTAGTCAACCACCTCCCCACCATTATCCATTCATTTCTCTTTTTCTAAAATACTTCCATATTTTTCTCTAATTTCATCAAAAGGAAATCATCATCCAAATTCGTTCAAGAAGGATTCAATCAAAACAAATTACATATTTGAACTCCTCGTGATCTCCTCTTCGATTCCATACCGATTTCATCAATTTTGGGTAACTTTCTAAAATCACTAATTTTATGTGTTCTTGAGATTTTTGAGTTATAAAGTTGTTAAATAGTGTCTATGGCTCAAGTCTAGTATGATTATGTGATTTGTATGCTTGTTCTTGCAATTTTGATGTAACTAGTTCATTATGAAAGAACACTTGCATAATCTTGAGTTTTAGGTGTTCATATGTTGTTTGATGATGAAAGTTCATGTTTTAATTGTGTTCCTAACATCACTAGCTTCAAATTGGTATGTAGGTTGACATGGATTAGTTTCATAATCATGATTGTTGAATTTGTGATTTTGGGTTAGGGTTTGATAGAAGTAAATTGAATCTTGATGCATTAAATGCTTGATAATGTTAATTGTAAGTGTTAGGTTGTGTTGTATGCTTAATTACCTTCGAAAACGGCATATCGTTCATGTAATTTGGTTGCCAAATCATTAAATTGCATTTATGACTTGTATGCATTGAATGAGGAACATTAATTGCGGTTTTTGGTTGTTGCAAGTGGAAGTTTGATTGATGATATGTGTTTAGTTGTTTTACTCGTCAAAATACCTTTCCAACGATGTATGATAGGCGTTATAAGTGTTTGCGGGTCAAGAGTTGTGTTAGAAAAGGTTTTGGTTCGTGCACACTTTGAAAAACTGACCAGAATTCTCTGCCCAGGTAGTGGCGCGGCGCGCCCCATCCCCGCGCGGCGCGCAGAATTACCTGGCCAGATTCTGACCTCTTGGTCCCATTTCACGTGAAATGTTTGACTAGCTACCGACCTCCGATTCACATGAAACTTGTTTTAATATACTTGTATATGAATAATTAGCATGGAAAAATAGTCCGGGACCTGACCCGAACATGTTGACTTTTTCGTTGACTTTGACCCGACCAAGTTTGACTTTTTGTCAAACTTAATCAATTAATTATGCAATCTTTCTAACATGCTTTTATACTTGTGTCTTGCATGAAACTTGATGATTTGATTCACATGCTATATTAATCGAGTCGTATTGAGCCATATGACTAATTGAACATCTTTGACCCTTCGTGACTATCGTTATTGATACAACCTATTTGTTTAGGTCAAGACTAGCATTGTTCTTTGCACACGTTACTTGTCGAAGTACTTTTTGGTTCGTGCATACAAGGTGAGATCATAGTCCCACTTTTACTCTTTTTGAACTTACATTTGGGATGAGAAAACATAAACATTTCTTTACTAAGTGAACACAAGTACAGGAAAACAAACATTCTACATACGAGTTTAGAACAAAATCCTCAATTCGATTATCATTAGTTACACTTGCCGGGTGTAAGCGAGAACTTATGTTGTATGGATCCATATGGGTTTGACAAACCCTCATTCAAACGGTTCGCTACCGTTTACGAATGAAATATATTTTCGAGAAACAGTGTATGTTCTAGCACTAAGTGATGGGGTTCAATGGAAGGAATGTTAAGCATTGATAATTGGGTGCTCGTGAAACAAACTTTTGGAATGTATTACTATTATTTCATTGATGCAAATCTTGTCGTTCATTTGTACTTACTTACTCAAACCTATGATTTCACCAACGTTTTCGTTGACAGATTTCTATGTTTTTCTCAGCTCCTTGAACAATACATGATACTTGAACAATACATGATACATGCTTCCGTTCATTATTTTGATACTTGCATTGGATGTCGAGTATATATATGCATACATGGAGCGTCTTTTGGCTACTTTTAAATTGTGTCGCATAAGTTTCACTTGTACTTATAACTTTGTAACGTAACTTGTGGTGGAACTATTCTTGTGAAATTTGAACAATCTTTACATTTGAAATGAATGCGACATATCTTTTGGTCAAACGTTGTTTTAAAGACTTATGACCACGCAACGGGACCTAAGTAGACGGCGCCGTCAATGACGATTTTGTCGGGTCGCTACACTGGACGCCGTCCAGTTGACCTGGCAGGCCAGCTATGTTCTTTTAGATATTAAATGGGAGTAGTTTGGTCTTTTCACTTGTTGGACGAATCTAAGACCACAAGATCAGTTCTAGGAGCCTCGTTTACTCCACTTTCAACTACCTCCTCCTTCCACTTCAATTCTAGAGAGAGAGTGTGTGATTCTTGTGTGAGAAAGCTCAAATCGAGGAAGAAGAAGTGGATTTCGGGCCAAAGCACGTGTGTTAAAGTTGGTCATCTAATCACTAACTTCGTTGTGATTGTGGTGGTATGCTCTAATCTTTATTTCCTTATTTTAATTTGTTTAAGGGTTAGGGTTTGGGTTAGTGATGAACTCAAAATCCATATTTAGTGATTTTGGGTCTTCTTGGGTAAGATTGGGTCATGAGGACCCAAGGATGACTAACCTAGGGTTGTGGAAATGTTAAATAGACTTATGAGTCATAATTGGTTAGTTAATTACTAGCACACCTAGTTATTAAGGAAATGGGTGTTAATGGGGTAAGTAGATGACCTGAAATGGGTGTGTGACTTTAAAATGGTTAAATGGGTAATAATTGACCTAGTTGGGAAAGATGAGTATGAAATACCCTAATGGTGTATTAGTTAGTGTTGTTGGACCTTAGTCACTAGCTTTTAGTGTTATGTGATGGTCTTGACTTTAAATGGACGGTTTTGGGGAACATGGGGCATTTAATGCATTTAAGTCATTAAATGCACATGAGAGAATTGTTGTTGATAAGTCCAACTAGTTTGTGTGTTGATTGAGTACCTACTGTATTAGGTACTTTGTCTTGAAGCTTGCGGAAGTATAAAACATTCACCGAAGGCGTTAAGGTGAGTGGAATAATTATGCATGTATGTATATAGTGTATTTATTTGTGTGCTATGGCATGAACCACGGAGCCGGTAGTGCCATAGTATGTGCAAGTGTGCTTCGATGTGAACCACGGAGCCGGTAGCATCATGGTACGTGTGTTGTAGTGTGAACAACGGAGCAGGTAGCACTATAGCACGAGTCATTAAAGTGTGAACTACGGAGCCGGTAGCACTATAAAAGAGTATGACTCGAGTTGTGATGTGAATCACGGAGCCGGTAGCATCAAAGTGTTAACCACGGAGCCGGTAGCACTATAAAATGAGGTGTGAACAACGGAGCCGGTAACACCAAAGTGTGAACCACGGAGCCTGTAGCACTATAAAAGGGTATGACTCAAATGCGTAGTGACGTGAACCACGGAGCCGGTAGCGTCATAGCATTTCATATGCTGTGAACCACGGAGCCGGTAGCACCATGACGCGTTTATGGTTAACCATATAGTTGTATATGTGTTGTTGTATAGCATAATATATTATTTCGGTGAATATGCTATTGATTATGCTAGTTGCGGTATTTGGAGGTTATTAGCTTATACTCGGAGTTGGTATGCTAATTGTTATTACTAGCGATTATACGGTGTGTGTAAGTGTATGCAAGTAGGTATATTATATATGTATATGTATAATTATTGCATTCACTAAGCTTTAGCTTACCCTCTCGTTGTTTATCTTTTTATAGGCTCTGGCGTGGACAAGGGTAAGGGCGTTCGTTTGGATTAGTGATCCCGCTTTGTTTTGATAGGGGACGCTTTTGGACATATTTAGCTTTTGAAGTTTGGCCAATATGTGGGTAGTTTAACCCCAAATACCATGCTCTAGGTGTCGTTTGGAATTTAAACTCTTATGGTCGAACTTGTATTTTTGTACGAAACTCGTAAAACGGCCGATGTGGGCTCGATATTGTAAAACTTGGTTTTATGGTGGAAACTTCTTAGTTTTAATTATGTTAACATGTTGTGAAAAGGGTTTCGTTTAAAAGTGTTGGGAAGCGGGTTTTCCGCTCGAGTAAGTTGGACATCCAGGTCAGAAATCTGGCAGTTCATTTGGACGTCGTCTAGATCTTCTGGACGCCGTCCAAGCCTTCTTTGTTGGACGCCATCCAGATAACTGGACGCCGTCCAGATGTGTTGATTCAGAAAAGTTTTTTTTAAGGCGTGTTTTTGGTATATCGAAGTCGGGTCGTTACAAGTGGTATCAGAGCATGGTCTAAGGGATTTAGGCGACTTGAGATAGGTGCCTAGACTTAGACTTTATTGTAAATGCGCTTTATGCGGGACTTGTAGGAGACGGGTCGGACCGGGATTGGTTAGTGCTTGGGTTTAGGTAAACTAACTATGCGCTAATTGTTTTGTGTTGTGTTTTGCGATCATAAAGCGAGATAGACGTTGTACTAGCAAGTTAATGCGACGTGCTCGCATAACAATGATTAGCTACCATTGTTATGGGTTCAAATCGTGTCAAACGAGCGATGTACGATGATTGTTGAGCAAGATGGGGCGGTGAGGTGTATATGTATATATTTGTGTCTTGTCCTCTCGTTTCGTTGTTTAACCTATTTCCGTTTTATAGTATGAAGACGAGAAACGGACCCGAGAACAATGATGGAGGTACGAGTGAGGATGTTGAGTTCACGGCCAAGGTTGAGGCCATCTTTAAACGTCAAAAAGCGGAGTTCCTTGAAGACGTTAAGAAGATGTTTCTAGATACGATTGACGAGCAACTAGTCAATGTGGTTAAGGAACAAGTTAAGCTTATTCTACAAGAAGATAATGTAGGAAGACGGGACTTTTTCTACAAGAATTTCAAGGATTCTCAACCTCCCACCTTTGATGGTGAACGAGACCCTCTTGAGAGTGCCCGTTGGATCTCCGATATGGAGGGGGCTTTCTGTACTTGTGAATGCCCTCTCGATAAGAAGACAAGGTACGGGTGTAGTATGTTGCGGGGTGATGCTAAATTGTGGTGGGACGCGGAAATCCAACTTTATGGTGAAGAACAATGTATGGATTTCACTTGGGACGAGTTCAAGGTGGAGTTTTTCAATGAGTACTGAACTTCGGCTGATCTTACTAGACTTAAGGACGAGTTGCATGCCTTGACGCAAGGGTCAATGGATTTGAACACTCTCAAATTCGTTTTCTTGTCAAAGACCCAATTTTTCCCGGAGTATGTCGGGAACGATAAAATGTTGAAGGAAGACTTCTATCGAATCTTGAACGACAACTATCAAGATAAGATTAGTGTAAACATGGTGAAAAGTTTTGATGAGTTGTTTGATATGGCCAAAGGTTTTGAGTCGCTCGCTTTGAGAAATAGTGGCTTTACTTTTGGCAAGAGGAAGTTTGAAGCTACTAGTCATTCGAACAAGAAAAGTAAGGGTGCGAGTGAGATTGTTGGTAGTGTGAAGAAGGGTACGTCTGGGGGTTTTTGACCCAAATGTTATAATTGTGAGCGACAAGGACACATGGCTCGTGATTGCACCAAGCCATCTTCTACAACCAAACTCACTTGTTATAATTGTGGTAAGGAAGGGCACCGAAGGCCGGAGTATCCCGATTTGAACACCGATCATGTTAAGAGGTTAGAGAAGGCGGCGGGTACGGCTCGGGGACGAAATTACCTAATGACCCATGATGAGGCCAAGCAATCAAACGAAGTTGTCTCATGTACTTTCATGGTTAACTCTAATCTGCCGAGGATCCTATTTGATAGCGGTGCTAATTTATAGTTTGTTTCTCCAAGATTTGTGTCTAAGCTTGATAAACCGCTAGCTAAGTTAAGTCATCCGGTAGAAGTTGAAATAGCGGATGGTAAGACGGTGCTAGGGGTTGATGTTTGTAATGATTGTGATAATGTGTTTGGTTCCGAAACGTTTAAAATTGATCTTATCCCGATGACCTTAGGTGAATTCAATATTGTCGTTTGTATGGATTGGTTCGATCGTTATAGAGCCGACATTGCATGCCATGAAAAGTCTATTCGTGTGAAGACCCCAAGTGGGGGAGAGTTAATTATTCATGGCGAGAGACGGAGAAGACTTGTGCCATTATGCACTTATGCAAGGGCGCATCGTTTTCTTGTTGGTGGTGGCATGGCTTTTCTTGCTCATGTAGTTGATACTCGTGAAGAGCCACCACTCATTCGTGAAATTTCGGTGGTTAGTGAATTTGAAGAAGTTTTTCCGGATGAATTGCCGGGTGTTCCAGAGGAAAGACAAGTTGAATTTCGCATTGAGTTGGTTTCGGGGGCTACTCCCATTGCTAAAACTCCTTATCGTTTAGCGCCAACGGAAATGCAAGAATTGTTAAATCAAACCCAAGAATTACTTGAAAAGGTTTTTATTCGACCGAGTGCTTCTCCATGGGGTGCTCCGGTTTTATTCGTGAAGAAGAAGGATGGTAGTATGCGGATGTGCATCGATTATCGGGAGTTAAATAAAGTGACGATAAAGAATCGTTATCCATTACCTCGGATTGACGATTTGTTTGACCAACTCCAAGGTGCAACGTATTTCTCTAAGATTGACCTACAGTCCGGCTATCACCAAATGCGGGTCCGTGAGGAAGATATTGAGGAAACGGCTTTTCGAAGGCGTTACAGGCATTTTGAGTTTGTAGTTATGCCTTTCGGTTTTACGAATGCACCGGTGACATTCATGGATCTTATGAACCGAGTGTGCCAACCTATGTTGGACAAGTCGGTGATTGTGTTCATTGATGACATACTTGTCTATTCGAAGAGTATGAAAGAACATGAACATCATTTGCGTGGTGTGTTGAAGACGTTGCGGAAGGAGAAGTTGTATGCAAAATTCTCCAAATGTGAATTTTGGCTAAGGGAAGTTCAATTCCTTAGCCATATTGTGAACAAGGATGGTATTCAAGTAGATCCGGGGAAGATTAAGACGGTGAAGAGTTGGGGACGACCGACTAAGCCTAAGGAAATCCGAAGTTTTCTCGGATTGACCGGTTATTACCGTCGGTTTATCCAAGACTTTTCTAAAATCGCTTCTCCTTTGACGAAATTAACGAGAAAGAACGTGAGATTTAATTGGGAAAACGAGCAAGAAATTGCTTTCCAATTGTTAAAAGAGAAGTTATGTCAAGCTCCGGTTTTAGTGTCGCCGGAAGGTGTAGAAGACATGATGGTTTATTGTGATGCTTCTTTAAATGGGATCGGCTGTGTTCTAATGCAACGAGGTAAAGTCATCGCGTATGCCTCTAGATAATTAAAGGAACACGAAAAGAGATATCCGACTCATGATCTTGAGTTGGCGGCGGTTGTTCATGCGTTGAAAATTTGGCGCCATTACTTGTATGGTGTCAAGTGTACGATTTATTCGGATCACAAGAGCTTAAAATATCTTTTTGATCAACGAGATTTGAATTATCGTCAACGTAGATGGATGGATGTGGTGAAAGACTATGATTGTGAAATACTTTATCATCCAGGTAAGGCGAATGTGGTCGCGGATGCGTTAAGTCAGAAGAGTCAACATCCGGCAATACGAGTAGGGTCGTTAAGCATGATTATTACTAACGATTTTCTTGTAAAGCTCGGTGAGGTTCAAATTGAGGCTTTTGTTAACAATAAGCATGAGGAACGAATCGTGAGGAAAACGGAGTTTATTACCTTAGGTCTGCATGGTTTGTTGTCCTTTCCAGGACGAGTGTGGGTGTCTAGAATGGGAGATTTCTGACGAGTGCTACTTGATGAAGCACATAAGTCAAAGTATTCCATTCATCTGGGCGCGACGAAAATGTATCTTGATTTAAAGAAGGAGTATTGGTGGCCGGGCATGAAACGTGATGTTGTAAAGTATGTTGAACAATGTGTCACGTGTTTGCAAGTTAATGCCGAACACCAAAAGCCATATGGTATGTTACAACCGTTAGAAATTCCGAAATGGAAATGGGAGCACATTACCATGGATTTCATCACAAAGTTACCAAAGACGGCGAGAACCCAATTTGATTCGATTTGGGTAATAGTTGATCGGTTGACGAAAAGTGCCTTGTTTCTTCTCATTCGTGAAGCGATATCGTCGGAGACTTTGGCTAAATTATTTATCAAGGAGGTGATATCGAGACACGGAGTTCCTATATCTATTATTTTGGATCGAGATACTCGTTTCACATCTCGGTTTTGGGAAAAGTTTCATGAAGATATGGGTACACAATTGAAATTGAGCACGGCGTACCATCCTCAAACGGACGGTCAAACCGAACGTATGTAGTGACCTGAACTTTTCCGAACCTTTCTATGATTATATGTTTAATGAAAACTATATTTACATGATTAAATGTTTCCAACATGTTAAGCAATCAAACTTGTTAAGACTTGGTTAATTGAAACGGAAATTTTATAAACGTCTGATTACCCAGTTTGATCAATGATTCACGAACGCTATAAGTTGTATATGACATGATGATACATAAATGAATAAATATATATGTTTAACATGATATAATGATCATCAAGTATCTCATTAAAAATAGTAACAATAAGTTATATACTTAAAAAGGAGACTATTGACGTATGAAACTCGAAACGATACATATAACGATTATCGTTATAACCACGTCTTACTAAATATATATGAAGCATATTAATACATTGTTATATTATATATAACATGATAATATGATAATTAAATATATCATTAAGTGTATTAACAATGAACTACATAAGTAAAAACAAGACTACTAACTTAAGGATTTCGAAACGAGACATATATGTAACGATTATCGTTGTAACGATATTTAAATGTATATATCATATTAAGATATATTAATATATCATAATATCATGATAATATAATAATTTAAAATCTCATTTGATATTATAAACTTTGGGTTAACAACATTTAACAAGATCGTTAACCTAAAGGTCTCAAAACAACACTTACATGTAACGATTAACGATGACTTAACGACTCAGTTAAAATGTATATACATGTAGTGTTTTAATATATATTCATACACTTTTTAAAGACTTCAAGACACTTATTAAAATACTTATACTTAACAAAAATGCTTACAATTACATCCTCGTTCAGTTTCATCAACAATTCTACTCGTATGCACCCGTATTCGTACTCGTACAATACACAGCTTTTAGATGTATGTACCATTGGTATATACACTCCAATGATCAGCTTTTAGCAGCCCATGTGAGTCACCTAACACATGTGGGAACCATAATTTGGCAACTAGCATGAAATATCTCATAAAATTACAAAAATATGAGTAATCATTCATGACTTATTTACATGAAAACAAAATTACATATCCTTTATATCTAATCCATATACCAACGACCAAAAACACCTACAAACACTTTCATTCTTCAATTTTCTTCATCTAATTGATCTCTCTCAAGTTCTAACTTCAAGTTCTAAGTGTTCTTCATAAATTCTACAAGTTCTAGTTACATAAAATCAAGAATACTTTCAAGTTTGCTAGCTCCCTTCCAATCTTGTAAGGTGATCATCCAACCTCAAGAAATCTTTGTTTATTACAGTAGGTTATCATTCTAATACTAGGTAATAATCATATTCAAACTTTGGTTCAATTTTTATAACTATGACAATCTTATTTCAAGTGATGATCTTACTTGAACTTGTTTTCGTGTCATGATTCTGCTTCAAGAACTTCGAGCCATCCAAGGATCCGTTGAAGCTAGATCCATTTTTCTCTTTTCCAGTAGGTTTATCCAAGGAACTTAAGGTAGTAATTATGTTCATAACATCATTCGATTCATACATAAAAAGCTATCATATTCGAAGTGGTAAACTAGTAATCACTAGAACATAGTTTAGTTAATTCTAAACTTGTTCGCAAATAAAGTTAATCCTTCTAACTACACTTTTAAAATCAACTATACACATGATCTATATCTATATGATATGCTAACTTAATGATTTAAAACCCGGAAACATGATAAACACCATAAAACTGGATTTACGCCGTCGTAGTTACAACCGGGGGCTGTTTTGGTTTGGATAATTAAAAACTATGAAAAACTTTGATTTAAAAGCTATACTTCTGGGAAAATAATTTTTTTTATGAACATGAAACCATATCCAAAAATCATGGTTAAACTCAAAGTGAAAGTATGTTTTTCAAAATAGTCATCAAGATGTCGTTCTTTCGACGGAAATGACTACCTCTTTCAAAAACGACTTGTAACTTGTATTTCCGACTATAAACCTATACCTTTTCTGTTTAGTTTCATAAAGTCAAGTTCAATACGAAACCATGGCCGCTTAAATCACTCAAAACGGATTAGAAACGAAGAAATGGCGAGCAAAACAAAATTGGTAAAAACTACTCATTTTAGCTACGTGAAAATTGGTAACAAATCTATTCCAACCATAACTTAATCAACTTGTATTGTATATTATGTAATCTTGAGATACCATAGACACATATACAATGTTTAGACCTATCATGTCGACACATCTATATATATTTCGGAACAACCATAGACACTCTATATGTGAATGTTGGAGTTAGCTATACAGGGTTGAGGTTGATTCCAAAATATATATAGTTTGAGTTGTGATCAATACTGAGATATGTATACACTGGGTCGTGGATTGATTCAAGATAATATATATCGATTTATTTCTGTACATCTAACTGTGGACAACTAGTTGTAGGTTACTAACGAGGACAGCTGACTTAATAAACTTAAAACATCAAAATGTATTAAAAGTGTTGTAAATATATTTTGAACATACTTTGATATATATGTACATATTTGTTATAGGTACGTTAATCGACCAGTGGCCAAATCTTACTTCCCGACGAAGTAAAAAAATCTGTGAAAGTGAGTTATAGTCCCACTTTTAAAATCTAATATTTTTGGGATGAGAATACATGCAGGTTTTATAAATGATTTACAAAATAGACACAAGTACGTGAAACTACATTCTATGGTTGAATTATCGAAATCGAATATGCCCCTTTTTATTAAGTCTGGTAATCTAAGAATTAGGGAACAGACACCCTAATTGACGCGAACTCTAAAGATAGATCTATCGGGCCCAACAAGCCCCATCCAAAGTACCGGATGCTTTAGTACTTCGAAATTTATATCATGTCCGAAGGAGGATTCCGGAATGATGGGGATATTCTTATATGCATATTGTGAATGTCAGTTACCAGGTATTCACCATATGAATGATTTTTATCTCTATGTATGGGATGTGTATTGAAATATGAAATCTTGTGGTCTATTATTATGATTTGATAATATATAGGTTAAACCTATAACTCACCAACATTTTTGTTGACGTTTTAAGCATGTTTATTCTCAGGTGATTATTAAGAGCTTCCGCTATCGCATACTTAAATAAGGACGAGATTTGGAGTCCATGCTTGTATGATATTGTGTAAAAACTTCATTCAAGAAACTTATTTCGTTGTAACATATTTGTATTGTAAACCATTATGTAATGGTCGTGTGTAAACAGGATATTTTAGATTATCATTATTTGATAATCTACGTAAAGCTTTTTAAACCTTTATTGATGAAATAAAGGTTATGGTTTGTTTTAAAATGAATGCAGTCTTTGAAAAACGTCTCATATAGAGGTCAAAACCTCGCAACGAAATCAATTAATATGGAACGTTTTTAATCAATAAGAACGGGACATTTCAGTTGGTATCAGTGCTGGTATAACGCCGTCCATGTGTGGCGGGTTAGTCGTAAAGGAGGTTCTCACAGTGTTACATGTGACGAAGCATTGGCTCTTACTCCTTGCGGTCCCTTATGAGGGTTGGTAATAGCCGAGAGGCATGCCCTAAAATCAGTATCTGAGGTACACTCAGTGGTCACCAGGCGGTTAGCTGGGAAGGCATTGGGTGGGACGGTGGTTGTCCCCAACTGTATTTCAGTTGGTATCCGAGCGTTGGTCTTAGAGAACCAGAATTTTGCATTAGTGTGTCTTATCGAGTTTGTTAGGATGCATTAGTGAGTCTGGAATTCGACTGTGTTTACTTGAAAAATGATAGCTTAAAAAATTTTTGTTGGAAAGTATATATTTTTAACATGTGAATATTATGTGATATATTAATCTCTTAACGTGTTTGATATTATGTGATAGATGTCTACCTCTAGAACAAGTCCCATTGACTCACCTAATAATAATGAAGAGTCAAATGTAAATTGGAATGATTCGTGGACTGATTCACAAGTTCCCGAAGAGAAACCGGAAGAAGAGTCGGAACAGGAAGAAGAATCAGAACCGGAAGAAGAATCGGAACCAGAAGAAGAAATAGAACCAGTGGGGGAAATAATAAAACGGTTAAGTAGAAGAAAATCCTCAACCAACCGACCAAAGTTAATTATGGTCAATGGTGTTTTCGCCAAGGAAGCAAAGTATTGGGAGGATTACCAATTCTCCGATGAATCGGATCCCGACAAGGATTCCGATGATGTTATAGAAATTACCCCAACACAATTTAATAAGGCAAAAGAGAACAATAAGGGAAAGGGTATAAAAATAGAGAAATTTGATTCCAAACCCGATGAACTTTATATGTATCGTCAACACCCGTATTTCTTAAGTTGTGACAATAACCCGGGAACCTCTAAACCACCAGGTTTTTCTAAACCAATGTGGAAAACGACGGCTCGTATTAGGGGAACATCATATATCCCTAGAAACTTGGCAAAACGAACCAAAACCGAAGAAGAAGAAACGAGCTAGTCGGAATAAGATAGTTGTATTCGTGTGGTGTAATATATGTAATATAGTGTGCTTATGCTTTATGATTTATGTAAAAATTGCTTGTATTAATAAGTATTTTTTTTTTATGAATCTAACTCTTGTCTATTTTACAGTATAAAAACACAAAATGGATAGACAACCCAATATTTTAAGAGACCTACCCGGAGACATGATTGATGAAATCTTGTCTAGAGTCGGTCAGAATTCCTCGGCACAACTATTTAAGGTGAGATCAGTTTGTAAGACATTCGAAGAACGTTCCAAGAATGCCTTGGTTTATAAAAGGCTTTCGTTCGAAAGATGGGGGATATCACATTGGGAAATCCATAAGTTACGATGTGTTTACTTTGACGCATATATTGCGGGGAACCCAAATGCTATTTTACGCAATGGGTTAAGAAATTTTTTTGACTCAATATATCCGAATATAGGACTTCGTGATTTAGAAAAAGCGACTAACATGTAACATAAAGAAGCATGTTATGCTTACGGGTTAGTAATGTTCGCTTCTCACGAAAGTGAGAACAAGAACATCGGGCTACAACTATTAAACAAAACGTTCCCACAAGTGACGGAGTCGGTAATTGGGGTAAGAAATGAGGTTTTTAGATTGTTACAGGACTGTTGGACATTACATAACCCTCGTCCCTTTGATGACGTTATAACACGCTGTCTTATCAACGGCCATAACGGTTATGTTCCACAAGACCAAGGATGGGAAGTAGTCCTAGTAAAACTAGAATGCATGATTTGTTTCTGGACGTATGAATTACGTGTCTTTATTGCCTTTGCTAAACGACTTGTGTACTAGCTAGAATTATCTTCACAACCATCTTGTATCAAAGTTATTGTGTGCTATATTTCATGCTATATGTAAAATAACCGGTATTGTAAGTTTATAAAATATTGTGTAAAAGTTTGAACGCGAAATATTATTATAATCAGTTTTTCATATAGAATTGTAATAGTTGAATTGTATATTAGCTACTAAGTATGAACTTAACGGGTAGATACTACCCGAATTTAAACTTATAAAACGCTAATATGAAGAAAAAGCATTTATAAATGAGTTCATATTATGCTACCAGATACTATTGACTACTCTTAATATTCTGTATGATTAACTTGTTTCATTTGACTATTTTGAAGGAAATGGCACCAACTACTCGACACACTTTGAATATGAGCGAAGAAGAATTTCGTGCCTTTCTTGCTTCAAACATAGCCGCAGTACAGGCTGCGCTACATACCAACAATAACCTTGGATCTAGCAGTACAGGAAATCGTGTAGGATGCACCTACAAAGAATTCACTGCATGCAAACCTTTGGAATTTGATGGAACCGAAGGACCGATCGGATTGAAACGGTGGACCGAGAAGGTCGAATCGGTGTTTGCCATAAGTAAGTGTATTGAAGAGGACAAAGTGAAGTACGCTACGCATACCTTCACAGGTACTGCGTTAACATGGTGGAATACCTATCTAGAGCAAGTGGGACAAGATGATGCTTACGCACTACCGTGGTCAGCATTCAAGCACTTGATGAACGAGAAGTACCGTCCCAGAACCGAGGTCAATAAGCTCAAGATAGAACTTATAGGATTACGAACCCAAGGATTTGATATTACCATATATGAAAGACGATTCACAGAATTGTGCCTATTGTGTCCGGGAGCATTCAAAGATGAGGAAGAGAAGATCGACGCGTTTGTGAAAGGATTACCGGAAAGAATCCAAGAAGATATAAGTTCACACGAGCCCGCCTCCATACAACAGGCATGTAGAATGGCTCACAAACTAGTGAACCAGATTGAGGAAAGAATTAAAGAACAGGCAGCTGAAGAGGCCAATGTGAAGCAAGTCAAAAGAAAGTGGGAGGAAAACGGTGATAAGAATCACCAATACAACAACAACAACAACAACAACAACAACAACAACAACAACAACAACAACAACAACAACAACAACAACAACAACAACAACAACAACAACAACAACAACAACAACAACAACAGCAACAGCAACTATAACAATCATCCCAACAACAATAACAACCGCAACAACAACAATAATCAGAAGCAGCTATGCCAAAGGTGTGAAAAGTATCACTCGGGGTTCTGCACCAAATTTTGCAACAAGTGTAAAAGAAATGGTCATAGCGCGGTGAAGTGTGAGGTCTATGGACCAGGGGTTAACAGAACGAAAGGGACAAATGGTGTCGGAACGAGTAATGGTGGAGCAAGTAGTGTCGGAGCAAGTTATGCCAATGTAGTTTGTTATAAATGTGGAAAATCGGGCCACATTATTAAAAATTACCAGAACCAGGAGAACACGAATGGACAAGGCCGCGGAAGAGTTTTCAATATTAATGCGGCAGAGGCACAGGAAGACCCAGAGCTTGTTACGGGTATGTTTCTTATTGACAATAAATCTGCTTACGTTTTATTTGATTCGGGTGCGAATAGAAGCTCTATGAGTAGAGATTTTTGTACTAAATTAAGTTGTCCATTGACGCCGTTGGATAGTAAATTTTTACTCGAATTAGCAAACGGTAAATTAATTTCAGCAGATTATATATGCCGGAATCGAGAAATTAAACTGGGTAGCGAAATATTTAAGATTGATTTGATACCAGTAGAGTTAGGGAGTTTTGATGTAATAGTTGGCATGGACTGGCTGAAGAAGGTGAAAGCAGAGATCATATGTTATAAAAATGCAATTCGCATTGTACGAGAAGAAGGAGAACCCTTAATGGTGTACGGAGAAAAGGGCAACACGAAGCTACATCTTATTAGTAATTTGAAGGCACAAAAACTAATAAGAAAAGGTTGCTATGCTTTTCTAGCACATGTCGAGAAAGTACAAACTGAAGAAAAGAGCATCAATGATGTTTTTGTCGCAAAAGAATTTCCCGATGTATTTTCGAAAGAATTACCGGGACTACCTCCACATCGATCTGTTGAAGTTCAAATAGATCTTGTACCAGGAGCTGCACCAATAGCTCGTGCTCCTTACAGACTCGCACCCAGCGAGATGAAAGAACTGTAAAGCCAACTGCAAGAACTATTAGAACGTGGTTTCATTCGACCAAGCACATCACCATGGGGAGCTCCTATTTTGTTTGTCAAGAAGAAAGATGGTACATTTAGGTTGTGTATTGACTACAGAGAGTTGAACATACTTACCATCAAAAACCGTTATCCACTGCCGAGAATTGACGACTTATTGTAGTGACCCGGGAATTTCCGACCAAATTTAAACTTAATCTCTATATGATTTCGACATGATAAGCAAAGTTTATTTAATTGAATCTTAAAATCTTTGAACTGTTTACATGGATTCATTTACCCTTCGACTGCTTCCGACGATTCACGAACAGATGTTTGTAAATAGATATATATATATATATATATATATATATATATATATATATATATATATATATATATATATATATATACATATGTGTATACAAAAAATAACTTGAAACCATAATATACTATTTAGTTATGAGAATTAACGATGTGAAATAATTTATGTCCTAATAAGACATGATACTTAGAATTAGTAATATTTTCATTTCATGTAAATAATTACATGATAATATTATTTTGTTATATTAAAATTATTAGTATTATTGTTATTAGTCTTATTAATATTAATATGATTAATGTTATTATTATTATTAATAACATCATATTATTATTATTACTGATAATATAATTATCACTAATAAAATTATTATTTTTATTATTATTGTTATCATTAATATTTATCATTATTATTATTGAGATTATTATTAATATACTCAATTATTTGTTAATATTAATTATATTATATTATATTAATTATACAAGAATCAGATATATTGAGTGGAATTCGTTTCTTGTCACAATCTCAACATAATGATTTTTGTCATTCTGTCTATAAATCGAATAAAATCTCAGCTAACCAACAATTCTATTAGCAATCAATATCTTCTTTTAATTTTTATATTATTTGTTGTGTACGATTGAATGTAACCTGTCAAATTCATGTGGATTATAAATCGATCACATTATCAATGTTATCAGAAAAATCACTCATATTTCTACAACCGTAACACCAAAATCGTGAATAATTATTTTTTTACCACCATCGATCAACAAAACACTATGATTCTATTTCAACAACGATAACCACCCATCATACTCACCTTCCATGCCCGACACCAACCATCGTGAAACCCACTTTCGATCACCAACCATCAAGAACAAACAATCACTATTTTCATTCTTGTTCTTCTTTATGAACACCCGACATCAACAAAAACCTTGAAACAAACCTGCAACACCCTTCTCTTTCTCTCTCACTCCCTTTTCTTCTTCGATAAATCCATCTCAAACCATCAAACAAGAACCACGATCATTACTTATAGCTGCATACCTCATGCCTTATTATATTTTTTTTTCCTTTCTCTTCTGCTTAAGGTAAGTAATCAAACCCAAAAGCAACCAACTTCAATCTTCGAAAAACTAATCACCAACGTTACACCGTAACTGCAACAATGTTATCCTCCTGTTTCTCTAGTGCGAACACCAACGCATGCCGCTGCCACACTTGCTTTCTGTTGAAACTGAACCCACGACCACCACAATCATCGACCACTTTCACTATCGGATAACCACCATCATCATCCTCATTTCTTTTTTCTCTTCCTGCTACGGTTCCTTATTGTTTAGCACATACACCACCTTGTCTTTAAGTCACTTTTAAACCATGAACCCTGCGATTTCATTCTGCTACACAATTTCTGTCCGAACCATTTAAAAGGGACAAAATGAATTGAGTATGTTCATAGCTCATAGATATCAAGTATATATTAAAGCCTTGATATAAAATTGGAACATCTTTGTGCATGTGGAGTAGGCATTGTGGCCGACACTTCTTTAATAAAGTGGGGAAGCACTTCCTTTATTTGAGAGTAGGTATACAATAAATAATTGATCATTAATTAAATCATTTCCTAACCGACAATCTAACTAGGGGCTTCGGTTTTCTTTTAATATTTAGGATACAAGGCATTACGTGGGCTCATGAATTTTAATATTGATTGGCCGAATCCTTATTTTATTTCGGACTGTGTATTTGTTTCCTTTTGGGCCGAGGAGGTGTGAATTAATAATGATAATGATGGAAGATGATACAAAATGATAAACGAAGCTTGGTGATGTACGTGTTGGCGAATCAGGATGAAAAATGATGATGATTACGGTTATAGATAATAACCGATGATGATGAAGGTATTGAGGTTAGATAACAATGATGATGAGAATGGAATTGATGTTACACGAGATGGTAATGATAGATGATGGTGGTTATAAGTTGATGTTAATGATAGAAGCTTGATGAAAGTAAAACTGTTTCATAAATAATAAATATTTAATCAATTGAATTATTAAAAGAAAGAAGAATGGTCCATTGGTTGGGGTGTGGGTGTGATAAACGAGAGGTCGCGGGTTCGAGCTCTGTCTGTGGCATATTTTTTTTTTAAAGCTTTTGAGGTAGTAATTTTATTTCTATTTATTATTATTAGTATACTAATATTAAAATCAATACTAGTTATTATTATCATTAACATTAATTTTATTATCATTATTATTATATGGTATTATTATTACTACGAATAAAATGCCTATTTTAATATCAAAATTTTTATTACCATTTTATTATATATTATTATTATCATTATTATTATTACTATAAATAAATAAAATGACTAGTATTATTATCAAAATTAGTATTGTCATTATTAAAATTAATTATTAACAATATTTTAGTATTAGTAAGGTCATTGTTTTAACAAGCCAAAAGTTATTTATATAAAAATATATCAAATACATAGATAATAACTATATAAACATTACAGTACTATTTTAAATAAGTAATATATAATTATTATATACAAACAGATTTGATTATTATTACATGTTAGTTATATGTGTTAATATATATATAAATGATATAGGTTCGTGAATCCGAGGCCAACCCTGCACTGTCCAGTATCGTCGTATGAATATTTTTACTACAAAATATTGAATAGTGAGTTTCATTGATCCCCTTTTACTCTTTACATTTTTGGGCTGAGAATACATGCAAATGCTTTATTAACTGTTTTACAATATTTATATGCGTGAGTTTCATTTACTCCCTTTTACTCTTTACATTTTTGGGCTGAGAATACATGCAAATGCTTTATTAACTGTTTTACAGTATTTATATGCGTGAGTTTCATTTACTCCCTTTTTTACTCATTACATTTTTGGGCTGAGAATACATGCAAATGCTTTATTAACTGTTTTACAATATTTATATGCGTGAGTTTCATTAATCCCCTTTTAAATGCTTTCGCAATATATATTTTTGGGACTGAGAATGCATGCGCTGCTTTTATAAATGTTTTACGAAATGGACACAAGTGATCGAAACTACATTCTATGGTTGGATTATCTAATCGAATATGCCCTTTTTATATAGTCTGGTAATCTAAGAATTAGGGAACATAAACCCTAATTGACGCGAACTCTAAAGATAGATCTATCAGGCCCAACAAGCCCCATCCAAAGTACCGGATGCTTTAGTACTTTGAAATTTATATCATGTCCGAAGGAGGATCCCGGAATGATGGGGATATTCTTATATGCATATTGTGAATGTCGGTTACCAGGTGTTCAATCCATATGAATGATATTTTTGTCTCTATGCATGGGAAGTATGATTATGAGAAATGGAAGTATGAAATCTTGTGGTCTATTAAAGTTATGAAATGATTCTTTATGAAAACTAATGAACTCACCAACCTTTTGGTTGACACTTTAAAGCATGTTTATTCTCAGGTACGAAAGAAATCTTCCGCTGTGCATTTGCTCATTTTAGGGATATTACTTGGAGTCATTTATGACATGTTACAAAAGACGTTGCATTCGAGTCGTTGAGTTCATCAAGATTATTATTAAGCCAATTATAGTAAGATATATTATGAAATGGTATGCATGTCGTCAACCGTTGATGTAATGAAAGATTGTCTTTTCAAAAATGAATGCAATGTTTGTAAAATGTATCATATAGAGGTCAAGTACCTCGCGATGTAATCAACTGTTGTAAATCGTTTATAATCGATGTGGACTTTGTCCGGATGGATTAGGACGGGTCCTTTCAGTTGGTATTAGAACGGTGGTCTTAGCGAACCATGTCTGCATTAGTGTGTCTAACTGATAAGTCGTTAGGATGCATTATTGAGTCTGGACTTCGACCGTGTCTGCATATCAAAAGTTGTGCTTATCATTTTGTGTCAAAAATTACATGCTTATCATTCTTAGAGAATCACTTACTTATCATTCTTAGTCTAGACACGTTTTACTGCATTGACTGCATGAATAGTGTATAGACAAAATTCATATCTTAGCGTATCTGCTACTTCATATCTTAGCGTATCTGTTACGGTAGACTTTGCCTGACAGCTTCCGTAGATTCCTCCGTAACTTATGAGATTTTAGTATTATATATGCATATGTAAATTATGTATAGCAGGGTACTAATCTACATCCTATAATCTATTTCTTATCGAAAATCCTTCATCTGATCGTACGAGATGAATCCCTCAACCAGTTTGAGTCCCTCAGATTTCGATAGCTATTCCGATAGTTATTCCGACAAATATTTCGACATAGATGTTCACCTAAGCTCCGAAAACAGCGTCATCGGCATGAATTCACCAATCAGCCATTATCAATTCATCTGATGGGTTCGTAGTCGAATTAATTAATGGAAACACGTAGAAGGTAATCCCTTCCGCCAACCGGATTCACCTCTTGACAATGAACCTGAAGCGTTTACCGGCGAACCTGTTCGAGACACCATTTTCAGTCTCATTTTCAGGGTAACTCGACAAGATTATATTCTATCCACAATTCTGAACCTTATTCATCAGCTCGTTCCGACCGACAATCATCTCGGAGCAATAAGTCAACGAACTTCGCGCTCGAATAATCAATTCGGAGGATATGGTGCAAAACGTACCAGCTTCAGCAACATCACCGGCACCAGCAGTACCATCAATAACAGCACCAGTACCACCAACAACCTAAGTTTCAACAGCACACGCCTCAACATCTCATTCTGCACCTCGAGTATAATCATCGTTCTACGTATCGTTCTACATCCATTATCTTCATTCTTCATGGTGATTATGTAATCTTTAATGTTATAGAGATTATGTATTCTAATTTTGACAGTAAACCAAATGAGATTAATATCATATTAACTCATTAAATCTATATTACATCTAAAGAAAATATATATGTAAGTATATTTTCATAAAGATTGTAATTAAAAATTCTTTTGTACAAACTGCTAATGGTGAAAATATTTTAACGGGTAGGTAATACCCGAAGAATATTTAGATTTCACATTAATAAGTTACACTGTACATTCTTCGAATCTGATTCAACAGTCATTTACTATCCTATTTACATCCACCGATATACGTATTCGTTCACCGCGGAATAACCCTTTTCATTCAATTTTAAATTTGGATTTTGACCTATCAGAATCCAACAAGTGGCATAATGAAGAAATAATGGACACAATAAAAATTGATTAGAAACAGACTAATTAACAATATAAAAATTTTGTTAAGAAACCACGCTAACAAGATCCTAGCTAACTGTTCCTAGCTAACTGGTTGCATTTTATTTATCACAAGTTAATTATCACAATTTACATTCTCGCAATTTTTGTTATCGTCATTTAATTTCTGTTATTTATTTTACGCACTTTATTTATCGTCATTCTGTTATTTACGCATTTTAAATATCGGGACACGTATACAATGTTTTGACAGATCATATCGACCCATATATATATATATATATATATATATATATATATATATATATATATATATATATATATATATATATATATATATATATATATATATATATATATATAGTTTGAGTTGTGATCGAGTCTGAGACGTATACAGGTCACGATATGTATTAATTAATTCGAATATTATATATTAAACTATAAATGAATTATTGGACTGTCAACTGTGGACTATCGACTGAGGACTAATAATATTGGGCAATTAAAATGAATTAAAAATACTGATTATAACATATGAAACAAAACAATTCTTCAAGTTTGCCACTTGATTTCATCTTAAACCCCATTTGTATCTCGACGATTACAATCTGCGTTCAATCCTTTCATGATTCTTGAAAACACCTCAATCGAGAGGATGAACCAACCACACTTCATCTACAGAAAGAAAGATTGATGCGTATAGTTATGCACCTGAAAACTCTCAGAAACTGAGTAAACATTTAACGCATAGCTGTGCTAATTCCTTTAGCGTTATTATTACCGAAAATAACTTTGCAATCTCTTTCCAAATTAGTCAATTTTGTCACAGCTCCATCAAGTCAACTTCGACTTTTCATTCGAAACAACCTTATTATAACCTTGATATATATGTGTACTCTTTTATTGTTACCGGGGAACCTTTTATATTTCATCATATTACCATCAGCGTTTAATCATCTAAAAACACAATTCTCCTAAAACCAACTCGGATTGATAACCGATGATTCAGATATCGTAGCATTAAATGCAGAGGAAACAGAAAATTCGTAGATGGTCTAAATGGCCAAAAGTTTGATGATAAAGATGGGAGTGTTAGGAATGCTCGATAGAAAATTTGGTACTGAAAAACTGATTGAGCAAACCATGAAGGAGACCAAGACCAAATACAAGGAACATACCATATATTCAAAGAATCCAGGTAATTCTGGATCTGATGAAACCTTCAATGAATATCTTGCTCCGTACTCATGTTAAAATCTTGCGGAAAATTTTCTTCACCATCCTTCGATATTAGAAATTCCAAGATATCATCGTATCTTTCATTATAAATATCCTCCATATTTCTGAAGATATTTTCATAACTATTTTTATCTGAAATCATTAATCTCTTAGTTTTATCAGTGTTACATCATATAGAAACTGTTAGTTTCTATATTCTGTAAACTTTCGAGCTTAACTATGAATGTTATTGAAGTAATGTTGGGAACTGATGCATGAGTTAGTATAATATAATGACACTTGATCAACGTGATTATATTATAGTAAGTCATGCTGAGTTTCTAATGGAATGTGATGATTCACAGATTATAACGTCATCACGTGCCATATTACATAACTCTTTCATTCTCCTTAACTTCTGAACCTATCAAGAAAAATATAATCTTGATACTTCTATCCTCAGTGATTCTAGTAATTTGGAAAATCAAATCGTGCTATTACGTTCTTTCTCGTTTAGAACATTAGCCATGTTCATTCGAAAATCCATACCTACGAATTCTGGACCATTATTCGCTTGACTTGAAGTCGGGAAGAGAAAAAAAAAACATAGAGCTTCTAAATATAAGGGAGAATATAAAGCCCGATAACAACACATAAATTACAAACCGTGTATATCAATGTTTATCGCAACATAAAGACACGGGAGAATTAAAAACATTATAACTCCAAGGGCGAAGTAGAAGAAAGCAGATTCCTCTGGTGGAAGTTGGAAAAGGAGAATGATTGTTGTGATAGTAAGGATGAGGACAATGATCAATACAGGATTAAGCATATTGAAAAATCATTTGGAAGTTTGAATTGAGGAAGAAAGTATAGGAATGGTGAAAGTAATGGAACGGAAGAAGTTCATTTATAGTGAAAATACTAGACAAAGAAATCAAGGCAGATTTCCGCATTAATTATAGAGATCTTAATTTCCTTATTCGCCGAAAAAAAATCAAATCTTTTAGATTTCGAAGATTTTCTTTAAATCCCTTGAATTCCGGAATTCAACCCTGACTCTGTCAAAAGTTAAGATAAATCTTTACTTTCCTATTTCACTCTTTGGTGATAGCTTCATTTGTACTCTTCGAATAATTGAATCATTTTATCCATATTACTCAATGATGATAAAACTCTATTTATTAACTCATATTCGTCGTGAAAACATTTTTACTGTTAACCATGACCACCTCACTCAAATTTCGGGACGAAATTTCTTTAACGGGTAGGTACTGTAGTGACCCGGGAATTTCCGACCAAATTTAAACTTAATCTCTATATGATTTCGACATGATAAGCAAATTTTATTTAATTGAATCTTAAAATCTTTGAACTGTTTACATGGATTCATTTACCCTTCGACTGCTTCCGACGATTCACGAACAGATGTTTGTAAATAGATATATATATATATATATACATATGTGTATACAAAAAATAACTTGAAACCATAATATACTATTTAGTTATGAGAATTAACGATGTGAAATAATTTATGTCCTAATAAGACATGATACTTAGAATTAGTAATATTTTCATTTCATGTAAATAATTACATGATAATATTATTTTGTTATATTAAAATTATTAGTATTATTGTTATTAGTCTTATTAATATTAATATGATTAATGTTATTATTATTATTAATAACATCATATTATTATTATTACTGATAATATAATTATCACTAATAAAATTATTATTTTTATTATTATTGTTATCATTAATATTTATCATTATTATTATTGAGATTATTATTAATATACTCAATTATTTGTTAATATTAATTATATTATATTATATTAATTATACAAGAATCAGATATATTGAGTGGAATTCGTTTCTTGTCACAATCTCAACATAATGATTTTTGTCATTCTGTCTATAAATCGAATAAAATCTCAGCTAACCAACAATTCTATTAGCAATCAATATCTTCTTTTAATTTTTATATTATTTGTTGTGTACGATTGAATGTAACCTGTCAAATTCATGTGGATTATAAATCGATCAAATTATCAATGTTATCAGAAAAATCACTCATATTTCTACAACCGTAACACCAAAATCGTGAATAATTATTTTTTTACCGCCATCGATCAACAAAACACTATGATTCTATTTCAACAACGATAACCACCCATCATACTCACCTTCCATGCCCGACACCAACCATCGTGAAACCCACTTTCGATCACCAACCATCAAGAACAAACAATCACTATTTTCCTTCTTGTTCTTCTTTATGAACACCCGACATCAACAAAAACCTTGAAACAAACCTGCAACACCCTTCTCTTTCTCTCTCACTCCCTTTTCTTCTTCGATAAATCCATCTCAAACCATCAAACAAGAATCACGATCATTACTTATAGCTGCATACCTCATGCCTTATTATATTTTTTTTTCCTTTCTCTTCTGCTTAAGGTAAGTAATCAAACCCAAAAGCAACCAACTTCAATCTTCGAAAAACCAATCACCAACGTTACACCGTAACTGCTACAATGTTATCCTCCTGTTTCTCCAGTGCGAACACCAACGCATGCTGCTGCCACACTTGCTTTCTGTTGAAACTGAACCCACGACCACCACAATCATCGACCACTTTCACTATCGGATAACCACCATCATCATCATCATTTCTTTCTTTCTCTTCCTGCTACGATTCCTTATTGTTTAGCACATACACCACCTTGTCTTTAAGTCACTTTTAAACCATGAACCCTGCAATTTCATTCTGCTACACAATTTCTGTCCGAACCATTTAAAAGGGACAAAATGAATTGAGTATGTTCATAGCTCATAGATATCAAGTATATATTAAAGCCTTGATATAAAATTGGAACATCTTTGTGCATGTGGAGTAGGCATTGTGGCCGACACTTCTTTAATAAAGTGGGGAAGCACTTCCTTTATTTGAGAGTAGGTATATAATAAATAATTGATCATTAATTAAATCATTTCCTAACTGACAATCTAACTTGGGGCTTCGGTTTTCTTTTAATATTTAGGATACAAGGCATTACGTGGGCTCATGAATTTTAATATTGATTGGCCGAATCCTTATTTTATTTCGGACTGCGTATTTGTTTCCTTTTGGGCCGAGGAGGTGTGAATTAATAATGATAATGATGGAAGATGATACAAAATGATAAACGAAGCTTGGTGATGTACGTGTTGGCGAATCAGGATGAAAAATGATGATGATTACGGTTATAGATAATAACCGATGATGATGAAGGTATTGAGGTTAGATAACAATGATGATGAGAATGGAATTGATGTTACACGAGATGGTAATGATAGATGATGGTGGTTATAAGTTGATGTTAATGATAGAAGCTTGATGAAAGTAAAACTGTTTCATAAATAATAAATATTTAATCAATTGAATTATTAAAAGAAAGAAGAATGGTCCATTGGTTGGGGTGTGGGTGTGATAAACGAGAGGTCGCGGGTTCGAGCTCTGTCTGTGGCATATATTTTTTTGAAAGCTTTTAAGGTAGTAATTTTATTTCTATTTATTATTATTAGTATACTAATATTAAAATCAATACTAGTTATTATTATCATTAACATTAATTTTATTATCATTATTATTATATGGTATTATTATTACTACGAATAAAATGCCTATTTTAATATCAAAATTTTTATTACCATTTTATTATATATTATTATTATCATTATTATTATTACTATAAATAAATAAAATGACTAGTATTATTATCAAAATTAGTATTGTCATTATTAAAATTAATTACTAACAATATTTTAGTATTAGTAAGGTCATTGTTTTAACAAGCCAAAAGTTATTTATATAAAAATATATCAAATACATAGATAATAACTATATAAACATTACAGTACTATTTTAAATAAGTAATATATAATTATTATATACAAACAGATTTGATTATTATTACATGTTAGTTATATGTGTTAATATATATATAAATGATATAGGTTCGTGAATCCGAGGCCAACCCTGCACTGTCCAGTATCGTCGTATGAATATTTTTACTACAAAATATTAAATAGTGAGTTTCATTGATCCCCTTTTACTCTATACATTTTTGGGCTGAGAATACATGCAAATGCTTTATTAACTGTTTTACAATATTTATATGCGTGAGTTTCATTTACTCCCTTTTACTCTTTACATTTTTGGGCTGAGAATACATGCAAATGCTTTATTAACTGTTTTACAATATTTATATGCGTGAGTTTCATTTACTCCCTTTTTTACTCATTACATTTTTGGGCTGAGAATACATGCAAATGCTTTATTAACTGTTTTACAATATTTATATGCGTGAGTTTCATTAATCCCCTTTTAAATGCTTTCGCAATATATATTTTTGGGACTGAGAATGCATGCGCTGCTTTTATAAATGTTTTACGAAATGGACACAAGTGATCGAAACTACATTCTATGGTTGGATTATCTAATTGAATATGCCCTTTTTATATAGTCTGGTAATCTAAGAATTAGGGAACAGAAACCCTAATTGACGCGAACTCTAAAGATAGATCTATCGGGCCCAACAAGCCCCATCCAAAGTACCGGATGCTTTAGTACTTCGAAATTTATATCATGTCCGAAGGAGGATCCCGGAATGATGGGGATATTCTTATATGCATATTGTGAATGTCGGTTACCAGGTGTTCAATCCATATGAATGATATTTTTGTCTCTATGCATGGGACGTATGATTATGAGAAATGGAAGTATGAAATCTTGTGGTCTATTAAAGTTATGAAATGATTCTTTATGAAAACTAATGAACTCACCAACCTTTTGGTTGACACTTTAAAGCATGTTTATTCTCAGGTACGAAAGAAATCTTCCGCTGTGCATTTGCTCATTTTAGGGATATTACTTGGAGTCATTTATGACATGTTACAAAAGACGTTGCATTCGAGTCGTTGAGTTCATCGAGATTATTATTAAGCCAATTATAGTAAGATATATTATGAAATGGTATGCATGTCGTCAACCGTTGATGTAATGAAAGATTGTCTTTTCAAAAATGAATGCAATGTTTGTAAAATGTATCATATAGAGGTCAAGTACCTCGCGATGTAATCAACTGTTGTAAATCGTTTATAATCGATGTGGACTTTGTCCGGATGGATTAGGACGGGTCCTTTCACTTATTTGATCAACTACAAGGCTTGTCGGTTTATTCGAAGATCGATTTACATTCTTGATATCATCAAATGCGAGTAAAGGAGGATGATATTCCAAAAACTGCTTTTAGGACGCGTTATGGTCATTACGAGTTTATGGTTATGCCGTTTAGATTGACTAACGCACCAGCTGTGTTCATAGTCCTTATGAACCGAGTGTGTGGGCCATATCTTGACAAGTTTGTCATTGTTTTCATCGATGACATACTTATTTACTCAAAGAATGATCAAGAGCACAAAGAACATTTGAGAAAAGTGCTAGAAGTATTGAAGAAAGAAAAACTGTACGCTAAGTTTTCAAAGTGTGCATTTTGGTTGGAAGAAGTTCAATTCCTCGGTCACATAGTGAACAAAGAAGGTATCCAGGTGGACCCAGCAAAGATCGAAACCGTTGAAAAGTGAGAAACCCCAAAAACTCAGAAGCATATACGTCAATTTTTAGGATTGGCTGGTTACTACAGAAGATTCATCCAAGATTTCTCCAAAATAGCAAAACCCTTTACTGCATTAACGCATAGAGGGAAGAAATTTGAATGGAAGGATGAACAAGAGAAGGCGTTTCAGTTATTGAAGAAAAAGCTAACTACGACACCTATATTGTCATTGCCTGAAGGGAATGATGATTTTGTGATATATTGTGACGCCTCAAAGCAAGGTCTCGGTTGTGTATTAATGCAACGAACGAAGGTAATTGCTTATGCGTCTAGACAATTGAAGATTCACGAGAAAAATTATACGACGCATGATTTGGAATTAGGCGCGGTTGTTTTTGCATTAAAGACTTGGAGGCACTACTTATATGGGGTCAAAAGTATTATATATACCGACCACAAAAGTCTTCAACACATATTTAATCAGAAACAACTGAATATGAGGCAGCGTAGGTGGATTGAATTGTTGAATGATTATGACTTTGAGATTCATTACCACCCGGGGAAGGCAAATGTGGTAGCCGACGCCTTGAGTAGAAAGGACAGAGAACCCATTCGAGTAAAATCTATGAATATAATAATTCACAATAACCTTACTACTCAACTAAAGGAGGCGTAACAAGGAGTTTTAAAAGAGGGAAATTTAAAGAATGAAATACCCAAGGGATCGGAGAAGCATCTTAATATTCGGGAAGATGGAACCCGGTATAGGGCTGAAAGGATTTGGGTACCAAAATTTGGAGATATGAGAGAAATGGTATTTAGAGAAGCTCATAAAACCAGATACTCAATACATCCTTGAATGGGGAAGATGTACAAGGATCTTAATTTTTGGTGGCCAGGTATGAAAGCCGATGTTGCTAAATACGTAGGGGAATGTTTGACGTGTTCTAAGGTCAAAGCGGAGCATCAGAAACCATCAGGTCTACTTCAACAACCCGAAATCCCGAAATGGAAATGGGAAAACATTACCATGGATTTCATCACTAAATTGCCAAGGACTGCAAGTGGTTTTGATACTATTTGGGTAATAGTTGATCGTCTCACCAAATCAGCACACTTCCTGCCAATAAGAGAAGATGACAAGATGGAGAAGTTAGCACGACTGTATTTGAAGGAAGTTGTCTCCAGACATGGAATACCAATCTCTATTATCTCTGATAGGGATGGCAGATTTATTTCAAGATTCTGGCAGACATTACAGCATGCATTAGGAACTCGTCTAGACATGAGTACTGCCTATCATCCACAAACTGATGGGCAGAGTGAAAGGACGATACAAACGCTTGAAGACATGCTACGAGCATGTGTTATTGATTTCAGAAACAGTTGGGATCGACATCTACCGTTAGCAGAATTTTCCTACAACAATAGCTACCATTCAAGCATTGAGATGGCTCCGTTTGAAGCACTTTATGGTAGAAAGTGCAGGTCTCCGATTTGTTGGAGTGAAGTGGGGGATAGACAGATTACGGGTCCGGAGATAATACAAGAAACTACTGAGAAGATCATCCAAATTCAACAACAGTTGAAAACCGCCCAAAGTCGAAAAAAGAGCTACGCCGACATTAAAAGAAAAGATATAGAATTTGAAATTGGAGAGATGGTCATGCTTAAGGTTGCACCTTGGAAAGGTGTTGTTCGATTTGGTAAACGAGGGAAATTAAATCCAAGGTATATTGGACCATTCAAGATTATTGATCGTGTCGGACCAGTAGCTTACCGACTTGAGTTACCTCAACAACTCGCGGCTATACATAACACTTTCCACGTCTCGAATTTGAAGAAATGTTTTGCTAAAGAAGATCTCACTATTCCATTGGACGAAATCCAAATCAATGAAAAACTTCAATTCATTGAAGAACCCGTTGAAATAATAGATCGTGAGGTTAAGAGACTTAAATAAAACAAGATAACGATTGTTAAGGTCCGATGGAATGCTCGTAGAGGACCCGAGTTCACCTGGGAACGAGAAGATCAGATGAAGAAGAAGTACCCACACTTATTTCTAGAAGATGACCCAACACCTCCAATCGCTTAAAATTTCTGGACGAAATTTATTTAACGGGTAGGTACTGTAGTGACCCGAACTTTTCCGAACCTTTCTATGATTATATGTTTAATGAAAACTATATTTACATGATTAAATGTTTCCAACATGTTAAGCAATCAAACTTGTTAAGACTTGGTTAATTGAAACGGAAATTTTGTAAACGTCTGATTACCCAGTTTGACCAATGATTCACGAACGCTATAAGTTGTATATGACATGATGATACATAAATGAATAAATATATAAGTTTAACATGATATAATTATCATCAAGTATCTCATTAAAAATAGTAACAATAAGTTATATACTTAAAAAGGAGACTATTGACGTATGAAACTCGAAACGATACATATAACGATTATCATTATAACCACGTCTTACTAAATATATATGAAGCATATTAATACATTGTTATATTATATATAACATGATAATATGATAATTAAATATATCATTAAGTGTATTAACAATGAACTACATAAGTAAAATCAAGACTACTAACTTAAGGATTTCGAAACGAGACATATATGTAACGATTATCGTTGTAACGACATTTAAATGTATATATCATATTAAGATATATTAATATATCATAATATCATGATAATATAATAATTTAAAATCTCATTTGATATTATAAACTTTGGGTTAACAACATTTAACAAGATCGTTAACCTAAAGGTCTCAAAACAACACTTACATGTAACGATTAACGATGACTTAACGACTCAGTTAAAATGTATATACATGTAGTGTTTTAATATGTATTCATACACTTTTGAAAGAATTCAAGACACTTATCAAAATACTTCTACTTAACAAAAATGCTTACAATTACATCCTCGTTCAGTTTCATCAACAATTCTACTCATATGCACCCGTATTCGTACTCGTACAATACACAGCTTTTAGATGTATGTACTATTGGTATATACACTCCAATGATCAGCTCTTAGCATCCCATGTGAGTCACCTAACACATGTGGTAACCATCATTTGGCAACTAGCATGAAATATCTCATAAAATTACAAAAATATGAGTAATCATTCATGACTTATTTACATGAAAACAAAATTACATATCCTTTATATCTAATCCATATACCAACGACCAAAAACACCTACAAACACTTTCATTCTTCAATTTTCTTCATCTAATTGATCTCTCTCAAGTTCTAACTTCAAGTTCTAAGTGTTCTTCATAAATTCTACAAGTTCTAGTTACATAAAATCAAGAATACTTTCAAGTTTGCTAGCTCACTTCCAATCTTGTAAGGTGATCATCCAACCTCAAGAAATCTTTGTTTCTTACAGTAAATTATCATTCTAATACAAGGTAATAATCATATTCAAACTTTGGTTCAATTTCTATAACTATAACAATCTTATTTCAAGTGATGATCTTACTTGAACTTGTTTTCGTGTCATGATTCTGCTTCAAGAACTTCGAGCCATTAAAGGATCCGTTGAAGCTAGATCCATTTTTCCCTTTTCCAGTAGGTTTATCCAAGGAACTTAAGTAGTAATGATCTTCATAACATCATTCGATTCATACATAAAAAGCTATCATATTCGAAGTGGTAAACTAGTAATCACTAGAACATAGTTTAGTTAATTCTAAACTTGTTCGCAAATAAAGTTAATCCTTCTAACTACACTTTTAAAATCAACTATACACATGATATATATCTATATGATATGCTAACTTAATGATTTAAAACCCGAAAACACGATAAATACCATAAAACTGGATTTACGCCGTCGTAGTTACAACCGGGGGCTGTTTTGGTTTGGATAATTAAAAACAATGAAAAACTTTGATTTAAAAGCTATACTTCTGGGAAAATGATTTTTTTTATGAACATGAAACCATATCCAAAAATCATGGTTAAACTCAAAGTGAAAGTATGTTTTTCAAAATAGTCATCAAGATGTCGTTCTTTCGATGGAAATGACTACCTCTTTCAAAAACGACTTGTAACTTGTATTTCTGACTATAAACCTATACCTTTTCTGTTTAGTTTCATAAAGTCAAGTTCAATACGAAACCGTGGCCGCTTAAATCACTCAAAACGGATTAGAAACGAAGAAATGGCGAGCAAAACAAAATTGGTAAAAACTACTCATTTTAGCTACGTGAAAATTGGTAACAAATCTATTCCAACCATAACTTAATCAACTTGTATTGTATATTATGTAATCTTGAGATACCATAGACACGTATACAATGTTTCGACCTATCATGTCGACACATCTATATATATTTCGGAACAACCATAGACACTCTATATGTGAATGTTGGAGTTAGCTATACAGGGTTGAGGTTGATTCAAAAATATATATAGTTTGAGTTGTGATCAATACTGAGATATGTATACACTGGGTCGTGGATTGATTCAAGATAATATATATCGATTTATTTCTGTACATCTAACTGTGGACAACTAGTTGTAGGTTACTAACGAGGACAGCTGACTTAATAAACTTAAAACATCAAAATGTATTAAAAGTGTTGTAAATATATTTTGAACATACTTTGATATATATGTACATATTTGTTATAGGTTCGTGAATCGACCAGTGGCCAAGTCTTACTTCCCGACGAAGTAAAAAAATCTGTGAAAGTGAGTTATAGTCCCACTTTTAAAATCTAATATTTTTGGGATGAGAATACATGCAGGTTTTATAAATGATTTACAAAATAGACACAAGTACGTGAAACTACATTCTATGGTTGAATTATCGAAATTGAATATGCCCCTTTTTATTAAGTCTGGTAATCTAAGAATTAGGGAACAGACACCCTAATTGACGCGAACTCTAAAGATAGATCTATCGGGCCCAACAAGCCCCATCCAAAGTACCGGATGCTTTAGTACTTCGAAATTTATATCATGTCCGAAGGAGGATCCCGGAATGATGGGGATATTCTTATATGCATATTGTGAATGTCGGTTACCAGGTGTTCACCATATGAATGATTTTTATCTCTATGTATGGGATGTGTATTGAAATATGAAATCGTGTGGTCTATTATTATGATTTGATAATATATAGGTTAAACCTATTACTCACCAACATTTTTGTTGACGTTTTAAGCATGTTTATTCTCAGGTGATTATTAAGAGCTTCCGCTGTCGCATACTTAAATAAGGACGATATTTGGAGTCCATGCTTGTATGATATTGTGTAAAAACTGCATTCAAGAAACTTATTTCGTTGTAACATATTTGTATTGTAAACCATTATGTAATGGTCGTGTGTAAACAGGATATTTTAGATTATCATTATTTGATAATCTACGTAAAGCTTTTTAAACCTTTATTGATGAAATAAAGGTTATGGTTTGTTTTAAAATGAATGCAGTCTTTGAAAAACGTCTCATATAGAGGTCAAAACCTCGCAACGAAATCAATTAATATGGAACGTTTTTAATCAATAAGAACGGGACATTTCAACGTACGGATCAAACATTGGAGGATATGTTACGGTCGTGTATTATTGATTTCGGCAGTAGTTGGGATGAGCACTTACCATTGGTGGAATTCTCGTACAATAATAGTTATCATACTAGTATCAGGATGCCACCTTACTAGATGCTTTATGGGCGTAGGTGTCGAACCCCGATTTGTTGGGGTGAAGTGGGTCAAAGAGAAATCGAGAGTACCAATTTGGTTTTAGAGACGAATAGTAAGATTGATATGATTCGGGCTCATTTGAAAAAGGCTCAAGATAGACAAAAGGCGTATGCCGAAAAACAAAGGCGACCGATTGAGTTTCAAGAAGGTGACATGGTGATGCTTAAAGTTTAGCCATGGAAGGGTGTCATTCGATTTCGAAAACGGGGAAAGTTAGCTCCTCGGTTTATTGGGCCATTTAAAATTTTAGCTCGTGTTGGTGAAGTTACGTATCGTTTGGAATTACCCGAAGAGCTTGCGGGGATCCATAATACATTTCATTTTTACCATCCCCGTAAGTGTCTTGCGGATGATTCTTCATGGGTGCCATTAGACGAGATTGAGCTAAACAATAAGTTAGAGTATGCTGAGGAGCCGATTGCTATACTCGATGAAAAAGTGAAAACGTTGAGAAATAAAGAGGTGAGAACTGTTAAAGTTCAATGGCGTCGAAGTATAGGTTTCGAGTTTACTTGAGAGCCCGAAGAGTTAGTTTTGGTCTATCTTCCTGCTTGTCATGCGGCTTGGATTGCGATGACGCAATCCGGTTCAAGTGGGGGAGAGTTGTAAGATCCTGTTTTCTCAGGTGTTTGGGACGCCGTCCAAATCTATGGGACGCCGTCCAATTGTAAAGGGCTGGACGCCGTCCAGAATCCTGGATGCCGTCCAGAATCCTGGACGCCGTCCAGTTGAACTGGCAGGCCAGCTGTCATAACCCGTCCTTAACCATAAGAACGAGTTAGATAACGTATGATTTCATTGCGAGGTATTGACCTCTATATGCGACATTTTTAAAAGAACAACTGCATTTATTTTACATTACAAACCATAACTCTTATTTTAATACAAGCTTTAGACAATAAAAAGATGATTATCGTTTAGCGATAATCTTAGACTTACAAACTTTACATGTGATGATAACAATACGATTTCTAGCATATTTTACATTACAAATCCTCCGATATGCAGTTTTATTTTTGACACAAATATGCATACTCAAGATCTTGTTTAAATTCAACATGTTGCAGCGGAAGCTTCTAATTATCACCTGAGAATAGACATGTTTAAAACGTCAACATAAAGTTGGTGAGATATAGGTTTAATGCCGGCAGCAATATATATATAGACCACAAGATTTCATATATAAACGTTTTAATAAAAATATTCTAAGTGGTTGAGCACTTGGTAACCATACTTAACATTTAATCACGTTGCATATTCCCTTTATTATGAAATCTTACTACACCGTACCAAGTGTAGTCACGAAACGAAGTACTGTGCAACCGTTGAATACTGGTCGTCCAGTCCGGTTGGGGTTGTCAGGCCCGATAGATCTATCAACAGGATTCGCGTTTACAATACCGCTGTAAATAACAGTTACCAAGCTACAGGGAAGTATGCCAGTGGTACAACTCAACGTAGAATATATATTTTTCAGTTACTTGTGTCCATATCGTAAAACATAAAATACATGTATTCTCATCCCGAAATATTTAGAGTTTAAAAGTGGGACTATATACTCACTTTCGTCTTGAAGATATGTAATTTTGACTTGGTCTCCGATTGATATCACAAACCTAACCATATATAATATATCAATACCTTTTCTTTTTAAACAATCGTCACATATATATACTTATAATACTTTTAATAATTCCTTAGTCCGTAGTTAGCAGTTCGATGTTAGTAATTCAATTTTAAATGGTTCATTTTTAGGTGATTAATAAACCCCCAATGAAATAAATAAAAACCCCATCGTATATGTATTGGTCGAGATTAATCTTGACCCACGGTACCGGTGTTGTCAAATGACGTGTTGCGTACATAAAGTACCGGTGTTGTCAAATGACGTGTTGCGTACAATCATGGGATCTTATGATTAATCTTCTCGTATTGTTTACGGGTGATCCTGAACCATATAAAATTAAATTATGAGTACATATATATAAAATATCATGTTATTTTAGAAAGATGTGATTTATTTAATTTTTTTCCAATTAATCACGTAGCTAAATTAGTCTTGGATATCCGATTTCGTTTTGGTCATAGTTTCTTCGTTACAACTCCGTTTTCGTTGGTTCAACTTGCCACTTCCTTGGATCGAGTCCCTCTTTAAGAATATGAACTGTAAATACCTTAGTTTTCATTCGAAATCACAGGTCATAGGTCAAACTTTGGTGAAACTTATGAAGTTAATCATTTTCCATCATGTAAACAACCTTAAATGATTATTTTTCTAAAAATACTTATACTTTGAGTTAAATCATAAAATTTTTATGCGTTAACATATTCATAGTAAAAATCATTTTTCCAGAAAATAAACCTCCAATTCAAAGTTTAAGATGGTTTTTAATTATCCAACCCAAAACAGCCCCCGGTTACACTCCGACGTCGTAAAAACAGTTTTTAAGGTGTTCTTTGAAAAACCAAGTTAAACCTTGTTAAATTAGCATATATTTAAGATATATTACAGGTCTTGAAGTATTTTAAAAGTTAAGTTAGAAGGATCTATTTAGTTTGCAAACAAGTTTGAAAACATTCAAACTATGTTCTTGTTGTTAAAATTTTATACCACAAAATAAGATAGCTATATATATATGAATCGAATAAGGTTATGAACATAGTTACTACCTCAAGTTCCTTGGACAAGGTTGCTGTAAAAGAGGAGTAAGAACCTAGAACCAAAAGGGTGATGGAATTGGATGAAAGATTGGAAGTAAGTTTGTGTTCTTGGAAGAATTCTTGAAGTGTTTTTGTAAGGGTTTTCTTATGGTGTTTAAAGCTTGTTTCTATGGCTAGATCTTCAAGGTTTCTTGCTGAATGATTATGGAGTTCTTAGAACTTGTAAGTAGGTGAATTATAGAGTGGTTTAAGAGTAAGAATGGTGAGCTAAAAATGGTTTGGTGTTGGTCCTTAAAAACGTGACAAAGGGGGAGCAAGGACAAAATTTTTAAGCTTGTAATCTTGTGTATTTGTCAAATAATCATACAAAAGCAATTACCTCTACCTTAGGGCAGTAACAAGGGCTAGTTAGGTGGTGATTTGATATGTATATACCAATAGTAAATACGTATAGAAGTTAGGTATGATACGAGTACATATACTCTAGATATACGTATAGAAATCTTGTGAAAAATAGAATGAGGATTCAAATATAGCTATCTTTTGTGAATACACTTATATGATTTTATGTATTTAAGTCCTTAAAAGTGATTAAATACATTACATATACGATATATGTATAAACATTATAGGTTATAAGTATTTATGTCAAATAACGTTACGTATGGTTATCGTTTTGAAAACTTAAGTTAGTAGTTTCAAAATATACTTATAACTTATTGTTATTAATACAAAATGGGATATTAAAACATTCATTAATCATGTTAAATATGTATATATACATATATATACACAAACGTATAATTATCATATATTGTATAGTTCATGATATCATCGGTCAAACTAGACGGTCAAACGTTGTGTAAGTCTCTTTTCGGAAACATAAATCTCAACAATTTGGATTGCTTATCATGTTGGTAAGGTTTAATTTATGTAAATATTAATCTTATAAGTATAGAACGATCGAAAAAGTGCGGGTCGTTACATTACCTCCCCGTTAAATAAATTTCGTCCCGAAATTTTAAAATTGTACCTATTTTGCGTCATCGAGAAACAAGTGTGGATACTTTTGTTTCATCTGATCCTCTCGTTCCCAAGTAAACTCAGGACCTCTTCGAGCATTCCAACGAACCTTAACGATCGGTATGTTGCTCTGCTTGAGGTGTTTAACTTCACGGTCCATGATTTCGATTGGTTCTTCGATGAATTGTAGTTTCTCATCGACATGGATTTCTTCAAGCGGAATGGTGAGATCTTCCTTTGCAAGACACTTCTTAAGGTTTGAGACGTGAAATGTATTATGTACTCCGGCGAGTTGTTGTGGTAACTCGAGTCGATAAGCTACCGGTCCAATGCGTTCGATAATCTTGAACGGGCCTACATATCTTGGGTTCAGTTTACCCCTTTTTCCGAAGCGTATTACACCTTTCCACGGTGACACCTTTAACATAACCATGTCACCGATCTGAAACTCTAATGGTTTCCTTCGAACATCGGCGTAGCTCTTTTGGCGACTACGGGCTGTTTTCAATCTCTCCTTGATTTGTACTATCTTCTCAGTCGTTTCGTGTATGATCTCGGGACCAGTTAATTGTCGATCTCCTACTTCATTCCAACAAATAGGAGATCTACACTTCCTTCCGTACAATGCTTCGAATGGCGCAGCTTTAATGCTCGCATGATAACTATTATTATACGAGAATTCTGCTAATGGTAGATATTTATCCCATCCGTTTCCAAAATCGATCACACATGCCCTGAGCATGTCTTCAAGAGTCTGAATCGTTCTTTCACTCTGCCCGTCGGTTTGCGGATGATACGCGGTACTCATATCCAAACGAGTTCCTAGGGCCTCCTGTAGTGATTGCCAGAACTTTGATGTAAATCTACTATCACGATCGGATATAATGGAAATAGGTATTCCATGCCTTGAAACAATTCCTTTATATACAATCGTAATAGTTTCTCCATTCTATCCGTTTCCTTTATAGGCAAGAAATGTGCAGACTTGGTGAGACGATCAACAATCACCCAAATGGTGTCGTATCCCCAGGCAGTCTTTGGTAACTTCGTGATGAAATCCATGGTAATACCATCCCATTTCCATTCTGGGATTTCTGGTTGTTGAAGTAACCCTGACGGCTTCTGGTGTTCAGCTTTGACTTTGGAACAAGTTAAACATTCCCCAACATATGTTGCAATGTCTGTCTTTAAATTAGGCCACCAATAATGTGTCTTAAGATCTTGGTACATCTTTCCAACTCCAGGATGTATCGAGTATCTTGTCTTATGTGCCTCATTCAATATCAACTTCCTTAATCCACCCAACTTCGGTACCCAAATACGGTTTGCAAAATATCGAATTCCATCTTCCCGTATAACGAGTTGCTTCTCATACTTCTTCATTATTTCATTTCCTATATTTTCTTTAGTAAGTGCTTCTCGTTGAACTTCTTTGATTTGTGAGTTGAGATTCATGCGAATTTTTATGTTCATCGCTCGTACTCGAATTGGTTCTCGTTCCTTTCTGCTTAGAGCGTCGGCCACCACGTTCGCTTTCCCGGGATGATAACGAATTTCACAATCATAGTCATTTATTAACTCAACCCACCTACGTTGCCTCATGTTCAGCTGTTTTTGATCGAAAATATGTTGAAGGCTTTTATGATCAGTAAACACAGTGCATTTAACCCCATACAAGTAGTGTCTCCATATCTTCAATGCAAACACGACTGCTCCCAGTTCTAGATCATGCGTCGTATAATTCCGCTCGTGAATCTTTAATTGTCGGGATGCGTATGCAATAACTTTCTTCCGTTGCATAAGAACGCAACCAAAACCTTGTCGCGAAGCGTCACAATATATTTCAAAATCATCGTTCCCTTCTGGTAACGATAAAATAGGCGCCGTAGTCAACTTCTTTTTCAGTAATTGAAATGCACTCTCCTGCTCAGAAGTCCATTCATATTTCTTCCCTTTTTGCGTTAACGCTGTCAACGGCTTAGCTATTCGGGAAAAATCTTGAATAAACCTTCTATAATAACCGGCTAAACCCAAAAATTGGCGTATCTGCATTGGTGTCTTAGGAGTCTCCCATTTTTCAATGGCTTCAATTTTTGCTGGATCAACCTGAATTCCTTTGCTACTAATGGCCAAGAAATTTCACTTCTTTCAACCAGAAAGCACATTTAGAAAATTTAGCATATAGCTGTTCTTTTCTTAACAACTCTAATATCAACCTTAAATGCTGCTCATGCTCTTGCTCACTCTTGGAATAGATAAGAATATCATCAATGAAAACGATAACAAACTTATCTAAATATGGACTACAAACTCGATTCATGAGGTCCATGAATACAGCTGGCGCATTCGTCAATCCAAACGGCATGACCAAAAATTCGTAATGACCGTAGCGTGTCCGAAAAGCAGTTTTCGGTATATCTTCTTCTTTGACACGTAATTGATGATAGCCCGATCTTAGGTCAATTTTCGAGTACACACATGATCCTTGGAGTTGATCAAATAAGTCGTCAATTCTCGGTAGTGGATACCGATTCTTGATAGTTAACTTATTTAATTCACGATAATCTATACACATTCGGAAAGATCCGTCTTTCTTCTTGACGAATAAAGTTGGAGCTCCCCACGGTGAAGTACTTGGTCGTATGAATCCACGATCCAGTAATTCTTTTAACTGACTCTGAAGTTCTTTTAACTCGGACGGTGCAAGTCTATATGGAGCACGGGCAACCGGTGCAGCTCCTGGTACAAGATCTATTTGAAATTCTACAGATCTAAATGGAGGTAATCCCGGCAACTCTTCCGGAAATACTTCAGGAAAATCTCTTGCCACAGGCACGTCATTGATGCACTTCTCTTTTTCTTTCTTTTCGACTTTATTAACATGTGCTAAGATAGCATAGCACCCTTTCTTCAAGCACTTTTGAGCTTTCAAATAACTAATGAGTTTTAGCTTTGAGTTACCCTTCTCTCCATAAATCATTACTGGAGTTTTATCCTTACGAGGAATGCGAATTGCCTTCTTGGCGCACACAACTTCAGCTCCTATTTTGGACATCCAGTCCATGCCGATTATTACATCAAAACTTCCTAATTCTACGGGTATCAAATCAATCTTAAATGTTTCTCCGGCTAAATTTATTTTACAATCACGGCAAATTTTATCTGCTTTAATTAGTTTACCATTAGCTAACTCAATCATGTACTTAGCATCTAGAGGTAATGATGAACAATTCAATTTAGCGTGAAAGTCTCTACACACGTAACTTCTATCAGCACCAGTATCAAATATAATAGATGCGGATAAGTTATTAATGGTAAACGTACCCGTAACAAGCTCCGGGTCTTCACATGCCTCTCTAGCATTAATAACAAATGCTCTCCCACGTGCAGGTCCGATATTCTTCTCTGGATTCGGGCACTAGCTCTTATAGTGACCTTGTTTTCCACACCCAAAACAAGTAATGGTAGCCAAAGCAGTTCTATTTGCATTGGTGGCAGGAGTCTTGGTACCATTTGTATTTGTAACGAGAGCCCTACAATCTTCAGCAAGATGACCCTTTCGATTACATTTGTTGCATACCACATTACAGTAACCAGAGTGATGTTTGTGGCATCGGTTGCATAAAGGATTTTGTCCTTTATAACCAAAGCTTAAACCACTACCCGTACCTTGCGTGTTTTCTTGTTTCTTAAAAGATTGTTGTTGGTTACCTCGATCATAATTTCCATTCCACTTTCTTTTGTTACCTGATACCTTCACATCAGTATTGGATACTTTCTTATCCATGATGACCTGATCCATTAGCTCGTTTGCCATGGTTATAGCTTCATGAATTGTCTTAGGTTTCGATGCTGTAACATTTGCCTTGACCTTTTTGGGCAAACCATCTTTGTACATTTCAATCTTCCGTTCTTCGGTTGGAACCAATTCAGGACATAGCAAAACTAATTCCATGAATCGCTGATTGTAGTTGGTGATTTCAGTACCAATGTAGTGACCCGAACTTTTCCATGTTTATATATATTAATTGAGATTGATATTTACATGATTAAATGTTTCCAACATGTTAAGCAATCAAACTTGTTAAGACTTGATTAATTGAAATAGGTTTCATATAGACAATTGACCACCCAAGTTGACCGGTGATTCACGAACGTTAAAACTTGTAAAAACTATATGATGACATATATATGGTTATATATATAGTTAACATGATATTATGATAAGTAAACATATCATTAATTATATTAACAATGAACTACATATGTAAAAACAAGACTACTAACTTAATGATTTTGAAACGAGACATATATGTAACGATTATCGTTGTAACGACATTTAATGTATATATATCATATTAAGAGATATTCGTACATCATAATATCATGATAATATAATAATTTAAAATCTCTTTTGATATTATAAACATTGGGTTAACAACATTTAACAAGATCGTTAACCTAAAGGTTTCAAAACAACATTTACATGTAACGACTAACGATGACTTAACGACTCAGTTAAAATGTATATACATGTAGTGTTTTAATATGTATTCATACACTTTTGAAAGACTTCAAGGCACTTATCAAAATACTTCTACTTAACAAAAATGCTTACAATTACATCCTCGTTCAGTTTCATCAACAATTCTACTCGTATGCACCCGTATTCGTACTCGTACAATACACAGCTTTTAGATGTATGTACTATTGGTATATACACTCCAATGATCAGCTCTTAGCAGCCCATGTGAGTCACCTAACACATGTGGGAACCATCATTTGGCAACTAGCATGAAATATCTCATAAAATTACAAAAATATGAGTAATCATTCATGACTTATTTACATGAAAACAAAATAACATATCCTTTATATCTAATCCATACACCAACGACCAAAAACACCTACAAACACTTTCATTCTTCAATTTTCTTCATCTAATTGATCTCTCTCAAGTTCTATCTTCAAGTTCTAAGTGTTCTTCATAAATTCCAAAAGTTCTAGTTTCATAAAATCAAGAATACTTTCAAGTTTGCTAGCTCACTTCCAATCTTTTAAGGTGATCATCCAACCTCAAGAAATCTTTGTTTCTTACAGTAGGTTATCATTCTAATACAAGGTAATAATCATATTCAAACTTTGGTTCAATTTCTATAACTATAACAATCTTATTTCAAGTGATGATCTTACTTGAACTTGTTTTCGTGTCATGATTCTGCTTCAAGAACTTCGAGCCATCCAAGGATCCGTTGAAGCTAGATCCATTTTTCACTTTTCCAGTAGGTTTATCCAAGGAACTTAAGGTAGTAATGATGTTCATAACATCATTCGATTCATACATATAAAGCTATCTTATTCGAAGGTTTAAACTTGTAATCACTAGAACATAGTTTAGTTAATTCTAAACTTGTTCGCAAACAAAAGTTAATCCTTCTAACTTGACTTTTAAAATCAACTAAACACATGTTCTATATCTATATGATATGCTAACTTAATGATTTAAAACCTGGAGACACGAAAAACACCGTAAAACCGGATTTACGCCGTCGTAGTAACACCGCGGGCTGTTTTGGGTTAGTTAATTAAAAACTATGATAAACTTTGATTTAAAAGTTGTTATTCTTAGAAAATGATTTTTATTATGAACATGAAACTATATCCAAAAATTATGGTTAAACTCAAAGTGGAAGTATGTTTTCTAAAATGGTCATCTAGACGTCGTTCTTTCGACTGAAATGACTACCTTTACAAAAACGACTTGTAACTTATTTTTCCGACTATTAACCTATACTTTTTCTGTTTAGATTCATAAAATAGAGTTCAATATGAAACCATAGCAATTTGATTCACTCAAAACGGATTTAAAATGAAGAAGTTATGGGTAAAACAAGATTGGATAATTTTTCTCATTTTAGCTACGTGAAAATTTGTAACAAATCTATTCCAACCATAACTTAATCAACTTGTATTGTATATTATGTAATCTTGAGATACCATAGACACGTATACAATGTTTCGACCTATCATGTCGACACATCTATATATATTTCGGAACAACCATAGACACTCTATATGTGAATGTTGGAGTTAGCTATACAGGGTTGAGGTTGATTCCAAAATATATATAGTTTGAGTTGTGATCAATACTGAGATACGTATACACTGGGTCGTGGATTGATTCAAGATAATATTTATCGATTTATTTATGTACATCTAACTGTGGACAACTAGTTGTAGGTTACTAACGAGGACAGCTGACTTAATAAACTTAAAACATCAAAATATATTAAAAGTGTTGTAAATATATTTTGAACATACTTTAATATATATGTATATATTGTTATAGGTTCGTGAATCAACAGTGGCCAAGTCTTACTTCTCGACGAAGTAAAAATCTGTGAAAGTGAGTTATAGTCCCACTTTTAAAATCTAATATTTTTGGGATGAGAATACATGCAGGTTTTATAAATGATTTACAAAATAGACACAAGTACGTGAAACTACATTCTATGGTTGAATTATCGAAATCGAATATGCCCCTTTTTATTAAGTCTGGTAATCTAAGAATTAGGGAACAGACACCCTAATTGACGCGAATCCTAAAGATAGATCTATTGGGCTTAACAAACCCCATCCAAAGTACCGGATGCTTTAGTACTTCGAAATTTATATCATATCCGAAGGGTGTCCCGGAATGATGGGGATATTCTTATATATGCATCTTGTTAATGTCGGTTACCAGGTGTTCACCATATGAATGATTTTTATCTCTATGTATGGGATGTGTATTGAAATATGAAATCTTGTGGTCTATTGTTACGATTTGATATATATAGGTTAAACCTATAACTCACCAACATTTTTGTTGACGTTTTAAGCATGTTTATTCTCAGGTGATTATTAAGAGCTTCCGCTATCGCATACTTAAATAAGGACGAGATTTGGAGTCCATGATTGTATGATATTGTGTAAAAATTGCATTCAAGAAACTTATTTTGTTGTAACATATTTGTATTGTAAACCATTATGTAATGGTCGTGTGTAAACAGGATATTTTAGATTATCATTATTTGATAATCTACGTAAAGCTTTTTAAACCTTTATTGATGAAATAAAGGTTATGGTTTGTTTTAAAATGAATGCAGTCTTTGAAAAACGTCTCATATAGAGGTCAAAACCTCGCAATGAAATCAATTAATATGGAACGTTTTTAATCAATAAGAACGGGACATTTCAGTTGGTATCCGAGCGTTGGTCTTAGAGAACCAGAATTTTGCATTAGTGTGTCTTATCGAGTTTGTTAGGATGCATTAGTGAGTCTGGACTTCGACCGTGTTTACTTGAAAAATGATTGCTTAACAAATTTTGTTGGAAACTATATATTTTTAACATGTGAATATTATGTGATATATTAATCTCTCAACGCGTTTGATATTATGTGATAGATGTCTACCTCTAGAACAAGTCCCATTGACTCACCTAATAATAATGAAGAGTCAAATGTAAATTCGAATGATTCGTGGACTAATTCACAAGTTCCCGAAGAGGAACCGGAAGAAGAGTCGGAACCGGAAGAAGAATCGGAACCGGAAGAAGAATCGGAACCGGATGAAGAAATAGAACCGGTGGGGGAAATAATAAAACGGTTAAGTAAAAGAAAATCCTCAAACAACTGACCAAGGTTAATTATGGTCAATGGTGTTTCCGCCAAGGAAGCAAAATATTGGGAGGATTACCAATTCTCCGATGAATCGGATTCCGACGAGAATTCCGATGATGTTATAGAAATTACCCCAACTGAATTTAAAAAGGTAAAAGAAAATAATAAGGGAAAGGGCATAAAAATAGAGAAATCTAATTCCAACCCCGATGAACTTTATATGTATCGTCAACCCCCGAAGTCCTTAAGTTGTAACAATGACCCGGGAACCTCTAAACCACCAGGTTTTTCTAAACCAATGTGGATCACGACGGCTCGTATTAGGGGAACATCATATATCCCTAGAAACTTGGCAAAACGAACCAAAACTGAAGAAGAAGAAACAAGCGAGTCGGAATAAGATAGTTGTATTCGTGTGGTGTAATATATGTAATATAGTGTGCTTATGCTTTATGATATATGTAAAAATTGCTTGTATTAATAAGTATTTTTTTTTATGAATCTAACTCTTGTCTATTTTACAGTATAAAAACACAAAATGGATAGACAACCCAATATTTTAAGAGACCTACCCGGAGACATGATTGATGAAATCTTGTCTAGAGTCGGTCAGAATTCTTCGGCACAACTATTTAAGGCGAGATCAGTTTGTAAGACATTCGAAGAACGTTCCAAGAATGCCTTGGTTTATAAAAGGCTTTCGTTCGAAAGATGGGGGATATCACATTGGGAAACCAATAAGTTACGATGTGTTTACTTTGACGCATATATTGCGGGGAACCCAAATGCTATTTTACGCAATGGGTTAAGAAATTATTTTGACTCAATATATCCGAATATTGGACTTCGTGATTTAGAAAAAGCGGCTAACATGCAACATAAAGAAGCATGTTATGCTTACGGATTAGTAATGTTCGCTTCTCACCAAAGTGAGAACAATAACATCGGGCTACAACTATTAAACAAAACGTTCCCACAAGTGACGGAGTCGGTAATTGGGGTAAGAAATGAGGTTTTTAGATTGTTACGGGACTGTTGGACATTACGTAACCCTCGTCCCTTTGACGACGTTACAACACGCTGTCTTATCAATGGCCATAACGGTTATGTTCCACAAGACCAAGGATGGGAAGTAATCCTAGTAAAACCAGAATGCATGACTTGTTTCTGGACGTATGAATTACGTGTCTTTATTGCCTTTGATGAACGACTTGTGTACTAGCTAGAATTATCTTCACAACCATCTTGTATCAAATTTATTGTGTGCTATATTTCATGCAATATGTAAAATAAGCGGTATTGTAAGTTTGTAAAATATTGTGTAAAAGTTTGAACGCGAAATATTATTATAATCAGTTTTTCATATAGAATTGTAGTAGTTGAATTGTATATTAGCTACTAAGTATGAACTTAAAGGGTAGGTACTACCCGAATTTAAACTTATAAAACGCTAATATGAAGAAAAAGCTTTTATAAATGAGTTCATATTATGCTACGAAATACTATTAACTACTCTTAATATTCTGTATGATTAACTTGTTCCATTTAACTATTTTGAAGGAAATGGCACCGACTACTCGACACACCGTGAATATGAACGAAGAGGAATTCCGTACTTTTCTAGCTTCAAACATAGCCGCAGTACAGGCTGCGCTACATACCAACAATAACATTGGATCTAGCAGTACAGGAAATCGTGTAGGATGCACCTACAAAGAATTCACTGCCTGCAAACCTTTGGAATTTGATGGAACCGAAGGACCGATCGGGTTGAAACGGTGGACCGAGAAGGTCGAATCGGTGTTTGCCATAAGTAAGTGTACTGAAGAGGACAAAGTGAAGTACGCTATGCATACCTTCACAGGTTATGCGTTAACATGGTGGAATACCTATCTAGAGCAAGTGGGACAAGGCGATGCGTACGCACTACCGTGGTCAGCATTCAAGCACTTGATGAACGAGAAGTACCGTCCCAGAACCGAGGTCAATAAGCTCAAGACAGAACTTAGAGGGTTACGAACCCAAGGATTTGATATTACCACGTACGAAAGACGATTCACAGAATTGTGCCTATTGTGTCCGGGAGCGTTCGAAGATGAGGAAGAGAAGATCGACGGGTTTGTGAAAGGATTACCGGAAAGAATCCAAGAAGATATAAGTTCACACGAGCCCGCCTCCATACAACAGGCATGTAGAATGGCTCACAAACTAGTGAACCAGATTGAAGAAAGAATTAAAGAACAGACTGCTGAAGAGGCCAATGTGAAGCAAGTCAAAAGAAAGTGGGAGGAAAACGGTGATAAGAATCACCAATACAACAACAACAGCAGCAATTACAACAATAATCGCAGCAATTATCCCAACAATCGCAACATCAATCGCAACTACAACAAACGGCCCAACAACAACAACAACAATCAGAAGCAGCTATGCCAAAGGTGTGAAAAGAATCACTCGGGGTTTTGCACCAAATTTTGCAACAAGTGTAAAAGAAATGGTCATAGCGCGGCGAAGTGTGAGGTCTACGGACCAGGGGTTAATAGAACGAAGGAACAAATGGTGTCGGAACGAGTAATGGCGGAGCAAGTAGTGTCGGAGCAAGTTATGCCAATGTAGTTTGTTATAAATGTGGAAAACCGGGCCACATTATTAGAAATTGCCCAAACCAGGAGAACACGAATGGACAAGGCCGTGGAAGAGTTTTCAATATTAATGCGGCAGAGGCACAGGAAGACCCGGAGCTTGTTACGGGTACGTTTCTTATTGACAATAAATCTGCTTACGTTTTATTTGATTCGGGTGCGGATAGAAGCTATATGAGTAGAGATTTTTGTGCTAAATTAAGTTGTCCATTGACGCCTTTGGATAGTAAATTTTTACTCGAATTAGCAAATGGTAAATTAATTTCAGCAGATAATATATGTCGGAATCGAGAAATTAAACTGGTTAGCGAAACATTTAAGATTGATTTGATACCAGTAGAGTTAGGGAGTTTTGATGTGATAATCGGTATGGACTGGTTGAAAGAAGTGAAAGCAGAGATCATTTGTTACAAAAATGCAATTCGCATTATACGAGAAAAAGGAAAACCCTTAATGGTGTACGGAGAAAAGGGCAACACGAAGCTACATCTTATTAGTAATTTGAAGGCACAAAAACTAATAAGAAAAGGTTGCTATGCTGTTCTAGCACACGTCGAGAAAGTACAAACTGAAGAAAAGAGCATCAATGATGTTCCCATTGCAAAAGAATTTCCCGATGTATTTCCGAAAGAATTACCGGGATTACCCCCACATCGATCCGTTGAATTTCAAATAGATCTTGTACCAGGAGCTGCACCAATAGCTCGTGCTCCTTACAGACTCGCACCCAACGAGATGAAAGAACTGCAAAGCCAATTACAAGAACTTTTAGAGCGTGGTTTCATTCGACCAAGCACATCACCGTGGGGAGCTCCTGTTTTGTTTGTCAAGAAGAAAGATGGTACATTCAGGTTGTGTATCGACTACCGAGAGTTGAACAAACTTACCATCAAGAACCGCTACCCACTACCGAGAATCGACGACTTATTTGATCAACTACAAGGCTCGTCTGTTTATTCAAAGATTGACTTACGTTCCGGGTATCATCAAATGCGGGTGAAAGAAGATGATATTCCAAAGACTGCTTTCAGAACACGTTACGGTCATTACGAGTTTATGGTCATGCCATTTGGTTTAACTAATGCACCAGCTGTGTTCATGGACCTTATGAACCGAGTGTGTGGACCATACTGTAACGACCCGTCAAAATCGCTATTGACGCGGCACGTTAATCATTGATTCCACAGTGAGGTTTTGACCTCTATATGATACGTTTTGATAAAATATTGCATTCATTAAAATAAGTGACTTTCTAAACATAGAAAGTTATAAACATGTGGGTGAGTGCTTAGGTATAAGCAAAACCCCGAAATACATAAGTCTTTAATTTACAGGTTGACATCACAGTCCAATTATTTATTACACAACGCAGTTTTATTTTGAATGCAATAAACTTTGTACAAAGCATGAGAGACTCCATGCAGGCAACAAGCACATCACAGCGGAAGCATTCTAAGGACCTGAGAATAAAACATGCTAAAAAAAGTCAACACGAATGTTGGTGAGTTATAGGTTTAATTGCTCGAGTCATAAACATGTATAAAGATAGACCACAAGATTTCATCAAAAGTTTATCAATAGATTCTACGTAACAGAGCACCCTGGTAACTAAACTTAACGCTATAGTGATAATTACCCCATTCATTTTAATACACGCAAACCAACGTGTCTTAAACTCAAATAACATACGTCCGTTAAAAGGCTAGCGCTCTAGCTCGGACGGGGATGTCAAGCCCTATGGATCCATATACAATTATTCGCGCCCACCAGTCCATATCCTATGTACTGGCAGCTACTAGTTACCAAAGCTAAGGGATTTCCGGTTTAACTCAGTGTAGAATTTAGTATGTACTTGTGTCTTATCGCGTTTAAAATAAATTGCATGCATTCTCAGCCCAAAAATATTTAAAGTATTTAAAAAGGGAGACTATAAACTCACAGTTCAATATTGAGACTCAATATTGTAGGCAAATTGCGTAGACGTAATGACGGTAGATGACTGTATGGTTGGCCTTGGATTCAAGAACAATACCCCAAACAATACCCAATATTTCCTTAGCTTAAAGCGGTTTGAAACCCGAATTAAAACACCCTCGAATATACTTTATTATTATTAACTTAAATTAAAATTATAATTATAATTATAAATTAAAATTTATATTACATAAGAAAATATATTGTGAAGTATTTCGTCGAACAAACTGGCCTTTTTATAGTACTTTTCGATTTACTGTAGCTCATGCGATCGCATGAGTTTTCAGTGTTTTTGCCATGCGATCGCATGGCCGCCTTTTCTGTTTTTGTTTGCTAGTTCGTCGACATCAAATAGTATTTTACTGTAGCAAATAGTGTTTTACTGTAGCAAATAGTGTTTTAATGTAGCAAATAGTGTTTTACTGTAGCAAAGTCATTTTTACTGTAGCAATTAATGTTTTACTGTAGGAAAGTCGTTTTTACTTGTACATCTTATAATATATATATATATATATATATATATATATATATATATATATATATATATATATATATATATATATACATACATATATGTATATTTACATAATATTAAATCATAAAGAGAATTGGTTTAAATTAGTCGAAATTTTTCGGGTCATCACAGTACCTCCCCGTTAAAGAAAATTCCGTCCCGAAATTTTGAGTAGTACCTGTTTCATGAGCGATATCAGTGAACAAATGTGGATACTTTTGCTTCATTTGATCTTCACGTTCCCAAGTAAACTCGGGTCCTCGTCTTGCGTTCCAACGAACTCTAACTATCGGTATTTTGCTTTGTTTTAATTGTTTGACCTCACGGTCCATGATTTCAACAGGTTCTTCGATAAAATGGAGTTTATCATTGATTCGTATTTCGTCAAGAGGAATTACGACATCCTCTTCAGCTAAACATTTCTTCAAATTTGACACGTGAAATGTGTTGTGAACACTACTAAGTTCTTGGGGTAGCTTTAATCGATAAGCAACTGTTCCAATTCTTTCGGTGATTTCAAAGGGTCCTACGTACCTAGGACTTAGCTTTCCTCGTTTACCGAATCGTACAACGCCTTTCCAGGGTGACACTTTCAACATGACTTTGTCGCCCACTTGAAATTCTAGCGGTTTTCTTCTTACATCAGCATAACTCTTTTGGCGACTCATGGCCGTTTTCAATCGCTGTTGTATTTGAATGATCTTTTCGGTGGTTTCGTGAATAATTTCTGGTCCAGTAAGTTGTCTTTCTCCTACTTCACTCCAACATATAGGAGATCTGCACTTTCTACCGTAAAGTGCTTCAAATGGCGCTGCGTTGATGCTCGTATGATAGCTGTTATTGTATGAAAATTCTGCCAACGGTAAGTGTCGATCCCAACTGGTTCCAAAGTCAATCACGCATGACCGTAACATGTCTTCCAATGTTTGTATTGTTCTTTCACTTTGACCATCTGTCTGTGGGTGATAAGCGGTGCTCATATCTAATCGAGTTCCCAATGCTTTTTGTAATGACTGCCAGAAACGTGATGTGAATCGGGTGTCGCGATCAGATATGATAGAGATGGGTACACCATGCCTGGAAACTACTTCCTTCAAATATAGGCGTGCTAATTTCTCCATACTGTCTGTCTCCTTTATTGGTAGAAAGTGAGCTGATTTAGTTAGACGATCAACTATCACCCAAATAGTATCATGACTACTTGCAGTCCTTGGAAATTTCTTAATGAAATCCATGGTTATTCTTTCCCATTTCCACTGCGGAATTTCTGGTTGTTGCAGTAATCCTGACGGCTTTTGGTGCTCAGCTTTGACCTTTGCACACGTTAAACATTTGCTTACATAAGTAGCAATTTCTGTTTTCATATTAGGCCACCAATAAAACTTCTTGAGATCGTGGTACATTTTTCCGTTTGCTGGGTGAATTGAGTACCTCGTTTTGTGTGCTTCATCCAGTACTAGTTGCCTTAGGTTACCATGTTTTGGTACCCATATCCTACCAGCAAAATACAGGGTTCCATCGGCTTTTTCTTCAAGTTGTTTTTCTAACCCTTTGCTTATTTCGCCTTTTTCGTTTTCTTCTTTTAAAGCCTCTAACTGTGCTGCTTGAATTTGCTTTGTGAGATCAGTACGAATTGTAATATTCAAAGCTCGGACCCTAAGAGGTTTTACTCTTTCTTTTCGACTTAGGGCATCAGCTACAACATTAGCCTTTCCGGGGTGGTAACGGATTTCACAATCGTAATCGTTTAACAACTCTACCCAGCGACGTTGTCTCATATTGAGTTGTTTTTGATCAAAAATATGCTGAAGACTCTTATGGTCGGTGTACACTGTACACTTGGTGCCATATAGATAGTGTCTCCATATTTTGAGTGCAAAAACTACAGCTCCAAGTTCCAAATCGTGTGTCGTATAGTTCTTTTCATGAATTTTTAGTTGTCGTGAGGCATATGCGATAACTTTTGTGCGTTGCATTAATACACATCCTAAACCTTGGCGCGAAGCGTCACAATAGATCACGAAATCATTATTTCCTTCTGGTAATGACAAAATGGGTGCAGACGTTAACTTCTTCTTTAATAACTGGAATGAGGATTCCTGTTCCGTGGACCAATCATACTTCTTTCCCTTTTGAGTCAATGCAGTTAAGGGTTTGGCGATTCTAGAGAAATCTTGAATGAATCTTCGGTAGTAACCAGCAAGACCTAAGAATTGGCGAATTTGTGTTGGAGTCTTCGGGGTTTCCCATTTACTAATGGCTTCGATCTTGGCGGGGTCAACTTCACTGTAGCAATTAATGTTTTACTGTAGCAATTAATGTTTTACTGTAGCAATTAATGTTTCACTGTAGCACTGTAGCAAAATACGGTTTCACTGTAGCAAATAGTGTTTTACTGTAGCAAAGTCATTTTTACTGTAGCAATTAATGTTTTACTGTAGGAAAGTCGTTTTTACTTGTACATCTTATAATATATATATATATATATACATACATATATGTATATTTACATAATATTAAATCATAAAGAGAATTGGTTTAAATTAGTCGAAATTTTTCGGGTCATCACACATACCTTGACAAGTTTGTCATTGTTTTCATTGATGACATACTTATTTACTCAAAGAATGACCAAGAACACGGTGAACATTTGCGAAAGGTGTTAGAAGTATTGAGGAAGGAAGAATTGTACGCTAAGTTTTCAAAGTGTGCATTTTGGTTGGAAGAAGTTCAATTCCTCGGTCACATAGTGAACAAAGAAGGTATTAAGGTGGATCCGGCAAAGATAGAAACTGTTGAAAAGTGGGAAACCCCGAAAACTCTGAAACACATACGCCAGTTTTTAGGACTAGCTGGATACTATAGAAGGTTCATCCAAGACTTTTCCAGAATAGCAAAACCCTTGACTGCATTAATGCATAAAGGGAAGAAATTTGAATGGAATGATGAACAAGAGAAAGCGTTTCAGTTATTGAAGAAAAAGCTAACTACGGCACCTATATTGTCATTGCCTGAAGGGAATGATGATTTTGTGATTTATTGTGACGCATCAAAGCAAGGTCTCGGTTGTGTATTAATGCAACGAACGAAGGTGATTGCTTATGCGTCTAGACAATTGAAGATTCACGAACAAAATTATACGACGCATGATTTGGAATTAGGCGCGGTTGTTTTTGCATTAAAGACTTGGAGGCACTACTTATATGGGGTCAAAAGTATTATATATACCGACCACAAAAGTCTTCAACACATATTTAATCAGAAACAACTGAATATGAGGCAGCGTAGGTGGATTGAATTATTGAATGATTACGACTTTGAGATTCGTTACCACCCGGGGAAGGCAAATGTGGTAGCCGATGCCTTGAGCAGAAAGGACAGAGAACCCATTCGAGTAAAATCTATGAATATAATGATTCATAATAACCTTACTACTCAAATAAAGGAGGCGCAACAAGGAGTTTTAAAAGAAGGAAATTTAAAGGATGAAATACCCAAAGGATCGGAGAAGCATCTTAATATTCGGGAAGACGGAACCCGGTATAGGGCTGAAAGGATTTGGGTACCAAAATTTGGAGATATGAGAGAAATGGTACTTAGAGAAGCTCATAAAACCAGATACTCAATACATCCTGAAACGGGAAAGATGTACAAGGATCTCAAGAAACATTTTTGGTGGCCGGGTATGAAAGCCGATGTTGCTAAATACGTAGGAGAATGTTTGACGTGTTCTAAGGTCAAAGCTGAGCATCAAAAACCATCAGGTCTACTTCAACAACCCGAAATCCCAGAATGGAAATGGGAAAACATTACCATGGATTTCATCACTAAATTGCCAAGGACTGCAAGTGGTTTTGATACTATTTAGGTAATAGTTGATCGTCTCACCAAATCAGCACACTTCCTGCCAATAAGAGAAGATGACAAGATGGAGAAGTTAGCACGACTGTATTTGAAGGAAGTCATCTCCAGACATGGAATACCAATCTCTATTATCTCTGATAGGGATGGCAGATTTATTTCAAGATTCTGGCAGACATTACAGCAAGCATTAGGAACTCGTCTAGACATGAGTACTGCCTATCATCCACAAACTGATGGGCAGAGCGAAAGGACGATACAAACGCTTGAAGACATGCTACGAGCATGTGTTATTGATTTCGGAAACAGTTGGGATCGACATCTACCGTTAGTAGAATTTTCCTACAACAACAGCTACCATTCAAGCATTGAGATGGCGCCGTTTGAAGCACTTTATGGTAGAAAGTGCAGGTCTCCGATTTGTTGGAGTGAAGTGGGGGATAGACAGATTACGGGTCCGGAGATTATACAAGAAACTACCGAGAAGATCATCCAAATTCAACAACGGTTGAAAACCGCCCAAAGTCGACAAAAGAGCTACGCTGACATTAAAAGAAAAGAAATAGAATTTGAAATTGGAGAGATGGTCATGCTTAAAGTTGCACCTTGGAAAGGCGTTGTTCGATTTGGTAAACGAGGGAAATTAAATCCAAGGTATATTGGACCATTCAAGATTATTGATCGTGTTGGACCAGTAGCTTACCGACTTGAGTTACCTCAACAACTCGCGGCTGTACATAACACTTTCCACGTCTCGAATTTAAAGAAATGTTTTGCTAAAGAAGATCTCACTATTCTGTTAGATGAAATCCAAATCAACGAAAAACTCCAATTCATCGAAGAACCCATCGAAATAATGGATCGTGAGGTTAAAAGACTTAAGCAAAACAAGATACCAATTGTTAAGGTTCGATGGAATGCTCGTAGAGGACCTGAGTTCACCTGGGAGCGTGAAGATCAGATGAAGAAGAAATACCCGCATCTATTTCCAGAAGATTCATCAACACCTTCAACAGCTTAAAATTTCGGGACGAAATTTATTTAACGGGTAGGTACTGTAGTGACCCGAACTTTTCCATGTTTATATATATTAATTGAGATTGATATTTACATGATTAAATGTTTCCAACATGTTAAGCAATCAAACTTGTTAAGACTTGATTAATTGAAATAGGTTTCATATAGACAATTGACCACCCAAGTTGACCGGTGATTCACGAACGTTAAAACTTGTAAAAACTATATGATGACATATATATGGTTATATATATAGTTAACATGATATTATGATAAGTAAACATATCATTAATTATATTAACAATGAACTACATATGTAAAAACAAGACTACTAACTTAATGATTTTGAAACGAGACATATATGTAACGATTATCGTTGTAACGACATTTAATGTATATATATCATATTAAGAGATATTCGTACATCATAATATCATGATAATATAATAATTTAAAATCTCTTTTGATATTATAAACATTGGGTTAACAACATTTAACAAGATCGTTAACCTAAAGGTTTCAAAACAACATTTACATGTAACGACTAACGATGACTTAACGACTCAGTTAAAATGTATATACACGTAGTGTTTTAATATGTATTCATACACTTTTGAAAGACTTCAAGGCACTTATCAAAATACTTCTACTTAACAAAAATGCTTACAATTACATCCTCGTTCAGTTTCATCAACAATTCTACTCGTATGCACCCGTATTCGTACTCGTACAATACACAGCTTTTAGATGTATGTACTATTGGTATATACACTCCAATGATCAGCTCTTAGCAGCCCATGTGAGTCACCTAACACATGTGGGAACCATCATTTGGCAACTAGCATGAAATATCTCATAAAATTACAAAAATATGAGTAATCATTCATGACTTATTTACATGAAAACAAAATAACATATCCTTTATATCTAATCCATACACCAACGACCAAAAACACCTACAAACACTTTCATTCTTCAATTTTCTTCATCTAATTGATCTCTCTCAAGTTCTATCTTCAAGTTCTAAGTGTTCTTCATAAATTCCAAAAGTTATAGTTTCATAAAATCAAGAATACTTTCAAGTTTGCTAGCTCACTTCCAATCTTTTAAGGTGATCATCCAACCTCAAGAAATCTTTGTTTCTTACAGTAGGTTATCATTCTAATACAAGGTAATAATCATATTCAAACTTTGGTTCAATTTCTATAACTATAACAATCTTATTTCAAGTGATGATCTTACTTGAACTTGTTTTCGTGTCATGATTCTGCTTCAAGAACTTCTAGCCATCCAAGGATCCGTTGAAGCTAGATCCATTTTTCACTTTTCCAGTAGGTTTATCCAAGGAACTTAAGGTAGTAATGATGTTCATAACATCATTCGATTCATACATATAAAGCTATCTTATTCGAAGGTTTAAACTTGTAATCACTAGAACATAGTTTAGTTAATTCTAAACTTGTTCGCAAACAAAAGTTAATCCTTCTAACTTGACTTTTAAAATCAACTAAACACATGTTCTATATCTATATGATATGCTAACTTAATGATTTAAAACCTGGAGACACGAAAAACACCGTAAAACCGGATTTACGCCGTCGTAGTAACACCGCGGGCTGTTTTGGGTTAGTTAATTAAAAACTATGATAAACTTTGATTTAAAAGTTGTTATTCTGAGAAAATGATTTTTATTATGAACATGAAACTATATCCAAAAATTATGGTTAAACTCAAAGTGGAAGTATGTTTTCTAAAATGGTCATCTAGACGTCGTTCTTTCGACTGAAATGACTACCTTTACAAAAACGACTTGTAACTTATTTTTCCGACTATTAACCTATACTTTTTCTGTTTAGATTCATAAAATAGAGTTCAATATGAAACCATAGCAATTTGATTCACTCAAAACGGATTTAAAATGAAGAAGTTATGGGTAAAACAAGATTGGATAATTTTTCTCATTTTAGCTACGTGAAAATTTGTAACAAATCTATTCCAACCATAACTTAATCAACTTGTATTGTATATTATGTAATCTTGAGATACCATAGACACGTATACAATGTTTCGACCTATCATGTCGACACATCTATATATATTTCGGAACAACCATAGACACTCTATATGTGAATGTTGGAGTTAGCTATACAGGGTTGAGATTGATTCCAAAATATATATAGTTTGAGTTGTGATCAATACTGAGATACGTATACACTGGGTCGTGGATTGATTCAAGATAATATTTATCGATTTATTTATGTACATCTAACTGTGGACAACTAGTTGTAGGTTACTAACGAGGACAGCTGACTTAATAAACTTAAAACATCAAAATATATTAAAAGTGTTGTAAATATATTTTGAACATACTTTAATATATATGTATATATTGTTATAGGTTCGTGAATCAACAGTGGCCAAGTCTTACTTCTCGACGAAGTAAAAATCTGTGAAAGTGAGTTATAGTCCCACTTTTAAAATCTAATATTTTTGGGATGAGAATACATGCAGGTTTTATAAATGATTTACAAAATAGACACAAGTACGTGAAACTACATTCTATGGTTGAATTATCGAAATCGAATATGCCCCTTTTTATTAAGTCTGGTAATCTAAGAATTAGGGAACAGACACCCTAATTGACGCGAATCCTAAAGATAGATCTATTGGGCTTAACAAACCCCATCCAAAGTACCGGATGCTTTAGTACTTCAAAATTTATATCATATCCGAAGGGTGTCCCGGAATGATGGGGATATTCTTATATATGCATCTTGTTAATGTCGGTTACCAGGTGTTCACCATATGAATGATTTTTATCTCTATGTATGGGATGTGTATTGAAATATGAAATCTTGTGGTCTATTGTTACGATTTGATATATATAGGTTAAACCTATAACTCACCAACATTTTTGTTGACGTTTTAAGCATGTTTATTCTCAGGTGATTATTAAGAGCTTCCGCTATCGCATACTTAAATAAGGACGAGATTTGGAGTCCATGATTGTATGATATTGTGTAAAAACTGCATTCAAGAAACTTATTTTGTTGTAACATATTTGTATTGTAAACCATTATGTAATGGTCGTGTGTAAACAGGATATTTTAGATTATCATTATTTGATAATCTACGTAAAGCTTTTTAAACCTTTATTGATGAAATAAAGGTTATGGTTTGTTTTAAAATGAATGCAGTCTTTGAAAAACGTCTCATATAGAGGTCAAAACCTCGCAATGAAATCAATTAATATGGAACGTTTTTAATCAATAAGAACGGGACATTTCAACCAATAACCTTCAGACTTCGTAACTCATCTTCCAACTTCCTAACCTCGTTCCTTGGACAATATTCGTTGATTAACATTGTTTTGAATTCTTCCCACGGAGTATCATAAGCTACATCTCCTCCTACAGCCTTCACATAATTTTTCCACCACGTGAGTGCACTATCTTGTAAAGTGCACGATGCATACTTGGTCATGTCCTTTTCAACACAACCACTGATTTTAAACACAGTCTCCATCTTTTCTATCCACCGGGTTAAACCGATCGGTCCTTCTGTTCCACTGAATGATGAGGGCTTGCAAGCTTGAAAAGTTTTGTAAGTGCACCCCACACGAGGATTTGGGTTAACTGCAGCACCTCTTGCAGCCTCGACCCATAACATTCTGTCGTTCACTCGCTGATTGATGAGTTCCTGGATTTCTTGTTCCGTCATTCGGTTCAATCGCGCCATATTCTTCTATAAGAATGAAAAGAAAATAATTATTCACATGGAATATTATAGATGTAGTGTATATTTACAGTACATTATAGCTTATTAATAATATGAACCAGGTATTATTATAAAAGCCTTTTCTTCTTATTAGCATTTTATAATTATATCTAGGGTAGTACCTACCCGTTAATGTCCATACTTAATAGCTTAGTACAGAATCAATTACTACCATCTAAATAATACTTAACCATGGAAAATTATTGCATTTCACACTTCACTATTTTACATATGCTTATCTTACATTGAACATTAAACAAACCACACTAATAATATTATACAAAACATTATATGATCCCATGGTTTAATACGGCAGCGCATCGTTTGGTCTATTTTCTAGGACGTTTAGGTTCAAAGAATCGCTTAACGCTTATCCTGGCTGTCTGCCTATATTTTGGCTGTGGGACTGAAGAACTGGATGCCGGGATAGAACGAATAGGAATAGCGGGAATAGGGGTGGTAGTGTCTAGTGGAGTTGGTGCCACATCATCCTTACTAAACTCGGGATTTGAATTTTCTAATTCATTAGCCTTTCGTTTCTTTCCTAGTTCGAACTCGTCTTTTGTAATTTCCTGTATTTCTTCCTCGGGTTCACTTTCCTCCTCGGGTTCACTTTCCGGGTTCTCTATAGTCGGTTCATCCGGAATTTGTGAGTCTTCCCCAAAGATATTATTTTCGTCATCGGATAGGTTAATGACTGGAACACCATCTGAAGATTCTGGTTCGGAGTCGCTGAACGTGATGACAAGTTTTGAGCCCGACATCTATCACACAACAACTAACCCATTAGTACTACATAATATTTACATATAAATTTTAACCAACAATGATAAGCAATGGTTTTTAAATCAGACCCGGTCAAAGTCCAGACTTACTAATGTATCCTAACGACTTATCAGTTAGACACACTAATGCAAACCTGGTTCGCTAAGACCACTGCTCTGATACCACATGTCATAACCCGTCCTTAACCATAAGAACGAGTTAGATAACGTATGATTTCATTGCGAGGTATTGACCTCTATATGCGACATTTTTAAAAGAACAACTGCATTTATTTTACATTACAAACCATAACTCTTATTTTAATACAAGCTTTAGACAATAAAAAGATGATTATCGTTTAGCGATAATCTTAGACTTACAAACTTTACATGTGATGATAACAATACGATTTCTAGCATATTTTACATTACAAATCCTCCGATATGCAGTTTTATTTTTGACACAAATATGCATACTCAAGATCTTGTTTAAATTCAACATGTTGCAGCGGAAGCTTCTAATTATCACCTGAGAATAGACATGTTTAAAACGTCAACATAAAGTTGGTGAGATATAGGTTTAATGCCGGCAGCAATATATATATAGACCACAAGATTTCATATATAAACGTTTTAATAAAAATATTCTAAGTGGTTGAGCACTTGGTAACCATACTTAACATTTAATCACGTCGCATATTCCCTTTATTATGAAATCTTACTACACCGTACCAAGTGTAGTCACGAAACGAAGTACTGTGCAACCGTTGAATACTGGTCGTCCAGTCCGGTTGGGGTTGTCAGGCCCGATAGATCTATCAACAGGATTCGCGTTTACAATACCGCTGTAAATAACAGTTACCAAGCTACAGGGAAGTATGCCAGTGGTACAACTCAACGTAGAATATATATTTTTCAGTTACTTGTGTCCATATCGTAAAACATAAAATACATGTATTCTCATCCCGAAATATTTAGAGTTTAAAAGTGGGACTATATACTCACTTTCGTCTTGAAGATATGTAATTTTGACTTGGTCTCCGATTGATATCACAAACCTAACCATATATAATATATCAATACCTTTTCTTTTTAAACAATCGTCACATATATATACTTATAATACTTTTAATAATTCCTTAGTCCGTAGTTAGCAGTTCGATGTTAGTAATTCAATTTTAAATGGTTCATTTTTAGGTGATTAATAAACCCCCAATGAAATAAATAAAAACCCCATCGTATATGTATTGGTCGAGATTAATCTTGACCCACGGTACCGGTGTTGTCAAATGACGTGTTGCGTACATAAAGTACCGGTGTTGTCAAATGACGTGTTGCGTACAATCATGGGATCTTATGATTAATCTTCTCGTATTGTTTACGGGTGATCCTGAACCATATAAAATTAAATTATGAGTACATATATATAAAATATCATGTTATTTTAGAAAGATGTGATTTATTTAATTTTTTTCCAATTAATCACGTAGCTAAATTAGTCTTGGATATCCGATTTCGTTTTGGTCATAGTTTCTTCGTTACAACTCCGTTTTCGTTGGTTCAACTTGCCACTTCCTTGGATCGAGTCCCTCTTTAAGAATATGAACTGTAAATACCTTAGTTTGCATTCGAAATCACAGGTCATAGGTCAAACTTTGGTGAAACTTATGAAGTTAATCATTTTCCATCATGTAAACAACCTTAAATGATTATTTTTCTAAAAATACTTATACTTTGAGTTAAATCATAAAATTTTTATGCGTTAACATATTCATAGTAAAAATCATTTTTCCAGAAAATAAACCTCCAATTCAAAGTTTAAGATGGTTTTTAATTATCCAACCCAAAACAGCCCCCGGTTACACTCCGACGTCGTAAAAACAGTTTTTAAGGTGTTCTTTGAAAAACCAAGTTAAACCTTGTTAAATTAGCATATACTTAAGATATATTACAGGTCTTGAAGTATTTTAAAAGTTAAGTTAGAAGGATCTATTTAGTTTGCAAACAAGTTTGAAAACATTCAAACTATGTTCTTATTGTTAAAATTTTATACCACAAAATAAGATAGCTATATATATATGAATCGAATAAGGTTATGAACATAGTTACTACCTCAAGTTCCTTGGACAAGGTTGTTGTAAAAGAGGAGTAAGAACCTAGAACCAAAAGGGTGATGGAATTGGATGAAAGATTGGAAGTAAGTTTGTGTTCTTGGAAGAATTCTTGAAGTGTTTTTGTAAGGGTTTTCTTATGGTGTTTAAAGCTTGTTTCTATGGCTAGATCTTCAAGGTTTCTTGCTGAATGATTATGGAGTTCTTAGAACTTGTAAGTAGGTGAATTAGAGAGTGGTTTAAGAGTAAGAATGGTGAGCTAAAAATGGTTTGGTGTTGGTCCTTAAAAACGTGACAAAGGGGGAGCAAGGACAAAATTTTTAAGCTTGTAATCTTGTGTATTTGTCAAACAATCATACAAAAGCAATTACCTCTACCTTAGGGCAGTAACAAGGGCTAGTTAGGTGGTGATTTGATGTGTATATACCAATAGTAAATACGTATAGAAGTTAGGTATGATACGAGTACATATACTCTAGATATACGTATAGAAATCTTGTGAAAAATAGAATGAGGATTCAAATATAGCTATCTTTTGTGAATACACTTATATGATTTTATGTATTTAAGTCCTTAAAAGTGATTAAATACATTACATATACGATATATGTATAAACATTATAGGTTATAAGTATTTATGTCAAATAACGTTACGTATGGTTATCGTTTTGAAAACTTAAGTTAGTAGTTTCAAAATATACTTATAACTTATTGTTATTAATACAAAATGGGATATTAAAACATTCATTAATCATGTTAAATATGTATATATACATATATATACACAAACGTATAATTATCATATATTGTATAGTTCGTGATATCATCGGTCAAACTAGACGGTCAAACGTTGTGTAAGTCTCTTTTCGGAAACATAAATCTCAACAATTTGGATTGCTTATCATGTTGGTAAGGTTTAATTTATGTAAATATTAATCTTATAAGTATAGAACGATCGAAAAAGTGCGGGTCGTTACACCAGCTGTGTTCTTTTAGATATTAAATGGGAGTAGTTTGGTCTTTTCACTTGTTGGACGAATCTAAGGCCACAAGATCAGTTCTAGGAGCTTCATTTACTACACTTTCAACTACCTCCTCCTTCCACTTCAATTCTAGAGAGAGAGAGAGTGTGTGATTCTTGTGTGAGAAAGCTCAAATCGAGGAAGAAGAAGTGGATTTCGGGCCAAAGCACGTGTGTTAAAGTTGTTCATCTAATCACTAGCTTCGTTGTGATTGTGGTGGTATGCTCTAATCTTGATTTCCTTATTTTAATTTGTTTAAGGGTTAGGGTTAGGGTTAGTGATGAACACAAAATCCATATTTGGTGATTTTGGGTGTTCTTGGGTAAGATTGGGTCATGAGGACCCAAGGATGACTAACCTAGGGTTTTGGAAATGTTAAATAGACTTATGAGTCATAATTGGTTAGTTAATTACTAGCACACCTAATTAAGCAAATGGGTGTTAATGGGGTTAGTAGATGACCCGAAATGGGTGTGTGACTTTAATATGGTTAAATGGGTAATAATTGACCTAGTTGGGAAAGATGGGTATGAAATACCCTAATGGTGTATTAGTTAGTGTTGTTGGACCTTAGTCACTAGCTTTTAGTGTTATGTGATGGTCTTGACTTTAAATGGACGATTTTGAGGAACATGGGGCATTTAATGCATTTAAGTCATTAAATGCACATGAGAGAATTGTTGTTGATAAGTCCAACTAGTTTGTGTGTTGATTGAGTACCTATTGTATTAGGTACTTTGCCTTGAAGCTTGTTGAAGTATAAAACATTCACCGAAGGCGTTAAGGTGAGTGGAATAATTATGCATGTATGTATATAGTGTATTTATTTGTGTGCTATGGCATGAACCACGGAGCCGGTAGTGCCATAGTATGTGCGAGTGTGCTATGATGTGAACCACGGAGCCGGTAGCATCATGGTACGTGTGTTGTAGTGTGAACCACGGAGCCGGTATCACTATAGCACGATTTATTAAAGTGTGAACCACGGAGCTGGTAGCACTATAAAAGAGTATGACTCAAGTTGTGATGTGAACCACGGAGCCGGTAGCATCAAAGTGTGAACCACAGAGCCGGTAGCACTATAAAATGAGGTGTGAACCACGGAGCTGGTAACACCAAAGTGTGAACCACGGAGCCGGTAACACTATAAAAGGGTATGACTCAAATGCGTAGTGACGTGAACCACGGAGCCGGTAGCGTCATAGCATTTCGTATGGTGTGAACCACGGAGCCGGTAGCACCATGACGAGTTTATGGTTAACCATATAGTTGTGTATGTGTTGTTGTATAGCATAATATATTATTTCGGTGAATATGCTATTGATTATGCTAGTTGCGGTATTTGGAGGTTATTAGCTTATACTCGGAGTTGGTATGCTAATTGTTATTACTAGCGATTATACGGTGTGTGTGTGTGTGTAAGTGTATGCAAGTAGGTATATTATATATGTATATGTATAATTATTGCATTCACTAAGCTTTAGCTTACCCTCTCGTTGTTTATCTTTTTATAGGCTTTGGCGTGGACAAGGGTAAGGGCGTTCGTTTGGATTAGTGATCCCGCTTTGTTTTGATAGGGGACGCTTTTGGACATATTTAGCTTTTGAAGTTTGGCCAATATGTGGGTAGTTTAACCCCAAACACCATGCTCTAGGTGTCGTTTGGAATTTAAACTCTTATGTTCGAACTTGTATTTTTGTACGAAACTCGTAAAACGGCCGATGTGGGCCCGATGTTGTAAAACTTGGTTTTATGGTGGAAACTTCTTAGTTTTAATTATGTTAACATGTTGTGAAAAGGGTTTCGTTTAAAAGTGTCAGGAAGCGGGTTTTCCGCTCGAGTAAGTTGCACATCCATGTCAGAATCTGGCAGTTCATTTGGACGCCGTCCAAGCCTTCTTTATTGAACGCCGTCCAGATAACCGGATGCCGTCCAGATGTGTTGATTCAGAAAAGTTTTTTTTAAGGCGTGTTTTTGGTATATCGAAGTCGGGTCGTTACAGAAGTTTTGATCAATATTGTTATTACGTTTACGTTTTACATTTGTTTTTTTTTTCTATGTTTACGTGAAATGAAAAATATAAAGGCAAATCTAAATAGTGATACGCGAAACCTAAAACTGAAACACGAAACTAAAAACTGAAACACGAAATGTATAACTAAAAACTAAAACACAAATCTAAAAGCTGAAACTCAAAACTGAAAACTAAAACATGAAATGCGATAGTGAAAACTGAAATCCGGATTTTAAAAATGAAACCCGAAACTGAATGCTGAAACGTGAAACTCAAAACTGAAACGAGAAAAAAAAAATTCAAAACTAAAAAGCGAAAGTAAAATTTGAAATGCAAAACTGAAAACTGAAACACAAAACGAAAAACTGTAAGAAAGGATTTAAAATCCTTCACAAACACAAAAGATTTTGAAATCCTTCATCTATCATCTAAGGATTTCATGATTTGAAATGCAAATCCCTGGACCAAACATGGAATTTAAAATGTAAATTCCTTCAAATTTCATGAAATCCCACGAACCAAACGTCCAATAGAGGTATAATTGTGAGTTTATGATATATAAAATCTGTATGAATCAAAAATTGATGTGTGAGAATCATCTCCTATGTTTTCGAGAAAGAATGAGCATTTAAGAAATCAATGTAGTGATTTAGTATTTCTTTTCTAATATCTATCTATACTTTCTAATAAATCACTATCACGATGATGTCATAAATAAGGAATTTACAAGTTTAAAAAAAATTAAAATAAAAATTCTAAACTATCCATAATAATGTCATTAAAATAATTAATTATTTATTTAATAAAAATATTAATATTAATTGTACAATATGAAAAGTATGATGTACAAATTTATAGTAAACACCCTTATGACAATATGTACCATCTTTGAAACATTATGTACAACTTAATTGTAAATCAACTCATTATCATATGTACAATATTTGAAATATTATGTATAAGTTAATGGTAAAATAGCCTCATGACTATATATAAAATATTTGAAGTATTATGTACAATCTTATAATTACATTGACCATATATATACAATTATTAAAACAAATTGTACAAAATTTTTACAAAATACCTCATGAACACATGTACAAATTTTGAAACATATTGTACAACCTTCACATAATAATTGTATTTTAAATTTTTTAAAATTTTTTTAGAGTGATTTCTTATTACAAATAATAATTATTAAAAATATAAATATTTAATTCTGAAATAAACTGTATTATTGTTATTATTATTATTTATTATTATAATTATAATTATGATTATAATTATAATTACAATTATAATTATAAATACTTTTTATGGTTATTCAATTATAGGTTCTCTTTGCGGGATTAAATATGTTGGCCTTCATTACAAGTAAAATAGTATGTGATGAAAATTAGAAGATGGTGATGGGAGAACGAGTGTACTTCATTTATTCTACTAAATATATTTGTAGTTTATCTTTAATTATTTCGGATACATATATTACGAGCAAAATATTTGTGACACGCTTTCGTTGTAATTATTTATTGTATGCATTTTGTAAGCTTCAATGATTTAGTTATGTTTCTAAATGATTTAATAATTATTCTTGATAATAACATGTTTAAACTTGAATTATTTAATAAACTCATAATTTTATGGGTTTTTATATTAGTATATTTATATATTTTACCTAGAATAAAAGGAAAAGATTGATAACACGAAAGAATAACTTTAGTTTGAGCTTCAAACCAAGCAACGCATCTTCTAAAGTCAAACGCATCTTCACTTGAATTTCTGACTTTTCGCAAACGAGATCTCAACTAGTAATAACTTCACATTTTTATATTATCACATCTATCTATCTATCTATCTATCTATGTATTTATCTATCTATCTATAGTTAACATTAAAATCCTACAATGATAATGTCATTATTAAGTTAATTCATTTGTTAAGAAAAAATTAAAAAGAAAAAAATCTAAGCATGGTGGGTGATATCATTGATCTAAATAATTTTAAATTAAAATTAAATCTTATTAATTAATTATTATTATTAAATCTTAATAATAATTATTTTAATTATTAAATAATTTTGAATTATTTTATATATTATTTTGAATTGAGTATGAAAAGGTATAAAAGCTAGGCAGAACGAAACCAATTCTAAATTTATATTTTAATTTACACTTTTAAAATAAAATGACAATCAATATTATCTCTTATGATTTGATGTAGATTGTTTAATATGCATTTTAGGTGTTTGATGAAATGTTCAGCTGACGAGTTTCTTAGTCGGACTATGTAGTTCCACGTGTCATTAAATTAAATAACTTTAGCATTTACGTTCACTTAATACCTAAAACATATCATTAAACTGTTTCGTATTAACAAATCCGTAATTTCACGGGTCATTTCACTTTTACATTTTTAAATCATTACATGTAAAGCAAGATTCTATATATTGTTTTTTAATCAATTTTAACTTTTTTTTTAATTAAAGACATCGTTCTATTGTGTTAGTTGTCATTAATCACGTTTACTTTACTCAAGTCTGGTTGTTCTTGTTTACTTTGTTTATCGAGTATTTTAAAATATGATTGATTATTGATTTATTAAAATTATAGTTTCATGTCACGAATATGACACTTTTATATAAGAGACAATAAATATTTCAGGTGACGTGACCATGACTTGTTGGTTTTGCCTAATTCGTATATAAAAATCAATAACTTGAAATATATTAACGCAAACACACGCTTCCACAAACTAATTAAAAAAGATTCAAGCAGCATTAGGGCAGTGTCGATTTAAACGTTTGCGATAACGTGGTCGTGAATCCCTGCGCGGTGGTTCATGTCGAGCAGGGTGTTGGCGAAGGAAACGGGTGTGATCCTCATGTTAATATGACTGAAGACTAGGGCCTGGGTCTGGCCCGTCTACTGCTCCAGAAAGCCCATTCTAAGTTGGCCTTGGTTCCTTCTGTTATTGGGCACGTTTCTTTGTTGGATGATGGGCTGGGTCTGAAGGCTCAATCTGTTTATGTTGATGCTGCTCCTTCTCAGCAGCATGTACATTTCCGTGGCGAGTGTTATTCACTTTGTGGAAAATCTCTGATGATATCGACAATTAGATGGCTAATGTTCACGGTCTGAGCGAGGTGGAGGTTCTTAAAGCTTTTGATCTTGATGTTGAAAGTGCTTTTCCTTCAGTTCTTCAAAGTTTTGGCAACGTTAACTCTTTGTCCGGTAAATACCCTAGTTTTTTCGAAGAGGCCAAGAAAGATTGCAATGGGTGTTGGATTGAAAGGAACATTATTTATTTGAAGACGAATCCTAAACATAAAAAATAGCTAAGCCTAGGAAAATCCGCTAGGCGGAATTGAGTAACTTTTATGTCGACAACATGTGAAGATTTAGAGTTGGGTTTATAATCTCCTTTCGATTCGGCTGGCTTTGCGGGTTGCTGGCTATTGGGCGTTTCTTTTAGTGTGTTTTTTTTTTTTTTTTTTTTTTTTTTTTTTTTTTTTTTTTTGAAACGGCAATAAAAAATGTATCAATAAAAGCTAAACAAAAGCTAGATGAAAGTACATCAAGACAATTACATAAGATGTGAAAACCAAGTGTTCCAGCTAGGAACATACTTACTTCTAGCTTTTAACTAATGGAACGAAAATAAACGAATATTATATATAATAGTACATCTCTTGATTGTATTTGGAACCAAAAAGAGTGTCGTTATGAAGTCTCCAAATCTACTAAAGAGTGGATACGAAGATGAAATATAAACATGATTTCCTCGATGCCTTTCCTGGATGCAAATCAAGCCATTCGAAAATATCATTAACTATGTCGGGAGGTTGCCAGTGATGAGTTTGTAAGTTTGTTTGTGTTGTTCAGAGCTTTGATGTCCCCTTGTACGTTGGTTTTTGGTTAGGTCGTTAGTTTAGTTTTGGATGGTTTGATCGTGGTTCATTTTGTTGTAGGATTTGTTTGCTAGTTATAAAATTCTAATTTTTCACGCACGCATGCACGCCGCACGCATGACAAAATTACACGGGTAGTCCTTGTGGTTTATCAAAAATCACACGGATAGTTCAAACTTGATTTTTTAACATTTGTAGTCCAGAGTATACAATTTCTTCATGGACAGTCTAAAATTCTGACGTTCGTAAATTATCTCCGTTAACGTCAGTCATGTACAAGAGATATACATTAAAAGTTCCAACAATTTATATATAATAGTACGGAGTATTATGTTTGCGTCAAAAAAAAGTTATGCAAAATAATCAAAAGCTTCTTTATTATAAAATCTCAAATCCAATTACTTGAGTAATTCCAACAGGTTACTGTTTGATATTCCATACCACAACTCATGTTTATCGGTTTGTGATGTCTTAATGTAGCTAGCTAGCTCTGTCATGTATAGGTTGAAATATCTCGATTGACCTAAATATCCAAAATCCACTCCAAATCACCCTTATCTATAGGAACTTGGTCCAAAACGTTCTTAGCATATTTAACTACGCGCAAATATTGATCACACAACAAGAGTCGTTTGGCGATACAAATGATCAAATTCATCTTCAAAAGAAATTAAGATTTACATGTAGCAAAAGCAATTGGAGGTCCCATCTACCATTCTTGTTATGAAGTCTTAAATTCAATTACTTGAGCAGATTATAACAGTTTACTGTTTGAAGTTCAACGCTTCATATGTTTATTGCTCTGGGATGTAGTGATTGACCTAGAACTGTTGAATATAGCTTGAAATACATCGATCGACCTAAACGTCCAAAGTCAAAACCGCATCGCAGTCCTGAATTTGATCATAACATGCCAAACATACAAACAACGCAAGACTAATTTGTATATCATTCTCATCAGTAATAAGGGATTATGATCCTTATCTCTAATATAGTCAAATACAACTTATCATAACACAAAAACTTATCCGATAGTTCACGGCAACGTACCCTGGTCTGGAGTCAACGCTAGGGTTCGAATACAAATGTTTTTAGTAAGGTCTTATTTAAGCAAGTCAACGGTCACATATGATCCAGATCATTAACTCAAAACATGCGTCAAGCAACATATAGAAACCCGACTTACTTAACTTTAATTAATTATCTTTATTATTTAACTACGCAGATCTTGATGACGGATGCAGCCCCAATACGATGTAGTGCCACCACAGCATCACCTTTCTTGCACAGCCCTTTTCCAGACGCCGATTTCAAAGCAGCTTCCAATATCACCTCAGTCGATTCAGCGTCAGTCGCCTTAGCGGACCCCTCAGCAAGTAGCGGAATTAATCCCCTGTACACAAGACTATGCCTAGCTGGCGTCTCATCGCTACATGTCCAATCAAACGAGTCAGTTGACAGAACCGGGACCACAACCGACAAAATCGGAACCGCGGGCCTATACTTAGCCACCAACTTAGCCGTACTTCCACCTCGAGTCAACACCACAATCAGTTTCGCTCGAGCCTTGTTAGCTGTTCTGACAGCTGACGATGCAAGCGACTCTAACGGGCTCATAGGTAACGGGGTTGACCGTATCATCTCCTTAAAGATGACTCCGTAGTCGAGAGACGATTCGGCTTCGATGCAGATGCGGGCCATGGTTTTGACCGCAATTTCCGGGTACGCACCGGCTGCACTTTCGCCACTGAGCATGACGCAATCGGTGCCGTCGAGAACAGCGTTTGCTACGTCGGTGGCTTCGGCACGAGTGGGTCGAGGTGATTTGATCATTGACTCGAGCATTTGGGTTGCGGTTACAACAGGCTTGCCCGCAAGGTTACATTTGTAGATCATCATTTTTTGTGCCAAAAAGATCTTTTCGACGGGAATTTCCATGCCGAGATCACCACGAGCAACCATGAATGAGTCGGTCTCCCTCAATATCTCATCGAAGTTTATAACTCCCTCTTGGTTCTCAACCTTCATAAAAATTTTAGTCCAATTTAAATAAATATCCAATTAACAGAACTTCTTAAATATAATATATAGAATATTGAATCATGCACATGACACTAAGGTTGCAAAAAACGCTACTCAGGGGGTACTCAGTCGGGACGTTTTATGGAGTACTTGGCAACTCGAGAGTACTCAGATGTTGACTAAGTTTGACTGTGACCGATTTTGACCCGAGTAAAACACTGCATGAGACCTTAATTTTTAATTTTTGCTCACAATACATTTGTTAAGTATTTTATTAAAACAGTACAAGACTTATAGAGATATTTCAACATTACCTATTTAATACCAAATCACAGCACCATGACGTTTTATGAAAAAAACATACCTTTGACATGAGCTGAATATTTTTGGCATGTAGGCCAAGAACTTTACGAACGTTCACAAGATCCGATCCCTTACGAACAAACGAGAGTGCAATCATATCTATATTATTAGGTACACCCCATTGAAGAATATCTTCTTGATCCTTTTCAGTAAGTGTCGGAAGATCAACAACTACACCAGGGAGATTCACATTCTTACGCTCACCTAACATAGCCGTGTTCTCACATCGACATCTAACGGTCCCAGATGCTGGATCGCAGGACAAAACCGTTAAGGTTATGGTTCCATCCGCACACAAAATCGTGTTTCCTGGCTTTAAGTCAACGGGCAGTTTCTTGTAGCTCATAGAAATGGTCTCCTCGTCTCCCTTAATTGTGTAATCCGTGCTTATCGTGATCTCACGGCCTTCTTTGAGTTGGATGGGCTTCTCATTCTTCAAAAACCCAGTTCGAATCTCAGGCCCCTGTAGTAATAACAACAAAAAATTCAAGTTTTTGTTTTAAAAAAAGAGAATTTTGATTCAAAATGCATAAAAAGGTATTTAAAATGTTTACCTTAGTATCGAGCATTACTGCACACAAAATCTGAGTATTTTGCATGGCAATTCGAAGATTATTTAACGTCTCTTGATGATACTCATGGGTCCCATGTGAAAAGTTGAACCGGGCGACATTCATCCCTGCTTTCAGTAGCTTTTCGCACATCACCACAGAGCGAGAAGCGGGACCCAGAGTGCATACGATCTTTGTTTTGGGGATACGCCCATCGTTAGGAAGATCCTTCAAGATCCCTTCAATGTCTATGTTCGACATTCTAAGTATTTAGATTATCTGTTTCACAAATGTCATAACAAAGAACAGCATAATCATAAATCAAATATCAAATTAAATTATATTTTATATGTATGATAAAACAAAATCAACATGTAGCATGATTGGAGGCTTTGTGTTTGTATTACACATATAAATATACATACATATATAGATAAATAGTAAATATAAATAATACAATCCTACTAGGACTACTTGTGTCAACAACAAGCGTCGATTTATTGGCGTCTTGACTGCCGTTTAGAGCCTAAAGTGAATCCAAGGCTGGTTTTAAAACCCATGAAAATTTGATTATACAATTTTCACGGCGTCACAATTTTATTTTAATTTTTTATACTATAAAAAAATAAAAATAAAATTAAAAAAATAAAAAAAAAAAACTTTTTACTCTTTAGCCGGAGGTCCACTCGGAAGCAATTTCTTTATCCGTCGAATAGAGAGAGGCAAGGTTGCAGAAATCGGTTCTCGGGGAGTTCTCGGCAGGGTCTCCAAAACGAGAACTCGAAGAACTCGGGGAGTTATCGGCGGTTAACTTTCGTTGACTTTTGAGATTTTACCGAGTTTTTTCCGAGATTTGACCGATTTTACCGAGATTTGACCGATTTTTCCGAGATTTGACCGATTTTTGGGAGATTTGACCGATTTTTCCGAGATTTGACCGATTTTTGGTCGTTGATCGATTTTTTGGCCGATTCCAAAACGAGTTCTCGCCAGGGAGGTCAAACCGATTTCTCCCCGAGAAATCGGCAGAGTTTTCCGATTTTTTGCAACACTGGAGAGAGGGATGACTTTCTCTTCTTTTACTTTTAGAGTGTTTTCACTCTGGGTGGAGAAAGGAGTTGTTTCTATTCTCGAAGAGGGGAAGGATTGTCTACATCTCACCTCCCCATATACCACTCATTGTGGAATTGGGTTTTGTTGTTGTTGTTGTACAAGGACTACTTGTTACGGGGCGTTATCCCACACTTTGCCCCAAGAAGCCCCAATCATAACGGGTGGTCTAAATAACACAACTAAAACTAGCTTTACATAGTTCCGAGGTCTCCCGTTCTATGGTTCAAATTCTGAATTGGGGATTTAGGGTTAGGGAAAAAAGTAGATACTAATTGCATCCAAATTTCAACTTCTTAAGGTGATGAAATGGGAACAGTTTCCAGTTTATTCAATACACAAATAGCCAAATTTCATGCTTTTAATTACTAATTCACTTCATCTTATATCTTATAAACAAAAACACCACTGCAATTTTATTAATCAAAAAAAAAAAAAAAAAAAAACAAATAAAGCCTGTTGTAAAAACCTAAACTCCAAATTGTTCAAAAAGATCTCAAATTATAACCATAACCTAAAATTAGTTTACAACAACTCAATATAATTACTTCTCCATGGAATATGTCCGCTTTACCCAAAATAAAACACATCACAATACAACTTTTGATGCATATTCAAGTTAATCTTGTTATCTACTTTATATATCAGATTTTTATATTATCATGGCATTAAAAAGTAGATCCAGCCAAAGACAGAGCCAACTTCACTTCATTTTATTAAAAACAACAAATAATTGAACAAAAAAACAGTCAGAGTAGCAAAGAGGAAAAGCAACAAAGCATGAAAATTAACATAAAATATATAAAATGAGATGGACCCAGAGGCAAAAATTACTAACTCGGTAAATAAAGGAGGTACCTTTGAATGAGGTTGCTTGCTTGAACCCTTTCGAAGATGAGATTGAAACTTTGAAAGTGACTGTAGTGAGAAAAAAAAAAAAAGAGTTTATTCGTGTTTGGCGTGGGGAAAGGAATATTTTGTATACCATATTTTAAAGTTCAATCATCATTCAATTAAAGTTGGACCAAAACGTTGAGCGGCCAGTAGTTTCGGTCAACATAGTGCGTTGACAAGTAACACGTCACTTCACCTTCGATTAAAGTAGTAGCTCGATGTTTTTTCACACCTTTTATGAAAATGCCTAAAAACTTATATCGAGACGGGACATGAAAAATGATGAATGTGGGCAATGAAGCTCGATGTTGCCAGACATATAAACAACACTCACGTTGTCATAGTAAACAAGAGTAGCAGATGAATGTGGGCAATGAAGCTCGCTTAAAAAGTTACGAATTCAACATGTCTCTGTAACAACGTTTGCGATGACGCGATACTCAGCTTCGGCGCAGGAGTGTGACAGAGTCTGCTGACGCTTAAAGGACTAGCAAATTATTACCTAAAAATACGCATTACCAAGATGTAGTTCGGCGAGTAGAAGGACAAAGAGCCCAGTCAGCATCAGAATAAGCAACCAACGAAGAAATACTGGAAGAAAACAGTTGTAGGCCAAGATCCAGAGTACTCTGAACATAGAGAATGATCCGTCTGAGAGCAGCCAAATGAGGTTCCCGAGGATCATGCATAAATAAGCAAATCTGCTGAACAGTGATCAAACCAAAATCGTAATACCATTTTCATCAACCGAATTCACCTCTTGACGATGAACCTGAAGCACTTACCGGCGAACCTGTCCGTAATACCATTTTCTCTCTCATTTCCAGAGTATCTAGTCATGATTATATACTATCTCAAATTCTGAACATTATTCATCCGCTCATCCGAACCGACAATCATTCCGGTGTAATAGAAGAAGTCAACGAGCTTCGCACTCGAGTTGTGGCCTTGAAAAATATAGTGCAAAACGTACCTGCATCAGCAACATCACCGGCACCAACATCAATACCAGTACCACCAACAACCCAAGTTTCAACATCACATGTCTCAACATCACAATCCATATCTCGAACTTAATCATTGTTCTACGAATCGTTCTACATCATTTGTCTTCGTTTTACATGGTGATTATGTAACCTCTAATGTTTTAGAGATTATGTATTCTGGTTCTAACGGTAAATCAAATGAGTTTAATGTTATATTAACTCATTAAATCCATGATTACATCTGAAGAAAATATATATGTATATATGTTTTCATAAAGATTGTAATTAAAAAAAAATTCTTTTGTACAAACTGTTAATGGTGAAAACATTTTAACGGGTAGGTAATACCCGAAAAATATTTAAATTTCGCATTAATAAGTTACACAGTACATTCTTCCAATCTGATTCAACAGTCATTTACTATCCTACTTACATCCACAGATATACGTATCCGTTCACCACAGAATAATCATTTTCATTCAATTTTATATTTGGATTTTGACTTATCAGAATCCAACAAGTGGCATAATGAAGAAAACATTGGACAAGATAAAATTTGTTAGAAACAAATAAATTTAACTATGAGAAATTTTGTTAAGAATCTACACTAACAAAATCCTACCTAACTGTTCCTAGCTAACTGTTAATTCCTTATTACATTTATTTTATCGCAATTTAATTCTCGCAATTTTATTTATTGTCATTTAATTTCTGTTATTTATTTTACGCACTTTATTTATCGTCATTTAAATACTGTTATTTACGCATTTTAAATATCGGGACACGTATACAAGGTTTTGACATATCATATCGACGCATCTGTATATATTATTTGGAATAACCATAGACACTTTATATGCGGTAATGAGGGTTGAGGTTGATTCTATAATAATATATATATATACTTTGAGTTGTGATCGAGTCTGAGACATGTATACTATAGGTTACGATACATATTAATTAATACGAATATTATATATTAAACTATATATGAATTATGGAATTACTAACTGTGGACTATCAACTGTGGACAATTAAATAAAATAAAAATACTGATTATAACATATGAAACTAAAAATTTCTTCAAGTTTGTCACTTGATTTCATCTTAAACCTCGTTTATATCTTGACGATTACAATCTGCGTTCAAACCTTTCATGATTCTTGAAAACACCTCAATCGAGAGGATGAACCAACCGCACTTCATCTACGGAAGAAAAGATTGATGCATATATTCATGCACCTGAAAACACTCGTAACCTGGGTACACGTTTAACACGTATCTGTGCTAGCTCCTTTGGCATTGTTATTACCGAAAATGACATTGCAATTCCTTTTCAAAGTAGCCAGTTTTGTCACAGCTTCAGCAAGTCAACTTCTACTCTTCAGTCGGACTAGCCTTATTATAACCTCGATATATATACGTTTCCTTTCGTCATAGTTACCGGAGAATCTTTTATATTCCACCATATTACCAGCAGACGTACCAGCAACCTCGTTGCTCCTTGGCTTAAATCTCTCTGACAAATCACTATATTTATCTAGTGAAGTCTTATCATGAACTCATCCGCACCTTGTAACAATAATTGCCATAACAAATACCGGGAATCAACAATCAATATTCTGAATCTCGCAGCATTTCTACATCAACAATTATATGTATACATATAACAATTATCTCTTAGAATTATGATCTTCTATTCTGGAAATTCTGAAAAGCACCCAGTCTACGAATCAATACTCTATATGTTGAAAAAGCTGAATGAAGCAGCAGAAACTGTAGACAATCGTAAACAACCTGAATCGTCGGAAGTTTGTTGATAAAGAATAATATGTTGGCAAAGCTCGGAAAAGTTGGAACTGGAAAACGGATTGAGCAAACCATGAAGGAGGCTGTGAATAAATCACAAAGACTAAACCTGCCTTCAAAGAATCCAAATGATTCAGTATATGCTAAAGTCATTAATGAATACCTTGCTCCTGACTCTAAATCTTTGCGAACAAATCTTCTTCATCATCCTTTGATATTAGAAATTCTAAAATATCATCGTATCTTCCATTATAAATATCCTCGATATTTCTGAAGATATTTTCATAACTATTCTTATCCGAAATCATTTATCTTCTAGCGTTACCTAAAGGAAACTGTTTAGTTTCGATATTCTGTAAACCTTCGAGTTTAAATTATGAATGTTTTTGAAGTAGTGTTGGGAACTGAAGCATGAGTTAGTATAATATAATGACACTTGATCAACATGATTATATTACAGTAAGTCATGATGAGTTTCTAATGGAACGTGATGATTCACAGACCATAACATCATCATATGCCATGTTACACGACTCTTACATTATATCTAATATATAAACATATCAAGAACATAACTTCTTGAAAGTTTTATCTTTTCTCTTGAATTCTGGTAATTTAACCAATCAAGATCGTGCTATTACAATTTTTCTCTTAGAACATTAGCCACGTTCATTCGAAACTTCATACCTACGAATTTGGACCATTATTCACTCGACTTAAAGTCGGGAAGAGAAAATAAAAGGATGGAACTCCAAAATATAAAGGAAACAAAGGGAGTGGATTTATAGTGAGATATCAGACAGAGAAATCGAGACAGACTATTGCATTTAACCAAAGAGAATCCTAATTTCCTTAAATTCTGAAGAATCAAATCTTATTACGAAGATTTTCTTTAATCCCTTGAATTCCGAAATTCAATCATGACTACGTCAAAAGTAAAGACGAATATCTATTATCTTATCTCAATCTTTTGTGATAGCTTCACTCGTACACTTCGAGTAATCGAATCGTTTTATCCATATTACTCAATGGTGATAAAACTCTATTTATCAACTCATATTCGTCATGAAAACATTTTTAATGTTAACCATGACAACCTCACTCAAATTTCGAGACGAAATTTATTTAACGGGTAGGTACTGTGACGACCCGGAAATTTTTGACCAAATTTAAACTTAATCTTTATATGATTTCGACACGATAAGCAAAGTCTGTAATGTTGAGTCACAAAAAGTTTGAACTGTTTCATATATTCAATTGACCTTTGACTGCTGTCGACAATTCACGAACAATTAATTGTAAATAGATATGTGTGTATGTATATAAAAATAATAATTCGAAATATAATTTGAAGTATTATATGTTGTTGTTATTAAAAATAAATAAAATAAAAATAGGATATTATAATTATTATTTAAAATATATCTCTATATATAAATAAAGTACATTAAAAATAAATATTAAATAATTGTAATACTCGTTTGATGTTCCGATTGATGTTAAGCAAATTAAATTTAAACTTATATGATCTTAAAATAAACGGTGATCTGAAAATGAGTTCTATAAATTATAGACTTATTAAAAATGTATTTAGGAGCTGTTTGTTAAATTTTAAAACTTTTTACTCAGAATTGAGAGAGACAGTTGATGTAATTTTTATTTAATAAATTAATGATCAAATTTTATACCATAATGACCAAAATAAATAAAACTATTTAGTTTAAAAATTTGGGATTTTTCTATGAACTTTTTTTCGCTACCAATTATCAGCGAAGTGCGAAATAATATCCCTAATTAAACTGTTGGTAGAATAAAGGTGGGAGGCATAATCTCTGCACGTTTAGATATATAAGAATATAAATTTATTATTATTATATTATATTAATTATTATTATTATTGCATCTTGTGAATTGATTTAGACAAGTTTGTTAGCTGTTTCAATCACCTATCGTTCTGTAACTGAATTGTACAAATTAAGTGGGATTACTATTGATCTTTTGCTTTTAATCGCAATCAAACAACTTCACTATTCTTTTAATTGGAAGCATGCGAGTTAAATATCTTGTGATTAAAAATTATTAGTGTGCATACTGTGACTATTTTTCATTTCACATTTCCATATATATGCATATACTTAACATATGGAGAGATGTAGATACACATATATTGAACACCTTGCTTCTCTCAATGTATCTATACATGGTCACCACCGAGGCCTCCCTCTACACCACCACACCACCGGTTACAACCACTTTCACCATCGCTAACCATCGAGCCACTATCTTCACCACACAAACCCACCACCACCTTTATATATATATATATATATATATATATATATATATATATATATATATATATATATATATATATATATATATATATATATATATATATATATATATATATATATATATATATATACAACATAGCGCATGCACAAGATTGAAGTAGAAAAACTCCACCGCATCTTTCATCTCAACTTTGACCAACTAACACCATCGAAAAACCAAACCAAACCCATTTCCAGTTTGTTTCTTGTCCGAGAACAAACAACACCAAACCATCATCTTTAAACCCTTTTGATCAATATCGAAACCACCTCGAAGATCACTCAATCATTTATCTTGGTTTTTCCTTCCTTCTTCTGTACGAACCAAACACCACCTTATCACATTCAATCACCATTTAACACCCTACAAACCATCTCCAAGAACCACCATAACCATCGCCAACCGTCACCATTTCCTCCACAACCAAACCCAATAAACATACTAAATTCGATCACGGGTTTCCTATTTCTGTTTAAAGCTCAAACCACACTTGTAACACAAATCAATGGTCGTGTTCATAGTTATATTTATTTTTTTTTGCTTCCGTGAATCACCTAAACCCACATGTAGTTCTACTCATCTCCTTTTCTATTTCAAATTCAAAACCACAACAACCCACATACCTCCTCACTTAAAACTGTTACATTTTTTTTTCGAGTTGCTGTTTTAATAAGGAAGATACATGATGGTGATTCATAATGAAAGGATGATGATGTCGAGTGAAGTAACACATACCAATGGATCGTTTGTGTTTACAGCTCAAAGGTTTTTGTCAAGTTGAATATATTAAGTATTACTTTACGACTTTGTCAAATGTTTGCATGTGCAAGTTGATAATTCATGGCCTACCTAAATAAAGTAACATGGATGTTTGATTGCTTTATAGATTTTTTTTTACTTGGCCGAATCACAGACATCTTCGGAAGTAGTTAAGCAAACAAGGACCGAGAGTTTTTATATTGATGTTGGGCCGAGTTTTTATTTTTCCATTGAGCCATGAACATAAATTGTTGTTAGGCTGATTATTTTGTTTCTGTTCTTTGCCTATCGAATGTACCAGAACCAAACCCACCCATTACCTGTGTATCGGGCCACATAATTCAGTTTTTGAATTGGGCCGTGGTTATTTATGTTTTTAAATTGGGCCGAATCCATTTTAAATAAATGAGGATGATACGATGAACGAAGACGATGGTGAGGTTTAGATGATTGGAGTTATGATTATAATGGCGATTGGAATGATGAAAAAGATGGCGGGTTCGTGATGATGATGAGGTATTAAGATGATCATGAGATTATTGAAACTAGGATCGAATTGTTATATAATGATTAAGTTTAGATGGATATTAAGATGGTGATAACAATAAAGATAATTAGAATGATGGTTATGAACTAGATGATGATGGTGATATACGAATTGTGTTGATTAAAATGATTAAAAGGTCGCGTATGATGATGAATGGATTCCGTTATGATTATGATCACATTGATGATGATTATAACTCGTTAATGATATGTAAAATAACGATAATAATAAATATGGTTAAGGATGTATCGGGTTAGCGGGACGTCGCGGGTTCAAACCTGGACTTGGGCATTTTTTTTAGGGCTACTTCATTGAGGTAGTTTACTTATTACTCATTTTTATTATTATTATTATTATTATTATTATTATTATTATTATTATTATTATTATTATTATTATTATTATTATTATTATTATTATTATTATTATTATTATCATTATCATTTCTATTAAAAATTATTATCCTTGGTATTAAAATGATTAATAAAATTATTGTTATTATTATTACTAACATTGATATTAGAATTAACATTATTATTATCATTTAGGTTATTATTATAGTATCATTATTGATATTATTATTAATACCATTTATATTAAAAATTATCATTTTCAAAAGTATTATTTTTATTATCACTATTATTGTTATTATTACAAATAAATATTATTTTACAAAAATACATTACAAACATATTAATATTATATATCACTAAATTTTTATGACATTATGTAAGCTATATACAAAATATACTAATTAATATAAATATATATTCTTATCATATATAAACCTTGAAATAAATTTCTATTTGTAATATATTATGATAAATGATAAATATTATATTATTAAACTACTTTAATAAGTATTTACTATATTAATATTAATAAATGTAATATAGAAATAAATATTAACTACCTAAAATACATAGGATAAATATAACTTAATTAGTAATATGATATGTAAATTATTAATATATCAACTCGTTAGTTGTTATTATATGTGTTAATATATATATAAATGATATAGGTTCGTGAATCCGAGGCAAACCCTGTATTTTTCAGTTGTTCAATGCCGTTATATGTATTTTTACTACAAAATACAGTATTGTGAGTTTCATTACTCCCTTTCTAAATGCTTTTGCAATATATATATTTTTGGGACTGAGAATACATGCGCTTTTATAAATGTTTTATGAAATAGACACAAGTAATCGAAACTACATTATATGGTTGAATGGATTGAAGCCGAATATGCCCCTTTTAGCCTGGTAATCTAAGAATTGGGGAACTGGCCCCTAATTGACGCGAATTCTAAAGGTAGATATACGGGAACTAACAACCCCCATTCTAGAATTTGGAATGCTTTAGTACTTCGAAATTTATCATGTTCGATGGGTGTCCCGGAATGATGGGGATATTATATATGCATATTGTTAATGTCGATTATCAGGTGTTCAATCCATATGAATGATTTTTGTCTCTATGCATGGGACGTATATTTATGAGAAATGGAAATAAAAATCTTGTGGTCTATTAAAATGATGAAAATGATCGTTTATGATAAACTAATGAACTCACCAACCTTTTGGTTGACACTTTTAAGCATGTTTATTCTCAGGTATGAAAGAAATCTTCCGCTGTGCATTTGCTCATTTTAGAGATATTACTTGGAGTCATTCATGACATATTTCAAAGAACGTTGCATTCGAGTCGTTGAGTTCATCAAGATTATTATTAAGTCAATTATAGTTGGATATATTATGAAATGGTATGCATGCCGTCAACTTTCAATGAAATGAAAGTTTGTCTTTTAAAAACGAATGCAATGTTTATAAAATATATCATATAGAGGTCAAGTACCTCGCAATGTAATCATATGTTATTGTATTCGTTCTTATGGATTAGGACGGGTCTTTACATGTGGTATCAGAGCGGTGGTCTTAGCGAACCAGGTCTTGCATTATTGTGTCTAACTGATAGTCGTTAGGATGCATTAGTGAGTCTGGACTTCGACCGTGTCTGCATGTCAAAAGTTTTGCTTATCATTTTTGTCGGAAATTACCTGCGTATCATTCTTAATCTAGACACATCTTATTGCATTGATTGCATTAATAGTGTATAGACAAAATTTATATCTTAGCAGAGCGTATCTGTTACTGTAAGCTTTGCCTATTATATATTCCGTAAATTTTTCCGTAATCTATGAAACCTTTTATTCTATATATATAGATATTCTATGTCATTAGAATATCATCCAATAGCCGGAAATCATTTCCTATCGAAAAATCCTTTACTCAATCGTACAAAATGGAACTCGTCACTAGTTTAAGTTCTTCGAAACCCGATAGCTATTCCGACATGGATGTTCACCTAAGCTCCGAAAGCAGTGTCACCAGAATGAATCAACCAATCAGCCATCCCCAATTCATCTGATGGGTTCGTAGTCAACTTAATCAATGGAGACGCGAAGAAGGCGATCCTTTTCATCAACCGAATTCACCTCTTGACGATGAACCTAAAGCACTTACTGTAATAACCCGTCCTAATAAATAAGGACGAATACAATAACAAATGATTACATCGCGCGGTATTTGACCTCTATATGATACATTTTACAAACATTGCATTCGTTTTAAAAGACAAACTTTCATTACTGTAATGACCCTGGATTTTCCAACGTATAATTATTAATATTTATTATTAATACTTGTGCTTTAATAAATGTATTTTTATACATTTTACTTGTTACCGTATGTGACTTTTCATGGCCCGACTTGTCTTTGTGACACATGCTTTTCACGAATAATATTTTGAATATTATTTACATTCATGATTAATTATTATTAATCATTTCTAACTAACTAGTGTAAGTAGTTAATTACTTGGGCTTTAATTATTTAATTGTTACATACTTACTTGGACTTGGGCTTTTATTAATGGACTTGAACTTGGAAGCCCACCCTACTTTCTTAATGGACTAGTTAGCCCATCATTAAGCTAGTGATTCATTAAGACTAAACTTAGGTTAATTAAGTTAATGAGGAGACAAGAATGTTTTCAAGCATGCAAGATCACTTTCCCATGAACTTGGCCTTATTACTCCTCCTAGCATTCTACATCTTTCCACACTTGAAAGTTACATTTTGACTTCCTCTTTTGACCTAGAAACCGTCGGCATCCATATGGTGGGGAGGGAGAGTTCAAAATTTATTTTTGATACTTATATGCCAGCTTACAATCTCATTTCACACACAACACACTTGCACTCTCTTTTCTCTAGTTTTTCTCTCTAGTTTATAAGTATTATATCTTTTCTTTCTTCTCTTTTTCCTTTTAAAAACCGAATCCATCATCATCATTTACATACTTGTTGTTTGTTGTTGTTAAAGATCAAGTTATCTAGCTTGTATCTTCATGTAATCTTGTTACTTCCATCTTTGTTTGATGAAGAACCAAGAACAAGGATCTAAGTTCTATAACTTATGGTTCTACAATTAAGATGTTATAAAGATCTAAAGCTCATAAGTTTTGAGATCTTACTTGTGTTCATGCTTTGTAGACTTAAGGTTTACTTTCCTAAGATCCAAACTTTGATTTGAATCTTCTTAAGGATGAAACAAACATGAACATAATACTTGTAACTTTAGTTTATTTCTTTCTTTTGTAAGTACTTTAAATTTGTGATGTTGTTACCTTGGTAAATGATAATGCTAAAAACGAACATATATTTCATAGTATTATCCCTCAAGAAAGACAAGCTTTTAGTTTCAATTGTTCTATTTACAAGTGATACTCGTTTAAATAGTAAAAAGTGAAGACAAAAGACAGATTCGACGAATTGAAGACGCAAACGACCAAAAAGCTCAAAAGTACAAAGTACAATCAAAGTGGTTCAAATTATTGATAAGAAACGTCTAAAAGTTACAAGAGTACGAGCCGCGAAACGCAAAATACAAGATATTAAATAGTACGAAAGGACGTTCGAAAATCCGAAACCGGGACCAGAGTCAACTCTTAACGCGCGACGCAACGGACTAAAAATTATAAGTCAACTATGCACATGAATATAATATAATATATAATTAATTCTTAAAATTATATATATTATATTATATATTAAAACCGTCGGCAAACTAGCAAACAAATAATTCTGAGCTGGATTCCCAGGCCATACGATCGCTTGGCCAGAAGGCACAAATGCCATGCGATCGCATGGAGCAAAAAGTTTGGCTACATTACTATAAAAGGCCCAGTTTCAGTCGAATATGATATAACTTTTTCTAATCTATCTCTCACTCTCTACGATATATATATATATATATATATATATATATATATATATATATATATATATATATATATATATATATATATATATATATATATATATATATATATATAATTTTAATTTTAATTTTAATTTTAATTTAATAATAATAAGGGTATGTTAGCGAATGTTGTAAGTGTGTAAGTCGAAATTATGTCCGTGTAACGCTACGCTATTATTAATCATTGTAACTTATGTTCAACCTTTTTAAATTAATGTCTCGTAGCTAAGTTATTATTATGCTTATTTAAATTAAAGTAATCATGATGTTGGGCTAAATATTAAAGACGGGGTAATTGGGCTTTGTACCATAATTGGGGTTTGGACAAAAGAACGACACTTGTGGAAATTAGACTATGGACTATTAATGGGCTTTATATTTGTTTAATTGAATGATAGTTAGTTAAATTAATATAAAGATTTACAATTGGACGTACTTATAAATAACCATTTACACTCGATCGGACACGATGGGCGGGATATTTATAAGTACTAATAATCGTTCATTTAACCGGACACGGGAATGGATTAATAGTTAATGGACTCATTAAAATAGGGGTGGATTACATGTAAGGACACTTGGTGTAATTGATAATAAAGTATTAAAACCTTATTACAGTTTAAGTCCCCAATTAGTTGGAATATTTGACTTTGAATATAAGGATAATTTGACGAGGACACTCGCACTTTATATTTATGACTGATGGACTGTTATGGACAAAAACCAGATGGACATATCGAATAATCCAGAACAAAGGACAATTAACCCATGGTAATAAACTAAAATCAACACGTCAAACATCATGATTACGGAAGTTTAAATAAGCATAATTTCCTTATTTCATATTTTATCGCACTTTTATTTACTGTCATTTTATTTATCGTACTTTTTAATTATCGCAATTTTATTTATTGCACTTTAATTATCGTCATTTACTTTATGCTTTAAATTAAGTTATATTTATTTTTAATATTTTACATTAGGTTTTAACTTCGACTTAAGATATAAAATCGACAAACCGGTCATTAAACGATAAAACCCCCTTTTTTTAATAATAATATTATTTATATATATATTTATATACAAATATATTTTTAAAAATATAGCGTTAATCTTGGCTAGTTCCCTGTGGACGAACCAGACTTACTAAAAACTACACTACTATACGATTAGGTACACTGCCTATAAGTGTTGTAGCAAGGTTTAGGTATATCCACTCTATAAATAAATAAATAACTTGTGTAAAATTGTATCGTATTTAATAGTATTTCGTAGCAAAAATATAACTATTTCGTATACACCTCTACGCACATCAAGTATTTTTGGCGCCGCTGCCGGGGACTCTCTTAAACGCCGAAAGCGAAATGCTATATATATATATATATATATATATATATATATATATATATATATATATATATATATATATATATATATATATATATATATAAAGATTTTTTAATTTCTTTTTGTAAAAATACGTTTTAAATATTAAAAATACAAAAATATAAAAAGAAAAACAAAATATATTTATTTTTAAGAGTTGTTCAAAATATATAAAATTTTAAAGTATTTTTATTTCTATTTTAGTTTTTAAATATAAGTTTTATTTAGTTTTATATAAATATTTTACAAAAATATAAAACAGAAAAAAAAGTAAAAACTTAAACGGGCCGATCACTGTAGCAGACCAACTTTCTGGCCTGGTATCCGATCTCATGCGACTACATGGAGAAATAACAAACACCTCATGCAATCGCATGAGGTGATTTGACTGGTCTGGTATCCTAGTCCGACTAGTTTAGGGTTAGATTTAATTAATTATTATTATTAATTAAAACCTAATTAGGTTTAGTTTATTTTAATATTTAGTTTAGTTTTATCTAATTTGTAATATTTAGTTTAAATTAGTTTTATTAATTATAAAACTAATACTTTTATAAAATAAAAATATAAAAATAATATTATTATAAAAAATTTATTTTTATAAACTTTAAGTTTTATTTTTATATTTTGTATCTTTTTAATCGTTAATTCGTAATATTTATATTTTTCGCTCGTAATTAGTTTTAAGTTATAGTTTAGTATTTTGTCATAGTTATTTTTATTTCTAGACTCTTAGGCTTTGCCGTAAAATCCCTTAAGTGCTTTTTCTTTAGATTAAAATTTAGACGCTTTAGAATTTTACGACGTCGCTCATCGCTTTAATATTTAATAGACTTTAGTACCTTTTTAATTTATTACCGTTTTGGATATAGAATTCCTTTTAAGCTTTAATACCTTTAGACGTAAGTTTTATTATTTAGTTTTTAGACTTTTAAGTTTCGACGCTGCATTTTATTATTTTTAGACGCTTATTTTTCGACCTTTTATTTTTCGACGTTTTTCGACGCGCTCTTTTTCTTTTTCATTTCGACGCTCTAGTTTTTAGGACTTAGAATTTTTTCTATTTCTTCTCTAAAATTTCTTTAAACTTCGACAAAAAATTATTTTAAGTGGTTAAATTGATAGACATCCAAAATTTTCTGGTTCGTAGTAATAGTTGGATTTGTTAGTGGCGAGTTGTGGGCTTTCAATTTAAAGGATCCTGGCTACCTGCTACATCTATTGGCTATTCGAAACGTGGGCAAAATCAGAAAAGTCTATTAATTTGATAACTTATATAATTTTTATTTTTATAACTAATAGGATATTCAGTGAATGCACCGAGCGAAACGTTCACCACCTTTCATACGTTCACCACCTGTAACTCGATCAAGACATCTAGCCAATATTGTCGCCATTAATTTTTCTTTAGAATCGTCATCCAGTCGACCAAGTACTCCAATTCAAATTTCCGATAATCCATTTTTTGAACCCGACCTCACAATTGAGAATCTGGAGGATATTCAGAGACAATTCAGAGATCCTGAACCACTAATCATTCCTCCTAAACCACAAATCACTCATCCATAGATTGTCGAGGAAGAAACCATTAAGTCAGAATCCTCTAGTGATTCAGATTCAACAAACTCAATCATGGAAAATCTGGAACCTCTAAGTATGGAAGACCGAATGAGAGCTAAACGCACTGGCCAAGGTCACGCAATTACTCAACCAGACATTAATGCGCTAGATTATGAAATCAAAGGACAAATCCTACACATGGTAACTAATCAATGCCAATTTAGTGGTGCGCCGAAGGAAGATCCAAACGAACATCTTCGAACCTTTAATAGGATTTGTACTCTATTTAAAATCAGAGAAGTTGAGGATGAATAGATCTATCTCATGTTATTTCCCTGGACTTTAAAGGGAGAAGCCAAAGATTGGTTAGAATCGTTACCTGAAGGGGCGATTGATACATGGGATGTTTTAGTTGAAAATTTTCTTAAACAATTCTTTCCGGCATCTAAAACCGTAAGACTTCAAGGAGAAATAGTTACGTTCACACAAAAGCTAAATGAAACATTATATGAGGCGTGGACAAGATTTGGAAAGTTATTGAGAGGATGTCCGCAACATGGTTTAGATACTTATCAAATAGTACAAATATTCTACCAAGGATGCGACATCACTACAAGAAAAGACATCGATATAGCAGCTGGTGGTTCCATTATGAAGAAAACCGCAACCGAAGCTTACAAAATTATTGATAACACTGCTTCCCACTCACATGAGTGGCATCAAGAAAAGGATATCGTTAGATCATCTAAAGCAGCTAGAGCCGATTCTAGCCATGACTTTGATTCCATTTCTGCAAAGATAGATGCTGTAGAGAGACGAATGGAAAAGATGACTAAAGATATTCACTCAATACGAATTAGTTGTGAGCAGTGTGGAGGACCACATTTGACAAAAGATTGTCTCTGTATTGAACAAACAATGGAACAAAGAGAGAATGTTTCATACATGAACCAAAGGCCTGGAAATAATTATCAGAATAATTATCAACCTCCAAGACCAATCTACAATCAAAACCAGAATTATAATCGAAATGTTCCATACAACAATCAACAAGGTCCTAGCAATCAACAAGTATCCAATAATACTTACAATCAGCAAAGACCTATTTTTCAAAATAAACCACCACAAACCGATGATAAAAAGCCAAATTTTGAAGATATGATGTCGAAGCTAGTTGAATCTCAAACGCAATTTTTCACATCTGAGAAACAAACCAATGAACAAAATGCTCAAGCATTTAGAAATCAACAAGCTTCTATTCAAAATTTGGAACAAGAAGTAAGCAACCTAGCAAGGTTGTTAGGTGAAAGAAAACCGGGGAGTCTACCTAGCGATACAAATGCTAACCCCCGGAATGAAACAGCTAAAGCTATTACCACAAGAAGTGGTATTACACTTAAACCACCTGAAATACCTGTAATTTCTGATGACGCTATTCCTACTCCACAGGTACCACAACCTGAACAAGATAAGGAAACAGAACCGGTAGTTGAAAAGGTTAATGAAGATAACACATTTAAGGCTAAACCTTATGTTAAACCATACCAACCACCACTTCCTTACCCAAGTAAAATGAGAAAAGAAAGACTTGAAGCCGAGCAATCCAAATTCTTGGATATGTTTAAATAAATAAATGTAAATCTTCCTTTCATTAATGTGATTTCGGGAATGCCTAGATATGCTAAATTCTTGAAAGATCTAATCACAAATAGAAAGAAAATGGAAGAACTCTCGGCTGTTACTATGAATGCTAATTGTTCTGCAGTGCTGTTGAATAAAATATCAGAAAAATTATATGATCCAGGAAGTTTCACAATTCCATGTTTTCTGGGTAGTCTTAGTTCAATAGAAGCATTGGTAGACTTAGGTGCTAGTATAAATCTAATGACGTATTCACTATACGCTAAACTAGACCTTGGAGAATTGAAACCAACACGAATAAGCATACAACTAGCCGATCGATCAGTAAAATATCCTAGAGGGATAATGGAGAACATGCTAGCTAAAGTTGGTACTTTAGTATTTCCAGTAGATTTTGTTATTCTAGACATGGAAGAAGATTCTCGAGTTCCTCTCATATTAGGAAGACCATTCTTAAACACGGCTAAAGCAATAATAGACGTGTTCGGTAAGAAGCTGACCCTAAGTATAGAGGACGAGAGTGTTACCTTTTCTGTTAATAGAGCCATGCAACAACCGCAATCTGCAGATGATACATGTTATTATATTCAAACTATAGATTCACATGCAGAATTGTTAGAAGAATTTCCAGAATTACAAGGAACAGGAGAATGTTCTTTAGGAGAAGGAACTGAACTAATTAATGAAGCTAAAATGTTAGCCGCACTCATGGCTAATGGATATGAACCAACAACAGAAGAAATTTAAATGCTAAAATAAGAAGACAGATATCGATATAAATCATCGATAGAAGAACCACCAACATTAGAGTTAAAGCCACTTCCAAACCATTTGGAATATGCTTATTTACATGGTGAATCTGAATTACCTGTAATAATATCATCTTCTCTTACTGAAAATGAAAAATCTCAACTCATTTCTGTGCTAAAAGCTCATAAACCAGCTATTGAATGGAAGATTCATGACATTAAAGGCATAAGTCCTTCGTATTGCACACATAAAATCCTTATGGAAGAAGGTCATAAAACGTATGTGCAATGCCAATGAAGACTAAATCCTAATATGCAAGATGTTGTTAAGAAAGAAATTATTAAACTACTTGTTACAGGTTTAATTTATCCAATCTCTGATAGTCCATGGGTAAGCCCAGTTCAATGCGTACCTAAGAAAGGTGGCATGACTGTCATCACAAATGAGAAAAATGAGCTTATTCCTACTAGGACAGTAACAGGATGGCGTGTTTGTATTGATTATAGAAAATTAAATGACGCCACCAGAAAAGATCACTTTCCCCTACCTTTCATTGATTAAATGTTAGAAAGGTTAGCTGGAAACAGTTACTATTGTTTTCTTGACGGTTTCTCCGGATACTTTCAAATTCCAATCGCACCCGAGGACCAAGATAAAACCACATTCACGTGCCCCTATGGTACTTTTGCTTACAAATGCATGCCATTTGGACTTTGCAACGCCCCTGCAACCTTTCAAAGGTGCATGATGGTGATTTTTCACGACATGATAGAAGAATGCATGGAAGTTTTCATGGATGACTTTTCAGTCTTCAGTGATACTTTTGAAACATGTCTAGTAAATCTTGAACGAATGCTTATTAGATGAGAACAATCAAATCTAGTACTTAATTGGGAGAAATGCCATTTCATGGTTAGAGAAGGCATCGTTCTTGGTCATAAAATTTTAAAGGAAGGAATTGAAGTGGATAGAGCTAAAGTAGATGTAATTGCTAAACTTCCACATCCCACCAATGTTAGAGGAGTTAGGAGTTTTCTAGGGCATGCCGGTTTTTACCGACGTTTCATAAAAGATTTTTCTAAAATTGCCACTCCTATGAATAAACTCCTAGAAAAGGATGCTCCATTCATCTTTTTATATGAATGCATCAAATCTTTTAATATTCTTAAAGAAAAACTCACTAATGCGCCGATCATGATAACTCCAAATTTGAATTTACCTTTTGAACTCATGTGCGATGCAAGTGATTTTGCAATGGGAGCCGTTTTAGGACAAAGAATTGAAAAATGATTTCAACCTATTTATTACGCTAGTAAGACGTTACAAGGAGCACAAACGAACTACACAACTACTGAAAAAGAACTCCTTGCTATTGTCTTTGCTTTTGACAAATTTCGTTCATATCTCGTTCTAGCTAAAACGGTGGTCTATACTGACCATTCTGCTCTTAGATACCTATTTTCAAAACAAGATGCCAAACCATGATTAATCCGTTGGATCTTACTCCTACAAGAGTTCGATATTGAAATCCGAGATAAAAAGGGAGCAGAAAATCTCGCCTCTGATCATCTTTCTCGTCTTAAAAATCCTGAATTAGAAGTTCTAAATGAATTGGCTATACAAGATAACTTTCCTGATGAATATCTATTAAAGATAGATTATAATGAAATTCCATGATTTGCAGACTATGCAAACTACTTAGTATGTGGATTCCTTGAAAAAGGGTTGTCGTACCAAAAATGAAAGAAATTCTTTAGTGATATAAAACACTATTTCTGGGAAGATCCACATTTGTTTAAAAGTTGTCCCGATGGAATAATACGCCGATGTGTATTCGGGGATGAAGCTAGTCAAATCTTAAACCATTGTCACACAAGACTAACAGGAGGGCATTATGGGCCTCAACTCACAGCAAGGAAAGTCTATGATGCTGGATTCTATTGGCCTAAAATTTTCAAAGATGCACACCTTCTTTGCAAATCCTGTGATGCATGTCAAAGGGCCGAAAAAATAAGTCAACGTGATGAAATGCCACAAAATGTCATTCAAGTATGTGAAGTATTTGACGTTTGGGGTATTGACTTTATGGGTCCATTTCCAAAATCTCATAATAATCTCTATATTCTCGTTGCCATTGATTATGTATCTAAATGCGTGGAAGCACAAGCTCTCCCGACTAACGATGCACGAGTTGTAGTCAACTTCTTAAAACGTCTTTTTGCAAGGTTCGGAACACCGAAAGCTTTAATAAGTGATCAGGGTACTCATTTTTGTAATAATCAACTTGAGAAAGTTCTCAAAAGATATGGAGTAACTCATAAAATCTCCATTGCTTATCATCCACAAACAAGTGGACAAGTTGAAAATACCAACCGAGCTTTAAAATGTATTCTAGAGAAAACCGTAGGATCAAATCCGAAGGAATGGTCCATGAAATTGGAGGATGCACTCTGGGCTTTTAGAACAGCCTACAAAACTTCAATTGGAACCACACCTTTTAAACTCGTTTACAGAAAAGCATGTCATCTTCCAGTAGAAATTGAACACAAAGCATTTTGGGCTTTGAAGACATGTAATCTTGATTTACATGAAGCCGGACGTCTACGGTTAAGTCAATTAAATGAATTAGAAGAATTAAGACATGAAGCATACGAAAATTCATTAATCTATAAAGAAAGAACGAAGAAATGGCATGATAAAAGAATCAGAAGTTCAAAAGAATTTAAAGAAGGAGACATAGTTCTTCTTTTCAATTCACGATTCAAGCTATTTCCTGGAAAATTGAAATCAAGATGGTCTGGACCATTCATAGTTAAAAGAGTTCTCCCATATGGAACAATAGAGTTGATAAATTCAAATGGAATTGAATTTAAAGTTAATGGTCACAGAGTTAAACATTACATACATGGTCCGATGAAAGTTGACAACGAAGTTAATCACAATTTCAACACCACAGCTAACTAAGTGTGGGGAGAATCAAATCTTTTTAAGGGTAATATATGTTTCTGTTAGAGTTAGATTTTCTGTTTTCGTATAGTTCTCGAGAATGGAATCCGAATGGTCTTTCCCTAGCAGACCCTAAAGAACTAGTCTTCTACCTTCATTCTGAATTTTTATTTTTTTTAGGTTTTACGAGATGAAGAATTCCTTTGAATTGAACCATGGTCTAATGCTACATGCTATGATTACTAAACGTAATAATGACTCCCTTCCGAGTGAATTGGTATCATTCATAAGAGGCAAAATGGACGGAGTAAGAAAAGAACTTAGGAAAGATCATCATAAGATACATTTTGGTAAAGGCAAATCATAGTCCGCAACAAAAAGAAGAGCACGACACCTTGAAAGATGTCATAAAGGCGGAAAATGGTCACATGAAGGTAAATGTTCAAACAATCAAACATATTCAAATACCAAATTTGTTACTCTATGCAGAGAAGGACCGTTTATATGTTTAGAAGAAAAGATATTGAAGAATCGAGGTTACGCTTATGTAGCTATGAAAAACCAAATCACACGACTCTCCTATGAGTCAGCTAAAGCAGGTCTCTGAGAATTCTATCTCACAGGTAAGTATGTACAGTTTTTATTTTTATTGCTTTTAACCTTTTGATAATAAACGCTGAATCGTTCGCTATAAAGTATTAAATTGGTATTCAATAAAATTAGGTATGCGTAACCGAAATTATTGATATCATACAAAAATTTATTACATCACTGTGAAATTTACCGTTTATTTTTAAGGTATAAATATCTTTAATTAATCAACCCAAAATATTTCAAAAATTCGTCATGAGTAAAACTAGGTTATGGAACCGAAATTACTTTACCGAAAAGAGGGGCGTATACTTTTGATAATATTTGATTGATTAAAGTGGGATAAAAGACCAAAAAGATTTTTAATTTTATTTTTACCTTGTTTTTAAAATTAATATAATATATAAATATTAAATTATTATTGTAAATCTTTTTAAAATCAATATATTTAAGCTTTTAAATTAATATTTTGTAAATATTAATGATATTTATATAAATTTTTAATTTTATGCATTTTAAATTTAAGCTTGGTGTGAATTTAAAAATAAAAATTTACTTTATTTCATTAAGTTAAAAATATGATTTCTAAAATTCGTCATGAGTTGAAAACTAGGTCGTTGAAACGAAATTGCTTTACCCAAGGGAGGGACGAGAAATTTTATTATCATTATTTTTAATCTTATTGAATTAAAGTATGCCAAAAACATTAAAAAAACTCAAAAATCTTTACTTTTAAAACAATGCTTAAAAAGTGACAAATTTTAAAATTTTGTCGAGGAACGGACTAGGACAACGATCCGAAATAACCTCGTCCTAAATAACAAGGAAAACAAAAATTTTAAATTTACTTAATATTTTATTTTATAAGTATAAGGTTTAAAAAAAAAAAAAATCAGACCCCATGCGATCGCATGGGGTTTCCTCTTAAACCTCATGCGGTCGCATGAGGCCAAAAAACTGGGCAGATCATAAAGTCAGTCGAGTGTTCTATTCTTCACAATACCACACACACATACACGAACATACCTACATAAACACCCCAAAAATCATCAAATTTTCATCAAATTCAACCATATTTCTTGCTATAATCCGCTCTAATCATGAATTTGTTAAGAAAGGTAAAGATTTCACCCCTAAACTCTTTAAATTTTCAGTTTTAGTGTTCTTGAGCTAATTTTTACCTAATTTTATTTTGTTAATTTTTAGTGTAATTAGAGTTAAATTGTTAGTATATTATGCATGTATAACCTAGATTGATGCTATTTAACATGATTTGAAGCCAAAAACTTCAAAATTTTTAATTTGGGACTTTTTGATATAAACAGGTTATGGCCGATTTTTGTCATGAATTATTACTAAATTAAGTAGTGTAACATGTTTAGGTAGCTAAATGATTCAAACTTTGATCCTAAACATGCTTTTTGAGAATTAAAGTGGACTTTTTAAGTCTAAAATTCATGAACTTGATTAAACTGACGTAAATGCCATTTAAAACTTGTTTAATTGCTAGTAATGGTTATTTTAACATGTTATTTGAGTTGAATGCTTATAAACTTTGTAAACATTTTTATATATGCTTATTTGAAAAAGTGTAGAATTGTTAAAATTGTGAAAATGTGTATAAGTTTAATTTTGATTGAACATGTTATTGTAATTGTTTTAATTTGTTATTTTGCTAACACTAATGCATATTTGGATGCACAAATTTTGTGTTTAATGTGTTTTGCAGAAATATACCGATACTGATGATGCATCATCATCATCTAGGCAACCTACTCCGGAACCACATCCAGAAATGCAATATGAGCCACAATATGAACCGGAGCAACAACAGGAACACCAACAATAACAACCTGATCAACACGTACGATACTATGATCCGCAACAAGAATATATTAATGCCTACGTACAATTTCCAATTCATCCAATAATAGAACACCCAACGATTCATGAAGAACAGTTACATCCTAATTTGAGATTTGATCGAAGTTGGAGAGATTACCCGACATATCAAAGTAACAAATTTAAACTGGTAACGAAAAATGTAGAAGTGCTGAGGGTAATCGATTGGGAGCCTTTGGAAAGGGTCCAACTAGTTAACTTAGGTAGACAGCATCTGATCCAAAGGTATTGCAGCTCTTCTTTTCCCGATTGGGAACGTTTATTCACCATTCGTAGGCCTGTATATAAGGAATGGTGTGTTGAGCTTATGAGTACTATATCACTTAATGCGGATGTAGTTAGGTTAGATGATAGAAGTTTTCTTAGATTTTTACTTGGCTGTAGGATGTACAGGATGTCCATGCTGGACATGGCCAGGACTTTACAGATTTACACTCCTGGTGAATTACTACTACCCGATTGTACAAATTTGATTTATCATGGTGAAAGGGTAGATAGGAATTTTGACGCGGACGCCGTCTGAAGGGGTATGTCAAATTATAATGTTTTTTTGCTGGAAGGAAGACACTCCTATTTAGATATTAACAAAGCAGAGCTACGTATTATACATAGATTTTTAGCAAATTCGATTACACAAAGAGGTAAAAACAAGGAGAAGATGACCTTACACGATTTATTTTACCTTAAGTATATTCGAAACCCTAGAAGCTTTGTTAATATCCCCTACTGTGTTGGTTTTTATCTGTCCAAAATAGTGGCAGGAATACAGGACGGGGGAATAATAGGAGGAGGTATTTTTGTTACTCTCATTGGAGAGTATTTGGGTGTAGATAGGGATCAAGGGGGTCCACTGATGGTGTGTAGGGAACATGTTGATACTTTAGGATTGAAGGTCTATCAGGGTGCAAAGGTATTAAAGAGCAGACGCAATCAGGCAGTACCATATGATGGTCGTCATCCACAGGTAGAGAGAGGTTCAGATGAGGAAATGGAGGAACCGGATGACATTAGGGATGTCATTAGGGAGGCTATGACTGACGTTTACCAGCGTATAGATGAGGTAGAAATGACAAACGAGGTTAGACATAGTCAGTTCGAGCAGTGGCACGCCGAGAATGTGTACGAGCATTCTAGGAAACGACAACATGATAGATGGCACTATCATCAGCATCAGATCATGAGCTAGTGATCACCTCAGGTACCAAATAACTACGTACCGACCCGATCTGCTTACTATCCTCCACACCTGCCCGATATGCGACCACCATTTACTCTCTACGACTCTAACCAGGCCTATCAGTACACCAATAACCAACCGTGGAACCCGCCCAACGACATGAACTGGAACCCCTATCCAGATTGATATAGTTCCTGTTGGTGATTTCTATGATTTTTATTTTTTTATTATTTTTATTTACTAATGTTTAATACATATAATATTGTGATACTTTTAATGTAATGTTTAATATTTTTGTTATTTTGTACTAATATTTTATATTTGATTTGAAAGTGGGATGTTAAGTCCCATTTCAAATTACCATGCATGTTATTATTTGTATGTATATATTTTGTCAATTGTACACAATAGGGTAAAACAGCGCATTTTCAAAGACTGGCATTAAGTTCAGCAAAAGCTACTAATTTTGACGACAAAACGAAAAACAAATGTGATGTAACAACAGACGGAATGAACAAATGAAGTGCACCATTTATCATTCAACAAACAAACGCCAATATGTTTGAAAACTTTGGTAAAATTTAATCATTTTTCTATGCTAATCACCCTTAATAATTTAAATTGTTACTGATTTCTTGCAAATGAGGGCATTGCAAGATCTTAAGTGTGGGAAGGGGTTAAATTCTTTCGGATTTTTAAAATTTTTGACTTATACACTTGGTTACCATTAAAAAATACTAGTAACGCAGTAGTTGTATTAGAATCTAGTGCTCTCTGATAATAAAGAACAGCCCTAGTCTTATATACTGACTACCGAATTCTAGTAAAATTTTTCAAAATTTTCAAATAAATGAATTTAAAATCATGTTTATACATATTTATGAACGATAAAACTAGGTGTTAACATCGAAATTATTGTTACCTTGAAAAGAACATAATTTGAGAAACAACTCAAAATGTTAGAATTCATTTAAAATGGAATAGAGGAAAATAAAAAGGCAAAGAAAGGAAAATAAAAGCCAAGTGTGGGAAAAATTTACCAAGTTATTTAGAACATATATCACATATTTTTGTACGAATAATTGAAAATACTTTTGTTTTGGACGATATTAATCAGTTTTACCCAGTTTATTGAAATATAAATGGAATCTAAAAGGAAGTAAAGTCTTCCGAGAAAAAGACACCCGCTTCTTTATTTAGGTCAGGAAGTTGTCGTCCAGACCAGTTGTAGAGTCTACGAAAAACCTTGAAAAGTTTTCTCGAAAATCAGTTGGAAATCCACGGACCTCAGCATCAAACAGGGTCGCCAAGTGGTCAGACTTATCCTAACCATGAGAGGATCTGTCTCGTACAATGGGGGGCACCGTACAAATTAGCTTATAAGACTAATAAATCAGATCCCCAGAAAGGATAATCTCCTTAAAGATCAAAAATCAGCTTTTAAGACTGATATTATTCAATCCTTGAGATTGACTTTAAAGATTGAGAATTACAAACTCATGGAATTCGATGATATCTTAACTCGAGCTTGAACGAGAAAATATTTTGATCAAAATTACAAACCGATTTGTTTTCTGAAAACCCATTTTTAATGCGTTCATTACCATTGAACGTAAAATCCTAGGAATTCACCTGGAATTCATTAGGTCACCTGAATCAAATCGGGTGTCAACCGTAAGAACGGTGGTTGCATAGCATGGTCGAAGACAGGACCTTATGCTAGACCGAAAAACTATAGGGTGATCTTTACTATTGCTCCTACAAAGGATAGTAATTGCATCTGAAACGTTATAGACCATAATCAAAAGCATGTCACGGGATATTGCCTCAATAGTTGCTTGTTCAATGCTTTCCTTTACAACCGGACGGTAGTTTACCGAAAGGTAATATACGGAGCAAGTATACTGGACGTGTTTCTTTCCTAATACAAGGTTAGCAAGTGGGTGATACAAGATCATGAGTTTTGAGCTAAAATTTTCAAATTTGAAACCCACCAAACCCACAAAAACAATTTGCAAACACCGGTGAAGGGTTATTCCGGAAAACTTATCTAGGGTAAAAGCTAGATTGAATTTTCAAAAGATTAAATGTTTTCATAAAGATCCAATTTCCTTAAGGATCTAAATTTTCATAGTCATGTGGGACTGTAAACCACAACGTTACTATCATTGTTTATACCGCCAAATCAAAATCACTGATGTACAAAGTGTGAAGAATAAAGAAGTGATTCTAGTATTTTTATTTCAAGACTATATTGCTTGAGGACAAGCAACGCTCAAGTGTGGGAATATTTGATAATGCTAAAAACAAACATATATTTCATAGCATTATCCCTCAAGAAAGACAAGCTTTTAGTTGCAATTGTTCTATTTACAAGTGATATTCGTTTAAATAATAAAAGGTGAAGACAAAAGACAGATTCGACGAATTGAAGACGCAAACGACCAAAAAGCTCAAAAGTACAAGTACAATCAAAGTGGTTCAAATTATTGATAAGAAACGTCTAAAAGTTACAAGATTACGAGCCGCGAAATGAAAAATACAAGATATTAAATAGTACGAAAGGACGTTCGAAAATTCGGAATCGGGACCAGAGTCAACTCTTAACGCGCGACGTAACGGACTAAAAATTACAAGTCAACTATGCACATGAATATAATATAATATATAATTAATTCTTAAAATTATATATATATATATATATATATATATATATATATATATATATATATATATATATATATATATATATATATATATATATATATATATATATATATATATATATATATATATATATATATATATATATATTATATATTAAAACCGCGGCAAACTAGCAAATAAATAATTCTGAGCTAGATTCCCAGGCCATGCGATCGCATGGCCAGAAGGCACAAATGCCATGCGATCGCATGGAGCAAAAAGTTTGGCCACATTGCTATAAAAGGCGCAGTTTCAGTCGAATATGATATACCTCTTTCTAATCTATCTCTCACTCTCTACAATATATATATATATATATATATATATATATATATATATATATATATAAAATTTATAATTTTCATTTTAATTTTAATTTAATAATAATAAGGGTATGTTAGCGAATGTTGTAAGTGTGTAAGTCGAAATTCTGTCCGTGTAACGCTACGCTATTATTAATTATTGTAACTTATGTTCAACCTTTTTAAATTAATATCTCGTAGCTAAGTTATTATTATGCTTATTTAAAAAAGTAATCATGATGTTGGGCTAAATATTAAAGACGAGGTAATTGGGCTTTGTACCATAATTGGGGTTTGGACAAAAGAACGACACTTGTGAAAATTAGACTATGGGCTATTAATGGGCTTTATATTTGTTTAATTGAATGATAGTTTGTTAATTTAATATAAAGATTTACAATTGGACGTACTTATAAATAACCATTTACACTCGATCGGACACGATGGGCGGGATATTTATAAGTACTAATAATCGTTCATTTAACCGGACACGGGAATGGATTAATAGTTAATGGAATCATTAAAATAGGGGTGGATTACATGCAAGGACACTTGGTGTAATTAATAATAAAGTATTAAAACCTTATTACAGTTTAAGACCCCAATTAGTTGAAATATTTGACTTTGGATATAAGGATAATTTGATGAGGACACTCGCACTTTATATTTATGACTGATGGACTGTTATGGACAAAAACCAGATGGACATATCGAATAATCCAGGACAAAGGACAATTAACCCATGGTAATAAACTAAAATCAATACGTCAAACATCATGATTACGGAAGTTTAAATAAGCATAATTTCTTTATTTCATATTTTATCGCACTTTTATTTACTGTCATTTTATTTATCATACTTTTTAATTATCACAATTTTATTTATCGCACTTTAATTATCGTCATTTACTTTACGCTTTAAATTAAGTTATATTTATTTTTAATATTTTACATTAGATTTTAACTGCGACTTAAGACATAAAATCGACAAAGCGGTCATTAAACGGTAAAACCCCCTTTTTTTAATAATAATATTATTTATATATATATTTATATACAAATATAGTTTTAAAAATATAGCGTTAAACTTGGCTAGTTCCCTGTGGACGAACCAGACTTACTAAAAACTACACTACTGTACGATTAGGTACACTGCCTATAAGTGTTGTAGCAAGGTTTAGGTATATCCACTCTATAAATAAATAAATAACTTGTGTAAAATTGTATCGTATTTAATAGTATTTCGTAGCAAAAATATAACTATTTCATATACACCTCTACGCACATCAAGTATTTTTGAAATAAAGACATAAAATACTTGTCTTTCTATATTATTGAGGGTGATTAGCGTAGAAAAATGATTAAATTTTACCAAAGTTTCCAAACATATTGGCGTTAGTTTGTTGAATGATAAATGGTGCACTTCATTTGTTCATTCCGTCTGTTGTTACATCACATTTGTTTTTCGTTTTGTCGTCAAAATTAGTAGCTTTTGCTAAACTTAATGACAGTCTTTGAAAATACGCAGTTTTACCCTGTTGTGTACAATTGACAAAATACATACATACAAATAATAACATGCATGGTAATTTGAAATGGGACTTAACATCCCACTTTCAAATCAAATATGAAATATTAGTACAAAATAATAAAAATATTAAACATTAAAATAGGGGTGGATTACATGCAAGGACACTTGGTGTAATTGATAATAAAGTATTAAAACCTTATTACGGTTTAAGTCCCCAATTAGTTGGAATATTTGACTTTGGATATAAGGATAATTTGACGAGGGCACTCGCACTTTATATTTATGATTGATGGACTGTTATGGACAAAAACCAGATGGACATATCGAATAATCCAGGACAAAGGACAATTAACCCATGGTAATAAACTAAAATCAACACGTCAAACATCATGATTATGGAAGTTTAAATAAGCATAATTTCTTTATTTGATATTTTATCGCACTTTTATTTACTGTCATTTTATTTATCGTACTTTTTAATTATCGCATAATCCAGGACAAAGGACAATTAACCCATGGTAATAAACTAAAATCAACACGTCAAACATCATGATTACGGAAGTTTAAATAAGCATAATTTCATTATTTCATATTTTATCTCACTTTTATTTACTGTCATTTTATTTATCGTACTTTTTCTAATCTATCTCTCACTCTCTACGATATATATATATATATATATATATATATATATATATATATATATATATACACATATATATAATTTATAATTTAATTTTAATTTATTAATAATAAGGGTATGTTAGCGAATGTTGTAAGTGTGTAAGTCAAAATTCTGTCCGTGTAACGCTACGCTATTATTAATCATTGTAAGTTATGTTCAACCTTTTTAAATTAATGTCTCGCAGCTAAGTTATTATTATGCTTATTTAAATCAAAGTAATCATGATGTTGGGCTAAATATTAAAGAGGGGGTAATTGGCCAGAAGGCACAAATGCCATGCGATCGCATGGCCTGGGAATCCAGCTCAAAATTATTTGTTTGCTAGTTTTCCGATGGTTTTAATATATAATATAATATATATAATTTTAAGAATTAATTATATATTATATTATATTCATGTGCATAGTTGACTTGTAATTTTTAGTCCGTTGCGTCGCGCGTTAAGAGTTGACTCTGGTCCCGGTTCCGAATTTTCGAACGTCCTTTCGTACTATTTAATATCTTGTATTTTGCGTTTCGCGGCTCGTACTCTTGTAACTTTTAGACGTTTCTTATCAATAATTTGAACCACTTTGATTATACTTTATACTTTTGAGCTTTTTGGTCGTTTGCGTCTTCAATTTGTCGAATCTGTCTTTTGTCTTCGCCTTTTATCATTTAAACGAATATCACTTGTAAATAGAACAATTGCAACTAAAATCTTGTCTTTCTTGAGGGATAATGCTATGAAATATATGTTTGTTTTTAGCATTATCAAATATTCCTACACTTGAGCGTTATAAACAATGATAGTAACGTTGTGGTTTAAATAAAAATACTAGAATCACTTCTTTATTCTTCACACTTTGTACATCAGTGATTTTGATTTGGCGGTATAAACAATGATAGTAACGTTGTGGTTTACAGTCCCACATGACTATGAAAATTTAGATCATTAAGGAAATTGGATCTTTATGAAAACATTTGATCTTTTGAAAATTCAATCTAGCTTTTACCCTAGATAAGTTTTCCGGAATAACCCTTCATCGGTGTTTGCAAATTGTTTTTGTAGGTTTGGTGGGTTTCAGATTTGAAAATTTTAGCTCAAAACTCATGGTTTTATGTCACCCACTTGCTAACCTTGTGTTAGGAAAGCAACACGTCCAGTATACTTGCTCCATATATTACCTTTCGGTAAACTACCGTCCGGTTGTAAAGGAAAGCGTTGAACAAGCAACTGTTGAAGCAATGTCCCGTGATATGCTTTTGATCATGGTCTATAACGTGTCGGATGTAATTACTATCCTTTGTAGGAGCAATAGTAAAGATCACCCTATAGTTTTTCGGTCTGGCACAAGGTCCTGTCTTCGACCATGCTATGCAACCACCGTTCTTACGGTTGACACCCGATTTGATTCAGGCGATCTAATGAATTCCAGGTGAATTCCTAGGATTTTATGTTCAATGGTAATGAACGCATTAAAAATGGGTTTTCAGAAAATAAATCAGTTTGTAATTTTGATCAAAATATTTTCCCGTTCAAGCTCGAGTTTAGATATCATCGAATTCCATGAGTTTGTAATTCTCAATCTTTAAAGTCAATCTCAAGGATTGAATAATATCAGTCTTAAAAGTTGATTTTTGATCTTTAAGGAGATTATCCTTTCTGGGGATATGATTTATTAGTCTTATAAGCTAATTTGTACGGTGCCCCCCCATTGTATGAGACTGATCCTCTCATGGTTAGGATAAGTCTGACCACTTGGCGACCCTGTTTGATGCTGAGGTCCGTGGATTTCCAGCTGATTTTCGAGAAAACTTTTCAAGGTTTTTCGTAGACTCTACAACTGGTCGGGACGACAACTTCCTGACCTAAATCAAGAAGCGCGTGTCTTTTTCTCGGAAGACTTTACTTCCTTTTAGATTCCATTTTTATTACAATAAACTGGGTAAAACTGATTAATATCGTCCAAAACAAAAGTATTTTCAATTATTCGTACAAAAATATGTGATATATGTTCTAAATAACTTGGTAAATTTTTCCCACACTTGGCTTTTATTTTCCTTTCTTTGCTTTTTTATTTTCTTCTATTCCATTTTAAATGAATTCTAACATTTTGGATTGTTTCTCAATTTATGTTCTTTTCGAGGTAACAATAATTCCGGTGTTAACACCGAGTTTTATCGTTCATAAATATGTATAAACAGGATTTTGAATTCATTTATTTGAAAATTTTGAAAAATTTTACTAGAATTGGGTAGTCAGTATATAAGACTAGGGCTGTTCTTTATTATCAGAGAGTACTAGATTCTAATACAACTACTGCGTTACTAGTATTTTTTAATGGTAACCAAGTGTATAAGTCAAAAATTTTAAAAATCCGAAAGAATTTAACCCCAACCATCGTACTTTTTAATTATCGCAATTTTATTTATCGCACTTTAATTATCGTCATTTACTTTACGCTTTAAATTAAGTTATATTTATTTTTAATATTTTACATTAGGTTTTAACTGCGACTTAAGACATAAAATCGACAAACCGGTCATTAAACGGTAAAACCCCTTTTTTTTAATAAGACATATCGAACTAGCCAAGTTTAACGCTATATTTTTAAAACTTTATTTGTATATAAATATATATATATATAAATAATATTATTATTAAAAAAGGGGGTTTTACCGTTTAATGACCGGTTCGTCGATTTTATGTCTTAAGTCGCAGTTAAAACCTAATGTAAAATATTAAAAATAAATATAACTTAATTTAAAACGTAAAGTAAATGACGATAATTAAAGTGCGATAAATAAAATTGTTATAATTAAAAAGTACGATAAATAAAATGACAGTAAATAAAAGTGCGATAAAATATGAAATAAAGAAATTATGCTTATTTAAACTTCCGTAATTATGATGTTTGACGTGTTGATTTTAGTTTATTACCATGGGTTAATTGTCCTTTGTCCTGGATTATTCGATATGTCCATCTAGTTTTTGTCCATAACAGTCCATCAGTCATAAATATAAAGTGCGAGTGTCCTCATCAAATTATCCTTATATCCAAAGTCAAATATTCCAACTAATTGGGGACTTAAACTGTAATAAGGTTTTAATACTTTATTATCAATTACACCAAGTTTCCTTGCATGTAATCCACCCCTATTTTAATGAGTCAATTAACTATTAATCCATTCCCGTGTCCGGTTAAATGAACGATTATTAGTACTTATAAATATCCCGCCCATCGTGTCCGATCGAGTGTAAATGGTTATTTATAAGTATGTCCAATTGTAAATCTTTATATTAAATTAACGAACTATCATTCAATTAAACAAATATAAAGTCCATTAATAGCCCATAGTCTAATTTCCACAAGTGTCGTTCTTTTGTCCAAACCCCAATAATGGTACAAAGCCCAATTACCCCGTCTTTAATATTTAGCCCAACATCATGATTACTTTGATTTAAATAAGCATAATAATAACTTAGCTACGAGACATTAATTTAAAAAGGTTGAACATAACTTACAATGATTAATAATAGCGTAGCGTTACACGGACATAATTTCGACTTACACACTTACAACATTCGCTAACATACCCTTATTATTATTAAATTAAAATTAAAATTAAAATTATAAATTATATATATATATATATATATATATATATATATATATATATATATATATATATATATCGTAGAGAGTGAGAGATAGATTAGAAAAAGTATATCATATTCGACTGAAACTGCGCCTTTTATAGCAATGTGGCCAAACTTTTTGCTCCATGCGATCGCATGGCATGTGTGCCTTCTGGCCATGCGATCGCATGGCCTGGGAATCCAGCTCAGAATTATTTGTTTGTTAGTTTGCCGACGGTTTTAATATATAATATAATACATATATAATTTTAAGAATTAATTATAAATTATATTATATTCATGTGCATAGTTGACTTGTAATTTTTAGTCCGCTGCGTCGCGCGTTAAGAGTTGACTCTGGTCCCGGTTCCGGATTTTCGAACGTCCTTTCGTACTATTTAATATCTTGTATTTTACATTTCGCGGCTCGTACTCTTGTAACTTTTAGACGTTTCTTATTAATAATTTGAACCACTTTGATTGTACTTTGTACTTTTGAGCTTTTTGGTCGTTTGCGTCTTTAATTCGTCGAATCTGTCTTTTGTCTTCACCTTTTATTATTTAAACGAATATCACTTGTAAATAGAACAATTGCAACTAAAAGCTTGTCTTTCTTGAGGGATAATGCTATGAAATATATGTTCGTTTTTAGCATTATCAGTCAAGTATTACTAGTTAAACTTGATCTCATTATTCTTGAAATTAAAGATTAAACTTTGTAAGTTCATGAACATGGAAGTTTAACTTTCTAGTTATAACTTCACACACTTATGTTGGATCTAAGTTTTTATAGCTTATGGTCTTCTAATTTTGTTTAAAACAAGTGCTTATAAGCTTACATACATATTACAAGATAAAAATCTAAGTTTCATGTCTTATGGTTTCATTAAAGTGAAGATCCAAGTTCTATAACTTAGGGTTTAACTTAAGAACACTAGATCTAGACTTTTTAGCCTAGGATCTCTAAGATCTAACTAAGATATAAGTTCTACAACTTAAGATCTTGGTTATTTAGTCTACTTTCAAGTTTATAGCTTAATAATATTATTAGAACTCATGTATGTGTCGGATCTAAGATCTTGATGTAACTTTGGTTCATCAACCTTCATACTACCCTTAATTGAGTTGTGCTACATATCTTAGATATACACTAGTGTTATGATGGTCAAAAATTGGTAAAGATGATGTAAACACATCAACGAGTTGTACACTTGAAGCTATAAGCATCTAGGATGAGAACCGTGATGAGCATCAAGCACCAAGAACCCACTGGAGCACTTTGTTTACTCTTTTTTTGGGTCTTATCAGGCTACCTGGGCTACTGGAAAGTTAATTTCCAGTTAGTTCGGTTCGAGTAGATGATTTTTCGTTTAGGCCTCATCTTAATCTGAGTTACGGTTTAGGATTTATGGCCTTCCGAAAGTCACTACACCCTTTTAACGTTGTGCTGAAATTTCTGACCTACGCACACTTAAACCGTCTCCACGGTCAAATGAAGACGAGCTTGGTTCTGGAAATTGGTCAACAACTAGGGGACTCATATACGGAGCCATGGCCACTGGTCTCACCTCATTTCAGTTTGTATAGTGGTCGTGGCGACTGAACGAAATCAGCCTTTATTTCAAACTCTATTCTTGATTGAAACTTACTTTACCCTTTTTGATTAATGATGAATGATAATTATACTTAAGACCTAATTTACATACTTTTAAACCTTTTGGAATGATTTACTGACTTAGTAATTTTTGACTTAGGTTGAGGACCTTTCGGACCAACTACTTGCTTACTTATCTCGTATCGACTTTACTACTTTCCACTGTGAGTTATAGCATCCCTTTTTTACTTTAACTATTTTGGGAACTGAGAATACATGCGTGTTTTACATTTTACATACTAGGCACGAGTACTTAAACTTATTTTATGTGTGGGTTATACAACGGCATAAACTTTCCCCTTAGCTCGGTAACGTTTAGTCATTGGTCTTTGAACCGGTGAACGCGAATCTTAGATATGGATCCATAGGGTTTAACATCCCTACTCGGGCTAGTAGCGCTAGCATTTAATGGGTGTTTAATACTTCGTAAACTTACGTACTCGCCAAGTGTACTTTTAGGGGGTGATATTACGTTAAGTTAGTTACCAAGTGCCCACGGTTGAACATATACTTTTCATACTGTTTTGAAACACTAAAATCTCGTAGCCTACCTTACATTACTGTTATGCTTAAACTATAGCTCACCAACATTCGTGTTGACATTTTTAAGCATGTTTTCTCAGGTGCTTAGAGGTTTGGTTGCTTCCGCTGTAGTTGTCATGCTGTGTAGACTCCCGCTGCATTTATTAGAGATGTCTTCGTATGAAACATTTATTTTGCATTCAAACTATGTTACTTTTGAAACGATGAATCTGTAACGACCTTTAGGTCACGTACTATTATTATTTCCTTCTATTCGTAGAAGCACACTATCGGTTGTAAAACTTTTAATGTTGGTTAAGACGTCACTCCGTTTTATTGAATGCAAACTTATTTTAAAACAGCATATAGTGTTTGACCTTGTAATGATCCTGTTGTTGATGATCCGTACACGTTAATTTTGTACGGGGTGTCACATTTGGTATCAGAGCATTGGTTGTAGGGAATTAGGTTGCATTAGTGAGTCTAGACCGGACCGAGTAGGATTCACTAATTGGACTAATCTACAACTTACTAGTTTACTTGTTTCTATGGAACTTGATGCATGCTGCTGCTTACTTTTACTGCTATATGTCATACACTGCTACTTGCTTTCCCTACTGCATGCTACTATCTGCTTTCGATTGCATGATACATCTGTAGGATTTGTTATTATTTCCATGCTATTTACTGCTATAGTTGATCTAGACTGTCGTAGGTACTTTGCCTAATACGTGCTTCCTATATGACTTACTGACATGGAAAAAGTTATTTTTCCTTGTTTAGATGTCGGACATTCCACGCATTATCATTGATTTGGCGAGCGACTCGGACTCATCGGCCACCTCACCTACCATTGTTGTTGACTCGATCTTGTCATCGCTACCCTACAGCAACTCTGGAGATTTGTCCTCTGGAGCCAGTAGCCACGCACCTGACCCGATAGCCATCTCAGACGTAGACGAGGATCCACAGGAGATTCAAGCTCCGCCTAGCTCAGGACTCCCAGAGCCACAACACCATTCCGGTGGTGCTGTGATTCCCGGGGGAAATGAGGAGGGTCCTTTCCGTAACGAGCGTGGACATTGGGTCAGACGCCTTCTTGATGGACGTGTCGTGCCGATCCTGCCTTGCAGATACCGACTGATGACCACCGGTCGAGCAGATCCACCCTTAGATAGTTTAGATGACTCATCATCCGATGACTTCAGCGAGGAGGATTCTGACGAGGATTCTGACGAGGACCCTGAGGAGACGCCCGTACAGCCGCCCTCTACCCCGCCGAAGAAACGGTATCGTTTCGATGGTACTGTTATTCCAGGGGTTAACAGAGGTAGGTTGTTCGTTAATGCACATGGACTGAAGGTTAGAGTTACCGCCCGTAAGCGGGTTGTGCCTTACCCTACCAATCCATTCGTGCGTAAGGCTTCCCGATACGCAGCATCTACTTCTGGTGCTGGACCGTCTGCACCACCAGCTCCATCAGCATAAACTACACCACCAGCTCTACCTGTACCGTCTGCACAGCCTGCCCCACCAGAATCCCCCGTCGTCGAGGAATTGATGAGGGAAGTGCATATCCTCCATGCTCGGGTAACTAAGCTCGAGGACCAGGTGTCCCACATGATGGACATCCTTTACCCACCGTCACCCTAGGGCTATTGTATTAGATTTCATTATGTAATTTCGGTTGTAGTTTCATGTTTTGCTAATGTATTGTACGAACCGTATGCGGATGTATGTCACTTTCTTATTAATGAATGGAACTTGGTGTTGTTTAATTTCTGTACGGTGTTCTATTTACGTTACTATATGATGATTTTGTGGTATCTGTATCTAGTTGCATTACTTAATTAACATGCGATGTGTTGATTCCATGTTGGTTACCATATACTGTATTACTATTTATTGAATGCTGGATTTTGACTTAAGTTGAAATTTCTGTTTCGAAGATCAATGGCAAACGGAAGATCAACGCCCACAGCAGCACAGATTGAGGAGATGATAACTGAACGAATAGCTGCAGCAATTGCGAATGTCAACTCCCAAGCTCCACCTGTTAACCAGAACAATCATAACGGGTGTACCTATAAGGAATTTCAAAGCTGCAAGCCCCACAATTTCAGTGGTACTGAGGGGCCAGTTGGACTGACGAGGTGGTTTGAGAAATTGGAAGCTGTGTTCCGTGTGAGCAACTGCTCAGAAATGGACAAGACTAAGTATGCCTCCTGTACACTGTCGGATGGTGCTTTAACCTGGTGGAACACACTGGCTCAGGCTAAGGGTATTGACGAGGCTTATGCTACACCGTGGGAGGAATTTAAGGGGGCCATGATTGGGGAGTACTACCCCAGAACAGAGATTCAGGAAATGGAAGTTGAGTTTTGGGAGTTGAAGGTAGTGGGAACCGATCTTGACGGTTATAATCGAAGGTACTTGGAACTAGATTTGATGTGTCCCACGATGGTTACCCCGGAATTTAAGCGAATGGAACGATACTTGTGGGGACTTCCCAAGTCCATCCAGGGAAATGTGTCCTCTTCAAAACCAGTGGATGTCCCGAAAGCTATGCGCATGGCGCACACCCTGATGAACCAAATTACCAGCAAAGAACCAGAAAAGGCAAAATCCGAATCGGGAGCTAGTAATGAGAAGCGTAAGTGGGACAGCAACAAGGGAAGGGTCTTTGATCAATACCCAGCTAAGAGGCATGAAAGTTTCAAGGGAAACAACTCCAACCCGAACCCTAACTCGAACCCTAACTACAAGGGTAGTCTTCCGCAATGCAAGAGATGCTACAAGTATCATACCGGGTACTGCAACGTGGTCTGTGAAAAGTGTAAAAGGACTGGGCATATTGGCAAAGACTGCAAGATCACTACCCCAACTGTGAAGACAAACCCTACTGGGCCAAGGAAATGCTATGAGTGTGGACAACAGGGCCACTTTAGGAATGAATGTCCCAACAAGAGAAAGGACGGCGAGCCAGCGCGCCAGCGCGTGGAAGAGCTTTCAACGTAAACGCAAGGGATGCCCGTGAGAACCCCGACTTGGTTACAGGTATATTCATTATCAACAATCTATTTGCTTCTGTCCTATTTGATACTGGTGCCGATAGGAGTTACGTATGTAGACACTTTTGCTCTAAGATAAATTGGTCATTAGTTCCTTTAAAGGAGAGTATGATTGTTGAGGTAGCCAATGAAAAACTTGAGAAAGTTGACCAAATTAGCCGAGGAGGTATTATCAACATAGCTGGTGTGGATTTCAAGATTGACTTGATACCCATCAAATTGGGAAGTTTTGACGTGATTGTCGGTATGGACTGGTTGACCAAGGTAAGGGTCGACATTATCTGTGGAGATAAAGCTATTCGTATACCACACGGAGATGGTGAGCCACTGATTATTTACAGAGAGAGATGTAACTCGAATCTGAACCTCATTAGTTACATGAAAGCACAAAAGATCATGAAGAAAGGATGTCTTGCTGTTTTAGCACATGTGAAAACATTAGAAACCGAGGTAAAGAGTGTGGATGATGTACGAATTGTGAACGAATTTCCCGATGTCTTTCCGGAAGAATTGCCTGGATTACTGCCATCAAGAGTAGTGGAGTTTCAGATCGATTTAGTGCCAGGAGCTGCACCTGTAGCTCGCGCACCTTATCGACTCGCACCTTCTGAAATGCAAGAGTTGCAGAGTCAACTACAAGAACTGCTAGACCGTGGATTTATCCAGCCAAGTTCTTTGCCTTGGGGCGCACCTATTTTATTTGTGAAGAAGAAGTACGGATCTTTCCACATGTGTATCGATTATCGTGAGCTGAACAAGTTGACGATTAAGAATCGGTATCCCCTTCCCAGAATTGATGATCTTTTCGATCAGCTGCAAGGATCAATCGTTTACTCTAAGATTGATTTGTGATCCGGTTATCACCAGTTGAGGGTGAAGGAGAGCGATGTGATGAAAACTGCGTTCAGAACTCGTTATGGTCACTATGAGTTTCTCGTGATGCCATTCGGTTTAACCAACGCACCTGCCGTGTTTATGGATCTCATGAATCGTGTATGCAAGTCGTACCTGGATAAGTTCGTTATCGTCTTCATAGATGATATCCTCATCTACTCCAAAAGCAAAGAAGAACATGAGCAACATCTTCGACTAGTGTTGGAACTCTTGAGACAAGAGCAACTTTATGCCAAATTCTCCAAGTGTAAGTTTTGGTTGAAGGAAGTCCAATTTCTGGGTCATATTGTGAGCGATCAAGGTATCAAAGTTGATCCCACAAAGATTGAAGCTATCAGCAAGTGGGAAACCCCCATTACTCCGACTCATATCCGCTAATTTTTAGGTCTTGCCGGTTACTACCGAAGATTTATTGAAGGTTTCTCTCTGATTACGCGTCCTTTGACCGCGCTGACTCACAAAGGGAAGAAGTTCGTTTGGGAAACCTATCAAGAATCAACATTTCAAACCTTGAAGCAGAAATTGACCACCGCGCCTATCTTATCACTTCCTGAAGGCATTGACGACTTTGTTGTGTATTGCGATGCCTTGAAAAATAGTTTTGGTTGCGTATTGATACAAAGAACGAAGGTTATTGCTTATGCTTCTCGTCAACTGAAGATTCACGAGCGAAACTACACTACTCACGATCTCGAACTTGGAGCTGTTGTTTTTGCACTCAAATTGTGGAGACACTATCTTTATGGAACTAAAAGTACTCTCTTCACCGACCATAAAAGCCTCCAACACATATTCGTTCAGAAACAACTGAACATGAGACAACGACGATGGATCGAGACGCTGAACGACTATGATTGTGAACTTCGTTACCATCCTGGCAAGGCCAATGTTGTAGCCGACGCCTTGAGCCAAAAAGAGACGATGGCACCTCTTCATGTTCGGGCCCTGAACATCACCATTCATTCAAATCTCAATAGCCAGATCCGCGTAGCTCAAGATGAGGCTCTCAAGGAAGAGAATATTTCTCATGAACACTTGAACATTCTTGTCTCATTCGAGGTTAAGGAGACAGGACTCTGATACTTCACTGAAAGAATTTGGGTGACTAGTTATGGGGATTTGCGAAGCCTCATTCTAGACGAAGCCCACAAGTCAAGATATTCGATTCATCCAGGAGCCGGTAAAATGTACCACGATCTTAAGGAACAGTATTGGTGGCCTAATCTTAAGAAGGATGTTGCAACTTATGTTGGGAAGTGTTTGACTTGTTCAAAGGTTAAGGCCGATAATCAAAGGCCATCTGGGTTACTTCAGCAACCGGAAATCCCGCAATGGAAGTGGGAAAGGATAATGATGGACTTCATTACGAAACTACCAAAGACGGTGGGCGGATACGATACCATCTGGGTTATCGTTAACCGTCTTACCAAATCTGCACACTTCTTAGCCATGAAGGAAACGGATACGATGGAAAAACTCGCTCAACTATATATAAAGGAAATTGTATCTCGTCATGGTGTGACCTTATCGATTATTTCAGACCGAGATGCCCGTTTTGCTTCTAGATTTTGGCGTTCTTTGCAAGAAGCCTTGAGGACCCATCTCGACATGAGTACTGCGTATCACCCACAGGCCGAGGGGCAAAGCGAATGCACGATTTAGACTTTGGAGGACATGTTGCGTGCTTATGTTATTGATTTCGGAAAGGCTTGGGAAAGGCATTTGCCGCTAGCCGAGTTCTCTTACAACAACAGTTATCATTTGAGTATTAATGCCGCACCTTTCGAAGCGTTGTATGGTCGCAAGTGCCGTTCTCCTATTTGTTGGGCCGAAGTAGGCGAAAAGCAAATCACTGGACCCGAGGTAGTCCATGAAACAACTGAGAAGATTGTCCAAATTCAAGCGAGACTCAAGACTGCCCGTGATCGCCAAAAGAGTTATGCCGACCTTAAATATAACGACTTCGAATTCAATGTGGGTGACCGTGTAATGTTGAAGGTCACACCTTGGAAAGGTGTGATCCGTTTTGGAAAACGTGGGAAGCTCAACTCGCGATACATTGGTCCTTTCGAAATCTTGGAGCGTGTTGGACCCGTTGCTTACCGTTTGGATCTTCTAACTCAATTGAGCTCAGTTTATCCTACTTTTCACGTATCAAATTTGAAGAAGTGTCTTGTTGAACCGGAACTTGTCATACCACTGAAAGAACTTACGATTGATGACAAACTCCACTTCGTGGAGGAAACTGTCGAAATTATGGACCGTGAGGTCAAAACTTTGAAACGCAACAAGATTCCGATCGTCCGAGTTTGATGGTATGCCAAAAGAGGACCTGAGTTTACCTGGGAACGAGAGGATCAAATGATGCAGAAGTATCCTCACCTTTTCCCAACTCCTCCATCTACCCCAGCTTAAAATTTCGGGACGAAATTTTCATTAACAGGTGGGTAATGTAACGACCCTGGATTTTCCAACATATAATTATTAATATTTATTATTAATACTTGTGCTTTAATAAATGTATTTTTATACATTTTACTTGTTACCATATGTGACTTTTAATGGCCCGACTTGTCTTTGTGACACACGCTTTTCATGAATAATATTTTGAATATTTTTTACATTCATGATTAATTATTATTAATCATTTCTAACTAACTAGTGTAAGTAGTTAATTACTTGGGCTTTAATGATTTAATTGTTGAATACTTACTTGGACTTGAGCTTTTATTAATGGACTTGAACTTGGAAGCCCACCCTACTTTCTTAATGGACTAGTTAGCCCATCATTAAGCTAGTGATTCATTAAGACTAAACTTAGGTTAATTAAGTTAATGAGGAGACAAGAATGTTTTCAAGCATGCAAGATCACTTTCCCATGAACTTGGCCTTATTACTCCTCCTAGCATTCTACATCTTCCCACACTTGAAAGTTACATTTTGACTTCCTCTTTTGGCCTAGAAACCGTCGGCATCCATATGGTGGGGAGGGAGAGTTCAAAATTTATTTTTAATACTTATATGCTAGCTTACAATCTCATTTCACACACAACAAACTTGCACTCTCTTTTCTCTAGTTTTTCTCTCTAGTTTGTAAGTATTATATCTTTTCTTTCTTCTCTTTTTCCTTTTAAAAATTGAATCCATCATCATCATTTACATACTTGTTGTTTGTTGTTGTTAAAGATCAAGTTATCAAGCTTGTATCTTCATGTAATCTTGTTATTTCCATCTTTGTTTGATGAAGAACCAAGAACAAGGATCTAAGTTCTATAACTTATGGTTCTACAATTAAGATGTTATAAAGATCTAAAGCTCATAAGTTTTGATATCTTACTTGTGTTCATGCTTTGTAGACTTAAGGTTTACTTTCCTAAGATTCAAACTTTGATTTGAATCTTCTTAAGGATGAAACAAATATGAACATAATACTTGTAACTTTAGTTTATTTCTTTCTTTTGTAAGTACTTTAAATTTTTGATGTTGTTACCTTGGTCAAGTATTACTAGTTAAACTTGATCTCATTATTCTTGAAATTAAAGATTAAACTTTGTAAGTTCAAGAACATGGAAGTTTAACTTTCTAGTTATAACTTCACACACTTATGCTGGATCTAAGTTTTTATAGCTAAAGGTCTTCTAATTTTGTTTAAAATAAGAGCTTATAAGCTTACATATATATTACATGATAAAAATCTAAGTTTCATGACTTATGGTTTCATTAAAGTGAAGATCCAAGTTCTATAACTTAGGGTTTACCTTAAGAACACTAGATCTAGACTTTTTAGTCTAGGATCTCTAAGATCTAACTAAGATCTAAGTTCTACAACTTAAGATCTTGTTTATTTAGTTTACTTTCAAGTTTATAGCTTAATAATATTATTAGAACTCATGTATGTGTCGGATCTAAGATCTTGATGTAACTTTGGTTCATCAACCTTCATACAACCCTTAATTGAGCTGTGCTACATATCTTAGATATACACTAGTGTTATGATGGTCAAAACTTGGTAAAGATGATGCAAACACATCAACGAGTTGTACACTTGAAGCTATAAGCATCAAGGATGAGAACCGTGATGAGCATCAAGCACCAAGAACCTACCGGAGCACTTTGTTTACTATTTTTTGGGTCTGATCAGGCTACCTAGGCTACTGGAAAGTTAATTTCCAGTTAGTTCGGTTCGAGTAGATGATTTTCCGTTTAGGCCTCGTCTTAATCTGAGTTACGGTTTAGGATTTATGGCCTTCCGAAAGTCACTACACCCTTTTAACGTTGTGCTAAAATTTCTGACCTACTCGCACTTAAACCATCTCCACGGTTAAACAAAGACGAGTTTGGTTCTGGAAATTGGTCAAAAACTAGGGGACTCATATACAGAGCCATGGCCACTGGTCTCACCTCATTTCAGTTTGTATAGAGGTCGTGGCGACTGAACGAAGTCAGCCTTTATTTCAAACTCTATTCTTGATTGAAACTTACTTTACCCTTTTTGATTAATGATGAATGATGATGAGACTTAAGACCTAATTTACATACTTTTAAACCTTTAGGAATGATTTACTGACTTAGTAATTTTTGACTTAGGTTGAGGACCTTTCGGACCAACTACTTGCTTACTTATCTTGTATCGACTTTACTACTTTCCACTGTGAGTTATAGCATCCCTTTTTACTTTAACTATTTTGGGAACTGAGAATACATGGGCGTTTTACGTTTTGCATACTAGGCACGAGTACTTAAACTTATTATATGTGTGGGTTATACAACGGCATAAACTTTCCCCTTAGCTCGGTAACGTTTAGTCATTGGTGTTTGAACCGGTGAACGCGAATCTTAGATATGGATCCATAGGGTTTGACATCCCCACTCGGGCTAGTAGCTGATGTGCGTAGAGGTGTATACAAAATAGTTATAGTTTTACTACGAAATAGTATTAAATACGATACAATTTTACACAAGTTATTTATTTATTTATAGAGTGGATATACCTAAACCTTGCTACAACACTTATAGGCAGTGTACCTAATCGTACAGAAGTGTAGTTTTTAGTAAGTCCGGTTCATTCCACAGGGAGACTTAGCCAAGTTTAACGCTATATAAAAAATACAAATATATATATAAGTAGTATTATTATAATAAAAGGGGGTTTTTACCGTTTAATGACCGGTTTGTCGATTTTAAAACTTAAGTCGCAGTTAAAACCTAATGTAAAATATTAAAAATAAATACAACTTAATTTAAAGCGTAAAGTAAATAATGATAATGGAATTGCGATAAATAAAATGACAATAAATAAAGTGCGATAATTAAAAGTGCAATTAAATACAATGACAGTAAATAAAAGTGCGATAATTAAAAGTGCAATTAAATATGAAATCTATAAATTATGCTTATTTAAACTTCCGTAATCATGATGTTTGACGTGTTGTTTTTAGTTTAGTACCATGGGTTAATTGTCCTTTGTCCTGGATTATTCGATATGTCCATACGGATTTGTCCATAATAGTCCATCAGTCATAATCATAAAGTGCGAGAGTCTTCGTCAAATTATTCTTATTCCCGAAGGCAAATATTCCAACTAATTGGGGATTCGAATTGTAACAAGGTCTTAATACTTTGTTTAATGAATACACCAGGTTATCGACTGCGTGTAATCCAAGGTTTTACTACTTTGTTAACAATTACACCAATTACCCTTGAATGAAATCCACCCCTGTTTCAACAAGTCTATTGATTATTAATCCATCCCCGTGTCCGGTTAAATGAACAATTATTGGTATTTATAGATATCCCGCCCACCGTACCCAGTCAAGCGTATGTGGTTATATATAAATACGTCAAATTATAAGTCTATATATTAAATCAACGAGGTATCATTTAATTAATATAAAGCCCATTAATAGCCCATAGTCTAATTTCCACAATTGTCGTTCTTTTTTCCAAACCCCAATTATGGTACAAAGCCCAATTACCCAATTTTAATATTTAGTCCAACATCATGATTACTTCGGCATTAAATAAGCATAATAATAACTTAGCTACGAGACATTAATTTAAAAAGGTTGAACATTGTAGTGACCCGAACTTTTCCATGTTTATATATATTAATTGATATTGATATTTACATGATTAAATGTTCCCAACATGTTAAGCAATCAAACTTGTTAAGACTTGATTAATTGAAATATGTTTCATATAGACAATTGACCACCCAAGTTGACCGGCGATTTACGAACGTTAAAACTTGTAAAAACGACATGAAGATATATATATGGATATACATATGGTTAACATGAGATTATGATAAGTAAGTATCTCCATAAGTATATTAACAATGAGTTATATACATATAAACAAGACTACTAACTTAAGGATTTCGAAACGAGACATATATGTAACGATTATCGTTGTAACGACATTTAAATGTATATATATCATATTAAGATATATTAATATATCATAATATCATGATAATATAATAATTTAACATCTCATTAGATATAATAAGTAATGGGTTAACAACATTAATTGAGATCGTTAACTTAAAGGTTTCAAAACAACACTTACATGTAACGTCTAACGATGACTTAACGACTCAGTTAAAATGTATATACATGTAGTGTATTTAGATGTATTAAAATACTTTTGGAAGACTTCAAGACATATATCAAAACACTCATACTTAACAAAAATGGTTACAGTTACTTTCCCATTCTTTTCTTTCATTAAGAATTCTAGTCGTATTCTTACCCGTATTATACACAGCTTCAAAACGTACTTACTATGGGTATATACCAATAGGAACTAGCATAGGATTCCACTCTTGATTATGTCATGTATGACTAATCAATTTTAACTTCTACCATGAGCTAGTCAACTAACTAGAACTCCTTTTAACCCCACTCACCACTCACCAATTACCACTCATCATTCACTCCATTTCACTTCCAATTCTCTTTCTAATTCTCTCTCAACACACACACACACTATTATGAACGTATTTTTCCAATAGTTAATCATCATCTTCATCAAAAATCACTTCAAGAATCAAGCTATAATCATCATAGGAAGAACACTTCAAGAACACTTCAAAAATCCCTTCAAGTTTACTAATTTACTTCCAAGCTTTCTAATCCATTCCAAGTAATCATCTAAGATCAAGAAACCTTTGTTATATACAGTAGGTTATCTTTCTTATTCAAGGTAATATTCATATTCAAACTTTGATTCAATTTCTATAACTATAAACTATCTTAATTCGAGTAAAAATCTTACTTGAACTTGTTTTTGTGTCATGATCCTACTTCAAGAACTTTCAAGCCATCCAAGATCCTTTGAAGCTAGATCATTTCTTGTCACTTCCAGTAGTTTTACCTACTAAACTTGAGGTAGTAATGATGTTCATAACATCATTCGATTCATATATATAAAACTATCTTATTCGAAGGTTTAAACTCGTAATCACTAGAACATAGTTTAGTTAATTCTAAACTTGTTCGCAAACAAAAGTTAATCCTTCTAACTTGAATTTTAAAATTAACTAAACACATGTTCTATATCTATATGATATGCTAACTTAATGATTTAAAACCTGGAAACACGAAAAACACCGTAAAACCGGATTTACGCCGTCGTAGTAACACCGCGGGCTGTTTTGGGTTAGTTAATTAAAAACTATGATAAACTTTGATTTAAAAGTTGTTATTCTGAGAAAATGATTTTTATTATGAACATGAAACTATATCCAAAAATTATGGTTAAACTCAAAGTGGAAGTATGTTTTCTAAAATGGTCATCTAGACGTCGTTCTTTCGACTGAAATGACTACCTTTACAAAAACGACTTGTAACTTATTTTTCCGACTATAAACCTATACTTTTTCTGTTTAGATTCATAAAATAGAGTTCAATATGAAACCATAGCAATTTGATTCACTCAAAACGGATTTAAAATGAAGAAGTTATGGGTAAAACAAGATTGGATAATTTTTCTCATTTTAGCTACGTGAAAATTGGTAACAAATTTATTCCAACCGTAACTTAATCAACTTGTATTGTATATTATGTAATCTTGAGATACCATAGACACGTATACAATGTTTCGACCTATCATGTCGACACATCTATATATATTTCGAAACAACCATAGACACTCTATATGTGAATGTTGGAGTTAGCTATACAGGGTTGAGGTTGATTCCAAAATATATATAGTTTGAGTTGTGATCAATACTGAGATACGTATACACTGGGTCGTGGATTGATTCAAGATAATATTTATCGATTTATTTCTGTACATCTAACTGTGGACAACTAGTTGTAGGTTACTAACGAGGACAGCTGACTTAATAAACTTAAAACATCAAAATATATTAAAAGTATTGTAAATATATTTTGAACATACTTTAATATATATGTATATATTGTTATAGGTTCGTGAATCAACAGTGGCCAAGTCTTACTTCTCGACGAAGTAAAAATCTGTGAAAGTGAGTTATAGTCCCACTTTTAAAATCTAATATTTTTGGGATGAGAATACATGCAGGTTTTATAAATGATTTACAAAATAGACACAAGTACGTGAAACTACATTCTATGGTTGAATTATCAAAATCGAATATGCTTCTTTTTATTAAGTCTGGTAATCTAAGAATTAGGGAACAAACACCCTAATTGACGCGAATCCTAAAGATAGATCTATCGGGCCTAACAAACCCCATCCAAAGTACCGGATGCTTTAGTACTTCGAAATTTATATCATATCCGAAGGGTGTCCCGGAATGATGGGGATATTCTTATTTATGCATCTTGTTAATGTCGGTTACCAGGTGTTCACCATATGAATGATTTTTATCTCTATGTATGGGATGTGTATTGAAATATGAAATCTTGTGGTCTATTGTTACGATTTGATATATATAGGTTAAACCTATAACTCACCAACATTTTTGTTGACGTTTAAAGCATGTTTATTCTCAGGTGAATATTAAGAGCTTCCGCTGTTGCATACTAAAATAAGGACAAGATTTGGAGTCCATGTTTGTATGATATTGCGTAAAAACTGCATTCAAGAAACTGATTTCGATGTAACATATTTGTATTGTAAACCATTATGTAATGGTCGTGTGTAAACAGGATATTTTAGATTATCATTATTTGATAATCTACGTAAAGCTTTTTAAACCTTTATTTATGAAATAAAGGTTATGGTTTGTTTTAAAAATGAATGCAGTCTTTGAAAAACGTCTCATATAGAGGTCAAAACCTCGCAACGAAATCAATTAATATGGAACGTTTTTAATCAATAAGAACGGGACATTTCAGTTGGTATCAGAGCGTTGGTCTTAGAGAACCAAAATTTTGCATTAGTGTGTCTTATCGAGTTTGTTAGGATGCATTAGTGAGTCTGGACTTCAACCGTGTTTACTTGAAAAATGATTGCTTAACAAATTTTGTTGGAAACTATATATTTTTAACATGTGAATATTATGTGATATATTAATCTCTTAACGCGTTTGATATTATGTGATAGATGTCTACCTCTAGAACAAGTCCCATTGACTCACCTAATAATAATAAAGAGTCAAATGTAAATTGGAATGATTCGTGGACTGATTCACAAGTTCCCGAAGAGGAACCGGAAGAAGAGTCGGAACCAGAAGAAGAATCGGAACCGGATGAAGAAATAGAACCGGTGGGGGAAATAATAAAACGGTTAAGTAAAAGAAAATCCTCAACCAACCGACCAAGGTTAATTATGGTCAATGGTGTTTCCGCTAAGGAAGCAAAATATTGGGAGGATTACCAATTCTCCGATGAATCGGATTCTGACGAGAATTCCGATGACGTTATAGAAATTACCCCAACTGAATTTAAAAAGGCAAAAGAAAATAATAAGGGAAAGGGCATAAAAATAGAGAAATCTAATTCCAACCCCGATGAACTTTATATGTATCGTCAACCCCCGAAGTCCTTAAGTTGTAACAATGACCCGGGAACCTCTAAACCACCAGGTTTTTCTAAACCAATGTGGAAAATGACGGCTCATATTAGGGGGACATCATATATCCCTAGAAACTTGGCAAAACAAACCAAAACCGAAGAAGAAGAAACAAGCGAGTCGGAATAAGATAGTCGTATTCGTGTGGTGTAATATATGTAATATAGTGTGCTTATGCTTTATGATATATGTAAAAATTGCTTGTATTAATAAGTATTTTTTTTATGAATCTAACTATTGTCTATTTTACAGTATAAAAACACAAAATGGATAGACAACCCAATATTTTAAGAGACCAACCCGGAGACATGATTGATGAAATCTTGTCTAGAGTCGGTCAGAATTCTTCGGCACAACTATTTAAGGCGAGATCAGTTTGTAAGACATTCGAAGAATGTTCCAAGAATGCCTTGGTTTATAAAAGGCTTTCGTTCGAAAGATGGGGGATATCACATTGGGAAATCTATAAGTTACGATGTGTTTACTTTGACGCATATATTGCGGGGAACCCAAATGCTATTTTACGCAATGGGTTAAGAAATTATTTTGACTCAATATATCCGAATATTGGACTTTGTGATTTAGAAAAAGCGGCTAACATGCAACATAAAGAAGCATGTTATGCTTACGGATTAGTAATGTTCGCTTCTCACCAAAGTGAGAACAAGAACATCGGCCTACAACTATTAAACAAAACGTTCCCACAAGTGACGGAGTCGGTAATTGGGGTAAGAAATGAGGTTTTTAGATTGTTACGGGACTGTTGGACATTACGTAACCCTCGTCCCTTTGACGACGTTACAACACGCTGTCTTATCAACGGCCATAACGGTTATGTTCCACAAGACTAAGGATGGGAAGTAGTCCTAGTAAAACCAGAATGCATGACTTATTTCTAGACGTATGAATTACGTGTCTTTATTGCCTTTGCTGAATGACTTGTGTACTAGCTAGAATTATCTTCACAACTATCTTGTATCAAAGTTATTGTATGCTATATTTCATGCTTTATGTAAAATAAGCGGTATTGTAAGTTTGTAAAATATTGTATAAAAGTATATTATTATAATCAGTTTTTCATATAGAATTGTAGTAGTTGAATTGTATATTAGCTACTAAGTATGAACTTAACGGGTAGGTACTACCCGAATTTAAACTTATAAAACGCTAATATGAAGAAAAAGCTTTTATAAATGAGTTCATATTATGCTACGAAATACTATTAACTACTCTTAATATTCTGTATGATTAACTTGTTCCATTTGACTATTTTGAAGGAAATGGCACCGACTACTCGACACACTGTGAATATGAATGAAGAGGAATTCCGTACTTTTCTAGCTTCAAACATAGCAGCAGTACAGGCTGCGCTACATACCAACAATAACCTTGGATTTAGCAGTACAAGAAATCGTGTAGGATGCACCTACAAAGAATTCACTGCCTGCAAACCTTTGGAATTTGATGGAACCGAAGGACCGATCGGATTGAAACGGTGGACCGAGAAGGTCGAATCGGTGTTTGCCATAAGTAAGTGTACTGAAGAAGACAAAGTAAAGTACGCTACGCATACCTTCACAGGTTCTGCATTAACATGGTGGAATACCTATCTAGAGCAAGTGGGACAAGACGATGCGTACGCACTACCGTGGTCAGCATTCAAGCACTTGATAAACTAGAAGTACCGTCCCAGAACCGAGGTCAATAAGCTCAAGACAGAACTTAGAGGGTTACGAACCCAAGGATTTGATATTACCACGTACGAAAGACGATTCACAGAATTGTGCCTATTGTGTTCGGGAGCATTCGAAGATGAGGAAGAGAAGATCGACGCGTTTGTGAAAGGATTACCGGAAAGAATCCAAGAAGATATAAGTTCACACGAGCCTGCCTCCATACAACAGGCATGTAGAATGGCTCACAAACTAGTGAACCAGATTGAAGAAAGAATTAAAGAACAGACTGCTGAAGAGGCCAATGTGAAGCAAGTCAAAAGAAAGTGGGAGGAAAATGGTGATAAGAATCACCAATACAACAACAACAGTAATTACAACAATAATCGCAACAATTATCCCAACAATCGCAACATCAATCGCAACTACAACAAACGGCCTAACAACAACAACAAAAACAACAACAATAACAACAACAGCAACTACAACAATCATCCCAACAACAATAATAACCGCAACAACAACAACAATCAGAAGCAGCTATGCCAAAGGTGTGAAAAGTATCACTCGGGGTTCTGCACCAAATTTTGCAACAAGTGTAAAAGAAATGGTCATAGCGCGGCGAAGTGTGAGGTCTACGGACCAGGGGTTAATAGAACGAAAGGAACAAATGGTGTCGGAACGAGTAATGGCGGAGCAAGTATTGTCGGAGCAAGTTATGCCAATGTAGTTTGTTATAAATGTGGAAAACCGGGCCACATTATTAGAAATTGCCCGAACCAGGAGAACACGAATGGACAAGGCCGCGGAAGAGTTTTCAATATTAATGCGACAGAGGCACAGGAAGACCCGGAGCTTGTTACGGGTACGTTTCTTATTGACAATAAATCTGCTTACGTTTTATTTGATTCGGGTGCAGATAGAAGCTATATGAGTAGAGATTTTTGTGCTAAATTAAGTTGTCCATTGACGCCTTTGGATAGTAAATTTTTACTTGAATTAGCAAATGGTAAATTAATTTCAGCAGATAATATATGTCGAAATCGAGAAATTAAACTGGTTAGTGAAACATTTAAGATTGACTTGATACCAGTAGAGTTATGGAGTTTTGATGTGATAATCGGTATGGACTGGTTGAAAGAAGTGAAAGCAGAGATCGTTTGTTACAAAAATGCAATTCGCATTATACGAGAAAAAGGAAAACCCTTAATGGTGTACGGAGAAAAGGGCAACACGAAGCTACATCTTATTAGTAATTTGAAGGCACAAAAACTAATAAGAAAAGGTTGCTATGCTGTTCTAGCACACGTCGAGAAAGTACAAACTGAAGAAAAGAGCATCAATGATGTTCCCGTCGCAAAAGAATTTCCCGATGTATTTCCGAAAGAATTACCGGGATTACCCCCACATCGATCCGTTGAATTTCAAATAGATCTTGTACCAGGAGCTGCACCCATAGCTCGTGCTCCTTACAGACTCACACCCAGCGAGATGAAAGAACTGCAAAGCCAATTACAAGAACTTTTAGAGCATGGTTTCATTCGACCAAGCACATCACCGTGGGGAGCTCCTGTTTTGTTTGTCAAGAAGAAAGATGGTACATTCAGGTTGTGTATCGACTACCGAGAGTTGAACAAACTTACCATCAAGAACCGCTACCCACTACCGAGAATCGACGACTTATTTGATCAACTACAAGGCTCGTCTGTTTATTCAAAGATTGGCTTACGTTCCGGGTATCATCAAATGCGGGTGAAAGAAGATGATATTCCAAAGACTGCTTTCAGAACACGTTACGGTCATTACGAGTTTATGGTCATGCCATTTGGTTTAACTAATGCACCAGCTGTGATCATGGACCTTATGAATCGAGTGTGTGGACCATACCTTGACAAGTTTGTCATTGTTTTCATTGATGACATACTTATTTACTCAAAGAATGACCAAGAACACGGTCAACATTTGAGAAAGATGTTAGAAGTATTGAGGAAGGAAGAATTGTACGCTAAATTTTCAAAGTATGCATTTTGGTTGGAAGAAGTTCAATTCCTCGGTCACATAGTGAACAAAAAAGGTATTAAGGTGGATCCAGCAAAGATAGAAACTGTTGAAAAGTGGGAAACCCCGAAAACTCCGAAACACATACGCCAGTTTTTAGGACTAGCTGGTTACTACAGAAGGTTCATCCACGACTTTTTCAGAATAGCAAAACCCTTGACTGCATTAACGCATAAAGGGAAGAAATTTGAATAGAAGGATGAACAAGAGAAAGTGTTTCAGTTATTGAAGAAAAAGCTAACTACGGCACCTATATTGTCATTGCCTGAAGGGAATGATGATTTTGTGATTTATTGTGACGCATCAAAGCAAGGTCTCGGTTGTGTATTAATGCAACGAACGAAGGTGATTGCTTATGCGTCTAGACAATTGAAGATTCACGAGCAAAATTATACGACGCATGATTTGGAATTAGGCGCGGTTGTTTTTGCATTAAAGACTTGGAGGCACTACTTATATGGGGTCAAAAGTATTATATATACCGACCACAAAAGTCTTCAACACATATTTAATCAGAAACAACTGAATATGAGGCAGCGTAGGTGGATTGAATTGTTGAATGATTACGACTTTAGGATTCGTTACCACCCGGGGAAGGCAAATGTGGTAGCCGATGCCTTGAGCAGGAAGGACAGAGAACCCATTCGAGTAAAATCTATGAATATAATGATTCATAATAACCTTACTACTCAAATAAAGGAGGCGCAACAAGGAGTTTTAAAAGAAGGAAATTTAAAGGATGAAATACCCAAAGGATCGGAGCAGCATCTTAATATTCGGGAAGACGAAATCCGGTATAGGGCTGAAAGGATTTGGGTACCAAAATTTGGAGATATGAGAGAAATGGTACTTAGAGAAGCTCATAAAACCAGATACTCAATACATCCTGGAACGGGGAAGATGTACAAGGATCTCAAGAAACATTTTTGGTGGCCGGGTATGAAAGCCGATGTTGCTAAATACGTAGGAGAATGTTTGACGTGTTCTAAGGTCAAAGCTGAGCATCAGAAACCATCAGGTCTACTTCAACAACCCGAAATCCCAGAATGGAAATGGGAAAACATTACCATGGATTTCATCACTAAATTGCCAAGGACTGCAAGTGGTTTTGATAATATTTGGGTAATAGTTGATCGTCTCACCAAATCAGCACACTTCCTGCCAATAAGAGAAGATGACAAGATGGAGAAGTTAGCACGACTGTATTTGAAGGAAGTCGTCTCCAGACATGGAATACCAATCTCTATTATCTCTGACAGGGATGGCAGATTTATTTCAAGATTCTGGCAGACATTACAGCAAGCATTAGGAACTCGTCTAGACATGAGTACTGCCTATCATCCACAAACTGATGGGCAGAGCGAAAGGACGATATAAACGCTTGAAGACATGCTACGAGCATGTGTTATTGATTTCGGAAACAGTTGGGATCGACATCTACCGTTAGCAGAATTTTCCTACAACAACAGCTACCATTCAAGCATTGAGATGGCGCCGTTTGAAGCACTTTATGGTAGAAAGTGCAGGTCTCCGATTTGTTGGAGTGAAGTGGGGGATAGACAGATTACGGGTCCGAAGATTATACAAGAAACTACCGAGAAGATCATCCAAATTCAACAACGGTTGAAAACCGCCCAAAGTCGACAAAAGAGCTACGCTGACATTAAAAGAAAAGATATAGAATTTGAAATTGGAGAGATAGTCATGCTTAAAGTTGCACCTTGGAAAGGCGTTGTTCGATTTGGTAAATGAGGGAAATTAAATCCAAGGTATATTGGACCATTCAAGATTATTGATCGTGTCGGACCAGTAGCTTACCGACTTGAGTTACCTCAACAACTCGCGGCTGTACATAACACTTTCCACGTCTCGAATTTGAAGAAATGTTTTGCTAAAGAAGATCTCACTATTCCGTTAGATGAAATCCAAATCAACGAAAAACTCCAATTCATCAAAGAACCCGTCGAAATAATGGATCGTGAGGTTAAAAGACTTAAGCAAAACAAGATACCAATTGTTAAGGTTCGATGGAATGCTCGTAGAGGACCCGAGTTCACCTGGGAGCGTGAAGATCAGATGAAGAAGAAATACCCGCATCTATTTCCAGAAGATTCGTCAACACCTTCAACAGCTTAAAATTTCGGGACGAAATTTATTTAACGGGTAGGTACTGTAGTGACCCGAACTTTTCCATGTTTATATATATTAATTGAGATTGATATTTACATGATTAAATGTTCCCAACATGTTAAGCAATCAAACTTGTTAAGACTTGATTAATTGAAATATGTTTCATATAGACAATTGACCACCCAAGTTGACCGGCGATTCACGAACGTTAAAACTTGTAAAAACGACATGACGATATATATATGGATATACATATGGTTAACATGAGATTATGATAAGTAAGTATCTCCATAAGTATATTAACAATGAGTTATATACATATAAACAAGACTACTAACTTAAGGATTTCGAAACGAGACATATATGTAACGATTATCGTTGTAACGACATTTAAATGTATATATATCATATTAAGATATATTAATATATCATAATATCATGATAATATAATAATTTAACATCTCATTAGATATAATAAACAATGGGTTAACAATATTAATTGAGATCGTTAACTTAAAGGTTTCAAAACAACACTTACATGTAACGACTAACGATGACTTAACGACTCAGTTAAAATGTATATACATGTAGTGTATTTAGATGTATTATAATACTTTTGGAAGACTTCAAGACATATATCAAAACACTCATACTTAACGAAAATGGTTACAGTTACTTTCCCATTCTTTTCTTTCATCAAGAATTCTAGTCGTATTCTTACCCGTATTATACACAGCTTCAAAACGTACTTACTATGGGTATATACCAATAGGAACTAGCATGGGATTCCACTCTTGATTATGTCATGTATGACTAATCAATTTTAACTTCTACCATGAGCTAGTCAACTAACTAGAACTCCTTTTAACCCCACTCACCACTCACCAATTACCACTCATCATTCACTCCATTTCACTTCCAATTCTCTTTCTAATTCTCTTTCAACACACACACACTATTATGAACGTATTTTTCCAGTAGTTAATCATCATCTTCATCAAAAATCACTTCAAGAATCAAACTATAATCATCATAGGAAGAACACTTCAAGAACACTTCAAAAATCCCTTCAAGTTTACTAATTTACTTCCAAGCTTTCTAATCCATTCCAAGTAATCATCTAAGATCAAGAAACCTTTGTTATATACAGTAGGTTATCTTTCTTATTCAAGGTAATATTCATATTCAAACTTTGATTCAATTTCTATAACTATAAACTATCTTAATTCGAGTAAAAATCTTACTTGAACTTGTTTTTGTGTCATGATCCTACTTCAAGAACTTTCAAGCCATCCAAGATCCTTTGAAGCTAGATCATTTCTTGTCACTTCCAGTAGGTTTACCTACTAAACTTGAGGTAGTAATGATGTTCATAACATCATTCGATTAATATATATAAAACTATCTTATTCGAAGGTTTAAACTCATAATCACTAGAACATAGTTTAGTTAATTCTAAACTTGTTCGCAAACAAAAGTTAATCCTTCTAACTTGACTTTTAAAATTAACTAAACACATGTTATATATCTATATGATATGCTAACTTAATGATTTAAAACCTGGAAACACGAAAAACATCGTAAAACCGGATTTACGCCGTCGTAGTAACACCGCGGGCTGTTTTGGGTTAGTTAATTAAAAACTATGATAAACTTTGATTTAAAAGTTGTTATTCTAAGAAAATGATTTTTATTATGAACATGAAACTATATCCAAAAATTATGGTTAAACTCAAAGTGGAAGTATGTTTTCTAAAATGGTCATCTAGACGTCGTTCTTTCGACTGAAATGACTACCTTTACAAAAACGACTTGTAACTTATTTTTCTGACTATAAACCTATAATTTTTCTGTTTAGATTCATAAAATAGAGTTCAATATGAAACCATAGCAATTTTATTCACTCAAAACGGATTTAAAATGAAGAAGTTATGGGTAAAACAAGATTGGATAATTTTTCTCATTTTAGCTACGTGAAAATTGGTAACAAATTTATTCCAACCGTAACTTAATCAACTTGTATTGTATATTATGTAATCTTGAGATACCATAGACACGTATACAATGTTTCGACCTATCATGTCGACACATCTATATATATTTCGGAACAACCATAGACACTCTATATGTGAATGTTAGAGTTAGCTATACAGGGTTGAGGTTGATTCCAAAATATATATAGTTTGAGTTGTGATCAATACTGAGATACGTATACACTGGGTCGTGGATTGATTCAAGATAATATTTATCGATTTATTTCTGTACATCTAACTGTGGACAACTAGTTGTAGGTTACTAACGAGGACAGCTGACTTAATAAACTTAAAACATCAAAATATATTAAAAGTGTTGTAAATATATTTTGAACATACTTTAATATATATGTATATATTGTTATAGGTTCGTGAATCAACAGTGGCCAAGTCTTACTACTCGACGAAGTAAAAATCTGTGAAAGTGAGTTATAGTCCCACTTTTAAAATCTAATATTTTTGGGATGAGAATACATGCAGGTTTTATAAATGATTTACAAAATAGACACAAGTACGTGAAACTACATTCTATGGTTGAATTATCGAAATCGAATATGCCCCTTTTTATTAAGTTTGGTAATCTAAGAATTAGGGAACAGACACCCTAATTGATGCGAATCCTAAAGATAGATCTATCGGGCCTAACAAACCCCATCCAAAGTACCGGATGCTTTAGTACTTCGAAATTTATATCATATCCGAAGGGTGTCCCGGAATGATGGGGATATTCTTATTTATGCATCTTGTTAATGTCGGTTACCAGGTGTTCACCATATGATTGATTTTTATCTCTATGTATGGGATGTGTATTGAAATATGAAATCTTGTGGTCTATTGTTACGATTTGATATATATAGGTTAAACCTATAACTCACCAACATTTTTGTTGACGTTTAAAGCATGTTTATTCTCAGGTGAATATTAAGAGCTTCCGCTGTTGCATACTAAAATAAGGACAAGATTTGGAGTCCATGTTTGTATGATATTGCATAAAAACTGCATTCAAGAAACTGATTTCAATGTAACATATTTGTATTGTAAACCATTATGTAATGGTCGTGTGTAAACAGGATATTTTAGATTATCATTATTTGATAATCTACGTAAAGCTTTTTAAATCTTTATTTATGAAATAAAGGTTATGGTTTGTTTTAAAAATGAATGCAGTCTTTGAAAAACGTCTCATATAGAGGTCAAAACCTCGCAACGAAATCAATTAATATGGAACGTTTTTAATCAATAAGAACGGGACATTTCAAACATAACTTACAATGATTAATAATAGCGTAGCGTTACACGAACAGAATTTCGACTTACACCCTTACAACATTCGCTAACATACCTTTATTATTAGAATTTAAAATTAAAATTAAAATTAAAATATAATATATATATATATATACGTTGAGTGAGAGATAGATGGAAAAGATATGTAAAAATTCGTCCAAAACTCGCGAACTTTATAGGACCTGACCTGTCACTGTTCACCATGCGATCGTATGGAGTTATAGCCTCCAGGCCTTGCGATCGCATGGCCCCTTTTTCCAGCTCACAAGAGTTTGTTTGCATTCTGCCGACGGTTTATATAAATATATATAATATATAAATAATTTTAAGAATTATTTAAATATTATATTATATTTATGTGCATAGTTGACTTGTAATTTTTAGTCCGTTGCGTCGAGCGTTGAGAGTTGACTTTGGTCCCGGTTCCGAATTTTCAAACGTCCTTGCGTACAATTTAATATCTTGTATTTTGCGTTTTGCGACTTGTACTCTTGTAATTTTGAGACGTTTCTCACCAATAATTTGAACCACTTTGATTGTACTTTGTACTTTTGAGCTTTTTGGTCATTTGCATCTTCAATTCGTCGAATCTGTCTTTTGTCTTCACCTTTTATTATTTAAATGAATATCACTTGTAAATAGAACAATTGCAACTAAAAGCTTGTCTTTCTTGAGGGATAATGCTATGAAATATATGTTCGTTTTTAGCATTATCAAATATTCCCACACTTGAGCGTTGCTTGTCCTCAAGCAATATAGTCTTGAAATAAAAATACTAGAATCACTTCTTTATTCTTCACACTTTGTACATCAGTGATTCCTATACGGCGGTATGAACAATGGTAGTAACGATGTGGTTTACAGTCCCATATGACTATAAAAATTTAGATCCTTAAGGAAATTGGATCTTTATGAAAACATTTGATCTTTTGAAAATTCAATCTAGCTTTTACCCTAGATAAGTTTTCCGGAATAACCCTTCACCGGTGTTTGCGTAATTGTTTTTGTGGGTTTGGTGGGTTTCAGATTTGAAAATTTTAGCTCAAAACTTGCGGTTTTGTGTCACCCACTTGCTAACCTTGTATTGTGAAAGCAACACGTCCAGTATACTTGCTCCGTATATTACCTTTCGGTAAACTACCGTCCGGTTGTAAAGGAAAGCGTTGAACAAGCAACTGTTATGGCAATGTCCCATGACATGCTTTTATTTATGGTCTATAACATGTCAGATGCAATTACTATCCTTTGTTGGAGCAATAGTAAAGCTCACCCTATAGTTTTTTGGTCTGGCACAAGGTCCTGTCTTTGACCATGCTATGTAACCACCATTTTTACGGTTGACACCCGATTTGGTTCAGGTGACCTAATGAATTCCAGGTGAATTCCTAAGATTTTACGTTCAATGGTAATGAACGCATTGAAAATAGATTTTCAGAAAACAAATCGGTTTGTATTTTGATCAAAATATTTTCTCGTTCAAGCTCGAGTTTAGATATCATTGAATTCCATGAGTTTGTAATTCTCAATCTTTAAGGTCAATCTCAAGGATTGAGTAATATCAGGCTTAAAGGCTGATTTTTAATCTTTAAGGAGATTATCTTTTCTGGGGGTCTGATTCATTAGTCTTATCAAGCTAATTTGCACGGCGCCCTCCCCATTTTACGAGACAGATCCTCTCATGGTTAGGATAAGTCTGACCACTTGGCGACCCTGTTTGATGCTAAGGTCCGTGGATTTCCAGCTGATTTTCGAGAAAACTTTTCAAGGTTTTTCGTAGACTCTACAACTGGTCTGGACGTTAACTTCATGACCTAAATCAAGAAGCGCGTTTCTTTTTTGGAAGACTTTACTTCCTTTTAATGATGGAATTGATTCATCGTGTAGATCCATATTTCTTTCAAATATATTATAGTAAATCGGGTAAAACTGATTAGTTTAGTCCAAAGTAAAAGTATCTTCAATTATTTGTTACAGAAATATGTGATATATGTTCAAAATAACTTGGTAAATTTTTTCCCACACTTGGCTTTTATTTTCCTTTCTTTGCCTTTTTATTGTCCTCTATTCCATTTTAAATGAATTCTAACATTTTGGGTTGTTTCTCAATTTATGTCCTTTCCGAGGTAATAATAATTTCGTTGTTAATACCTAGTTTTATCGCTCATAAATATGTATAAACATGATTTTGAGTTCATTTAATTGAAAATTTTGAAATTTTTTAATAGAATTGGGTAGTCAGTATATAAGACTAGAGCTATTCTTTATTATCAGAGAGCACTAGATTCTAATACAACTACTGCATTACTAGTATTTTTAATGGTAACCAAGTGTATAAGTTAAAAATTTTAAAAATCTGAAATAATTTAACCCCTTCTCACACTTAAGATCTTGCAATGCCCTCATTTGCAAGAAATCAGTAACAATTTTAAATTATTGAGGGTGATTAGCGTAGAAAAATGATTAAATTTTACCAAAGTTTTCAAACATATTGGCGTTTGTTTGTTGAATTATAAATGGTGCACATCATTTGTTCATTCCGTCTTGTTGTTACATCACATTTGTTTTTCGTTTTATCGTCAAAACTAGTAGCTTTTGCTGAACTTAATGCCAGTCTTTGAAAATGCACTATTTTACCCTGTTGTGTATATGAAATAAAATACATACAATACAAATATAAACATGCATGGTAATTTGAAATGGGACTTAAAATCCCACTTTCAAATCAAATATGAAATATTAGTACAAAATAATAAAAATATTAAACAATACATTAATGTATCACAATATCATATGTTTAAACATAAATAAATATCATAAAAAGATAAAAATCATAGAAATCACCTACAGGAACTATATCAATCTGGATAGGGGTTCCAGTTCATGTCGTCGTCCGGGTTCCATGGTTGGTGATAGGTGTACTGGTAGGCCTGGTTAGGGTCGTAGAGAGTATATGGTGGTCTCATCTCGGGCTGGTGTGGAGGATAGTAAGCGGGTCGGGTCGGTACATAGTGATCCTGAGGTGACAGCCGGCTCATAATCTGACGCTGATGATAGTTCTATCTATCATGCTGTCGTTGCTTGGAATGCTCGCAATCATTCCGGGCTTTCCACTGCTCCATCCGATTAAATCTCTATGCGTTTGTCATATATACCTCATCTACACGTTGGTAGACGTCAGTCATAGCCTCCCTAATGACATCCCTAATGTCATCCGCTTCCTCCATTTCCTCATCTGATCATCTCTCTACCTGTGGATGACGACCTTCATAGGGTACTGCCTGGTTACGTCTGCTCTTTAATACCTTAGCACCCTGATAGACCTTCAATCCTAAAGGCTCAACCTGTTCCCTACATTCCAAAAGTGGACCCCCTTGGTCCCTATCTACACCCAAATACTCTCCAATGAGAGTAACAAAAATACCTCCTCCTATTATCCCCCCCTTCCTGTATTCCTTCCACCATCTTAGCCAAATAAAAACCAACACAGTAAGGGATATTAACAAAGCCTCTTGGGTATCGAATACACTTTGGGTAAAATAAATCATGTAAGGTCATTTTCTCCTTGTTGTGACCTCTCTGTGTAATCGAGTTAGCCAGAAATCTATGAATTATTCGAAGCTCGGCTTTGTTAATATGTAAGTAGGAGTGTTTTCCTCCTAGCGTAAAAACATTATAATTTGACATATGCCTCCAGACGGCGTTCGCATCAAAATTCCTATCTACCTTTTCACCACGATAAATCAAATTCATACAATCGGGTAGTAGTAATTCACCAGGAGTATATATCTGTAAAGCCCTGGTCATGTCCAGCATGGACATCATGTACATCCTACGGCCAAGTATAAATCTAAGAAAACTTCTATCATCTAATCTATCTACATCTGCATTTAATGTTATAGTACTCATAAGCTCAATACACCATTCCTTATATACAGGTCTACGAATGGTGAATAAACGTTCCCAATCGTGAAAAGAAGAGATGCCATACCTTTGGATCAAATGCTGTCTAACTGAGTTAGCAAGTTGGACCCTTTCTAAAGGCTCCCAATTGATTACCCTCGGCACTTCTACATTTTTCGGTATCAATTTGAATTTGTTACTTTGATATGTCGGGTAATCTCTCCAGCTTCTATCGAATCTCAGATTAGGATGCAACGTGTGTTCAGGAATCGTTGGGTATTCTACTGGCGGATGCATCGGAAATACTATGAAGGCATCAACAAATTGTAGCGGATCATAATAAGGTACGTGTTGATCAGGCTATTGTTGTGGTTCCTGTTGTTGTTCCGGTTCGGGTTCATATTGCATTTCAGGTTCAGGCTCTGGAGCAGGTTGTCTAGATGATGATGATGATGCACCATCAGTATTAGTAAATCTCTGCAAAACACATTAAACACAAAATTTGTGCATCCAAATATGCATTAGTGTTAGCAAAATAACAACTTGAAACAATTACAATAACATGTTTAAAATAACCATTACTAGCAATTAAACAAGTTTCAAATGGCATTTACATCAATTTAATAAAGTTCATGAATTTTATACCTAAAAAGTCCACTTTAATTCTCAAAAATCATGTTTAGGATCAAAGTTTGGATCATTTAGCTACCTAAACATGTTACACTAATTAATTTAGCAATAATTCATGACAAAAATCGGCCATAACCTGTTTATATCAAAAAGTCCCAAATTGCTCAAGAACACAAACCATAGATTTCTAAAATTTTTGAAGTTTTTGGCTTCAAATCATGTTAAATAGCATCAATCTAGGTTATACATGCATAATATACTAAAAATTTAACTCTAATTACACTAGAAATTAACAAAATCAAATTAGGTAAATTATAGCTCAAGAACACTAAAAATCAAATTTAAAGAGGTTTAGAGTTGAAATTGTTACCCTTCTTGATAAACTTCTTATCAAATTCATGTTTAGAGCGGATTATAGCGAGAAATTTGGTGAAAAAATGGCGATTTTAGGAGTGTATATGTGTGTATGTTCGTGTGTGTGTGGGAGTTTTATGGAGACAGAAGCAGACCCGCCGAGCTTTTTGATTCTGGCCAAATATTCAGCTCCATGCGATCGCATGGCTCTGAAGGCCAAATCCCATGCGATCGCATGGGGTCCGAGTACAGTAACTTTTTGCTTTTTTTTTTTTTTTTTTTATAAAAACCTTATACTAATGAAACATATAATTAATTAAAAATTAAAATTTTGTTTCTTTTTAGGATGAGGGCATTTCGGATCATCGTCCTAGTCCGTCCTTCGATAAAATTTTAAAATTTGTCATTTCAAAGCGTTGTTTTAAAAGCAAAGATTTTTGGGATTTTTAATGTTTTTGGCTTACTTTAATTCAATAAGATTAAAAATAATGATAATAAAAATTCTCGTCCCTCCCTTGGGTAGAGCAATTTCGGTTCAATGACCTAGTTTTCAACTAACGACGAATTTTTTTAAAAAATCATATTTTTATCTTAGTGATTTAAAGTAAATTTTTGTTTTTAAATTCACACCAAACTTAAATTTAAAATGCATAAAATTAAAAATTCATATTATTACAATTTTAAAAAATTCACACCAAATTTATATTATAATTTTGTTTTTATACATACAAACTTATATTAAAAACATAAAATTTTTAAATATTTACAAACTTAAATATATTGATTTTAAAAGTTTACAATAATAATTTAATATTAATATATTAATTTTAAAAACAAAGTAAAAATAAAAATTAAAAATCTTTTTGGTCTTTTATCCCACTTTAATCAATCAAATATTATCAAAAATATACGCCCCTCTTTTCGGTAAAGTAATTTCGGCTATATTACCTAGTTTTACTCCTGACGAATTTCTGAAATATTTTGGGTTGATTGATTAAAGATATTTATACCTAAAGAATAAACGGTAAATTTCGCAGTGATGTAATAAATTTTTGTATGATATCAATAATTTCGAGCGCAAAACCTAATTTTATTGAGTATCAATTTAATACTTTATAGCGAATGCTTTAGTGTTTATTATCAAAAGGTTAAAAGCAATAAAATAAAAATAAAAACTGTACATACTTACCTGTGAGATAGAATTCTCAGTGACCTGCTTTAGCCCACTCATAAGATAGTCGGACTAATTGGTTTTTGTAGAGACCCGTCCTAATCCATCTGGACGAAGTCCATATCGATTATAAATAATTCACAACAGTTGATTACATCGCGAGGTATTTGACCTCTATATGATACATTTTACAAACATTGCATTCATTTTTGAAAAGACAATCTTTCATTACATCGAAAGTTGACGGCATGCATACCATTTTATAATATATCTAACTATAATTGACTTAATAATAATCTTGATGACTCAACGACTTGAATGCAACATCTTTTGAAATATGTCATGAATGACTCCAAGTAATATCTTTAAAATGAGCAATTGCACACTGGAAGACTTCTTTCATACCTGAGAATAAACATGCTTTAAAGTGTCAACCAAAAGGTTGGTGAGTTCATTAGTTTAATATAAATAATCATTTCCATCATTTTAATAGACCACGAGAATTTCATTTCCAGTTCTCATAAATAAACGTCCCATGTATAGAGACAAAAATATCATTCATATTGATTGAACACCTGGTAACCGACATTAACAAGATGCATATAAGAATATCCCCTATCATTCTGGGAAATCCTTTGGACATGTTAAAAATGAATTTGAAGTACTAAAGCATCTGGTACTTTGGATGGGGTTCGTTAGGCCCAATAGATCTATCTTTAGGATTCGCGTCAATTAGTAGATCGGTTTACTAATTCTTAGGTTACCAAGCAAAAAGGGGCATATTCGGCTTCGATCATTCAACCATATAATGTAGTTTTGATTACTTGTGTCTATTTCGTAAAACATTTATAAAAATTGCGCATGTATTCTCAGCCCAAAAATATAAATGGTAAAAAGGCAAATGAAACTCTCCTAATGTATTTTGTAGTAAAAATACATATGACGATATTGAATAAGTATAGGGTTGGCCTCGGATTCACGAACCTATATCATTTATGTATATATTAACACACATAATTTTAATCAAATAAATTCATATATATTATATCTTAAATTATATATCTTTTATTTTTAATTTGTACATATTTAAAATAGTTAATACTTATATAGTTTAATATTATATTTAAAATCAATAATTTGTTATATGTAAATTTTTATGTAAATAATATATATATCATTATATGTAAGATTATGGTAGTTGGAATATATATACATTTATATAGAAAATATTTATTTGCTATAATAATATTGTTAATGTAAAAGTAGCAATCATAATAATAATAATAATAATAATAATAATAATAATAATAATAATAATAATAATAATAATAATAATAATAATAATAATAATAAATAACAAAATTACTACCTAACATAAAATAGGCTTCAAAAAGAATAGAATGCCATTGCCCGTACTCGAACCCTCGACTTCCCGCTTAACCCAAAACACCTCCAACCATTCAACCATTTACATTTTTCAATAATTATACCAATCGAATAACTATTTAACTGACCCTAATATGGCCCAGACTTGATTCGGCCCAACAGAAAAACTGGATCTCGACGGCCCAACAACAATAAATCGTTCATGGCCCAACTGAGAGGAATATGGCCCAACAGTTTCTCTTGATAATTAAAAAAAAGTAGTGGCCTGGGTTCGAACCCGGGACCTTTCGTATCACACAAACACCACAAACCATTGCTCTGCTTATACTTATCTGTTTTATTTACTATCTTAACTATTTTAACTCGTCTAACTATCTTCCTCTTCCTAAAACTAATCGATTGAAGATAATCATCACCCAACAATCTTACTGTCATTATCATCGGTTACTAATATCTTAACATCAACATTTTATCTATCACTCAACTTAATCATCATTAATAATCTCTTAGCCCAACCGAAACTGAAGAACTTCGGCCCATCATCTCAATATATGGAAACCCATTTAGCAAAATTTAATAAGTCCAATACTTTTTGTAGCCTGTTTGATCTCCACATGATGCTCCACCGAACATTTCAATATAGTGGTTGTATAATCTTTAGTTTTTTGTCTCAACAGGTATCACTCTTTATATGATTTAATCATATACGGAGTACTTCACTTAACTATCAACATAAAAAAATATATCAAAACGTCAACCCATGTTGTCGGCCTTGATGATGGAGTCGTCCCTCACGCACAACATGTGTTCCGAATACACGTCTTCCATCTTGTTATCATTTAAAACAAACTAAAAACAAAATCGTGCTACATCAGTTTTCACCATACAACGATGAGGGAAAAAAAAGAAAGGAAAAAATAGTGGCGGTTCTTGATGAAGGTGTAGTGGTGACAACTGACAAGTGGTGGTGGCTCAAGGTGTAACAACCCAACCCGATAACCGACCATAAATAGACCCAAAAAAAAATTTAAAAGCTGCTGGATAGGGGAGTGCGCGGCGCGCATCCCCTGTAGTGCGCGGCGCGCACAGAGCATTCCAGCTTCTGTCCGAACTGTTTTTAACACACAAAAAGATGGACCACTTCCCGAAATTTTTAGACCGAACGCTTTTCACAACAAACTTATATATGTAAAACTAACACGAATCAAACATAAAATACAAGTTTAATACAAGTTTAGAGTTTCGACCACCAAAAAGTTTAAGTTCCAAACTACACAATGAGCATGACGTTTGGGATTAAACTACCCAACTACCGGTCAAACTCCAAGAGCTACTAAAGCCAAAAGCGTCCCCTAGCATCAAGCGGGATCTCTAGTCCAATACGATGCCCTTACCCTTGTCCAAAACCGAACCTATAAAATGGTAAACAACGAGAGGGTAAGCAAAGCTTAGTGAATGCAATAATTATACGAATACATATATAATTATACCTACTTGCATACACTTACACAAACCGCAAACATGCTAGTAACACAATTAGCTTATCGTCACATTAACAAGCTATAATCTCCAATACCACAAGCTAGCAACAACCGCATAATAATATAACTCGAAATGATATAATATGCTTACAACACAAGTAACCATGGTCGACCAATAGTACAAGGGAACGGCGCTCGCGAAAACGCCATCGGTGTTCATAACATCCATTAGGGCACTTAACACCTCGCACCACTAACCCCTAGGGTGGCACCTTAACACCTCTGCACATCACCCCGAGTGGCATCTTAACACCTCGATGCAACACTCATTATTTTACGGAGTGGTGTCTTAACACCTCGACACTACACTCCTAGGTGGCATCTTAACACCTCGATGCTACACCCGAGTGGCATATTAACACCTCGATGCTACACCCTTTCACGTGAAACGTGGTGTCTTAACACCTCGACACTACACCTTTCACGCTACAACAAATAGATACATTATATACATACGCATATAATTATTTTTTTTTTTTTTTTTTTTTTTTTTTTTTTTTTGAAAGGCAATGTTAGTGGTTAGCTCACGAAGTTAATTCACGAAATAATTATTTAATACGCATATAATTATTCCACTCACCTTAACAATTAGATGACGATTTCAACCTCCACAAGCTTCAAAGCAAAGTACCTAATATAATAAGTACTTGATCAACACACAAGCTAAGTGGACTCAATACTAACACTTACACATGAGCATTTAATGACTTAATGTATTAAATCGCCCATTTATACCAAAACCGCCCAATTAAAGTCAAGACCACCACTAATCACTTAAAAGCTAGTGATTAAGGTCCAACAACACCAACTAACACATAATTAGGGTAATTCATACCCATCTTTCCAAACTAGGTCAATTTATTACCCAAATAACCATTTTAAGACAACACACCCATTTCGGGTCATCCACTAACTAACCAACACCCATTTACTAAATAACTCGTCGGTAATCACCCATATTAGGCACCCACACCCTTCCTTGGAAAGACAACAAACCACGCGGACCCATAGTAATAAACTCCGATTGGCCCACGATTCGCTCCGTATGCTTGTTGTGAACATAAGCCTCTATTTGAATCTCACCAAGCTTTTCAAGAAAATCGTTGGTAATAATAAAACGTAACGATCCAACTCGTATCACCGGATGTTGACTCTTTCGACTCAACGCATCCGCGACAACGTTCGCCTTACCCGGATGATAAAGTATCTCACAATCATAGTCTTTCACCACATCCATCCACCTACGTTGGCGATAATTCAAATCTCGTTGATTAAAGAGATGTTTCAAACTCTTATGATCCGAATAAATCGTACACTTGACACCATACAAGTAATGGCGCCAAATTTTCAACGCATGCACAACCGCCGCCAACTCAAGATCATGAGTCGGATACCTCGTTTCATGTTCCTTTAATTGTCGAGAGGCATAAGTGATGACTTTACCTTTTTGCATTAGAACACACCCGAGACCATTTAAGGAAGCATCACAATAAACCACCATGTCTTCAACACCTTCCGGTAACACTAACACCGGAGCTTGACACAACTTCTCTTTTAATAATTGAAAAACAATTTCTTGTTCGTTCTCCCAAAAAAACCTCGCATTCTTCCTTGTCAATTTCGTCAACGAAGAAGCGATCTTAGAAAAATCTTGGATAAACCGACGATAATAATCGGCCAATCCGAGAAAACTTCGGATTTCCGTAGGCGTATTCGGTCGTCCCCAACTCTTCACCATCTCGATCTTCCCCGGATCTACTTGAATACCGTTTTCGTTCACAATATGACCAAGGAATTGAACTTCCCTTAGCCAAAATTCACATTTGGAGAACTTTGCATACAACTTCTCCTTTCGTAGCGTCTTCAATACTTCACGCAAATGATGTTCGTGTTCGTTCATACTTTTCGAGTAGACTAGTATGTCGTGGATGAACACTATTACCGACTTGTCCAACATAGGTTGGCACACTCGGTTCATAAGATCCATAAATGCCGCCGGTGCATTCGTAAGACCAAAGGGCATAACTACAAACTCATAATGCCTATAACGCGTTCGAAAAGCCGTTTTCTCTATGTCTTCCTCACGGACCCGCATTTGGTGATAGCCGGACCGTAGGTCGATCATAGAGAAATACGTTGCACCTTGAAGTTGATCAAATAAATCGTCAATCCTAGGTAATGGATAACGATACTTGATCGTCACTTTATTCAACTCACGGTAATCAATGCACATACGCATACTACCATATTTCTTCTTCACAAATAACACCGGAGCGCCCCATGGTGAAGCACTCGGTCGAATAAAACCCTTCTCGAGCAACTCTTGGGTTTGATTTTACAACTCTTGCATTTCCGTTGGTGCTAAACGATAAGGAGTTTTAGCAATGGGAGTAGCTCCCGGAACCAACTCAATATGAAACTCAACTTGTCTTTCCGCCGGAACACCCGGTAATTCGTCCGGAAAAACGTCTTCGAATTCACTAACAACCGGAATTTCACGAATAGGTGGTGGCTCATTACGAGTATCAACAACATGAGCAAGGAAAGCCATGCCACCACTAACAACAAAACGACGTGCCCGTGCAAAAGTGCATATCGGCACCGGTCTCCTTCGCTTATCACCATGAATAATTAACTCTCCCCCACTTAGGGTCTTCACACGAATAAACTTATCATGACATGCAATATCGGCTCTATAACGATCGAGCCAATCCATACCAATAACAATATCAAAGTCGCCCAAGGTCATTGGAATAAGATCAATTTTAAAGGTTTCGGCACCAAAAACAACATCACAATTTTCACACACATCAACCACTAGCACCGTCTTGCCGTCCGCTATTTCGACTTCTATCGGACGACTTAACTTAGCTAACGGTCTATTAAGTTTAGGCACAAATTTAGGAGACACAAACGATAAATTTGCACCGCTATCGAAAAGAATCCTCGCCGGATTAGAATTATCTATGAAAGTACTTGAGACAACTTCGTTCGATTGTTTGGCTTCATCATTAGTCATCAAGTAGTTGCGACCCCTAGCCGTACCTGCCACCTTCTCTAACCGCTTCACATTGTCGTTTCGCAAGTCGGGACACTCCGGCTTCTTATGCCCTTCTTTTCCGCAATTAAAACAAGTGACTTTGTTTTCGGAAGATGGTTTCGGACACTCACGAGCCATATGACCCGGTTGCCCACAATTGTAGCACGTATAAGAAAACCCACCGGTAGTGCCCTTCTTTGCACTATTGACACTTTCGGCCCCCCTCTTGCTCTTGCTCTTCTTGCTTGAGGCATTAGAGTAGTAAAACCTTCAAACTTTCTTTTGGTAAACATGAAATCACTCTTTCTTGGAACCTCCGGCTCAAAACCCCGAGCCAACTCGAACAATTCATCAAAAGACTTAGCCATACCCCGACTAATCTTCCCCTTGTACTCATCATTCAAAGTACGGTAGAAATCCTTCATGAGCTTATGATCATCACCAACATATTCCGGGCAAAAACGAGTCTTTGCCAAGAATGTGGACTTGAGGGTAACCAAATCCATGGAACCTTGTTGCAAATGGTGCAACTCGTCCCGGATTCTATCGAGGTCAGAAGAAGTTCGATATTCTTTGAAAAACTCTTTCTTAAAGTCTTCCCAAGTCAAACCCATACATTGTTCTTCACCATACAAGTTGATTTTATCGTCCCACCACAACTTAGCTTCTTCGCGTAACATGCTAGAACCATACCTCTTATTCTTTTCGGGAGGACATTCCGCGGTACGGAAAGCTCCCTCAATATCGGAGATCCAACATGTACTTTTTAAAGGATCCCGCACCCCATTAAACATCGGAGGTTGAGCATCCTTGAAGTTCTTGTAGTGGAAGTCCCGCCTTCCTTCGCCTCCTTTACCGCGAGGATAGATATTCCTAGCGTCAAGGGCCTCTTCGATAGTGGCCTTCATTCGTTCATTAATTAGATCGGTTATTTGCTCATCAACTGAATCTTGAAAGACCTTTCGGACGTCCGTAAGAAAATCCGCTTTTAACTTTTTAAAGACGGCCTCAACCTTGGCCGAAAACTCGGCGTCCTCGCTTGTACTTCCATTATCATGATCGGGACCGTTTCTCGTCTTCATTCTATAAAACGAAATAGGTTAAACCACAAAAACGAAAGAACAATTACATGTGTATATACATATATGCCACACTACTCCATCTCGCTCAACAATCGTCGTACATTGCTTGTTTAACACGATTTGCGCCCGTAACAATGGTAGCTAGTCATTACTACGCGAGCACGTCACATTAACTCGCTAGTACAACGCCTATCTCGCTTGATGATTGCTAAACATAACACAAACAAATAGCGCATGATTAGTTCACATAAACCTATGCACTAACCATCCCGATCCGACCCAAAGTCCTACAAGTCCCGCATACACGCGCACACAAAAGTCTAAGTCTAGGCGCCTATCTCAAGTCACCTAAATCCCTTAGACCATGCTCTGATACCACTTGTAACAACCCAACCCGATAACCGACCATAAACAGTCCCAAAAAAATTTTTAAAAGCTGCTGGACAGGGGAGTGCGCGGCGCGCATCCCCTGTAGTGCGCGCACAGAGCATTCCAGCTTCTGTCCGAACTGTTTTTAACACACAAAAAGATGGACGACTTCCCGACATTTTTAGACCGAACGCTTTTCACAACAAACTTATATATGTAAAACTAACACGAATCAAACATAAAAATAATGTTTTACAAGCGGGCCCCACACGACCCAAAATACAAGTTTAATACAAGTTTAGAGTTTCGACCACCAAAAAATTTAAGTTCCAAACTACACAATGAGGATGGCGTTTGGGATTAAACTACCCAACTACCGGTCAAACTCCAAGAGCTACTAAAGCCAAAAGCGTCCCCTAGCATCAAGCGGGATCTCTAGTCCAATACGATGCCCTTACCCTTGTCCAAAACCGAACCTATAAAATGGTAAACAACGAGAGGGTAAGCAAAGCTTAGTGAATGCAATAATTATACGAATACATATATAATTATACCTACTTGCATACACTTACACAAACCGTAAACATGCTAGCAACACAATTAGCTTATCGTCACATTAACAAGCTATAATCTCCAATACCACAAGCTAGCAACAACCGCATAATAATATAACTCGAAATGATATAATATGCTTACAACACAAGTAACCATGGTCGACCAATAGTACATGGGAACGGCGCTCGCGAAAACGCCATCGGTGTTCATAACATCCATTAGGGCACTTAACACATCGCACCACTAACCCCTAGGGTGGCACCTTAACACCTCGGCACATCACCTCGAGTGGCATCTTAACACCTCGATGCAACACTCATTATTTTACGGAGTGGTGTCTTAACACCTCGACACTACACTCCTAGGTGGCATCTTAACACCTCGATGCTACACCCGAGTGGCATCTTAACACCTCGATGCTACACCCTTCACGTGAAACGTGGTGTCTTAACACCTCGACACTACACCTTTCACGCTACAACAAATAGATACATTATATACATACGCATATAATTATTCCACTCACCTTAATAATTAGATGACGATTTCAACCTCCACAAGCTTCAAAGCAAAGTACCTAATATAATAAGTACTTGATCAACACACAAGCTAAGTGGACTCAATACTAACACTTACACATGAGTATTTAATGACTTAATGTATTAAATCGCCCATTTATACCAAAACCGCCCAATTAAAGTCAAGACCACCACTAATCACTTAAAAGCTAGTGATTAAGGTCCAACAACACCAAGTAACACATAATTAGGGTAATTCATACCCATCTTTCCAAACTAGGTCAATTTATTACCCAAATAACCATTTTAAGACAACACACCCATTTCGGGTCATCCACTAACTAACCAACACCCATTTACTAAATAACTAGGTGTGTGTGATGACCCGGGAAATTCCGACCAAATTTAAACTTGAATCTTATTTGATTTAGATACGATAAGCAAAGTCTGTAACATTGGAGTCTCAAAAACGTTTGAACTTTGTTCATATAATAATATAAACCTTGAATCTGTCCAACGATTCACGAACCATTTCATCGCAAATAGAAATGTATATATAAATAACTACACATGTAAATAAATTATATATTATAAATATATTAATGAACTACTTTGTAATTTAGAAAGAACACTTAAATTTATTATTTAAGACTGTTTATTAAAATATAGAGAGTAGGTTGAATATACATATTTTGTCAACGATTAACAATGTATTAAATGAATAAGGTTATACTTTGAATTTAATTGTTTTATTGAATATAATCAATACATTCATGTAAGTAATAAAACTGGATATGTAAAACATAATTATACATAGTAATTTAAATATGTATATAATGTATAAACATAGATATTATTATGTGTATGTCGATAAAATGTATAACTATTATATATATGTTAATATATAAGTAGTAAATAAAACATAATATGTAATATTAAAATATCAAAATATAAATGCTATACTAATACTATTATTATTACTTTTACTATTACCATCAAATATTAACATTAATATATGTATGATTAATATTATTATAATATATAATATATAGACATAAAAACCTAAAAAAATGTAAGTTGATATATCTTTATTATTATTAGATATTATTACTACCATTTATCATTAAGAATCTTTATTATTAAAATTTAGTATTTTTATTATTATTAAGACACAAGTTATTATCATTATCATTAATATTACTATTTGTATTATTTTGATATTTTTATTATTATTAATATAATTATTAATATAATTATTGATTATTATTTAAATATAAAATAAAAAAAATAAAAATAAAAAGAGACAGAAAGTTACGCGAATCTCATCTGTATCCATTTATTTTCTTTCTGCCTTTCTATTTAACTCGTGATATTAGTTAACCCTACAATGACTTTGTGCAATTTTTTTTTATTATTATTCAATCATTCATACCTCTTCATATAATCTCACTTCAGTTAATTGTGTAATGAAAAACTGATATATATATTTTTTTGTTCTTCTTTCCTCCCTGCTCGATACAACCGTTTCATTTTTTTTTTCAAAACTCGAAAACGAATTAATTGTAAAAATATAGAATTGAGGAGTTGTAAGGAATCATCTAAACGATCTTCTGGTAAAGTTTCAAACTTCAATTCCATCTATCGAATCCAAATTTGAGGGTTAAACTTTTAAAACCAAAAGTCAACCGAAGTGTTCATAGTTAAATTGGCGTTCGTTTTAATGATTGAGGATCAATTGATGCTTTATACAGTTTATATGAATGATATGCAAACTATTTCATGTAGAAAGTTTAGTCTAAAACATTACTAATCTCGAAAATCAAATTTTTTTTTTCTTAAAACTTGTCGCGACAGCTTCAGCTCTTTTTAATTTTTTTTATATATTTTTTTAGCAATGATTTGAATTGTTTTGCTTGGTTTAAAAATTCCAAAAACACATTATCTGATTGGCTGTTATGATTCTGGAAATTGATTTGGTCATTGAAATCGAAGAAGAAGAAGAGGAAAAAGGGAATAATTGTATCGGGTTATAAAATTAGACTTGTGAATTAAAACAGATAAAGGGTAACAGAGGAGTGGTTGATGGTGTTTGCGTGTGGGCATGAGGTCGCGGGTTCGAGTCCCGGCTTGGGCAAATTGTTATCTTTTTGATCTTTTAAGGTAGTAAATCACTTTATTATTATTATTATTATTATTATTATTATTATTATTATTATTATTATTATTATTATTATTATTATTATTATTATTATTATTATTATTATTATTATTATTATTATTACTATTACTATTACTATTATTGTTAGTGCTATTGTTATTGTTAGTACTAATTATTATTGTTATAATTGTCATTGTTATTATTACTAAAGTTGTTATAATTACTTAGTATTATTATTATTATTATTATTATTATTAAGTATTAGGATTATTATTATTATTATTATTATCATTATTAGGAATATAATAAAACTTTCATTTTAAACATTATAATTAGTGACAAATAATGCAACTTATTATTTTTGTAAATATTAGTAATTGTACCATTTTTAGTACTATTATTGTTATTATGAATTTGTTTAGGATTATTATTATTGTTATAAAACAATACAGGTTATTATTACTCGCACTAATATTAGTATAAATATCATTTTCGTAATTATTAGTTTTACTATTATTATTATTAACATATGTATCAGTTTTAACAATATCGTTATTTATATTAGTATTATCAAAATTAAGAAAGTTATTATTATTAGAAAATCATTATTATCAAAACTATCATTTTCGTTACAAATAAATATTTTGTACCTAAAATATACTTAATACATATATTATAATCATATTAATAGTTTATATATCACCTACCAATTATAATAACATTATTTATATAAATAATTATATATAACGAATTAAGAATATTTTCATATAATTTTTCATATAATACTAACCATATTATATATTATAACTTGAATAATATATTATACGTATTTAGTTTGTGTATATATTTTAAATGTTTAATATTTATATAATTCGTTATATTAATATATATATATATATATATATATATATATATATATATATATATATATATATATATATATATATATATATATATATATATATATATATATATATATATATATAGAAATATATTAATATAACGAATTATATAAATATTAAACATTTAAAATATATACACAAACTAAATACGTATAATATATAATTCAAGTTATAATATATAAACTTGTTCGAATACGATTATACATTTTAATATATATACAAATGATATAGGTTCGTGAATCCGAGGCCAACCCTGCATTGTTCAGTTGTTCAATTTCGTCATATGTATTTTTACTACAAAATACATTGCTGTGAGTTTATTTGCTCCCCTTTTACTCTTTATATTTTTGGGGCTGAGAATACATGCAAATGTTTTATTAACTGTTTTACAATAATTATATGCGTGAGTTTCATTTGATCCCTTTTACTCTTTACGTTTTTGGGCTGAGAATACATGCAATGTTTTAATAACTATTTTACAATATTTATAAGTGTGAGTTTCATTATTCCCTTTTTATATATATTTTTGGGACTGAGAATACATGCGTTGTTTTTATAACTGTTTTACGAAATAGACACAAGTAATTGAAACTACATTATATGGTTGAATGATCGAAATCGAATATGCCCCTTTTTATTAAGTCTGGTAATCTAAGAATTAGGGAACAGACACCCTAATTGACGCGAACTCTAAAGATAGATCTATCGGGCCCAACAAGCCCCATCCAAAGTACCGGATGCTTTAGTACTTCGAAATTTATATCATGTCTGATGGAGGATCCCGGAATGATGGGGATATTCTTATATGCATATTGTGAATGTCGGTTACCAGGTGTTCAATCCATATGAATGATATTTTTGTCTCTATGCATGGGACGTATGTTTATGAGAAATGGAAATATGAAATCTTGTGGTCTATTAAAATTATGAAATGATTATCTATGTTAAACTAATGAACTCACCAACCTTTTGGTTGACACTTTAAAGCATGTTTATTCTCAGGTACGAAAGAAATCTTCCGCTGTGCATTTGCTCATTTTAGAGACATTACTTGGAGTCATTAATGGCATATTTCAAAAGACGTTGCATTCGAGTCGTTGAGTTCATCAAGATTATTATTAAGTCAATTATAGTTAGATATATTATGAAATGGTATGCATGACGTCAACTACCGATGTAATGAAAGATTGTCTTTTCAAAAATGAATGCAATGTTTGTAAAATATATCATATAGAGGTCAAGTACCTCGCGATGTAATCAACTGTTGTGAATCGTTTATAATCGATATGGACTTCGTCCGGATGGATTAGGATGGGTCTCTACAGTTTGTTAGCAATTAACTCACCAATTAGGGTTCATAAACATCATTTAATACTTTGAAACCCTAGACTAGTCACCAATTAGTATTCAAGACTCAATTTTACCTAAGAACACCCAAAATCACCAATAATGGGTTTTGTGTTCATCATTTACTCAAACCCTAACCCTTACACTAAATCAAAGTAAGGAAAATAAAATTAGAACATACCACAACTACCACAACGAAGCTAGAGATAAGATGAACGACTTTAATGCTTGAACTTTAACCCAAAACAAGCTCCTTCCTCTTGGATTTAAGCTTTCTCTCTCAAAAATCACAATCTCTCTCTAGAATTAAAGTTAAAGTGATAAGGTTGTTGATAATGGAGTAATGGTGCTCCACAAACTAACCTATCTGTCCTTAACCCGTCCATAAGTGAATTTACCAAAATGCCCATCAAAATATCTGATTTAAAAAGCTGGAACCCAGCTACAGTAAGGGGTGGGCGGCGCGCTCCCTTTAGTGTGCGCGGCGCGCACTAGGCTCAGCTCACTCAGTGACTTCTGTTTAACTGCACAACATCACCCACACTCTATGTAACATATTTACACTGCTGTACAAACTGATTAGGGTCTTACACAAGGCAACAGAAAAATAAATATACTGTGACGATCGCTCCAAATCCATATGGACGAACACGTCATTCATCGATTTCATTGCGAGGTATTTGACCTCTATATGATACGTTTTGTAAACATTGCATTCTTTTAAAAAGGCACACCATAAATGAATATTTAAATCAAAGGTTTTCGACATCTGATGATTTCTACATATAGACAATCACCGTAAATAATAGTTTACAATAGTAATTCCGTTGACAATGCAGTCAAAATAAGATACATGGTGATGATTTGGTGAATGCAACGTTTCCTTGATAAATATGCCATGTAAGACTCCATGCACATAGCTTGTCTAACATATAAGTAAACAGCGGAAGACTTCTAGGGAATCTGAGAATAAATATGCTAACAAGTGTCAACACAAAGGTTGGTGAGTTCATAGTTTTAGTGTTTCGCATAATCTGTATATAAAGGTGGATCACAAGATTTCAGTTGTTTCATTCGAAACGTTTATCAAAATATTCTACGAAATTGAGCACCCTGGTAACTAAACTTAACGTATATATAATTTATACCCTTTGTATAATCATCTTAATAATACACGCAAACCAACGTGTACGCTTCTCAAATAACATACGTCCGTTAAAAGGCTAGTGCTCTAGCTCAGACGGGGATATCAAGCCCTATGGATCCATATACTACTACTCGCGCCCACCAGTTCTTATAACTGGCAGTTACTAGTTACCAAAGCTAAGAGATTTTCGGTTCAAACTCGGTGTAGAATTTAGTATATACTTGTATCCATTGCGTTTAAAATAAAGTGCATGTATTCTCAGCCCAAAAATATAGATTGCAAAAGCAATTAAAAAGGGAGCAAATGAAACTCACCTTAGCAGCACATAAGGTCATTCATCAAAAAGTGACCGTAACTCGGAACGCAAGATTAACCGTAGATCTCAACCTAGAGAACATATGTTGGTCAATACATGTCTAATAAACTAGGTAGGGTTATAGTGTATCACAATCCTAATACTCGAGATCGACATACAAAAGTTATCAAAAAGTCAATTTTGACAATTGTTCAACAAAACGAGACGTGCCTTATATAATGATTCATTTACTTGGCTAGTAGTATTTTATCAATCACATAAACAGGTTGTTTAAATATTAATTGTAGATTCAAAAGCAATTCCAATTAACGTCAATTATAATTCAGTTGACCATATCTTTTGATTCGTTCATCAAAATTTCGCGATTTCTAAATGAAAAGTTATTGATTTTTCGCCAGCTTTGCGAAAACATGTATATCATATACCTTTTACCAGTAATATATGTATTTAATTCGTGATTCATTATAAACTGTTTAAAGACGAAATTTAGCATACAAGCATGTATAAATATATACTCGAGCACTAGACATGTATACACTATTAATATATAAAAGATAAGATATGAATGCTCACGTATCAATATTGAGATTCAATATTGCAGGAAAGTACGTAGATGCAACAGAGATGATAAATACTAGGTTTGACTTGCCAACAATACCCATGAACATTACCCATAACCTCCATAGCTATAACCCATAATTTCCTTAGTTCTATCACGTTTGAAGCTTGTTTTGAAAGTGACACGCTCATGACCTCGTCATAATATTTTATGTATAATATTACTAAAAATATTAAGATTAATAATAATAATAATCTTAATAATAATAATAATAATAATAATAATAATAATAATAATAATAATAATAATAATAATAATAAATAAATACTTAGGAGTAATATGTGTAAAAAAAACATGCGCAAGAAACCTGGTATTTATAGCCATAATTCCTGATTCTGATGCCCATGCGATCGCATGGGTTTTATGCCTATTTCTCATGCGATCGCATGGCCGTCAGATCCAGCTCACATATTTTTTGTTTTCTTGTTTGTCGACATTATTAAATATAATATATATAATATATATAATTTAAATAATTAATTATATATTATATTAAATTCATGTGCATAGTTGACTTGTAATTTTCGTTCCAATGACTCGTACGTTGTCACTCGACTTATGTCCTGGTTTCGGTTTCTCGAACGCATTTTCGTACGCTTAGAAAACTCGCAATTTACGTTTTGTGACTCGTACTTTTGTCAAAATATAGTCTTAAATTATCAATAAACTATATCATTCAAAGTGTATCTTAAACTTTCGAGTATTTTGGTCATTTACTTCTATAAATCATTGTCTCGCTATTTGTTAATATATACATATATATAATAACAAATCGTTTTATGACCAAGTTAATATATATTTTCAACATTCATAAACACGTTTTAAATATACATCGTAAGTTATTCATACAATTAATATTCCAACTTATCATATATATTCAAATAAATATTTAAACCAATAAGCTTAATGTACGATATCAAAAAAATTAATATATTTTTACGTTTTCAAGTTATAGTATATATATATATGTATCTATATACATATAATTGTTCGCGAATCGTCGAGAACAACCGAAAGGTATTTGAATATTTGAAAATAGATCAAAAATTTTGAGATTCAGTTTTACAGACTTTGTTTATCGTGTCGAAAATGTTACTCATACAAAGATTAAGTTTAAATTTTGTCAGAAATTTCCGGGTCATCACAGTACCTACTCGTTAAAGAAATTTCGTCCCAAAATTTGAGTGAGGTTGTCATGACTAACAATAAAAATGTTTTCATGCCGTATATGTGTTGATAAATAGAGTTTTATCACCGTTGAATAATATGGATAAAACAATCCGATTATTCGAAGCGTATGAGAGAAGTTTTCGTAAAAGAGTGAAATGAAGAATAGAGATTCATCTTAACTCTTGACGTATTAATGGTTGATTTCCATAATTTAAGGAATAGAAAATCTTCATAATCTAAATAAGATTTGATTCTTCGGAATTTAAGGAAATTAAGATTTCTTTTGATTAAATGCGTAATTTGCCTCGATTTCTATGTTTGATATTTCGCTATAAATTGACCTTTTCCGTTTCATTATTTTCATCACTCTTACATCTTCTTTCTCATTTCCTATTTTCAAAAGATTGTAAAAATGCTTCATCTAGTTCTGATTCTTGATATACTCCTAACTTTCATATCTATCATTCTTCTTTTTCATCTACCACCGGAGGAAGTTATTTTCTTCTACCATTACCTTGGGGTTATAGTGTTTTTCATTCTCCCGTGTCTTTATATTGCTATAAGCATTGATATACACAGTTTGTAATTTCTGGGTGGTTGTTGGGTTTTATATCTTCCCTTATAATTCGATGTCTCTGCTTCTGTCTTTCCATAATCATTGACATCCACAGTTAATACTCTCTCCAATTTACTGTGATTTATATATACTCCCATTGATATTTTGAAGCTTCATGCTTTTGTTTTATCTTCCCGACTTTAAATCAAGCGAATAATGGTCCAGAATTCGTAGGTATGAATTTCGGAATGAACATAATTAATGTTCTAAAAAAAACGGTAATAGCACAATCTGACTTGTCAAATTACCAGAATACCTCGAAAAAGACCGAATCATTAAGAAAATATTTTCTTGATAGTTTAGAGGTTAAATAGAATGAAAGAGTTATGTAACATGGTTTATAATGAGGGTATGATCTGTGAACCTTTATCATGTTCCATTAGAAACTCAGCATGACTTACTGTAATATAATCACGTTGATCAAGTGTCATTATATTATACTAACTCATGCTTCAGTTCCCAACACCACTTCAAAAATATTCATATTTTAAACTCGAAGGTTTCAGAATTTAGAAACTAAAGTTTCTTTTATGATGTTACACAGATATCGCAAGGAGAAAATTGATTTCCGATGAGAATGATTATGTAATTATCTCCAGAAATATGGAGGATATTTATAATGAAAGATACGATGATATCTTAGAATTTCTAATATCAGAGGATGATGAAGAATATTGTCCGCAAGGGTTTAGATTCGGAAGCAAGGTATTCGTTAATGGCTTCAGCAGATACTGAATAATTTGGATTCTTTGAAGGCAGGTTTAGTCTTTGTGATTTATCCACAGCCTCCTTCATACTTTGCTCAATCCGTTTTCCAGTTCCAAACCTTCTCTTTTTCTGATATTTGCCAACACACTATTCTTTATCATCAAACTTTTGGCTGTTAAGGTCGTTTACAGTTTTTGCTGCTTCATCAGCATTCATAGTTATCATAACCGAATCGTTGGTTATCAATCTGAGGTGTTTTCAAAAGTTTGAAGGGTTTGCATGAAGATTGTAATTGTCAAGATACATATGATGTTCTAAAATTTTGAACGATACAAATTTTTTTTTTCTTTTTTTTCTTTTTTTTCTGGGTTTATGAATAGAAGTGATGTTCTAGCACAGTTTTGAAGTCAAAGTATAGCATTTGAAAGATGTAAGAATCTAAGAGTGATGTTTTCTGCTAAATCTTGGCTTGGATTCTGATTTTTCAAAATCAGAATATGTAATTGAATTTGTATGGAAACGATTGTATATCGCTGTGAGCATAGTTAATAATTTTTGAATCAAAGTTGAAGAATGTACAGTATAACATATTAATTGTGAACTTATATATTTCCCGAGTATTACCTACCCGTTAAAGATTTCACAATTAATACTTTGTACAAAAGAATTTTTTTATTACCGTCTTTATGAAAATATATGTATGTATATTTTCTTCAGATCTAATACAGATTTGATGAGTTAATATCATATTAAGCTCATTTGATTTTTGAATTGAATGAATAATCTCTAAAATATTAAGGATTACATAATCTTCGCGGAGTATTTCACTAATGAAATCAATACTTCATTATTTATTCTTATTCCTCGGTGAAGGATGTTGATGCTCGTGGAATTCTTATGAACTTCATAAGATATAAATGATGTTTTCTAGAAAGTTTCGAGTACATCGAAGATAAAAGTGTAAAATCAAACATGTAATTGATTAATACACCAAGTTCATTATGAAATGGAATTCATTGAGTAGAAACAGATATTTGTAGTTAACGATGGTTAAGTTGTTAACGAAGGATGTACATCATAGCATATTAGTAATATGAATTAACCGACTAGTATCTACCCCTTAAAATTCACACGTAATAGCTTAGTACGAAAAGATTTATTTTGATTTCAAAATTCATATATATTAAATATACATAAAATTTCTTCAGGGGAAATGAGTTAATACTTCATCGGTTATTGTTGCTGGTATTTCTTGGTAACTACGATGCGTATGACGTTGATGTTCAAGGTACATATTGTGATGTTGAGGCTTGCGGTACGTATGTTGTTGGTGGTGGTAATGGTACTGTTGGTGTTGTTGTCAGTGGTACTGTTGATGCCGGTGATTCTGCTGGTGCTTGTAACCTTTGCACCATATTCTCTAAAGCCACTACCCGAGCGCGAAGCTCGTTGACTTCTTCTACTACACCGGGATGATTGGCGGTTCGGACGAGCGGATGAATAAGATCCAGAATTTGAGAGAGTATATGATCATGATGAGATATTCTGGAGATGAGAGAGAAAATGGTATTACGGACATGTTCGCCGGTAAGTGCTTCAGATTCTTCGCCAAGAGGGCAATGTGGTGGATGGAAGGGATCGCCTTCTTCTTATCTCCAATAATTAAGTAGGCTACGAACCCATCCCCAATTCATCCTGAATAGATGATGGCTAATTGGTTGATCCATTCCGGTTACAGTGTCTTCAGAATTCAGGTGAATATCCATATCGGAATAGCTGTCAAAGTTTAAGGAATTTGAACTAGATACGGGATCCATCTTGTATAATTAGGGAGATGAATTTTGATATGAATTAGATTATAGAATTTAGTTTGGTATTCTTCAATACATAATTTACATATGTATATATAATACCAAATTCCATAAATCACGGAGAAATTTTCGGAAGATGTCAGGAAAAAAGTTTACAGTAACAGATACGTTAAGATATGAATTTTGTCTATACACTATTCATGAAATCAATGCAGTAAAACGTGTCTAGACTTAAGAATGATAAGCATGTAATTTTCGACAAGAAATTATAAGAAAAACTTTTTACATGCAGACACGGTCAAAGTCCAGACTTAGTAATGCATCTTAACAACTATTAGTTAGACACACTCATGCAAGACCTGGTTCGCTAGGACCAACGCTATGATACCAACTATGACGATCGCTCCAAATCCATATGGACGAACACGTCATTCATCGATTTCATTGCGAGGTATTTGACCTCTATATGATACATTTTGTAAACATTGCATTCTTTTGAAAAGGCACACCATAAATGAATATTTAAATCAAAGGTTTTCAACATCTGATGATTTCTACATATAGACAATCACCGTAAATAATAGTTTACAATAGTAATTCCGTTGACAATGCAGTCAAAATAAGATACATGGTGATGATTAGGTGAATGCAACGTTTCCTTGATAAATATGCCATGTAAGACTCCATGCACATAGCTTGTCTAATATATAAGCAAATAGCGGAAGACTTCTAGGGAACCTGAGAATAAACATGCTAACAAGTGTCAACACAAAGGTTGGTGAGTTCATAGTTTTAGTGTTTCGCATAATCTGTATATAAAGGTGGATCACAAGATTTCAGTTGTTTCATCCGAAATGTTTATCAAAATATTCTACGAAATTGAGCACCCTGGTAACTAAACTTAATGTATATATAATTTATACCCTTTGTATAATCATCTTAATAATACACGCAAACCAACGTGTACGCTTCTCAAATAGCATACGTCCGTTAAAAGGCTAGTGCTCTAGCTCAGACGGGGATATCAAGCCCTATGGATCCATATACTACTACTCGCGCCCACCAGTTCTTATAACTGGCAGTTACTAGTTACCAAAGCTAAGGGATTTTCGGTTCAAACTCGGTGTAGAATTTAGTATGTACTTGTATCCATTGCGTTTAAAATAAAGTGCATGTATTCTCAGCCCAAAAATATAGATTGCAAAAGCAATTAAAAAGGGAGCAAATGAAACTCACCTTAGCAGCACATAAGGTCATTCATCAAAAAGTGACCGTAACTCGGAATGCAAGATTAATCGTAGATCTGAACCTAGAGAACATATGTTGGTCAATACATGTCTAATAAACTAGGTAGGGTTATAGTGTATCACAATCCTAATGCTCGAGATCGACATACAAAAGTTATCAAAAGTCATTTCAAAAAGTCAATTTTGACAATTGTTCAACAAAACGAGACGTGCCTTATATAAGGATTCATTTACTTGGCTAGTAGTATTTTATCAATCTCATAAACAGGTTGTTTAAATATTAATTGCAGATTCAAAAGCAATTCCAATTAACGTCAATTATAATTCAGTTGACCATATCTTTTGATTCGTTCATCGAAATTACGCGATTTCTAAATGAAAATTTATTGATTTTTCGTCAGCTTTCCGAAAACATGTATATCATATACCTTTTACCAGTAATATATGTATTTAATTCGTGATTCATTATAAACTGTTTAACGACGAAATTTAGCATACAAGCATGTATAAATATATACTCGAGCACTAGACATGTATACACTATTAATATATAAAAGATAAGATATGAATGCTCATGTATCAATATTGAGATTCAATATTGCAGGAAAGTATGTAGACGCAACAGAGATGATAAATACTAGGTTTGACTTGCGAACAATACCCATGAACATTACCCATAACCTCCATAGCTATAACCCATAATTTCCTTAGTTCTATCCCGTTTGAAGCTTGTTTTGAAAGTGACACGCTCATGACCTCGTCGTAATATTTTATGTATAATATTATTAAAAATATTAAGATTAATAATAATAATAATAATCTTAATAATAATAATAATAATAATAATAAATAAATAAATAAATAAATACTTAGGAGTAATATGTGTAAAAAAAACATGCGCAAGAAACCTGGTATTTATAGCCATAATTCCTGATTCTGATGCCCATGCGATCGCATGGGTTTTATGCCTATTTCTCATGCGATCGCATGGCCGTCAGATCCAGCTCACATATTTTTTGTTTTTTTGTTTGTCGACATAATTAAATATAATATATATAATATATATAATTTAAATAATTAATTATATATTATATTAAATTCATGTGCATAGTTGACTTGTAATTTTCGTTCCGATGACTCGTACGTTGTCACTCGACTTATGTCCCGGTTCCGGTTTCTCGAACGCACTTTTGTACGCTTAGAAAACTCGCAATTTACATTTTGTGACTCGTACTTTTGTCAAAATATAGTCTTAAATTATCAATAAACTATATCATTCAAAGTGTATCTTAAACTTTCGAGTGTTTTGGTCATTTACTTCTATAAATCATTGTCTCGCTATTTGTTAATATATATATATATATATATATATATATATATATATAAATATATATATATATATATATAAATATATAATAACAAATCATTTTATGACCAAGTTAATATATATTTTCAACATTCATAAACACGTTTTAAATATACGTCGTAAGTTATTCATACAATTAATATTCCAACTTATCATATATATTCAAATAAATATTTAAACCAACAAGTTTAATGTACGGTATCAAAAAAATTAATACATTGTTACGTTTTCAAGTTATAGTATATATATATGTATCTATATACATATAATTGTTCGCAAATCGTCGAGAACAACCGAAAGGTATTTGAATATATGAAAATATATCAAAAATTTTGAGATTCAGTTTTACAGACTTTGTTTATCGTGTCAAAAATGTTACTCATACAAAGATTAAGTTTAAATTTTGTCAGAAATTTCTGGGTCATCACATATACAACAGCAACAAAAAGTTTACGGCAGCAGCAGTGGCTCAATCGAAATGGGTTTCAAGGTGGTGGTTGAGTAGTTTTCGAGGGTGGTGTTTTGGTAGTTGTAGTATGGTGGAATGGTGGTTTCGGGTTTTAACCCTGGTCGACAGAAAAAAAAAGAAACATCACAAATTGTGATTCAAGTTTGCAATGATAGTTTAATACCATGATTAGGAACAGAATACAGTTATAGTATTAGAAGTTCGATGATTAGTGGTGTTTATTTGGCCGAACAAAAATAGGAGGAGAATGGTGGCGGATCAAAATGGGTTTGATGGTTTAGCAAGAATAAATAAGGAAGAGGATATCTTCCTATATATCTTGCATACATGTGTATATATGAGAGAATAGATAGATGGCACAGAAAAATGAAAACCATAAATCAATATAATGCACAATCTTGTATATAGTGTGAGAGTTAGTGGAGATATTGAGAATCCATGACACAGACAGAAAACCGAATGCACTATATGTGCATGTATATACAAAAGTGTAAAGAATCAATCAAGAAAAGAAACAAAAATCTAACACATTATCTACTAACTAAATGAAATTCATGAATGCATAGGATCCCTTGTAGTTGTGCTACTGAGTGACAATAACAATATAAATATATATTAAATAAATACATGCCAAAAAATAAACATCTAAGAAATATATATATATATATATATATATATATATATATATATATATATATATAGATTTTTCTTTGCCGACAGTTTTCTGGCTATTATATCATGGTCCGTTGATAAATCAGTTAATACGTAAAAGTGTTTCTAAAAATCTCAAATTTTTTTAGATTAAATATAATTAATTATTTCACTCATTAACTGGTTGAAACCTGATAAAAAAGGTTCGAAAATTATTTATTTTCTGTTCCGATTTATATGTACGGAGTACTAATATTTAAACTTAAAAAGGTAAAAATACATTTAACAAATATAAAATCTCCGTAATCGATTTACAGTTCAACTTTTATTTTAATCCATCATAAACATGTACCATATCTAAATTAAAACTAATAAAACATCAACCGAGTATTACTGATGTTTATTAATTAAGCTCGAAATCAATTATTTTTAATATATTCTCTTTCTATATATAAAGAGTTTTAAATAGCAAGTTTTATTACACAAATGAATATATTAATTATATATGTTAAGTAATTAAATTTAATATAACAATATATATATATATACAAGTAACATTCATATATATATATATATATATATATATATATATATATATATATATATATATATATATATATATATATATATATATATATATATATATATATATATATATATATATATATATATATATATATATATAATAATAATAGTTTATTAATTTAATTAAAGTTATTATATATATATACATGTACATGTATTTACAAGCAATGGTTCGTGAATCGTCGGGAATAGTCATGGTCAAATGATTTCATGAAATAGTTCAAAATATTTTTCTAGACTCAACATAACAGACTTTGCTTATCGTGTCGAAACCATATAAGATTCAAGTTTAAATTTGGTCAGAAATTCCCGGGTCATCACAGTACCTACCCGTTAAAGAAATTTTGTCCCGAAATTTGAGCGAGGTTGTCATGGCTAACAATAAATATGTTTTCCTGACGAATATGAGCTGATAAATAGAGTTTTATCATTATTGAATAATACAGATAAAATAATTCGATTATTCGAAGAGCACGAATGAAGCTATCACAAAAAAAATGAAATGAATAAATGAAGTTTCGTTTTAACTTTTGACGTTGCGTTGGTTGAATTCCAAAATTCAAGGGATTTAAAAGAAAATCTTGGAAATCTATAAGATCTGATTCTTCGGCGAATAAGGAAATTAAGATCTCTTTAATTAAATACGGTGATCTGCTTCGATTACTCTGTCTGATAATTCCATTATAAATTAAACTCTTCTGTTCCATTATTCTCACCATTCCTATACTTTCCTTCTTGTTTCATACATCCAAAAGATTCTGAAAATGCTTAATCTAGTTCTGATCCCTGTCCTCATCCTTACTATCGCAACAATCATTCTCCTTTTTCTACTTCCACCAGAGGAATCTGCTTTCTTCTACTTCGCCCTTGGGATTATAATGTTTTTAATTCTCCCGTGTCTTTATGTTGCGATAAACATTAATATACACAGTTTGTAATTTATGTGTTGTTATCGGGCTTTATATTCTCCCTTATATTTCAAAGCTCTATGCTTTTGTTTTCTCTTCCCGACTTCAAGTCAAGCAAATAATGGTCCAGAATTTGTAGATATAGAGTTTCGAATGATTATAATGTTCAAAGCAGGAAGGAACGTGATAGCACGATTTGATTTTCAAATTTATCAACATCACGGAAGATAGAACCATCAAGAATACATTTTCTTGATTTGTTCAGGAGTTAAGTAGAATGAAAGAGTTATGTAACATGGCACATGATGACGTTATGATCTGTGAATCATCACGTCCCATTAGAAACTCAGCATGACTTACTGTAATATAATCACGTTGATCAAGTGTCATTATATTATACTAACTCGTGCAACAGTTCCTAACATTACTTCAATAACATTCATATTTTAAGCTCGAAAGTTTACAGAATATAGAAACTAACAGTTTCTATATGATGTAACACTGATAGCACTAAGAGATTAATGATTTCAGATAAGAATAGTTATGAAAATATCTTCAGAAATATGGAGGATATTTATAATGAAAGATACGATGATATCTTGGAATTTCTAATATCGAAGGATGGTGAAGAAAATTTGTCCGCAAGAGTTTGGAGTCAGAAGCAAGGTATTTGCCCTAGATTTCATCAGAAACAGAATCATCAGGATTCTTAATGTACAAGTTTAGTCCTTGTGATTTGTCCATGGTTTCCTTCCTGGTTAGCTCAATCCGTTTTCGAGTTCCACTTTTCTGAGTTTTTCCAACATACTATTCTTTATCATCAAACTTCCGACGATTAAAGTCGTTTACGATTGTCTACGGTTTTTGCTGCTTCATTCAGCTTCCTCAAAATATGGAGTATTGATTCGTAGACTAGGTACTTTTCAGAATTTCAGAATAAAAGATCATAATTCTAAGATATAAATGTTATATGTATACATATATCTGTTGATGTGGAAACGTTGCGAGACTCACAATACAGATTTGCTGATTCTTGATAATTGGTATGGCAATTCTTGTTACAAGATGCGGATGAGTACATGATGAGACTTCAATAGATAAATATAGTGATTTGTCGGAGAGATTTAAGCCAAGGAGCAACGAGGTTGATGGTACATCTGCTGGTAATATGATGGAATATAAAAGCTTCCCCGGTAATAATAAAAGAGCACGCATATAATTCAAAGTTATAATATGGTTGTTTCGAACGAAAGTCGAAGTTGTCTTGCTGGAGCTGTGATAAAATTTGCTACTTTGAAAGGAATTATCAAGTTATTTTGGGTAAAAATAACACTAAGGAATTAGCACAACTACGTGTTAAATGTTTACTCAGTTTCTGAGAGTTTTTCAGGTGCATAACTCTATGCATAAATTTTTCCTTCCGTAGATAAAGTGCGGTTGGTTCATCCTTTCGATTGAGGTGTTTTCAAGAATCGGGAAAGGTTTGAACGCAGATTGTAATTGTCAAGATACAATGAGGTTTAGGATGAAATCAAGTGGCAAACTTGAAGAATTATTTAATTTCATATGTTATAATCAGTATTTTAATTTATTTTAATTGTCCAATATTACTCGTCCACAGTCGATAGTCCACAGTTAACAGTCCAATCATTCATATATAGTTTAATATATAATATTCGAATTAATTAATACGTATCGTGACCCTTGTACATGTCTCAGACTCGATCACAACTCAAATTATATATATTATTATAGAATCAACCTCAACCCTGTATAGAGAACTCGATCATTACTGCATATAGAGTGTCTATGGTTATTCCAAATAATATATATAGATGCGTCGATATGATATGTCAAAACCTTGTATACGTGTCCCGATATTTAAAGTGCGTAAAATAAATAACAGAAATTAAATGACGATAAATAAAGTGCGTAAAGTAAATAACAGAAATTAAATGACGATAAATAAACTGCGATAAATAAAATGTAATAAGGAATCAACAGTTAGGTAGGATTTTGTTAGCGTGGTTTCTTAACAGAATTTCTTATAGTTAATTTGTTTGTTTCTAACAAATTTTTATTTTGTCCAATGTTTTTCTTCATTATGCCACTTGTTAGATTCTGATAGGTCAAAATCCAAATATGAAATTGAATGAAAATGGTTATTCTGCGGTGAACGGATTCGTATCTTTGTAGATGTAAGTAGGATAGTAAATGAATGTTGAATCAGATTTGAAGAATGTACAGTGTAACTTATTAATGTGAAATCTAAATATTTCTTGAGTATTACCTACCCGTTAAAATATTTTCACCATTAACAGTTTGTACAAAAGAATTTTTAATTACAATCTTTATGAAAAAATATATATACCTATATATTTTCTTCAGATGTAATCATGGATTTAATGAGTCAATATGACATTAAACTCATTTGATTTACCGTTAGAACAAAGAATATATAATCTCTAAAACATTAGAGATTACATAATCGCTATGTCGAACGAAGATAAATGATGTAGAACGTCAGGTAGAATGATGATTATACTCGAGGTACAGAATGAGATGTCGAAGCTGGTGATGTTACTGGTGTTGGTGACATTGCTGGTGCTTGCAAATTGTGTACCGTGCTCTCTAAAGTTAACACTCGAGCTCGGAGTTCTTTAACTTCTTCTACTAACCCTGGTTGGTTATCAGTGTGAGGTAGAGGTCGGATATCTTCTCTAGTTCCGTTAATGGTAGTCTCAAGATGAAAAATTCTTGCAAAAAGGGTATAAACGGTGTTGCGAACAGGTTCTCCGGTGAGCGGGTCGAGTACTCCAAGGTTAGGTGGTAGATTCGGTTCATGAGATGGAGTACCTTCTTCCCTTCTGCATAGGGTGAGTATGTCACGAACCTACCCCCATTTTATCCAGTAATCACGGTAGTTGATTGGTTGGTGTGCTCCTGTCATGCTGTCTTCGGAGTCAGAGGAACGTGGTCGATTCATAAAGGCCATCTTACGCGATCACAGAAAAGATTTTTGGTATGAAGTGTTTAGTGACAGCAATTGATAGTTGGATGTATTCTCAATGCATAATATGCATAGATATATATAGTACCAGGATCCCTTAAGTTACGGAAAAATTTACGAGAGGTATCAGGTAAGGTCTACAGTAACAGATATGCTAAGATATGAATTGTCAGATACGCTAAGATATGAATTGCCAGATACTCTAAGATATGAATCTTGTCTATACACTATTCATGTAGTCAATGCAGTAAAACGTGTCTAGACTAAGAATAATGAGCAGGTAATTTCCTAAGGATGATAAGCAGATGATTTCCGACAAAAATGATAAGCAAAACTTTTGACATGCAGACACGGTCGAAGTCCAGACTCACTAATGCATCCTAACGACTATCAGTTAGACACACTAATGCAAGACCTGGTTCGCTAAGACCACTGCTCTGATACCAACTGTAGAGACCCGTCCTAATCTATCTGGACGAAGTCCATATCGATTATAAACAATTCACAACAGTTGATTACATCGCAAGGTATTTGACCTCTATATGATACATTTTACAAACATTGCATTCGTTTTTGAAAAGACAATCTTTCATTACATCAAAAGTTGACGGCATGCATACCATTTTATAATATATCTAACTATAATTGACTTAATAATAATCTTGATGACTCAACGACTTGAATGCAACGTCTTTTGAAATATGTCATGAATGACTCCAAGTAATATCTTTAAAATGAGCAATTGCACAGTGGAAGACTTCTTTCATACCTGAGAATAAACATGCTTTAAAGTGTCAACCAAAAGGTTGGTGAGTTCATTAGTTTAATATAAATAATCATTTCCATCATTTTAATAGACCACAAGAATTTCATTTCCAGTTCTCATAAATAAACGTCCTATGCATAGAGACAAAAATATCATTCATATTGATTGAACACCTGGTAACCGACATTATCAAGATGCATATAAGAATATCCCCTATCATTCCGGGAAATCCTTTGGACATGATAAAAATGAATTCGAAGTACTAAAGCATCCGGTACTTTGAATGGGGTTTGTTAGGCTCAATAGATCTATCTTTAGGATTCGCGTCAATTAGTAGATCGGTTTACTAATTCTTAGGTTACCAAGAAAAAAGGGGCATATTCGGCTTCGATCATTCAACCATATAATGTAGTTTCGATTACTTGTGTCTATTTCGTAAAACATTTATAAAAATTGCGCATGTATTCTCAGACCAAAAATATAAAGGGTAAAAAGGCAAATGAAACTCACCTAATGTATTTTGTAGTAAAAATACATATGACGATATTGAATAAGTATAGGGTTGGCCTAGGATTATCGAACCTATATCATTTATGTATATATTAACACACATAATTGTAATCAAATAAATTCATATATATTATATCTTAAATTATATATCTTTTATTTTTAATTTGTACATATTTAAAATAGTTAATACTTATATAGTTTAATATTATATTTAAAATCAATAATTTGTTATATGTAAATTTTTATGTAAATAATATATATATCATTATATGTAAGATTATGGTAGTTGGAATATATATACATTTATATAGAAAATATTTATTTGCTATAATAATATTGTTAATGTAAAAGTAGCAATAATAATAATAATAATAATAATAATAATAATAATAATAATAATAATAATAATAATAATAATAATAATAATAATAATAATAATAATAATAATTTAATAATAATAAATAACAAAATTACTACCTAACATAAAATAGGCTTCAAAAAGAATAGAATACCATTGCCCGTACTCGAACCCTCGACCTCCCGCTTAACCCAAAACACCTCCAACCATTCAACCATTTACATTTTTCAATAATTATACCAATCGAATAACTATTTAACTGACCCTAATATGGGCCAGACTTGATTCGGCCCAACAGAAAAACTGGATCTCGACGGCCCAACATCAATAAATCGTTCATGGCCCAACTGAGAGGAATATGGCCCAACAGTTTCTCTTGATAATTAAAAAAAAGTAGTGGCCTGGGTTCGAACCCAGGACCTTTCGTATCACACAAACACCACAAACCATTGCTCTGCTTGTACTTATCTGTTTTATTTACTATCTTAACTATTTTAACTCGTCTAACTGTCTTCCTCTTCCTAAAACTAATCGATTGAAGATAATCATCACCCAACAATCTTGCTGTCATTATCATCGGTTACTAACATCTTAACATCAACATCTTATCTATCACTCAACTTAATCATCATTAATAATCTCTTGGCCCAATCGAAATTGAAGAACTTCAGCCCATCATCTCAATATATGGAAACCCATTTAGCAAAATTTAATAAGTCCAATACTTTTTGTAGCCTGTTTGATCTCCGCATGATGCTCGACCGAACAATTCAATATAGTGGTTGTATAATCTTTGGCTTTTTGTCTCAACAGGTATCACTCTTTATATGATTTAATCATATACGGAGTACTTCACTTACCTATCAACATAAAAAAATATATCAAAACGTCTACCCATGTTGTCGGCCTTGATGATGGAGTTGTCCCTCACGCACAACATGTGTTTCGAATACACGTCTTCCATCTTGTTATCATTTAAAACAAACTAAAAACAAAATCGTGCTACAGCAGTTTTTACCATACAACGATGAGGGAAAAAAAAGAAAGGAAAAAATAGTGACGGTTCTTAATGAAGGTGTAGTGGTGACAACTGACAAGTGGTTGTGGTTCAAGGTGACAGAAAAATAAATATACAACAGCAACAAAAAGTTTACGGCAGCAGCAGTGGCTCAATTGAAATGGGTTTCAAGGTGGTGGTTGAGTAGTTGTCGAGGGTGGTGTTTTGGTAGTTGTAGTATGGTGGAATGGTGGTTTCGGGTTTTAACCCTGGCGACAGAAAAAAAGAAACATCACAAATTGTGATTCAAGTTTGCAATGATAGTTTAATACCATGATTAGGAACAGAATACAGTTATAGCAATAGAAGTTCGATGATTAGTGGTGTTTATTTGGCCGAACAAAAATAGGAGGAGAAGGGTGGCAGATCAAAATGGGTTTGATGGTTTAGCAAGAATAAACAAGGAAGAGGATATCTTCCTATATATCTTGCATACATGTGTATATATGAGAGAATAGATAGATGGCACAGAAAAATGAAAACCATAAATCAATATAATGCACAGTCTTGTATATAGTGTGAGAGTTAGTGGAGATATTGAGAATCCATGACACAGACAGAAAACCGAATGCACTATATGTGCATGTATATACAAAAGTGTAAAGAATCAATCAAGAAAAGAAACAAAAATCTAACACAGTATCTACTAACTAAATGAAATTCATGAATGCATAGGATCCCTTGTAGTTGTGCTAGTGGGTGACAATAACAATATAAATATATATTAAATAAATACATGCAAAAAAAACGTGTAAGATATATATATATATATATATATATATATATATATATATATATATATATATATATATATATATATATATATATATATATAGATTCTTCTTTGCCGACAGTTTTCTGGCTATTATATCGTGGTCCGTTGATAAATCAGTTAATACATAAAAGTGTTTCTAAAAATCTCAAATTTTTTTAGATTAAATATAATTAATTATTTCACTCATTAACTGGTTGAAACCTGATCAAAAAGGTTCAAAAATTATTTATTTTCTGTTCCGATTTATATGTATGGAGTACTAATATTTAAACTTAAAAAGGTAAAAATACATTTAACAAATCTAAAATCTCCGTAATCGATTTACAGTTCAACTTTTATTTTAATCCATCATAAACATGTACCATATCTATATTAAAACTAACAAAACATCAACCGAGTATTACTGATGTTTATTAATTAAGGTCGAAATAAATTATTTTTAATATATTCTCTTTCTATATATAAAGAGTTTTAAATAGCAAGTTTTATTACACAAATGAATATATTAATTATATATGTTAAGTAATTAAATTTAATATAACAATATATATATATACAAGTAACATTCATATATATATATATATATATATATATATATATATATATATATATATATGTATATATATATATATATATATATATATATATATATATATATATATATATATATATGTATATATATATATATATATATATATATATATATATATATATATATATATATATTTATATATATAATAATAGTTTATTAATTTAATTCAAGTTATTATATATATATATACATGTACATGTATTTACAAGCAATGGTTGGTGAATCGTCGGGAATAGTCATGGTCAAATGATTTCATGAAACAGTTAAAAATATTTTTCTAAACTCAACATAACAGACTTTGCTTATCGTGTCAAAACCATATAAGATTCAAGTTTAAATTTGGTCAGAAATTCCCGGGTCATCACAGTTTTCCATAGCTACATAGGCATAACCTCGAGCATTCAACGATTTTTCTTCGAAACATATGAACGGTCCTTCTCTGCATAAAGTAATGATCTCGGTATTGGAATATGTCTGATTCTTCGAGCATTTTCCTTCGTGTGACCATTTTCCGCATTTGTGACATCTTTCAAGGTGTCGTGCTCTTTTTTTCGCTGCGGATTTTGATTTTCCTTTAACAAAATGTAACTTATTATGATCGTTTCTGAGTTCTTTTCTTACTCCGTCCAATTTGGCTCTTATTATTGATACCAGGTCACTCGGGAGTGTGTCGTTATTACGTTTAGTGATCAAAGCGTGTAGCATTAGACCATGGTTCAGAACAAAGGAATTCTTCATCTTGTAAAACCTAAAAAAAATAAAAATTCAGAATGAGGGGAGAAGACTAGTTCTTTAGGGTCTGCTAGGGAAAGACCATTCGGATTCCATTCTCGAGAACTACACGAAAACAGAATATCTAACTCTAACAGAAATACATATTACCCTAAAAAGATTCGAACCTCCCCACACTTAGTTAGATGTGGTGTTGAAATTGTGATTAATGTTATTTTCAATTGTATCATCAACAACTTGTATATCTCTGACTTTTGCTTCAATCCATTTGTTGATTTCCTCTGTAACTTTCACAAATTCAACTAACATCGCCTTTTCTTTTGGCGATAAATTGGATACTAATCGGTTACATAACTTAAAGTTTCCCTTAATCTTAGCATCGTGAATCCGTTTATAAAGTTTCTTCGTTGAACTGTTAAAAACGGGTTCATCTAATTTCGTATCATCAACAGGGTTCTTTGTGATTGGTTCATCATTAAGTGTTTCTTCATCTTCCCCACACTTATGTGTTTTTATTGGTTTAACAGTTTTGGTTGGTGGAGATCTAAACTTTCGGTTCACAAAGGTGATCGATTTATCATCATCCCTAAGTGTCATTCTACGTTTTCTTACATCAATGAACACCTCGGTGGTTGCTAAAAATGGGCGACCTAAAATTAGAGGAATATCAAGCTTTTCCTCCATATTAATCACTATGAAGTTTGCAACAAAGGTTAAACTTCCCACGTTAACAAGTAAATTACTTGCTATTCCAACCGGGTGTTTAATGGTTAGGTCAAATGATTGAACACCTATTTTGGTTGGTTTTAATTTACCCATACCTAATCTTTTATATAAGGAAAGAGGCATAATATTTACACTTGCTCCTAAATCTGCGAGTCCATTATATACAGCACCATCATTAAGCAAGCAAGAAATGATAAATTCGCCCGGGTCTCCTGCTTTAGTAAGTCGAGTTGGTTTGTAAACCTTTTTCGGGTGTTCTTTTCTTGGTTCTTTCACTTCTATTTGAACTTCTTTTTCTTCATTTCTTGGAATGGGGGGTTTGTATATAAATTCTTCTTCATCACTCCAATTTGAATTCTCCCCATTTTTCAATTTTGATATTTCATATGTTGTTGATAACATATTTATATTTTGAAAGTTTTCTTGGGTGGTAAAATTATGATTGACTTCATTGTCAACTTCCATCGGACCATGTATGTAATGTTTAACTATGTGACCATTAACTTTAAATTCAATCCCATTTGAATTTATTAACTCTATTATTCCGTATGGGAAAACTCTTTTGACTATAAATGGTCCAGACCATCTTGATTTCAATTTTCCAGGAAATAGCTTGAATCGTGAATTGAAAAGAAGAACTCTGTCTCCTTCTTTAAATTCTTTTGAACTTCTGATTCTTTTATCATGCCATTTCTTCGTTCTTTCCTTATAGATTAACGAATTTTCATATGCTTCATGTCTTAATTCTTCTAATTCGTTTATTTAACTTAATCGTAGACGTCCAGCTTCATGTAAATCAAGATTACATGTCTTCAAAGCCCAAAATGCTTTATGTTCAATTTCTACTGGAAGATGACATGCTTTTCCGTAAACGAGTCTAAAAGGTGTGGTTCCAATTGGAGTTTTGTAGGCTGTTCTAAAGGCCCAGAGTGCATCCTCCAATTTCATGGACCATTCCTTCGGATTTGATCCTACGGTTTTCTCTAGAATACGTTTTAAAGCTCGGTTGGTATTTTCAACTTGTCCACTTGTTTGTGGATGATAAGCGGTTAAGATTTTATGAGTTACTCCATATCTTTTGAGAACTTTCTGAAGTTGATTGTTACAAAAATGAGTACCCCGATCACTTATTAAAGCTTTCGGTGTTTCGAACCTGGCAAAAAGACGTTTTAAAAAGTTGACTACAACTCGTGCATCATTAGTTGGGAGAGCTTGTGCTTCCGCCCATTTAGATACATAATCAATGGCAACGAGAATGTAGAGATTATTATGAGATTTTGGAAATGGACCCATAAAGTCAATACCTCAAATGTCAAATACTTCACATACTTGAATGACATTTTGTAGCATTTCATCACGTTGACTTATTTTTCCAGTCCTTTGACAAGCATCACAAGATTTGTAAAGAAGGTGTGCGTCTTTGAAAATTGTAGGCCAATAGAATCCAGCATCGTAAACTTTTCTTGCTGTGAGCTGAGGCCCATAATGCCCTCCTGTTGGTCCTGTGTGACAATGGTTTAAGATTTGACTGGCTTCATCTCTGAATACATATTGGCATATTATTCCATCGGGACAACCTTTAAACAAATGTGGATCTTCCCAGAAATAGTGCTTTATATCACTAAAGAATTTCTTTCGTTTTTGGTACGACAATCCTTTTTCAAGGAATCCACATACTAAGTAGTTTGCATAATCTGCAAACCATGGAATTTCATTATAATCTATCTTCAATAGATATTCATCAGGAAAGTTGTCTTGTATGGCCGATTCATTTAGAACTTCTAATTCAGGATTTTCAAGACGAGAAAGATGATCAGCTGCGAGATTTTCTGCTCCCTTTTTATCTCAGATTTCAATTTCGAACTCATGTAAGAGTAAGATCCAATGGATTAATCTTGGTTTAGCATCTTGTTTCAAAAATAGGTATCTAAGTGCAGAATGGTTAGTATAGACCACCGTTTTAGCTAGAACGAGATATGAACGAAATTTGTCAAAAGCAAAGACAATAGCAAGGAGTTCTTTTTCAGTAGTTGTGTAATTCGTTTGTGCTCCTTGTAACGTCTTACTAGCATAATAAATAGGTTGAAATCGTTTTTCAATTCTTTGTCCTAAAATGGCTCCCCTTGCAAAATCACTTGCATCGCACATTAGTTCAAACGGTAGATTCCAATTTAGAGTTATCATGATCGGCGCATTAGTGAGTTTTTCTTTAAGAATATTAAAAGATTTGATGCATTCATCTGAAAAGATGAATGGAGCATCCTTTTCTAAGAGTTTATTCATAGGAGTGGCAATTTTAGAAAAATCTTTTATGAAATGTCGGTAAAAACCGACATGCCCTAGAAAACTCCTAACTCCTCTAACATTAGTGGGATGTAGAAGTTTAGCAATTACATCTACTTTAGCTCTATCCACTTCAATTCCTTCCTTTGAAATTTTATGACCAAGAATGATGCCTTCTTTAACCATGAAATGGCATTTCTCCCAATTAAGTACTAGATTTGATTGCTCGCATCTAATAAGCATTCGTTCAAGATTAACTAGACATGATTCAAATGTATCACCGAAGACTGAAAAGTCATCCATGAAAACTTCCATGCATTCTTCTATCATGTCGTGAAAAATCGCCATCATGCACCTTTGAAAGGTTGCAGGGGCGTTGCAAAGTCCAAATGGCATGCGTTTGTAAGCAAAAGTACCATAAGGGCACGTAAATGTGGTTTTCTCTTGATCCTCGGGTGCTTTTGGAATTTGAAAATATCCGGAAAAACCATCAAGAAAACAATAGTAACTATTTTCGGCTAATCTTTCCAACATTTGATCAATGAAAGGTAAGGGAAAGTGATCTTTTCTGGTGGCATCATTTAAATTTCTATAATCAATACAAACACGCCATCCTGTTACAGTCCTAGTAGGAATAAGCTCATTTTTCTCATTTGTGATGACAGTCATGCCACTCTTCTTAGGCACGCATTGAATTGGGCTTACCCATGGACTATGAGAGATTGGATAAATTAAACCTGCATCTAGCAGTTTAATAATTTATTTTTAACAACATCTTGCATATTAGGATTTAGTCTTTGTTGGCGTTGCACATACGTTTTATGACCTTCTTCCATAAGGATTTTATGTGTGCAATATGAAGGACTTATTCCTTTAATATCATGAATTTTCCATGCAATAGCTGGTTTATGAGCTTTTAGCACAGAAATGAGTTATGATTTTTTATTTTCAGTAAGAGAAGACGATATTATTACAGGTAATTTAGATTCACCATGTAGATAAGCGTATTCCAAATGGTTTGGAAGTGGGTTTAACTCTAATTTCAGTGGTTCTTCTATCGATGATTTATATCGATATATGTCTTCTTCTTTTAGCATTTGAATTTCTTCTGTTGTTGGTTCATATCCATTAGCCATAAGTGTAGCTAACATTTCAGTTTCATCAATTGGTTCAGTTCCTTCTCTTAAAGAACATTCTCCTGTTCCTTGTAATTCTGGAAATTCTTCTAACAATTCTGCATGTGAATCTATAGTTTGAATATAATAACATGTATCATCTGCAGATTGCGGTTGTTGCATGGCTCTATCAACAGAAAAGGTAACACTCTCGTCCTCTATACTTAGGGTCAGTTTCTTACCGAACACGTCTATTATTGCTTTAGCCATGTTTAAGAATGGTCTTCCTAACATGAGAGGAACTCGAGAATCTTCTTCCATGTCCAGAATAACAAAATCTACTGGAAATACTAAAGTACCAAGTTTAACTAGCATGTTTTCCATTATCTCTCTAGGATATTTTACTGATCGATCGGCTAGTTGTATGCTTATTCGTGTTGGTTTCAATTCTCCAAGGTCTAGTTTAGCGTATAGTGAATACGGCATTAGATTTATACTAGCACCTAAGTCTGCCAATTCTTCTATTGAACTAAGACTACCCAGAAAACATGGAATTGTGAAACCTCCTCGATCAGAGAGTTTTTCTGGTAGCTTATTCAACAGCACTGCAGAACAATTAGCATTCATTGTAACTGCCGAGAGTTCTTCCATTTTCTTTCTATTTATGATTAGATCTTTCAGAAATTTAGCATATCTAGGCATTCCTGAAATCACATCAATGAAAGGAAGATTAACATTTATCTGTTTAAACATATCCAAGAATTTGGATTGCTCGGCTTCAAGTCTCTCTTTTCTCATTTTACTTGGGTAAGGAAGTGGTGGTTGGTATGGTTTAACATAAGGTTTTGCCTTAACTGTGTTATCTTCATTAACCTTTTCAACTACTGGTTCTGTTTCCTTATCTTGCTCAGATTGTGGTTCTTGTGGAGTAGGAATAGAGTCATCAGAAATTACAGGCATTTCAGGTGGTTTAAGTGTAATACCACTTCTTGTGGTAATGGCTTTAGCTGTTTCATTCCGGGGGTTAGCATTTGTATCACTAGGTAGGATTCTCGATTTCCATTCACCTATTAACCTTGCTAGGTTGCTTACTTCTTGTTCCAGATTTTGAATAGAAGCTTGTTGATTTCTAAATGCTTGAGCATTTTGTTCATTGGTTTATTTCTGAGATGTGAAAAACTGCGTTTGAGATTCAACTAGCTTCGTCATCATGTCTTCTAAATTTGGCTTTTTATCATCGGTTTGTGGTGGTTTGTTTTGAAAAATAGGTCTTTGCTAATTGTAAGTATTATTGGATACTTGTTGATTGCTAGGGCCTTGTTGGTTGTTGTATGGAACATTTCGGTTATAATTCTGATTTTGATTGTAGATTGGTCTTGGCAGTTGATAATTATTCTGATAATTATTTCCAGGCCTTTGGTTTATGTATGAAACATTCTCTCTTTGTTCCATTGTTAGTTCAATACTAAGACAATCTTTTGTCAAATGTGGTCTTCCACACTGCTCACAACTAATTCGTATTGAGTGTATATCCTTAGTCATCTTTTCCATTCGTCTCTCGACAGCATCTATCTTTGCGGAAATGAAATCTAAGTCATGGCTAGAATCGGCTCTAGCTGCTTTAGATGATCTAACGATATCTTTTTCTTGATGCCACTCATGTGAGTGGGAAGCAGTGTTATCAATAATTTTGTAAGCGTCAGTTGCAGTTTTCTTCATAATGGAACCACCAGCTGCTATATCTATGTCTTTCCTTGTAGTGATGTTGCATCCTTGGTAGAATATTTGTACTATTTGACAAGTGTCTAAACAATGTTGCGGACATCCTCTCAATAACTTTCCAAATCTGGTCCACGCTTCATATAAAGTTTCATTTGGCTTTTGTGTGAACGTAACAATTTCTCCTTGAAGTTTCACGGCTTTAGATGCCGGAAAGAATTGTTTAAGAAATTTTTCAACTAAAACATCCCATGTATCAATCGCCCCTTCAGGTAACGATTCTAACCAATCTTTGGCTTCTCCCTTTAAAGTCCAGAGAAATAACATGAGATATATCTGTTCATCCTCCACTTCTCTTATTTTAAACAGTGTACAGATCCTATTAAAAGTTCGAAGATGTTCATTTGGATCTTCCTTCGGCGCACCACTAAATTGGCATTGATTAGTTACCATGTGTAGGATTTGTCCTTTGATTTTATAATTTGGCGCATTAATGTTAGGTTGAGTAATTGCGTGACCTTGGCCAGTGCGTTTAGCTCGCATTCGGTCTTCCATACTTAGAGGTTCCAAATTTTCCATGATTGAATTTGTTGAATCTGAACAACTATAGGATTCTGATTTAACGGATGGTTCCTCGACAATTTCTGTTTGAATGATTGGTGGTTCCGGAGGAAAGATTAATGGTTCAGGATCTCTGAATTGTCCCTGAATATCCTCCGGATTCTCAATTTTGAGGTCGGGTTCAAAAAATGGATTATCGGAAATTTGAATTGGAGTACTTGGTTGACTGGATGACGATTCTAAAGAAAAATCAACGGCGACAATATTGGCTAGATATGTTGACCGAGTTAAAGGTGGTGAACGTACAAAAGGTGTTGAACGTTTTGCTCGGTGCATTCACTGAATATCCTATTAGTTATAAAAGATAAAAAATATTTAAGTTATCAAATTAATAGACTTTTCTGCTTTTGCCCACGTTTCGAATAGCCAATAGATGCAGCAGGGAGCCAGGACCCTTTAACTCGGAAGCCCACAACTCAGCCACTAACAAATCCAACTATTACTACGAAGCAGAAAATTTGGATGTCTATCAATTTAACCACTTAAAATAATTTTTCGTTGAAATTTAAAGAGATTTTAGAGAAGAAATAGAACATTCTATGTCCTAAAAACTAGAGTGGCGAAAAATAAGAAAGAAAAAGAGCGCGTCGAAAAAACGTCGAAAAATAAAAATAAGAAAGTAGCGCGTCGAAACTAAAAAGCTTAAAAACTAAAAATTAAAAGTTGCGTCTAAATATATTAAAGCTTACAAGAAATTCTATATCCTAAAACGGCAATAACTTAAAAAAGTACTAAAATATAAAAACGACGTCGCTAAATTCTAAAGCACCTAAATCTTAGTCTAAAGAAAAAGTACTTAAGGGATTTTACGGCAAAGCCTAAAAATCTAGAAATAAAAATAACTATGGCAAAAACTATATCTTAAAACTAAATACGAGCGAAAAATACAAAAAAAATACGCTAAAACGAATAAAAAGAAACAAAATATAAAAATAAACTTAAAGTTGTAAAAAGTACAATTTTTATAAAAATATTATTTTTATATTATTTATTTTATAAAACTATTACTTTTATATATTTATGAAACTAATTAAACTAAAAATACAAATTAAATAAAAACTAAAAAAAATTATTATTAAATATAACCCTAATTAGGGTTTAATAATAATAATTATTAATAATTTAAACCCTAAACTGGTCAGCTGAGGTTTCAGACTTGTCAAATCAGGTCATGCGATTGCATGGCCTGACTGTTGTAATACCATGCGGTCGCATGGTCTGCAAATTCGGGCAAGAACCTGGGCTGCTACAGTACCGGGCCGATTACTTTTTTTCTGTTTTAATTTTCGGTTTTAATATATATATAAAATATATGTAAAAATTAAATAAAAACTTAATTTTTAAATAAAAATAAAAACTTTATAATTTTATATATATTTAACAAACTATTAAAAATGTATAATTTTTTTTCTTTTCTTTTTATATTTTTATATTTTCAATATTTAAAACGTATTTTTACAAAAGCGTATTTTTACAAAAGTAAACTAAAATTTTTCTATATAGCGTTGCGCTTTCGGCGTTTATGTCTTCCCCGGCAGCGGCGCCAAAAATACTTGATGTGCGTAGAGGTGTATAAATAATAGTTATAGTTTTACTGCGAAATACTATTAAATACGATACAATTTTACACAAGTTATTTATTTATTTATAGAGTGGATATACCTAAACTTTGCTGCAACACTTATAGGCAGTGTACCTAATCGTACAGTAGTGTAGTTTTTAGTAAGTCCGGTTCGTTCCACAGGGAGACTTAGCCAAGTTTAACGCTATATAAAAAATACAAATATATATATAAGTAGTATTATTATAATAAAAGGGGGTTTTTACCGTTTAATGACCGGTTTGTCGGTTTTAAAACTTAAGTCGCAGTTAAAACCTAATGTAAAATATTAAAAATAAATACAACTTAATTTAAAGTGTAAAGTAAATAATGATAATGGAATTGCGATAAATAAAATGACAATAAATAAAGTGCGATAATTAGAAAGTACGATAATTAAAAGTGCAATTAAATACAATGACAGTAAATTAAAGTGCGATAATTAAAAGTGCAATTAAATATGAAATCTATAAATTATGCTTATTTAAACTTCCGTAATCATGATGTTTGACGTGTTGTTTTTAGTTTAGTACCATGGGTTAATTGTCCTTTGTCCTGGATTATTCGATATGTCCATACGGATTTGTCCATAATAGTCCATCAGTCATAATCATAAAGTGCGAGAGTCTTCGTCAAATTATTCTTATTCCCGAAGGCAAATATTCCAACTAATTGGGGATTCAAATTGTAACAAGGTCTTAATACTTTGTTTAATGAATACACCAGGTTATCGACTGCGTGTAATCCAAGGTTTTACTACTTTGTTAACAATTACACCAATTACCTTGAATGTAATCCACCCCTGTTTCAACAAGTCTATTGATTATTAATCCATCCCCGTGTCCGGTTAAATGAACAATTATTGGTATTTATAGATATCCCGCCCACCGTACCCAGTCAAGCGTATGTGGTTATATATAAATATGTCAAATTATAAGTCTATATATTAAATCAACGAGGTATCATTTAGTTAATATAAAGCACATTAATAGCCCATAGTCTAATTTCCACAAGTGTCGTTCTTTTGTCCAAACCCCAATTATGGTACAAAGCCCAATTACCCAATTTTAATATTTAGCCCAACATCATGATTACTTCGGCATTAAATAAGCATAATAATAACTTAGCTACGAGACATTAATTTAAAAAGGTTGAACATAACTTACAATGATTAATAATAGCGTAGCGTTACACGGACAGAATTTCGACTTACACCCTTACAACATTAGCTAACATACCTTTATTATTAAAATTTAAAATTAAAATTAAAATTAAAATATAATATATATATATATATATATATATATATATATATATATATATATATATATATATATATATATATATATATATATATATATATATATATATATATACGTTGAGTGAGAGATAGATGGAAAAGATATGTAAAAATTCGTCCAAAACTCGCGAACTTTATAGGACCTGACCTGTCACTGTTCACCATGCGATCGCATGGAGTTATAGCCTCCAGGCCATGCGATTGCATGGCCCATTTTTCCAGCTCACAAGAGTTTGTTTGCATTCTGCCGACGGTTTATATAAATATATATAATATATAAATAATTTTAAGAATTATTTAAATATTATATTATATTTATGTGCATAGTTGACTTGTAAATTTTAGTCCGTTGCAATGAGCGTTGAGAGTTGACTTTGGTCCCGGTTCCGAATTTTCGAACGTCCTTGCGTACAATTTAATATCTTGTATTTTGCGTTTTGCGACTTGTACTCTTGTAATTTTGAGACGTTTGTCACCAATAATTTGAACTACTTTGATTGTACTTTGTACTTTTGAGCTTTTTAGTCGTTTGCGTCTTCAATTCGTCGAATCTGTCTTTTGTCTTCACCTTTTATTATTTAAACGAATATCACTTGTAAATAGAACAATTGCAACAAAAAGCTTGTCTTTCTTGAGGGATAATGCTATGAAATATATGTTCGTTTTTAGCATTATCAGTAGCGCTAGCATTTAACGGGTGTTTAATACTTCGTAAACTTACGCACTCGCCAAGTGTACTTTTAGGGGGTGATATTACGTTAATTTAGTTACCAAGTGCACACGGTTGAACATATACTTTTCATACTGTTTTGAAACACTGAAATCTCGTGGCCTACCTTACATTACTGTTATACTTAAACTATAGCTCACCAATATTTGTGTTGATGTTTTTAAGCATGTTTTCTCAGGTGCTTAGAGGTTTGGTTGCTTCCGCTGTAGTTGTCATGCTGTGTAGACTCCCGCTGCATTTATTAGAGATGTCTTCGCATGAAACATTTATTTTGCATTCAAACTATGTTACTTTTGAAACGATGAATCTGTAAAGACCTTTGGGTCATGTACTATTATTATTGCCTTCTATTCGTAGAAGCACACTATCGGTTGTATAACTTTTAATGTTGGTTAAGACGTCACTCCATTTTATTGAATGCAAACTTATTTTAAAACAGCTTATAGTGTTTGACCTTGTAATGATCCTGTTGTTGATGATCCGTACACGTTAATTTTGTACGGGGCATCACAATTACATCGAAAGTTGATGGCATGCATACCATTTCATAATACATCCAACTATAATTAACTTAACAATAATCTTGATGAACTTAACGACTCGAATGCAATGTCTTTTGAAATATGCCATGAATGACTCCAAGTAATATCCTTAAAATGAGCTAATGCACAGCGGAAGATTTCTTTCATACCTGAGAATAAACATGCTTTAAAGTGTCAACCAAAAGGTTGGTGAGTTCATCAGTTTAACATAAATAATCATTTCCATCATTTTAATAGACCACGAGATTTTCATTTTCATTTCTCATAAATATACGTCCCATACATAGAGACAAAAATCATTCATATTGATTGAACACCTGGTAACCGACATTAACAAGATTCATATAAGAATATCCCCATCATTTCGGGACATCCATCGGACATGATAAAAACACTCGAAGTACTAAAGCATCCGCTACAACGGATGGGGTTTGTTAGGCCCAATAGATCTATCTTTAGAATTCGTGTCAATTAGTAGACTGGTTTACTAATTCTTAGGCTACCAAGCAAAAGGGGCATATTCGGCTTTGATCATTCAACCATATAATGTAGTTTCGATTACTTGTGTCTATTTCATAAAACAGTTATAAAAGTGCATGTATTCTCAGTCCTAAAAAATATATATTGCAAAAGCATTTAAAATGGGAGTAATGAAACTCACAATACTGTATTTTGTAGTAAAAATACATTTGACGACATTGAACACTGAACAATGCAGGGTTGGCCTCGGATTCACGAACCTATATCATTTATATGTATATTAACACATATAATGGTAGTCGAACAAATTTAGGTATTATTATTAATTGTTATTTTAGTAACTTATACGTTTCATTAATAACTAAATTACCTATATTTATTTTTATATACATTAAATAGATAATTAATATTTATTAAAAACATATTAATATAGTTATGTTTTATATAAATAATATATTTTTATATAGAAAATCTTTATTTGATATATTAATAATATTAATAATAATGATAAAAAATAATAATATTAGTGTAAAAAAAATAATAAAAATAATAATGATAAAAAATAATGATAATTCTAATAATAATAATAATGATAGTTCTAATAATAATAAAAATAAAAATTTTAATTTCAATAACAATACTACTTACATTAAAATTGATAATAATATTAATAATAATAATAATAATAATAATAATAATAATAATAATAATAATAATAATAATAATAATAATAATAATAATAATAATAATAATAATAATAATAATAATAAAAATAATAATAATAATAATAATAATAATAATAATAATAATAATAATAATAATAATAATAATAATAATAAGATTTAGGTTTATACCATAATCATCGTCATTCGGTTATAAGAATTTTCATGTATCATCGCCTTTGTATTCCGTATCCTCACCAACATGTATCATCATATCGTCATCATCACCATAACCTTATCATTATCATAACCTAATCCTAATCATCATAAATTTTATTATTAACTTTTTATCCTCAAACCGAATCACCATCATCTAATCTTAACTATTATCATCATGTTTTATCTATTTTATTATATCTCGATCATCACCTCATCCTCTAAGTCGTCATCTATATCATTATTTATATCATTCTCTATATCATCATCTATACTATCTTTTCTCGCTCATAATCGTCATCAATTTATGATCATCATCACGATTCACGTAAGCTACCATTATCATCAACGTGCTTCATCATTTCACCACCATCATCGATTCCTTGGCCCAAAGAAACAATTACGGCCCAACAAAAAAATTGGCTCACGGCCCAATCAAGAAAACAGAATTCCAATTACTAGAATCCATTACCACCCTATATTTGCACAGTTCGCTGGAAAGGAAGGAAAAATATCGGCATAGCTACCCTACCAATCATCAAGTGGCACGTGTAAATCAAGAAGTAGTCGAGTTTTTAGAAACATCACAATTGTTTACTAGTTTCCATCATTATCATCACCCATGTTCATCATCATTATCCTTTTCTTTATTAACTCATCACCACATGGTATTTCCACCAACATCATTATCATTGCTTCATCTTTTACGTGTGATTATTAGAAATGGTGTTGTAATATGCTTCAACGAGTGTCAATGGTTGCAGCAAGGCTGATGGTGGTTGTGTGGGTTCATACAGGGAGAACAAATAGAAGAATAGTAGTTGCATTGGTGTTTGCAGGTGTCGGTGGAAGGAACAGCTCATAGCAGCAGCAGCCTAGTGTTGATTATCGAATATAAAACAGGAAATATGACTTCGATTTTTCTGGTTAAGTGTTGATGGTTGAATTTATAAAATGCGAAGATGATTGTGGGTTGATCAAGGGTGGCCGGTGTTGGATGGTTTCATGATAGTGGTGACACGATATGGGTTCACAAAGAGGACAGAAACCAACGGGATGCAGTGTTTGTTTAATCAGAGTGACAAAAAGAAAAGAGGAAGATGTGAGAGAGAAAAGGGAGTAGGGTGGTGGTTTTGACGGGTGGCAGTAGAGTGGTGTTAAAGGTGGTGCGATGGTGGTTCAAGGGTGATCGAGGTGGATCATAGTGGTGGTGATTGTAATATACTCGCGTATGTACATATATATATATATATATATATATATATATATATATATATATATATATATATATATATATATATATATATAGATGATAAAGTTGATGGTGGTTCGTTTGAAGTGGTTGAAGGTGATGAAGCTGATCAAAGGTGGTGGCAATATGGTACTAGGTGGTGGTTGTTGATTTCCGGTGGTTCGGTAGAAGGTGAGATGGTGTTGATCATAGAAGGAAGTGGGTTCTTGTAAATAAGGTTATAGCTAGAAGATGATGATGGTTATGGTCAATTAACATGGTGACGGGTTTAAATGGTGGTTGTGATCTCAATTGAACTAGAAAAGACACAGTAAGTAGTGGTGGCGTGTGATGTTCTTTGAAAGAGAGAATAAGTATCAATATTTAGTGGTGGGTGTTTGTTTTATGCAGTACATATATGCCTATGTATATAATATATATATTTTTATTCTTATGTGCTAATTATAAACACTAGAACCAAACACAGTATTAACTTTAATAATATGTAGTTGTGTATGGAAATCAATAAAGGATAGTGATAATCAATTAAGAACAGTGACACTTTGAAAATTGTGGCCATCAAATTCACGGATATAAGTTCAAGTAAATGGGAAAGGAATATATGATATAAATATATATATATATATATATATATATATATATATATAAACGTATGATAATATTAGCCGTAACCCTTTACTGAATTTCATTCTTCGTTGTTAATCAGGGGCGGATAAAAGGTTCTCTGAAAAATCTCATATTTTTAAATTAAATAGTTTTATTTATTTTGGTCATTATGGCATAAAATTCAGTCACTAACTATTAAATAAAAATTTCATTTATTAGTCACTCCCAACCCTAAGTAAAATATAAAAAGTTTTAAAATTCAATAAATAGTTTCTAAATATATTTTAAATAAGCCTATAATTTATATAACTCATTTTTGGATCACCATTTATTTTAAAATAATATAAGTTTGAATTTAACTGGTGTAATATCCATCGAATGGTGATTGAGTGTTACTTCGTTTACTAAATAGATTCAAAATCACAAAATATATATTCTCATACTTTATTTATATATAGATATGTTGTAAATAAAATTATTATAATATCCTATTTTTATTTTATGTTTCATAATTCATTTTAATAACAACAACATATAATATTTCAAATAATATTTCCAATTACCATTTATATATATACACACACATATCTATTTACAATAAATTTTTCGTGAATCGTCGGACATAGCCAAGGGTAATTGAATGTATGAGAACGGTTCAAAATTTTTGAGACTCAACCTAACAGACTTTTCTTATTGTGTCGAAACCATATAAGATTAAGTTTAAATTTGGTTGGAAATTTTCGGGTCGTCACAGTACCTACCCGTTAAAGAAATTTCGTCCCGAAATTTGAGTGAGGTGGTCATGGCTAACAATAAAAATGTTTTCATGACGAATATTAGTTGATAAATAGAGTTTTATCATCATTGAGTAATACGGATAAAATAATTCGATTACTCGAATAGTACGAATGAAGCTATCACTAAATAGTGAAACGAGAAAGACAAGTTTCATCATAACTTTTGACGTTGTCTTGATTGAATTCTGGAATTCAAGGGATTTAAAAGAAAATCTTCGATATCTATAAGATTTGATTCTTCGGTGAATAGGGAAATTAGGATCTCTTTAATTAAATGTGATCATCTGCCTCGATTACTTTATCTGATATTTTCACTATAAATCCACTCCCTTCGTTTCCTTTATATTTTGAGAGTTCCATACTTTTGTTTTCTCTTCCCGACTTTAAGTCAAGCGAATAACGGTCCAGAATTTGTAAGTATGAAATTTCGAATGAACTTAATATTCTAAACAAGAAAGAACATAATCGCACAATTTGATTTGTCAAATTACTTGAGTCACTGAGAATAGAACTATCAAGAATGTACTTCCTTGATATGTTCAGAAGTTAAGCAGAATGAAAGAGTTATGTAACATGGCACATGATGATGTTATGATATGTGAATCATCACGTCCCATTAGAAACTCAGCATGACTTACTGTAATATAATCACGTTGATCAAGTGTCATTATATTATACTAACTCATGCTTCAGTTCCCAACACTACTTCAAAAACATTCATATTTTAAATTCAAACTTTTCAGAATTTCGAAACTAATTTAGTTTCCTTTCTGATGTAATACTGATTTTGCGAAGAGTTAAATGATTTCAGATAAGAATAGTTATAAAAATATCTTCAGAAATTATGAGGATATTTATAATGAAAGATAAGATGATATCTTAGAATTTTTAATATCAATGGATGATGAAGAATATTTGTCCGTAAAGGGTTAGAGTCAGGAGCAAGGTATTCTCTAAAGATTTCATCAGAAACAGAATCATCAGGATTCTTTATGTACAAGTTTAGTCCTTATGATTTGTTGAGAGTCTCCTTCATAATTTCGTATAATCCGATTTTCAGTACCAAATTTTCTTTTGAGCGTTTCCAATGTATCCTTCTTTATCATTAAACTTTTGACTGTTTAAGGTCGTCTACAGTTTTTGCTGCTTCATTCAGCTTTTTCAACATTCAGAGTATTGATTCGTAGATTGGGTGTTTTTCAGAATTTCAGAATGAGAGATCATAATTCTAAGAGATAAATTGTTATATGTATACATATAACTGTTTATGTAAACATGCTGCGAGATTTCAAAATACTGATTGCTGATTCTCGGTAATTGGTATGGCAATTATCGTGACAAGTACAGATGAGTATATGATAGGGTTTCAATGAATATAATGATTTTTCAAAGAGACTTAAGCCAATGAGTAACGAAGTTGCTGGTAATTTTACTTCTAATGTGGTGGAATAAAAAAGGTTCTCCGGTAACGATGGCGAAAGGGTAACGTATATATTGAGGTTATTATAAGGCTGGTCCGACTGAAAAGTCGAAGTTGACTTGTTGGAGCTGTGACAAAATTGGCTAATCTGAAAAGGAATTGTACGGCTATTTTTGGTAATAACAATGCCAAAGGAACTAGAACAGATACGTGTTAAACGTTTACTCAGTTTCCGAGAGTTTTTTAGGTGCATAACAATATTCATCAATCTTTTCTTTCGTAGATGAAATGCGGTTGATTCATCATCTCGATTGATTTGTTTTCAAGAATCATGAAAGGTTTAAACGTAGATTGTAATCGTCAAAATACAAATGAGGTTTAAGATAAAATCAAGTGGCAAACTTGAAGAATTGTTTAGTTTCATATGTTATAATCAGTATTTTAATTCATTTTAATTATCCAATGTTAGTAGTCCACAGTTGATAGTCCAATAATTCATATATAGCTTAATATATAATATTCGAATTAATTAATACGTATCGTGACCCGTGTACATGTCTCAGACTCGATCACAACTCAAAGTATATATATTATTGTAGAATCAACCTCAACCCTGTATAGCTAACTCAATCATTACTGCATATAGAGTGTCTATGGTTATTCCAAATAATATATATAGATGCGTCGATATGATATGTCAAAACTTTGTATACGTGTCCCGATATTTAAAGTGCGTAAAATAAATAACAGAAATTAAATGACGATAAATAAAGTACGTAAAGTAAATAACAGAAATTAAATGACAATAAATAAAATTGCGATAAAATAAATTGCGATAAATAAAATGTAATCAATTAGCTAGGAACAGTTAGCTAGGAACAGTTAGCTAGAAACAGTTAGCGTGGATTCTTAACAAAATTTCTCATAATTAATTTATTTGTTTCTAACAAATTTTATTTTGCCCAATGTTTTCTTCATTATTCCACTTGTTGGATTCTGATAAGTTAAAATCCAAATATGCAATTGAATGAAAATGATTATTCTGCGGTGATCGGATTCGTATATTTGTGGATGTAAGGAGGATAGTAAATGACCTTTGAATCAGATTCGAAGAATGTATAGTGTAACTTATTAATGTGAAATTTAAATATTCCGCGGGTATTACCTACCCGTTAAAATATTTTCACCATTAACAGTTTGTACAAAAGAATTTGTAATTACAATCTTTATGAAAATATACTTATATATATATATATATATATATATATATATATATATATATATATATATTTATTTATATATATATATATATATATATATATATATATATATATATATATATATATATATTTTCTTCAGATGTAATCATGGATTTAATGAGTTAATATGATATTAATCTCAGTTGATTTATCGTTAGATCTAGAATACATAATCTCTAAAACATTAGAGATTACATAATCGCCATGAAGAACGAAGGTAATTGATGTAGAACGATTCGTAGAACGATGATTAAGTTTGAGGTATGGATTGTGATGTTGAGGTGTAGGATGTTGAAACTTGGGTTGTTGGTGATACTGGTGTTGATGTTGGTGGTACTGTTTGAAATGTCTCGTTCATATTGATTATAAACATTCCATATTAATTGATTTCGTTACGAGGTTTTGACCTCTATATGAGACGTTTTTAAAAGATTGCAGTCGTTTTTAAAACAAACCATAACCTTTATTTTATCGACAAGGTTAAAAGGACACCACCTAGATTATCAGAAATGATAACCTAAAAATATCACACTTACACACTACCAATACATATTGGTTTACAATATTAATATGTTACAACAAAGTAAATCTCGAATGCAGTTTTAAACAATATTATACAAGCATGCTGACACCAAGTCTTGTCCATATATTAGCATGCAACAGCGGAAGCTCTTAATAATCACCTGAGAATAAACATGCTTTAAACATCAACAAAAATGTTGGTGAGTTATAGGTTTAACCTATATATTAGACCACAAGATTTCATTTATTCAATAATCCTACACTCGCAAGTGTATAAAAATCATTCTATAATGAACACCTGGTAACCGACATTAACATAATGCATATAGAATATTCCCCGCATACTCGCAAGTATGTCATAATTTGGCAATCGTAATCACCATATAAATCGAAGTATTAAAGCATTCAAAATTCCAGAATGGGGTTTGTTAGGCCCATAGATCTATCTTTAGGATTCGCGTCATTTAGGGGTCATTTCCCCAATTCTTAGGCTACCAGACTTGAAGGGGCAATATTCGGTTTAATAATCCAACCATAGAATGTAGATTCGCGTACTTGTGTCTATTTTGTAAAACATTTAGAAAGCTGCATGTATTCTCATCCCAAAAATATTAGATTTTAAAAGTGGGACTATAACTCACTTTCACAGATTTTTACTTCGTCGAGAAGTAAGACTTGGCCACTGGTCGATTCACGAACCTATAACAAATATATACATATATATCAAAGTATGTTTAAAATATATTTACAACATTTTTAATACATTTTACTGTTTTAAGTTTATTAAGTCAGCTGTCCTCGTTAGTAACCTACAACTAGTTCTCCACAGTTAGATGTACAGAAATAAATTGATATATATTATCTTGAATCAATCCACGACCCAGTGTATACACGTCTTAGGCTAGATCACAACTCAAAGTATATATATTTTTGGAATCAACCTCAACCTGTATAGCTCACTCCAACATTACTGCATATAGAGTGTCTATGGTTGTTCCAAATAATATATATACATGGGTCGATATGATATGTCAAAACATTTGCATACATGTCTATGGTATCCCAAGATTACATAATATATTAGAATACCTGTATAATACAATATGAGTTAGCTAGGATATGATTAATATAGATTTGTTAGCAATTTTCAAGTTGTTACAACAAGCAAAAATATCCAATCTTGTTTTACCCATAACTTCTTCGTTTTAAATCCGTTTTAAGTGATTCAAGTTGCTATGGTTTCATATTGAACTTAAGTTTATGAATCTTAACAGAAAAAGTATAAGTTTATAGTCAGAAATACATGTTACAAGTTGTTTTTGTAAAGGTAGTCATTTTAGTCGAAAGAACGACGTCTAGATGACCATTTTGGAAAACATACTTCCACTTTGAGTTTAACCATGATTTTTTGATATAGTTTCATGTTCATAAGAAAAATCATTTTCCCCGAAGAACAACTTTTAAATCAAAGTTTATCATAGTTTTTAATTAACTAACCCAAAACAGCCCGCGGTGTTACTACGACGGCGTATATCCAGTTTTAAGGTATTTTTCATTTTTTCAGGTTTTAAATCATTAAGTTAGCATATAATATAGATATAGAACATGTGTTTAGTTGATTTTAAAAGTCAAGTTAGAAGGATTAACTTTTGTTTGCGAACAAGTTTAGAATTAACTAAACTATGTTCTAGTGATTACATGTTCAAATCTTCGAATAAGATAGTTATACATATATGAATCGAATGATGTTATGAACATCATTACTACCTCAAGTTTAGTAGTTAAACCTACTGGAAATTATGAGCTTCAAAGGATCTTTGATGGCTTGGAAGTTCTTGAAATAGAATCATGATACAAAAACAAGTTCAAGTAAGATTATTACTCGAATTAAGATAGTTATAGTTATAGAAATTGAATCAAAGCTTGAATATGAATATTACCTTGATTTAAAAAGATAACCTACTGTAAATAATAAAAGTTTCTTGATCTTAGATGATTGTTTGAAATGGATTAGGAAACTTGAAAGTAAACTTGTAAACTTGGAAGTGTTCTTGATGTGTTCTTGAGTAATTATTTTTATGATGATTATAGGTAATAACTGTAGTGACCCGAACTTTTCCATGTTTATATATATATTAAATGAAATTGTTATTTACATGATTACGTGTTTCCAACATGTTAAGCAATCAAACTTGTTAAGACTTGATTAATTGAAATAGGTTTCATATAGACAATTGACCACCCAAGTTGACCGGTGATTCACGAACGTTAAAACTTGTAAAAACTATACGATGACATATATATGGTTATATATATAGTTAACATGATTTTATTATAAGTATGTATCTCATTAGGTATTTTAACAATGAGTTATATACATAAAAATGAGACTATTAATTTAAGAAACTCGAAAACGATATATATAACGATTATCGTTATAACAACGTCTTACTAGGTACATATGAATCATATTAAGATATTGATACACTTGGTTAATTATGTTAAATGATAAGTAAATATATTATTAAGTGTATTAACAATGAAATACATATGTAAAAATAAGACTACTAACTTAATGATTCCGAAACGAGACATATATGTAACGATTATCGTTGTAACGACATTTAACTGTATATATATCATACTAAGATATATTATATATCATAATATCATGATAATATAACAATTTAACATCTCATTTGTTATAATAAACAATAGGTTAACAACATTCAACAAGATCGTTAACCTAAAGGTTTCAAAACAACATTTACATGTAACGACTAACGATGACTTAACGACTCAGTTAAAATGTATATACATGTAGTGTTTTAATATGTATTCATACACTTTTGAAAGACTTCAAGACACTTATCAAAATACTTCTACTTAACAAAAATGCTTACAATTACATCCTCGTTCAGTTTCATCAACAATTCTACTCGTATGCACCCGTATTCGTACTCGTACAATACACAGCTTTTAGATGTATATACTATTGGTATATACACTCCAATGATCAGCTCTTAGCAGCCCATGTGAGTCACTTAACACATGTGGGAACCATCATTTGGCAACTAGCATGAAATATCTCATAAAATTACAAAAATATGAGTAATCATTCATGACTTATTTACATGAAAATAAAATTACATATCCTTTATATCTAATCCATACACCAACGACCAAAAACACCTACAAACACTTTCATTCTTCAATTTTCTTCATCTAATTGATCTCTCTCAAGTTCTATCTTCAAGTTCTAAGTGTTCTTCATAAATTCCAAAAGTTCTAGTTTCATAAAATCAAGAATACTTCCAAGATTGCAAGTTTACTTCCAAGTTTTATAAATCCATTCCAAGTAATCATCCAAGATCAAGAAATCTTTGTTACTTACAGTAGGTTATCTTTATAATACAAGGTATTAATCATATTCAAACTTTAATTCAATTTCTATAACTATAACAATCTTATTTAGAGTGAAAATCTTACTTGAACTGTTTTCGTGTCATGATTCTGCTTCAAGAACTTTCAAGCCATCCAAGGACCCTTTGAAGCTAGATCCATTTTTCTCATTTCAAGTAGCTTTATCCAGAAAACTTGAGGTAGTAATGATGTTCATAACATCACTCGATTCATACATATAAAGCTATCTTATTCGAAGGTTTAAACTTGTAATCACTAGAACATAGTTCAGTTAATTCTAAACTTGTTCGCAAATAAAAGTTAATCCTTCTAACTTGACTTTTAAAATCAACTAAACACATATTCTATATCTATATGATATGCTAACTTAATGATTTAAAACCTGAAAACACGAAAAACACCGTAAAACCGGATTTACGCCGTCGTAGTAACACCGCGGGCTGTTTTGGGTTAGTTAATTAAAAACTATGATAAACTTTGATTTAAAAGTTGTTATTCTGGGAAAATGATTTTTATTATGAACATGAAACTATATCCAAAAATTATGGTTAAACTCAATGTGGAAGTATGTTTTCTAAAATGGTCATCTAGACGTCGTTCTTTCGACTAAAATGACTACCTTTACAAAAACGACTTGTAACTTATTTTTCCGACTATAAACCTATACTTTTTCTGTTTAAATTCATAAAATAGAGTTCAATATGAAACCATAGCAATTTGATTCACTCAAAACGGATTTAAAATGAAGAAGTTATGGGTAAAACAAGATTGGATAATTTTTCTCATTTTAGCTACGTGAAAATTAGTAACAAATCTATTCCAACCATAACTTAATCAACTTGTATTGTATATTATATAATCTTGAGATACCATAGACACGTATAAAATGTTTTGACCTATGATGTCGACGCATCTATATATATTTCGGAACAACCATAGACACTCTATATGTGAATGTTGGAGTTAGCTATACAGGGTTGAGGTTGATTCCAAAATATATATAGTTTGAGTTGTGATCAATACTGAGATACGTATACACTGGGTCGTGGATTGATTCAAGATAATATTTATCGATTTATTTCTGTACATCTAACTGTGGACAACTAGTTGTAGGTTACTAACGAGGACAGCTGACTTAATAAACTTAAAACATCAAAATATATTAAAAGTGTTGTAAATATATTTTGAACATACTTTGATATATATGTATATATTGTTATAGGTTCGTGAATCAACCAGTGGCCAAGTCTTACTTCCCGACGAAGTAAAAATCTGTGAAAGTGAGTTATAGTCCGACTTTTAAAATCTAATATTTTTGGGATGAGAATACATGCAGGTTTTATAAATGATTTACAAAATAGACACAAGTACGTGAAACTACATTTTATGGTTGAATTATCGAAATCGAATATGCCCCTTTTTATTAAGTCTGGTAATCTAATAATTAGGGAACAGACACCCTAATTGACGCGAATCCTAAAGATAGATCTATTGGGCCTAACAAACCCCATCCAAAGTACCGGATGCTTTAGTACTTCGAAATTTATATCATATCCGAAGGGTGTCCCGGAATGATGGGGATATTCTTATATATATGCATCTTGTTAATGTCGGTTACTAGGTGTTCACCATATGAATGATTTTTATCTCTATGTATGGGATGTGTATTGAAATATGAAATCTTGTGGTCTATTGTTACGATTTGATATATATAGGTTAAACCTATAACTCACCAACATTTTTGTTGACGTTTAAAGCATGTTTATTCTCAAGTGAATACTAAGAGCTTCCGCTGTTGCATACTAAAATAAGGACAAGATTTGGAGTCCATGTTTGTATGATATTGTGTAAAAACTGCATTCAAGAAACTGATTTCGATGTAACATATTTGTATTGTAAACCATTATGTAATGGTCATGTGTAAACAGGATATTTTAGATTATCATTATTTGATAATCTACGTAAAGCTTTTTAAACCTTTATTTATGAAATAAAGATTATGGTTTGTTTTAAAAATGAATGCAGTCTTTGAAAAACGTCTCATATAGAGGTCAAAACCTCGCAACAAAATCAATTAATATGGAACGTTTTTAATCAATAAGAACGGGACATTTCAGTTGGTATCCGAGCGTTGGTCTTAGAGAATCAGAATTTTTCATTAGTGTGTCTTATCAAGTTTGTTAGGATGCATTAGTGAGTCTGGACTTCGACCGTGTTTACTTGAAAAATGATTGCTTAACAAATTTTGTTGGAAACTATATATTTTTAACATGTGAATATTATGTGATATATTAATCTCTTAACGCGTTTGATATTATGTGATAGATGTCTACCTCTAGAACAAGTCCCATTGACTCACCTAATAATAATGAAGAGTCAAATTTAAATTGGAATGATTCGTGGACTGATTCACAAGTTCCCGAAGAGGAACCGGAAGAAGAGTCGGAACCGGAAGAAGAATCAGAACCGGAAGAGGAGGAACCGGAGGAGGAAATAGAACCGGTGGGGGAAATAATAAAACGGTTAAGTAAAAGAAAATCCTCAACCAACCAACCAAGGTTAATTATGGTTAATGGTGTTTCCGCCAAGGAAGCAAAATATTGGGAGGATTACCAATTCTCCGATGAATCGGATTCCGACGAGAATTCCGATGATGTTATAGAAATTACCCCAACTGAATTTAAAAAGGCAAAAGAAAATAATAAGGGAAAGGGCATAAAAATAGAGAAATCTAATTCCAACCCCGATGAACTTTATATGTATCGTCAACCCCCGAAGCCCTTAAGTTGTAACAATGACCCGGGAACCTCTAAACCACCAGGTTTTTCTAAACCAATGTGGAAAACGACGGCTCGTATTAGGGGAACATCATATATCCCTAGAAACTTGGCAAAACGAACCAAAACCGAAGAAGAAGAAACGAGCGAGTCGGAATAAGATAGTTGTATTCGTGTGGTGTAATATATGTAATATAGTGTGCTTATGCTTTATGATATATGTAAAAATTGCTTGTATTAATAAGTAATTTTTTTTATGAATCTAACTCTTGTCTATTTTACAGTTTAAAAACACAAAATGGATAGACAACCCAATATTTTAAGAGACCTACCCGGAGACATGATTGATGAAATCTTGTCTAGAGTCGGTCAGAATTCCTCGGCACAACTATTTAAGGCGAAATCAGTTTGTAAGACATTCGAAGAACGTTCCAAGAATGTCTTGGTTTATAAGAGACTTTCGTTTGAAAGATGGGGGATATCACATTGGGAAACCCATAAGTTACGATGTGTTTACTTTGACGTATATTGCGGGGAACCCAAATGCTATTTTACGCAACGGGTTAAGAAATTATTTTGACTCAATATATCCGAATATAGGACTTCATGATTTAGAAAAAGTGGCTAACATGCAACATAAAGAAGCATGCTATGCTTACGGGCTAGTAATGTTCGCTTCTCACTAAAGTGAGAACAAGAACATCGGGCTACAACTATTAAATAAAACGTTCCCACAAGTGACGGAGTCAGTAATTGGGGTAAGAAATGAGGTTTTTAGATTGTTACGGGACTGTTGGACATTACGTAACCCTCGTCCCTTTGATGACGTTACAACACGCTGTCTTATCAACGGCCATAACGGTTATGTTCCACAAGACCAAGGATGGGAAGTAGTCCTAGTAAAACCAGAATGCATGACTTGTTTCTGGACGTATAAATTACGTGTCTTTATTACCTTTGCTGAACGACTTGTGTACTAGCTAGAATTATCTTCACAACCATCTTGTATCAAATTTATTGTGTGCTATATTTCATGCTATATGTAAAATAAGCGGTATTGTAAGTTTGTAAAATATTGTGTAAAAGTTTGAACGCGAAATATTATTATAATCAGTTTTTCATATAGAATTGTAGTAGTTGAATTGTATATTAGCTACTAAGTATGAACTTAACGGGTAGGTACTACCCGAATTTAAACTTATAAAACGCTAATATGAAGAAAAAGCTTTTATAAATGAGTTCATATTATGCTACGAGATACTATTAACTACTCTTAATATTCTGTATGATTAACTTGTTCCATTTGGCTATTTTGAAGGAAATGACACCAACTACTCGACACACCGTGAATATGAGTGAAGAGGAATTCCGTACTTTTCTAGATTCGAACATAGCCGCAGTACAGGCTGCGCAACATACTAACAATAACCTTGGATCTAGCAGCACAGGAAATCGTGTAGGATGCACCTACAAAGAATTCACAGCCTGCAAACCTTTGGAATTTGATGGAACCGAAGGACCGATCGGATTGAAACGGTGAACCGAGAAGGTCGAATCGGTGTTTGCCATAAGTAAGTGTACTGAAGAGGACAAAGTGTAGTACACTACGCATACCTTCACAGGTTCTATGTTAACATGGTGGAATACCTATCTAGAGCAAGTGGGACAAGATGATGCGTACACATTACCGTGGTCAGAATTCAAGCACTTGATGAATGAGAAGTACCGTCCCAGAACCGAGGTCAATAAGCTCAAGACAGAACTTAGAGGGTTACGAACCCAAGGATTTGATATTACCACGTACGAAAGACGATTCACAGAATTGTGCCTATTGTGTCCGGGAGTGTTCGAAGATGAGGAAGAGAAGATCGACGCGTTTGTGAAAGGATTACCGAAAAGAATCCAAGAAGATATAAGTTCACACGAGCCCGCCTCCATACAACAGGCATGTAGAATGGCTCACAAACTAGTGAACCAGATTGAAGAAAGAATTAAAGAACAGACTGCTGAAGAGGCCAATGTGAAGCAAGTCAAAAGAAAGTGGGAGGAAAACGGTGATAAGAATCACCAATACAACAACAACAGCAATTACAATAATAATCGCAACAATTATCCCAACAATCGCAACATCAATCGCAACGACAACAAACGGCCCAACAACAACAACAACAACAACAACAACAACAACAACAACAACAGCTACTACAACAATCATCCCAACAACAATAACAACCGCAACAACAACAACAATTAGAAGCAGCTATGCCAAAGGTGTGAAAAGTATAACTCGGGGTTCTGCACCAAATTTTGCAACAAGTGTAAAAGAAATGGTCATAGCGCGGCGAAGTGTGAGGTCTACGGACTAGGAGTTAACAGAACGAAAGGAACAAATGGTGTCAGAACGAGTAATGGCGGAGCGAGTAGTGTCGGAGCAAGTTATGCCAATGTAGTTTGTTATAAATGTGAAAAACCGGGCCACATTATTAGAAATTGCCCGAACCAGGAGAACACGAATGGACAAGGCCGCGGAAGAGTTTTCAATATTAATGCGGCAGAGGTACAGGAAGACCCGGAGCTTGTTACCTGTACGTTTCTTATTGATAATAAATCTGCTTACGTTTTATTTGATTCGGGTGCGGATAGAAGCTATATGAGTAGAGATTTTTGTGCTAAATTAAGTTGTCCATTGACGCCGTTGGATAGTAAATTTTTACTTGAATTAGCAAACGGTAAATTAATTTCAGCAGATTATATATGCCGGAATCGAGAAATTAAACTGGGTAGCGAAATATTTAAGATTGATTTGATACCAGTAGAGTTAGGGAGTTTTGATGTAATAGTTGGCATGGACTGGCTGAAGAAGGTGAAAGCAGAGATCGTATGTTATAAAAATGCAATTCGTATTGTACGAGAAGAAGGAGAACCCTTAATGGTGTACGGAGAAAAGGGCAACATGAAGCTACATCTTATTAGTAATTTGAAGGCACAAAAACTAATAAGAAAAGGTTGCTATGCTATTCTAGCACATGTCGAGAAAGTACAAACTGAAGAAAAGAGCATCAATGATGTTCCCGTCGCAAAAGAATTTCCCGATGTATTTCCGAAAGAATTACCGGGACTACCTCCACATCGATCTGTTGAATTTCAAATAGACCTTGTACCAGGAGCTGCACCAATAGCTCGTGCTCCTTACAGACTCGCACCCAGCGAGATGAAAGAACTGCAAAACCAACTGCAAGAACTATTAGAATGTGGTTTCATTCGACCAAGCACATCACCATGGGGAGCTCCTGTTTTGTTTGTCAAGAAGAAGGATGGTACATTTAGGTTGTGTATTGACTACAGAGAGTTGAACAAACTTACCATCAAAAACCGTTATCCACTGCCGAGAATTGATGACTTATTTGATCAACTACAAGGCTCGTCGATTTATTCGAAGATCGATTTACGTTCTGAATATCATCAAATGCTAGTAAAGGAGGATGATATTCCAAAAACCGCTTTTAGGGCGCGTTATGGTCATTACGAGTTTATGGTTATGCCGTTTGGATTGACTAACGCACCAGCTGTGTTCATGGACCTTATGAACCGAGTGTGTGGGCCATATCTTGACTAGTTTGTCATTGTTTTCATCGATGACATACTTATTTACTCAAAGAATGATCAAGAGCACGAAGAACATTTGAGAAAAGTGCTAGAAGTATTGAGGAAAGAAAAACTGTACGCTAAGTTTTCAAAGTGTGCATTTTGGTTGGAAGAAGTTCAATTCCTCGGTCACATAGTGAACAAAGAAGGTATCCAGGTGGACCCGGCAAAGATCGAAACCGTTGAAAAGTTGGAAACCCCAAAAACTCCGAAACACATACGCCAATTTTTAGGACTAGCTGATTACTACAGAAGGTTCATCCAAGACTTTTCCAGAATAGCAAAACCCTTGACTGCATTAACGCATAAAGGGAAGAAATTTGAATGGAAGGATGAATAAGAAAAAGCGTTTCAGTTATTGAAGAAAAAGCTAACTACGGCACCTATATTGTCATTGCCTGAAGGGAATGATGATTTTGTGATTTATTGTGACGCATCAAAGCAAGGTCTCGGTTGTGTATTAATGCAATGAACGAAGGTGATTGCTTATGTGTCTAGACAATTGAAGATTCACGAGTAAAATTATACGACGCATGATTTGGAATTAGGCACGGTAGTTTTTGCATTAAAGACTTGGAGGCACTACTTATATGGGGTCAAAAGTATTATATATACCGACCACAAAAGTCTTCAACACATATTTAATCAGAAACAACTGAATATGAGGCAGCGTAGGTGGATTGAATTGTTGAATGATTATGACTTTGAAATTCGTTACCACCAGGAGAAGGCAAATGTGGTAGCCGACGCCTTGAGCAGGAAGGACAGAGAACCCATTCGAGTAAAATCTATGAATATAATGATTCACAATAACCTTACTACTCAAATAAAGGAGGCGCAACAAAGAGTTTTAAAAGAGGGAAATTTAAAGGATGAAATACCCAAAGGATCGGAGAAGCATCTTAATATTCGGGAAGACGGAACCCGGTATAGGGCTGAAAGAATTTGGGTACCAAAATTTGGAGATATGAGAGAAATGGTACTTAGAGAAGCTCATAAAACCAGATACTCAATACATCCTGGAACGGGGAAGACGTACAAGGATCTCAAGAAATATTTTTGGTGGCCGGGTATGAAAGCCGATGTTGCTAAATACGTAGGAGAATGTTTGACGTATTCTAAGGTCAAAGCTGAGCATCAGAAACCATCAGGTCTACTTCAACAACCCGAAATCCCGGAATGGAAATGGGAAAATATTACCATGGATTTCATCACTAAATTGCCAAGGACTGCAAGTGTTTTTGATACTATTTGGGTAATAGTTGATCGTCTCACCAAATCAGCACACTTCCTGCCAATAAGAGAAGATGACAAGATGGAGAAGTTAGCACGACTGTATTTGAAGGAAGTCGTCTCCAGACATGGAATACCAATCTCTATTATCTCTGATAGGGATGGCAGATTTATTTCAAGATTCTGCCAGACATTACAGCAAGCATTGGGAACTCGTCTAGACATGAGTACTGCCTATCATCCACAAACTGATGGGCAGAGCGAAAGAACGATACAAACGCTTGAAGACATGCTACGAGCTTGTGTTATTGATTTCGGAAACAGTTGGGATCGACATCTACCGTTAGCAGAATTTTCCTACAACAACAGCTACCATTCAAGCATTGAGATGGCGCCGTTTGAAGCACTTTATGGTAGAAAGTGCAGGTCTCTGATTTGTTGGAGTGAAGTGGGGGATAGACAGATTACGGGTCCAGAGATAATACAAGAAACTACCGACAAAATCATCCAAATTCAACAAAGATTGAAAACCGCTCAGAGTCGACAAAAGAGCTACGCGGACAGTAAAAGAAAAGATATAGAGTTTGAAATTGGAGAAATGGTCATGCTTAAGGTTTCACCTTGGAAAGGTGTTGTTCGATTTGGTAAACGGGGGAAACTAAATCCAAGGTACATTGGACCATTCAAGATTATAGATCGTGTCGGACCAGTAGCTTACCAACTGGAGCTACCTCAACAACTCGCGGCTGTACATAACACTTTCCACGTCTCAAATTTGAAGAAATGTTTTGCTAAAGAAGATCTCACTATTCCGTTGGACGAAATCCAAATCAATGAAAAACTTCAATTCATTGAAGAACCCGTCAAAATAATGGATCGTGAGGTTAAGAGACTTAAACAAAACAAGATACCGATTGTTAAGGTTCGATGGAATGCTCGTAGAGGACCCGAGTTCACCTGGGAGCGTGAAGATCAGATGAAGAAGAAATACCCGCATTTATTTCCAGAAGATACGTCAACACCTCCAACTGCTTAAAATTTCGGGACGAAATTTATTTAACGGGTAGGTACTGTAGTGACCCGAACTTTTCCATGTTTATATATATATTAAATGAAATTGTTATTTACATGATTAAGTGTTTCCAACATGTTAAGCAATCATACTTGTTAAGACTTGATTAATTGAAATAGGTTTCATATAGACAATTGACCACCCAAGTTGACCGGTGATTCACGAACGTTAAAACTTGTAAAAACTATACGATGACATATATATGGTTATATATATAGTTAACATGATTTTATTATAAGTATGTATCTCATTAGGTATTTTAACAATGAGTTATATACATAAAAATGAGACTATTAATTTAAGAAACTCGAAAACGATATATATAACGATTATCGTTATAACAACGTCTTACTAGGTACATATGAATCATATTAAGATATTGATACACTTGGTTAATTATGTTAAATGATAAGTAAATATATTATTTAGTGTATTAACAATGAAATACATATGTAAAAATAAAACTACTAACTTAATGATTTCGAAACGAGACATATATGTAACGATTATCGTTGTAACGACATTTAACTGTATATATATCATACTAAGATATATTATATATCATAATATCATGATAATATAACAATTTAACATCTCATTTGTTATAATAAACAATGGGTTAACAACATTCAACAAGATCGTTAACCTAAAGGTTTCAAAACAATATTTACATGTAACGACTAACGATGACTTAACGACTCAGTTAAAATGTATATACATGTAGTGTTTTAATATGTATTCATACACTTTTGAAAGACTTCAAGACACTTATCAAAATACTTCTACTTAACAAAAATGCTTAGAATTACATCCTCGTTCAGTTTCATCAACAATTCTACTCGTATGCACCCGTATTCGTACTCGTATAATACACAGCTTTTAGATGTATATACTATTGGTATATACACTCCAATGGTCAGCTCTTAGCAGCCCATGTGAGTCACCTAACACATGTGGGAACCATCATTTGGCAACTAGCATGAAATATCTCATAAAATTACAAAAATACGAGTAATCATTCATGACTTATTTACATGAAAACAAAATTACATATCCTTTATATCTAATCCATACACCAACGACCAAAAACACCTACAAACACTTTCATTCTTCAATTTTCTTCATCTAATTGATCTCTCTCAAGTTCTATCTTCAAGTTCTAAGTGTTCTTCATAAATTCCAAAAGTTCTAGTTTCATAAAATCAAGAATACTTCCAAGATTGCAAGTTTACTTCCAAGTTTTATAAATCCATTCCAAGTAATCATCCAAGATCAAGAAACCTTTGTTACTTACAGTAGGTTATCTTTATAATAAAAGGTATTAATCATATTCAAACTTTAATTCAATTTCTATAACTATAACAATCTTATTTCGAGTGAAAATCTTACTTGAACTGTTTTCGTGTCATGATTCTGCTTCAAGAACTTTCAAGCCATCCAAGGATCCTTTGAAGCTAGATCCATTTTCTCATTTCCAGTAGCTTTATCCAGAAAACTTGAGGTAGTAATGATGTTCATAATATCATTCGATTCATACATATAAAGCTATCTTATTCGAAGGTTTAAACTTGTAATCACTAGAACATAGTTCAGTTAATTCTAAACTTGTTCGCAAATAAAAGTTAATCCTTCTAACTTGACTTTTAAAATCAATTAAACACATATTCTATATCTATATGATATGCTAACATAATGATTTAAAACCTGGAAACACGAAAAACACCGTAAAACCGGATTTACGCCGTCGTAGTAACACCGCGGGCTGTTTTGGGTTAGTTAATTAAAAACTATGATAAACTTTGATTTAAAAGTTGTTATTCTGGGAAAATGATTTTTATTATGAACATGAAACTATATCCAAAAATTATGGTTAAACTCAAAGTGGAAGTATGTTTTCTAAAATGGTCATCTAGACGTCGTTCTTTCGACTGAAATGACTACCTTTTAAAAAACGAATTGTAACTTATTTTTCCGACTATAAACCTATACTTTTTCTGTTTAGATTCATAAAATAGAGTTCAATATGAAACCATAGCAATTTGATTCACTCAAAACGGATTTAAAATGAAGAAGTTATGGGTAAAACAAGATTGGATAATTTTTCTCATTTTAGCTACGTGAAAATTGGTAACAAATCTATTCCAACCATAACTTAATCAACTTGTATTGTATATTATATAATCTTGAGATACCATAGACACGTATACAATGTTTTGACCTATCATGTCGACACATCTATATATATATTTCGGAACAACCATAGACACTCTATATGTGAATGTTGGAGTTAGCTATACAGGGTTGAGGTTGATTCCAAAATATATATATAGTTTGAGTTGTGATCAATACTGAGATACGTATACACTGGGTCGTGGATTGATTCAAGATAATATTTATCGATTTATTTCTGTACATCTAACTGTGGACAACTAGTTGTAGGTTACTAACGAGGACAGCTGACTTAATAAACTTAAAACATCAAAATATATTAAAAGTGTTGTAAATATATTTTGAACATACTTTGATATATATGTATATATTGTTATAGGTTCGTGAATTAACCAGTGGCCAAGTCTTACTTCCCGACGAAGTAAAAATATGTGAAAGTGAGTTATAGTACCACTTTTAAAATCTAATATTTTTGGGATGAGAATACATGCAGGTTTTATAAATGATTTACAAAATAGACACAAGTACGTGAAACTACATTCTATGGTTGAATTATCGAAATCGAATATGCCCCTTTTTATTAAGTCTGGTAATCTAAGAATTAGGGAACAGACACCCTAATTGATGCGAATCCTAAAGATAGATCTATTGGGCCTAACAAACCCCATCCAAAGTACCGGATGCTTTAGTACTTCGAAATTTATATCATATCCGAAGGGTGTCCCGGAATGATGGGGATATTCTTATATATATGCATCTTGTTAATGTCGGTTACCAGGTGTTCACCATATGAATGATTTTTATCTCTATGTATGGGATGTGTATTGAAATATGAAATCTTGTGGTCTATTGTTACGATTTGATATATATAGGTTAAACCTATAACTGACCAACATTTTTGTTGACGTTTAAAGCATGTTTATTCTCAGGTGAATACTAAGAGCTTCCGCTGTTGCATACTAAAATAAAGACAAGATTTGGAGTCCATGTTTGTATGATATTGTGTAAAAACTGCATTCAAGAAATTGATTTCGATGTAACATATTTGTATTGTAAACCATTATGTAATGGTAGTGTGTAAACAGGATATTTTAGATTATCATTATTTGATAATCTACGTAAAGCTTTTTAAACCTTTATTTATGAAATAAAGATTATGGTTTGTTTTAAAAATGAATGCAGTCTTTGAAAAACATCTCATATAGAGGTCAAAACCTCGCAACGAAATCAATTAATATGGAAAGTTTTTAATCAATAAGAACGGGACATTTCAGTAACCAAAGCTTGTAATTGATGATTTTTGATGGAAAAATAGTAACTTAGACGTTCATGGAAGAGTGTGTGTGTTTTGAGAGAGAATTGGGAAGAAAATTGGAAGTGAAATGGAGTAGGCGGTGAGTGGTGAAGGTGAGTGGGGTTAAAAGGAGTTTTTGTTTTTGTTTCCTTGCTCATAAGTCATGCTAGATGTTAAATGATGGTTCCCACATGGTTAGGTGACTCACATGGGCTGATAAGAGCTTATCATTGGAGTGTATATACCAATAGTAAATACATTTAGAAGCTGTGTATTGTACAAGTACAAATACGAGTGCGTACGAGTAGAATTGTTGATGAAAATGAATGAAGATGTAATCGTAAGCATTTTTGTTAAGTAGAAGTACTTGGATAAGTGTCTTGAAGTCTTTCAAAAGTGTATGAATACATATTAAAACACTACATGTATATACATTTTAACTGAGTCATTAAGTCATCGTTAGTCGTAACATGTAAATGTTGTTTTGAAACCTTTAAGTTAACGATCCTGTTAAATATTGTTAACACATTGTTTATTATATCTAATGAGATGTTAAATTATTACATTATCATGATATAATGATGTATTAATATATCTTAATATGATATATATACAGGTAAATGTCGTTACAACGATAATCGTTACATATATCTCTCGTTTCGAAATCCTTAAGTTAGTAGTCTTGTTTTTACATATGTAGTTCATTGTTATTATACTTAATGATATGTTTACTTATCATTTAACATGTTTATATATAGTGTATCAATATCTTAAAATGATTCATATGTAATTAGTAAGACGTTGTTATAACGATAATCGTTATATATACCGTTTTCAAGTTTCTTAATTCAATAGTCTCATTTTTATGTATATAACTCATTGTTAAAATACTTAATGAGGTACACACTTATCATAATATCATGATAACTATATATATATATATATATATATATATATATATATATATATATATATATATATATATATATATATATATATATATATATATATATATCCATATGTATGTCATCATATAGTTTTTACAAGTTTTAACGTTCGTGAATCGCCGGTCAACTTGGGTGGTCAATTGTCTATATAAAACCTATTTCAGTTAATCAAGTCTTAACAAGTTTGATTGCTTAACATGTTGGAAACACTTAATCATGTAAATATCAATTTCATTAAATATATATAAACATGGAAAAGTTCGGGTCACTACAGTACCTACCCATTAAATAAATTTTGTCCCGAAATTTTAAGCAGTTGGAGGTGTTGACATATCTTCCACAAATAGGTGCGGGTATTTCTTCTTCATCTGATCTTCTCATTCCTAGGTGAACTCGCGTCCTCTACGAGCATTCCATTGAACCTTAACAATTGGTATCTTGTTTTGCTTAAGTCTTTTAACCTCACGATCCATTATTTCGACGGGTTCTTCGATGAATTGAAGTTTTTCGTTGATTTGGATTTCGTCTAACGGAATAGTGAGATCTTCTTTAGCAAAACATTTCTTCAAATTCGAGAAGTGAAAAGTGTTATGTACAGTCGCGAGTTTTTGAGATAACTCAAGTCGGTAAGCTAATGGTCAGACACGATCAATAATCTTGAATGGTCCAATATACCTTGGATTTAATTTCCATCGTTTACCAAATTGAACAACGCCTTTCCAAGGTGCAACTTTAAGCATGACCATCTCTCCAATTTCAAATTCTATATCTTTTCTTTTAATGTCAGCGTAGCTCTTTTGTCGACTTTGGGCGGTTTTCAACCGTTGTTGAATTTAGTTGATCTTCTCGGTAGTTTTTTGTATTATCTCGGGACCCGTAATCTGTCTATCCCTAACTTCACTCCAACAAATCAGAGAGCTGCACTTTCTATCATAAAGTGATTCAAACGGTACCATCTCAATGCTTGAATGGTAGCTGTTGTTGTAGGAAAATTCTGCTAACGGTAGATGTCGATCCCAACTGTTTCTGAAATCAATAACACATGCTCGTAGCATGTCTTCAAGCGTTTGTATCGTCCTTTCACTCTGCCCATCAGTTTGTGGATGATAGGCAGTACTCATGTCTAGATGAGTTCCTAATGCTTGCTGTAATGTCTGCCAGAATCTTGAAATAAATCTGCCATCCCTATCAGAGATAATAGAGATTGGTATTCCATGTCTGGAGACGACTTCCTTCAAATACAGTCGTGCTAACTTCTCCATCTTGTCATCTTCTCTTATTGGCAGGAATTGTGCTGATTTGGTGAGACGATCAACTATTACCCAAATAGTATCAAAACCACTTGCAGTCCTTGGCAATTTAGTGATGAAATCCTTGGTAATATTTTCCCATTTCCATTTTGGGATTTTGGGTTGTTGAAGTAGACATGATGGTTTCTGATGCTCAGCTTTGACCTTAGAACACATCAAACATTCTCCTACATATTTAGCAACATCGACTTTCATACTCAGCCACCAAAAATGTTTCTTGAGATCCTTGTACATCTTCCCCATTCCAGGATGTATTGAGTATCTGGTTTTATGAGCTTCTCTAAGTACCATTTCTCTTATATCTCCAAATTTTGGTACCCAAATCCTTTCAGCCCTATACCGGGTTCCGTCTTCCCGTATATTAAGATGCTTCTCCGATCCTTTGGGTATTTCATCCTTTAAATTTCCTACTTTTAAAACTTCTTGTTACGCCTCCTTTATTTGAGTAGTAAGGTTATTGTGAATCATTATATTCATAGCTTTTACTCGAATGGGTTCTCTGTCCTTTCTGCTCAAGGCGTCGGCTACCACATTTGCCTTCCTCGGGTGGTAACGAATCTCGAAATCGTAATCATTTAATAACTCAATCCACCTACGCTGTCTCATGTTTAGTTGTTTTTGATTAAATATGTGTTGGAGACTTTTGTGATCGGTATATATAATACTTTTGACCCCATATAAGTAGTGCCTCCAAGTATTTAATGCAAAAACAACCGCTCCTAATTCCAAATCATGCGTCGTATAATTCTGCTCGTGAATCTTCAATTGTCTAGACACATAAGCAATCACCTTCGTTCGTTGCATTAATACAGAATCGAGACCTTGCTTTGATGCGTCACAATATATCACAAAATCATCATTCCCTTCAGGTAATGACAATATAGGTGTCATAGTTAACTTTTTCTTCAACAATTGAAATGCTTTCTCCTGCTCATCCTTCCATTCAAATTTCTTCCCTTTATGCGTTAATGCAGTCAAGGGTTTTGCTATTTTGGAAAAATCTTAGATGAACCTTCTGTAGTATCCAGCCAATCCTAAAAATTGACGTATATGCTTCGGAGTTTTCGGGGTTTTCCACTTTTCAATGGTTTTAATCTTTGTCGGATCCACCTGAATACCTTCTTTGTTCACTATGTGACCGAGGAATTGAACTTCTTCCAACCAAAATGCACACTTTGAAAATTTAGCGTACAGTTTTTCTTTCCTCAATAACTCTAGCACTTTTCTCAAATGTTCTTCGTGCTCTTGATCATTCTTTGAGTAAATAAGTATGTCATCGATGAAAACAATGACAAACTTGTCAAGGTATGGTCCACACACTCGGTTCATGAGGTCCATGAACACAGCTGGTGTGTTAGTCAACCCAAACGGCATAACCATAAACTCGTAATGACCGTAATGCGTTCTGAAAGCAGTCTTCGGAATATCATCCTCCTTCACCCGCATTTGATGATACCCAGAACGTAAATCAATCTTCGAATAAACTGACGAGCCTTGTAGTTGATCAAATAAGTCTTATATTCTCGGTAGTGGATAACGGTTCTTGATGGTAAGTTTGTTCAACTCTCGGTAGTCGATACAAAACATGAATGTACCATCCTTCTTTTTGACAAACAAAACAGGAGCTCCACATGGTGATGTACTTGGTCGTATAAAACCACACTCTAAAAGTTCTTGTAGTTGGTTTTGGAGTTCCTTCATTTCACTGGGTGCGAGTCTGTATGGAGCACGAGCTATTGGTGCAGCTCCTGGTACAAGGTCTATTTGAAATTCAACGGATCGATGTGGGGGTAACCCCGGTAATTCTTTCGAAAATACATCGGGAAATTCTTTTGTGACAGGAACATCACTGATGTTCTTTTCTTCAGGTTTAACTTCCTCGATGTGTGATAGAATGACGTAACAACCTTTTCTTATTAGTTTTTGTGCCTTTAAATTACTAATAAGATTTAACTTCGCGTTGCTCTTTTCTCTGTATACCATTAAGGGTTTTCCTTCTTTTCGTACATGCGAATTGCATTTTTGTAACATACGATCTCTGCTCTCTCCTTTTTCAACCAGTCCATGCCAATTATCACATCAAAATTCCTTAACTCTACTGGTATCAAATCAATCTTAAACGTTTCGCTAACCAGTTTAATTTCTCGATTTCGACATATTTTATCTGTCGAAATTAATTTACCGTTTGCTAATTCGAGTAAAAATTTATTATTCATAGGCATCAATGGACCACTTAATTTAGCACAAAAATCTCTACTCATATAGCTTCTATCTGCTCCGAATCAAATAAAACATAAGCAGGTTTTTCATCAATTAGAAACGTACCCGTTACAAGCTCCGGGTCTTCTTGCGCTTCTGCTGTATTAATATTGAAAACTCTTCCGCGGCCCTATCCATTAGTATTCCCCTGATTTGGGCATTCGTTTCTGATATGACCAGGCTTCCCACATCCATAACAAATAATGGCGGTATTATTTGTTCCGATATTATTTGTTCCTTTATTCTTGTTAGCCATTGGTCCGTAAACTTCACACTTCGTCGTACCATGACCCTTTCTATTACACTTAGTACACGATGTCATACAAAGCCCAGTCGGATGGTATCCTTCACACCTCTGGCATCGTTTCTGCCTCTGGTTGTTATTATTGGGATTGTTGTTGTTGCGGTTGTTGTTATTGTTGGAACGATTATTGTAGTTGTTGTAGTTGTTGTTGGGATTGTTATCGTTGTTGCAGTTAAAGTTGCGGTTGTGGTGGTAGTTATTGCGTTTGTAATTGCGATTATTGTTGTTGTTGTTGTATTGGTGACTCTTGTCACTGTTTTCTTCCAACTTCCTCTTGACTTGTTTCGTGTTGGCTTCTTCGGTCGCTTGCTCTTTAATTCTCCCCTCAATCTGATTTATTAGTTTATGAGCCATTCGACTTGCCTTTTGTATAGACGCGGGCTCGTGTGAACTCACATCTTCTTGAATCCTTACTGGTAACCCTTTTACAAATGCGTCGATCTTCTCTTCTTCATATTCGAACACTCCCAGACACAATAGGCACAACTCTGTGAATCGTCGTTCATATGTGGTAATGTCGAACCCTTGTGTTCGTAACTCTCTAAGTTCTACCTTGAGCTTATTGACTTCGTTTCTAGGACGGTACTGCTCGTACATTAATTGCTTGAATGCCAACCACGGTAGTGCGTAAGCAGCATTTTGTCTTACCTGTTCAAGATAGGCGTTCCACCATGTTAACGTAGTACCTGTGAAGGTATGCGTAGCGTACTTAACTTTGTCCTCTTCAGTACACTTACTTATGGCAAACACCGATTCGACTTTCTCGGTCCACTGTTTTAATACAATTGGTCCTTCGGTTCCATCAAATTCCAAAGGTTTGCAGGCAGTGAATTCTTTGTAGGAGCATCGGACACAATTTCTTGTGGAATTAGTTCCACTGCTAGATCCAGAGTTATTGTTATTTTGCATCGCAGCCTGTACTGCGGCTATGTTTGCTGCAAGGAAAACACGGAAGTCTTCCTCCCTCATGTTCAAATTCTGACGAGTCATCGGTGCCATTTCCTTCAAAAAATAGCCCAAAAGAATTAAGTTAATCATATAGAATATTAAGAGTAGTCAATAGTATTTCGTAGCATAATATGAACTCATTTATAAAAGCTTTTTCTTCATATTAGCGTTTTATAGTTTTAATTCGGGTAGTACCTACCCGTTAAGTTTATACTTAGTAGCTAGTATACAATTTAACTACTACAATTCTATATGAAAAACTGATTATAATAATATTTCGCGTTCAAACTTTTATACAATATTTTACAAACTTACAATACCGCTATTATACATATAGGATGAATTATAGCACATAATAACTTTGCTACTCGACAGCTATAAAGGCAATTCTATTTAATACGCAAGTTGTTCAGCAAAAGAAATAAAGATACGTAATTCAAAAGTCCAGAAACAGTCATGCATTCTTGTTTTACTAAGATGACTTCCCATCCTTGGTCTTGTGGAAAGTAACCGTTACGACATTTGGCTAGGCAGCATGTTGTAATGTCGTCAAAAGGACGAGGGTTTCGTAATGTCCAACAGCCCCGTAATAATCTAAAAACCTTGTTTCTCACCCCAACTACTGAACCGTCACTTGTGAGAAGGTTTTATTTAAAAGTTGTAACCCGATGTTCTTTTTCTCACTTTGTTAAGAAGAGAACATCATTAACCCGTAAGTATAACATGCTTCTTTATGTTGCATGTTAGAAGCTCTTTCTAACTCATGAAACCCTATGTTGGGATATGTTGAGTCAAAATAGGTTCTTAACCCATAGCGTAAAATTGCATTTGGGTTCCCCGCATTTAACGCTTTAAAGAAAACACGGCGTAACATACGGTCTCCCAAATGTGATATACCCCACCTATCAAAGGAAAGCCTTTTATAAACTAAGGCATTTATGGAAAGTCTTTCAAATGTTTGACAAGTTAATTTCGCCATAACTAAATGTGCTGATGAATTCTGACCAACTCTAGACAAGATTTCCTCAATCATATCCTCTGGTAGGTCTTCTAAAATATTCGGTTGTCTACCCTTAACGTCCATTTTGTTTTTATACTGTAAAATAGACAAGGATTAGATTCGTAAAAGATAATTAACAAATAATACAAACAATTTTTACATAGAACATAAAAGTACAAGCATACTACAATACATATAATACACAACATAATTACAACCCTCTAATCTGAATCACTGGTTTCTTCTTCTTCGGACTTGGTTCGTTTTCCTAATTTTCTAGGGATATATGGTTTTCCTCTAATACGAGCCGTTGTTTTCCACAATAGTTTAGAAAAAACTGGTGGTTTAGAGGTTCCCGGGTTATTGTTACATTTTAGGAAATACGGATGTTGCCAATACATATAAAGTTCATCGGGGTTGGAATCAGGTTTCTCTATTTTTATACCTTTTCCCCTATTATTTTCTTTTGCTTTATTAAATTGGGTCGAGGTATGAAAGGATCCGAAACTAATCATCCGGACGTTGTCCATATTGATTACAAACGAATTACAATAGTTGATAACATTGCGAGGTACTTGCCCTCTATATGATACATCTTACAAACGTTGCATTTATTCTTAAAAGGCAATCTATAGTTACATCCAGAATTGACATAATCGCCTGACATTTCATAATATTCAAATGACCTAAACCGCCATTTACTTAATAATAGTCTCTATGAACTTCAATGACTCGAATGCAACGCCTTATGATATAAGTCCTTAATAGCCTCAAGTAGTATCCTTAGTACGAGCTAATGCACAGCGGAAGACTTAATTCATACCTGAGAATAACATGCTTTAAAATGTCAACATAAAGTTGGTGAGATGTAGGTTTAATGCCGGCAGCGATATATATATATATATATATAGACCACAAGATTTCATATATAAACATTTTCATAAAAATATTCTAAGTGGTTGAGCACTTGGTAACCATACTTAACATTCAATCACGTTGCATATTCCCTTTAATATGAAATCTTACTACACCGTACCAAGTGTAGTCACAAAACGAAGTACTGTGCAACCGTTGAATACTGGTCGTCCAGTCCGGTTGGGGTTGTCAGGCCCGATAGATCTATCAACAGGATTCGCGTTTACAATACCGCTGTAAATATTAGTTACCAAGCTACAGGGAAGTATGCCAGTGGTACAACTCAACGTAGAATATATTTTTCAGTTACTTGTGTCCATATCGTAAAACATAAAATACATGTATTCTCATCCTGAAATATTTAGAGTTTAAAAGTGGGACTATATACTCACTGTTGTCTTGAAGATATAAATATTTTGACTTGGTCTTCCGGTTGATATCACGAACCTATCCATATATAATATATCAATATATTTTCATTTTTAAACAATCGTCACATATATATACTTGTTATACTTTTAATACTTTTAATAATTCCTTAGTCCGTAGTTAGCAGTCCGATGTTAGTAATTCAATTTTAATGGTTCATTTTTAGGTGTTTAATAAACCCCCAATGAAATGAATAAAACCCCCATCGTATATGTATTGGTCGAGATTAATCTTGACCCACGGTACCGGTGTTGTCAAATGACGTGTTGCGTACATAAAGTACCGGTGTTGTCAAATGACGTGTTGCGTACAATCATGGGATCTTATGATTAATCTTCTCGTATTGTTTACGGGTGATCCTGAACCATATAAAATTGAATTATGAGTACATATATATAAAATATCATGTTATCTTAGAAAGATGTGATTTATTTAATTTCTCCCAATTATTTTCGTGGCTAAACTAGTCTTGGATATCCGATTTTGTTTCGGTCATAGTTTCTTCGTTACAACTCCGTTTTTGTTGATTCAACTTGCCATCTCCTTGGATCGAGTCCCTCTTTGAGACTATGAACTGTAAATACCTTAGTTTGTATTCAAAATCACACAGCATAGGTGAAACTTTAGTGAAACTTATGAAGTTAAACATTTTTGTTACAAAAATATCATTTAATGACCATTTTTCTAAAAATACCTATACTTTGAATTAAATCATGAAATTTTTATGTGTTAACATATTTATAGTAAAAATCATTTTTCCAGAAAATAAACCTCCAATTCAAAGTTTAAGATGGTTTTTAATTATCCAACCCAAAACAGTCCCCGGTTGCACTCCGACGTCGTAAAAAACAGTTTTTAAGGTATTCTTTGAAAAACCAAGTTTTACCTTGTTAAATTAGCATATATTTAAGTTATATTACAGGTCTTGAAGTATTTTAAAAGTTAAGTTAGAAGGATCTATTTAGTTTGCAAACAAGTTTGAAAACTTTCAAACTATGTTCTTATTGTTAAAATTTTATACCACAAAATAAGATAGCTATATATATATGAATCGAATAAGGTTATGAACATAGTTACTACCTCAAGTTCCTTGGACAAGGTTGCTGTAAAAGAGAAGTAAGAACCTAGAACTAAAAGGGTGATGGAAGTGGATGAAAGATTGGAAGTAAGTTTGTGTTCTTGGAAGGATTTCTTGAAGTGTTTTTGTATGGTTTTCTTATGGTGATTAAGTAAGGTTTTTGAAGCTAAATGATGGGGAAAATGCTTGTAGATGATCAAGTATGAAGTTAAGAGTATTTTGAGAGAGAAATGGGAGTGTAAGTATGAGAAAATGGGGTGAAGAAATGGTGTGCATGCATAAAAACGTTTTTAGTATATAAAGAAAAAAAATGATACCTAACTTTGTTTTCTTGCTAAATAATTCATGCTACTTGACAAATGGTTGGTTCCACATGTTTCTTAATCATTTAAGGCTGCTAAGGAGCATATTTTTATTCGTATATACCAATAGTAAATACATCTAGAAGCTGCGTATGATACGGGTACATATACCCTAAATATACGTGTAGAAATCTTTGAGAAAACGGAATGAGGATTCAAATATAGCTATCTTTTGTGAATATACTTATATTGTTTTATGTATTTAAGTCCTTAAAAGTGATTAAATACATTACTTATACGTTATATGTATAAACATTATAAGTCATAAGTATTTATATCAAATAACGTTATGTATGGTTATTGTTTTGAAAACTTAAGTTAGTAGTTTCAAAATATACTTATAACTTATTGTTATTAATACAAAATGAGATATTAAAACATCCATAAACCATGTTAAATATGTATATATACATATATATACACAAATGTATAATTATCATATGTTATATAGTTCGTGATATCATCGGTCAAACTAGACGGTCAAACGTTGTGTAAAACTCTTTTCGAAAACATAAGTCTCAACAATTTGGATTGCTTATCATGTTGGTAAGGTTTAATTTATGTAAATATTAATCTTATAAGTATAGAACGATCGAAAAAGTGCGGGTCAACTTTAGGGTTTTTGCTTATCGTGTCGGAACCATATAGAGATTAGAGTTTAAATTTGGTCGGAAATTTCCGGGTCGTTACAGTACCCATCCGTTAAAGAAATTTCGTCCTCGAAATTTGGTAGAGGTTGTCATAAATAACAATAGGAATGTTTTCATGACGAATATGAGGTAATAATGAAATTTTATCATTATTGAAAGATTTAGATAAAACGATTTGGTTATGTGAGACGCACGAGCGAAGCTATCACAAAAGAGTGAAATGAGTAAATATAGAATTGTTGTAACCGATGACGTGATTATGATCGATTTCCGGGATTTAAGGGTTTTAAAGAAAATCTTATGTAATAAGATTTAGTTTTGCGGCGATCAGGATCTTCTTTGATTTAACGCGGCAATCTGTTTTGATTTCTTTGTCGAATATTTCACTATAAATTTACCTCCTTCCCTTTCTTTCTTCCCACATCTTCTATTCTTTCTCTTTAGTTCCTACTTTAAGACATTCGCTAATATGCTCCATCCCATTCTAACCCTTGTTATATTTCTAACTTTCATATCTTTCATTCTTCTTTTTCATCTATCACCAGAAGAATCTATTCTCTTTTATCCTTTCCTTGGAATTATAATGTTTTTAATTCTCCCGTGCCTTTACGTTGCAATACGTATTGATATGCACGGTTTGTAGTTTCGGGGTTGTTGTTAGGTTTTATACCTTCCCTTATATTTCGATGTTCCTACTCCCGTCCCTTAAAATCATTATCATCCACAGTTAATGCTCTCTCTTATTTGCTGTGGTTTATGTTCCTATTTCTATTCTGAGGTTTTGTCCCTTCATTTCTTCTTCCCGTCCTCGAGCCAAGCGAACAATGGTCCGAAATTCGTAGGTAGGAAATTTGGAATGAACCTAGCTATTGGTTTTAGAATGAAATTGTAATGGCACGATCTTGATTCGTTAAATTACTCGAATATTCCAAAAAAAATAGAACTATCAAGGGGATACGTTCTAATATGTTTGGAGACTTGATAGAAGGTAAGAGCCGTGTAACATGGCACATGATGACGGTACTGTGAATCATCACATTCCATTAGAAACTTAACATGACTTACTGTAATATAATGAAGTTGATCAAGTTTCATTATATTATACAAATTCATGCATCAGTTCCCAACACTACTTTAAAACATTCATATTTTAAACTTGGAGGTTTCAAAATTTAGAAATTGACACAGTTTCTTTTATGTTGTAATGCAGATATTACGGAGAGATAAATATTCTCAAATAAGAATAGTTGTGAAAATATCTCCAGAAATATGGAGAATATGTATAACGGAAGATATGAAGATATCTTATAATATCTAAGATAAGATGATGATGAAGAATATCATCGGGAGAGGTTTAGAATAAGGGGTAGGGTTTTTACTAATGGTTTCAGCAGGCACTGAATCGTTTGAATCCTTTGAAAGCAGATTCAGTTCTTGTTATTTATCCACAACCTCTTTCATACTTTGCTCAAACCGTTTTCCGGTTCCAACTCTTCTCTTTTTCTGAGTTTTATCGACACACTGTGCTTCATCATCAAACTTTTGACTGTTTAAAATCGTTTACAATTTTCACTGCTTCATTAGCATTTAAAGAACTACTTCATAATTCAGGGTGTTTTTCAGAAACTTCACCTTCGGAGTATGAAATCATTAGGAATAGACGTTATAGGTATGACTGAGAAGTTTTGCGAGATTTTTAAAATACTAATTGCGGATTCTGCCAAAAAGATGACAAGCTGCTGGTACATGATGTCGTGGAATATGAAAGGTTCTCCGGTAACAATGGTGAAAGGACAAGGTATATATATCGAGGTTATAATAAGAGTGGTCCTACTGAGAAATCAAAGTGGAGCTGTGACAAAATTGACTTATATTGAAAAGAGAAATGTAAGGTTGTTTTTGCCAATGAATGATAAGGAATTTGACGCGGATAAGTTTTAACGATAACTTCGGTTTTGAAAGTTTCAGGTGTATAACTGTATGCATAAATCTTTCTTCCGTAAACGAGGTGCGGCTGGTTCAACTTCTCGATTGAAGTGTTTTCAAGAATCATGAAAAGATTTGAACGAGGGTTATAATTGTCGAAGTACAAATGAGGTTTAGGATGAAATCAAGTGGCAAACTTGAAGAATTATTTAGTTTCATATGTTATAATCAATATTTTAATTTAATTCATTTTAATTGTCCAAAGTTAGCAGTCCAATAGTCCGATGGTTCAATGATTCATATATAATTTAATATATAATATTCGAATTAAATAATACGTATCGTGACCCGTATACCGGTCTCGGTGTCGATCACAACTCAAAGTATATATATATTTTGAAATCAACTCCGACCCTGTATAGTCAACTCCCGCCTTCACATATAGAGTGTCTACGGTTGTTCCGAAATATATATATAGATGGGTCGATATGATAAGTCGAAACCTTGCATACGTGTCCCGTTATTTAAAGTGCGTAAAAGTAAATAACAGAAATTAAATGATGATAAATAAAATTGCGAGAATGTAAATTGCGATAAATTAAATGTTAATCAGTTAACTGGGAACAGTTAGCCGGAACAGTTAGCGTGAAATCCTATCACAATTTCAATTAATTAATTCGTTTGTTTCTAACACTTTTTATTTTTGTCCAATGTTTTCTTCATTATGCCACTTGTTGGATTCTGATAGATCAAAATCCAAATATGAAATTTGAATAGAAATGGTTATTCTGTGGTGAACGGATATGTATATCGGTAGTTGTAAGTAGGATAGTAAATGACCGTTGAATCAGATTTAGAGAATGTACAACGTAACTTATTAATGTGAATTCTAAATATTCCTCGGGTACTACCCACCCGTTAAAATATTTTCATCATTAACAGTTTGTACGAAAGAATTTTTAATTACAATCTTTATAAAAATATACTTGCATATATATTTTCTTCAGATGTAATCATAGATTCAATGAGTCAATGAAGTATTAAACTCATTTGATTTATCGTTAATACTAGATTACATAACTTCTAAAGCATTAGAGATTACATAATCGCCAGGTCGAACGAAGATAAATGAGGTAAAACGATACGTAAAGCGAAGATAATCGATGTAGAACGATATATAGAACGAAGATCATACTCGAAGTTCCGATGAGGTTTTTGAGGTATGTGATGTTGATATCCGAGATACAGTTTGTGATGTTGAGATTTTGGGGGTGACAAGAGTACTGTCGGCGTTGTTGATAGTGATACAGATTATGCTGCTGGTGCTGCTGCTGCTGTTTGTAACCTTCGCACCGTATTTTCTAAAGCCACTACCCGAGCGCGAAGCTCGTTGACTTCTTCTATTATACCGGGATGATTGACAGTTGGAACGAGCGAATGAACAAGATTCGAAATATGGGATAGTATGTAGTCATGACGAGATACTCTAGAAATGAGCGAGAAAATGGTGTTTCGAATAGGTTCGCCGGTAAGTGCTTCAGGTTCATCGTTAAGAGGACAATTTGGTGGATGGAATGGATCACCTTCTTCTTGCCTCCAGAAATTTAGTATATTACGAACCCATCCCCAATTCATCCAGAATAGATGATGGGAAATTGGTTGATCCATTCCGGTAACGCTGTTCTCGGAGCTCGAATGGAAATCCATATCGGCGAAGCTATCGAAGTCGGAGGAATTTGAGCTGGATGAAGAATCCATCTTGTATGGTCGGAGAAATGAATTTTTGGTTTGGAATAGATTATAGGAGTTGGGTTTGGTACTCTTCAATACATAATTTACATATGTATATATAATATCAAAATCCCATGAATTACGGAGAATCTTTGAAATACGTCAGGCAATGTCTATAGTAACAGATACGCTAGGATATGAATTTTGTCTATACACTATCGATGCACTAAATGCAGTAAGACGTGTCTAGACTTAAGAATGATAAGCAGGCAGTTCCCTAAGGATGATAAGCAGATGATTTCCGACTAGGATTGATAAGCAAAACTTTTGACAGGCAGACACGGTCAAAGTCCAGACTCACTTAATGTATCCTAACAACTACTAGTTAGACACACTAATGCAAGGCCTGGTTCGCTAAGACCAACACTCTGATACCAACTGAAAGGATCCGAAACTAATCATCCGGACGTTGTCCATATTGATTACAAACGAATTACAATAGTTGATAACATTGCGAGGTACTTGCCCTCTATATGATACATCTTACAAACGTTGCATTTATTCTTAAAAGGCAATCTATAGTTACATCCAGAATTGACATAATCGCCTGACATTTCATAATATTCAAATGACCTAAACCGCCATTTACTTAATAATAGTCTCTATGAACTTCAATGACTCGAATGCAACGCCTTATGATATAAGTCCTTAATAGCCTCAAGTAGTATCCTTAGTACGAGCTAATGCACAGCGGAAGACTTAATTCATACCTGAGAATAACATGCTTTAAAATGTCAACATAAAGTTGGTGAGATATAGGTTTAATGCCGGCAGCGATATATATATATATATATATATAGACCACAAGATTTCATATATAAACATTTTCATAAAAATATTCTAAGTGGTTGAGTACTTGGTAACCATACTTAACATTCAATCACGTCGCATATTCCCTTTAATATGAAATCTTACTACACCGTACCAAGTGTAGTCACAAAACGAAGTACTGTGCAACCGTTGAATACTGGTCGTCCAGTCCGGTTGGGGTTGTCAGGCCCGATAGATCTATCAACAGGATTCGCGTTTACAATACCGCTGTAAATATTAGTTACCAAGCTACAGGGAAGTATGCCAGTGGTACAACTCAACGTAGAATATATTTTTCAGTTACTTGTGTCCATATCGTAAAACATAAAATACATGTATTCTCATCCCGAAATATTTAGAGTTTAAAAGTGGGACTATATACTCACTGTTGTCTTGAAGATATAAATATTTTGACTTGGTCTTCCGGTTGATATCACGAACCTATCCATATATAATATATCAATATATTTTCATTTTTAAACAATCGTCACATATATATACTTGTTATACTTTTAATACTTTTAATAATTCCTTAGTCCGTAGTTAGCAGTCCGATGTTAGTAATTCAATTTTAATGGTTCATTTTTAGGTGTTTAATAAACCCCCAATGAAATGAATAAAACCCCCATCGTATATGTATTGGTCGAGATTAATCTTGACCCACGGTACCGGTGTTGTCAAATGACGTGTTGCGTACATAAAGTACCGGTGTTGTCAAATGACGTGTTGCGTACAATCATGGGATCTTATGATTAATCTTCTCGTATTGTTTACGGGTGATCCTGAACCATATAAAATTGAATTATGAGTACATATATATAAAATATCATGTTATCTTAGAAAGATGTGATTTATTTAATTTCTCCCAATTATTTTCGTGGCTAAACTAGTCTTGGATATCCGATTTTGTTTCGGTCATAGTTTCTTCGTTACAACTCCGTTTTTGTTGATTCAACTTGCCATCTCCTTGGATCGAGTCCCTCTTTAAGACTATGAACTGTAAATACCTTAGTTTGTATTCAAAATCACACGGCATAGGTGAAACTTTAGTGAAACTTATGAAGTTAAACATTTTTGTTACAAAAATATCATTTAATGACCATTTTTCTAAAAATACCTATACTTTGAATTAAATCATGAAATTTTTATGTGTTAACATATTTATAGTAAAAATCATTTTTCCAGAAAATAAACCTCCAATTCAAAGTTTAAGATGGTTTTTAATTATCCAACCCAAAACAGTCCCCGGTTGCACTCCGACGTCGTAAAAAACAGTTTTTAAGGTATTCTTTGAAAAACCAAGTTTTACCTTGTTAAATTAGCATATATTTAAGTTATATTACAGGTCTTGAAGTATTTTAAAAGTTAAGTTAGAAGGATCTATTTAGTTTGCAAACAAGTTTGAAAACTTTCAAACTATGTTCTTATTGTTAAAATTTTATACCACAAAATAAGATAGCTATATATATATGAATCGAATAAGGTTATGAACATAGTTACTACCTCAAGTTCCTTGGACAAGGTTGCTGTAAAAGAGAAGTAAGAACCTAGAACTAAAAGGGTGATGGAAGTGGATGAAAGATTGGAAGTAAGTTTGTGTTCTTGGAAGGATTTCTTGAAGTGTTTTTGTATGGTTTTCTTATGGTGATTAAGTAAGGTTTTTGAAGCTAAATGATGGGGAAAATGCTTGTAGATGATCAAGTATGAAGTTAAGAGTATTTTGAGAGAGAAATGGGAGTGTAAGTATGAGAAAATGGGGTGAAGAAATGGTGTGCATGCATAAAAACGTTTTTAGTATATAAAGAAAAAAAATGATACCTAACTTTGTTTTCTTGCTAAATAATTCATGCTACTTGACAAATGGTTGGTTCCACATGTTTCTTAATCATTTAAGGCTGCTAAGGAGCATATTTTTATTCGTATATACCAATAGTAAATACATCTAGAAGCTGCGTATGATACGGGTACATATACCCTAAATATACGTGTAGAAATCTTTGAGAAAACGGAATGAGGATTCAAATATAGCTATCTTTTGTGAATATACTTATATTGTTTTATGTATTTAAGTCCTTAAAAGTGATTAAATACATTACTTATACGTTATATGTATAAACATTATAAGTCATAAGTATTTATATCAAATAACGTTATGTATGGTTATTGTTTTGAAAACTTAAGTTAGTAGTTTCAAAATATACTTATAACTTATTGTTATTAATACAAAATGAGATATTAAAACATCCATAAACCATGTTAAATATGTATATATACATATATATACACAAACGTATAATTATCATATGTTATATAGTTCGTGATATCATCGGTCAAACTAGACGGTCAAACGTTGTGTAAAACTCTTTTCGAAAACATAAGTCTCAACAATTTGGATTGCTTATCATGTTGGTAAGGTTTAATTTATGTAAATATTAATCTTATAAGTATAGAACGATCGAAAAAGTGCGGGTCAACTTTAGGGTTTTTGCTTATCGTGTCGGAACCATATAGAGATTAGAGTTTAAATTTGGTCGGAAATTTCCGGGTCGTTACAAGGTAATTACTATAACATCATCGAAATCCTCATCGGGATCCGATTCATTGGAAAATTGGTAATCTTCCCAATATTTTGCTTCCTTGGCGGAAACACCATTGACCATTTTTAACTTTGGTCCGTTGGTTGAGGATTTTCTTTTATTTAATCGATTTACTGTAGATATCAATATTTCTTCCTCCGGAACCTCTTCTTCTTCCGGTTCCTCCTCTTCCGGTTCCTCCTCTTCCGGTTCCTCTTCTTCTGGTTCCTCCTCTTCCGGTTCCTCTTCAGGAATTTGTGAATCTTTCCAATATATATTCGACTCTTCATTCTTAATAGGTGAGTCTATGAGATTTGTACTAGAGGTAGACATCTATCACACAATATCAAACATGTTAAGAGATTAATTTATCACATAATATTTACATGTTACAATTTGTAGTTTCCAAAAAAAAAAAATATTAAGCAATCATTTTTAAAGAAAACACGATCGAAGTTCAGACTCACTAAAGCATCCTAACAAACTTGATAAGACACACTAATGCAAATTTTCTGGTTCTCTAAGACCAACACTCGGATACCAACTGAAATGTCCCGTTCATATTGATTATAAACGTTCCATGTTAATTGATTTCGTTGCGAGGTTTTGACCTCTATATGAGACGTTTTTAAAAGACTGCATTCGTTTTTAAAACAAACCATAACCTTTATTTTATCGACAAGGTTAAAAGGACACCACCTAGATTATCAGAAATGATAATCTAAAAATATCACACTTACACACTACCAATACATATTGGTTTACAATATTAATATGTTACAACAAAGTAAATCTCGAATGCAGTTTTAAACAATATTATACAAGCATGCTGACACCAAGTCTTGTCCATATATTAGCATGCAACAGCGGAAGCTCTTAATAATCACCTGAGAATAAACATGCTTTAAACGTCAACAAAAATGTTGGTGAGTTATAGGTTTAACCTATATATTATCAAATTAATATAATAGACCACAAGATTTCATTTATTCAATAATCCTACACTCACAAGTGTATAAAAATCATTCTATGATGAACACTTGGTAACCGACATTAACATAATGCATATAGAATATTCCCTGCATACTCGCAAGTATGTCATAATTTGGCAATCGCAATCACCATATAAATTGAAGTATTAAAGCATTCCAAATTTCAGAATGGGGTTTGTTAGGCCCATAGATCTATCTATAGGATTCACGTCAATTAGGGGTCATTTCCCTAATTCTTAGGCTACCAGACTTGAAGGGGCAATATTCGGTTTAATAATCCAAATATAGAATGTAGTTTCGCGTACTTGTGTCTATTTTGTAAAACATTTAGAAAGTTGCATGTATTCTCATCCCAAAAATATTAGATTTTAAAAGTGGGACTATAACTTACTTTCACAGATTTTTACTTCGTCGGGAAGTAAGACTTGGCCACTCGTCGATTCACGAACTTATAACAAATATATACATATATATCAAAGTATGTGTTAGGACCCCGAAGTTGTATAGTGTTAATGTGAATTAAGCTTAAATGAAGGTTCCTTAGAAGGGGGTTATATAAGGAACATATGTAGTCCTAATTAGATAGCCATTGCATTGTAACTGAGTTCTAGAAGCTGTGGAATTTAATTTGTACCGATTTTCTCTCATACCGAGTCTTCTTCCTATATACCGAATCTCACTATATTTTATCTTTTCTCTCAATCTCAACATGATCTGACCTATCATTTGGTATCAGAGCTTCCAGGAAGTGATTCTACATCACTATATCGATCCAGAGATTGTAGATTACAGAATCTGATTACTTTCGGTAGAATGAATCAGATTCGGTACTATCGAATTTGATAATCTGACGTTCAGATTCTTGTGATAAGTTCAGCGAAGGTGTATTAGGTCTATTAGAAAGAGTTTCGATCATCATTACAGCTTTTTAACTTCAATTATGGAGAATCAAGTTGATTTTTAGAGTTTGTGGCTAAAACTCTCGGTATTGCTTAATTCAAGCTTGATTCTGGTGTTTTGTGAAGATTTAAAGATTCATTTGTGTTCGTGATGTGTTAAATCACATTTCTGTCGGTTCAATTTCTCCAATTCTTCAAGTTTTGAAGATTTGATCAACATTCGGTATCATAACTGTCATACCAAATCTGCTTCATTACTGGAAATTCATCTTAAGTGTTGCAGATTGTGGTGTGTTTGTGATTCTATCACATTCAGTTTGTTCATACGCAGCTAATTGGTGTGGTTTGAGAAAGGATTCTGTTATATTTCTAAGTTTTAGACTTAGACTCGGTATTGTCAACTGCTACAGTTAACATTCGGTATCCTGAATCTTTGGTATCATTGATATTCTGTTTGTTACTAACTTGTTTTCTTGTGCAGCTAGGTTACCGAATCTAATTCAAGGGAATTGGATTGAGTTTACACATAATATTTTACAGAATTTGACTACCGAGTCATTTACGGAACCAGAATCTCGGTTTCATTTAATTCTTTGGTTTTAAGTATTCTGAGGCTTCAAGTTGTGTGGTTACCGAATCCATACTGAATTTGGGTGTGTTACTTGTGATTCTTATCAGTTTCTGATACAGAATCTGGTATACCGAATTGTTACCGAATCTGCTACAGTACCGAACCACTTACCGAATCTGCTATTGTACCGAATCTTTACCGAATCTGACATTCTTGTTAGATTTTATACTGAACCCTGATCATAGATTGTGTTTAATACCGAATCTATACCGAATCTACACCGAATCTACCTCAATTTAAGATGTCTACTCAAGATACTCTTATCATTGGATCAGATTCCTGACCTCCAATGTTGTTTGATGGCAAGTACACTCAGTGGCTTCATCGTATCACTCAGTACATAGACTATAAGGGTGAGAAAGCTAAACATATATGGGCTTCTCTGAGAGATGGTCAAGTTGTTGATTTTTATCCGGATACTGGTATGCCAATTCCAGTCTATGAACTTTTTGGTGATAAACGTGAAAGAGCTCAGGGTGACATAGAGGCTAAGAATATTGTCAAGCAAGCTATCCCATATGAGCTATTTGAAAATGTTGATAGCAACACTACTGCAAAAGATATATGGGATGAGATCAAACGACAACAAGAAGGTTATGACATGTCAGACGTTACTAAATTGAATAAGGCTCTGGGATTGTATGAAGATTTCAAGCAGGAACTAGAAGAACTACTCAAGGATACCTACCGTTATTTCAATGGTGTTCTTAATGAGTTGAAAAGGTGTAAGATTGTAAAAGAACATGCTGAAGTCAACATGAAATTCCTCAAAAAGCTCAATGCTGATTGGCTTCCTTATGGAACCATTGTTTGATCTACCAAAGAGATTGACAAGTTGACTATTCATGAGCTTGTTGGAGTTCTTATGAATTACCAACCTGAAGTGTCTAAACTTCAAGAAGGAAGGAAAGAGTCATCTCTAAGTGATCCTCTTGCTCTAATTGCCAAAAAGAAGAGAAAATCATTTTCCAAAAGCTTGTTCAAGAAAGTGCTTGTTGAAGAATCAACTGATTTTGAAGAGTTGAATCTTTCTGATGTTGATGATTCACACCTTGAATTAGTCAAGATGGCAGCCATGTTCACAAACGCCTTGAACAAACACAAGTTTAAAGGCAAATCAAGCAATCAACGCAAACACTCATTATCTTCCTCGTACTACAAGAAAGCTGATCAATCCAAACAACAACGTGCTGATGATTCCAAGAAGGAAGATTCAATCTGTTTCAATTGTGGCAAAGCTGGTCATTACTCTCGTGAGTGCAAGATACCTAAGAAGAAGGACGCAGCTTACTACAAGAAGAAAATGTTGATGGCTAAGATTGTGGAAACTGGGGGAGAGCTGAAACCGGTTGATGATACTTGGTTTAACTGGACTGATGATTCAGACTCAGAGGTGGAACATGCAAATGTTTGCAAGGTGACTAAGCTCATCAAAGCTAAGGAAGCATTGGAGAATTCTGACTCAACATCTGACGATGATGAGGTACAATCAACTGAAATCTCACCTGATTTTATAAAAACGCAAAATGACTTGATGAAGAATCTGGTCTCAATGTCAAAAGAAGTCAAAGGCTTAAAATCTGAAAACAAGGTTTTAAAAGACAAAATCAAACTTTTTGAGACCAAACCATCTTCATCCAAATTACAATCAGAATTGCAAAAGTTGACCGTCAACTCAGCTCCTCGGAATCTGAGTTGGAAGATCTTAAAAAGTCAATTCATCTGATTAAAGTCGAACGAACTGATTATCATTTAAAATCTGAACGACTTGCAGAAAAAGTTCAATTCTTAGAAAAAGATCTTTCTGATTTAAAAAACCAACATGAACCCACACTTTCAAAGCTAAACAAGAAAATTATTCATTTGGAAAACGCAATAATTGAAAAAGACACTGAAATCTCTTCATTGTCAAAAGAGTCTGTTCTAATGAAAGATCAACTTGCTCGATATGAGGAAAAACTCTATCGAACAGAGCAATCCAAAGCTATCATGGATATGGAACTTTCAAAACAAACAATTTTCATGAATAGACCAAAAACGATTCATGGTGAAAAGTGGGGGTTGGGTTTTGAAGATCCTAAGATCTTAGATGGAGCTTCCAAAAAGATTCCAGGATTATATCATTCTGATTACTTTCAAGCTGGTTTACCACTGCATTTTGTGCATTCTTCTGATGCTGATTTTGATGATATTATTGTTAATCACAAATCTAAAAAATACCATCAAATTAGCTTAATGTATGAGAAAATTAATGCAAAAATGGGTAAATCAAATCCTGCTTTCTTGAAGGAACTTGTTGAAACTGAAAAGAATGTGCTAATTATGTTCCGACACGTAGATTGGTTTACATTCCTACACTCATGCTAGAGAAATACATTTTAATGCTTGAGAATGACGTGTTTAACAAACCTAGTTCTAGCATTGTTAACATAGATGAGGTGTTTGATGAACTAACTTTTGATGTGAAACCAGTTCTACCTGCTTTACCTGCATGTTCTGATAATGTTTTCCTTGAAGACCTAGCACATGAACTAACTGTTTTCTTTGAGACAGAATCTCTAGTTCAAAATTCTTTAGATTAAAAAGTAGAACCTCATACTGAACCGATCATTGAACCTTTGATAGATTTTGAAAGTGAACTTGATCCTTTGCACGATTATTATTTGAATTTACCTGCTGTACGGAATTTAAATCGTATAGTAGCTCAACTAGAAAAGGAGATTATTGACTTGCAACTTAAGTGCCAATCATTAGAACAAATGCTTGCTCTGTATGATAAATTGCCTTCACTGCCTAAGAAAGAATGTTCCTATGCTTTTAAGGAGGGTAAAGTGATAGTTTCTGCTGAAGAATTATGTCTTGAGATTAAAAGCTTAAAACAAAAGATAATTCAACTGAAACAGGCTAGCACACTTAAGCAATCATCTAATGTTGAAACCAATGTGCTTGAATGTATTGGTGGGATTACTAAGAAGGGAAAGGGAATGTCAACATCTAAGGATGTAAAACCCATTACTATTCTTAAAAATCCTCTCCGTTCTTAATTTGGCAATCGTGGTTCAAAAGTTATTTCTACAACTCAATTTGTTGTCAAAAAGGTTCATTCTCCCGATGGTTCTGTGTCAACTGAAAAGATTCCTATGATTCCAATGAAAAATACTTCAAAAGCGAGTCTTTTAACAACATCAGTTAAGTCCACACAACACACAAGTCCTAAAACTGATTTAAGTGAGTATGATGCAAAAGAACGTAAAATCAAATTAGAAATTTTGCAAAATCAATCATCTCATGTGTCAACTGAAGATTTTGGATGTCTAACTAAAAAAGGTGTTTCTCATGTCACAGGTCATAATCCAAACTTGAATTACAAATCTGTATGGGTTCCTAAGTCCACGACTAAGAAAGTAGCAACCAAACCAACGCAATCTGCTAGTCGGCCTAGGAAATCATCTCATGTTTTTCAATTTTCGTCTGTGAACAAAACATCTACTTGGAAAAAGTTGTGTGTTAAGACTTCTGATAACGATGTAAAACTTGATATTGCGTATGATGCTTCATGTAATGTGTTTTAAATGATGCTTTATTTTCTAAACTGTATGATGCTTTACGTGATTATCTTGTCGATGATCCAAAGTTTATTGTTGGTACTAACCGTAGAGGACCCAAGAAACTTTGGGTACCTAAACTCTAGGAAATTCACATTTACAGGGTTTCGATGTCTGTGTTTGGTATATCGATTCCGGTTGTTCTCGACACATGACGGGCGATAAATCCTTGCGTGTCAACTTCATTGACAAATTCCTAGGAACGGTTACTTTTGGAAATGATGAAATTGCAGCGATAACGGGTTACGGAGATTTTGAGCAAAATGGTATAACAATCAAACGGGTTTCATATGTTGAAGGTTTGAGGTTCAGTTTATTTAGTGTAAGTCAATTCTGCGATGGAGATCTTAAAGTTCTGTTTGAACGTAGACAATGCTCGGTGCAATCCACCGAAATAAATGATCTTCTTGTTGGTAAACGTTGTGCTTCACTATACACTGTTGACCTCAATGATGCACCTTCACATACAACCATGTGTTTGGCCACTCGTTTTACCAAAGAAAATTCTTGGTTATGGCATCATCGGATGTCACACCTGAATTACAAGGGTATCAATAGTCTTCAAAGACTTAGTTGATGGTATTCCTACCTTTCACTATGATAAGCATCATGTGTGTCCATCATGTACGATGGGTAAGCTGAAACGGACTTATCATCCGCTTAAGCAAAACCCCGGTACTTCATCGTCTTTGCAACTATTGCATATGGACTTATGTGGACCCATGCATATTTCTAGCCTCGGTGGCAAGAAACTTGTGCTTTTCATTGTCGATGACTATACTCGTTTTACATGGATTTTTCTTTTGCAAACTAAGTCAGAGACCCCCGTCATTATCATTGAGTTCATTAAAAAGACTCAACGCTCTTTTAACAAACATGTTAAGAGCATTCGAACTGATAATGGGACGGAATTTAAGAATGACCTGCTTGATAGTTATTTGAAAGACCAAGGCATTGAACATCAGTTCTCTGCTGCTCGGACCCCCCAACAGAATGGAGTAGTCGAACGACGTAATCGTACGTTGTGCGAAGCAGCTCGAACGATGCTTGCTTACTCCAAACTACCTCCAAAAATGTGGGGGGAGGCCATTTCAACGGCATGCTATACCCAAAATCGTTGTATTGTTAATAAACGTTTTGATAAAACTCCATATGAGTTATTATATGGTAGACGCCCGAATGTCAAATATTTCCGTGTCTTTGGCTGTATATGCTATGTGCTTAATGATTTTGATAGCCTCGGAAAGTTTGATCCAAATGGCGATCAAGCCATATTTCTCAGTTATTCTTCGAACAAAGTTGCTTATCGGGTTTATCACAAACGGACAAAAACGATTAAAGAGTGCATCAATGTCAAGTTCGATGAATTTTCGGGAATGGCTTTTGAACAACTCAGTTCAAAACCCGATCCTAACCTGGCTACTTCTTCTTCTGCGCAAAACTCAATTTTCTCGACGAAGGGTGTTCCTACGGTTACATCAGAGGAACTGGATATCTTGTTTGATAGTCTTTATGCTCCTCAACGGATTTCAAATGTTCAAGCCGTACCGGTTACACCGTCACAGTCAACTACTGTGGAGACTCAACAAAGTCTTTTTGATGAAGATACAACACCAACTGATTCACCTGTTGCTTCTTCATCCTCCCTACCACCTCCTGTTACTGATAATCTTGAACCAATTCAAGATTCATTAGTTGATACAACTCCAGCTGTTTCTCCAGATATTCAATTGAATCCATTAGATAACGTTACATCAGATCAAGCGGATCAAGGCTCAACGTCAACAACGGTTGATGTTTCAATGGATACCACTGATGTACAACCTCTTCCACACAACCGATGGACTAAAATTCATCCAATAGATCTTATTATTGGTGATGCATCTGCCAGTCTCAACTCGAAGGGCTACTTGAAATATGTGTTTATATACTGCCTTTTTTAGTAAGATTGAACCAACAACGGTTGCTTAAGCATTACTAGATCCGAACTAGGTGGTTGCAATGCAAGAAGAGATCAATCAATTTGAACGGTTAAAAGTATGGCGATTGGTTCCAAGATCAACTGGTCAACGACCAATAGGGGTTAAGTGGATTTTTAAGAACAAGAAGGATTCTGATGGAATTGTGGTTCGGAATAAGGCATGTCTTGTGGCCAAGGGATATCGACAACAAGAGGGTATTGATTATGACGAAACGTTTGCTCCGGTTGCTAGGAATGAGGCTATTCATCTTTTCCTTGCATTTGCTTCTCATATGAAGTTCACGGTGTTTCAAATGGACGTCAAAACTGCTTTTCTGAACGGTCATCTTCAAGAGGAAGTCTATGTCGATCAACCAGAAGGCTTTGTCGATCCCATTCATCCAAATCATGTATACTACTTAGAGAAAGCTTTGTATGGTCTGAAGCAAGCACCGCGTGCATGGTACGAGACCTTAACAAAGTATTTGCTGGACAACGGCTTCTCTCGTGGAACGATTGATACAATGCTATTCATCCATAAAAACCACGGTCACATTCTCTTGGTTCAAATTTACGTTGATGACATTATTTTTGGTTCCACGTCCCCTGCCTTATGCAAAGAATTTGGTGACCTTATGGCCAACAAATTCGAAATGAGCATGCTTGACCAGTTAAATTTCTTTTTGGGGTTACAAGTAAAACAATTACCAAACGGAATTTTTCTCAGTCAAACAAAGTATATCAATGATATGCTAAAATGTTTTAAAATGACTGCTTTAAAACCAATGACAACCCCAATGAGGACTTTACTGGATGCTGATGCTAATGGGGAACCCTTTGATGTTACACTTTGTGACGACCCGAAAATTTTCGACCAAATTTAAACTTAATCTTTATATGGTTTTGACAAAATAAGCAAAGTCTGTAAAGCTGAGTCTCAAAATTTAGAACAGTTTACATGAATGCATTTTGACCTTTGACTGTTCTCGACGATTCACGAACACTTGTATTTAAATAAATATGTATATATATATATATATATATATATATATATATATATATATATATATATATATATATATATATATATATATATATATATAATAATAATAATAATAATAATAATAATAATAATAACTTGAAATATGTTAATAAACTATATTATATAATTTAATTGTTGGATTCTTTCATACACAATACTACGTATTAATTGCAATTATGTTATTCGGTACTCATTTATCTACAATTTGCTTTGTTTAATACTTGATTAGTCTTTAATTGTTTATCTCCACACTTGTTAAAGCTCATTCAGCCTTCATCAATGCTTTTCATCAATATATGTCATGTCATTAAATTAAAAACCTACTTTTCTCAATAGGAACCTAGTGTTAAAATTTTCATTGACAAAATGGGTAGGGCCATATTATTATTAATGTGATAGTAACATAGATATTCGACCAAACATGTTGTTCATGAAAGTTTTGGATAATTATTGATTTTCTAGAAACCCTTCACTTATGTAAAAACGTAGGAAACTTGTATATCTAAATTGTCTTCAATTGGCTAACAAGTGATCGTAGCTTCAAAACTCTAAAGAAATTAAGGGAGGGACAGACTTTGGTTACAAACCATTTTCATTTTCATTCATTCAATCAAGAGTGCGTACATATTTATATTTATACTAATAATAAGACTAAAGTTATCAAAAATAAAGAGACATGTTTGATTAACAACTACCACTAATAAATGCATAAATCACGGAGTTGAAATAATGGAAACTAATTAAAGCAAGTGTACACATAAACTAAAGTAGGTGCAAATGGGTCTCTCCCAATTATTCCTAACCCACCACTTCACCTTTTATTTATGTTCCTACTCAATATATAAATCTGTTTCTAATCGACCACCTATTTGGAACCACCATCACCACCTAATATCATAAAGTCACCATTTCCTTATCTTTCTTTTGCTCACCATCAACAACCTTACAAATCTATTTTTTGGGGCTACTGTAATTACTGTTTCTATTCGACAACAACAAATAAACTTGCTTATTTTGATCGCTTTATATTGCAACCCGATCAATACCACTCACACAAGATAAATGACTTTACTTGGGCTTATGTTTTACTTCTGGCCCGATGAACTTATTGAGGAGACGATGGATACGGTTACTATGAAATAAATGACGATGATATGATGATGAAACGGGATTCATGACATGAAATGATATGAGGATAAATAATGATTATATAGATCATATACGATGATGTTAATATGATATGGGTTTGTTTTAGGAGAAGAAGAAAATAAAAACGAGTTACATATTTTTTTGTCTGGGTGATAAAATAGAAATAGAATGGTTGGAGGAATGGTTAGAAGGGGTATTGGGTTAGTAGGAGGTCGCGGGTTCAAACCCGGATTTGGGCATTCTTTTAGGACTACCCCTTTGAGGTAGTTACTTATTTATTTATTCATTACTATCATTATCATTATTATTATTATTATTATTATTATTATTATTATTAATATTATATATTAATAGTGTATCCCTGACTAGTGCTTGAGTAATTAGGATTATGCATGCTTGTATATTTATTATTATCGTTAAATACTTCACGATAGATCATGAATTAATTACATATGCGATTAAGATTATCATTTTTCATTATTTTTATCACTATTATTATTAAAAGTATTATATTTAATATTAAAAATATCATCTTTACAAAAGTTATTATTTTAATAGGAATATCTTTGTTAATATAAAATTTCATTAATAATAACTATCACATTATCTTTATTAAATAAACGTTATAAATTTTATTACTTAATATATATAAAAGTATAACTTATCATATAAATGTTAATATAAAATTTTATTATACTATTTTCTCTAATAAAATCTTTTAAAAATATTTAAAAATATAAAACGACGATATTTAAACTATAAAATAATCATGTATAAATTCTGGAAATCATTTTGAGTCAAATTAACTTTTGTTGACTGTTGCATATTAGTCTCGAGCATTAGGATTGTGGTACACTATGACTTGACCTAATTTGTTAGACAAATATTGACCAACATATAAATATATATAATCAATATAGGTTCGTGAATCCGAGGCCAACCTTACACTTGTTCAATGATGTTATATGTATTTTTTACTACGAAATACAGTATGGTGAGTTTCATTTGCCCTTTTTACTCTTTACGTTTTTGGGCTGAGAATACATGCAAAATGCTTTATGAACTGTTTTACAATATCTATATGTGTGAGTTTCATTTGCCCTTTTTACTCTTTACGTTTTTGGGCTGAGAATACATGCAAAATGCTTTATGAACTGTTTTACAATATTTATATGTGTGAGTTTCATTATTCCCTTTTACTCATTACATTTTTGGGCTGATAATACATGCACTGTTTAAATAACTGTTTTACAATATTTATATGCGTGAGTTTCATTTGCTCCCTTTTTAAATGCTTTTGCAATATATATTTTGGGACTGAGAATACATGCGCTGTTTTATAAATGTTTTACGAAATAGACACAAGTAATCGAAAATACATTATATGGTTGAATTATCGAAATCGAATATGCCCCTTTTTATTAAGTCTGGTAATCTAAGAATTAGGGAACAGACACCCTAATTGACGCGAACTCTAAAGATAGATCTATCGGGCCCAACAAGCCCCATCCAAAGTATCGGATGCTTTAGTAATTCGAAATTTATATCATGTCCGAAGGAGGATCCCGGAATGATGGGGATATTCTTATATGCTTATTGTGAATGTCGGTTACCAGGTGTTCAATCCATATGAATGATATTTTTGTCTCTATGCATGGGACGTATGTTTATGAGAAATGGAAATATGAAACCTTGTGGTCTATTAAAATTATGAAATGATTATTTATGTTAAACTAATGAACTCACCAACCTTTTGGTTGACACTTTTAAGCATGTTTATTCTCAGGTGTGAAAAAAACCTTCCGCTGTGCATATGCTCACTTACATGGAGTCGTTTATGGCATATAGAAGTCAGATCATCGCTCTGGGATCAAAGGTTGAAGACTTCGTCCGGATGGATTAGGACGGGTCTTTTCAGTTGGTATCAGAGCGGTGGTCTTAGTGAACCGGGTCTGCATTAGTGTGTCTAACTGATAAGTCGTTAGGATACATTAGTGAGTCTGGACTTCGACCGTGTCTGCATGTCAAAAGTTTTGCTTATCATTTTTGTCGGAAATCATTTGCTTATCATCCTTAGGAAATTACATGCTTATTATTTTTAGTCTAGACACATCTTATTGCATTTACTGCATGAATAGTGTATAGACAAAATTCATATCATAGCGTATCTGTTATAATTACCTTTGCCTGACAGCTTCTGTAGATTCCTCCGTAACTTATGGAATTTTAGTATTATATATGCATATGTAAATCATGTATTGCAGGATACTAATCTATATCCTATAATCTATTTCTTATCGAAAATCCTTCACCTGATCGTACGAGATGAATCCCTCAACTAGTTCGAGTCCTTCGGATTCCGATAAGCTATTCCGATAGTCGTTCTGACCGCTATTCCAACATGGATGTTCACCTAAGCTCTTAAAGCAGCGTCACCAGAATGAATCAGCCATCCTCAAGTCATCTGATGGGTTTGTAGTCGACTTAATCGAAGGAGACGCGGAGAAGGAGATTCTTTCCACCAATCGAATTCACCTCTTGGTAAGTAACCTGAAGCAATTACCGGCGAACCAGTCCGAAACACTATATTCACTCTAATTTCCAGAATATCTCGTCATGATTATATTTTATCCACAATTCTAAACCTTATTCAATCCGCTTGTTCCGACCGACAATCATCCCGGAATAATAGAAGAAGTCAACGAGCTTCGCACTCGAGTAGTGGCTTTGGAAATTATGGTGCAAAAATTACCAGCTTCAGCAACATCACCGACATCAACAGCACTACCAGCATCAGCACCAACAACACAAGCCTTAACATCCGCATCACAAGCCTCAACCTCACAATCTGTACCTCAAGTACAATCTTGTTCTACATGACATTCTACATCGTTTATCTCCGCTCTACATGGGAAATATGTAACCTCTAATGTTTTAGAGATTATGTATTCTAGTTCTAACGATAAATCAAATGAGATTAATATCGTATTAACTCATTTAATCCATGACTACATCTAAAGAAAATATATATGTATATATATTTTCATAAAGATTGTAATTAAAAATTCTTTTGAACAAACTGTTAATGGTGAAAATATTTTAACGGGTAGGTAATACCCGAGGAATATTTAGATTTCACATTAACATGTTACACTGTACCTCCTTCAAATCCGATTCAACAGCTATTTACTATCCTACACACAACCACACATATACATATCCGTTCATCAAAAGAACAACTATTATCATTCAAATTCAATTTCATATTCGGATTTTGACCGATCAGAATCCAAGTTAAGATTTGACAAGTGGCATAATGAAGAAAATAATGGACAAAATAAAATTTATTAGTAACTAATTAATTAATTACTTAAAATTCCTTCATCATCTTCTAATCTTAAATATTTAAAATTTTAAGATTATATATCAGTCTGTTAAACTACAAACATTGGATTACTAACATTGGACAATTACAACGTATTAAAATATTGATCATAACATATGAAACTAAACATTTCTCCAAGTTTGCCACTTGATTTAATCTTAAAAAATCTTTTGTATCTTGATAATTACAATCTTCACTCAAATCCTTCGAAACTCTTGAAAACACCTCAGATTGATAACCAATGATTCGAATATGGCGACACTAAATGCTGATGAAGCAGCAAAGGTTGTAGATGGTCTTAATGGCCAAAAGTTGATGATAACGAATGGAGTGTTGGAAACACTCAATAGAGAATTTAGTACTGAAAAACGGATTGAGTTAACCATGAAGGAGACCAAGGACAAATACAAGGACCAAACCCTATATTCAAAGAATCCATGTAATTCTGGATCCGATAAAATCTTTAGAGAATATCTTGCTCTGTACCCATGTTAAATCTTGTGAAAAAAATCTTTCTCCATCAACCTTGGATCTTAGAAATTCTGAAAATATCATCATAAATATCTTCGATATTTCTGAGGATATTTTCATATCTTTTCTTATCCAAAATTATTTATCTCTTCATGCTAACTGTGTTACATCATAAAGGGAACTATTTTAGTTCTAAGGTTCTTTGAAATTCGAGTTTAAATTATGAATGATTTCCTAGAGAAGTGTTGGGAATTGAAGCATGAGTTAGTATAATATAATGACGTCAGGCCAACGTGGTTATATTACAGTAAGTCATGCTGAGTTTCTAATGGAACGTAATAAAGGTTCACAGATCACACCCTGATCATGTGCCATGTTATATAACTCTTTCATTCTATTTAACCTCTAAATATATCAAGAAAATATTCTCTTGATATTTCTATCCTTTCCATAATTCCAACAGTTGCTAATAAATCGTGCTATTAAATTTTCTTTCTGATTAGAAGATTTTCTTTAAATCTCTTGAATTCCGGAATTCAATCGTGGTTATGTCAAAAGTTAAGACGAACCTTTATTATCCCATTTCACTCTTTTGTGATAGCTTCATCCATACTCTCCGAGTAATCGAATTACTTTATCCACATTACTCAATGGTGATAAAATTCTATTTACCGACTCATATTCGTCATGAAAACATTTTTATTATTAGCCATGACGACCACATTCAAATTTCGAGACGAAATTTCTTTAACGGGTAGGTACTGTGACGACCCGAAAATTTTCGACCAAATTTAAACTTAATCTTTATATGGTTTTGACAAAATAAGCAAAGTCTGTAAAGCTGAGTCTCAAAATTTAGAACAGTTTACATGAATGCATTTTGACCTTTGACTGTTCTCGACGATTCACGAACACTTGTATTTAAATAAATATGTATATATCAATATATATATATATATATATATATATATATATATATATATATATATATATATAATAACTTGAAATATGTTAATAAACTATATTATATAATTTAATTGTTGGATTCTTTCTTACACAATACTACGTATTAATTGCAATTATGTTATTCGGTACTCATTTATCTACAATTTGCTTTGTTTAATACTTGATTAGTCTTTAATTGTTTATCTCCACACTTGTTAAAGCTCATTCAGCCTTCATCAATGCTTTTCATCAATATATGTCATGTCATTAAATTAAAAACCTACTTTTCTCAATAGGAACCTAGTGTTAAAATTTTCATTGACAAAATGGGTAGGGCCATATTATTATTAATGTGATAGTAACATAGATATTCGACCAAACATGTTGTTCATGAAAGTTTTGGATAATTATTGATTTTCTAGAAACCCTTCACTTATGTAAAAACGTAGGAAACTTGTATATCTAAATTGTCTTCAATTGGCTAACAAGTGATCGTAGCTTCAAAACTCTAAAGAAATTAAGGGAGGGACAGACTTTGGTTACAAACCATTTTCATTTTCATTCATTCAATCAAGAGTGCGTACATATTTATATTTATACTAATAATAAGACTAAAGTTATCAAAAATAAAGAGACATGTTTGATTAACAACTACCACTAATAAATGCATAAATCACGGAGTTGAAATAATGGAAACTAATTAAAGCAAGTGTACACATAAACTAAAGTAGGTGCAAATGGGTCTCTCCCAATTATTCCTAACCCACCACTTCACCTTTTATTTATGTTCCTACTCAATATATAAATCTGTTTCTAATCGACCACCTATTTGGAACCACCATCACCACCTAATATCATAAAGTCACCATTTCCTTATCTTTCTTTTGCTCACCATCAACAACCTTACAAATCATTTTTTGGGGCTACTGTAATTACTGTTTCTATTTGACAACAACAAATAAACTTGCTTATTTTGATCGCTTTATATTGCAACCCAATCAATACCACTCACACAAGATAAATGACTTTACTTGGGCTTATGTTTTACTTCTGGCCCGATGAACTTATTGAGGAGACGATGGATACGGTTACTATGAAATAAATGACGATGATATGATGATGAAATGGGATTCATGATATGAGGATAAATAATGATTATAAAGATCATATACGATGATGTTAATATGATATGGGTTTGTTTTAGGAGAAGAAGAAAATAAAAACGAGTTACATATTTTTTTGTCTGGGTGATAAAATAGAAATAGAATGGTTGGAGGAATGGTTAGAAGGGGTATTGGGTTAGTAGGAGGTCGCGGGTTCAAACCCGGATTTGGGCATTCTTTTAGGACTACCCCTTTGAGGTAGTTACTTATTTATTTATTCATTACTATCATTATCATTATTATTATTATTATTATTATTATTATTATTATTATTATTATTATTATTATTATTATATATTAATAGTGTATCCCTGACTAGTGCTCGAGTAATTAGGATTATGCATGCTTGTATATTTGTTATTATCGTTAAATACTTCACGATAGATCATGAATTAATTACATATGCGATTAAGATTATCATTTTTCATTATTTTTATCACTATTATTATTAAAAGTATTATATTTAATATTAAAAATATCATCTTTACAAAAGTTATTATTTTAATAGGAATATCTTTGTTAATATAAAATTTCATTAATAATAACTATCACATTATCTTTATTAAATAAACGTTATAAATTTTATTACTTAATATATATAAAAGTATAACTTATCATATAAATATTAATATAAAATTTTATTATACTATTTTCTCTAATAAAATCTTTTAAAAATATTTAAAAATATAAAACGACGATATTTAAACTATAAAATAATCACGTATAAATTCTGGAAATCATTTTGAGTCAAATTAACTTTTGTTGACTGTTGCATATTAGTCTCGAGCATTAGGATTGTGGTACACTATGACTTGACCTAATTTGTTAGACAAATATTGACCAACATATAAATATATATAATCAATATAGGTTCGTGAATCCGAGGCCAACCTTACACTTGTTCAATGATGTTATATGTATTTTTTACTACGAAATACAGTATGGTGAGTTTCATTTGCCCTTTTTACTCTTTACGTTTTTGGGCTGAGAATACATGCAAAATGCTTTATGAACTGTTTTACGATATCTATATGTGTGAGTTTCATTTGCCCTTTTTACTCTTTACGTTTTTGGGCTGAGAATACATGCAAAATGCTTTATGAACTGTTTTACAATATTTATATGTGTGAGTTTCATTATTCCCTTTTACTCATTACATTTTTGGGCTGAGAATACATGCACTATTTAAATAACTGTTTTACAATATTTATATGCGTGAGTTTCATTTGCTCCCTTTTTAAATGCTTTTGCAATGTATATTTTGGGACTGAGAATACATGCGCTGTTTTATAAATGTTTTACGAAATAGACACAAGTAATCGAAAATACATTATATTGTTGAATTATCGAAATCGAATATGCCCCTTTTTATTAAGTCAGGTAATCTAAGAATTAGGGAACAGACACCCTAATTGACGCGAACTCTAAAGATAGATCTATCGGGCCCAACAAGCCCCATCCAAAGTATCGGATGCTTTAGTAATTCGAAATTTATATCATGTCCGAAGGAGGATCCCGGAATGATGAGGATATTCTTATATGCTTATTGTGAATGTCGGTTACCAGGTGTTCAATCCATATGAATGATATTTTTGTCTCTATGCATGGGACGTATGTTTATGAGAAATGGAAATATGAAACCTTGTGGTCTATTAAAATTATGAAATGATTATTTATGTTAAACTAATGAACTCACCAACCTTTTGGTTGACACTTTTAAGCATGTTTATTCTCAGGTGTGAAAGAAACCTTCCGCTGTGCATATGCTCACTTACATGGAGTCGTTTATGGCATATAGAAGTCAGATCATCGCTCTGGGATCAAAGGTTGAAGACTTCGTCCGGATGGATTAGGACGGGTCTTTTCACACTTTATCGAAGCATGGTTGGTTCTTTAATGTATCTGACTGCAAGTCGACCCGACATTACACTTGCTATAACTGTCTGTGCCCGCTTTTAGTCAAACCCTAAGAAATCTCATTCCAAAGCGGTTGTTAGGATTTTTCAGTACCTTAAAGGTACACCTAACCTTGGGATCTGGTATCCTCATGGATCCGATTTCAATCTCACTGCTTACACTGATGCGGATCATGGCGGTTGCCATGTTGATAGAAAAAGCACATCTGGATCAATTCAGATGTTGGGGAATAGGCTAGTTGGTTGGTCATCCAAAAAGCAGAACTGTGTGTCTTTATCAACTGCTGAGTCTGAGTACATTGCTGCAGCTCATTGTTGTTCACAAGTTTTGTGGATGCAAATTCAACTTTCAGACTATGGCTTTAAGTTTTCTAAGACCCCATTTTACTGTGATTCACAAAGTGCTATTGCAATAACAAGCAACCCGGTCCAACATTCTAAGACTAAACACATAGATATTCGCTATCATTTCATTAAGGACCATGTAGAGAAAGGAGATGTAGAGTTATACTTTATGCCTACCAAAGTGTAATTAGCTGACATGTTCACTAAGCCTTTAGATGAACTTAGGCTAAAGTTCTTGATCAAAGAGATTGTCATGGTAGAGTATAGTGCTTGATATTCCTTAGATCTGTTGGGACTTATTCTTGGGATCTTGTGTTTAGGGGGAGTAGATACTTTCTAGGGGGAGCAACTACTTTCATATGCTTTGGATATCATCTTTTAAGGGGGAGTCTTTAGATTTATGATAACTTCCTGGATATAATTGTTCAATGGTTACGTAAGGGGGAGGTAACTCATTGATATCATATTTCAAGGGGGAGTTAATTCATTTTCTAGGGTAATTTATCAAAATGCTGATTTACGTTCTTGTATATCACATTTTGAGGGGGAGAAAAAGGGAGAAAATGAGAAAATTACTCAAAAATATTGTTTTTCAAAAGTGAATTCATAAATTCTTTGTTTTATATCTGAAATAATTCACAAAGGCTTGTATACATCTCAGTATGCAACCCGTTTTAACAATTGGTATCACTGAAGATTTGCACTTTGTTCACAAAATTCAAAGTTCTTTTAAGTACAAATCTTATTTTGGAAAATTCATAAAAATTGGAAAAGATAAAATCCAAAAATATTTGATTTTTACTGAATAAAATGCTATTTTTAGCATTATACAGAATCTGACATCCAACAGTACAGATTCGGTAAGTTCAAAGGTTTTCAAAAATTGTCTCAGAATTGTTTTTCATGAAAAGATTGAAATGAATTTTAAGAAGAAAAGTCAATTTGTCAAGATTTTGAAGTTAAATTGATAAAGTTTTGAAAAGTGGACTGTATTCGGTAAAATAGGCCCATTCGGTAAAGCCCATTCGGTATTTAATCTTCGGTATCTATAAAAGGAGGGTCAAAGTCAAACAACTCTCTTACTGTGCTTAATTACCTACCGAGTCTTACTGATCATACCGAATCTGCCTAATCTACCGAATCCGTTCTTCTGTTTCTTCAAATCTTTGGTATAATTTCATTTTAATCGTTGCTTTAGATACATATGTGTAGATCTGAGATAATTAAATGTTTTTCAACCAGAAAAGAACAAAATAACTAGATTGTGACTCTTAATTTTGAAATTCTGTTGTTTATACCGAGTCTGAGTCGTATTCTTTTAATCTTTGATTAAACTCAATTGATTTGGTTAATTAACATGAATTCTTGTCTACTCTGAGTTATATTGATTGATCTATCATTTGACCGAGCTTGATTACATGTTTAATTGATTGGTTGATGGATTCTGTATCTATCGAATATGTTCTATCTACAGTACCGAGTTTGTTCATACGATTAACATGTTCTACTTCTAATTGAGTGGTTAATTGATTATGGTTGTGATTTTACATGATAGAATATGCATGTTTGAGTGACTTTATGTTAATTTTGGAGATACTGAATCTGTTCTTCTCTTGATACCGAATTTGACTTTTGGTACCTTGAAACTTTCTGATTTTTATCTTCAATCACTTAGCATATTTATTCTATATCTTTCTGATCTGAAAACTCAAGCTTATTTGGTTATAGAATCTCAAGTTTTCATTACTACCGAATCTGCTTGAAATGTGTTTAAAAATTGACCAAGTGTTGTTCTAATTCTTTGTGTTATATAATTGATTTTGCATGATGAATTTGTATTGTGATGAATATCATATGAATGTCATGATTGTCAATTACTTGTTCATATTTGAGAATAAAGGATTTTTATATCTTAGAAAAATCATAAAAATCATAAAATATAAAAGATAAAACATATATAAAGGATTTCAAAGGAAAATAAGAATAGAGATATATGCTTAATGTTAAATATCTTGTGGTCTTCTATTTCTTATTTATACAGCTAAATGACGAACAATCACTTCATCAACTCTGAAACCAACATTCCCTGCAATTACTGGACTACAATTCTAGAGAGGCACACTCTGTGGCCTGCTCTAAACTCTACAGTCAGTGTACCTGTAACAGATCTGGAACTACTTAACAAAACAATTAGGTTTGTGGAAGCTACACAACCTACTGCTGAAAATCCAGAGGGAACACAAGCTCATTTTGAATTTCAACTGAGAGGAGTTCAAGGGAGGAGGAGTATCACTAAAGCTAATTTCAGGAGGATATTCAGAATTCCTGTTGTGCAGAATGCTCCTGCTTTTCCTGCTACTCAACAGATGATGTCATCTCTCTTTGATCTTGGTTATGTTGGAGCCCGCAATGTTCCTCCAGCTAAGTTTCAGAAGAAATATCTGCATTCAAGGTGGTACGTGATCTTCTCAATCATCAACCGATGCTTGCTGATGACAAGGAGTGGATCTGACAGCCTGACTGTGCCAATGCTAAAGTTGTTCTACTCTTTCATAAGAGTAGAAACTCCTGACTATGCAGATCTAATATGGGATTTGGTTCAAGCTCAAGTTGATAAACCAAGGGGTTGATACATTCCTTGCGAAAGGTTTTTCTGTATCTTTATCCATGATGCTATAAATGCTTGCAGAAATGCAAATATATTTGTACCAGGTACACATGGATTACAGATGAAACGATTTGCGGAGCTGAAGATGAATACCCCGATGGTATCTGATAATCAATTCACTGCGCCGATTCCAAATTGGCTAGTGAGGCTAGCTGAACCCCAAGACGCTCGTATGTGTTCTTATTTTGAGGCTGTAGGAATACCTCTTCCGAACCCGGTACAACAAGAACAAGTTGAACCCGCCACGGTTCCAGCCCCAGAGGTTGTAGAGGAACCTGTAGTTCAACCACCCGGGCCAGCTAATCCTCCACTTAGGGTGAACCTTAAACGATCTAGGGTAGCACACCAAGCTCAACCCATGAGGATCAGTCAACCTAGTCTAACTAGGATTGAACCAACCCTTTCCACAACACCCGAAGTGAGCAGTGACACCGACACTTCAGCAATAGCATCTGAATCATCTCCCGAACATTCTCCTAAGAGAACTCGATATATACCTGATGAGATGATTCAGACTCCGCCAACCCAACGAGTAACTAGATCTAGGACTTCGACACCTATCGTCCGCCAAAGAGTTACTACTACAGTTGGTGATACGGACCATGACCTAGAACCAATTAGGTCACGTTCACCCATCTCTATATCATATCCAATAATAACAGTAAGCCCTACGCTAAATGAAGCGCAAGTTTCGGTAGGCAAGAGATCTAAATGCATGGATGGTAAAAAGACCACTAAGCCCATCCAATTTAAACAGGACTTAATAATAAATCCTACAAAGCAAGGTGCTTCGGCATCTAAGGAAGTAAAGTCTTCCTCTGTAGTAAAGTCTGCGTTGACTCAATCGATTGAGGAAACTTAATCATTGAAGTCCAGAATGGCTGAAGGGGAGCCGAAAAGTCTTGAAAAGGCACCCTGCATATCGGCTGGAAATCCTCCTGTGCCTCAACGTACAACAGGGTCTCGAGGTCCGGCTTATCTTGATGAGGAAGATCTGCCGCGTCCAATGGAAACGAGTCAACATGACAATCGTTCGGGATATTTATCAGACTTCCAGCAGACTGATCCCTTGGTTTATGAAAGTGATCCATTGGATCAAACCACTTCTCTTTCAGATTCTGAATCTCAGGGTCTGGAGGAAGAGTCTTTAACTAAAAGAGATTTACCACCTCATAGTATATCAATGATTTCAGGAGTCGAAGATAGCAATATCTCTGCGAGAGCTAAACCGACGGGTAGTTCTACTACTCTGTCAGAGTCCCATGAGACTAAAGTCATGGAGCCGGATGCTTCGAAAGAAACTTCGCCGGTGACAACTTCGGTTATTACCCAACCTCCATCAGAAGGGGATATCACGAATCTGACTAGTAGTATGTATAGCCCTACATATAAGAATAATACCGCACAATCATCCTTACCTGCCCTCACGGCAACTCACACACTTCCATCGACTTCACCTTCAACAGGTAATGCTGCTGCTGTTGTTCCCATTGTTAATTTTCCATCATCACCTTCTCGTTTACCACATTTCTATGATGCTTTGGAGCAAGAATATTTCAGTCGTATGTTTTCTAGAGTCAATCTTGATGTTCTTCGACGCACTTCACTTCAAGCATTGTTTCGTGCTCGTGTTCGATATCCACTTACTTCCTGCTCTTCTCCTTTAAGTCCTCACCGTGATGATGAACATGATGATTCTGATCCTCAGAATAGCCATGAGGGGGAGATAGGAGTAGATGGAGAATATCTATCGGTGAACATTTCAACCAAGGGTGGTGATGTGAGATCTTCATCATCTTCACAAGCTCAACGAGTTCAGACAGAATCAGAAATGGTTTCTGTACATGATGAAATTGATGATAAGGAGCCTGAGCAAGTTATAATTCCAATTGTTCATAAAGAGGCTGATAGTGGACCAGTAGATGAGGATTTGAACTTAAGTGATTTTTATCTTGAAGAGACAGATGATGATGGGTTTGTCATCTTAAGCAAGTTATCTTCAGTATCTTCAATTCCGAAAGATGTAGAGATTGTAGATGAAGGGAATCCTGATCCTGTAATAGAAAGTGATGATGAAATGGATTCTTCTGATGACGATGAAGACAATCTTTATGTTGATCCAAATGAAGATGATATCTTTGATCATATTGAAGATGATGATGTTCCAAATGATGATGCAACAATTCCAACTGATCATTCATTAAATTCTACACCCTCATCGAGTTCACATTCAACAAATGCTAATGAAAGCTCAACTTCTGGTACATCTACATCAAGTGAAAGAGTAAATTCCAGATTCAAATACGACCATGGAATATTCTTTAAGAATCAGGAATAAAGATTGTTATTGGGAGCTGAACATGATTTTATAACGTTACGAAATACATTCATCGAAGAAAATGCTTACAAGATCTTCCGCATCAAAGATACACCAAGGAGTAAAAGGTTTACTTATATAGGTCCACGATTGCTTCCAGCAAGTGAAAGGAATTGGTATGAGTTTATGTAGAGGAAACATATCAACAAAGATGAAGATGATTTGTGGCTTCAAAGAAAATATCGTATTTCAGAAGTGTTGAATATTGCTCGAGTCGGAGTAGAGATAAGTGAAAAGAAAGATGTCATCAGTCAGTTCCACGTTATAAGAGAAGATGAGAAAAAGTACAAGTTCACAAAAGCAGATTTTCATAATCTTGATATGCTTGACATCATTCACATCTACAACTACCTCAGTATCATCACCATTCGACCTTTTGCTAAAGCTCAATCTTTGGAAGCTGTGAAAAGATACATGATGGAGACAATTGAACTGATGAGACGTGAAGATCTTCAAATAGGTCTCGAAGCAAATAGGAAAAAGATTCGAATAACATGTCTGAATCAATTTACGGAGGGACTGAAGGATATGAGGATGTTTCAAATGCAATTCAAACCCGAAGGGTTTGTATTTGTAAATTCTCAAAAGGAAAAGGTGTTCATTCGTACTGAAGAGCTGAACAAATATTCAGATGGAACCCTTAAGGCTGCACTGAAGTATCTTAAAATTCGTCAAAGCAAACTTGATGACTTTGATACAAAAATGGGTCTTGGAGAGTTTATAAAGGATATCAGAGATCGTTTATAGCTCCGAATCCGTACAAGACAGTTTGAGATTCTTCGTGGCCAGAGAAAGAGAAGGTATTTCAAGGAAATGGATGAATATCCATTACATGAGGGAGATCCAAGGAAAACGTGGGGAGTTTGGAAAACTTCTAAGCAAATTTCAGAAAATCAAGTAGAAGTTTCAAAACCATATGGCTCACGATGGAAACTAACGTTTGGACCTCTCAAGATTTCACAATAGGATTATATTGTAAAGTTCACATTTAACACTAAGGGGGAGATTGTTAGGACCCCGAAGTTGTATAGTGTTAATGTGAATTAAGCTTAAATGAAGGTTCCTTAGAAGAGGGCTATATAAGGAACCTATGTAGTCCTAATTAGATAGTCATTGCATTGTAACTGAGTTCTAGAAGCTGTAGAATTTAATTTGTACCGATTCTCTCTCATACCGAGTCTTCTTCCTATATACCGAATCTCACTATATCTTATCTTTTATCTCAATCTCAACATGATCTGACCTATCAGTATGTTCAAAATATATTTACAACATTTTTAATACGTTTTACTGTTTTAAGTTTATTAAGTCAGCTGTCCTCGTTAGTAACCTACAACTAGTTGTCCACAGTTAGATGTACAGAAATAAATCGATATATATTATCTTGAATCAATCCACGACCCAGTATATACACGTCTCAGGCTAGATCACAACTCAAAGTATATATATTTTTGGAATCAACCTCAACCCTGTATAGCTAACTCCAACATTACTGCATATAGAGTGTCTATGGTTGTTCCAAATAATATATATACATGGGTCGTTATGATATGTCAAAACATTTGCATACATGTCTATGGTATCCCAAGATTACATAATATATTAGAATACATGTATAATACAATATGAGTTAGCTAGGATATGATTAATATAGATTTGTTACCAATTTTCACGTAGTTACAACAAGCAAAAATATCCAATCTTGTTTTACCCATAACTTCTTCGTTTTAAATCCGTTTTGAGTGATTCAAGTTGCTAAGGTTTCATATTGAACTTAAGTTTATAAATATAAATAGAAAAGTATAAGTTTATAGTAGAAAATACATGTTACCAGTCATTTTTGTAAAGGTAGTCATTTCAGTCGAAAGAACGACGTCTAGATGACCATTTTGGAAAACATACTTCCACTTTGAGTTTAACCATGATTTTTGGATATAGTTTCATGTTCATAAGAAAAATAATTTTTCCAGAAGAACAACTTTTAAACCAAAGTTTATCATAGTTTTTAATTAACTAACCCAAAACAGCCCGTGGTGTTACTACGACGGTGTGTATCCAGTTTTACGGTATTTTTCGCGTTTTCAGGTTTTAAATCATTAAGTTAGCATATCATATAGATATATAACATGTGTTTAGTTGATTTTAAAAGTCAAGTTAGAAGGATTAACTTTTGTTTGCGAACAAGTTTAGAATTAACTAAACTATGTTCTAGTGATTACATGTTTAAATCTTCGAATAAGATAGTTATACATATATGAATTGAATGATGTTATGAACATTATTACTACCTCATGTTTAGTAGATAAACCTACTAGAAATAATAAAAAAATAACTTGAGCTTCAAAGGATCTTTGATGGCTTGGAAGTTCTTGAAATAGAATCATGACACAAAAACAAGTTCAAGTAAGATTATTACTCGAATTAAGGTAGTTATAGTTATAGAAATTGAATCAAAGCTTGAATATGAATATTACCTTGATTTATAAAGATAACCTACTATAAATAACAAAAGTTTCTTGATCTTAGATGATTGCTTGGAATGGATTAGGAAACTTGGAAGTAAACTTGTAAACTTGGAAGTGTTCTTGATGTGTTCTTGAGTAATTGTTTTTATGATGATTATAGGTAATAACCAAAGCTTGTATTTTATTATTTTTGCTGGAAAAATAGTAACTTAGACATTCATGGAAGAGTGTGTGTGTTTTGAGAGAGAATTGGAAAGAAAATTGGAAGTGAAATAGAGTAGGTGGTGAGTGGTGAATGTGAGTGGGGTTAAAAGGAGTTCTTGTTTTTGTTTCCTTGCTCATAAGTAATGCTAGATGTTAAATGATGGTTCCCACATGGTTAGGTGACTCACATAGGCTGCTAAGAGCTGATCATTGGAGTGTATATACCAATAGTAAATACATTTAGAAGCTGTGTATTGTACAAGTACAAATACGAGTGCGTACGAGTAGAATTGTTGATGAAAATGAATGAGGATGTAATCGTAAATATTTTTGTTAAGTAGAAGTACTTGGATAAGTGTCTTGAAGTCTTTCAAAAGTATATGAATACATATTAAAACACTACATGTATATACATTTTAACTGAGTCGTTAAGTCATCGTTAGTCGTTACATGTAAATGTTGTTTTGAAACCTTTAAGTTAACGATCTTGTTAAATATTGTTAACACATTGTTTATTATATCTAATGAGATGTTAAATTATTACATTATCATGATATAATGATGTATTAATATATCTTAATATGAGATATATACAGTAAAATGTCGTTACAACGATAATCGTTACATATATGTCTCATTTCGAAATCCTTAAGTTAGTAGTCTTGTTTTTACATATGTAGATCATTGTTATTATACTTAATGATATGTTTACTTATCATTTAACATGTTTATATATAGTGTATCAATATCTTAAAATGATTCATATGTAATTAGTAAGACGTTGTTATAACGATAATCGTTATATATACCGTTTTCAAGTTTCTTAATTCAATAGTCTCATTTTTATTTATATAACTCATTGTTAAAATACTTAATGAGGTACACACTTATCATAATATCATGATAACTATATATATATCCATATGTATGTCATCATATAGTTTTTACAAGTTTTAACATTCGTGAATCGCCGGTCAACTTGGGTGGTCAATTGTCTATATAAAACCTATTTCAATTAATCAAGTCTTAACAAGTTTGATTGCTTAACATGTTGGAAACACTTAATCATGTAAATATCAATTTCATTAAATATATATAAACATGGAAAAATTCGGGTCACTACACTGTTGGTGTAGGTGCTGCTGCTGGTGCTTGTAATATTTGCACCATATTCTCCAAAGCCACTACCCGAGCGCGAAGCTCGTTGACTTCTTCTACTACACCAGAATGATTGTCGGTTCGGATGATTGGATGAATAAGATCTAGAATTTGAAATAGTATATAGTCATGACGAGATTCCCTGGAAATGAGAGAGAAAATAGTATCCCGAATAGGTTCGCCGGTAAGTGCTTCAGTTTCTTCGCCGAGAGGGGAATGTGCGGGGTGGAAGGGATCACCTTTTTCTTGTCTCCAATGACCGAGTAGACTACGAACCCATCCTCAATTCATCTAGAATTGATGATCGCTGATTGGTTGATCCATTCCGGTTACACTGTCTTCGGAGCTCGAGTGAAACTCCATATCGGAATAGCTGTCGGAATCCGAGGAACTTGAACTGGTTGAGGGATTCATCTCGTACGATCAGATGAAGGATTTTCGATAAGAAATCGATTATAGGATGTAGATTAGTACCCTGCAATACATAATTTACATATGCATATATAATACTAAAATCCCATAAGTTACGGAGGAATCTACGGAAGCTGTCAGACAAAGGTAACAATAACAGATACGCAAAGATATGAATTTATCTATACACTGTCTATGTAATAGAGGCAGTAAGATGTGTCTAGACTTTAAAGATGATAAGCAAATAATTTTCGGCACGAAATGATAAGAAAAACTTTTGACATGCAGACACGGTCGAAGTCCAGACCCACTAATGCATCTAAACAACTATCAGTTAGACACACTAATGCAAGACCTGGTTCGCTAAGACTACCGCTCTGATACCACATGTAATAACCCGTCCTAATCCATAAGGACGAATACAATAACATATGATTACATCGCGAGGTATTTGACCTCTATATAATACATTTTACAAACATTGCATTCGTTTTAAAAGACAAACTTTCATTACATCGAAAGTTGACGGTATGCATACCATTTCATAATACATCCAACTATAATTTAGTTAACAATAATCTTGATGAACTTAACGACTCAAATGCAACGTCTTTCGAAATATGCCATGAATTACTCCAAGTAATATCCTTAAAATGAGCTAATGCACAGCGGAAGATTTCTTTCATACCTGAGAATAAACATACTTTAAAGTGTCAACCAAAAGGTTGGTGAGTTCATTAGTTTAACATAAATAATCATTTCCATCATTTTATTAGACCACAAGATTTTCATTTTCATTTCTCATAAATATACGTCCCATACATAGAGACACAAATTATTCATATGGATTGAACACCTGGTAACCGACATTAACAAGATGCATATAAGAATATTGTAGTGACCCGAACTTTTCCATGTTTATATATATTAATTGAGATTGATATTTACATGATTAAATGTTTCCAACATGTTAAGCAATCAAACTTGTTAAGACTTGATTAATTGAAACAGGTTTCATATAGACAATTGACCACCCAAGTTGACCGGTGATTCACGAACGTTAAAACTTGTAAAAACTATATGATGACATATATATGGATATATATATATAATTAACATGATACTATGATAAGTAAACATATCATTAAGTATATTAACAATGAACTACATATGTAAAAACAAGACTACTAACTTAATGATTTTTAAACGAGACATATATGTAACGATTATCGTTGTAAAGACATTTAATGTATATATATCATATTAAGAGATATTCATACATGATAATATCATGATAATATAATAATTTAAAATCTCATTTGATATTATAAACATTGGGTTAACAACATTTAACAAGATCGTTAACCTAAAGGTTTCAAAACAACACTTACATGTAACGACTAACGATGACTTAACGACTCAGTTAAAATGTATATACATGTAGTGTTTTAATATGTATTTATACACTTTTGAAAGACTTCAATACACTTATCAAAATACTTCTACTTAACAAAAATGCTTACAATTACATCCTCGTTCAGTTTCATCAACAATTCTACTCGTATGCACCCGTATTCGTACTCGTACAATACACAGCTTTTAGATGTATGTACTATTGGTATATACACTCCAATGATCAGCTCTTAGCAGCCCATGTGAGTCACCTAACACATGTGGGAACCATCATTTGGCAACTAGCATGAAATATCTCATAAAATTACAAAAATATGAGTAATCATTCATGACTTATTTACATGAAAACAAAATTACATATCCTTTATATCTAATCCATACACCAACGACCAAAAACACCTACAAACACTTTCATTCTTCAATTTTCTTCATCTAATTGATCTCTCTCAAGTTCTATCTTCAAGTTCTAAGTGTTCTTCATATATTCTACAAGTTCTAGTTACATAAAATCAAGAATACTTTCAAGTTTGCTAGCTCACTTCCAATCTTGTAAGGTGATCATCCAACCTCAAGAAATCTTTGTTTCTTAAAGTAGGTTATCATTCTAATACAAGGTAATAATCATATTCAAACTTTGGTTCAATTTTTATAACTATAACAATCTTATTTCAAGTGATGATCTTACTTGAACTTGTTTTCGTGTCATGATTCTGCTTCAAGAACTTCGAGCCATCCAAGGATCCGTTGAAGCTAGATCCATTTTTCTATTTTCCAGTAGGTTTATCCAAGGAACTTAAGGTAGTAATGATGTTCATAACATCATTCGATTCATACATATAAAGCTATCTTATTCAAAGGTTTAAACTTGTAATCACTAGAACATAGTTTAGTTAATTCTAAACTTGTTCGCAAACAAAAGTTAATCCTTCTAACTTGACTTTTAAAATCAACTAAACACATGTTCTATATCTATATGATATGCTAACTTAATGATTTAAAACCTGGAAACACGAAAAACACTGTAAAACCGGATTTACGCCGTCGTAGTAACACCGCGGGCTGTTTTGGGTTAGTTAATTAAAAACTATGATAAACTTTGATTCAAAAGTTGTTATTCTGAGAAAATGATTTTTATTATGAACATGAAACTATATCCAAAAATTATGGTTAAACTCAAAGTGGAAGTATGTTTTCTAAAATGGTCATCTAGACGTCGTTCTTTCGACTGAAATGACTACCTTTACAAAAACGACTTGTAACTTATTTTTCTGACTATAAACCTATAATTTTTCTGTTTAGATTCATAAAATAGAGTTCAATATGAAACCATAGCAATTTGATTCACTCAAAACGGATTTAAAATGAAGAAGTTATGGGTAAAACAAGATTGGATAATTTTTCTCATTTTAGCTACGTGAAAATTGGTAACAAATCTATTCCAACCATAACTTAATCAACTTGTATTGTATATTATGTAATCTTGAGATACCATAGACACGTATACAATGTTTCGACCTATCATGTCGACACATCTATATATATTTCGGAACAACCATAGACACTCTATATGTGAATGTTGGAGTTAGCTATACAGGGTTGAGGTTGATTCCAAAATATATATAGTTTGAGTTGTGATCAATACTGAGATACGTATACACTGGGTCGTGGATTGATTCAAGATAATATTTATCAATTTATTTCTGTACATCTAACTGTGGACAACTAGTTGTAGGTTATTAACGAGGACAGCTGACTTAATAAACTTAAAACATCAAAATATATTAAAAGTGTTGTAAATATATTTTGAACATACTTTGATATATATGTATATATTGTTATAGGTTCGTGAATCAACCAGTGGCCAAGTCTTACTTCCCGACGAAGTAAAAATCTGTGAAAGTGAGTTATAGTCCCACTTTTAAAATCTAATATTTTTGGGATGAGAATACATGCAGATTTTATAAATGATTTACAAAATAGACACAAGTACGTGAAACTACATTCTATGGTTGAATTATCGAAATCGAATATGCCCCTTTTTATTAAGTCTAGTAATCTAAGAATTAGGGAACAGACACCCTAATTGACGCGAATCCTAAAGATAGATCTATTGGGCCTAACAAACCCCATCCAAAGTACCGGATGCTTTAGTACTTCGAAATTTATATCATATCCGAAGGGTGTCCCGGAATGATGGGGATATTCTTATATATGCATCTTGTTAATGTCGGTTACCAGGTGTTCACCATATGAATGATTTTTATCTCTATGTATGGGATGTGTATTGAAATATGAAATCTTGTGGTCTATTATTATGATTTGATATATATAGGTTAAACCTATAACTCACCAACATTTTTGTTGACGTTTTAAGCATGTTTATTCTCAGGTGATTATTAAGAGCTTCCGCTGTCGCATACTTAAATAAGGACAAGATTTGGAGTCCATGCTTGTATGATATTGTGTTAAAACTGCATTCAAGAAACTTATTTTGTTGTAACATATTTGTATTGTAAACCATTATGTAATGGTCGTGTGTAAACAAGATATTTTAGATTATCATTATTTGATAATCTACGTAAAGCTTTTTAAAACCTTTATCTATGAAATAAAGGTTATGGTTTGTTTTAAAAATGAATGCAGTCTTTGAAAAACATCTCATATAGAGGTCAAAACCTCGCAACGAAATCAATTAATATGGAACGTTTTTAATCAATAAGAACGGGACATTTCAGTTGGTATCAGAGCGTTGGTCTTAGAGAACCAGAAAATTTGCATTAGTGTGTCTTATCGAGTATGTTAGGATGCATTAGTGAGTCTGGACTTCGACCGTGTCTTCTTTAAAAATGATTGCTTAACATTTTTGTTGGAAACTATATATTATTAACATGTATATATTATGTGATATATTAATCTCTTAACATGTTTGATATTGTGTGATAGATGTCTACCTCTAGCACAAATCTCATTGACTCACCTAATAATAACGAAGAGTCAAATATATATTGGACTGATTCACAAGTTCCCGAAGAGGAACCGGAAGAAGAATCAGAACCGGAAGAAGAATCAGAACCGGAAGAGGAGGAACCGGAGGAGGAAATAGAACCGGTGGAGGAAATAATAAAACGGTTAAGTAAAAGAAAATCCTCAACCAACCGACCAAGGTTAATTATGATCAATGGTGTTTCCGCCAAGGAAGCAAAATATTGGGAGGATTACCAATTCTCCGATGAATCGGATTTCGACGAGAATTCCGATGATGTTATAGAAATTACTCCAACTGAATTTAAAAAGGCAAAAGAAAATAATAAGGGAAAGGGCATAAAAATAGAGAAATCTAATTCCAACCCCGATGAACTTTATATGTATCGTCAACCCCCAAAGTCCTTAAGTTGTAACAATGACCCGGGAACCTCTAAACCACCAGGTTTTTCTAAACCAATGTGGATAACGACGGCTCATATTAGGGGAACATCATATATCCCTAGAAACTTGGCAAAACGAACCAAAACCGAACAAGAAGAAACGAGCGAGTCGGAATAAGATAGTTATATTCGTGTGGTGTAATATATGTAATATAGTGTGCTTATGCTTTATGATATATGTAAAAATTACTTGTATTAATAAGTATTTTTTTTATGAATCTAACTCTTGTCTATTTTACAGTATAAAAACACAAAATGGATAGACAACCCAATATTTTAAGAGACCTACCCGGAGACATGATTGATGAAATCTTGTCTAGAGTCGGTCAGAATTCCTCGGCACAACTATTTAAGGCGAGATCAGTTTGTAAGACATTCGAAGAACGTTCCAAGAATGCCTTGGTTTATAAAAGGCTTTCGTTCGGAAGATGGGGGATATCACATTGGGAAATCCATAAGTTACGATGTGTTTACTTTGACGCATATATTGCGGGGAACCCAAATGCTATTTTACGCAACGGGTTAAGAAATTATTTTGACTCAGTATATCCGAATATAGGACTTCGTGATTTAGAAAAAGCGGCTAACATGCAACATAAAGAAGCATGTTATGCTTACGGGTTAGTAATGTTCACTTCTCACCAAAGTGAGACCAAGATCATCGGGCTACAACTATTAAACAAAACGTTCCCACAAGTGACGGAGTCGGTAATTGGGGTAAGAAATGAGGTTTTTAGGTTATTACGAGACTGTTGGTCATTACGTAACCCTCGTCCCTTTGACGACGTTACAACACGCTGTCTTATCAACGGCCATAACGGTTATGTTCCACAAGACCAAGGATGGGAAGTAGTCCTAGTAAAACCAGAATGCATGACTTGTTTCTGGACGTATGAATTACGTGTCTTTATTGCCTTTGCGGAATGACTTGTGTACTAGCTAGAATTATCTTCACAACTATCTTGTATCAAAGTTATTATGTGCTATATTTCATGCTTTATGTAAAATAAGCGGTATTGTAAGTTTGTAAAATATTGTATAAAAGTTTGAACGCGAAATATTATTATAATCAGTTTTTCATATAGAATTGTAGTAGTTGAATTGTATATTAGCTACTAAGTATGAACTTAACGGGTAGGTACTACCCGAATTTAAACTTATAAAACGCTAATATGAAGAAAAAGCTTTTATAAATGAGTTCATATTATGCTACAAAATACTATTAACTACTCTTAATATTCTGTATGATTAACTTGTTCCATTTGACTATTTTGAAGGAAATGGCACCGACTACTCGACACACCGTGAATATGAATGAAGAGGAATTCCGTACTTTTCTAGCTTCAAATATAGCCGCAGTACAGGCTGCGCTACATACCAACAATAACCTTGGATCTAGCAGTACAGGAAATCATGTAGGATGCACCTACAAAGAATTCACTGCCTGCAAACTTTTGGAATTTGATGGAACCGAAGGACCGATCGGATTGAAACGGTGGACCGAGAAGGTCGAATCGGTGTTTGCCATAAGTAAGTGTACTGAAGAGGACAAAGTGAAGTACGCTACGCATACCTTCACAGGTTCTGCGTTAACATGGTGGAATACCTATCTAGAGAAAGTGGGACAAGATGATGCGTACGCACTACCGTGGTCAGCATTCAAGCACTTGATGAACGAGAAGTACCGTCCCAGAACCGAGGTCAATAAGCTCAAGACAGAACTTAGAGGGTTATGAACCCAAGGATTTGATATTACCACGTACGAAAGACGATTCACAGAATTGTGCCTATTGTGTCCGGGAGCATTCGAAGATGAGGAAGAGAAGATCGACGCGTTTGTGAAAGGATTACCGGAAAGAATCCAAGAAGATATAAGTTCACACGAGCCCGCCTCCATACAACAGGCATGTAGAATGGCTCACAAACTAGTGAACCAGATTGAAGAAAGAATTAAAGAACAGACTGCTGAAGAGGCCAATGTGAAGCAAGTCAAAAGAAAGTGGGAGGAAAACGGTGATAAGAATCACCAATACAACAACAACAGCAGCAATTACAACAATAATCGCAACAATTATCCCAACAATCGCAACATCAATCGCAACTACAACAAACGGTCCAACAACAACAACAACAACAACAACAACAACAGCAACTACAACAATCATCCCAACAACAATAATAACTGCAAGAACAACAACAATCAGAAGCAGCTATGCCAAAGGTGTGAAAAGTATCACTCGGGGTTCTGCACCAAATTTTGCAACAAGTGTAAAAGAAATGGTCATAGCGCAGCGAAGTGTGAGGTCTACGGACCAGGGGTTAATAGAACGAAAGGAACAAATGGTGTCGGAATGAGTAATGGCAGAGCAAGTAGTGTCGGAGCAAGTTATGCCAATGTAGTTTGTTATAAATGTGGAAAACCGGGCCACATTATTAGAAATTGCCCGAACCAGGAGAACACGAATGGACAAGGCCGCGGAAGAGTTTTCAATATTAATGCGGCAGAGGCACAGGAAGACCCGGAGCTTGTTACGGGTACGTTTCTTATTGACAATAAATCTGCTTACGTTTTATTTGATTCGGGTGCGGATAGAAGCTATATGAGTAGAGATTTTTGTGCTAAATTAAGTTGTCCATTGACGCCTTTGGATAGTAAATTTTTACTCGAATTAGCAAATGGTAAATTAATTTCAGCAGATAATATATGTCAGAATCGAGAAATTAAACTGGTTAGCGAAACATTTAAGATTGATTTTATACCAGTAGAGTTAGGGAGTTTTGATGTGATAATCGGTATGGACTGGTTGAAAGAAGTGAAAGCAGAGATCGTTTGTTACAAAAATGCAATTCGTATTATACGAGAAAAAGGAAAACCCTTAATGGTGTACGGAGAAAAGGGCAACACGAAGCTACATCTTATTAGTAATTTGAAGGCACAAAAACTAATAAGAAAAGGTTGCTATGCTGTTCTAGCACACGTCGAGAAAGTACAAACTGAAGAAAAGAGCATCAATGATGTTCCCATTGCAAAAGAATTTCCCGATGTATTTCCGAAAGAATTACCGGGATTACCCCCACATCGATCCGTTGAATTTCAAATAGATCTTGTACCAGGAGCTGCACCAATAGCTCGTGCGCCTTACAGACTCGCACCCAGCGAGATGAAAGAACTGCAAAGCCAATTACAAGAACTTTTAGAGCGTGGTTTCATTCGACCAAGCACATCACCGTGGGGAGCTCCTGTTTTGTTTGTCAAGAAGAAAGATGGTACATTCAGGTTGTGTATCGACTACCGAGAGTTGAACAAACTTACCATCAAGAACCGCTACCCACTACTGAGAATCGACGACTTATTTGATCAACTACAAGGCTCGTCTGTTTATTCAAAGATTGACTTACGTTCCAGGTATCATCAAATGCGGGTGAAAGAAGATGCTATTCCAAAGACTGCTTTCAGAACACGTTACGGTCATTACGAGTTTATGGTCATGCCGTTTGGTTTAACTAATGCACCAGCTGTGTTCATGGACCTTATGAACCGAGTGTGTGGACCATACCTTGACAAGTTTGTCATTGTTTTCATTGATGACATACTTATTTACTCAAAGAATGACCAAGAACACGGTGAACATTTGAGAAAGGTGTTAGAAGTATTGAGGAAGGAAGAATTGTACGCTAAGTTTTCAAAGTGTGCATTTTAGTTGGAAGAAGTTCAATTCCTCGGTCACATAGTGAACAAAGAAGGTATTAAGGTGGATCCGGCAAAGATAGAAACTGTTGAAAAGTGGGAAACCCCGAAAACTCCGAAACACATACGCCAGTTTTTAGGACTAGCTGGTTACTACAGAAGGTTCATCCAAGACTTTTCCAGAATAGCAAAACCCTTGACTGCATTAACGCATAAAGGGAAGAAATTTGAATGGAAGGATGAACAAGAGAAAGCGTTTCAGTTATTGAAGAAAAAGCTAACTACGGCACCTATATTGTCATTGCCTGAAGGGAATGATGATTTTGTGATTTATTGTGACGCATCAAAGCAAGGTCTCGGTTGTGTATTAATGCAACGAACGAAGGTGATTGCTTATGCATCTAGACAATTGAAGATTCACGAGCAAAATTATACGACGCATGATTTGGAATTAGGCGCGGTTGTTTTTGCATTAAAGACTTGGAGGCACTACTTATATGGGGTCAAAAGTATTATATATACTGACCACAAAAGTCTTCAACACATATTTAATCAGAAACAACTGAATATGAGGCAGCGTAGGTGGATTGAATTGTTGAATGATTACAACTTTGAGATTCGTTACCACCCGGGGAAGGCAAATGTGGTAGCCGATGCCTTGAGCAGGAAGGACAGAGAACCCATTCGAGTAAAATCTATGAATATAATGATTCATAATAACCTTACTACTCAAATAAAGGAGGCACAACAAGGAGTTTTAAAAGAGGGAAATTTAAAGGATGAAATACCCAAAGGATGGAGAAGCATCTTAATATTCGGAAAGACGGAACCCGGTATAAGGCTGAAAGAATTTGGGTACCAAAATTTGGAGATATGAGAGAAATGGTACTTAGAGAAGCTCATAAAACTAGATACTCAATACATCCTGGAACGGGGAAGATGTACAAGGATCTCAAGAAACATTTTTGGTGGCCGGGTATGAAAGCCGATGTTGCTAAATACGTAGGAGAATGTTTGACGTGTTCTAAGGTCAAAGCTGAGCATCAGAAACTATCAGGTCTACTTCAACAACCCGAAATCCCGGAATGGAAATGGGAAAACATTACCATGGATTTCATCACTAAATTGCCAAGGACTGCAAGTGGTTTTGATACTATTTGGGTAATAGTTGATCGTCTCACCAAATCAGCACACTTCCTGCCAATAAGAGAAGATGACAAGATGGAGAAGTTAGCACGACTGTATTTGAAGGAAGTCGTCTCCAGACATGGAATACCAATCTCTATTATCTCTGATAGGGATGGCAGATTTATTTCAAGATTCTGGCAGACATTACAACAAGCATTAGGAACTCGTCTAGACATGAGTACTGCCTATCATCCACAAACTGATGGGCAGAGTGAAAGGACGATACAAACGCTTGAATACATGCTACGAGCATGTGTTATTGATTTTGGAAACAGTTGGGATCGACATCTACCGTTAGCAGAATTTTCCTACAATAACAGCTACCATTCAAGCATTGAGATGGCGCCGTTTGAAGCACTTTATGGTAGAAAGTGCAGGTCTCCGATTTGTTGGAGTGAAGTGGGGGATAGACAGATTACGGGTCCAGAGATTATACAAGAAACTACCGAGAAGATCATTCAAATTCAACAACGGTTGAAAACCGCCCAAAGTCGACAAAAGAGCTACGCTGACATTAAAAGAAAAGATATAGAATTTGAAATTGGAGAGATGGTCATGCTTAAAGTTGCACCTTGGAAAGGCGTTGTTCGATTTGGTAAACGAGGGAAATTAAATCCAAGGTATATTGGACCATTCAAGATTATTGATCGTGTCGGACCAGTAGCTTACCGACTTGAGTTACCTCAACAACTCGCGGCTGTACATAACACTTTCCACGTCTTGAATTTGAAGAAATGTTTTGCTAAAGAAGATCTCACTATTCCGTTAGATGAAATCCAAATCAACGAAAAACTTCAATTCATCGAAGAACCCGTCGAAATAATGGATCGTGAGGTTAAAAGACTTAAGCAAAACAAGATACCAATTGTTAAGGTTCGATGGAATGCTTGTAGAGGACCCGAGTTCACCTGGGAGCGTGAAGATCAGATGAAGAAGAAATACCCGCATCTATTTCCAGAAGATTCGTCAACACCTTCAACAGCTTAAAATTTCGGGACGAAATTTATTTAACGGGTAGGTACTGTAGTGACCCGAACTTTTCCATGTTTATATATATTAATTGAGATTGATATTTACATGATTAAATGTTTCCAACATGTTAAGCAATCAAACTTGTTAAGACTTGATTAATTGAAACAGGTTTCATATAGACAATTGACCACCCAAGTTGACCGGTGATTCACGAACGTTAAAACTTGTAAAAACTATATGATGACATATATATGGATATATATATAATTAACATGATACTATGATAAGTAAACATATCATTAAGTATATTAACAATGAACTACATATGTAAAAACAAGACTACTAACTTAATGATTTTTAAACGAGACATATATGTAACGATTATCGTTGTAAAGACATTTAATGTATATATATCATATTAAGAGATATTCATACATGATAATATCATGATAATATAATAATTTAAAATCTCATTTGATATTATAAACATTGGGTTAACAACATTTAACAAGATCGTTAACCTAAAGGTTTCAAAACAACACTTACATGTAACGACTAACGATGACTTAACGACTCAGTTAAAATGTATATACATGTAGTGTTTTAATATGTATTTATACACTTTTGAAAGACTTCAATACACTTATCAAAATACTTCTACTTAACAAAAATGCTTACAATTACATCCCCGTTCAGTTTCATCAACAATTCTACTCGTATGCACCCGTATTCGTACTCGTACAATACACAGCTTTTAGATGTATGTACTATTGGTATATACACTCCAATGATCAGCTCTTAGCAGCCCATGTGAGTCACCTAACACATGTGGGAACCATCATTTGGCAACTAGCATGAAATATCTCATAAAATTACAAAAATATGAGTAATCATTCATGACTTATTTACATGAAAACAAAATTACATATCCTTTATATCTAATCCATACACCAACGACCAAAAACACCTACAAACACTTTCATTCTTCAATTTTCTTCATCTAATTGATCTCTCTCAAGTTCTATCTTCAAGTTCTAAGTGTTCTTCATATATTCTACAAGTTCTAGTTACATAAAATCAAGAATACTTTCAAGTTTGCTAGCTCACTTCCAATCTTGTAAGGTGATCATCCAACCTCAAGAAATCTTTGTTTCTTAAAGTAGGTTATCATTCTAATACAAGGTAATAATCATATTCAAACTTTGGTTCAATTTTTATAACTATAACAATCTTATTTCAAGTGATGATCTTACTTGAACTTGTTTTCGTGTCATGATTCTGCTTCAAGAACTTCGAGCCATCCAAGGATCCGTTGAAGCTAGATCCATTTTTCTCTTTTCCAGTAGGTTTATCCAAGGAACTTAAGGTAGTAATGATGTTCATAACATCATTCGATTCATACATATAAAGCTATCTTATTCAAAGGTTTAAACTTGTAATCACTAGAACATAGTTTAGTTAATTCTAAACTTGTTCGCAAACAAAAGTTAATCCTTCTAACTTGACTTTTAAAATCAACTAAACACATGTTCTATATCTATATGATATGCTAACTTAATGATTTAAAACCTGGAAACACGAAAAACACCGTAAAACCGGATTTACGCCGTCGTAGTAACACCGCGGGCTGTTTTGGGTTAGTTAATTAAAAACTATGATAAACTTTGATTAAAAAGTTGTTATTCTGAGAAAATGATTTTTATTATGAACATGAAACTATATCCAAAAATTATAGTTAAACTCAAAGTGGAAGTATGTTTTCTAAAATGGTCATCTAGACGTCGTTCTTTCGACTGAAATGACTACCTTTACAAAAACAACTTGTAACTTATTTTTCCGACTATAAACCTATAATTTTTCTATTTAGATTCATAAAATAGAGTTCAATATGAAACCATAGCAATTTGATTCACTCAAAACGGATTTAAAATGAAGAAGTTATGGGTAAAACAAGATTGGATAATTTTTCTCATTTTAGCTACGTGAAAATTGGTAACAAATCTATTCCAACCATAACTTAATCAACTTGTATTATATATTATGTAATCTTGAGATACCATAGACACGTATACAATGTTTCGACCTATCATGTCGACACATCTATATATATTTCGGAACAACCATAGACACTCTATATGTGAATGTTGGAGTTAGCTATACAGGGTTGAGGTTGATTCCAAAATATATATAGTTTGAGTTGTGATCAATACTGAGATACGTATACACTGGGTCGTGGATTGATTCAAGATAATATTTATCAATTTATTTCTGTACATCTAACTGTGGACAACTAGTTGTAGGTTATTAACGAGGACAGCTGACTTAATAAACTTAAAACATCAAAATATATTAAAAGTGTTGTAAATATATTTTGAACATACTTTGATATATATGTATATATTGTTATAGGTTCGTGAATCAACCAGTGGCCAAGTCTTACTTCCCGACGAAGTAAAAATCTGTGAAAGTGAGTTATAGTCCCACTTTTAAAATCTAATATTTTTGAGATGAGAATACATGCAGATTTTATAAATGATTTACAAAATAGACACAAGTACGTGAAACTACATTCTATGGTTGAATTATCGAAATCGAATATGCCCCTTTTTATTAAGTCTGGTAATCTAAGAATTAGGGAACAGACACCCTAATTGACGCGAATCCTAAAGATAGATCTATTGGGCCTAACAAACCCCATCCAAAGTACCGGATGCTTTAGTACTTCGAAATTTATATCATATCCGAAGGGTGTCCCGGAATGATGGGGATATTCTTATATATGCATCTTGTTAATGTCGGTTACCAGGTGTTCACCATATGAATGATTTTTATCTCTATGTATGGGATGTGTATTGAAATATGAAATCTTGTGGTCTATTATTATGATTTGATATATATAGGTTAAACCTATAACTCACCAACATTTTTGTTGACGTTTTAAGCATGTTTATTCTCAGGTGATTATTAAGAGCTTCCGCTGTCGCATACTTAAATAAGGACAAGATTTGGAGTCCATGCTTGTATGATATTGTGTAAAAACTGCATTCAAGAAACTTATTTTGTTGTAACATATTTGTATTGTAAACCATTATGTAATGGTCGTGTGTAAACAAGATATTTTAGATTATCATTATTTGATAATCTACGTAAAGCTTTTTAAAACCTTTATCTATGAAATAAAGGTTATGGTTTGTTTTAAAAATGAATGCAGTCTTTGAAAAACGTCTCATATAGAGGTCAAAACCTCGCAACGAAATCAATTAATATGGAACGTTTTTAATCAATAAGAACGGGACATTTCAAATATCCCTATCATTCCGGGACATCCATCGGACATGATAAAAAAACTCGAAGTACTAAAGCATCCGCTACAACGGATGGGGTTTGTTAGGCCCAATAGATCTATCTTTAGAATTCGCGTCAATTAGTAGACTGATTTACTAATTCTTAGGCTACCAAGAAAAAGGGGCATATTCGGCTTCGATCATTCAACCATATAATGTAGTTTCGATTACTTGTGTCTATTTTGTAAAACAGTTATAAAATTGCATGTATTCTCAGTCCCAAAAATATATATTGCAAAAGCATTTAAAAAGGGAGTAATGAAACTCACAATACTGTATTTTGTAGTAAAAATACATATGACGACATTGAACACTGAACAATGCAGGGTTGGCCTCGGATTCACGAACCTATATCATTTATATGTATATTAACACATATAATGGTAGTCGAACAAATTTAAGTATTATTATTAATTGTTATTTTAGTAACTTGTACGTTTCATTAATAACTAAATTAACTATATTTATTTTTATATACATTAAATAGATAATTAATATTTATTACAAACATATTAATATAGTTATGTTTTATGTAAATAATATATTTTTATATAGAAAATCTTTATTTGATATATTAATAATATTAATAATAATAATGATAAAAATAATAATATTAGTGTAAAAATAATAAAAATAATAATGACAAAAAATAATGATAATTTAATAACAATAATAATGATAGTTCTAATAATAATAAAAATTTTAATTTTAATTTCAATAACAATACTACTTACATTAAAATTGATAATAATAATAATAATAATAATAATAATAATAATAATAATAAAAATAATAATAATAATAATAATAATAATAATAATAATAATAATAATAATAATAATAATAATAATAATAATAATAATAATAATAATAATAATAATAATAATAATAATAATAATAATAAGATTTATGTTTATACCATAATCATCGTCATTCGGTTATAAGAATTTTCATGTATCATCGCCGTTGTATTCCGTATCCTCACCAACATGTATCATCATATGGTCATCATCACCATAATCTTATCATTATCATAACCTAATCCTAATCATCATAAATTTTATTATTAACTTTTTATCCTTAAACCGAATCACTATCATCTAATAATAACTATTATCATCATGTTTTATCTATTTTATTATATCTCGATCATAACCTCATCCTCTAAGTCGTCATCTATATCATTATTTATATCATTCGCTATATCATCATCTATACTATCTTTTCTCGCTCATAATCGTCATCTATTTATGATCATCATCACGATTCATGTAAGCTACCATTATCATCAACGTGCTTCATCATTTCACCACCATCATCGATTCCTTGGCCCAAAGAAACAATTACGGCCCAACAAAAAAATTGGCTCACGGCCCAATCAAGAAAACAGAAGTCCAATTACTAGAATCCATTACCACCCTATATTTGCACAGTTCGCTGGAAAGGAATGAAAAATATCGGCATAGCTACCCTACCTATCATCAAGTGGCACGTGTAAATCAAGAAGTAGTTGAGTTTTTAGAAACATCACAATCGTTTACTAGTTTCCATCATTATCATCACCTATGTTCATCATCATTATCCTTTTCTTTATTAACTCATCACCACATGGTATTTCCACCAACATCATTATCATTGCTTCATCTTTTACGCGTGATTATTAGAAATGGTGTTGTAATATGCTTCGACGAGTGTCAATGGTTGCAGCAAGGCTGATGGTGGTTGTGTGGGTTCGTACAGGGAGAACAAACAGAAGAATTGTAGTTGCATTGGTGTTTGCAGGTGTCGGTGAAAGGAACAGCTCATAGCAGCAGCAACCTAGTGTTGATGATCGAATATAAAACATGAAATATGACTTCGATTTTTTTGGTTAAGTATTGATGGTTGCATTTATAAAACGCGAAGATGATTGTGGTTTGATCAAGGGTGGCTGGTGGTGGATGGTTTCATGATAGTGGTGACACGATATGGGTTCACAAAGAGGACAAAAACCAACGGGTTGCAGTGTTTGTTTAATCAGAGTGACAAAAAGAAAAGAGGAAGATGTGAGAGAGAAAAGGGAGTAGGGTGATGGTTTTGACGGGTGGCAGTAGAGTGGTGTTAAAGGTGGTGCGATGGTGGTTCAAGGGGGATCGAGGTAGATCAATGTGGTGGTGATTGTAATATACTCGCGTATGTACATATATATATAGAGATGATAAAGTTGATGGTGGTTCGTTTGAAGTGGCTGAAGGTGATGAAGTCGCTCAAAGGTGGTGGCAATATGGTACTAGGTGGTGGTTGTTGATTGCCGGTGGTTCGGTGGAAGGTGAGATGGTGTTGATCATAGAAGGAAGTGGGTTCTTGTAAATAAGGTTATAGCTAGAAGATGATGATGGTTATGGTCACTTAACATGGTGACGGGTTTAAATGGTGGTTGTGATCTCAATTGAACCAGAAAAGACACAGTAAGTAGTGGTGGCGTGTGATGTTCTTTGAAGGAGAGAATAAGTATCAATATTTAGTGGTGGGTGTTTGTTTTATGCAGTACATATATGCCTATGTATATAATATATATTCTTATTCTTATGAGCTAATTATAAACACTAGAACCAAACACAGTATTAACTTTAATAATATGTAGTTGTGTATGGAAATCAATTAAGCATAGTGATAATCAATTAAGAACAGTGACACTTTGAAAATTGTGGCCATTGAATTCACGGATAGAAGTTCAAGTAAATGGGAAAGGAATATATGATATAAATAAATAAATAAATAAATAAATATATATATATATATATATATATATATATATATATATATATATATATATATATATATATATATATATAAACGCATGATAATATTAGCCGTAACCCTTTACTGAATTTCATTCTTCGTTGTTAATCAGGGGCGGATAAAAGGTTCTCTGAAAAATCTCATATTTTTAAATTAAATAGTTTTATTTATTTTGGTCATTATGGTATAAAATTCAGTCACTAACTATTAAATAAAAATTACATTAATTAGTCACTCCCAACCCTAAGTAAAATATAAAAAGTTTTAAAATTCAACAAATAGTTTCTAAATATATTTTAAATAAGCCTATAATTTATATAATGCATTTTCGGATCACCGTTTATTTTAAAATAATATAAGTTTGAATTTAACTAGTGTAATATCCATCGAATGCTGATTGAGTGTTACTTCGTTTACTAAATAGATTCAAAATCACAAAATATATATTCACATACTTTATTTATATATATAGATATGTTGTAAATAATAATTATTATAATATCCTATTTTTATTTTATGTTTCATAATTCATTTTAATAACAACAACATATAATATTTCAAATTATATTTCCAATTACCATTTATATATATACACACACATATCTAGTTACAATAAATTGTTCGTGAATCGTCGGACATAGCCAAGGGTAATTGAATGTATGAGAACAGTTCAAAATTTTTGAGACTCAACCTAACAGACTTTTCTTATCATGTCAAAACCATATAAGATTAAGTTTAAATTTGGTTGGAAAGTTCCAGGTCGTCACACTTACCGGCGAACCTATCCGTAATACCATTTTCTCTCTCATTTCCAGAGTATCTCGTCATGATTATATACTATCTCAAATTCTGAACCTTATTCATCTGCTCGTCCGAACCGACAATCATTCTGGTGTAATAGAAGAAGTCAACGAGCTTCACGCTCGAGTTGTGGCCTTGAAAAATATAGTGCAAAACGTGCCAGCATCAGCAACACCACCGGCACCAACATCAATACCAGTACCACCAATAATTCAATTTTCAACATCACATGTCTCAACATCACAATCCATATCTCGAACTTAATCATTGTTCTACGAATCGTTCTACATCATTTATCTTCATTTTACATGGCGATTATGTAATCTCTAATGTTTTAGAGATTATGTATTCTGGTTCTAACGGTAAATCAAATGAGTTTAATGTTCTATTAACTCATTAAATCCATGATTACATCTGAAGAAAATATATATGTATATATGTTTTCATAAAGATTGTAATTAAAAAAAATTCTTTTGTACAAACTGTTAATGGTGAAAACATTTTAACGGGTAGGTAATACCCAAGAAATATTTAAATTTCACATTAATAAGTTACACAGTACATTCTTCCAATCTGATTCAACAGTCATTTACTATCCTACTTACATCCACAGATATACGTATCCGTTCACCACAGAATAATCATTTTCATTCAATTTCATATTTGGATTTTGACTTATCAGAATCCAACAAGTGGCATAATGAAGAAAACTGTAACACCCTAGGCAAATCCCACATCGCCCACGGACATGAGTGATCATGGGATTATAAGGTAATACTCACGCTTAAATGACACAACGCGTTTTGGGATCACATGCTGAGTAGAAGTGCGAGTACGTAGTGGTTAAGCGTGCTCGGGCGAGAGCACTACCAGGATGGGTGACCTCCTGGGAAAGTGCTTCTCGTGTGTGGTCGCCAAGAAAAAGCCGTGCGCCTGCGGGCAAAGCGGACAATATTGTGGTCATGTTAAGCTGGGGAGTTACAAAAACATTGGACAAGATAAAATTTGTTAGAAACAAATAAATTTAACTATGAGAAATTTTGTTAAGAATCCACGCTAACAAAATCCTAGCTAACTGTTCCTAGCTAACTGTTAATTCCTTATTACATTTATTTTATCGCAATTTAATTCTCGCAATTTTATTTATTGTCATTTAATTTATGTTATTTATTTTACGCACTTTATTTATCATCATTTAAATACTGTTATTTACGCATTTTAAATATCGTCATTTATAACATATGAAACTAAAAATTTCTTCAAGTTTGCCACTTGATTTCATCTTAAACCTCGTTTGTATCTTGACGATTACAATATGCGTTCAATCCTTTCATGATTCTTGAAAACACCTCAATCGAGAGGATGAACCAACCGCACTTCATCTACGGAAGAAAAGATTGATGCATATATTCATGCACCTGAAAACACTCGGAACCTGGGTAAACATTTAACACGTATCTGTGCTAGCTCCTTTGGCATTGTTATTACCGAAAATGACATTGCAATTCCTTTTCAAAGTAGCCAGTTTTGTCACAGCTTCAGCAAGTCAACTTCTACTCTTCAGTCAGACTAGCCTTATTATAACCTCGATATATATATATATATATATATATATATATATATATATATATATATATATATATATATATATATATATATATATATATATATATATATATATATATATATATATATATATATATATATATATATATATGTTTCCTTTCGCCATCGTTACCGGGGAACCTTTTATATTCCACCATATTACCAGCAGACGTACCAGCAACCTCGTTGCTCCTTGGCTTAAATCTCTCTAACAAATCACTATATTTATCTAGTGAAGTCTTATCATGAACTCATCAGCACCTTGTAACAATAATTGCCATAACAAATACGGGGAATCAGCAATCATTATTCTGAATCTCCCAGCATTTCTACATCAACAGTTATATGTATACATTTAACAATTATCTCTTAGAATTATGATCTTCTATTCTGGAAATTCTGAAAAGCACCCAGTCTACGAATCAATACTCTGAATGTTGAAAAAGCTGAATGGAGCAGCAGAAACTGTAGACAACCGTAAATGACCTGAATCGTCGGAAGTTTGATGATAAAGAATAATATGTTGGCAAAGCTCAGAAAAGTTGGAACCGGAAAACGGAGTGAGCAAACCATGAAGGAGGCTGTGAATAAATCATAAAGACTAAACCTGCCTTCAAAGAATCCAAATGATTCAGTATATGCTGAAGTCATTAATGAATACCTTGCTCCTGACTCTAAATCTTTGCGAACAAATCTTCTTCATCATCCTTTGATATTAGAAATTCTAAAATATCATCGTATCTTCTGTTATAAATATCCTCGATATTTCTGAAGATATTTTCATAACTATTCTTATCCGAAATCATTTATCTTCTCGTGTTACCAGTATTACATCATAAAGGAAACTGTTTAGTTTCGATATTCTATAAACCTTCGAGTTTAAATTATGAATGTTTTTGAAGTAGTTTCGATTCACAGACCATAACGTCTTAATATGCCATGTTACCCGACTCCTACATTATATCTAATTTATAAACATATCAAGAACATAACTTCTTGAAAGTTTTATCTTTTCTCTTGAATTCTGATAATTTAACCAATCAAGATCATGCTATTACAATTTTTCTCTTTGAACATTAGCCATGTTCATTCGAAACTTCATACCTACGAATTTGGACCATTATTCACTTGACTTAAAGTCGGGAAGAGATAACAAAAGGTTAGAACTCCAAAATATAAAGGAAACAAAGGGAGTGGATTTATAGTGAGATATCAGACAGAGAAATCGAGACAAACTATCGCATTTAACCAAAGAGAATCCTAATTTCCTTAAATTCCGAAGAATCAAATCTTATTACGAAGATTTCTTTAATCCCTTGAATTCCGGAATTCAATCATGACTACGTCAAAAGTAAAGACGAATATCTATTATCTTATCTCAATCTTTTGTGATAGCTTCACTCGTAAACTTCGAGTAATCGAATCGTTTTATTCATATTACTCAATGGTGATAAAACTCTATTTATCAACTCATATTCGTCATGAAAACATTTTTAATGTTAACCATGACAACCTCACTCAAATTTCGGGACGAAATTTCTTTAACGGGTAGGTACTGTGACGACCCGGAAATTTTCGACCAAATTTAAACTTGATCTTTATATGATTTCAACACGATAAGCAAAGTCTGTAATGTTGAGTCACAAAAAGTTTGAACTATTTCATATATTCAATTGACCTTTGACTGCTGTCGACGATTCACGAACAATTAATTGTAAATAGATATGTGTGTATGTATATACAAATAATAATTTGAAATATAATTTGAAGTATTATATGTTGTTGTTATTAAAAATTAATAAAATAAAAATACAATATTATAATTATTATTTAAAATATATCTCTATATATAAATAAAGTACATTAAAAATAAATATTAAATAATTGTAATACTCGTTTGATGTTCCGATTGATGTTAAGCAAATTAAATTCAAACTTATATGATCTTAAAATAAACGGTGATCCGAAAATGAGTTCTATAAATTATAGACTTATTAAAAATGTATTTATGAGCTGTTTGTTAAATTTTAGAACTTTTTACTCAGAATTGAGACGGACAGTTGATGTAATTTTTATTTAATAAATTAATAATCAAATTTTATACCATAATGACCAAAATAAATAAAACTATTTAATTTAAAAATTTGGGATTTTTCTAAGAACTTTTATCCGCTACCAATTATCAGCGAAGTGCGAAATAATATCCTAATTAAACTGTTGGTAGAATAAAGGTGGGAGGCATAATCTCTACACGTTTTAGATATATAAGAATATAAATTTATTATTATTATATTATATTAATTATTATTATTATTGCATCTTGTGAATTGATTTAGACAAGTTTGTTAGCTGTTTCAAGCACCTATCGTTCTATTGATCTTTTGCTTTTACTCACAATCAAACAACTTCACTATTCTCTTAATTAGAAGCATGCGAGTTAAATATCTTGTGATTAAAAATTATTAGTGTGCATACTTTGACTATTTTTCATTTCACATTTCCATATATATGCATATACTTAACATATGAAGAGAGGTAGATACACATATATTGAACACCTTGCTTCTCTCAATGTATCTATACATGGTCCACCGAGGCCACCCTCCACACCACCACACCACCGGTTACAACCACTTTCACCATCGTTAACCATCGAGCCACTATCTTCACCACACAAACCCACCACCACCTTTATATATATATAGATATATACATCATAGCGCATGCACAAGATTGAAGTAGAAAAACTCCACCACACCTTTCATCTCAACTTTGACCAACTAACACCATCGAAAAACCAAACCAAACCCATTTCCAGTTTGTTTCTTGTCCGAGAACAAACAACTCCATACCATCATCTTTAAACCCTTTTGATCAATATCGAAACCACCTCGAAGATCACTCAATCATTTATCTTTGTTTTTCCTTCCTTCTTCTGTACGAACCAAACACCACCTTATCACATTCAATCACCATTTAACACCCTACAAACCATCTCCAAGAACCACCATAACCATCGCCAACTGTCACCATTTCCTCCACAACCAAAACCAATAAACATACTAAATTCGATCACGGGTTTCCTATTTCTGTTTAAAGCTCAAACCACACTTGTAACACAAATCAACGGTTGCGTCCATAGTTATATTTTTTTTTTGCTGTCGTGAATCACCTAAACCCACATGTAGTTCTACTCATCTCCTTTTCTATTTCAAATTCAAAACCACAACAACCCACATACCTCCTCACTTAAAACTGTTACATTTTTTTTCGAGTTGCTATTTTAATAAGGAAGATACATGATGGTGATGCATAATGAAAGGATGATGATGTCGAGTGAAGTGACACATACCAATGGATTGTTTGTGTTTACAACTCAAAGGTTTTTGTCAAGTTGAATATATTAAGTATTACTTTACAAATTTGTCAAATGTTTACATGTCCAAGTTGATAATTCATGGCCTACCTAAATAAAGTAACATGGATGTTTGATTGCTTTATAGATTTTTTTATTTGGCCGAATCACAGACATCTTCGGAAGTAGTTAAGCAAACAAGGACAGAGAGTTTTTATATTGATGTTGGGCCGAGTTTTTATTTTTCCATTGAGCCATGAACATAATTTGTTGTTGGGCTGATTATTTTGTTTCTGTTCTTTGCCTATCGAAATGTACCAGAACCAAACCCACCCATTACCTGTGTATCGGGCCACATAATTCAGTTTCTGAATTGGGTCGTGGTTATTTATGTTTTTAAATTGGGCCGAAGCCATTTTAAATAAATGAGGATGATATGATGAACGACGACGATGGTGAGGTTTAGATGATTGGAGTTATGATTATAATGGCGATTGGAATGATGAAAAAGATGGCGAGTTCGTGATGATGATGAGGTATTAAGATGATCATGAGATGATTGAAACTAGAATCGAATTGTTATATAATGATTAAGTTTAGATGGATATTAAGATGGTGATAACAATAAAGATAATTAGAATGATGGTTATGAACGAGATGATGATGGTGATATACGAATTGTGTTGATCAAAATGATTAAAAGGTCGCGTATGATGATGAACGGATTCCGTTATGATTATGATCACATTGATGATGATTATAACTCGTTAATGATATGTAAAATAACGATAATAATAAATATGGTTAAGGATGTATCGGGTTAGCGGGACGTCGCGGGTTCATACCCGGACTTGGGCATTTTTTTTAAGGGCTACTTCATTAAGGTAGTTTACTTATTACTCATTATTATTATTATTATTATTATTATTATCATTATTATTATTATTATTATTATTATTATTATTATTATTATTATTATTATTATTATTATTATTATTATTATTATTATCATCATTTCTATTAAAAATTATTATCCTTGGTATTAAAATGATTAATAAAATTATTGTTATTATTATTACTAACATTGATATTAGAATTAACATTATTATTATCATTTAGGTTATTATTATTGTATCATTATTGAAATTATTATTAATACCATTTATTTTAAAAATTATCATTTTCAAAAGTATTATTTTTATTATCACTATTATTGTTATTATTATAAATAAATATTATTTTACAAAAATACATTACAAACATATTAATATTATATATTACTAAATTTTTATGACATTATGTAAGCTATATACAAAATATACTAATTAATATAAATATATATTCTTATAATATATAAACCTTGAAATAAATTTCTATTTGTAATATATTATGATAAATGATAAATATTATATTATTAAACTACTTTAATAAGTATTTACTATACTAATATTAATAAATGTAATATAGAAATAAATATTAACTACCTAAAATACATAGGATAAATATAACTTAATTAGTAATATGATATGTAAATTATTAATATATCAACTCGTTAGTTGTTATTATATGTATTAATATATATATATATAAATGATATATGTTCGTGAATTCGAGGGAAACCCTGCATTGTTCAGTTGTTCAATGCCGTTATATGTATTTTTACTACAAAATACAGTATTGTGAGTTTCATTACTCCCTTTTTAAATGCTTTTGCAATATATATATTTTTGGGACTGAGAATACATGCACTTTTATAAATGTTTAATGAAATAGACACAAGTAATCGAAACTACATTATATGGTTGAATGGATCGAAGCCGAATATGCCCCTTTTAGCCTGGTAATCTAAGAATTAGGGAACTGGCCCCTAATTGACGTGAATCCTAAAGGTAGATATACGAGAACTAACAACCCCCATTCTAGAATTTGGAATGCTTTAGTACTTCGAAATTTATCATGTCCGATGGGTGTCCCGGAATGATGGGGATATCCTATATGCATCTTGTTAATGTCGATTATCAGGTGTTCAATCCATATGAATGATTTTTGTCTCTATGCATGGGACGTATATTTATGAGAAATGGAAATGAAAATCTTGTGGTCTATTAAAATGATGAAAATGATCGTTTATGATAAACTAATGAACTCACCAACCTTTTGGTTGACACTTTTAAGCATGTTTATTCTCAGGTAAGAAAGAAATCTTTCGCTGTGCATTTGCTCATTTTAGAGATATTACTTGGAGTCATTCATGACATATTTTCAAAGGACGTTGCATTCGAGTGGTTGAGTTCATCAAGATTATTATTAAGTCAATTATAGTTGGATATATTATGAAATGGTATACATGCCGTCAACTTTCGATGAAATAAAAGTTTGTCTTTTAAAAACGAATGCAATGTTTATAAAATGTATCATATAGAGGTCAAGTACCTCGCAATGTAATCATATGTTATTGTATTCATTCTTATGGATTAGGACGGGTCTTTAAACTTACCCGGGACAAAGTATTTGTTCAGGGGCTGAGTGTTTGTTCCGGGACTGGACGTCTATCCTGGAATGACATAGTTAATCTGAGATGGTGTTGTGAATCCGACCATAGTGTGAAGGGCGAACGTCTTGCCCTTGTTTAGGAAAAAGGACTTTTCCCTACGTTTATTTTAAGTGCTCCTTCACGGTGTTCTCTTGGTCGGGCAAGATTGTAACCGGTTCGTATTTCTATTTGTAATGATTGTTAGGTGACCAGTGTGTTAGGCTAAGCAGACCCTGAGGTGAAAATATGGTTCATAACCTCGCGGTTTATTGTACCCGAGTGAGTGATGTCGGTAGCCTGTGCACTTGTCCGGGTAGGGTGGGCTTATGTGACGCCATAATCGGCTTTTACCCGGAACATTGCTTCCCGGATGTGTACGCGGATAATCTTTTGGTCGGTTTGCTTAAGTGGTGTCAGGAGAAAGCACTTCATCTGAAAGGACCCGTTCATATACATTATAAACGATTCACAATAGTTGATTACATTGCGAGGTATTTGACCTCTATATGATACATTTTACAAACATTGCATTCGTTTTTAAAAGACAATCTTTCTTTACATCGAAAATTGACAGGCATGCATACCATTTCATAATATCCACTATCCAACTATAAATTGATTTAATAATAATCTTTGATGAACTCAATGACTCGAATGCAACGTTCTTCGAAATATGCTATGAAAGACTCCAAGTAATATCTTTAAAATGAGCAAATGCACAGCGGAAGATTTCTTTAACACCTGAGAATAAACATGCTTTAAAGTGTCAACCAAAAGGTTGGTGAGTTCATTAGTTTATCATAATAATTTATTTCCATCATTTTAATAGACCACAAGAATTTCATTTCCAGTTCTCATAAATATACGTCCCATGCATAGAGACAAAAATAATCATTCATATGGTGAACACCGGGTAACCGACATTCACAATATACATATAAGAATATCCCCATCATTCCGGGATCCTCCTTCGGACATGATATAAATTTCGAAGTACTAAAGCATCTGGTACTTTGGATGGGGCTTGTTGGGCCCGATAGATCTATCTTTAGGATTCGCGTCAATTAGGGTGTCTATTCCCTAATTCTTAGATTACCAGACTTAAAAAAAAGGGGCATATTTGATTTAGATAATTCAACCATATAATGTAGTTTCGATTACTTGGTTATATTTCGTAAAACATTTATAAAAATTGCGCATATATTCTCAGCCCAAAACTATAAAGGGTAAAAAGGCAAATGAAACTCACCATACTGTATTTCATAGTAAAAATACATATAACGTCATGGAACAAGTGCAAGGTTGGCCTCGGATTCACGAACCTAAATTAATTATATATAATTATATGTTGGTCAATATTTGTCTAACAAATTAGGTCAAGTCATAGTGTACCACAATCCTAATGCTCGAGACTAATATGCAAAAGTCAACAAAAGTAAATTTGACTCAAAATAATTTCCAAAAATCTATACATGATTAATATGTAGTTTAAATATCGTCGTTTTATATTTTTAAATATTTTTAAAAGATTTATTAGAGTAAATAATATAATTTATTTATTAATAAATAAAATTTTATATTAAATTTATATAATAAAATATACTTTTATATATATTAAGTAATAAAATTTATAGGGTTCATTTAATATCATAAAGATAATATGATAGGTATTATTAAAGTAAGTTATTACACATAGTAAATATATTTGTATCACATATTTATTTGATAAAATAATATCTATAATGATAGTAAGTAAAAGTTGTATTATTTTGTAATAATAATTATTATTATAAAAATATCATTATTTATAGTTACTAAGATGACATTATGATAAAATGATAATTCTAATTACAATATCTTTAATATTTACGATAATTTTTAATATTATCTTTAAAATAATAATTCAATTTAAAATAATAATAATAATAATGATATTTTATAGTAACAATGACATTTCTATTAAAATGATAATTTTTGTTAAAATGATAGTTTTAATACTAACGATACTTTTAATAATAATACTAATGATAAAAATAATAAGAACGATAATTTTATCTAAATCAATATCTTATAATATTTTAATTTCATCATGATACTCTTACCCATTATTTCCTAATTGTTATGTTTAATAGCTTTTAATCGTCTTTTATATCGTGTTCATAATAATGATAATAATAGTAATCAAAATAATTAGGTGTTACAAATATTTGTTTTAATTACACTAATATTAATAATGATAGTTACTAATATATTATTAACGATAATACTAATAATTATCTTAATGATAATATAGTAGTAATAATAATAACAATAACAATAACCATTTTTAAATAATGATATATATATTAATAATGATAATAATAATAATAATAATAATAATACCAATAATAATAATAATAATAATAATAATAATAATAATAATAATAATAATAATAATAATAATAATAATAATAATAATTGGATAATAATAATAATACTAATTATAACTTTAACGATAATAACGATATTAATAATAAAAAAAATAACAATTTTTAATGATAAATCCCTTTTATTGATAAGGATAATAATAATGATAATAATAAGATAAAACTAGAACGACGATAAAAACGACGATAATAATAATCATTTTTAATAAAAATATCGAAAATTCAATTGATTATAACTTCTAATTCGTTCATCGAAACCATTCGATATCTAAAGGAAAAGTTCTTAATTTTTCGCTAGCTTTCCAAGGACATGCATATCTTATACCTTATCTCAACCGCAAGTGTAACTAATTCAAAATTCACCTAACCTGTCTAAGGGCAATATCAAAAGTACAAGCATACATAATCCTAAATACTCGAGCACTAGTCAGGGATACACTATTAGTATGTAAAAGTTAAATTATGAGTACTCACGTATCAATATTGAGATTCAATATTGCAGGAAAGGTACGTAGACGCAACAGAAATGATAAACACTATATTGACCTCACGAGCATACCCATGAACCATACTCAATCACCTCCATAGCTATAACCCATAATTTCCTTAATCCTATCCCACTCGAAAAACAATTTCGAAATCACTCGGACAGCACTCCGTCGTAATATTTTATGTATACTAATAATATCGTGAAATAATACGGAGTAAATATATATATATGTAAATCGATTGAGAGAGTTTAGAGAAAAATATTTTCAAGTTTCTATGAAATAATGAAACCTATTGAATTATATTTATAATAGATTTTTGAATTATTAAAGTAAATTATTAAAATATGAATTATTAAAGTGAATTATTAAAGTATGAATTATTAAAGTGAATTATTAAAGTATGAATTATTAAAGTGAATTATTAAAGTATGAATTATTAAAGTGAATTATTAAAGTATGAATTATTAAAGTGAATTATTAAAGTTAAAGTAAAGTAAAAATAAAGTAAAGGTAAAGTTTAAGTATAGTAAAAGTATAAAACTATGTACATATAATACGCGTATAAATATATATAATATTAATTTAAATCGTTATATATATTTAATAAAATAAAATATAAATATCATTATCTTTATCATACTAGTTAAGTAATGAGTTGTCAAAAATGGTTCTAGATATTTATAAAAGTTATATACGTTTTAATAATAAAGTTCTTTTTAAACTGAAAACGTTTTTGTACGTTTGAAACTAAATAGATCAATCGAGTCTTTATGAGATTCAATCTTCCACTATCCTTTGTCTAGTTCTCAATGATTGACAATTTGTTCTTATTTAAAAATTACTTTACCATTTTCCGAATATTGTTAAAATGGAAAGATTTCTCAAATCAACGTGGGCCTTTCAACAGAGACTTGTAATAATAATTCAATATATCTGATAATTCAATCATTTGATCTTATCTTCTAATTCCATTGATAAAAATTTTGAAACAGATACAATCATATAAAGTATTTAATCTAATATTTTGTTTACGTTTCAAGTTATAATATATATACACATATACATATATAATCATATTCGTTTAATGGTTCGTGAATCGTTGGAACTTGGTTGAGGTTGAATGAATGTATGAACATAGTTTAAAATTCTTGAAATTTAACTTAACAAATATTGCTTATCGTGTCGGAAACATATAAAGATTAAAGTTTAAATTTGGTTGGAAATTTCCGGTTTGTCACAGTACCTACCCGTTAAAGAAATTTTGTCCCGAAATTTGAGTGGAAAGGTCGTGAATGATAATAAGCATGTTTTCATGATGCAGACGGGCTGAAAATTAGAGTTTTATCATCATTTAATAATTTGGATAAACAATCCATTTATATGAAGAGTACGAATGAAGCTAACATAGAAGAGTGAAATGAGTAAGTGTAGATTCATCTTATCATTTGACGTAGATATGATTGATTCCCAGATTTCAAGGGATTTGAAGAAAATCTTCTTAATAAGATTTGACTCTCCGGTAATCAAGGGAATTAGGATCCGATTTAAATGCGATCGTCCATTTTAATTGTTCTGTCATAGATTTTCTTATAAATTCACCTCCTTCATTTCCTTACAACTCACACCTTCTGTTGATGCATTTTATGCAAGTCCCTAGACATCTACCCACATCCATTGCAGGTACAACAGTTTACTGACCACCATGATTGCTTGTTATTATCCTATCCGTGTTTGTATGTTGTTACATGAACTGCAGGAACGAGATTTAGATGTTTGACTATGTTAGACTTAGTCAGACGTACGAGTGAAGCCTCACTAGTACGGCTGACAGGCTCATACGTACGGTTGATGCTGAGCTAAGTCACAATTACAACCTAAATGGGAAGACACGAGTGAGTGATCACCCGTACGGCTGATGAAGCCAACTCATACGTGTGATGAATAAATCGTATGGGTGAGTCAACAGCAGGGGTATATAAAGTCTTATGTTCTTCATTTTAGGTTAAGCCTCTCATTTGTTACACACACTCAGATCTAGTGAGCTCCTCTGATTCTCTCTCAGTCCAAATCACCCAGGTGGTGAATAATAGCTCTAGGTGTTGATCTAATCACACTTGATTTAGTTGTGGTTTGACTAAATTAATCAAAAAAAACTTAACCTATTCACTAGAGGGTTTGATTCACTTATTCTGCCATTGTGTGAGTTAAATCTGTTGATTTCTAAGTTCCTAGTCATGTTTCATCACCTTCTATTCTTTCCCCCTCAACTCATATTTTAAAGTATTCATCAATATGCTCCATCCAGTTCTGATTCTCGATATACTTCTAACTTTCATATCGGTCATTCTTCTTTTTCATCTACCGCCGGAAGAATCTATTTACTTCTACTATACTCTTGGGTTTATAGTGTTTCTAGTTCTCCCGAGTCTTTATATTGCTATATGCATCGATATATATGGCTTATAATTTCTGGTTTATCGTTGGGCTTTATATGTTCCCTTATATTTCAAAGTCTCTGCTTCTGTCTTCTATAATCATTATCATTCACAGTTAATGCTCTCTTTCATTTGCTGCAATTTATACCCCAATTTCTATTTCGGAGTTTTGTCCTTTCGTTTCTTCTTCTTGCGATTAAGCACCGCTTGTAATGGTCTAGAATTCACAGATATGAATTTCGGAATGAACATTGTTAATGTTCTAGGAAGGAAATTGTGATGGCACGATCTTGACTTGTTAAATTACTAGAATACCTTGAAAAAGGCCGAATTATCAAGAAATATTTTCTTGATATTTTAGAGGTTAAATAGAATACAAGAGTCGTATAACATGGCACATGATGATATTATGATCTGTGAATCATCACGTTCCATTTAGAAACTCAGCATGACTTACTGTAATATAATCACGTTGATCAAGTGTCATTATATTATACTAATTCATGCTTCAGTTCCCAACACTACTTCAAAATATTCCTATTTTAAACTTGAATGTTTCAGAATTTAGAAACTAAAATAGTTTCTTTTATGATGTAATACAGATAGCGCGAAAAGGTAAATGATTTCAAATAAGAAAAATTAAGAAAATATCTTCAGAAATATGGAGGATATTTATAATGAAAGATATGATGATATTTTAGAATTTCTAATATCAGAGGATGATGAAGAATATTATCCGCAGTGGTTTAGAGTCAGGAGCAAGGTATTCGTTAATGACTTCAGCAGATACTGAATTATTTGGATCCTTTGAAGTCAGGTTCAGTCTTTGTAATTTGTCCACAGCCTCCTTCCTACTTTGCTCAATCTATTTTCCAGTCTCCAAGACTTCTCTTTTTCTGCGCTTTGCCAGCACACCTATTCATTATCATCAAACTTTTACTGTTAAGGTCGTTTATAGTTTTTTTGCTGCTTCATCAGTATTTTTCCATTTTCGGAGAAACAATTCGTAGTTCGAAGTGTTTTTCAGAATCTTCACATTCAAATTAAGTCCAGAAGATAGACGTTATATATACACATATAACTGTTGGCGTAGACATGCTGCGAGATTTCAAAATACTGATTCCTAATTCCCAATGATTCGTATGGAAATTCTCATTACAAGATGCGAATGAGTAAATGATGGGGTTTCAATGAATAATTATAATGAATTTTTGGAGAGGCTAAAGTCAAAGGGTAATGAAGTTGTTGATACATCTGTTAATAATGTGGTGGAATGTAAAAGGTTCCCTGGTAACGATGGTGTATATCTCAAGGTTATAATAAGGTTAGTCTGACTGAAAAGTTGAAGTTGACTTGCTGGAGCTGTGACAAAACTGGCTACTTTGAATAGGAGTCGCAAAGTTATTTTTGCTAATAAATGCTAAAGAATCTGACGCGAATACGTTGTTTAAACTTTTACTTTGGTTTCAAGAGTTTTTCAGGTACATAACTGTGGGTAACATGTGGTTGGATCATCATCTCGATTGCTCATCATTCGAAGCGTCTTCAGAAATTTTCGAAGGGTTTGAACACAGATTGTAATCGTTAACATACATTTGATGTTCTAACACAGTTTTGAAGTCAAAATATAGCTTGTGAAAGATGTAAGGATCTAAGAGTGATGATTTTGGTCATATCTCAAGTTGAATTTTGAGATTTCAAAATCAGAATATGTAATTAAATTTTGAATGAGTATGGTTGTTTTGATTTCTATAAAAGAATGTATATTGTTGTAAAAGTAGGGAGTATAATGGATGATTTGCTGAATCAGATTCGAAGAATGTAACATATTATTTGTGAATTTATATATCTCTCGGGTATTACCTACCCGTTAAAAAAAAATTTCACAATTAATATTTTGTACAAAAGATTTTTTATTACAGTCTTTATGAAAATATATATATGTATATTTTCTTCAGATGTAACATAGATTTAATGAGTTAATGTTAAATTAAACTCATTTGATTTACGGTTGAAACTAGATTTGAATAATCCCTAAAGGCTTTAAAAAGTACATAACTTTTACGCAGTATTTCTTTAATGACATTGAAATTATGAATCAATACTTCGTTATTTGTTGATGTATGATGTTCGGTTCGTGGAATTCTTGTGAATTTCGCAAAGTACGAATGATGTTATCTGAAAATTTTCGGGTACATCGATGATGAAAGTGTAAAATCAAATATATACTTGATTTATTATGAATTGGAATTTGTTGAATTGCGAAAGAGATTGTAGTTAACGCTGGTTAAGTTGCGACCGAAGGACGTACATTATTGCATATTTGTAATATGAATTAATCGAGTAGTTAAGATTCACACACAATAGCTTAGAACGAAAAGATTTATTTCAAATATATATATATATATATATATATATATATATATATATATATATATATATATATATATATATATATATAATATACATATAATTTCTTCAGAGGGAATGAGTTAATTCTTCATAACTCGTTGATACAATATATACATTATTGATTCGTAATGATGTCCACAGTGATTCTTGAACTGACAGAGTTTGTGATGTTATCGGTGTTGTTGATTCGGATGTTGACTGTACTGACGATGCTGGTAACGCTGACGGTACTGTTGATGCTATTGGTAAAGCAAGTTTAGCTTGTTAATCACACACCATTTTTATCAGGGTTTCTACTCTTCCTTCTATCATTTTGGTTTGCTTAACTGATTTATGGTTAGGGCTAGATTAGATAATCTCTAAGACTTTAGAGAATACATAATCGCCGCGGAATATTTCTCCAATGAAGTTATGAATTAATACTTCGTCAGTTATTGTTGTTGGTACTCCTTGGTATCTATGGTGCGTATGACGATGGTGCTCGTGGGACAGAGTGTAAAGTTGAGGTTTACGACGTGGTTGTGGTTGGGGTGGTAATGGTACTATTGGCGTTGATGATGGTGTTACTGGTTATGCTGCTGATGCTACTGCTGGTGTTTGTAATCTCTGCACCATATTCTCTAAAGCCACTACCCGAGCGTGAAGCTCGTTGACTTCTTCTATTACACCGGGGTGATTGTCGGTTCAGACGAGCAGATAAATAAAATCTAAAATTTGATGTAATATATAATCGTGGCGAGATACTCTGGAAATGAGCGAGAAAATGGTGTTTCGGACAGGTTCGCCGGTAAGTGCTTCAGGTTCTTCGTCAAGAGGGCAATGTGGTGGATGGAAGGGATCACCTTCTTCTTGTCTTCAATGATTGAGGAGGCTACGAACCCATCCCTAATTCATCCAGAATAGGTGATGACTGATTGGTTGATCTATTCCGGTCACACTGCTTTCAGAGCTGGAGTGGGATTCCATTTCGAAATCCAATAAGGATTTTTTTTTTCGATATGAAAAGATTTTCGATTATCGGATGGTATTCTAATTACATAGAATATCCATATATATAGAACAAAAGATTTCGTAAATTACGGAGGAATTTACGGGATATATCAGGCAACGTTTATAGTAATAGATACGATAAGATATGATTTAGCAGATACGCTAAGATATGAATTTTTGTCTATACACTATTCATGCAATCAATGCAGCAAGACGTGTCTTAGACTAAAAATGATAAGCAGGTAATTTCCTGAGGATGATAAGTAGTTAATTTTTGACACAAAATGATAAGCAAAACTATTGACATGCAGACACGGTCGAAGTCCAGACTCACTAATGCATCCTATCGACTTATCTGTTAGACACACTAATGCAGACCTGGTTCGCTAAGACCACCGCTCTGATACCAACTGAAAGGACCCGTTCATATACATTATAAACGATTCACAATAGTTGATTACATTGCGAGGTATTTGACCTCTATATGATACATTTTACAAACATTGCATTCGTTTTTAAAAGACAATCTTTCTTTACATCGAAAATTGACAGGCATGCATACCATTTCATAATATCCACTATCCAACTATAAATTGATTTAATAATAATCTTTGATGAACTCAATGACTCGAATGCAACGTTCTTCGAAATATGCTATGAAAGACTCCAAGTAATATCTTTAAAATGAGCAAATGCACAGCGGAAGATTTCTTTAACACCTGAGAATAAACATGCTTTAAAGTGTCAACCAAAAGGTTGGTGAGTTCATTAGTTTATCATAATCATTTATTTCCATCATTTTAATAGACCACAAGAATTTCATTTCCAGTTCTCATAAATATACGTCCCATGCATAGAGACAAAAATAATCATTCATATGGTGAACACCTGGTAACCGACATTCACAATATACATATAAGAATATCTCCATCATTCCGGGATCCTCCTTCAGACATGATATAAATTTCGAAGTACTAAAGCATTCGGTACTTTGGATGGGGCTTGTTGGGCCCGATAGATCTATCTTTAGGATTCGCGTCAATTAGGGTGTCTGTTCCCTAATTCTTAGATTACCAGACTTAAAAAAAAGGGGCATATTCGATTTAGATAATTCAACCATATAATGTAGTTTCGATTACTTGTTTCTATTTCGTAAAACATTTATAAAAATTGCGCATATATTCTCAGCCCAAAACTATAAAGGGTAAAAAGGCAAATGAAACTCACCATACTGTATTTCATAGTAAAAATACATATAACGTCATGGAACAAGTGCAAGGTTGGCCTCGGATTCACGAACCTAAATTAATTATATATAATTATATGTTGGTCAATATTTGTTTAACAAATTAGGCCAAGTCATAGTGTACCATAATCCTAATGCTCGAGACTAATATGCAAAAGTCAACAAAAGTAAATTTGACTCAAAATAATTTCCAAAAATCTATACATGATTAATATGTAGTTTAAATATCGTCGTTTTATATTTTTAAATATTTTTAAAAGATTTATTAGAGTAAATAATATAATTTATTTATTAATAAATAAAATTTTATATTAAATTTATATAATAAAATATACTTTTATATATATTAAGTAATAAAATTTATAGGGTTCATTTAATATCATAAAGATAATATGATAGGTATTATTAAAGTAAGTTATTACACATAGTAAAATATATTTGTATCACATATTTATTTGATAAAATAATATCTATAATGATAGTAAGTAAAAGTTGTATTATTTTGTAATAATAATTATTATTATAAAAATATCATTATTTATAATTACTAAGATGACATTATGATAAAACGATAATTCTAATTACGATATCTTTAATATTTACGATATTTTTTAATATTATCTTTAAAATAATAATTCTATTTAAAATAATAATAATAATAATGATATTTTATAGTAACAATGACATTTCTATTAAAATGATAATTTTTGTTAAAATGATAGTTTTAATACTAACGATACTTTTAATAATAATAGTAATGATAAAAATAATAAGAACGATAATTTTATCTAAATCAATATCTTATAATATTTTAATTTCATCATGATACTCTTACCCATTATTTCCTAATCGTTTTGTTTAATAGCTTTTAATCATCTTTTATATCGTGTTCATAACAATGATAATAATAGTAATCAAAATAATTAGGTGTTACAAATATTTGTTTTAATTACACTAATATTAATAATGATAGTTACTAATATATTATTAACGATAATACTAATAATTATCTTAATGATAATATAGTAGTAATAATAATAACAATAACAATAACCATTTTTAAATAATGATATATATATTAATAATGATAATAATAATAATAATAATACCAATAATAATAATAATAATAATAATAATAATAATAATAATAATAATAATAATAATAATAATAATAATAATAATAATAATAATAATTGGATAATAATAATAATACTAATTATAACTTTAACGATAATAATGATATTAATAATAAAAAAAATAACAATTTTTAATGATAAATCCCTTTTATTGATAAAGATAATAATAATGAAAATAATAAGATAAAACTAGAACGACCATAAAAACGACGATAATAATAATCATTTTTAATAAAAATATCAAAAATTCAATTGATTATAACTTCTAATTCGTTCATCGAAACCATTCGATATCTAAAGGAAAAGTTCTAATTTTTCGCTAGCTTTCCAAGGACATGCATATCTTATACCTTATCTCAACCGCAAGTGTAACTAATTCAAAATTCACCTAACCTGTCTAAGGGCAATATCAAAAGTACAAGCATACATAATCCTAAATACTCGAGCACTAGTCAGGGATACACTATTAGTATGTAAAAGTTAAATTATGAGTACTCACGTATCAATATTGAGATTCAATATTGCAGGAAAGGTACGTAGACGCAACAGAAATGATAAACACTATATTGACCTCACGAGCATACCCATGAACCATACTCAATCACCTCCATAGCTATAACCCATAATTTCCTTAATCCTATCCCACTCGAAAAACAATTTCGAAATCACTCGGACAGCACTCCGTTGTAATATTTTATGTATACTAATAATATCTTGAAATAATACGGAGTAAATATATATATGTAAATCGATTGAGAGAGTTTAGAGAAAAATATTTTCAAGTTTCTATGAAATAATGAAACCTATTGAATTATATTTATAATAGATTTTTGAATTATTAAAGTGAATTATTAAAGTATGAATTATTAAAGTGAATTATTAAAGTATGAATTATTAAAGTGAATTATTAAAGTATGAATTATTAAAGTGAATTATTAAAGTATGAATTATTAAAGTGAATTATTAAAGTATGAATTATTAAAGTGAATTATTAAAGTTAAAGTAAAGTAAAAATAAAGTAAAGGTAAAGTTTAAGTATAGTAAAAGTATAAAACTATGTACATATAATACGCGTATAAATATATATAATATTAATTTAAATCGTTATATATATTTAATAAAATAAAATATAAATATCATTATCTTTATCATACTAGTTAAGTAATGAGTTGTCAAAAATGGTTCTAGATATTTATAAAAGTTATATACTTTTTAATAATAAAGTTCTTTTTAAACTGAAAACGTTTTTGTACGTTTGAAACTAAATAGATCAATCGAGTCTTTATGAGATTCAATCTTCCACTATCCTTTGTCTAGTTCTCAATGATTGACAATTTGTTCTTATTTAAAAATCACTTTACCATTTTCCGAATATTGTTAAAATGGAAAGATTTCTCAAATCAACGTGGGCCTTTCAACAGAGACTTGTAATAATAATTCAATATATCTGATAATTCAATCATTTGATCTTATCTTCTAATTCCATTGATAAATATTTTGAAACAGATACAATCATATAAAGTATTTAATCTAATATTTTGTTTACGTTTCAAGTTATAATATATATACACATATACATATATAATCATATTCGTTTAATGGTTCGTGAATCGTTGGAACTTGGTCGAGGTTGAATGAATGTATGAACATAGTTTAAAATTCTTGAAATTTAACTTAACAAATATTGCTTATCGTGTCGGAAACATATAAAGATTAAAGTTTAAATTTGGTTGGAAATTTCCGGGTTGTCACATCATCTGCGACCACTCATACCGGTTACGCTTCCAGACGGAACGTCGTCAGAGAATGTCTTGATACGAATCATTATGCGTATCATCAAGTACCCCCAGTTTGGTGAGGTTGGTTGGGACAACTGCGTTGCCAAACTTGAAAGAATATACCCCACATGGCTGATTTGACATGTAATTAATGCGTGTTGGATTCTGTCTTAATCAGAGTAAAGTCTTTCTCGCATTTCGAAGCACCTTTTAACTTAGTGGAGCCCACGTGAGACACTATTCTATTTAAACGACCATCGAGCTTCCTTTAAATCTTTTTGGTTTCCAAATTTCTCTCTTTTACAAAAAAGAAAAAAGGCGCTTTTGGTTTTTCAATTTTATCTTCAACCATCCTCCTCGTTAGTATTTTTGATTATTCGTACGTCATGCCTCCCAGACATTCTAAACCTCTTCATGATGTTTTACGTGCTTCGAGCATCGTTGATGATGCGTATCTTGATAAAATTTATTTCTTATGCCCTCGACTGCAAGATTTGTAGCTGGTGATACCCAGTTCCCAACAACGTGCGTGTAGTCCTCCTACAAATCAGTGTGCAATCTATCTGAGGCCCTTTGAAGTTTCAAATCTTAGAAACCCCTTCACGAGGTTTTCTACGAAGGTTCTCAATTTTTATGGCCTCAGTGTTGGTCGTTTGCATCCAATTGCAATTCGATCCATCGTGTTATTCGAGATGTATTTCAACAGCTTTGGGAATGGCGTTGGATCTGAAAATTTTTAGGAGTATATTTCGCTTGACTTCATACCGCACTGGGTGGTATACTTTCACAGATGAAGTCGAGTTTCTTGGTGAACCGTCGGTGATATCGGATGATTGGGTGCGAACATTCGTTTTTGCTAACCGCTCTGATTTCCCAATGAGGGACGCACATGCCTATGTTTTTAGGCCTCTTGATGTGCGACATCCTCAATGGCTACAAGAGTTGGCTACCGAGATCGCTGATCAGTTGAGGGGGCTGAAAATTCCGCAAAGGACGTACAATGAGCATATGCTGGTGATGGCCAATGTTAGCAATAATTGGAACCTATTTGATAGGATGCCTGTTGCTCGTCGAGGCGGGAGAGGTATTTATTTACATAGTTCTTCCGTGTTTCTCTTTGTTTTTTGTTGGTTTTGGAATGACACTTTGAATTTTTGTAGAGTTGACCGTGTCGGAGGTCCTCCGGTCGGCTAGCCTGGATGCGATGGTTTTACAAACAAAGTGATAGAGGGAGTAGCTCCGGCATCCACCAGGCTGCTTCCATCTCCCGAAGATTCGGAGTCTTCAAATGGTGGTTTGATTCGTCGAACTAGGCATCAGATTGATCCTGCTGCGGCGAATGAAGGTATATTTTCGACACACTTTTGTCGGTTCGTGCATGGTCAGGTATTGCGGACTGATTATGTTTTCCGTGTAGGTCGTGCCGGTGTAGCTACCGAGAGGACTCTTGCGGTTGTTGAGGAAGAGCCCGTGCCGGTTGTTGAGAGAGAGACGGTTCAGGGACATCATCCCGGCAAGGAGCCTGTCGCGGAGTCATCGGGTCCTCGTCCCCGGCTCACGACATCGACTGGGGAGAATGTTTATATCTTGCCCGATTGTGACGTTGAGCTGTTTCGTGATTTTCTCCACTGTGTTGCTTTAGACTATCCGGTATTCAAAGAGTATTTGGATGTGATGGCGTTTCCTGCACTTAAAGCGGCGTTGTCTTCTCTTTCTCCGGCACAGGCGCGTTGATATCGCTCTTATTATATATATTTTACATACATTTTGGTAGCGATATCTTTCTCGTTTGGTCTAATATTTGAATGAAATAAATGAACTTTTGGGTATTTGATTGAGTGAAATTGGTTTTAGCGGAACTTGATGGTATTGAGCTCAATTCGGTGATTTATATATTCAAGTACGAAAAGATAGCAAATGATGAGTGAAGAAGACATTTAAAACGCGAGGCTAATATTATTATTTTTTTGAGCTGGACTTGGAGTTAAATCAAGAAGAGTGTACATGTATTTCTAAAGTTGGGCCAATTAAATTTGAGCTAGGAGCCTAAGAGTATGACTTGCACACTACAAGTTGGGATTGATAAAAATTGGTCCAACACCATTTAAAGGGCTTCGAGTTAGGAGACCACGAAGCAAGAAGCAATTTTTATAATATATTTTGGGCTATCTTAAATTCTTAATATTTTTGGAGGACATTGTACGATAATATCACAAGTATTATATATACTCCTGGTCCCATCACTTTCGGAGGATATTAGAATTAGGTTTCTTAGTTTTATATAATTTTGGGAGGCGTGTTTTATTGTGGTTCGACGGCTAAAAAGAGCCGACCCCATTTGGGGATTTCGGTTGTTCATGACAAAAAGAAGACAAAGCCAAGACAATATTTAATTGTGGTGTTGGTCGATGAAATAAAGCAAGAAGATAACATATTGACTTGTTTTGTGGTTGGTGTCATAATGAGCCAAGGAGATTTACTGATTCTGGTTCATTCTCTTAATTCTTTTATTTCATATGTTGGATTTTGATTCGCATATACATATTAGTACAATCATATATATCATTTGTTAATACAATGGTGACTTGATTGTATTTATTTTTTTATTCTAAGTATGTGTTCGATCCATATTATGAGCTAAATTAATTTGTATCCACTTAGATGATTGAACCTAGATAATTAATTGCTAATCTCTGTTTTTATAAATTGATTGCTCTTGATCCATGATTCTTAATTACTCTCATTGATTGATTTCATTCATTATAATAATTATAAGTAATTGATGTAACGAGAGTTACTAGATTAATTAACTTGTCTAGGTTATTGAAAAATAATTAGATTGGTTAAATTATATGCGGGACACCAGTGTGATTAGACTTAATAATTAACCCATCAATTGAGTAGGTAATTGTGAAGCCTAAAAAGGGACACCGATTTACCTTTCAACTGAATCACCATCTTGAGTAGTTATAAATTGATTGAATGTGTTCTTCAGAAGCGTGAGGGAAACCGGCGTGAAAAACTGACACTTTCATGATATAATTAATATCTAAGTGAAGGACACCAGCTTATCTTACTAGTTAATTAATTGATTAATGAACTCGGTTAACGACAATTACACTTAGGGATTTAATTACATCGTTATTAATAAGAGCAATCCAGATCCTAGAGAATTGAATCAAAGTGAATACCCTTTTATCTCTTTGTATTCATATATGTTTACTTTGCATTAATTAGTTTTAAATCAAAACCCCAATTTTTACAACTTAATCTTCTGAATAATTAATAGTTTTTAAATCTTAAACACTGCTCTCTGTGGACGAATTCGTAATCATATTACAATAAGATTAGGTGTGTTTTTCGCATATCACGCGCCATGTACGCTCCCAATTTGCTGTTTTTACCCAAGGGAGGTTGTGACCTACCTTGCAGATGATAATAAGAAACTGTCGGAACAGGTGTCAACGACTGTGATGACCGGGAAAATTTTGACTAATTTACACCAAATCTCTATACGATTTAAAGAAGCAAATGACCAAAATATTAAAATGTATAAGTTACATTTCAAATAAGATAATTTACTGGCAAATAAGTTTGATAAAGGTACTTATCGCAAAACGTAAAGTACAAGTTTTCTAAGCGTACGGAAGGACGTTCGAAAAACCCGAACCGGGACATAAACCGGGCATCAACGTACAAGACAACGGAGCTAAGGTTACAAGTCAACTATGCACGAGAATATAATATAATATATAATTAATTAATATAAATTATATATTTTATATATAATTATTATATTATGTCAACAAGCTAGTGAACAAAAATTCTCTGAGCTGGAAATGAGCACCTTCGCGATCGCGGAGATGTAAGGCATAAACTCTTCGCGATAGCTGAAACGACCACGAACCATTTTAACAAAAAACGACAAAATTTTTTTTTTTTTTTTAACAGGAGAGGCGCACCAACCACAGGTGCGGCGCTTTTGGGGACACAAGAACGACGCTCCTATTTCTAAAAGCGGCGTTCCTGTCGACTAACCAAAAAGACTACAACTTACTGACGAAAAGCGGCGCTTTTAAAAGCGCCGCTCTTGAACCTGAACATGTGCAGTTTCGAAATATATAAGAGTTAAACCAACCCATTAAACCCAACTCCAAGTCTCACAATTTAGTGACCCAAATACAAGTTTAATATGACTCAAAATACACTTGTTTTAAGTATTCCATAACCATAAGGATTCATTAGTTTGTAACAAAACGACCCGTTACAGTAGTTTTGACCCGAAGTCAATTACAATCCACAAATTCCGATTAACGACTCAACCCTTAGGTTTTTGACACAAACTAGAGCATGGTGATTGGGGATACGCTACCCAATCCTAATCAATCCAAAAGCCAAATCTTCCAAGCATCACAAGCTAGCTCACTAGTCCCGGTACTTACCCTTGCCGCCATCATGCGAACCTATAAAAATAAAGTCAGCGAGAGGGTAAGCTAACGCTTAGTGAGTGAGAATATACAACATACATATATATGCATAAAATGGACACGCCTCACAATAATGATCAAATAGCACATACCGGAGTCCAAGCATAAAGGCAAGCTAACCTAAGCATAACGTACGATCGCTATACGACAAGCTAATAATCAACAATGTAAGTACACCAACAACAATGTGTACAACGCCATCAAGCTACACCCGGAGGGGTAGCTACAACACAACAATACGACAATATATAATCAATGCTTAAACCACCAAAGGTTAACCCCTTAACCCAATACCAAATGCCAAATACCAAAATGAAGATTGGCCGAACTACACGAGCCTTAGTAAATCCGCAACACACACGACTACTATCTTCAATACCATCGCAACATCGAGGTTGGCCGAAACTACACGAGCCTTAGTGAATCCGCACCACACGAGACCACTACCTCAATAAGATGACTGAAACTACACGAGTCATAGTGAATCCACATCCACACGTGATTCACTTCCCAAATCAAAACCCACATCATCGGGGTTACTCAACCGCAACTCAATACCAATCCCACGCCATCGGATTATATAACTCCACATCACAAGTCCATGTGATAACGTACACACGAAGTGTGCACCTCGCCAAAGGTGGTCAACTAAAACGCACAACCGTGCTCATTGGACCTATACATAAGTCCATCAAATCCACCTATGTGTGAAGTGAGCTCTATAGCCGAGAATCACTTCACTCGACCCGCACCCATCCTATACATACATATGCACATAGTATATTAACACTCACTGTGACGCCCCGTACTAAATCATCATGTACGGACCATCATCAACAGGATCATTACAAGGTTAAGTACTATATGCGTTTTCAAAACAGAGTTTGCATTCATTAATAAAAGTGACGTCATAACATACGTCAATTGTTTTACAAATAAAAGTATGCTTCACTAAGTAGAAGCATTAAATAAGTGTACGTGACCATAATGGTCGTTACATAACATAAATTCATAAGTAAAAAGTTTGAATGCAACATAAGTAGTCATGCGATAACAACTCTAGGCAGCGGGTTCTACAGCACGACTAGTAAGATAGCGGAAGCGACTTCAAGCACCTGAGAAAATACATGCTTAAAAAGGTCAACACAAAGGTTGGTGAGCTATAGTTTAAGTATAACAGTAACGTAAGTAGGCCACGAGATTTCAGTGCTACAACGAGCGTTTCAAAAGTATGTAAAAGTATATGCTTAACCGTGGGCACCCGGTAACTAACTTAACGTTTAATGTACCCCCTTAAAGTGCACTTGGCAAGTGCGTATAACCTCGAAGTATTAAACACTCGTTAAATGCTAGCGCTACTAGCCCGAGTGGGGATGTCAAACCCTATGGATCCATATCTAAGATTCGCGTTCACGGTTCAAAAACCAATGATTAAACGTTACCGAGCTAAAGGGAATGTTTCTGCCGTTATATAACCTACACATAAATAAGTTTAAGTACTCGTGCCTAGTATGTAAAACATAAAATCCGCATGTATTCTCAGTTCCCAAAATAAGTTAAAGTAAAAAGGGAATGCTATAACTCACAATGATTAGTAGTAATGGTAAGGTAGTAGTCGGAAAGTGGTGTGCAAGTAACGGTCCAAACGTCCTCAACCTAAGTCAAATAGCACTAAGTCAATAAGTCGTCTCAAAAGGTTTATAATTATGTAATTAAGGTCATAAGGGTCATCATCAATCATCATTAAACAAAAGGTAACAAGTAAGACTCGTTTATAAAAGTCGTTTAAAACAAAGGCTGACTTCGGTCAGTCACCACGGCCTCTACCCTTACTGAATTAAGGTGAGACCAGTGGTCATGGCTCCGTCTATGAGTCCCTTAAGTGTGGTAAAATTTACAGAAGCAAACTCGTCTTGGTTTGACCGTGGCGACGGTCTAAGTGCGAGTAGGTCAGAAATTTCTGCACAACGTTAAAGGACATGGTAACGATCGGAGGGCCGTAAATCCTAAACCGTAACTCGGATTAAGACGAGTCCTATATGAAAAGTTATCTACTCGAAAAGTTCTATCTAAAAATCAAGGTTAGAACAGCCCAGGTCTGCTGGTCTGTTCCAGAAGCAGTAGGTCAGTAGGTTTTGGACAGAACAGTGGGTTTTGGAGAGTTCCGGTTGTCTCGGTGCTTGATGTTCATCACGGTTCTCATCCTTGATGCGTATAGCTTCAAGTGTACAACTCGTTGATGTGTTAACATCATTTTGACCAAGGTTTGTCCATCATAACTCAAGTGCAAGTGTTGTAAGTGTTTGATGAACCAAGATTACATGTAAGTTTATGAACAAGTTCATGAACACTAAGAAAGATCACAACCAAGTGTTGGATCCATGATACTTGCACCAAAGTGTAAGCTCTTGTTGGTTTCATGTCCTTGTTCAAATGTTTAGTAAGCAACTTAACAATAAGAAATAAAGAAAATGAATGATAAGCCTAAACCAACCATGAAGGTGGTATTCTAGTAACATACAACAAACAAGAACACAAGTAACAATTATAAAGATTATAAACTTTAAATCTTTTGAAACAAAATATGTAGAACATAACTAGATAGATTATGTTCTTGGATGTTCTTGATAAATACAAGATATTATGAAGAATCAAAACTAAGAAGTTAGATTCTTGAAAGTTAGTAAGTAAGTAACAACAACATGTAACAAGAATCAAACAACAAACAAAGATTGATGATGATGAATGCTTATGAAATCAGTTTTTACTAACAAAGAAAAGAAGAAAAGAAGTTGTTTCAAACACTTACAAGTATGAGAGAAAAAGGGAAGAAAGTTTGAGGGAATTTGCAAGTAAAGTGTGTGTGTTTTGAGAGAAGACTTCAAGTGAGTATGTAGTGTAAAAAGAAAATCAAATCACCACTATATGGTCTATATGGATTCGGCATTCAGCTGAAAAGGGAGGGGGGGGAGGTTAAGTTTAATGGTTATTTGAATGAAAAGCTTGCAAAAGTTGGGTAAAAGGGTGGTGTACATGGGGATAACAAGTAATTTGATTCCAAATGCACAAACTAACTAGTTACACTTGTAAGTAATACTTACACATGAAAGAGTGGGCTAGTCAAGTCCATTTAAAAGGTAGGGTGGGCTTACAAGTCTTAATTCATGAGTCCATTAACTAATCAAAGCCCAAGTTCAATTAATTAACAATTAAACCCAATTAAAGCCCAAGTTGCAAATAATCCAAATAAGTCCAACTTAAGCCCAAGTAATTAACTAACCATCTTAGTTAATTAAAATGATTAATAAAATTAATCATGAATGTAAATAATACCTTAAAATATTATTCGTGCAAGTTCCGGGTGTCACAAAGACGTTTCGGGCATTTAAAGTTCAAGTACGGGCAATTAAAGCAACATGTAAATGTAATAACATACATTCGTTTAATCAAGCGTATTAATAATAATAATTATTAATAAATAACGTTGGAAAAACCAGGGTCGTTACATTACCCACCTGTTAAAGAAAATTTCGTCCCGAAATTTAAGCTGAAGTAGATGGAGGAGTCGGGAAAAGGTGAGGATACTTTCGCATCATTTGATCCTCTCGCTCCCAAGTAAACTCAGGTCCTCGTTTGGCATTCCATCGTACTCGTACAATCGGAATCTTGTTGCATTTCAAAGTTTTGATCTCACGATCCATAATCTCAACAGGTTCCTCCACAAAGTGGAGTTTGTCATCAATAGTAAGTTCTTCCAATGGTATGATGAGTTCGGGTGCAGCAAGACACTTCTTCAAGTTTGACACATGGAAGGTAGGATGAACTGAGCTCAATTGTGCTGGAAGATCAAGACGATAAGCAACGGGTCCAACACGTTCCAAAATTTCGAAAGGACCAATGTATCGTGGGTTCAACTTTCCACGTTTTCCAAAACGGATCACACCTTTCCAAGGTGCAACCTTCAACATTACACGATCACCAACATTAAATTCAAAGTCTTTCCGTTTAAGATCGGCATAGCTCTTTTGGCGATCACGGGCAGCCTTAAGTCTAGCTTGGATCTGAGCAATCTTCTCCGTGGTTTCGTGAACTACCTCGGGTCCGGTGATTTGCTTTTCGCCTACTTCGGCCCAACAAATAGGAGATCGGCACTTACGACCATACAATGCTTCAAAAGGTGCAGCATTAATGCTTGAGTGATAACTGTTGTTGTACGAGAATTTGGCGAGTGGCAAATGCCTTTCCCAGGCCTTTCCAAAATCAATGACACATGCACGCAGCATGTCCTCCAAGGTCTGAATCGTTCGTTCACTTTGCCCGTCAGTCTGAGGATGATAAGCAGTACTCATGTCAAGACGAGTTCCCATGGCTTCTTGCAAAGAACGCCAAAATCTGGAAGCAAAACGGGGATCGCGATCGGAGATGATTGATAAAGGTACACCATGACGAGATACAACCTCTTTGATGTACAGCTGAGCAAGTCTTTCCATTGTATCAGTTTCCTTCATCGCTAGGAAGTGTGCAGATTTGGTGAGGCGGTCAACAATAACCCAAATAGTATCGCATCCGCCCACCGTCTTCGGCAGCTTAGTAATGAAATCCATTGTGATCCTTTCCCACTTCCATTGTGGGATTTCCGGCTGTTGAAGTAACCCAGAAGGTCTCTGATGCTCGGCTTTAACCTTCGAGCAAGTCAAACACTTACCAACATAAGTCGCAACGTCCTTCTTAAGATTCGGCCACCAATACTGTTCTTTAAGGTCGTGGTACATCTTACCTGCACCGGGGTGAATCGAATATCTCGATTTGTGTGCTTCATCAAGTATCAGGCTTCGTAGATCTCCATAGTAAGGTACCCAAATTCTTCCGGCATAACATCGGAGTCCAGACTCTCTAACCTCGAATCGAGAGACAAGTATGTTCAAATGCTCGTGAGATATGTTCTCCTCCTTGAGAGCCTCAACTTGGGCTACTCTGATCTGGTTGTTGAGGTTCGAGTGGATGGTGATGTTCAGAGCCCTAACACGGAGAGGTGCCGTCCTCTCCTTTCGGCTTAAAGCGTCAGCTACAACATTGGCCTTGCCAGGGTGATAACGGAGTTCACAATCGTAGTCGTTGAGCGTCTCGATCCATCGACGCTGTCTCATATTCAATTGCTTCTGATCGAAGATGTGCTGGAGACTCTTGTGATCGGTGAAGATAGTGCTCTTAGTTCCATACAGATAATGTCTCCACAATTTGAGTGCAAAGACAACGGCTCCAAGTTCAAGATCATGTGTAGTGTAGTTCCGCTCGTGAATCTTCAATTGGCGGGAGGCATAGGAAATAACCCTTGATCGTTGCATCAGTACACAACCAAAACCACTCTTCGATGCATCGCAATAAACAACAAAGTCGTCACTGCCTTCAGGAAGTGATAGGATAGGTGCGGAGGTTAACTTCTTCTTCAAAGTTTGAAATGCTGATTCGTGTGCGGGTTCCCAAATGAACTTCTTGCCCTTGTGAGTCAGTGCGGTCAAAGGACGCGCAATCAGAGAAAATCCTTCGATGAATCTTCGGTAATAACCGGCGAGACCTAGGAATTGGCGAATATGCGTTGGAGTAGTGGGGGTCTCCCACTTGCTGATGGCTTCAATCTTGGCGGGATCAACTTTGATACCCTGGTCGCTTACAACATGACCCAAAAACTGTACTTCCTTCAACCAAAATTCGCACTTGGAGAATTTGGCGTAAAGTTGCTCTTGTCTTAAGAGTTCAAGCACTAGCCGAAGGTGTTGCTCATGTTCTTCTTCGCTCTTAGAGTAGATGAGGATATCATCTATGAAGACGATAACAAACTTATCCAAGTAAGGCTTGCAGACACGATTCATGAGATCCATGAACACGGCAGGGGCATTTGTCAAACCGAATGGCATCACGAGGAACTCATAATGACCATAACGGGTCCTGAATGCAGTTTTCATCACGTCACTTTCCTTCACCCTCAGCTGGTGATATCCGGATCGCAAATCGATCTTTGAATAAACGCTCGATCCTTGTAGTTGATCAAAAAGATCATCAATTCGTGGAAGAGGATATCGATTCTTGATAGTCAATTTGTTGAGTTCACGGTAGTCGATACACATACGGAAGGATCCATCCTTCTTCTTTACAAACAACACAGGTGCGCCCCAAGGTGAGAAGCTTGGTTGGATAAACCCTCGATCTAATAGCTCTTGTAGTTGACTCTGTAATTCTTGCATCTCGGAAGGTGCGAGTCTATAAGGTGCGCGAGCTACAGGTGCAGCTCCTGGCACTAAGTCAATCTGAAACTCTACTGCTCTCTGCGGCGGTAATCCAGGCAATTCCTCTGGGAAGACATCAGAAAATTCGTTCACAATTCGAACGTCGTTCACGTTCTTCATCTCAGTTTCTACCGCTTTCACATGTGCTAGGACAGCAAAGCGTCCCTTCTTCATAATCTTTTGCGCTTTCACGCAACTAATGAGGTTCAACTTCGAGGTACATCTCTCTCCATAGATAACCAGTGGTTCGCCATCTCCTTGTGGTATGCGAAGTGCTTTATCTCCACAGATAACATCGGCCTTTATCTTGCTCAACCAATCCATACCGACGATCGCGTCAAAACTTCCCAGTTTGATAGGTATCAAATCAATTTCGAAATCTGCACCAGCTATGTTGATAATAGCTCCACGACTAATATGGTCAACCTTTTCAAGTTTTCCATTGGCGACCTCGACCAGCATACTTTCCTTCAAAGGAACTAACGACCAATCTAACTTATCACAAAAATGTCTACACACATAGCTCCTATCGGCACCAGTATCAAATAGGACAGAAGCTAAAAGATTGTTGATCTTGAATATACCTGTCACCAAGTCGGGGTTGTCGCGAGCGTCCCTTGCATTAACATTGAAGGCTCTAGCACGTGGTGGTCCGCCATCCTTACGCTTGTTAGGACACTCGTTTCTGAAATGGCCCGTCTTTCCACATTCATAACACTTCTTAGGCCCATTGTTGTTGTGGTTTGGCTTCACATTCAAAGTGGTAACCTTGCAATCCTTACCAACATGTCCAGATCGTTGGCACTTCTCACAGATAACATTGCAATACCCAGTGTGGTGCTTGTAGCACCTATTGCATTGTGGTAAGGTTCCTTTGTAGTTCGGATTGGTGCGGTTGTTGTTGTTGGGGTTGGTGTTGTTGTTGTGCATGTTGTTGTTTTGCCTGAACCCTTCATGTCGTTTTGCCGGGTTTTGATCATAGTTCCTACCCCTGTTGTTGTTGTGGTTGTTGTCCCATTTCCTCTTTTCACCACTAACAGTTTCAAACTTAGCCTTCTCCGGCTCGTCCAGGATGATTTGATTCAAGAGAGTATGCGCCATGCGCATTGCTTCGGGAACACTTGGTGGCTTGGATGAGGTAACATTACCCTTGATGGACTTAGGAAGTCCCGAGAAGTATTTCTCCAAACGCTTAAATTCGGGGGTGACCATGGTTGGACACATAAGAGCCAATTCCAAAAACCTACGGTTGTAGTTGTTAAGGTCGTTCCCTACGGTCTTCAATTGCATAAATTCGATTTCCATCTTTTGAATCTCGGTTCTCGGACAGTATTCCTCGATCATAGCACATTTAAATTCTTCCCAAGGCGTAGCATACGCCTCATCAATTCCTTTTGCTTGGGCCATGGTATTCCACCATGTGAGCGCGCCATCAGACAGCGTGCAAGATGCAAATTTCGTTTTGTTAGCCTCAGAACAATTGCTAACCCTGAATACCGATTCCAACTTTTCGAACCATCTGGTGAGACCGACGGGTCCCTCAGTGCCACTGAAGTAGTGTGGCTTGCAGTTTTGGAATTCCTTGTAAGTACACCCATCTCGGACGACAGGTGGATTGACAGGCGGTGGTGGTGGAACTTGGGGTTGTCTTTCAGCTAGTGCAGCAGCGACACGTTCGTTAATCATGTCCTCAATCTGGGCGGCGGTAGGTGTGGTTCTTCCGTTGGCCATGATGTTCTATACAAACATTTTGACTCAAGTCAAAATCCATTATGCAAATAATAATAATATAGTATATAACAACCAACATGAAAACGGCACGACACATGTTGATTAAGTAATGCAAGCATATATAAGTACCACAAAACCATGATATGATAACGTAAATAGAACACTTGCGCACAAAGTAACAACACAACTTCCATTCATTAATGATAATAAGTTCATACATTACAATAAGTTCGTACATTACATGAGTGAAATATGAAATTACAAAAAGAGATTACAATACAGAATCTAGTACAAAGTCCTACGGCGATGGTGGGTACAAGATGTCCAAAACATGAGTCATCTGCTCCTCGAGCTCAGTAACTCGAGTCTGGAGAATCTCAATCTCCCGCCTCATTTCCTCATTAGAGGAAGATGGTGGGGCAGGTGGTGCTGGCGGTGCAGGTGGAGCCGGTGGTGCTGAAGTGGATGGTCCGGCTCTGGGTGGAGACGGTAATATCAGTGGGTCGGCGGGGTACGGCACCAGCCGTTTACGAGCAGTGATCCTACGACGCCGACCATAAGCGTCAGTGACAGTACGACCAGGAATTATGCCAGCGAAGCGATACCGCTTCTTCGGCGGGGTAGAAGGTGCCTGAATCGGTCGGTCAGCGGGATCCTCCTCATCACTGGAGTCGTCAGATGAGGTGTCGTCTGAAGAAGCATCGGTGGAAGAACCGTCGTCTGAATCATGCGGTGGTGGCGCGGGTGGCTCAACATATCCGAAAGCGGCCAACATCTGTCGGTGTCGGCCTGGCGTAATCACGGCTAAGCGGCCGTCGGCAGTGCGTCGGCAAGGTGTGCGCCAGTGGTTACGGAAGGGACCTTCCCCGAACTCCGCGGGGATCTCCATGCCACCAATGCGAGCCAGTTGCCTCAGGGGTCTGGAAGAAGACGCCGGGATAGGCACACTAGAGCTAGCTCCAGAACTAGAGGCGCCGGGGTCGCCAGTGGGTGTCGGGGCCGGAATGTCGGCAGCAGCAGCAGCAGCAACAGGTGCAGCAGTGGGTGGAACAACGGGGCCTGAGCCGCTCGGGATGTCAGTAGGTGGAACGTCCGACATCTGAACAAGGAAAAATAAATTTTCCATGTCAGTATGTCATAAAGCAAGCAAATAATAGGCCAACAGTTTAAATCATGTATAACAATAAGTAGCATGGCAATATCAGTAATCGTACGAAACTAGCATGCAATCGAGAGCAAGTAATAGCATGTATTAGTGAAATCACGTAGTAGCATACGGCATATAGCAGTAACAGTAAGCAGCAGCATGCAGTAAGTTCAGCGGAAACAAGTAAACTAACAAGTTGTAGATTAGCCCTATTAGTGAATCCTACTCGGGTCGGTCTTAGACTCACTAATGCATCCTAATTCCCTACAACCAATGCTCTGATACCAAATGTGACGCCCCGTACTAAATCATCATGTACGGACCATCATCAACAGGATCATTACAAGGTTAAGTACTATATGCGTTTTCAAAACAGAGTTTGCATTCATTAATAAAAGTGACGTCATAACATACGTCAATTGTTTTACAAATAAAAGTATGCTTCACTAAGTAGAAGCATTAAATAAGTGTACGTGACCATAATGGTCGTTACATAACATAAATTCATAAGTAAAAAGTTTGAATGCAACATAAGTAGTCATGCGATAACAACTCTAGGCAGCGGGTTCTACAGCACGACTAGTAAGATAGCGGAAGCGACTTCAAGCACCTGAGAAAATACATGCTTAAAAAGGTCAACACAAAGGTTGGTGAGCTATAGTTTAAGTATAACAGTAACGTAAGTAGGCCACGAGATTTCAGTGCTACAACGAGCGTTTCAAAAGTATGTAAAAGTATATGCTTAACCGTGGGCACCCGGTAACTAACTTAACGTTTAATGTACCCCCTTAAAGTGCACTTGGCAAGTGCGTATAACCTCGAAGTATTAAACACTCGTTAAATGCTAGCGCTACTAGCCCGAGTGGGGATGTCAAACCCTATGGATCCATATCTAAGATTCGCGTTCACGGTTCAAAAACCAATGATTAAACGTTACCGAGCTAAAGGGAATGTTTCTGCCGTTATATAACCTACACATAAATAAGTTTAAGTACTCGTGCCTAGTATGTAAAACATAAAATCCGCATGTATTCTCAGTTCCCAAAATAAGTTAAAGTAAAAAGGGAATGCTATAACTCACAATGATTAGTAGTAATGGTAAGGTAGTAGTCGGAAAGTGGTGTGCAAGTAACGGTCCAAACGTCCTCAACCTAAGTCAAATAGCACTAAGTCAATAAGTTGTCTCAAAAGGTTTATAATTATGTAATTAAGGTCATAAGGGTCATCATCAATCATCATTAAACAAAAGGTAACAAGTAAGACTCGTTTATAAAAGTCGTTTAAAACAAAGGCTGACTTCGGTCAGTCACCACGGCCTCTACCCTTACTGAATTAAGGTGAGACCAGTGGTCATGGCTCCGTCTATGAGTCCCTTAAGTGTGGTAAAATTTACAGAAGCAAACTCGTCTTGGTTTGACCGTGGCGACGGTCTAAGTGCGAGTAGGTCAGAAATTTCTGCACAACGTTAAAGGACATGGTAACGATCGGAGGGCCGTAAATCCTAAACCGTAACTCGGATTAAGACGAGTCCTATATGAAAAGTTATCTACTCGAAAAGTTCTATCTAAAAATCAAGGTTAGAACAGCCCAGGTCTGCTGGTCTGTTCCAGAAGCAGTAGGTCAGTAGGTTTTGGACAGAACAGTGGGTTTTGGAGAGTTCCGGTTGTCTCGGTGCTTGATGTTCATCACGGTTCTCATCCTTGATGCGTATAGCTTCAAGTGTACAACTCGTTGATGTGTTAACATCATTTTGACCAAGGTTTGTCCATCATAACTCAAGTGCAAGTGTTGTAAGTGTTTGATGAACCAAGATTACATGTAAGTTTATGAACAAGTTCATGAACACTAAGAAAGATCACAACCAAGTGTTGGATCCATGATACTTGCACCAAAGTGTAAGCTCTTGTTGGTTTCATGTCCTTGTTCAAATGTTTAGTAAGCAACTTAACAATAAGAAATAAAGAAAATGAATGATAAGCCTAAACCAACCATGAAGGTGGTATTCTAGTAACATACAACAAACAAGAACACAAGTAACAATTATAAAGATTATAAACTTTAAATCTTTTGAAACAAAATATGTAGAACATAACTAGATAGATTATGTTCTTGGATGTTCTTAATAAATACAAGATATTATGAAGAATCAAAACTAAGAAGTTAGATTCTTGAAAGTTAGTAAGTAAGTAACAACAACATGTAACAAGAATCAAACAACAAACAAAGATTGATGATGATGAATGCTTATGAAATCAGTTTTTACTAACAAAGAAAAGAAGAAAAGAAGTTGTTTCAAACACTTACAAGTATGAGAGAAAAAGGGAAGAAAGTTTGAGGGAATTTGCAAGTAAAGTGTGTGTGTTTTGAGAGAAGACTTCAAGTGAGTATGTAGTGTAAAAAGAAAATCAAATCACCACTATATGGTCTATATGGATTCGGCATTCAGCTGAAAAGGGAGGGGGGGGGAGGTTAAGTTTAATGGTTATTTGAATGAAAAGCTTGCAAAAGTTGGGTAAAAGGGTGGTGTACATGGGGATAACAAGTAATTTGATTCCAAATGCACAAACTAACTAGTTACACTTGTAAGTAATACTTACACATGAAAGAGTGGGCTAGTCAAGTCCATTTAAAAGGTAGGGTGGGCTTACAAGTCTTAATTCATGAGTCCATTAACTAATCAAAGCCCAAGTTCAATTAATTAACAATTAAACCCAATTAAAGCCCAAGTTGCAAATAATCCAAATAAGTCCAACTTAAGCCCAAGTAATTAACTAACCATCTTAGTTAATTAAAATGATTAATAAAATTAATCATGAATGTAAATAATACCTTAAAATATTATTCGTGCAAGTTCCGGGTGTCACAAAGACGTTTCGGGCATTTAAAGTTCAAGTACGGGCAATTAAAGCAACATGTAAATGTAATAACATACATTCGTTTAATCAAGCGTATTAATAATAATAATTATTAATAAATAACGTTGGAAAAACCAGGGTCGTTACATTACCCACCTGTTAAAGAAAATTTCGTCCCGAAATTTAAGCTGAAGTAGATGGAGGAGTCGGGAAAAGGTGAGGATACTTTCGCATCATTTGATCCTCTCGCTCCCAAGTAAACTCAGGTCCTCGTTTGGCATTCCATCGTACTCGTACAATCGGAATCTTGTTGCGTTTCAAAGTTTTGATCTCACGATCCATAATCTCAACAGGTTCCTCCACAAAGTGGAGTTTGTCATCAATAGTAAGTTCTTCCAATGGTATGATGAGTTCGGGTGCAGCAAGACACTTCTTCAAGTTTGACACATGGAAGGTAGGATGAACTGAGCTCAATTGTGCTGGAAGATCAAGACGATAAGCAACGGGTCCAACACGTTCCAAAATTTCGAAAGGACCAATGTATCGTGGGTTCAACTTTCCACGTTTTCCAAAACGGATCACACCTTTCCAAGGTGCAACCTTCAACATTACACGATCACCAACATTAAATTCAAAGTCTTTCCGTTTAAGATCGGCATAGCTCTTTTGGCGATCACGGGCAGCCTTAAGTCTAGCTTGGATCTGAGCAATCTTCTCCGTGGTTTCGTGAACTACCTCGGGTCCGGTGATTTGCTTTTCGCCTACTTCGGCCCAACAAATAGGAGATCGGCACTTACGACCATACAATGCTTCAAAAGGTGCAGCATTAATGCTTGAGTGATAACTGTTGTTGTACGAGAATTTGGCGAGTGGCAAATGCCTTTCCCAGGCCTTTCCAAAATCAATGACACATGCACGCAGCATGTCCTCCAAGGTCTGAATCGTTCGTTCACTTTGCCCGTCAGTCTGAGGATGATAAGCAGTACTCATGTCAAGACGAGTTCCCATGGCTTCTTGCAAAGAACGCCAAAATCTGGAAGCAAAACGGGGATCGCGATCGGAGATGATTGATAAAGGTACACCATGACGAGATACAACCTCTTTGATGTACAGCTGAGCAAGTCTTTCCATTGTATCAGTTTCCTTCATCGCTAGGAAGTGTGCAGATTTGGTGAGGCGGTCAACAATAACCCAAATAGTATCGCATCCGCCCACCGTCTTCGGCAGCTTAGTAATGAAATCCATTGTGATCCTTTCCCACTTCCATTGTGGGATTTCCGGCTGTTGAAGTAACCCAGAAGGTCTCTGATGCTCGGCTTTAACCTTCGAGCAAGTCAAACACTTACCAACATAAGTCGCAACGTCCTTCTTAAGATTCGGCCACCAATACTGTTCTTTAAGGTCGTGGTACATCTTACCTGCACCGGGGTGAATCGAATATCTCGATTTGTGTGCTTCATCAAGTATCAGGCTTCGTAGATCTCCATAGTAAGGTACCCAAATTCTTCCGGCATAACATCGGAGTCCAGACTCTCTAACCTCGAATCGAGAGACAAGTATGTTCAAATGCTCGTGAGATATGTTCTCCTCCTTGAGAGCCTCAACTTGGGCTACTCTGATCTGGTTGTTGAGGTTCGAGTGGATGGTGATGTTCAGAGCCCTAACACGGAGAGGTGCCGTCCTCTCCTTTCGGCTTAAAGCGTCAGCTACAACATTGGCCTTGCCAGGGTGATAACGGAGTTCACAATCGTAGTCGTTGAGCGTCTCGATCCATCGACGCTGTCTCATATTCAATTGCTTCTGATCGAAGATGTGCTGGAGACTCTTGTGATCGGTGAAGATAGTGCTCTTAGTTCCATACAGATAATGTCTCCACAATTTGAGTGCAAAGACAACGGCTCCAAGTTCAAGATCATGTGTAGTGTAGTTCCGCTCGTGAATCTTCAATTGGCGGGAGGCATAGGAAATAACCCTTGATCGTTGCATCAGTACACAACCAAAACCACTCTTCGATGCATCGCAATAAACAACAAAGTCGTCACTGCCTTCAGGAAGTGATAGGATAGGTGCGGAGGTTAACTTCTTCTTCAAAGTTTGAAATGCTGATTCGTGTGCGGGTTCCCAAATGAACTTCTTGCCCTTGTGAGTCAGTGCGGTCAAAGGACGCGCAATCAGAGAAAATCCTTCGATGAATCTTCGGTAATAACCGGCGAGACCTAGGAATTGGCGAATATGCGTTGGAGTAGTGGGGGTCTCCCACTTGCTGATGGCTTCAATCTTGGCGGGATCAACTTTGATACCCTGGTCGCTTACAACATGACCCAAAAACTGTACTTCCTTCAACCAAAATTCGCACTTGGAGAATTTGGCGTAAAGTTGCTCTTGTCTTAAGAGTTCAAGCACTAGCCGAAGGTGTTGCTCATGTTCTTCTTCGCTCTTAGAGTAGATGAGGATATCATCTATGAAGACGATAACAAACTTATCCAAGTAAGGCTTGCAGACACGATTCATGAGATCCATGAACACGGCAGGGGCATTTGTCAAACCGAATGGCATCACGAGGAACTCATAATGACCATAACGGGTCCTGAATGCAGTTTTCATCACGTCACTTTCCTTCACCCTCAGCTGGTGATATCCGGATCGCAAATCGATCTTTGAATAAACGCTCGATCCTTGTAGTTGATCAAAAAGATCATCAATTCGTGGAAGAGGATATCGATTCTTGATAGTCAATTTGTTGAGTTCACGGTAGTCGATACACATACGGAAGGATCCATCCTTCTTCTTTACAAACAACACAGGTGCGCCCCAAGGTGAGAAGCTTGGTTGGATAAACCCTCGATCTAATAGCTCTTGTAGTTGACTCTGTAATTCTTGCATCTCGGAAGGTGCGAGTCTATAAGGTGCGCGAGCTACAGGTGCAGCTCCTGGCACTAAGTCAATCTGAAACTCTACTGCTCTCTGCGGCGGTAATCCAGGCAATTCCTCTGGGAAGACATCAGAAAATTCGTTCACAATTCGAACGTCGTTCACGTTCTTCATCTCAGTTTCTACCGCTTTCACATGTGCTAGGACAGCAAAGCGTCCCTTCTTCATAATCTTTTGCGCTTTCACGCAACTAATGAGGTTCAACTTCGAGGTACATCTCTCTCCATAGATAACCAGTGGTTCGCCATCTCCTTGTGGTATGCGAAGTGCTTTATCTCCACAGATAACATCGGCCTTTATCTTGCTCAACCAATCCATACCGACGATCGCGTCAAAACTTCCCAGTTTGATAGGTATCAAATCAATTTCGAAATCTGCACCAGCTATGTTGATAATAGCTCCACGACTAATATGGTCAACCTTTTCAAGTTTTCCATTGGCGACCTCGACCAGCATACTTTCCTTCAAAGGAACTAACGACCAATCTAACTTATCACAAAAATGTCTACACACATAGCTCCTATCGGCACCAGTATCAAATAGGACAGAAGCTAAAAGATTGTTGATCTTGAATATACCTGTCACCAAGTCGGGGTTGTCGCGAGCGTCCCTTGCATTAACATTGAAGGCTCTAGCACGTGGTGGTCCGCCATCCTTACGCTTGTTAGGACACTCGTTTCTGAAATGGCCCGTCTTTCCACATTCATAACACTTCTTAGGCCCATTGTTGTTGTGGTTTGGCTTCACATTCAAAGTGGTAACCTTGCAATCCTTACCAACATGTCCAGATCGTTGGCACTTCTCACAGATAACATTGCAATACCCAGTGTGGTGCTTGTAGCACCTATTGCATTGTGGTAAGGTTCCTTTGTAGTTCGGATTGGTGCGGTTGTTGTTGTTGGGGTTGGTGTTGTTGTTGTGCATGTTGTTGTTTTGCCTGAACCCTTCATGTCGTTTTGCCGGGTTTTGATCATAGTTCCTACCCCTGTTGTTGTTGTGGTTGTTGTCCCATTTCCTCTTTTCACCACTAACAGTTTCAAACTTAGCCTTCTCCGGCTCGTCCAGGATGATTTGATTCAAGAGAGTATGCGCCATGCGCATTGCTTCGGGAACACTTGGTGGCTTGGATGAGGTAACATTACCCTTGATGGACTTAGGAAGTCCCGAGAAGTATTTCTCCAAACGCTTAAATTCGGGGGTGACCATGGTTGGACACATAAGAGCCAATTCCAAAAACCTACGGTTGTAGTTGTTAAGGTCGTTCCCTACGGTCTTCAATTGCATAAATTCGATTTCCATCTTTTGAATCTCGGTTCTCGGACAGTATTCCTCGATCATAGCACATTTAAATTCTTCCCAAGGCGTAGCATACGCCTCATCAATTCCTTTTGCTTGGGCCATGGTATTCCACCATGTGAGCGCGCCATCAGACAGCGTGCAAGATGCAAATTTCGTTTTGTTAGCCTCAGAACAATTGCTAACCCTGAATACCGATTCCAACTTTTCGAACCATCTGGTGAGACCGACGGGTCCCTCAGTGCCACTGAAGTAGTGTGGCTTGCAGTTTTGGAATTCCTTGTAAGTACACCCATCTCGGACGACAGGTGGATTGACAGGCGGTGGTGGTGGAACTTGGGGTTGTCTTTCAGCTAGTGCAGCAGCGACACGTTCGTTAATCATGTCCTCAATCTGGGCGGCGGTAGGTGTGGTTCTTCCGTTGGCCATGATGTTCTATACAAACATTTTGACTCAAGTCAAAATCCATTATGCAAATAATAATAATATAGTATATAACAACCAACATGAAAACGGCACGACACATGTTGATTAAGTAATGCAAGCATATATAAGTACCACAAAACCATGATATGATAACGTAAATAGAACACTTGCGCACAAAGTAACAACACAACTTCCATTCATTAATGATAATAAGTTCATACATTACAATAAGTTCGTACATTACATGAGTGAAATATGAAATTACAAAAAGAGATTACAATACAGAATCTAGTACAAAGTCCTACGGCGATGGTGGGTACAAGATGTCCAAAACATGAGTCATCTGCTCCTCGAGCTCAGTAACTCGAGTCTGGAGAATCTCAATCTCCCGCCTCATTTCCTCATTAGAGGAAGATGGTGGGGCAGGTGGTGCTGGCGGTGCAGGTGGAGCCGGTGGTGCTGAAGTGGATGGTCCGGCTCTGGGTGGAGACGGTAATATCAGTGGGTCGGCGGGGTACGGCACCAGCCGTTTACGAGCAGTGATCCTACGACGCCGACCATAAGCGTCAGTGACAGTACGACCAGGAATTATGCCAGCGAAGCGATACCGCTTCTTCGGCGGGGTAGAAGGTGCCTGAATCGGTCGGTCAGCGGGATCCTCCTCATCACTGGAGTCGTCAGATGAGGTGTCGTCTGAAGAAGCATCGGTGGAAGAACCGTCGTCTGAATCATGCGGTGGTGGCGCGGGTGGCTCAACATATCTGAAAGCGGCCAACATCTGTCGGTGTCGGCCTGGCGTAATCACGGCTAAGCGGCCGTCGGCAGTGCGTCGGCAAGGTGTGCGCCAGTGGTTACGGAAGGGACCTTCCCCGAACTCCGCGGGGATCTCCATGCCACCAATGCGAGCCAGTTGCCTCAGGGGTCTGGAAGAAGACGCCGGGATAGGCACACTAGAGCTAGCTCCAGAACTAGAGGCGCCGGGGTCGCCAGTGGGTGTCGGGGCCGGAATGTCGGCAGCAGCAGCAGCAGCAACAGGTGCAGCAGTGGGTGGAACAACGGGGCCTGAGCCGCTCGGGATGTCAGTAGGTGGAACGTCCGACATCTGAACAAGGAAAAATAAATTTTCCATGTCAGTATGTCATAAAGCAAGCAAATAATAGGCCAACAGTTTAAATCATGTATAACAATAAGTAGCATGGCAATATCAGTAATCGTACGAAACTAGCATGCAATCGAGAGCAAGTAATAGCATGTAGTAGTGAAATCACGTAGTAGCATACGGCATATAGCAGTAACAGTAAGCAGCAGCATGCAGTAAGTTCAGCGGAAACAAGTAAACTAACAAGTTGTAGATTAGCCCTATTAGTGAATCCTACTCGGGTCGGTCTTAGACTCACTAATGCATCCTAATTCCCTACAACCAATGCTCTGATACCAAATGTGACGCCCCGTACTAAATCATCATGTACGGACCATCATCAACAGGATCATTACAAGGTTAAGTACTATATGCGTTTTCAAAACAGAGTTTGCATTCATTAATAAAAGTGACGTCATAACATACGTCAATTGTTTTACAAATAAAAGTATGCTTCACTAAGTAGAAGCATTAAATAAGTGTACGTGACCATAATGGTCGTTACATAACATAAATTCATAAGTAAAAAGTTTGAATGCAACATAAGTAGTCATGCGATAACAACTCTAGGCAGCGGGTTCTACAGCACGACTAGTAAGATAGCGGAAGCGACTTCAAGCACCTGAGAAAATACATGCTTAAAAAGGTCAACACAAAGGTTGGTGAGCTATAGTTTAAGTATAACAGTAACGTAAGTAGGCCACGAGATTTCAGTGCTACAACGAGCGTTTCAAAAGTATGTAAAAGTATATGCTTAACCGTGGGCACCCGGTAACTAACTTAACGTTTAATGTACCCCCTTAAAGTGCACTTGGCAAGTGCGTATAACCTCGAAGTATTAAACACTCGTTAAATGCTAGCGCTACTAGCCCGAGTGGGGATGTCAAACCCTATGGATCCATATCTAAGATTCGCGTTCACGGTTCAAAAACCAATGATTAAACGTTACCGAGCTAAAGGGAATGTTTCTGCCGTTATATAACCTACACATAAATAAGTTTAAGTACTCGTGCCTAGTATGTAAAACATAAAATCCGCATGTATTCTCAGTTCCCAAAATAAGTTAAAGTAAAAAGGGAATGCTATAACTCACAATGATTAGTAGTAATGGTAAGGTAGTAGTCGGAAAGTGGTGTGCAAGTAACGGTCCAAACGTCCTCAACCTAAGTCAAATAGCACTAAGTCAATAAGTCGTCTCAAAAGGTTTATAATTATGTAATTAAGGTCATAAGGGTCATCATCAATCATCATTAAACAAAAGGTAACAAGTAAGACTCGTTTATAAAAGTCGTTTAAAACAAAGGCTGACTTCGGTCAGTCACCACGGCCTCTACCCTTACTGAATTAAGGTGAGACCAGTGGTCATGGCTCCGTCTATGAGTCCCTTAAGTGTGGTAAAATTTACAGAAGCAAACTCGTCTTGGTTTGACCGTGGCGACGGTCTAAGTGCGAGTAGGTCAGAAATTTCTGCACAACGTTAAAGGACATGGTAACGATCGGAGGGCCGTAAATCCTAAACCGTAACTCGGATTAAGACGAGTCCTATATGAAAAGTTATCTACTCGAAAAGTTCTATCTAAAAATCAAGGTTAGAACAGCCCAGGTCTGCTGGTCTGTTCCAGAAGCAGTAGGTCAGTAGGTTTTGGACAGAACAGTGGGTTTTGGAGAGTTCCGGTTGTCTCGGTGCTTGATGTTCATCACGGTTCTCATCCTTGATGCGTATAGCTTCAAGTGTACAACTCGTTGATGTGTTAACATCATTTTGACCAAGGTTTGTCCATCATAACTCAAGTGCAAGTGTTGTAAGTGTTTGATGAACCAAGATTACATGTAAGTTTATGAACAAGTTCATGAACACTAAGAAAGATCACAACCAAGTGTTGGATCCATGATACTTGCACCAAAGTGTAAGCTCTTGTTGGTTTCATGTCCTTGTTCAAATGTTTAGTAAGCAACTTAACAATAAGAAATAAAGAAAATGAATGATAAGCCTAAACCAACCATGAAGGTGGTATTCTAGTAACATACAACAAACAAGAACACAAGTAACAATTATAAAGATTATAAACTTTAAATCTTTTGAAACAAAATATGTAGAACATAACTAGATAGATTATGTTCTTGGATGTTCTTGATAAATACAAGATATTATGAAGAATCAAAACTAAGAAGTTAGATTCTTGAAAGTTAGTAAGTAAGTAACAACAACATGTAACAAGAATCAAACAACAAACAAAGATTGATGATGATGAATGCTTATGAAATCAGTTTTTACTAACAAAGAAAAGAAGAAAAGAAGTTGTTTCAAACACTTACAAGTATGAGAGAAAAAGGGAAGAAAGTTTGAGGGAATTTGCAAGTAAAGTGTGTGTGTTTTGAGAGAAGACTTCAAGTGAGTATGTAGTGTAAAAAGAAAATCAAATCACCACTATATGGTCTATATGGATTCGGCATTCAGCTGAAAAGGGAGGGGGGGGAGGTTAAGTTTAATGGTTATTTGAATGAAAAGCTTGCAAAAGTTGGGTAAAAGGGTGGTGTACATGGGGATAACAAGTAATTTGATTCCAAATGCACAAACTAACTAGTTACACTTGTAAGTAATACTTACACATGAAAGAGTGGGCTAGTCAAGTCCATTTAAAAGGTAGGGTGGGCTTACAAGTCTTAATTCATGAGTCCATTAACTAATCAAAGCCCAAGTTCAATTAATTAACAATTAAACCCAATTAAAGCCCAAGTTGCAAATAATCCAAATAAGTCCAACTTAAGCCCAAGTAATTAACTAACCATCTTAGTTAATTAAAATGATTAATAAAATTAATCATGAATGTAAATAATACCTTAAAATATTATTCGTGCAAGTTCCGGGTGTCACAAAGACGTTTCGGGCATTTAAAGTTCAAGTACGGGCAATTAAAGCAACATGTAAATGTAATAACATACATTCGTTTAATCAAGCGTATTAATAATAATAATTATTAATAAATAACGTTGGAAAAACCAGGGTCGTTACACTCACCTTGAAATCTTGATGGATGCACAAACCAAAATCCGCAATCGCCAATGGAACGTACCTATTCCATTATCACATAACAACAACACAATTAGGGCAGATTTACAAACCAACCCAAATTGACCACTAGTGCAATTTTGACCCAAATGCACTTCCAAGCACAAACCGCACCCAAACTAACCAATATCACTAACACAAGTGAGAATGGTCCTAATACACCAATTAAACCCAATCGTAAGGGTTAAACACCCATCTTGCCCAATTTGACAACTAAGCCCTAATTTTGACCCATTTCAAAGTTAGTCAACCCAAATACACCAAATGGGTTACAATACTTCCAAAATCACTAAAGTAAGTGATTACACCCAAAATCAAAGCCTAATCATTTCCAAAACTTCAACCAAACCGAAACCCGCCAAGTATCAAAAATAGCTAGTCAACATAAACCCACTTCATCATCTAAATGGGTTTCACAACTAACAACCTCAAAACCCTAACTTGAATATCAAATCATAAAGATGAAATTCGGAGTTAAGCCTTACCAATACCGCCAAAATGATGCCGTTGACGAGTAGAACAACTTTAATACTTGAGACTTGACCCGATTCACCCTTCTTCTTCCTCAAATGGAGCTCTCTCTCTCTATCTAGAATGGGTTTATCTCACTAGGGTTTGAAGAGAGTGTTTGTGTGGGTGAAAAGAGGATAAGAATGATCAATAGATCAGTTTAAATGGCTCAAAAACAACCCCAAGTGAAAAGACCTAAATACCCCTCATTTAACACTTTAAAATTTCCAACACCACCCAATCAGGACCAAAAGCGGCGCTTTTGGAGCCTTTCAGCTCACAACTTGAAATTAAAAACTTCCGGGCTCGAAGTACGGTCGTCTGGGCTTTTGATTTGCCTCAATCCGAGTTCGTATGAGAAAGTTATGACCACATTGGTGAAAGTGCGCATAACCTCTCTTTACACGCTCCATTCTCCACGTTTCCAACACTGACACCTCAAACATTTGCGCTACGAAAAACGGGGTGTTACAACTCTCCCCCACTTAAACTGGATCGCGTCCTCGCGATCCTAGTCACTTAACCAATTCGGACCTACACTCTATGGTCCTTTGGCAATCGTTTCAATCCGACTTCCACAACAATTCTCATTAACCCGAAGATTATTCCATTTACCAAATACACACTTGCACGCGTTCCGAGGCACGCAATGCACATAACAACCAAAGTCTACAACGACCACTTAGAATACGTGGAACCACCATGTATTCTTCTAACTCCTCTAGGCAATTCTTCTCAAAGAGTCACCTTCAACAACAAAATCCTCACCCGTGATTCATCAAATCTGCAAACTCGAGCACAAGAACTTGCTCAATCCCTCACATCTGGAAAACTCAACCAATCTCGTATCGAGATATCAACTCCTTAGCGTACCCATGCCAAGTACAATGCTAAAGTATCCACATACCAAAATAAGGTCAACAACCAAACCGATGAAGACCGAACAAAAGCGAATCCTTACAGATAGCACTTACCACTTAACATCCCTTGTTGTGCGCAAACACGGCTAATATGCAACTACTGCAAATACGTGAGCAAAACACGGCTATTGCATCACTAATCACACAACATGGTCTGCACGATCGAACCATCAACCAATGGTTCTCTAATCAACATGAAGGCTGGCCGAAACTACATGCGCCTTAGTGAATCCGCACCACACGCGACTCACTACCTTCACCGCAACAACAATCAGGATTGGCCGAACTACACGCGCCCTAGTGAATCCGAACTACACGAGAGTCACTATCCCAATAGAATGACCGCATCTACACGTGTCATTGTGAATCCGAACTACACGAGACTCACTTCCCGAAATCACAACACAGGAATGGTACTCTCATTTCCCACCGGTACTCACATTTCCCGATAATGTTATACCATGTCGATATAACACTACTCCCAACACATAACCAAAATCCAAAGGGAACAATTCTCGCGAATGAACAGTTAGCCACGCAGACGCTACTAGTATGCATCACTAGTCTCTTGGGTGGTATCGAACGCCCGAACTTTAAACCCACCCGTCACACACGCTCTTTTGGCCTCAATGACGAGTATTGTAACATCGCGCCCTGCAACACCATAGTGAATCCTAACGGAATACACTAACTATCAACACACGTTCTTTTGGCCTCGATCACAACGAGTAGTGTAACATCGTGCCCTGCTACACCATAGTGAATCCTAACGGAATACACTAACCATCAACACACGCTCTTTTGGCCTCGATCACAACGAGTAGTGTAACATCGCGCCCTGCTACACCATAGTGAATCCTAACGGAATACACTAACCATCCATCCCAAACAACAAATATATACTCATACTTAGAAACATTCCACTCTCTTGGAATCTTTGCACATGCATCATACGTACGCGTACACAACGCCAACATAATCGAGCAAGAACCACCTATATCGCACATAGGCACAAAAAAATAATTCTCTAGACGAGAATCAGACACGCACATCCCTTAACTAGGGATCCCACCTTGCTCGTCAAACACGTCCAATTATCTCCCAAAGAGATTCACCACATTACCACCTTGGTGGTAATTTAAATCCAAAACCATGAGTACAATTTATTCCAAACCGTACTTTTACCACAATCGACCAACGTAGGTGTTAATGCTAGCTCCGAATCTATACGAGCTTCGTCAATATCAACACACTAGAACATCTTCGTGAGAGAGTTCAAACTCCCCCACTTAGAACTCCGTTCCATAAACACATCATTAGGATAACATTATCCCTTGATATACACATCACAATACCTTGCTCCAACCTTGAGCATACAAAGGATTTCGGATTGTCCTTCGCCACTTCGTTCAAATCGTTCATTAACACAAACACAAACATCACTCTTGCAATCTTCCGATTGCTATAGCTTGTCAAATTCCACTTAGTCACTCATGTACCTAAGGGTTTCTATAGGGTACCCTAAGTACAATGTAACCACAACCATCGAAGTCGCACATCACGCCAGCAGGTATAGAAAGGCACCTGACATCGCGTCACGTAGACTCCATTACCAACACACATCGAGATCAAAACACTCGATCTCTAGGGTTCCATCCACCCGATGAAACTTATGGTTCACCATCCTCAACACAAACGCGAACCCGCGCTTAACAACCGAATATCAAATCCCATTCCCATGACTTGGTAGAAACATTTCCCAAACACTAAGGAATGCTTGGTCGCACCAAGTCTTACGCCCTTCGTCCGTCAATCCAAACGCCACCGTAGGGTAATTCCACTAGGAATGTCACTCATAACAATAATATACACAACTCAATGCATCTAACAAACCCGATCTCATTGGCACATAATAAATAATCAAGGGACATATTTATTAAAACGAAAAGTACCTTAACGTCTTCTCGCCACACCCGTCCCCGCTAACTCGGGACACTCTGACTTACGATGTCCTTCTCATTGGCAATTGAAGCACACCGTGCCATCACCCTTTGGCACCGAACATTCCCAAGACCTATGACCTCTCACGCCACAATTGTAACACCTAGGCCCACTAGAATCCAATATACTCGCCCGTATACCACTCGTACTTACACTTGCACCCTTAGTTCTCTTAGTTGGAGCACCATACGAAACAACTATTCTCTTACTTGAAGGTTCACCTACTATCGATTTTGAATGCGACTCGAAACCCCTAGCCACGGCGAATAACTCCGCAAACGAGGTCACTTGACCCATGCTAATCTTGCTCCGCAAGTCATCATTCAAAGTCCGATAGAAATCTCCCATCAACATACTATCTCTTCTGTTATACTCCTGGCAAAAAAGAGCCTTCGCCATAAAGGTCGTCTTGAGAGTATTCAAATCCATATAACCTTGTTACAAATTTCGCAACTCATCACGCAAATTCGACAAATCAGCTTGCGTCCGGAACTCCTCGAAGAATTCCTTCTTAAAATTGTCCCACGATAACCCCATAAACGCTTCACCACCAACAATATCAATTTTACCATCCAACCAATCCTTCGCCCTACCCCGCAACAAGCTGGTAGCGAGTCTTGTCCTCTTCTCGGAAGGGCATTCAACAGTGCGAAAACATCCTTCGACATCCTAGATCCATGTTGTGCTTATCAAAGGATCCGGTTTCCCGTCATACATCGGAAGTTTAGTCCTCATGAAGCTCTTATGACAATGCTCCATTTCACCACTACTTTGAAATTCGGAATACTTCATATCCAATTCTGCTCGTAACGCACCCATTTGCTCCGCAACGGCGGCCGCAACTCTAGCGTTAAACTCATCGTCACTCGTCTCGATCCCGTTTCGCGTCATCATTCTAAAGAATGCAAAACGATTAGACCACCAACGTATAAAACCACACACATAACATCGCCCCATCTTGCTCAACAATCGTCTTACATCACTTGTTAGACACGATTTGTACTCATAATAATGGTAGCTAGTCATTATTACGTGCACATGCCATCTCAATTCGTTAGTACAACGACTATCTTGCTCGATGATATTTGCAAACACAAATATAAACTCAAACACAATGCAATAATATATTAATAATATCCGCATATTAATATAAACGTTAGTCCACCTACAAACTAAGGTACCAACTACAACCCATTTCGACCCGTACTCCTACAAGTCCCACCATAAATAAGTACACTCAAAAGTCTAAGTCTAGGCACCTATCTCAAGTCACCTAAATCCCTTGGACCATGCTCTGATACCACTTGAAACGACCACGAACCATTTTAAAGAAAAACGGCAAAACTTTTTTTTTTAACAGGAGCGGCGCACCAACCACAGGTGCGACACTTTTGGGGACACAAGAACGGCGCTCCTATTTTTAAAAGCGACGTTCCTGTTGACTGACCAAAAAGACTACAACTTACTGACGAAAAGCGGCGCTTTTACCTCCAAAAGCGGTGCTCTTGAACCTGAACATGTGCAGTTTCGAAATATATAAGAGTTAAACCAATCCATTAAACCCAACTCCAAGTCTAACAATTTAGTGACCCAAATACAAGTTTAATGTGACTCAAAATACACTTGTTTTAAGTACTTTATAACCATAAGGATTCATTAGTTTGTAACAAAATGACCCGTTACACTAGTTTTGACCCGAAGTCAATTACAATCCACAAATTCCGATTAACGACTCAACCCTTAGGTTTTTGACACAAACTAGAGCATGGTGTAACGACCCGACTTTTTCGACTTTTAATTATATTTATTACTTTCATGAAACTGCGTATTTGTGTGTACTGAGTTAAATTAATTGCTGGGATCATTAATTATGTTAATTACTTTCGCCAATGCCTTACAACGTGTTTTTAAGTACTTAGTTACTTAACATAATCCTTGAATACATTTACGAACGTTAGTGCCACTTATTGTTTAAAACGAGCTACGTACTTAGTGCACGATAAACTTTTGTCATAACTGGAATATTATGACTACATAAACATAATTGTTATATATTTATGACAATTACTTGGCTTTATGATTCCTTAATTATGCTTAGTGTTTACTAATGCTTACTAGTTAGTTTTAATGGACTTAACACCTTAATAGACCTAGCTTATTAAAGGCCCAACCTACTTAACTTAATGAGCTCACTTTATGGACTAATTAATGGACTAGTTAGCCCATGAAGCATAAGACAAGACTCATTAGTAAATAAGACAAGTATTAAGCATGCTTGGTATTAATACTTACACATTTTAACCTTACACCCCATGCCACCCAACATGTACCCACACCACCATGTACTACCACCCATGCCAAGAAAATTGTCCCCCCTTTTTGCTCCCCAAACCGTCGGCCTACACCAACCATTACCACCATTCCATTTTTTTAAACTTCATTTCATTCTCTCATTTCATTTCACAAAAACACACACTCTTTTTCTCTCAAGTTTCTCTCTAACTTTTCTCTCAAAATTACTTGAAGAACTTGAAGGTTTAAACTCTTTTTCTTTCTTCTTTTTGCTCCTAAAACCGTAATCATCATCATCTATTTATTATTTTTGGATTTTGGTTTTTGTAACTTAAATCCTTATGTTATCTTGCATTCTTTAATTACTTGTATGATAAAGAATCAAGAACAAGGATCAAAGCTTTGTAGCTTTTGGTCCTACATGAAACTTGTAATAATCAAAGGATCAATTACTTTAAGATCTTCTTTAAGTTCAAGTATTGGAACTTTAAAGTTCATTTTATGAAGATTCAAGCTTGTAACTTGACATCTCATTATATAAAGGATCCAACCTTGAACTTGTTTAGTTTTAACTTTAAATTTATCATTTATGTTTGAGAAATTCGATTTATATAAACTCCTTGGTCAAAGATTTACTTGTTAACTTTGATCTCATAAATCTTGTAACCAAAGTCTAACTTTAAAGGTTCAAGAACAAGAAAGTTTAAGCTTCCTAGCTTATAACTTTCACTCATTTAAACTTGATCTAAGTTAAGTAACTTATGGTCATCTAGCTTGTCAAAACAAGAATTCATTAACTTGTGTTCACTTTACTTTACAATATCTATGTTTTGTAACTTATGGTTGTGTAAAAGTTAAAAGTCTAAGTATTATGACTTAGGGTTTCACCAAGAACATGAGATCTAGAATTTCTAGTCTAAGGTCTTTAATACTTAGCTAAGATCTAAGTTCTATAGCTTAAGGTCTTGCTTATTTAGTTGGATTTAAAGTTTATAGCTTAATAGGACTTGTATTTGTGTTGGAACTAAGAAATTGATGTAACTTTGGTTCATCACCTTGCTCAAACTCTCACAAGAGTTGTATTTTATTTCTTAGTCCTAAATTTGTGTGTTGATGGTTAAACCTTGGTTAAAGTGATGCTAAAACATCAAGAGTTGTACACTTGAGGCTTATACGCATCAAGGATGAGAACCGTGATGAGCATCAAACACCAAGAAACCCACCGGAGCACTTGCTTTCTGTTTTTCAGGGTCTGATCAGGCTCCTGGGCTTCTGTAAAAGTTGATTTCCAAATAGTTTGGTTCGAGTAAATGACTTTTTGTTTAAGACTCGTCTTAATCCAATTTACGGTTTAGGATTTATAGCCTTCTGAAAGTCACTACGCCTTTGTAACGTTGTGATGAAAATTCTGACCTACTCGCACTTAAACCATCGCCACGATCAAACGAAGACGATTTAGGTTCTGAAAACTGGTCAGCAGTTAGAGGACTCACATACGGAGCCTTGGCCACTGGTCTCACATCATTTCAGTTTGTATAGAGGTCGTAGCAGCTGAATGAAATCAGCCTTTGTTTCGATCTCTATTCTTGATTGAAAACTTACTTTAATTTTTACGTATGATGTTGATGATGATGAAACTTAAGACTTAACTTATGTACATTTAAACCCTTTTGGGACAATTTATTGACTTAGTAACTTTTGACTTAGGTTGAGGACCTTTCGGACCGACTTACTTGCTTACTTATCTCGTATCGACTTTTACCGCACTTTCACTATGAGTTATAGCTCCCTTTTTACCTATATATTTTTGGGACTGAGAATACATGCATTTTTTTAATGTTTTACTTACTAGGCACGAGTACTTAAACTTTATATATGTGTGGGGTGATATAACGGCATAAAATTTCTCCTTAGCTCGGTAACGTTTAGTCACTGATTTTTGAACCGGTGAACGCGAATCTTAGATATGGATCCATAGGGTTTAACATCTCCACTCGGGCTAGTCGCGCTAGCATTTAACGGGTGTTTAATACTTCATAAACTTACGCACTCGCCAAGTGTACTTTTAGGGGGTGATATATATACGTTAAGTTAGGTACCAAGTGCCCACGGTTAAGCATATTCTTTTCATACTGTTTTAAATACGAAATCTCATGGCCTACATTACATTATTGTTACAATTAAACTATAGCTCACCAACATTCGTGTTGACTTTTTAAGCATGTTATTTCTCAGGTGCTTAGACGTATGTTGCTTCCACTGTATTAGACTCTCGGTGTTAGACTTCCGCTGCATTGCTTAGAGATGTCTCAATTATGAAACTTTTACTTTGCATTCATAACTTATGCTATATTTGAACAGTGGCTTTGTAATGATCTTCATGTCACGTACTTATATTAATGCTTTCTATTCATAGAAGCACGCTATCTTTTGTAAAGCATTATCTTTCCATGAATGCAAACTTGTTTTAAAACAGCATATAGTGTTGTAACTTTGTAATGGACCTGTTGTTGATGATCCGTACACGTTAATTTTGTACGGGGCATCACACATGGTCATTGGGGATACGCTACCCAATCCTAATCAATCCAAAAGTCAAGTCTTCTAAGCATCACAAGCTAGCTCACTAGTCCCGGTACTTACCCTTGCCGCCATCATGCGAACCTATAAAAATAAAGTCAACGAGAGGGCAAGCTAACGCTTAGTGAGTGAGAATATACTACATACATATATATGCATAAAATGGACACACCACACAATAATGATCAAATAGCACATACCGGAGTCCAAGCATAAAGGCAAGCTAACCTAAGCATACCGTACGATCGCTAGACGACAAGCTAATCAACAATGTAAGTACACCAACAACAATGTGTACAACGCCATCAAGCTACACCCGGAGGGTTAGCTACAACATAACAATACGACAATATATAATCAATGCGTAAACCACCCAAGGTTAACCCCTTAACCCAATACCAAATGCCAAATACCAAAATGAAGATTGGTCGAACTACAAGAGCCTTAGTAAATTCGCACCACACGCGACTACTATCTTCAATACCATCGTAACATCGAGGTTGGCCAAAACTACACGAGCCTTACTGAATCCGCACCACACGACCACTACCTCAATAAGATGACCGAAACTACACGCGTCATCGTGAATCCGCATCCACACGTAATTCACTTCCCAAATCAAAACCCACATCATCGGGGTTACTCAACCGTAACCCGATACCAATCCCACACCATCGGGATTATATAACTCCACATCACAAGTCCATGTGATAACATACACATGAAGTGTGCACCTCGCCAAAGGTGGTCAACCAAAACGCACAACCGTGCCCATTGGACCTATACACAAGTCCATCAAATCCACCTATATGTGAAGTGAGCTCTATAGCCGAGAATCACTTCCCTCAACCCGCACCCATCCTATACATACATATGCACATAGTATATTAACACTCACCTTGAAATCTTGATGGATGCACAAACCAAAATCCGCAATCGCCAATGGAACGTACCTATTCCATTATCACATAACAACAACACAATTAGGGCGGATTTACAAACCAACCCAAGTTGACCACTAGTGCAATTTCGACCCAAATGCACTTCCAAGCACAAACCTCGCCCAAACTAACCGATATCACTAACACAAGTGATAATGGTCCTAATACACCAATTAAACCCAATCATAAGGGTTGAACACCCATATTGCCCAATTTGACACCTAAGCCCTAATTTTGACCCATTTCAAAATTAGTCAACCCAAATACACCAAATGGGTTCCAATACTTCCAAAATCACTAAACTAAGTGATTACACCCAAAATCAAAGCCTAATCATGGCCAAAACGTCAACCAACCCGAAACCCGCCAAGTATAAAAAATAACTAGTCACCATAAACCCATTTCATCATCTAAATGGGTTTCACAACTAACAAGCTCAAAACCCTAACTTGAATATCAAATCATAAAGATGAAATTCGGAGTTGAGCCTTACCAATACCGCCAAAATGATGCCGTTGACGAGTAGATTAACTTTAATACTTGAGACTTGACCCGATTCATCCTTCTTCTTCCTCAAATGAAGCTCTCTCTTTCTCTCAAAAATGGGTTTATCTCACTAGGGTTTGAAGAGAGTGTTTGTGTGGGTGAAATGAGGATAAGAATGATCAATGGATCAGTTTTAATGGCTCAAAACGAACCCCAAGTGAAAAGACCAAAATACCCCTCATTTAACTCTTTAAAATTTCCAACAGCACCCAATCAGGACCAAAAGCGGCACTCCTAGACCAAAAGCGGCACTTTTGGAACCTTTCAGCTCACAAATTGAAATTAAAAACGTCCGAGCTTGAGTTACGATCGTCTGGGCTTTTGATTCGCCTCAATCCGAGTTCATATGAGAAAGTTATGACCAAATTGGTGAAAGTGCGCATAACCTCTCTTTACACGCTCCATTTTCCGCGTTTACAACACCGACACCTCAAACATTTACGCTATGAAAAACGGGGTGTTACAATAGTGGAGCCGTCTGTCTCACAAATGGCCTATAAAAGCCAAGGTTGCTGCTCGCATTTTTACACAATTTCATATCTCTCTATCTTTTTTGCATACAATTATATTTATATTTATAATTTATAATTTAAGTTTAATAATAATAAGGTATATACACGGGTGTTTTTAATTCGGGTTTCAAACCGTTTTAAAACTAAGAAAATATTGTTCGGGGTATTGTTCGTGAATCCAAGACCAACCATACAATCATCCACTATCATTACGTCTACGCAATTTACCTACAATATTGAATCTCAATATTGAACTGTGAGTTTATAGATTCCTTTTTAAATGCTTTAAATATTTTTGGGCTGAGAATACATGCACTTTATTTTATACCAATGGAGATAAGTACATACTTAATTCTACACTGAGCTAAACCGAAAATCCCTTAGCTTTGGTAACTAGTAGCTGCCAGTACATAGGATGTGGACTGGTGGGCGCGAGTAATTGTATATGGATCCATAGGGCTTGACATCCCCGTCCGAGCTAGTAGCGCTAGTCTTTTAACGGACGTATGTTATTTGAGTTTACGACACATTGGTTTGCGTGTATTAAAACGAATAGGTTAATTATTATTATAGCGTTAAATTTAGTTACCAGGGCGCTCTGTTACGTAGAATCTATTGATAAACTTTTGATGAAATCTTGTGGTCCATCTTTATATACTTATGACTCGAGCAATTAAACCTATAACTCACCAGCATTCGTGTTGACCTTTTTAGCATGTTTTATTCTCAGGTCCTTAGACTGCTTCCGCTGTGATGTGCTTGTCAACTGCATGGAGTCTCTCGTGCTTTGTATAAAGTTTATTGCATTCGAAACAAAACTACGTTGTGTAATAAAATAATTTGACGGTGATGTCAACCTATAAGATAAAGACTTATGTATTTCCGGGGATTTACTTATACTTAAGTAATCACCCACATGTTTATAACTTTCTATGTTTAGAAAATCACTTATTTTAATGAATGCAATATTTTTGTTAAAACGTATCATGTAGAGGTCAAAACCTCACTATAGAATCAATGAATAACGTACCACGTCAATAGCGATTTTGACGGGTTGTTACAGTTGGTATCCGAGCTTGAGGTCAAAGGGAACCAGAATTTGCATTAGTGTGTTTAACTGGTAATTTTTAGGGTGCATTAGTGAGTCTGGACTATGACCGTATCTGTTATTACCGATTTTTGCTTATCATTTTGGTTAAAAACACTATATGTGATATATTTATATGCTAACGTAATTGTTGTTTCAATTATGTGATAGATGACTTCTTCTAATCCCATCATTTTGTACGACTCTGAATCGGACACTGATTCTATTCTCTCCACAACTAAAATGGGCGTTCCAATACCTATTAAAGAAGAAACTGTGTTAGCCAAGGAATCTCAACTCCCGGTAAACCCAGAGGAGGTCCCAACTCCACCCAGCCCTAGTTTCCCGGAGTCACAGTATTGTTTCGATGGTACCTTGATCCCTGGGATAAACGGGGGCCGTCCATTTCTTAACGAATGTGGACACTTGGTCAGATATACCGCTGACAAGCGGGTTGTGTCGATTCCGCCTGGCAGGCCGGACATTGATATCGGCTAAAAAGTCACGTTTTCACCCCGGTATTAAGGCCCAAAAACAAGAAAGATTCGAAATTTTTGACAAAATACCCACTTCGTCAGTTAGAATTGAAGAACAAGTAATTACGAAGACGGTGCAAAAAGAATCAAGAGAATCGGAGCTAAAACGAAGATTTTAGAGCGAAAACGGTGAAAGAGAAGAAATCAAGTTATGATCCAGGTAATCAGCAAGCAAAACGGCTTGCCAAACGGGCTGCCAAACGGCCTGCCAGTGTGGCAAACGGCCTGCCAAACGCCCAGATCAAACGACCTCGTTAAACGGCTTGCCTTAGCAAACGGGCCCTGCAAACGGCTTGCCAGCCGTTTGCAGGCAAATTTTGTGCTTATTTAAAAGGTATTTGTCATTCATTCCAACATACACTTCAATTCACTTATTTCTCTCTCTTGTACAATATTAGTCATACTCTCAAGGCCTTCGACTTCGTGCGGGAAACCTAGTACTCGGAGAAGAACGCCGAAGATTGTATTAGGAGTGGTCTTGAGTCTTGAAGTTGTCACTTTTGTATTCGGAACTCGTTTAATCTACTGGTACTTCTATCCCTTATCTTTATATAATCATTATGTTATGTGATATTGTTGCCATGATTAGCGAGTAGTTATCTTTAGTGTATGCTATGATGTAAGCAGTTATAATGCCGAAATAATATTATGGTTTGTGTATGATGTAGAATTGCTTTTCGATTATGCTTTAAACTCAATCGATTTTCCAACTAATAGATCGTAGTTATTGGCTCTGTTATTGGGAAGTCGTGAACCCCAATTCAGAGTACACTATCTGTGTCACCCCTTGGTAAGAGAAGTCTATCGGATATAACGTAAGACCGACTGAGGCACACCTGTTGTAGTAAGTCTATCAAGCTTTGGATTCTGACTGAGGACTCTTTCGTAGTGAAACATCTGACTAGACCCTTAGTACATTGTCGGTCCCATACCATGCTAGTGTAGTCACCAAGCATATAAACTTCGTACGTGCATGCTGAAGCACAGCAGTTGTTGTAAGCTGTACCTCTGCTAAGTAAGGCCATGGAACCCTGTCAGTGTTGATTAGTACACTGCACCATAACGCTGTTTCAAGCATTGCACCCCGCTTGAGGGATTCTTAGTTAATTAAGGAACTGTTTGTTTAGACACATAAAGGATTGGACCGTTAGGATAACCGAACGTGTTCATGGAAGTTAGCTCAACTTGGCCATGGTGTTCTTTATGGTTAAACTCTTTTTTGGGCCTAACTATCTTTTAAAACCAATCATTAACGAAAGCATTGAAACACATCACGTCTCTTGAATATGGTAAACCATGTATTCTATTATGCTTAAGAAAGTTTAGACCATTGTGGAATGTTAATGCGTCACCCAACCGAGTCGCTCAATTGGATGAGCCGTCTGAACGTGTATGCCTGTAGTCAGACTGCACGGGCGTTGGGGGTAAGGGACGTTGCTGTCTATTCAGAGTCTTCAAGCCTAACGCAGTACTCAGTGACATGTCTTATGACAGGGGCGTTTAGGACCAGTGTAATGAATACAAGGCCTCTGCCTATTCATGAGCCAACATTCCATAATCTCGGTAGAATAACTGATGAAATCATAGTATGCACTCACTTTAACCTTATCTGAATTACGAATTTTATCGCATTTACTTTACTTGTCTTATAAATTAGAAAATCCCAAAATTAATTAACCACTACTCCTTCATAACTATCTTAGGCTTAAATATAGGTTCTGATGAAACATGACTAGGAACTTAGAAATCAACAGATTTAACTCACACAATGGCAGAATTAGTGAATTAAACCCTCTAATGAATAGGTTAAGCTTTTTGGGATTAATTTAGTCAAACCACAACTAAATAAAATGTGATTAGATCAACACCTAGAGCTATTATTCACCACCTGGGTGATTTGGGCTGAGATAGAATCGGAGGAGCTCACCAGATCTGAGTGTGTGTAATAAATGAGAGGATTAACCTAAAATGAAGAACATAAGACTCTATATACCCCTGCTGTTGACTCACTTATACGAGTCATCCATCATACGTACGAGTTTGCTTCATCAGCCGTACGGGTGATCACTCACTCATGTCTTCTCATTTAGGTTGTAATTGTGACTTAGTTCAGCATCAACCGTGCATATGAGCCTATCAGCCGTACGAGTGAGGCTTCACTCGTACGTCTGACTAAGTCTAACATAGTCAAACATCCAAATCTCATTCCTGCATTTTCTGTAACCACATACAAACACAGATAGGATAATAACGAGCGATCATGGTGGCCTGTAAATTGTTGTACCTGCAATGGACGTGGGTAGATGTCTAGGGACTTGCATCAAATGCATCAACAACTCCCCTAGGACCTAGAACATCTATTATAATTAAGTAAATGTCCATAAACCATGCAAGTTCATAAACACAAACAGTTTAGTAAAGTTATTACAGCTCCAGATTCTTTCTCTCGCATAAACAAACATCAAAAACTAAAAAACAAACGAGCAACACAGTATCCGACATAGATCAGCTGGCTTGTACTTAGTTTGAGCTTTGACCTTCACTGTTTCTGTTGAGGTATGCATAGAAGACATCAATCACACATTGATATCTCATAGCTTCCTCTTTTCGATCATCTCTAAAAGTAATGTGATGGCAGTGAAGAATCTCCACCTCAAATTTCGATAAGTTCCTCAGCCACATGGGATCTAGAATCCTCACATTGTCGAACTGTATGCTTCCATCTTCCTTCTCAATTGCAGTCAAGATCACTGCTTCTTCCGACAACTCATCATAGAACCACCATCTGAAGTTTTTACAGATATCCTTGGGTAATGGCATCAAGGGAGATTGTTTCATATACTTAGCTGGACAGAACTTAACAACATGGATAGGCCCTCCCTTAGAATTTTTCTTTGTTGGGTGTATAGAAAACCTAACGGCCGTTGACTTAAAGATGTCCCATTTCCCTGTCTTATACTCATATATGAGTTTTCTTTGAAACCACCTGGAAAGGTCACAATCTTCAGCATTCAACATCTTCAGCTTCGAAAGTTGCATGATCTCTAAGTACGGTAGAGTTTTGAAGTGACTTGGACGTGCCATATAATCTACTCCGCCTTCCCTCTTGATCGCAAAACAATTGATCTCCTTGAAATAACCCCAACTCAAAATTTTACCCTTGGAGTACTTATTGGTTCTTTTACCTTTCTCATAGAAACTAACAAACTTCGGCTCGAGTTCTGGCTTATCTACTTGATCAGGGTTAACAACGTTCTGTCTCCACCAACTCTGACGATCTTCGTCTTCCTTAACGTTTCTATTCACTTTAACCCTATCACGTTTGAACCATTCATTAATCTCATTCCATGTCTAGGCTTTAGCTTGTTCGGTTCAGAGTTTCTTATCTTTCAATTCAGTTTTTTTCTTTCTTTCTCAACGAGCAGTTTCTCATGTCGGATCTTCTTGTTCCTTTCTATCAAAACATCCACTTCTTTCACTTGTTCTTTGTATACCTTCCTCGCCTTTTCTAACTCAATTAAGTTCTTTCTTTTCTCCTCACAACTCAGATTGAAGAAGTCACTTAAGGTGTTGAGTGACGGATGCGAGTACGGCCAAGCGAAGGCATAACAATCTCAACTTCTTCTTCTTTTTCTTCTTCATCAGATTCTGTCAAAAATTCGTCCTCAGATTCAACAATCACATCCTCTTTCAAACTATCTTTACCAACAGAATCTTCACTCTTCTCATCAGCAAACAAATTATCGAAATCACTTAAGTTGATATTTTAGATTGATTCAGGAGGGATACTTGACAATGACTCTTCCTATGGAGCCTTGTTTTTAGCTTCAACTGACTCTGCATTCTCCGTATCGTTTTCGCTATCATATGCCAGAGCAGCAAGCTGTTCCAAAGGAAACTCACTTGGTGGAACGCCCCTCCTTTTTTGCATCATTAAAAACATTTGAATAATTAATATAATATTCAGCAGTAAAGACCTCACCATATTCATTAAAACTTTGAATAGGTATCACTAACGGTATATCAAAAGAGGGTCCTCCAGTTCCAACATCTTCTTCATCATCTTTTTCATCAACTCCACCCAAATCAGAAGAATACTCTTTTTCTCTCTCCTTAATCAACTTTGTTTTACCAGAGGTAAGCTGTTCGATCTTTTCATTCAACTTCTTCAATTTCTCCTTGTTCTCACTCTTAATCGTCGAAAACTTCTTCTTCAACTTATCTGTCCTACTCTTCTGTCGATCCAACCTATCAGATAACCTCTTGTCCTCTTCCACCAACGATTCAATCTTAGCATCACTGATCTTCTTCTCCTCAGTAGCTTGATTTTCCAGATTGGTTATTTTTGTGACCAAAGATATCAACAGATTTTGTTGAGTCTTATATTCATCTGACGTGACCTGAGGTGTTGTGGTGGCAGGTTTTGGTGATGTAACAGCAGTCCTTGCATCCTTCATGAAACCGGATGGCTTCCTCTGAGCTTGTTGTTTTGAACCTCCCTGTGATGACTTCTGAGGTGACTCATAAGAATACTTCGTTCTTTTCTCCTTCTTCTTGAGTTGTTCTGAGGTCATAGGTTCCTTTCCTTTCCTTTTCCTCTGAATCAAGCTGACATCCTCCTCTGTCGCCTCTGTCGCTTCATCATCACCCTCGATAACCTCGTCATCAACCTTATCTCCTCCTTGAACATTACCAGTAGCTTTCTGATTATCACCCTCACCTTCCTCATCAGTAACTTCGTAGTTAGAGTCTGAATCCTCATTCCTCCAAGCATTACCTACTGGGCATCGATAGTTCTCCTTGATAAGATGACAAATGAGCTTTCTATTAAAGTCAGGCTTTAAATCCTCATTCCTTGTCTCTTCCATTCTGCGAAAAGTAATCAGATTCATCGGCTTAAGGTGGATAATATCCTCTTCAAGCTTAGGTAGATCAGGTGCAGCGTCATTAATGATTAATTGAAGAAAAAGGGCATAGATCAGGTATCTCTGAGTAGTACTGAAGTGGTTTTCTTTAAAGTAGTATAAGACAAATCCCGAGAAATCGTATGGTGCCTTTAAAACAAGCGCCACAAACATACTTTGCACTTTCTTGTTCAACTTATCAAAACCAGATTTGCGTTCACTCAAACAATGCATAATCACGTGAGCAAGATATCTAAACTGTGGAGGCAGTAGTGTCTTCATCAGTTCGGATTTGCCACCAAGGTAACCAGAATAAGCACATATTCTAAAGCAACCATGAATTCGTTCTCTGCTGATAGTCATGTGGGAGCAGTTCTCGTCATTAAAACCCAAAATCCTTCTAATCACATCCTTAGAAATAGTAATATCACGTCCTTGAACCTTACTAACAAGCTTATCTTCATCTACATCCAGTACAGCATTTCTCCAGAACTCTCTCTGATTGCTGTAGTATGGTGTGCATTCAGTAGAAATAGTAGTGTGTATCCTTGATCTCTTATGAAACTTAACAATCTCCTTAAACTAAGAACCTCTCTCAAGATTAGTGCCATAAAGAGCAACTTGGTTGTTCAGTTCTCCCTTCTCTAGAGGAATCTCTTGCTGAGCAGGTGGGTTAATCGGATTAGCTTGAGGATTAGCTTGTTGCTCCCCCTGTCCTTCAACATTAACAACCGGAATATTGACTTGTTGTTCAGCCATTTGATGATATCTAAACAAAAACTAAAACATTTACAGAACAGTTAGACATATAAATCAATCACCATAAAGCATCATAGCATTTGCATCAAAGTGTCATAAACTTGTTAAACATGATGAACCGTGCGAGTGATAATGTCACAAGTGCGGCTGAGAGATCAACCGTGTGAGTGATATAGTCACTCGTGTCACTGTTGACACGTTTGAGTAGTAATATGGTTTCAGACAATGTACACGGTTGAGTTAAAATTCTAAGCGAGTGAGTCAACCGTGTGGTGACTCGTGCGGTTAATCACGCATGTCAGCTCTCGCAGACGAGTGATGAATAAAGTCAAGACAAACGAGTGAGCTCAAAGGTCCACATAGTTGATCATCAACTGTGCACTGACTCGTGCGAGTCATGTCTCACGCATGCGAGTGACGTCACTCGTGCATGTCTGATGAAACCGAATATTAAATGCACTTTTTAAATTAACAGGATCACATGTTTGATCGTTTTATGTGTCGACACACATCAAAATAGCAAGTGTAAGTATCGTTTAACTCAAAACAATCACAGATATACATCAAAACGAGCTTCAATTTCATGAAATTCAAGTTAAGAACCCTTAGGGTTTCGACACATTAAAACACAAAATTAACTAACTTAAACTCGATGAAATCATACCTACTAGGTGGCGCTGAGGTTGTCTAAAGATGCTAAACAAACACTGCAGAGGAAAACTTGATCGGTGATGATCGATTTTTGAGAGAGAAAGTTGAATGGGTGCTAAATATGTGAGCTTCTGTGCTCATCACCCCTATTTATACTCTCGTGATCAACCGTACGGTTGATCACACGATCCACAATCAACCGCGCGTCTCACCTTTATCACACGTGCGTGTGACCCAATAGTCTTAGACCAATTTTGATCAGGGTCTTCCGTACGGTTAACATCAAACGTGTGGTTACCCGTACGGTTTACACATCAAGCGTGCATGTGAGCCACTTAAACAATTTCAAATTTTCCAATTTTCACAAACTTAGGATTTCGACTCGTTTGACAATCTTAGAGCTAACTAACACTTTCATATTGAGTCATAAATCACTAAAGCCTTCAAGAAATGACCATTAACACTTAGGTAATCCAAACAACTTAACCTAATTGAGGTTATTACTCCAAACATTTTGTTTATCCTGAGTAAGTCCTACAGTGTAATGTCATTTTAAATTCACTAACAACCTTAAATCATTAAAGTCCTTCAAGTAATCACCAGCTCTAAAAACTTCAAACTTATGGATTTGGTGGCCAGAAATATCTTGATCTCAACAAGGTTCTTTCAGATGTCATTATGCATTCCGAGGATAATCAGAAAACAAAGAAATGATAAAATCTTTATGGATTTTCTGATGTAAAATGTCATGCAACTAAAAATATGCAAATGAAAGACATTCTAACATGAAATGCAATAATATGTAAACCAAAATCTTTTTGTTGTTTTTACAGTTATCAGAACAAGCCATAAATGAGATATACAAATCCACATTCTTTTTGTGAGCAAAATGATTAACAATATAAAAATGGATCAGAACTGACATATTGAATCAACTTCTGTTGTTCATTCCCAATTATCCAGTCTATGTCTATTATCATGCAATTACTAATATCAATCCTCATTAAACATGAACATATTCATTCCAGACACTTCGACAATCATGTTGGCATTAAGTACTTTGAACATTATAGAGCAATGATTTTTGAGATCACGCTAAGTTCATTAATCCTTGATTCTTTCATCACTTATGATTGTGCGTTGTTGTTGGGTTGTCAATTCATTACATGTAACTTTCCGTTATCTCTTTCCATCTATTTCATTCAAATTGAACAAGATGGTTCTCACGGTATTTTGAATAACCCTGTCAGCCTTTGGCTTCTATCAGTGTATTGATAATCTTCAATCTAGTTGGAACGGCAGATTTTAGAATATATTGGATTATCCGAATAGGCGCATTATTTATCGCGGGGATTGGTCTACAGTTAAAGCAGACTTGCCTGATGACCAGTCGTCACACGAAATAAATCTCAAGGCCCTTAACTTCATTATGTTCAAGTTGACATGGAAAATGGAATCGAAAGTTAAACTTTCATATATATATATATATATATATATATATATATATATATATATATATATATATATATATATATATATATATATATATATATATATATATATATATATATATATTTAATTAGAGTATATCTAGATAAGTATTTTTCCAACTTACAGTCTTAATAGGCATAACTCTATATTGCAGACGAAAAGAATCTTGATAGTTCAGTGTGAACGTCGTGATTAAACAATTCAAGCTGCGCTGGGGCATCACACTAAGAATGATCTGAGTTCTTTATGAGCACATCATGAATCAACATTCTTCATACTTTCAGGACTTTGCCATCTTGATACGTCAATTATTTTTGACTTTGATTTTCTTTTGATATTCCCTTTTGAGCATATCACTGTCTTTTTGAAATATTGATTTTGAACGCCATCATGAATGGATTTTCCATTGTTATGCATGAACTCATGTTTCTTTGTTGTTTGCTCAGATCACTCGAAGGTGTTCTCCCTTAAATGCTTGAACGGTTCGCAATAAGGAATTATACTTTTCGACCTTAAGCGAGAAGGGACACTTACTTTCGACATAAACTAATTCTCTCTGATATTTTCGGGGTTTAGTTTGGATTATAAAGTCTTAGGCCCGTGACAACGTGATATGCACCAGCCAAACAGATAATCCTCAACCTAAAATCCACCCCAACCTTTTCTATTGATTATCAATTATGATAGGAGATACCCTCAACCGACTGTTGAGTTCCTCAACAATTATCATTAGATACAATTTCGGAGATAATTAGGTGACTACCCTCAAACGCAACAGATCGTTCATGACTTCTGAATCTCAGATGATCGTTATTCTTATTATGATTGTCTAATGTCAAGAATTCATAAGTCACATCTATCAGTACATCACATAACAGATAGACATAAACGTTCAAATCAGTCATTACTAATCAAATATATCAATTCTCAGTACAGTAAATTCTTCACCTCCAACAGATTAATCAAAACAAGCTCATTTTTGGATTTTTCAACTTTTTAAGATTTTCTGGTGAGACATTTTTCACTTTTTAGGTATTTTCTGCTGATAACATATACTCCCCCTAAAATACTAAAATATAAAATCTTTTTGTGTTTTAGCATTTTAACCAAACAGAAAATATCTTCAAACTAGCATGCAAACATGAGATAAATCATGCAAAGAAATGCAGACAGAAAGCAAAAATATGCAATACAGATAATCAGAAACTAAAAATCTATATGTCATGCATCCTACATGCAAAGACTAAAAGTCTTGACTAAACCTCACACACAACATCCGAAATCACTTTGTCTCGATCAACAATGCCATTCATCTCTAGTAGGAATAAGAACCTAGGTCTATCAAAAGCCTTAGTAAATAAGTTAGCCCTCTGGTCCTTAGTACCTATTCTCTTAACCTCAATAATCTTTTTCTCATGGCAATCCCTAAGAAAATGATATTTAACACCTATGTGTTTGGTCTTAGAATGTTGAACAGGATTCTTAGTGATCGCTATAGCAGCAGTATTATCAATATAAAGAGGAGAAAAAGAGATTCTTAGCCCGTAATCGCAAGTTGTTGTTGGATCCAAACAACTTGCGAACAACAACTAGCAGCAGCTATATATTCAGCTTCACAAGTGGAAAGAGCAACTGCAGTTTGTTTCTTGCACTGCCAGGTCACCAGCCTTTCACCTAAAAATTGACATCCTCCTGATATAGACTTGTTGTTAATTTTGCAACCTGCATAATCTGAATCGCTGTAAGCTACAAGATCAAACATCTCATCGTTCAAATACCAGATGCTGAGATTTGGCGAATGCAACAAATAACGTAGGATTCTCTTGGCAGCTGTAAGATGAAGTGTATTCGGATTACCTTGATAACGAGCACACAGACATGTTGCGAACATAATATCCGGCCTAGAAGCAGTGAGATACATAAGCGACCCGATGATTGCTCGATAATACGTAGGATCAACAGGTTCTCCTTCGCACTCTAGCAAAATACCATGATTCACAGCTAATGGAGTTGACACAGGACGTTCTTGAGTCATACCGAAACGTTCCAGTATATCATTTACATACTTTGCCTGATGAAGAAAAATTCCATTTTCTGTCTGTTCTACTTGCAAACCGAGAAAGTAGTGTAGAAGACCCAATTTACTCATTTCGAACTCTTCCTTCATCACCTGTTCGAACTCATCAACAAGTTCCTGCTTAGTAGCACCGAAGATAATATCGTCAAAATAAATCTGGACTAAAATAATGTCGTCATCTTGAACTTTTGTGAATAGAGTACAGTCTACCGTGCCCATTTGATATCCTTTTCCGATAAGATAACTCGATAATCGTCCGTACCAAGCTCTAGGAGCTTGATGTAAACCATAAAGGGCTCGTCGTAATTGGTAAACTTTGTCAGGATGAAGATGATCTTCAAAACCCGGAGGTTGACTGACATATACTCGTTCGTTTAGCTTGCCGTAAAGAAATGCACTCTTAACATCCATTTGATAAACTTTGAATTTCATAAAAAAAGCGAAAGTCAAGAAAATGCAAATCGCTTCCAATCTAGAAACAGGAGTAAAAACTTCATCGTAATCAAAATCAGGATCTTGCTGATAACCTTTAGCAACTAATCTTTCTTTGTTACGGGTAACATTGCCATCTTCTTCGAATTTGCACTTCCAAACCCATTTGAGATCAATTACTTTAGCACCATGCGGCTTAGTAACTAGCCTCCAAATATCTAAATGATGGAATTGCTGAATCTCTTCTTGCATATCCATGACCCAGTCAACATGCTTCAAGCCTTCCTTTGTAGTCTTTGGCTCAATTCTTGAGATATGACATGAGTACTCGTAATATGCAGCAGCATCTGTCATATGATCATCAACTTGACCATCAAACTGAACTTGACTTCTTGTCCTAATGCATGCATTTGGATCTCCAATTATATTTTCTCTAGGATGAGCAGCTGTAGTTCTGGGAACTGGGTGTGCGGGAACAGGTATCTCATGGTGTAGATTTGTGGTATCTCCATATTTAGGATTATCAGAATTCTCACTTGAAATATCAGATCCGCAAGTATCGTACACTGGATCAACATCTTGATCTGAATCTTATGCCGGTTCAACGACAGTAGGTAATGGAGTTGGTGTAGGTGCATACACTTCTGGCTCGTTTTGTAAATCAAACAGCTTTTGTAACTCTACTTCATTCTCCGTCTGATCTGGAGCAAGATTAAATGAGTCAATCAGCTCATCATAGTTGTACATCCAAGGATGACTTTTGGTAGTAGTCTTTGTGTAATTCCGTTGGACGTCAACTTCAGACCATTCTTCAACACATCTTGTCTCATTGTTGAAAACTCGCTTGTTAGGAGAACTATACCCTAGAAACACTCCAGTAACCACTTTCGAATCAAACTTACTTCCTGGTTTTCTCTTCAAAATGGTAGACGGGGCACCAAATGGTTCTAGATGCTTCAAAGAAGGTTTTCTTCCATGCAATACCTCATAGCACGTTTTACCTAGTCGTTTAATGGTTAAAACTCGATTCATAGTGTAACAAGCATTTGCAACAGCTTCACCCCAAAAATGAACAGGTAGAGATGAATCAGCTAGCATAGTTCTAGCAGTCTCAATCAAAACCCAATTCCTTCTTTCAGCAACACCATTCATCTGTGGAGCGTATGCAGAACTGAACTGTATATTGATACCTTTTTCAATACAGAAACCTGCGAGATACTGATTCTTAAATTCTGTACCATTATCGCATCGAATCTTTCTAACTTTCAAATTAAAACCTGTCTCTAATCGATTGATTAGCACTTTCAAATTCTCAAATGTATCAGACTTCTCTTTCAAAAACATAACCCATGAGAATCTTGAATAATCATCAGTTACCACCAGACAATACTTACTACCATCAATACTCTCAAACCGAATTGGACCAAATAGATCCATGTGCAATAACTCAAGCGGAGCAGAGATTGGATTATACTTCACCAACTTGTGTGCTTTCTTGCTCTGCTTACCCTTCTTACAACGAACACATGTGCCTGGAATATGAAATGAACGAAGATCAACACCTTCTACGAGATTATTGTGAACCAGATGGTTCATCTTACGAAAACTTAAATGACCCATGCGTTTGTGCCATGTAATAGAATCTTGTTCAGTTGCTTTAGAAATAAAAACTTGATGATGTTCAGCAGTTGAAGTAGCAACATTCATATCTAACATGTATAAATCAGCTTGTCAAGGAGCCTTCATCAAAATCATTTCGGGAGAAATCACAAACTCTGGTTTCAAGATGTAGCTGAATTCGTCATCAAATGCTACTTTGAAGGATTTTTCACAGATTTGTGAAACTGATAACAAATTATTTGCAAGCTCTTGACAATAGTTCACTTTATCAAAACTGACTTTATCATTCTTCAATAAACCCTGAGCTGAAATATGACCACTATTATCTCCAGCAAATGCAACATAACCTCCCTTAATTGGGTATACATCTAAAAGAAGAGATAGATGTCCAGTCATATGTCTCGAAGCGCCGCTATCCACAATCCAGGTGTTGTTTGCAGGTATCCTGGTTCCCTGCACATCACATTAAGAAAATTAATTGATAATGGGAACCCACGCCCTGACGGCAGTAGGTTGTCCATTAACACCCATAGCTTGAACTTCCATCCATTTCCCATTTGAGTTCGGAGGAATCTCATCATTAGAAACCTTAAACTTAGAAAGTTTGGAAGGAGAGGTGTCACGCTCTTGGCGTTTGACATTCCTCTCTGAATCGGAATAATTCATCCGTGGTCTAGTTCTTGAAAAATACTTTCTGCGACTAGCTCTTTGAGATGGAGACCTCAACTTTGGTTCAAAAGGTCTACCTTGATCATTAGCATTGGCAACATTTGCCTCACAATTTATTTTAGGAATTTTTCCTTTCACAGGAGAAACAGATCTATTGAAGTACTTCCTTTTGGAGTCTCCAACGACAATATTTGTCTTAGATCTTTTATCATGAAGTTCATCATTTACAGGGAAACCTGTTCGATGAACATGAGATGATCTAGAATCATCATGTGATAAGTCAACTTTATGTCTCCGGGATCGGAATCTTCTAGGACAATAAGCAGCAATGTGTCCAAAAATAGCACAATTAAAACATTGTCTAAACTCCCTATGTCCTCTGAATTGATACACATTATTAGAGTTTGAAGATGATGGATCTTGTGTTCTTACTAACACAGGAGAAACATTTGATCTCTCTTTCTGAACAGGCTTAGGGGTAACAGGAGGAACTGGTCTGTTAGCAAATCTAGGATTTTTCAAAATCTTAACAGGACCTTTTGGTGTTCTAACTCTACTTGTCTTAGAGTTATCTCCTAACCCAGTTTTCCTATCTTCCTCATGATCTAGAGCACCTTCAGCAGTATCATCAAAAGTTGTATTCTTAGTTGAACTACATTTTTTATTCTTTTCAACGTAATCTTCATAACTAGGAGGGATACAATCTTCTGGTCGAACGTCAACTACGTTAGCATTAAAAAATGTATTCTGAAAAGAGGAGATGTAGAACTATATCCAATACCCTTTCCCTTGGTGTCATTAAGTTCCACCATTAATACATTCCATTGTGACGCATTTGCCCAACATTTCATTTTGATTGAAATTGCCTCTAAATCAGCTTTAACGCATTCATTTTCTTTCTTTAGTTCATTAATTGTGTCAACACATTTAATTAAAGCTTGATTTATGTCAAAGTTATAACATTTAAGATCGTGAAGTTGTTTTTTATAAACTTTGATTTGCTCTTTCAACTCATTTTCAAACTTAGTGGTCACATGGTCAGCATGCCATTTTTCTTTCATCTCCGCATATGCCTTTGTTAAATTATCTATTATTACCTTAGATTCAGCACATTTAACACATTCAATAACAGTAGATGGATTAGAAGATACCTGTTTAGCGTTATTTGATGAAGAAGTCTCAGCCATAAATGCAAAGAAATCTATCTTCTTCCCATCATCGAGCTCATCTTCTGATTCTGACGAGTCTGTAAGAAACTCTGATGTATCAGCATCTTTACCCAAATGAATCTGCTCAAGTCTGTCCCATTTATCCTTAGCTCTTGTCAAACCAGAAACCTTTTCAAGATCACTTTCTGATAAGCACATCTTTGGTAAATCTACTGCTTGCTTGTTCAATGCTTTAAACTCAGATTGATCTACTCCAGTATGATCAGCTTTATCTTCAGCCTCTGATTCTAACGTTTTGTCCGAATCAACATTATCTAAACTTACACTCTCAAGATCTGAACCTTCACCCATAAGAACTAACATTTCCAATTCAGCAACAAGCATTTTACCCCATTTGTCTAGTTCTGTATCAGAATCAACCAATGTCTCTTCACTCTAATTAGCCTCTAGACTTTCTTAAAACACAGAGGTATCACCATAGTTATCCTTCCAACTGTTGAAGTAGTAGTCCTCTGATGATGTTGGTGAAATACTTCCAGATTCAGGTGTACGAGGAACTGAATCACGTGCCTTCTTGAATTTATTTTTAACCATCTTTTGAATCTTCTCTTTCCGAATGATTCGTGATAACTTTTCAGCTCTTTCAGCACGAGCAGTCAACTTCTCAATTATACTTTGATCGATAACACAGTTTTCTTTTTCTTCAGAAATCTTGGCCATGTTAGCTTTAGGTTGTTGATCATCAACATTCAATTTGATAGACCAGTCATCATCGTCTCCATGAATGACAACTAAAGCTTTGTTCGGACTCTCAGCTGTATCAACTTCATTTACTTTATCAGTAATGTAAATCTCATGCTTTGTAGATTGACTCTGAGAACTGTAGTTCTGATTCTTGAACGGATTACGATTACCCTGCTTCTTCTATTTTGTGCAATGTCTTAAAAAATGACCTAATTCTCCACAGTTGTAACAAGTAACAGAATTTCTATCAAAACCTAGTTTTGTATCTTTGGTCAGAATGATTGGTTTTCCAGTTCACTCTTCGTAATCTCTAGCTCGTCTCACAAGATTTGCCATACCCCACATAATATCCATCTTTTCTGCTTCATCTTTATCAAGCTGATGATAATCTTGTGTTGTTAGATGAATGTTTCCCACACGACCATCAAGATAACTGTCATAAGAATTAACAAGGCTTGACAACAAAGCTATATCTTCACTAATCTTTTCTTTTCCAGCTTTCCTCAAGGTCTCGATCTTAAGAGCAGAAAGAACATCTGATGCAGTCGGTGTAGATGACGCTGTAGTATTGGTAGTAGGCTGTGATTGAGTATTGAGAGAACATGGTGAAACTTGTGGTGGATACGAAGACTGTTGGATAGGTGTACTGCTGACATTCAAACCATACATATTCTGATTGTTCGTAGCAAAAGTTGTTTAAAATAGGGCATTAGCCGACTTAGGTGGTGTATAACCATTTGGACAATACATTTTCGTGTGTTGAACTTGTTTAGACCTCTCGACTTTGTTTAACAATTCTAACTCTTCTTCTTGAAGTCTTGCAATAAACGAGTTCAATGTAGCAGTAGCAAGTTCTCCACTGGTTTTCATAGTTAAAACAAAACCATTCCATTCCAAAGGTAATACTCCAGCTAGACAAGTAACTTTATCTTTCTCTTTAATGGTTACATCATGCTTGTGTATTTCAGCTAGCAAATGACGATATCTTTCAACCAATTCTGTAATAGACTCTCCAACTTGCCAATGAAAACGATCAAACTCAGCTTTCAGTTCTAACCCTTTTCTTGTTCTGTAAGATGAATTCCCTTCATTGAAGGTACGAAATGCTTTCCATATCTTGAATGAGTTATCATGACACAGAAATTGATGGAAAATCGGACCATCAAGAGCACTTGTCAAGTTACAGTACATCTTCTTTTCCAAGTTATACTCATCACGTTCTTCCTAAGGCATATTATGTAACGTATAGAGTTCATTTGTTACAGGTGAACGTGGCCATTGAAATTCTGTTTCAATATACTTCCAAAGTTTCGTGTCTTGACCATCAGACCAAATCTTAAACCTCGACTTCCAAGTGGAATAGTTATCCATATTCATTAATCTTGGACATTTCGTACCACTTCTGGATTTGCTTTCAGCAAGAAGTAATCATTGAGTCATATTCGTAATGCTCTGAACTAACGGTGCAGCTAATGCATAGTCGCTTGAATTAAACATCTTGAAAACTTTACTAAAGGTAAACCGTGCTGTTCAGAATATCAACTGTACGTGTGATAGTATCAACCATACATGTCACAGACACAAGCGTACGTGTCACTACTCAATCGTACGTGTCACAACTTAACCAAAAGAACCAGTCACAAAGTCTCAAACGTGCGAGTGACAATCACCCGTGTGATTACTCGTACGTGTCACTATCAATCGCGTGATCACTCGTGTGATCAGACTTGTAGTTTCTTAACCTAAAAGGTTATGCTTACCCGTGCGTGTGAGTTCACGAGTGACATAAATCGTCTGGTCAACCGTGCGTGTGATCAAATTTCTTGACCCACTCGTGTGAGCTGCTGTTCACACACAAATCACTCAAAAACCCTAGAAATTAATGCTAAACCTCAATTTCTTCGTTCACAAGATGGATTAGCACTAAACTAACATAAACACACTCTCAAAACACTATTACACACGTAAAAATGATTCCTTTTTGATTAAAATCACTTTTAACTCAAAAACCCAAACAAATAAACTCTTTAATCACCAAAAATCACTAGGATGATGTTGAAATCACAACCAACGCTCTGATACCAATGATGAAACATGACTAGGAACTTAGAAATCAACAGATTTAACTCACACAATGGCGGAATTAGTGAATCAAACCCTCTAGTGAATAGGTTAAGCTTTTTGGGATTAATTTAGTCTAACCACAACTAAATCAAGTGTGATTAGATCAACACCTAGAGCTATTATTCACCACCTGGGTGATTTGGGCTGAGATAGAATCGGAGGAGCTCACCAGATCTGAGTGTGTGTAACAAATGTGAGGCTTAACTTAAAATGAAGAACATAAGACTTTATATACCCTTGCTGTTGACTCACCCGTACGAGTCATCCATCACACGTACGAGTTGGCTTCATCAGCCGTACGGGTGATCACTCACTCGTGTCTTCTCATTTAGGTTATAATTGTGACTTAGCTCAGCATCAACCGTGCGTATGAGCCTATCACCCGTACGAGTGAGGCTTCACTCGTACGTCTGACTAAGTCTAACATAGTTAACCATCCAAATCTCGTTCCTGCAGTTCTTGTAACCACATACAAACACAGATAGGATAATAACGAGTGATCATGGTGGCCTGTAAACTGGTGTACCTGCAATGGACGTGGGTAGATGTCTAGGGACTTGCATCAAATGCATCAACAGGTTCGATTCTACTGATATCTCAAAAATACGACTCTAGGTCATACTTTCCTTACTCATACTAAGGAGTAGTACGATTTAGGCCCCGCTAAATATAAATTTAAAATAGTACCACCCACTTAATGGTTGATTCTGGCACGCTGCGGCCCGATGACACCGCACAAATAAAATCGTCCATTTCAGCCATATCAGACATATTCTCCCACACATGATGCACCTGCACCACCCTCAAACGACTCAAACATTTCATCATCAGACGAGATCAATGAGGAGGAGAAGGAAGTAAAGGAGATTACTGAAAAAGAATTTAATAAGGGAAAGGAACCTGTAGTCACCAACTCAGAATTGCCGAATCCAAAAATTAATAAAGCAATTGTTGCACAAAGTGCTCCTGACATTGCTACCCCTAGTCACCCTTGCCTTACCAACTCTATTGAGGTATCAAGTACCTCAGAACCCTGACAAAAATATAAATGTACCGCTCGAATAAGCGTTATTCCAGTACCTGATAACAAGAAGCCTTGCCGCTGTTAAAAACCATTTCCGCTACGACATCACTTCACGCACTGTATAATATTAATTAGTGTGCTTTACTTTATTCTACATATGTTTTATGTAAAATAAACTTATGTGAATAAGTGGTATTGTATCGTTGTACCATAATGCATTTAAGAATAAAGCGTGAAATGATAATACATTAAGTTTTTCATAATAGAATATTATTTGAACTATAGTAGTTAATTGTTGTACTAAGCTATTAAGTATGAACTTTAACGGGTAGGTAATACCCTAGAAATAGTTATAAAACGCTAATAAGAAGAAAAGGTTTTTATAATAATTGGTTCATATTATTAATATGCTACGATTAACTATTGACTACTCATTATACCTATAATATTCTATATGATTAATTTATCTCCGTTGTGTTTATTGAAGAAACATGTCTCAAATGTCGGATGCTGAGTTTGAGGAACTAGTCGAGAAACGTGTGAATGAAACAATTGCTGCAGCCGAGGTGGAAAAAGCAGCAGCCGAAGCAGCGGCTAAAGCAGCAGCTGAAGCAGCAGTTGTGAATACAAACTCACGAAACGGATGCTCATACAAAACTTTTCAAGGATGCAAATCACAGATGTTTAGTGAAACCGAGGGACCAGTCGGTCTAACCCGATGGTTTGAAAAGATGGAGTCCGTTTTCAAAATCAGTAATTGTGCGGACGGAGACAAGTCAAAGTATGCTTCATGAACATTGCAAGACGGTGCACTTACTTGGTTGAACAATTATGCTAAAGCAGAAGGAGTAGATACAGCATACGATATCTCTTGGGAAGAATTGAAAAAAATGCTAATCGAGGAGTACTGTCCTCGAAATGATATCAGAAAAATGGAATATGAGTTACATAATCTGGAGGTTTTCAGTGTGAATCTCAAGAACTATGAAAAGCGTTTCATGGAACTAGCCTTGTTGTGTCCCGAATTAGTGCCAAACGAGAAACGAAAGATAGAGATGTATATTGACGGTTTGTCGATCAATATTAAAGGAAATCTTACATCATCCAAACCGAATATGATGCAGGAAGCCATGAGAATGGCACACCAACTCATGGACCATATCACGGAGAGTTCGATTAAGGCACTAACTACTGAAGTCAGGACAATCGAAGGAAAGAGGAAATAGGAGGACCATAAGGGCAAAATTTCTCACCCGAAGAGGCAAGAGACTTTTAAAGGCAAACAAGATGGGGCGATTGCTAGTCCAAACTACAAGGGACCTCATCCGTTCTGCAACAGATGTTACACGCATCATTCAGGTTATTGCCAAGTGGTCTGTGATAAGTGCAACAAGAAAGGACATGTGGCGAAAGATTGTTATGCCACCGTTTCTGAAGTGAAGACAAAACCGACCGATGTCAAGAAATGTTTTGAATGCGGGAAGCCTGGTCACTTTATAAATCAAAGCCCTGATAAGGAGAAGAACAAAGAACCCGCACATGGGAGGGCATTTAATATTAATGTCAGTGAAGCGCGTGAGGACCCTGATCTTATTACGGGTATGTTTACCGTTAATAATCAACTAGCTTCTATTATGTTTGATACTGGTGCTGATAGAAGTTATATGTGTAAAGACTTTAGTTCTAAACTGCAATGTTCATCATTGCCTCTAGACGATAAATATACTATTGAATTAGCTAATGGTAAACCGATAAAAGCCAATAAAATTTGCCATGATTGTGAGATAAACCTTGATGGTGAAACATTCAAAATTTATTTGATACCCGTAGAATTAGGAAGTTTTGACGTAATCGTTGGCATGGACTGGATGTCCAAAACAAAAGCGGAAGTTGTTTGTGCTGAGAAAGCAATCCGCATACCTCTTAAGGATGAAACGTCATTAATAATTTATGGGGAGAAGAGTAACTCGAAGCTGAACCTTATCAGTTGTATGAAGGCCCAGAAACTTATAAGAAAAGGTTGTTATGCCATTTTAGCACACGTGAAGAAAATTAAAACCGAAGAAAGAAGCATCGACGACGTGCCGATTGTAAGAGAATATCCCGAAGTATTTCCAGAAGAATTACCTGTGGTACCTCCACACAGATGTGTAGAATTCTAGATTGATCTAGTACCAGGAGCCGCACCTGTAGCCCGATCCCCATATAGACTTGCACCTTCCGAGATGCAAGAATTGCAAAGCCAATTACAAGAATTATCGAATCGTGGATTTATTCGTCCCAGTTTTTCACCTTGAGGTGTTGATAGTGCTCCAAATGAACATATATTTAGGCACAATATCCTTCAAATATGTAAAGCTTTTAGTTGCAATTGTTCTATTTTTATGTAATATTTGTTTAAATAAATAAGTGCGAAGACAAAAGAAGAAAACGACGATTTGAAGACGCAAATGACCAAAAAGCTCAAATGAACAAGATATAATTCAAGTGGTTCCATTTATTGATAAGAAACGTCTAAAAATGACAAGAGTACGAGTCGCGAAATGCAAAGTACAAGATATCTCAGCGTACGAAAGGACGTTAGAAAATCCGGAACCGGGACCTGAGCCAACTATCAACACGCTAGGCAACGGAGCTAAAATTACAAGTCAACTATGCACAAGAATATAATATAATATTTAAATAATTATATAAATTATTTATATATTATATATTATATTAAATAACGTCGACAAACTAGCAAACAAAAAATATGTGAGCTGGATCTGACGGCCATGCGATCGCATGGGAAATAGGCATAAAACTCATGCGAGTGCATGAGCCCATGCGAGTGCATGAGATTTGCACTAAAATCTCATGTGACCGCATGAGTTACTGTAGCAGGCCAAGTTATATAAAAAGTCAGTTTTTCGGACGAGTTATATACAATATATATCCATCACAACTCTCTGTCTCTATATATATATATATATATATATATATATATATATATATATATATATATATATATATATATATATATATATATATATATGTTAGAATTATAATTTTAATATTAAGATAATAATAATAAGGTTATAGTGGCGAATGTTTTAAGTTTGTAAGTCGAAATTCTGTCCGTGCAATGCTACGTGATTAATCACCACTGTAAGCTATGTTCTTCCTTTTTAAATTAATGTCTCGTAACTAAGTTATTATTATGCTTATTTGAGCCAAAGTAATCATGATGTTAGACTAAAAATTAAGATTGGGTTATTAGATTTTGTACCATAATTAAGGTTTGGACAAAAGACCGACACTTGTGGACATTGGACTATTGACTATTAATAGATAGGGGGTATTGTCTAATCGAATGACAACTCGTTGGAATCTGTGGAACCTATCTTCAAATTAGTTAATCTAATAATTATTAAAATGATTATGTATGTTCTATTTAGTGACGTTTATACGACATCTTTTACAATCATTTAATTAATTATTCGGGTTGGGTAATTGATTATTCATTCTGATCAAGTGGGTAAATTAATATTCATATCTCATTAAAATAGGGGTGGATTACATACAAGGATAATTTGTGTAATTGTTAACAAAGTATTAAAACCTTGGATTACACGTAGTCGATAACCTAGTGTAATTATTAAACAAAGTATTAAAACTTTGTTACAGTTCGAATCCCTAATTAGTTGGAATATTTGACTTCGGGAATAAGGTTAATTTGACGAACATTTTATAATTATGACCGACGGACTATTATGGACAAAAAACTAGATAGGTATCAAATAAATCCAGGACAAAGGACAATTAACCCGGGTAATAAATTAAAATCAACACGTCGAACATCATGATTACGGAAGTTTAAATAAGCATAATACTTTTATTTCATATTTCATCGTACTTTTATTTTCTGTCATTTCATTTAACGCACTTTTAATTATCGCAACTTTAAATATTATTATTTATTTTAAGCACTTTAATTATTGTCATTTATCTTTACACTTTATTTAAAATCGACAAACCGGTCATTAAACGGTAAAAACCCCCTTTTATAATAATATTACTATATATAATTATATATATTTTATACAAATATAGTTTTTAAAATATAGCGTTAAACTCAGCTAGCTCCATGTGGAACGAACCGGACTAACTAAAACTACACTACTCTAGGATTAGGTACACTGCCTATAAGTGTTGTAGCAAGGTTTAGGTATATCCCATCCGTAAATTAATAAAAATTGTGTAATATTTCGTAGTAAAAATAATAGTATTTTGTATACACCGCTGCACACATCAAGTTTTTGGCGCCGTTGCCGGGGACCTCTTAAACGCCGAAGCGAAACGCTATATAAAAAAAATAAAAAAAAAATAATCGGGCCACTACACTGTAGCAGCCCAATATTTGAACTGGATCATGCGACCGCATGACTTAATAACTAGCACTCCATGAAACATTGGATCCGTCAAATTAGGGTTGTAATTAATAATTATTATTATTATTAATTAAGATTAGGGTTTAATTATTTAATATTTAGTTTTAGTTTATTAATTAATTTGTAATATTAAATTTTATTTAGTTTTATTAATATATAAAAATTAATACTTTTATAAAATAGTAATATAAAAATAATATTTTTATAAATTGTAATTTGTTCACTTTTTATATCTTTTTATAAATTGTATATTTTAATCGTTTAATTCGTAATTTTATAATTTTTCGTCCGTAATTAGTTTTAAATATAGTTTTTGCCGTAGTTATTTTATATTTCTAGATTTTTAGGCTTTGCCGTAAAATCCCTTAAGTACTTTTTTTTAGACTAAGACTTAGGTGCTTTAGAATTTTGCGACGCCGTTTTAAGATTTTAGTACTTTTTAAGTTATTGCCGTTTTGGATATAGAATTTCTTTTAAACTTTAATACCTTTAGACGCAACTTTTAATATATAGTTTTTAGACTTTTAAGTTTCGACGTTTTTCTTTCTTATTTTTATTATCCGACCTTTTATTTTTCGACGTTTATCGACGCGCTCTTTTTCTTTCTTATTTCTCGACGCTCTAGTTTTTAGGACATAGAATTTTCTATTTCTTCTCTAAAATTTCAAAACGGAAAATTATTTTAAGCGGTTAAATTGATAGACATCTAAAATTTTCTGGTTCGTAGTAATAGTTAGATTTGTTAGTGGCGAGTTGTGGGCTTCCGATTTAAAGGGTCCTGGCTACCTGCTGCATCTATTGGCTATTCGAAACGTGGGCAAAATCAGAAAAGTCTATTAATTTGATAGCTTATATAATTTTTATTTTTATAACTAATAGGATATTCAGTGAATGCACCGAGCAAAACGTTCACCACCTTTCATATGTTCACCACCTGTAACTCGATCAAGACATCTAGCTAATATTGCCGCTGTTGATTTTTCTTTGGAATCGTCATCTATTCGACCAAGTACTCCAATTCAAATTTCCGATAATCCATTTTTTGAACCCGACCTCACAATTGAGAACCCGGAAGATATTCAAGGACAATTTCGAGATCCTGAACCACTAATTATTCCTCCTGAACCACAAATCATTCAACCAGAGATTGTCGAGGAAGAAACCATTAAATCAGAATCCTCTAGTGATCCGTATTCAACAAATTCAATTATGGAAGTAACTGAACCTCTAAGTATGGAAGACCGAATGAGAGCCACATGCACAGGCTAAGGTCACGCCATTATTAAGCCAGATATTAATGCGCCAGATTATGAAATCAAGGGACAAATCCTACACATGGTAACTAATCAATGCCAATATAGTGGTACGCCAAAAGAAGATCCAAATGAACATCTTCAAACATTTAATAGGATCTGTACTCTATTCAAAATCAGAGAAGTTGAGGATGAACAGATCTATCTCATGTTGTTTCCCTGGACTTTAAAGGGAGAAGCCAAAGACTGGTTAGAATCGTTACCTGAAGGGGCGATTGATACATGGGATGTTTTAGTTGAAAATTTTCTTAAACAATTCTTTCCGGCATCTAAAGCCGTGAGACTTCAAGGAGAAATTGTTACATTCACGCAAAAGCCAAATGAAACTCTATATGGAGCATGGACAAGATTTGGAAAGTTGTTAAGAGGATGTCCGCAACATGATTTAGACACTTATCAAATAGTACAAACATTCTACCAAGGATGCGACGTTGCTACACAAAAAGACATCGACATAACAGCTGGTGGTTCCATTATGAAGAAAACCGCAACTGAATCTTACAAAATCATTGATAACACAGCCTCCTACTCACATGAGTGGCACCAAGAAAAAGATATCATTCGTTCATCTAAAGCGGCTAGAGCCGATTCTAGCCATGACTTTGATTCCGTTTCTGCAAAAATAGATGCTTTCGAGAGACGAATGAAAAAGATGACTAAAGATATTCACGCAATACGAATCAGTTGTGAGCAATGCGGTGGACCACACTTAACGAAAGATTGTCACATTGAGCAAACCATGGAACAATGAGAGAATGTTTCCTACATGAACCAAAGGCCGGAAAATAATTATCAGAATAATTATCAACCGCCAAGGCCAAACTTCAATCGAAATCAAAACATTCTTTACAATCCAAATGGACCCAACAATAACTCGTATAACCAACATGGTCCGAATAACCAACCAACTTAAAACAACACTTTCAATCAACAAAGACCTGGTTTGTATAAACCACCACAACAAACCGAAGAGAAAAGGCCAAATCTGGAAGAAATGATGGCAAAGCTAATGGAATCTTAAACACAATTTATAACATCTCAAACCCAAATAAATGAGAGGTTTGATCAATCACTAAGAACTCAACAAACTTTCATTTTGAATCTAGAAAAACACGTAGGTACTCTTGCTAGCATGATGAGTAAGAGGGAACAAGGAAAACTACCGAGTGATACTGAAGTAAATCCTCGAAATGAGAATGTTAATATGGTATCAACAAATTCTGAAAAACCAGCTCCAGAAGATGGGAAGGTTTTCGATGTGAGTAACAATGAAGAAGTTACACCATCACCACCACCCGAGTATGTAAAGCCATTGGTGGCATCATACAGACCACCCATCCCGTTTCCAAGAAAATGAGTTTAGTATGAGCAAGTAATAGGTAATAAAGTTTGTGATACCTCTGGAAATAAGAAGAAGAATAAGAAAGTACAAGAAACAAAAACCGTAAAGATAAACCAGGTGAAGACAGTTCCACCAAAACCTCCACCTAGGGTGGGTGATCCGGGTGAATTTATTGTTCCTTGTCTACTTAGTGATTGTGTCATGTATGATGCACTAGCAGATTTAGGTTCAAGTGTGAGTGTTATGCCTCTTTCATTATATAAGAGATTAGGAGTAGGTGAGTTAAGTCCAACAGAGATGAGTGTCTGACTCTTTGATCAAACCATTAGGCACCCAGTTGGAATTGCTGACAACCTACCCGTTCAAGTGGGTAATTTAACCTTTCTAGTCAAATTCATTGTCATTGACATAGAAGAGGACTCAAACATTCCTCTAATTTTAGGTCGACCATTCTTAGCGTCCACCGGGGCGTTATTTGATGTAAGAAAAGGAAGAATGACACTTAGTGATGGTGAAAAATCGGTCACCTTTGTGATTCGAAAGACTAAATCTCCACCAACAAAAATCGTTGAACTAACAAAAACGATTGGTAAGAACCATGTTGTTTTACCAACTCCAACGGTAGTGCTTAACAATAATAAAACGCCTAAGTGTGGGGAAGATGAAGCAACACCTAATGATGACCTGATAACAAAAAACCCCGTTGTTGATACGAAATTAAATGACTCCGTTATTAACAGTTCAATGAAGAAACTTATTAAACGGATTCGCGATGCTAGAACCAAGGGGAACTTTAAGTTATGTAACCGGTTAGTATCCAATCTATCACCTAAAGAAAAGGCAAAACTAGTTGAATTTTTGGATATTACACAGGAATCTGACCAATGGCTTAAAGCAAATGTCACAGATATGCAAGTTGATTATGGTCCAAAAGAAATTGACGATGAAGTTAATCACAAATTTGACACCACAGCTACCTAAGTGTGGGGAGATTCAAATGTTCTAAGAAATAATGCTGTCTAGGGTTAGTTGTTCTGTTCTCGTGTAGTTTCGAGAATGGAATCCGATTGGTCTTTTCCGCTAGCAGACACTAAAGAACTAGTTTTCTCCCCCCATTCTGAATTTTTGTTTTGTAGGTTTTGTATGAAATTAATACGCTTTTTCAATTTAAGTTTTGTGTGAATTTAAAAAAAATTACTTTATTTCATTAAGTTTAAAAAAATGATTTCTAAAATTCATCGTAAGTTGAAGACTAGGTCATGGAACCGAAATTGCTTTATCCGAGGGCGGGGAGAAAAATTTTGTTATCATTATTTTTAATTTTATTGATCTAAAGTATACCAAAAAAATTAAAAAACCCAAAATCTTTGCTTTTAAAACAATCGCTTTAAAAATGACAAATTTTAAATTTTGTCGAGGGACGGACTAGGTAAACATACCGAAACTACCTAAAGTAAAAGGAAACAAAATTTTAAAAAAATTATTCATTTAAATTGTTTTAATAAATAAAGGTTTTATAAAAATATATATATATATATGTATATATATATATATATATATATATATATATATATATATATATATATATATATATATATATTATATATATTTTTGTTGTTTATCTTATGTACAAAACAGGGTAAAACAGCGCACTTTCAAAGACTGACATTAAGTTCAGCAAAAGCTACTAATTTTGACGATAAGACGCAAAACATATGTGAAATTACAACAAAAGGAATGAACGATGAGGCGCGCCATCTATCATTCGACGACCTTAGTAATTACAAACTGGGTATTTTTAATCACTTTTCTACACTAATCACCCTCATGAATTTATAATTATAGTCTGATTTCATGAAAATGAGGGCAATGCATGATCTCAAGTGTGGGGAAGGGTTATAAATTCTCTCGGGTTTACACTTAGTTTAATTGCCAAATTTTGTGAAAATTTGAAAAAACTTTCAACTAAATGAATTCAAAATCATGTTTATACATATTTATGAACGATAAAACTAGGTTATAATACCGAAATTATTGTTACCTCGGAGAGAACATAAATGGAGAAACAACCCAAAACGTTAGAATTCATTTAAAATGGAATAGAGGAGAATAAAAAGGCAAAGAAAGAAATAAATAAAAGCTAAGTGTGGGAAGAATTTACCAGTTTCTTTAAAACATATATCACATATTTGGTACAGATTATTGCAGGTACTTTTGCTTTGAACTAAACTAATCAGTTTTACCCGATTTATTGTAATACCTTTGAAAGAAAGATGGATCTGCAAGATGAATCAATTCCATCATTAAAAGGAAGTAAAGTCTTCTGAAAAAGACACACGCTTCTTGGTTTAGGTCAGGAAGTTGTCGTCCAGACCAGCTGTAGGTTGACGAAAAATCTAGAAAAGTCATCTCTAAAATCAGCAGGAAATCCACGGACCTCAGCATCAAACAGGGTTGCCAAGTGGTCAGACTTATCCAAACCATGAGAGGATCTGTCTCGTAAAATGGGGAGGGCGCCGTGCAAATTAGCTTGATAAGACTAATGAATCAGACCCCCAGAAAAGGATAATCTCCTTAAAAGATTAAAAATCAGCTTTTAAGCCTGATATTACTCAATCCTTGAGATTGACCTTAAAGAATGAGAATTCAAACTCATGGAATTCGATGATATCTAAAATCGAGCTTGAACGAGAAAATATTTTGATCAAATTAAAACCGATTTGTTTTCTGAAAACCCTATTTTCAATGCGTTCATTACCATTGAACGTAAAATCCTGAGAATTCACCGAAATTCATTTGGTCACCTGAACCAAATCGGGTGTCAACCGTAAGAACGGTGGTTGCATAGCATGGTCGAAGACAGGACCTTGTGCCAGACCGAAAAACTATAGGGTGATCTTTACTATTGCTCCTACAAAGAATAGTAATTGCATCCGACACGTTTTTGACCATAATTATCTGCATGTCACGGGACATTGCCCTAACAGTTGCTTATTCATCACTTTCCTTTACAACCGAACGGTAGTTTACCGAAAGGTAATGTACGAAGCAAGTATACTGGATGTGTGCTTTCCTAATACAAGGATTAGCAAGTGGGTGACACAAAACCACAAGTTTTTGAGCTAAAATTTTCAAATATGAAACCCACACAACCCAAAAAAACATTCTGCAAACACCGGTAAAGGGTTATTTCGGAAAACTTATCTAGGGTAAAAGCTAGAATGAATTTTCAAAAGATCAAATGTTTTCATAAAGATCCAATTTCCTTAAAGGATCTAAATTTTCATAGTCATGTGGGACTGTAAACCACATTGTTACTATCATTGTCTATACCACTGTATCAAAATCACTGATGTATAAAGTGTGAGAATAAAAAAAAAGTGATTCGAGTGAAGTGTGATTTTATTTTAAGTTATGTATTGCTTGAGGACAAGCAACGCTCAAGTGTGGGGATATTTGATAGTGCTCCAAATGAACATATATTTAGGCACAATATCCTTCAAATATGTAAAGATTTTAGTTGCAATTGTTCTATTTTTATGTAATATTTGTTTAAATAAATAAGTGCGAAGACAAAAGAAGAAAATGACGATTTTAAGACGCAAATGACCAAAAAGTTCAAATGAACAAGATATAATTCAAGTGGTTCCATTTATTGATAAGAAACTTCTAAAAATGACAAGAGTACGAGTCGCGGAATGCAAAGTACAAGATATCTCAGCGTACGAAAGGACGTTAGAAAATCCGGAACCGGGACCTGAGCCAACTATCAACACGCTAGGCAACGGAGCTAAAATTACAAGTCAACTATGCACAAGAATATAATATAATATTTAAATAATTATATAAATTATTTATATATTATATATTATATTAAATAACGTCGACAAACTAGCAAACAAAAAATATGTGAGCAGGATCTGACGGCCATGCGATCGCATGGGAAATAGGCATAAAACTCATGCGAGTGCATGAGCCCATGCGAGTGCATGATATTTGCACTAAAATCTCATGCGACCGTATGAGTTACTGTAGCAGGTCAAGTTCTATAAAAAGTCAGTTTTTCGGAAGAGTTATATACAATATATATCCATCACAACTCTCTGTCTCTCTCAAATATATATATATATATATAAATTTTAGAATTATATTTTTAATATTAAGATAATAATAATAAGGTTATAGTGGTGAATGTTTTAAGTTTGTAAGTCGAAATTCTGTCCGTGCATCGCTACGCGATTAATCACCACTGTAAGCTATGTTCTTCCTTTTTAAATTAATGTCTCGTAACTAATTATTATGCTTATTTGAGCCAAGTAATCATGATGTTAGACTAAAAATTAAGATTGGGTTATTAGATTTTGTACCATAATTAAGGTTTGGATAAAAGACCGACACTTGTGGACATTGGACTATTGACTATTAATAGATAGGGGGTATTGTCTAATCGAATGACAACTCGTTGGAATCTGTCGAACCTATCTTCAAATTAGTTAATCTAATAATTATTAAAATGATTATGTATGTTCTATTTAGTGACGTTTATACGACATCTTTTACAATCATTTAATTAATTATTCGGGTTGGGTAATTGATTATTCATTTTGATCAAGTGGGTAAATTAATATTCATATCTCATTAAAATAGGGGTGGATTACATACAAGGATAATTGGTGTAATTGTTAACAAAGTATTAAAACCTTGGATTACACGTAGTCGATAACCTGGTGTAATTATTAAACAAAGTATTAAAACCTTGTTACAGTTCGAATCCCTAATTAGTTGGAATATTTGACTTCGGGAATAAGGTTAATTTGACGAACATTTTCTAATTATGACTGATGGACTATTATGGACAAAAAACTAGATAGGTATCAAATAAATCCAGGACAAAGGACAATTAACCCGAGTAATAAATTAAAATCAACACGTCGAACATCATGATTACGGAAGTTTAAATAAGTATAATACTTTTATATCATATTTCATCGTACTTTTATTTTCTGTCATTTCATTTAACGCACTTTTAATTATCGCAACTTTAAATATTATTATTTATTTTACGCATTTTAATTATTATCATTTATCTTTACGCTTTATTTAAAATCGATAAACCGGTCATTAAACGGTAAAAACCCCCTTTTATAATAATATTACTATATATAATTATATATATTTTATACAAATATAGTTTTTAAAATATAGCGTTAAACTCAGCTAGCTCCTTGTGGAACGAACCGGACTTACTAAAAATTACACTACTCTACGATTAGGTACACTGCTTATAAGTGTTGTAGCAAGGTTTAGGTATATCCCATCCGTAAATTAATAAAACTTGTGTAATATTTAGTAGTATTTCGTAGTAAAAATAATAGTATTTCGTATACACCGCTGCACACATCAGGTGCTCCTATTTTGTTCGTCAAGAAGAAGGATGGATCTATGAGAATGTGCATAGATTACCGAGAATTAAACAAATTAACCATCAAGAATCGGTACCCATTACCGAGGATTGATGATTTTTTTGATCAATTGCAGGGATCACGTGTTTATTCTAAGATTGATCTATGCTCCGGATATCATCAGCTGAGAGTGAAGGAAGAAGATGTTCCTAAAACCACGTTCAGAACCCATTACGGTCACTATGAGTTTTTAGTCATGCCTTTGGATTGACTAATGCTCCAGCATTATTCATGGATCTAATGAATTGCATCTGCAGACCGTATTTAGACAAATTTGTCATTGTTTTTATCGATGACATATTGATTTACTCGAAGAACAAGGAAGAACATGAGCAACACTTAAGACTGGTACTAGAAATACTTAAGAAGGAAGAACTGTACGCAAATTTTTCGAAGTGTGATTTCTGGTTACAAGAAGTACAGTTTTTGGGCCATGTTGTCAGTAAACATGGAATTAAAGTTGACCCTGCCAAGATCGAAGCCATTAGTAAATGGGAAACCCCGAAGACTCCAACACAAATCCGTCAATTCTTAGGTCTTGCTGATTACTACCGAAGATTCATTAACGATTTCTCTAAAATTGCCAAACCCTTAACTGCATTGACTCAGTTGGGAAAAAAGTATGATTGGTCCACGGAACAGGAATCTGCATTCCAGTTATTAAAGAAGAAGCTAACGTCTGCACCTATTTTGTCATTACCGGAAGGAAATGATGACTTCGTGAACTATTGTAACACTTTGCGCCAAGGTTTAGGATGTGTATTAATGCAACGCACAAAAGTTATCGCGTACGCCTCACGACAACTAAAAGTTCACGAAAGGAACTATACGATGCACGATTTAAAACTTGGAGCAGTAGTTTTTGCACTCAAAATATGGAGAGACTATCTATATTGTGACGCCCCGTACAAAATCTATGTGACGATCATCAACAACAGGTCCATTACATGGTTACAACACTATATGTTGTTTTAAAAAAAGTTTTGCATTCATGAAAAGATAACGTCTTTACCAACGTCAAATGTTTTACAAAAGATAACGTGCTTCTACGAATAGAAAGCATTAACATAAGTACGTGACGCATAGGTCATTACAAAACCATTGTTCAAATGTAACATAAGTTGTGAATGCAAAGTAAAAGTTCCATGATTGAGACATCTCTAAACAATGCAGCAGAAGTCTAACACAACGAGTCTATAACAGCGGAAGCAAATCGTCTAAGCACGTGAGAAATAACATGCTTAAAAAGTCAACACGAATGTTGGTGAGCTATAGTTTGATTATAAACAACAATGTAATGTAAACCATGAGATTTCGTATTCAAAACAGTATCTCAAATCCGTATGATAAAATATATGCTTATCCATAGGCACCCGGTAACTAACTTAACATAGTAATATAAATATCACCCCCTAAAAGTACACTTGGCGAGTGCGTAAGTTTACGAAGTATTAAACACTCGTTAAATGCTAGCGCGACTAGCCCGAGTGGGGATGTCAAACCCTATGGATCCATATCTAAGATTCGCATTCACCGGTTCAAAAACCAATGACTAAACGTTACCGTGCTAAGGGGAATCTTTGTGCCGTTATATCACCCACACATATATAAAGTTTAAGTACTCGTGTCTAGTATGTAAAACATAAAAGGGCATGTATTCTCAGTCCCAAAAATAGTAAAGTAGAAAGGGAGCTATAAATCACAGTGAATGTGCGGTAAAGGTCGAAATGAAAAGTATGCAAGTAGTAAGTCGGTCAGAAAGGTTCTCAACCTAAGTCAAAGGTTACTAATCAGTAAATCGTCCCCAAAAGTTTAAAATTAAATAAATTAAGTCTTAAGTATCATCATCGTCATCATCATTATCATCATACTTAAAAGATAAAGTAAGGTTTTCAACAAGAATATAGATCGAAACAAAGGGCTGACTTCAGACAGCTTCTACGACCTCTATACAAACTGAAATGACACGCGGCCAGTGGCCAAGGCTCCGTTTGTGAGTTCTCTTACCGCTATCCAATTTTCAGATCCTAACTCAATGTCGTTTGACCGTGGCGACAGTTCAAGCTCGAGTAGGTCAGAAATTTCAGCACGTCGTTTTAAGGCGTAGTGATTTTCGGAAGGCTATAAATCCCAAACCGTATATCGGATTTAGGTGAGTCTTGAACGAAACGTCATCTACTCAAACCGAAATATCTGAAAATCAACTTTCTAGAAGTCCCAGGAGTCTGGTCAGACCTCAAAATATAGAAACAGGTGCTCCGGTGGGTTTCTTGGTGGTTGATGCTTATCACAGTTCTTATCCTTGATGCGTATAAGCCTCAAGTGTACAACTCTTTGATGTTTTAGCATCATTATGACCAAGTTTTAACCATCAACACACAACTAAAGCTAAATTTCTACAAGTTTTGAACATCAAGGTTGTCTCTTTATTGTAGAAACACAATAAAGCTTCAACCTTTGTCCTTTTGATACAAGTTTATGCATCTTCATTATATGAGATGATGAAGACTTGATTTTTATCACCATAAAATTCATAAAAAAGTTCCAAGTAAGTGAGATCTATAATAATAACTTAGATCTCAAATGTTAAAAAATCCTAAGCTAGAAAGCTTGGATCTTTACAAGATTAATGAGACTATAAGCTAGAAAGCTAAGATCTAGTAAAAGTAATGAGATCATAAACTAAAAAGCTTAGATCTAAATAAAATAATGAAACCCTAAGCTAGAAAGCTTGGATCTTTAATGTTCTTGAAGATCCTTAAAGCAAAAAGCTAGATCTACAAGTTACATAAAGATCATAAACACAAGTTTTGATCTTTTAACAAAATAAAGTGATCTTAAGCTTCAAAACTTAGAAAGTAATGAAGATTCAAAGCTAAAAAGCTTGAGTCTTTCATGTTCTTGAAGATTTCAAATTAAAGTTTGAATCTATAAGATGTAACAAGATCAAAAAGCTAAAAAGCTTGATCCTTTGATGATGATGATGATGTCGAAATTAAAGAAGAAATAAAATTTAAAAACTTACAATTTTAGTGTGAGAAAGACTAGAGAGAAAATTAGAGAGCAAGTGTGTGTAAATTTAGAATGAAATGAAGTGTGAAATGAAGGATGAGGCTTACATTTTATAGTGGTGGTGGGGTAGCTAGGCCGTAGGCTTTGGAGGGAACAAGGGGGATAACTTTTTGCTTTTTGCATGGTGGTGGTACAAAGGTGGTGCTAGTTGTTGGGATCCCATGAAACATGTGTAGTAATGGCTAACAAAAATGCTAGTATGTTGGCTCACCTAAATAGGTTTTTGTCTTACATTTTAATGGGTCATAATTCCATTAAAATTGGGCTAACTTAAAAGTCCATTAGCTAGAGTAGGGTGGGCTAAGTCCATTAAGGTAAAAAGTCCATTAAGACTAACTAGCGTGCATTAGTAAAACACTAAGCTTTATTAAGAAACCATCAAGCAAAGTAATTGTCATTAGAAAATAACAATTAGTATTACGTAGTCGTAATATTCCAATTATGACAAAAGTTTAACGTGTACAAAGTATATAGCTCGTTTTAAACGACAAGTGACACTAGCGATCGTAAAAGCATTCGAGGATCAAGTTAAGTGATTATGCACTTAATAACACATTGTAAGATACTAACGAAAGTAATTAATCATGAATAAAGATCCCAGAGCATAAACTAGCTCAGTAACGCACATATACGCAGATTCGCGAAAGTATAGAGCACAAAAATATAAGTCGAAAAAGTCGGGTCATTACATTACCAACCCGTTAAAGAAAATTTCGTCCCAAAATTTTGAGGAGTGACTAACAACGGTACCGAATTTGAAGAAGAATGAGCGTATCAAAATTCCGAGAGACTCGTGGGCTCAGAAGTGAGCTATTTACCTTGAGAGGTACTTGGGCGTATAAAAGTAAGAATAGGTATATGCCATTAATTATGTCTCTTGACCTTAAGATCAACAAATTGATTTTGTTTCTTGTTAACATGAGTATGTGTAACAACCCGAAAATTTTCGACAAAATTTAAACAAAATCTTTATATGATTTCATTTAACATCAACTATTTCCGACGATTCACGAACAACCGGTTATAAAAAGATATGTAAATATATATGTGTGTGTATATACATCATTTACAATCATTATTATTATCAGTAGTATAATTATTATTATTAATAATTATCATTATCATTAATATAATTACTAATATATTATTAATATTATTAGTATTAGTATTAACACTTAACATTAATATTAAAATAATGAAATATTATTATTATTATTATTATTAATATTATTAGTATTATCACTTTTACTAAAAGTGATAAGATTATAAATATCATTATTATTAATACAACTTATTATTATTAATAATATTATTATTATTAATAGTATTATTAACATTTTATAATGATTATTATCATTATTATTAATTATAATTAAAATTATCATTTTTAGTAATATTATGATATTAATATTATTATCATTATTTTTATTATTATTTATCATTAATAACATTATTATTATTAATAATATAATTATTATTAATATAACTATTATTATTAGTATTATTATTAATGTATTTATTTAATATTAATAATTAAAAATAAAAATGAAAAAGACAACAAATACCTAAATTAGGTTATCTGCTTTTTAATTTTTTTTATCAATCAAAATCTGCTTTTAATTATTTTAATTAAATCATATCTGCTTTTAGTTTAGTTTTTTTTATTTAATCGTGATTTTTAAAATTAATCGTGATATTTTTTTTAATTATGCTACTGGTTTTTATTTTGGATTCAATCGATCAACATTGCTATAAAACTATCAATTTCCATCTGTTAATCTCACAACTCTTAATCTCAATTATCAATTACAACTGCTTCTGATTGAAGTTAAACAGAAATGTATATATTTTTTTATGTCGACCTCTGTTCTTGGTTTATTTTTCAAAATATTCGAAACCAAATTGAATTTCAAAATATAATAATGCAGTTTTGTTAGGGATCATCTACTCAAACTATCTGCAAAGTTTTAAGGTCCAATTTTATCTATCGAGCTTTAATTTCAGAGTCAAACTTTAATTTTAAAAAGTCAACTGATTTGTTCTTCGTAAAATTCGAGTTCAATTTAATGTTTTAAGTTTATGGTTATATATATATATATATATATATATATATATATATATATATATATATATATATATATAACGAATTGGTTTTGAATTTTTTAAACGAAATAGAAACAATATGATGGTGATTGTTCTCGATCACAGAAAAGAAAAATTAAAAAGAAAACAGCAGCGGCAGTGACAAAAACACGATGAACAGCTCATTTCTTGATTTTGATTTTTAGAGGGTTTTAGAAAAAGATTAAAACATGAAAAAGGTGTTAAATCCTTATTAGAAACTTTCTGTTTGCTGTTACGATTATGGCGATTTCTATTGACCGCTAATCATGAAGAAGAAGAAGAAATAAGAACAAATTTAAAACGGGTTATAAAAATATAAGTGGAATATAAAACAGATAAATAGCGGCAGAGCCATGGTTTAAAATGTTTTCGGGTGAGCGAGAGGTCTCGGGTTCGAGCCCGGCTTGGGGCATTTTTTTTTAGAAAAGCTTATTAAGGTAGTTTCTCATTTATTTATTATTCTTATTATTATTATTATTATTATTATTATTATTATTATTATTATTATTATTATTATTATTATTTTTATTATTATTATTATTATTATTATTATTATTATTATTATTATTATTATTATTATTATTATTGTTATTGTTATTATTAAGTATTAGTATTATTATTGTTAGTATTATTATTACTAAGTATTATCATTTAGTATTATTATTATTATTATTATTATTATTATTATTATTATTATTATTATTATTATTATTATTATTATTATTATTATGATAATAAACTTTATTATTTTCATTAAAATTAGTATTAGTATAAATTTATAATTATTAGTATTGTTATATTTAAACTTATTATCAATATTATCATTAGTATTAAAATGATTAAAATGAATAATAAGATTATTGTTATTATTATTACTAACTTTGGTATTAGTATTAACATTATTATTATCATTAATATTAGTATTAATATCATTATCGTTACTACTAAAAGTATCATTTTAATTAAAATTATCAAAACTTCCATTTTTTTCTTTTTATCAAAAATTAACATTTTATTAAAGTTATTATAATCTTTATTAAAATTTCATTTAGGTTATTATTATTATCATCATAAAAAGATACTAACTTTTTATTTATAACTATTAATATCATTTTACCAAATAAGTACTAGTTATATAGAAATATATTTATAACTTATAATATAACTATGTTTATATTTTTATAATAAACATTGCTTATTTATTTAAAATATATCCTATAAATATATTTAATTCACTATCTTAAAATAACATATAATATAACAAGCATATTATTAGTAATAATACATATAAACGTGCTCAATTACAATTATAGAATTTAATATATAAACTTGATATAGGTTCGTGAATCTGAGGTCAACTCTGCACTTGTTCAGTGCCATCATACACATAATTACTACGAAATATCGTATCGTGAGTTCATTTGCTCCCTTTTTATCTATATTTTTGGGCTGAGAATACATGCATTATTCTTATAACTATTTGACAAAATAGACACAAGTAATAAAACTTCGTTCTACGTGGGATTGAATCAAAAATCCCCTAGCTTGGTAACTTTAAACATTGGTCTTTGTACTGATGGCGCAAATCCTAAAGATAGATCTATCGGGTTTAACACCCCCACCCAGTATGTTGTACTAGTCAATGATTTATATTGGCTTAGAAGAACGGGTGTTTAGTACTTTGAGGTTAAACAAACATGCACTTGATTCGGTGTACCTATCATAATAACTCATAGGGTAAAAGCTTTGTTCAGGCTAGTTATCGGGTGCTCACAACATGGAATACTTTTATACACTGCGGTGTATGTATCTATTTATTAAAACTAAAATCTTGTGGTCTATTATATATATATATATATATATATATATATATATATATATATATATATATATATATATATATATATATACTGAAATCATGATTTATGATAAACTTATGAACTCACCAACCTTTTGGTTGACACTTTTAGCATGTTTATTCTCAGGTATTACATAATGCTTCCGCTGTGCATTTGATAATTGAAAACAACATTACAACGAGTCATTTATGGATAATTTGAAAGACTCTGCATTCAAAATCATCACTGTGCATCATCTAGATGTCAATACCTCGCAATGGGACCAGATGTTGACGTACCGTGTCAATGGCAATTTTGGCGGGGTCGTTACAGTATGTCATCTGAATATATATCCACAAAAGGAAAGATGATGTTTTTAGCCTTACAGGCATCTTCAGTAAGCTGGATGCATGAAATGCATCATGAATGTTACCAAACTCATCTAAAACATTGAGCGCTTATGTCGCAATACAAAGCTGACAGATAGAATGGAAAACATGGTGATCACAACCATGCGATTTGATGTCTGGATAGTGTTAGCCACGGATTTTACTAACCCCTTAATTTCGGAAGGAGACCATAGGCATAAAGAACCCGATATTTAAGAAACGTTTCATTTGAATAAATGAATTGAAATTTTAGCTGAGAGTGACTAATCAGACTTACATGCAATGCAAGCCATAATTAATTATAGTATCTTCAGGACGGTCTGAACGAACAATGAAAGATATCACCCAGTTTAACATACTGCATGCGAACTTATCCTGGGATGGAATGAAAGTACAGTTCCATAATGTAACTATATACTGTCAGTTACATGCTGAAGTTAGGGTTAACATTGACTAGAACAACATATAGTTGCAACCAACGAAGGAAGAAATATATAGAGTAACCACATCAGTGTTATAGATGTTTTAAGCAGTCCCTTCCAAGAGGATAACAAGATTCATAGATTTTTAAAGTATTTTACATTACATTTCCGAAAGAAAATCGCACGAAAGGTGTGATCTTTGAACGAGAGTGAATTCTTCGTACAACGAGCGAGTTGATCTGAATTTATCCTTATACTTAAGGTGTGATGCCCCGTACAAAACCATCGTGTACGAATCATCAACAACAGGATCATTACAAGGTTAAGTACTATATGCGTTTTCAAAAAAGAGTTTGCATCCATTAATAAAGTGATGTCTAAACCAACATTGAATGTTTTACAATCAAAAAGCATGCTTCACTAAGTAGAAGCAAATAATAAGTGTATGTGACCACAACGGTCGTTACAAGTCATAGTTCAGAAGTACTAAAGTTTGAATGCAAGGTAAAGTAGTTCATGCGATGACAACTCTAAGCAGCGGGTGTCTACAGCACGACTAGTACACAGCGGAAGCTAACCTCAAGCACCTGAGAAAAACATGCTTAAAAATGTCAACACAAAGGTTGGTGAGCTATAGTTTAAGTATAACAGTAAGTAAGGTAGGCCACGCGATTTCAGTGCTACAAAGAGCGTTTCAAACAGTATGATAAAGTATATGTTAACCGTGGGCACTTGGTAACTAACTTAACGTTTATACCCCCTGAAAGTACACTTGTCAAGTGCGTATGTATACGAAGTATTAAACACTCGTTAAATGCTAGCGCTACTAGCCCGAGTGGGGATGTCGAACCCTATGGATCCATATCTAAGATTCGCGTTCACCAGTTCAAAAACCAATGACTAAACGTTACTGAGCTAAAGGGAATGTTTCTGCCGTTATATAAGCCACACATATATAAGTTTAAGTACTCGTATCTAGTATGTAAAACATAAAATCCGCATGTATTCTCAGTTCCCAAAATAAGTTAAAGTAAAAAAGGGAATGCTATAACTCACAATGATAATGTAGTCGTAAAGTCGGTTCAGAAAAGGTGTGCAAGTAATCGGTTCGAAGGTCCTCAACCTAAGTCAAATAGTACTAATTCGGTAAATCGTCTTAATAGGTTTAAAATTATGAAAATAAGGTCTTAAGGGTCATCATCATTCATCATCAAATAAAGGCGTAAAGTAAGTTTCGTTTATGAAAGTAGTTTAAAACAAAGGCTGACTTCAGTCAGTCACCACGGCCTCTACCCTTACTGAATTAAGGTGAGACCAGTGGCCATGGCTCCGTATATGAGTCCTTTAAGTGTGGTAAAATTTACAGAAGCAAACTCGTCTTCGTTTGACCGTGGCGACGGTCTAAGTGCGAGTAGGTCAGAAATTTCTGCACAACGTTAAAAGGACATAGTGACGATCGGAGGGCCATAAATCCTAAACCGTAACTCGGATTAAGACGAGTCCTATATGAAAAGTTATATAATCGAACAGATCTATTTGAAAATCATAATCACAACAGCCCAGGTCTACTGGTCTGTTACCGAAACAGCAGAATAGTAGGCAAAGAACAGTAAGCAGAAAAATAATGGGTTCCGGTGGGTTTGGTGTTTGATGTTCATCATGGTTCTCATCCTTGATGCCTATAGCTTCAAGTGTACAACTCATTGATGTGTTTACATCATATTAACCAAGATTTGACCATCATAACCCAAGTGCAAGTCTAAGACATGAAGCACAACTCACTTAAGTGTTGCAAGTGTTTTGATGAACCAAAGTTACATCAAAGTCTTAGATCTAACACATACATGAATTTTAAGACTAATAATAAGTTACAAACTTGAAAATGAACTTATGAAATCAAGATCTTAAGTTGTAGAACATCGTTCTTAGTTTGATCTTGAAGATCCAAGACTCAAAATTCTAGATCTAACATAAATGTACAAAGTTATAATTAAAAAGTTTCATTTATATGTTCTTGAACTTTAAAGTTAACTTTAAGTTCAAGATTAATGAGATCAAGGTTAACTAGTAACACTTGACCAATAATAACCAACAAACATGAATTTTAAGTGCAAGAATGAAGAAGTAAACTAAGTAAACATGTAAAAGGTTCATGGTTGTTCATACTTTTAAAGATTCAACCAAAGTTTGATCTTTAAGTAAAGTAAAAATTAAGTTACTTCAAGAACTACAAGTATGTTTTTAATCAACACATGAACTTGCAATCTTTTAAGAAAGTGTATGTAGAACATATCTAGTAAGTTTATGTTCTTGTTGTTCTTGTAAAACAAGATAAAAGAAGAATCAAACTAGAAAGTTTATTCTTGTAACATTTAAGTAAGTAACAACAATTTACAAAGACAAGTAGTTAAACAATAATCAAGAAAAGTAACAAACAACAAAAAACAACAAATGATGATGATGATCATGTAGCTTTAAGCTACAGTTTTGGTGAAGAACAAGAGGAGAAAAAAAAGAAGTTCTTGTTACTTACAAGTATGGAGAGAAAAGAGAGAAAGTTTGAGAGAAAGTAATTGCAAGTTAAGTGTGTGTGTTTTGAATGAAAGAGTAAAATGAATACTAGTGAGTATGTAGTGTAAAAAAAAAATTAAAACACCACTAAATGGCCACAAAGGCCTTCGGCATTCAGCAGAAAAAGGGAGGGGGAAGTTTGTTCTTTGGTTACTAGCTTGTAAAGTTCATTAAAGTTGGTTGCAAGGTGGTATGTGCATGGGGAGGAGAAGTAACAAGATTCCAAGGCTAGTTAAGTCTTCTAGTTTGGTTCCAAGTAACACTTACATATTAATGATGGGCTAAATAATCCTTGTGAGATGTAGGGTGGGCTTCTAAAGTCCAATAACACTAGTAAAGGCCCAAGTTCAAATAAAAGCCCAAGTATGCATGCAATTAACAAGTTAATCCAATTAAAAGCCCAAGTAACTAACTAACAACTTTAGTTAATTAAAATGATTAATAAAACTAGTCATGAATGTAAATAATATGTGAAAATATTATTCGTGTAAGTTTCGTGTGTCACAAGGACGTTTCGGGAAATTAAAGTCTAGTTCGGGCAATCATGGCAACATGTAATTGTAATAACATACATTCGTTTTATCACACGTATCAATAATAACAATTATTAATAAATACACGTTGGAAAATCCAGGGTCGTTACATTACCCACCTGTTAAAGAAAATTTCGTCCCGAAATTTAAGCTGAGGTAGATGGAGGAGTCGGGAATAGGTGAGGATGCTTCCGCATCATTTGATCTTCTCGCTCCCAAGTAAACTCGGTTCCTCGTTTGGCATTCCATCGTACTCGTACAATCGGAATCTTGTGGTGTTTCAAAGTTTTGATCTCACGATCCATAATTTCAACAGGTTCCTCCACAAAGTGGAGTTTGTCATCAATTGTAAGTTCTTCCAGTGGTATGATAAGTTCAGGTGAAGCAAGACACTTCTTCAAGTTTGACACATGGAAGGTAGGATGAACTGAGCTCAATTGTGCTGGTAGGTCCAAACGGTATGCAACGGGTCCAACACGTTCCAAGACTTCAAAAGGACCAATGTATCGTGGGTTTAACTTTCCACGTTTTCCAAAACGGATCACACCTTTCCAAGGTGCAACCTTCAACATAACACGATCGCCCACGTTGAATTCAAAGTCTTTACGTTTAAGATTAGCATAACTCTTCTGACGATCGCGGGCAGTCTTAAGTCTAGCTTGAATCTGAGCAATCTTCTCCTTCGTTTCGTGGACTACCTCGGGTCCGGTGATTTGCTTTTCGCCTACTTCGGCCCAACAAATAGGAGATCGGCACTTACGGCCATACAATGCTTCAAAAGGCGCGGCATTAATGCTCAAGTGATAACTGTTGTTGTACGAGAATTTGGCTAGTGGCAAATGCCTTTCCCAGGATTTTCCAAAGTCAATGACACATGCACGTAACATGTCCTCTGATGATGTAGCGTGAGGGTACGAAATAGTATTATTTTTAATACAAAATACTACAAAATATGACACAAGTTTTATTAATTTACGGATGGGATATACCTAAACCTTGCTACAACACTATAGGCAGTGTACCTAATCGTAGAGTAGTGTAGTTTTAGTAAGTCCGGTTCGTTCCACAGGGAGCTGGTGATACTTACTATATTTTTAACTATATTTATACAAAATATATATAATTATATAAGTAGTAATATTATTATAAAAGGGGGGTTTTTACCGTTTAATGACCGGTTTGTCTATTTTATATTTTTAAGCGTAAAGATAAATGACGATAATTAAAGTGCGTAAAATAATGACAATAAATAAAATGACAGTAAATAAAATTGCGAGTAATAAAATGACAGTAAATAAAGATACGATGAGAAATATAATAAAAGAATTATGCTTATTTAAACTTCCGTAATCATGATGTTTGACGTGTTGATTTTAATTTATTACCATGGGTTAATTGTCCTTTGTCCTGGTTTATTTGATACGTCTATCTGGTTTTTGTCCATAATAGTCCATCGGTCATAAATATAAAGTGCGAGTATCCTCTTCAAATTACCCTTATACCCGAAGTCAAATATTCCAACTGATTAAGGATTTAAACTGTGACGCAGTTATCACTTCTGTCAACAATTACACCAGTTATCAATGTATGTAATCCACCCCTGTTTTAATTAGTTTATGAATATTAATTCATCCACTTGATCAGAATGAATAATCAATTACCCAACCCAATTGATTAATTAAATGATTATAACAGATTCCATATGAACGTCACTAAATAGGACAACCATAATCATTATTAATTATTAGGTTAATTAATTTGAAGATAGGTTCGACAGACTCCAATGAGTTGTCACTCAATTAGACAATACCCCCCATCTATTAATAGTCAATAATCCAATTTCCACAAGTGTCGGTCTTTTGCCCAAACCTTAATTATGGTCCAAAGTTCAATAACCCAATTTTAGTAATTAGCCCAACATCATGAGTACTTCATTTTAAATAAGCATAATAATAACTTAGCTACGAGACATTAATATAAAAAGGTTGAACATAACTTACAATGATTAAAAATAGCGTAGCGTTACACGGACAGAGTTCTGACTTAAAACCCGTAAATTATTTGTACCATAACTAATTTATCATTATTATTAAACTTTAAATTAAAATTTATATTATAAATATATATTACATATTTTTGTTTTACAGAGAAATAGAAAGAGAGATTGAATTATGGGTTTTGAAAAAGGTATATCAAATACGAGCAACTGCATCGCCTTTTATAGGCAATTTGATTTGAAATTTTTCATTTATGACCCCTGAACTATGCTCAATTAACAACTTTTTAATATTTAATATTATTCTTAATATGAATTATTTAAATATTATATTTTATTCTTGTGCATAGTTGACTCGTAATTTTTACACCGTTGCGTCGAGCGCTGAAAGTTGGTTCATGCCTTGGTTCCGGATTTTCGAACGTCCTTGCGTACAATTTAATATCTTGTACTTTGCGTTTTGTAACTCGTACTCTTGTCATTTTTAGACGTTCTTCATCAATAATTTGAACCTTTTTGATTGTATCTTGTACTTTTGAGCTTTTTGGACCTTTGCGTCTTCAAATCTTCGTTTTCGCCTTTTGTCTTCGCACTTATTTAAAATAAACGAATATTACTCGAAAATGGAACAATTACAACTAAAATCTTGTCTTTCTTGGGGGATAATGGTATGAAATATATGTTCCTTTTTAGCCTTATCAATATCCCCACACTTGAGCGTTGCTTGTCCTCAAGCAATACAGTCTTGAAATATAAACACACGAATCACTTCTTTATTCTTCACACTTTGTACATGAGTGATTATGATAGAGCGGTATAAACAATGATAGTAACGATATGGTTCAAAGGTGGGTGTGTCTTTTATAGTTGCCTCGGGTTTAGGTCAACGACACTGTAATCAAATAGCCGATTTACTTTCGGTTTCCAAAGCAAAGTGCACATTTGAAAGGCGGTTTACAGTCCCACATGACTATAAAAATTTAGATCCTTTAAGGAAATTGGATCTTTATGAAAACATTTGATCTTTTGAAAATTCAAGCTAGATTTTACCCTAGACAAGTTTTCTGATTTGATCCATCATCGGTGTTGCAAAATATATTTGTGGATCAATATTTTGGCTAAAACTTTTAGGTTCGTGTAATCCACTGCTATCCCGGTATCGGAAAGTACACATCCAGTTTACTTGTTCCGTATATTATCTTTCGGTAAACTACCGTCCGGTTGTAAAGGAAAGCGATGAACAAGAAACTGTTAAGGCAATGTCCCGTGACATGCAGATGATTATGGTCTTTTAACGTGTCGGATGCTAGAACTATTCTTGGTAGGAGCGATAGTAAAGATCATCCTATGATCTTTTGGTCTGGCACAAGGTCCTGTCTCCGACCATGCTATGCAACCACCGTTCTTACGGTTGACACCCGATTTGGTTCAGGTGACCTAATGAATTCCAGGTGAATTCCTAGGATTTTACGTTCAATGGTAATGAACGCATTGAAAATGGGTTTTCAGAAAACAAATCGGTTTGTATTTTTGATCAAAATATTTTCTCGTTCAAGCTCGAGTTTAGATATCATTGAATTCCATGAGTTTGAATTCTCAATCTTTAAGGTCAATCTCAAGGATTGAGTAATATCAGTCTTAAAAGCTGATTTTTAATCTTTAAGGAGATTATCCTTTCTAGGGATCTGATTCATTAGTCTTATCAAGCTAATTTGCACGGTGCCCCCCCATTGTACGAGATAAATCCTTCTCATGGTTAGGATAAATCTGACCACATGGCGACCCTGTTTGATGCTGAGGTCCGTGGATTTCCTGCTGATTTTAGAGATGACTTTTCTAGATTTTTCGTCAACCTACAGCTGGTCTGGACGACAACTTCATGACCTAAATCAAGAAGCGCGTTTCTTTTTCGGAAGACTTTACTTCCTTTTAATGATGGAATTGATTCATCGTGTAGATCCATCTTTCTTTAAAATATATTACAGTAAACCGGGTAAAACTGATTAGTATCGTCCAAAGCAAAAGTACCTGCAATAATTCTTATACAAAAATGTGATAGATAGTTTTTAATTGAATAACTTGGTACATTCTCCCCACACTTAGCTTTTATTTATTCTTTTCTTTGCCTTTTTATTCTCTTCTATCCCATTTTAAATGAATTCAAGCGTTTTGGGTTGTTTCTCAATTTATGTCCTTTTCGAGGTAACGATAATTTCGGTATTATCACCTAGTTTTCACCGTTCATAAATATGTATAAACATGATTTTAAATTCATTTAGTTGAAAATTTTTCAAATTTTCACAAAATTTGGCAAATAAACTAAGTGCAAACCCGAGAGAATTTATAACCCTTCCCCACACTTAAGATCATGCAATGCCCTCATTTGCATGAAATCAGACTATAATTTAAATTCATGAGGGTGATTAGCGTAGAAAAGTGATTAAAAATACCGAGTTTGTAATTACAAAGCTCGTTGAATGATAGATGGCGCCTCATCGTTCATTCCTTCATTTGTTATATCATATTTGTTGTTTTGCGTCTTGTCGTCAAAATTAGTACCTTTTGCTGAACTTTAATGACAGTCTTTGAAAGTGCGTTGTTTTATCCTGTTTTGTACATAACATAAAATACAAACATATATACATATTTTTGAAGTTTGGTATATAACCCCACGTTCAAAAATTTATAAAACATAGTATTTTTTGGCATACGTTAAATCAATAAAATTAAAAATAATGATAACAAAATTTTTCGTCCCGCCCTCGGGTAAAGCAATTTCGGTTCAACGACCTAATCTTCAACTCACGACGAATTTTAGAAATCATTTTTTCAACTTAATGAATTAAAGTAAATTTTGTTTTTAAAAACTTAAATTAAAATGCATATTAATTTCATAAAAAACCTACAAAACAAAAATTCAGAATGGAGGGAGAAAACTAGTTCTTTAGTGTCTGCTAGCGGAAAAGACCAATCGGATTCCATTCTCGAAACTACACGAGAACAGAACAAATAACTTTAGACAGCATTATCTTTTTAGAACATTCGAATCTCCCCACACTTAGGTAGCTGTGGTATTGAAATTGTGATTAACTTCATCGTTAATTTCTCTTGGTCCATAATCAACTTGCATATCCGTGACTTTTTCTTTAAGCCATTGGTCGGATTCCTGTGTAATATCCACAATTTCAACTAGTTTCTCCTTTTCTTTAGGTGATAGATTGGATACTAACCGGTTACATAACTTAAAGTTCCCCTTGGTTTTAGCATCGCGAATCCGTTTAATAAGTTTCTTCATTGAACTATTAATAACGGGATCATTTAATTTCGTATCAACAACGGGGTTCTTTGTTATCATGTCATCATTAGGTGTTACTTCATTTTCCCCACACTTAGGCGTTTCATTATTGCTAAGTATTACCGTTGGAGTTGGTAAAACAACATGGTTCTTACCAATCGTTTTTGCTGGTTCAACGGTTTTGGTTGGTGGAGATTTAGTCTTTCGAATCATAAAGGTGATCGATTTGTCACCACTACTAAGTGTCATTCTACCATTTCCTACATCAAATAACGCCTTGGTGGACGCTAAGAATGGTCGACCTAAAATTAGAGGAATGTTTGGGTCCTCTTCTATGTTAATGACAATGAATTCGACTAGAAAGGTTAAATTGCCTACTTGAACGGGTAGGTTGTCAACAATTCCAACTGGGTGTTTAATGGTTTGATCAAAGAGTCGAACACTCATATCCGTTGGACTTAACTTACCTACTCCTAATCTCTTATATAATGAAAGAGGCATAACACTTACACTTGCACCTAAATCTGCTAGTGCATCATACATGACACAATCACTAAGTAGACAAGGAACAATAAATTCACCCGGATCACCTATCCTAGGAGGAGGTTTTGGTGGAACTGTCTTCACCGGGTTTACTTCTACGGCTTTTGTTTCTTGTACTTTCTTATTCTTTTTCTTCTTCTTTCCAGAGGTATCACAAACTTTATTACCTATTACTTGCTCATACTCAACTCCTTTTCTTAGAAACGGGATAGGTGGTCTGTATGGTGCCACCACTGGCTTTACATACTCGGGTGGTGGTGGTGGTGTAACTTCTTCATTGTTACTTACATCTAAAACCTTCCCATCTTCTGATGCTGGTTTTTCAGAATTTGTTGAAACCATATTAACATTTTCATTCCGAGGATTTACTTCAGTATTACTCGGTAGCTTTCCTTGTTTCCTTTCACTCATCAATCTAACAAGAGTACCTACTTGTTTTTCTAGATTCAAAATAGAAGCTTGTTGAGTTATAAATGACTGATCAAACCTCTCATTCGTTTGAGTTTGAGTTTCAATAAATTGTGTTTGAGATTCAACTAGCTTAAATACCACTTCTTCCAGATTTGACTTTTTCTCTTCGGTTTGTTGTGGTGGTTTATACAAGCCAGGTCTTTGTTGATTGAAAGTGTTGTTTTGAGTTGGTTGGTTATTCGGACCTTGTTGGTTATACGAGTTATTGTCGGGTCCTTTTGGATTGTAAAGAATGTTTTGATTTCGATTGAAGTTTGGCCTTGGCGGTTGATAATTATTTTGATAATTATTTCCCGGCCTTTGGTTCATATAGGAAACATTCTCTCGTTGTTCCATCGTTGGTTCAATGTGACAATCTTTCAATAAGTGTGGTCCACCGCATTGCTCACAACTGATTCGTATTGCGTGAATATCTTTATTCATCTTTTCCATTCGTCTTTCGAAAGCATCTATTTTTGCGGAAACGGAATCAAAGTCATGGCTAGAATCGGCTCTAGCCGCTTTAGATGATCGAAAGATATCTTTTTCTTGGTGCCACTCATGCGAGTGGGAGGCTGTGTTATCAATAATTTTGTAAGCTTCAGTTGCGGTTTTCTTCATAATGGATCCACCAGCGGTTATGTCGATGTCTTTTCGTGTGGCGATGTCTACGCCTTTATAGAAGATTTGTACTATTTGAAAAGTATCTAATCCGTGTTGAGGACATCCTCTCAACATCCTTCCGAATCTTGTCCACGCCTCATATAATGTTTCATTTGGATTTTGCGCGAACGTAACAATTTCTCCTTGAAGTCTCACGACTTTGGATGCCGGAAAGAATTGTTTAAGAAATTTTTCAACTAAAACATCCCATGTGTCAATCGCCCCTTCAGGTAACGATTCTAACCAATCTTTGGCTTCTCCCTTTAAAGTCCAGGGAAACAACATGAGATAGATCTGCTCATCTTCCACTTCTCGGATTTTAAATAGTGTACAAATTCTTTTAAACGTACGAAGGTGTTCGTTAGGATCTTCATTCGGTGCACCACTGAATTGGCATTGGTTAGTTACCATGTGTAGAATTTGTCCTTTGATTTCATAATCTGGCGCATTAACTTCTGGCTTAATAATGGCGTGACCTTGGCCCGTGCGTGTGGCTCTCATTCGATCTTCCATACTTAGAGGTTCCGTTACTTCCATAATTGAATTTGTTGAATACGAATCACTAGAGGTTTCTAATTTAATGGTTTCTTCCTCAACAATCTCTGTTTGAATGATTGGTGGTTCTGGAGGAATAATTAGTGGATCAGGGTCTCGGAATTGTCCCTGAGTATTCTCCGGATTCTCAATTGTGAGGTTTGTTTCAAAAACTGGGTTATCGGAAATTTGAACTGAAGTACTTGGTCGACTGGATGACGATTCTAAAGAAAAATCAACGGCGACAATATTTGCTAGATGTCTTGATCGAGTTACAGGTGGTGAACGTATGAAAGGTGGTGAACGTTTTACTCGGTGCATTCACAGAATATCCTATTAGTTTTTAAAAGGAAAGAAAAATTATATAAGTTATCCAATTAATAGACTTTTCTGATTTTGCCCACGTTTCGAATAGCCAAAAGATGCAGCAGAGGGGCAGGATTCGTTTGGTCTCAATATAATTGAGTACTGTTTGGCTCCAATAACCCGGTCCACGTACAAATCCAACTATTACTACGAACCAGAAAATTTTGATATCTATCAATTTAACCACTTAAAATAAATTTTCGTAATTTTAAGAAATTTAGATAAGAAGTAGAATAAAAATCTTATCCTAAAACTAGAATAGCGAGAAATAAGAGAGAAAAAGATTGCGCGTCGAAAAAGGTCGAAAAATAAAAAGGTCGAAAAATAGGCGTCGAAAAATAAAAATAAGAAAGTAGTGCGAAATACGGCGTCGTAAAATTCTAAAGCACCTAAAACTTAATCTAAGGAATAAGCACTTAAGGGATTTTACGGCAAAGCCTAAAAATTCTAGAAGTAAAAATAACTATGGCAAAACTAAACTTAATACTAAAAGTTGCGACTATAGTCTAAAAATCTAAAGGTAATAAAACTAAAAAAAAAACATTTTTTTTTTATAGACAAAATTTTAAAAATATATATATATTTTTTTTTAATAATTTTTTTTTTTTTTTTTACGTTTTTTTTTTACGTTTTTTTTTTTTTTTTTTTTTAAATTTTAAAAAAAAACGATTTTTTTTTTTTACAAAATTTTTTTTTTTTTAAAACGAATTTTTTTTTTTTTTTTTAAAAAACGATTTTTTTTTTACACAAATTTTTTTTTTTTTTTTTTTAAAGACGACATTTTTTTTTTTTTTTTTTAAAAAAAACGATTTTTTTTTTTTTTTTAAAAAAACGATTTTTTTTTTACAAATTAATAATTTTTTTATAATTATAATTTTTTTTCAAAACTTTTTTTTTTTTTTTTAATTCATTTACTATTCATGAATAGTAAATGAAAATAAATTAATTAATTTACTATTCACATGAAAGCGACATGATAGCAATTATTAATTATAAGTTACATAATATACCCCTGAAGTATTTAATAAATACGACTTTTTTTTTAAAATTTACGTATAAATTTTTGATTCTTAAATATTATTATATTATTATATTCTATTTCAATATTATTATATTATTATATTCTATTTCAATATTATTATATTATTATATTTTATTTCAATATTATTATAATTAAAAATATAGCGTTTTAGCGCTCCCCGGCAGCGGCGCCAAAAACTTGATGATGTAGCGTGAGGGTACGAAATAGTATTATTTTTAATACAAAATACTACAAAATATGACACAAGTTTTATTAATTTACGGATGGGATATACCTAAACCTTGCTACAACACTATAGGCAGTGTACCTAATCGTAGAGTAGTGTAGTTTTTAGTAAGTCCGGTTCGTTCCACAGGGAGCTGGTGATACTTACTATATTTTTAACTATATTTATACAAAATATATATAATTATATAAGTAGTAATATTATTATAAAAGGGGGGTTTTTACCGTTTAATGACCGGTTTGTCTATTTTATATTTTTAAGCGTAAAGATAAATGACGATAATTAAAGTGCGTAAAATAATGACAATAAATAAAATGACAGTAAATAAAATTGCGAGTAATAAAATGACAGTAAATAAAGATACGATGAGAAATATAATAAAAGAATTATGCTTATTTAAACTTCCGTAATCATGATGTTTGACGTGTTGATTTTAATTTATTACCATGGGTTAATTGTCCTTTGTCCTGGTTTATTTGATACGTCTATCTGGTTTTTGTCCATAATAGTCCATCGGTCATAAATATAAAGTGCGAGTATCCTCGTCAAATTACCCTTATACCCGAAGTCAAATATTCCAACTGATTAAGGATTTAAACTGTGACGCAGTTATCACTTCTGTCAACAATTACACCAGTTATCAATGTATGTAATCCACCCCTGTTTTAATTAGTTTATGAATATTAATTCATCCACTTGATCAGAATGAATAATCAATTACCCAACCCAATTGATTAATTAAATGATTATAACAGATTCCATATGAACGTCACTAAATAGGACAACCATAATCATTATTAATTATTAGGTTAATTAATTTGAAGATAGGTTCGACAGACTCCAATGAGTTGTCACTCAATTAGACAATACCCCCCATCTATTAATAGTCAATAATCCAATTTCCACAAGTGTCGGTCTTTTGCCCAAACCTTAATTATGGTCCAAAGTTCAATAACCCAATTTTAGTAATTAGCCCAACATCATGAGTACTTCATTTTAAATAAGCATAATAATAACTTAGCTACGAGACATTAATATAAAAAGGTTGAACATAACTTACAATGATTAAAAATAGCGTAGCGTTACACGGACAGAGTTCTGACTTAAAACCCGTAAATTATTTGTACCATAACTAATTTATCATTATTATTAAACTTTAAATTAAAATTTATATTATAAATATATATTACATATTTTTGTTTTACAGAGAAATAGAAAGAGAGATTGAATTATGGGTTTTGAAAAAGGTATATCAAATACGAGCAACTGCATCGCCTTTTATAGGCAATTTGATTTGAAATTTTTCATTTATGACCCCTGAACTATGCTCAATTAACAACTTTTTAATATTTAATATTATTCTTAATATGAATTATTTAAATATTATATTTTATTCTTGTGCATAGTTGACTCGTAATTTTTACACCGTTGCGTCGAGCGCTGAAAGTTGGTTCATGCCTTGGTTCCGGATTTTCGAACGTCCTTGCGTACAATTTAATATCTTGTACTTTGCGTTTTGTAACTCGTACTCTTGTCATTTTTAGACGTTCTTCATCAATAATTTGAACCTTTTTGATTGTATCTTGTACTTTTGAGCTTTTTGGACCTTTGCGTCTTCAAATCTTCGTTTTCGCCTTTTGTCTTCGCACTTATTTAAAATAAACGAATATTACTCGAAAATGGAACAATTACAACTAAAATCTTGTCTTTCTTGGGGGATAATGGTATGAAATATATGTTCCTTTTTAGCCTTATCATCCTCCAAGGTCTGAATCGTTCGTTCACTTTGTCCGTCAGTCTATGGATGATAAGCAGTACTCATGTCGAGACGAGTTCCCATGACTTCTTGCAAAGAACGCTAAAATCTAGAAGCAAAACAGGATCGCGATCGGAGATGATCGATAAAGGTACACCGTGACCAGATACAACCTCCTTGATGTATAATTGAGCAAGTCTTTCCATTGTATCAGTTTCCTTCATCGCTAGGAAGTGTGCAGATTTGGTAAGGCGGTCAACAATAACCCAAATAGTATCGTATCCGCCCACCGTCTTTGGTAGCTTGGTGATGAAATCCATTGTTATCCGTTCCCACTTCCATTGTGGGATTTCTGGTTGTTGAAGTAACCCAGAAGGTCTCTGATGCTCGGTTTAACCTTCGAGAAAGTCAAACACTTAACAACATAGGTCTCAACGTCCTTCTTAAGATTCGGCCACCAATACTGTTCTTTAAGGTCGTGGTACATTTTGCCCGCTCCAGGATGAATCGAATATCTCGATTTGTGTGCTTCGTCAAGTATAAGGTTCCGTAGATCTCCATAAAGAGGTACCCAAATCCTTCCGGCATAACATCGGAGTCCAGACTCCCTAACCTCGAATCGAGAGACAAGTATGTTCAAATGTTCATGAGATATATTCTCCTCCTTGAGAGCCTCATCTTGGGCTACTCTGATCTGGCTGTTGAGGTTTGAATGGATGGTGATGTTCAGAGCCCTAACACGAAGAGGTGCCATCCTCTCCTTTCGGCTTAAAGCGTCAGCTACAACATTGGCCTTGCCAGGGTGATAACAGAGTTCACAATGGTAGTCGTTGAGCGTCTCGATCCATTGACGCTGTCTCATATTCAGTTGCTTCTGATCAAAGATATGCTGGAGACTCTTGTGATCGGTGAAGATAGTGCTCTTAGTTCCATACAAATAATGTCTCCACAATTTAAGCGCAAAGACAACGGCTCCAAGTTCAAGATTGTGAGTAGTGTAGTTCCGCTCGTGAATCTTCAATTGGCGGGAGGCATAGGCAATAACTTTTGATCGTTGCATCAGTACACAACCAAAACCACTCTTCGATGCATCACAATAAACAACAAAATCGTCACTGCCTTCGGGAAGCGATAGGATAGGTGTGGTGGTTAACTTCTTCTTCAAAGTTTGAAATGTTGATTCGTGTGCGGGTTCCCAAAAGAACTTCTTTCCCTTGTGAGTCAGCGAGGTCAAAGGACGCGCAATCAGAGAAAAACCTTCGATAAACCTTCGGTAATAATCGGCGAGACCTAAAAATTGGCGAATATGCGTCGGAGTAGTGGGGGTCTCCCACTTGCTGATAGCTTCAATCTTGGTGGGATCAACTTTGATACCCTGGTCGCTCACAACATGACCCAGAAATTGTACTTCCTTCAACCAAAATTCACACTTAGAGAATTTGGAGTAAAGTTGCTCTCGTCTCAAGAGTTCAAGCACTAGTCGGAGGTGTTGCTCATGCTCTTCTTCGCTCTTAGAGTAGATGAGGATATCATCTATGAAGACGATAACAAACTTATCCAAGTACGGCTTGCAGACACGATTCATGAGATCCATGAACATGGCAGGTGCATTTGTCAACCCGAATGGCATCACGAGAAACTCATAATGACCATAACGAGTTCTGAACGCAGTTTTCATCACGTCACATTTCTTCACCCTCAACTGGTGATAACCGGATCGTAAATCGATCTTTGAGTAAACGCTCGATCCTTGTAGTTGATCAAAAAGATCTTCAATTCGTGGAAGAGGATACCGATTCTTGATGGTCAATTTGTTGAGTTCACGGTAGTCGATACACATACGAAAGGATCCATCCTTCTTCTTCACAAACAGAACAGGTGCGCCCCAAGGCGAGAAACTTGGTTGGATAAACCCTCAATCTAACAGCTCTTGTAGTTGACTCTGTAATTCTTGCATCTCGGAAGGTGCGAGTCTATAAGGTGCGCGAGCTACAGGTGCAGCTCCTGGCACTAAATCAATCTGAAACTCTACTACTCTTGGCGGCGGTAATCCAGGCAATTCCTCTGGGAAGACATCGAAAAATTCGTTCACAATTCGAACATCGTTCACGCTTTTCTCCTCAGTTTCTACAGTTTTCACATGTGCTAGGACAGCAAAACGTCCCTTCTTCATAATCTTTTGCGCTTTCACGCAACTAATGAGGTTCAACTTCGAGGTACATCTCTCTCCATAGATAACCAGTGGTTTGCCATCTCCTTGTGGTATGCGAAGTGCTTTATCTCTGCAGATAATATAGGCCTTTATCTTGCTCAACCAATCCATACCGATGATCACGTCAAAACTTCCCAATTTGATAGGTATCAAATCAATTTCGAAATCCGCACCAGCTATGTTGATAATAGCTCCACGACTAATATGGTCAACCTTTTCAAGTTTTCCATTGGCAACCTCGACAAGCATACTCTCTTTTAACGGGACTAATGACCAATTAATCTTATCGCAAAAATGTCTACATACATAACTTCTATCCGCACCAGTATCAAACAAGACAGAAGCTAAAAGGTTGTTAATTTTGAATATACCTGTCACCAAGTCGGGATTTTCTCGGGCGTCCCTTGCATTAACGTTGAAAGCTCTAGCGCGGGGTGATCCGCCGTCTTTTCGCTTATTTGGGCACGCATTTCTGAAATAGCCCATCTGCCCGCATTCATAACACTTCTTCGGTCCATTGGTGTTCGGCTTCCCATTCAAAGTGGTGACCTTGCAGTCTTTCCCGATATGCCCAGCCCGTTGGCATTTCTCACAAAAAAACATTGTAATACCCAGTGTGATGTTTGTAACACCTCTTGCATTGTGGTAAGGTTCCCTTGTAGTTCGGGTTGGAGTTGGTGTTGTTGTTGGGGTTGGGGTTTCCACCGTTGTTGTTTCCTCTGAAACCCTCATGTCATTTCGCCCGGTTCTGATCATAGTTCCTTCCCCTGTTGTTGTTGTTGTTGTGGTTATCCCATTTGCATTTCTCACTAGTACCCGCTTCAGACCTAGTTTTCTCCGGTTCATCGATGGTTATCTGATTCATTAAAGTATGCGCCATGCGCATCGCTTCGGGAACATTCGGTGGTTTGGACGAGGTGACGTTTCCCTTAATGCTCTTAGGGAGTCCCCAAAAGTACCTTTCCATTCGCTTGAATTCCGGGGTGACCATTGTCGGACACATCAGGGCTAGTTCCAAAAATCTCCTATTGTAACCATCAAGGTCGTTCCCAACGGCCTTTAACTGCATGAATTCCATTTCCATCTTTTGGATTTCGGTTCTCGGACAATACTCATCAATCATAGCCGCTTTGAATTCCTCCCATGGCGTAGCATACGCCTCATCGATACCTTTCTCTTGAGCTAACGTGTTCCACCACGTTAGTGCGCCGTTAGATAGCGTGCAAGATGCAAACTTGGTCTTATTGTCCTCCGAATAGTTGGTAACTCGAAATACCGATTCAAGTTTCTCGAACCATCTGGTGAGACCAACCGGCCCCTCAGTTCCACTAAAGTTATGTGGTTTGCAGCTCTGGAATTCCTTGTAAGTACACCCATTTCGAACGGTGGGATAACCGGTGGTGGTGGCGGTGGAGCTTGGAGGTTTCTTTCTGCTAGGGCTGCGGCTACACGTTCTTGGATCATCTCTTCAATTTGAGCAGCAGTAGGTGTGGATCGACCGTTAGCCATGGTGTTCTATACAAACATTTTGACTCAAGTCAAAATTCAGCATTCAATATATAATAATATAGTATATAACAACCAACATGTAAACAGCACACAACACATGTTAATTAAGTAACGCAAGTTGATACAAGTACCGCAAAACACCATACAGTAACGTAAGTAGAACACTTGTGCAAAAAGTAACATCACAAAGTTTCCATTCATTAATAATAATAAGTTTCATACATCTGAATAAGTTCGTACAATACATAAGTGAAATATGAAACTACAACTAGATTACATCATGAAATCTAATACAAAAGGTCCTACGGTGAAGGTAGGTGTAGGATGTCTAAAACCTGAGCCAACTGCTCCTCGAGCTCAGTAACCCGAGCTCGGAGGATTCTCACCTCCCTTGTCAATTCCTCGACAGTGGAAGCTGGTGGGGCGGGTGGTGCTGGTGGTGCAGGTGGGGCCGGTGGAGCGGATGGTGCAGACCGCACGAAACGGGGTGCAGATGTCCCAGCTCCAGAAATAGTCAGCACGTAACGAGGTGCCTTACGTATCTGTGGGTCGGCAGGGTACGGCACAAGCCGCTTACGGGCAGTAACCCTCTGACGCCGACCAAAAGCATCAGTGAAAGCACGACCTCCATTCACCCCTAGAATGACGGTGCCGTCAGGACGATACCGCTTCTTCGGTGGGGTGGAGGGTGCCTGTATAGGTACGTCATCAAGGTTCTCTTCGTCGGAGTCACTGGAGTCATCTGTATAGGAGTCATCGGATGAAGGATCATCAGAATCATGTGGTGGTGACACGGGTGCCTGAACTGGTAGTCCGAAGGCGGCCAACATCTCTCTGTGTCTGAATGGCAGAATCGGCACTAAACGTCCATCTGGAGTGCGTCGGCACGGCATGCGCATATGGTTACGGAAAGTAAGTTTGATTTATGAAAGTAGTTTAAAACAAAGGCTGAATTCAGTCAGTCACCACGGCCTCTACCCTTTCTGAATTAAGGTGAGACCAGTGGCCATGGCTCCGTATATGAGTCCTTTAAGTGTGTTAAAATTTACAGAAGCAAACTCGTCTCGTTTGACCGTGGCGACGGTCTAAGTGCGAGTAGGTCAGAAATTTCTGCACAACGTTAAAAGGACATAGTGACGATCGGAGGGCCATAAATCCTAAACCGTAACTCGGATTAAGACGAGTCCTATATGAAAAGTTATCTACTCGAACAGAGCTATTTGAAAATCATAATCACAACAGCACAGGTCTACTGGTCTATTACTGAAACAGCAGAACAGTAGGCAGAGAACAGTAAGCAGAAAAATAATGGGTTCCGGTGGGTTTGGTGTTTGATGTTCATCATGGTTCTCATCCTTGATGCCTATAGCTTCAAGTGTACAACTCATTGATGTGTTTACATCATATTGACCAATATTTGACCATCATAACCCAAGTGCAAGTCTAAGACATGAAGCACAACTCACTTAAGTGTTGCAAGTGTTTTGATGAACCAAAGTTACATCAAAGTCTTAGATCTAACACATACATGAATTTTAAGACTAATAATAAGTTACAAACTTGAAAATGAACTTACGAAATCAAGATCTTAAGTTGTAGAACATCGTTCTTAGTTTGATCTTGAAGATCCAAGACTCAAAATTCTAGATCTAACATAAATGTACAAAGTTATAATTAAAAAGTTTCATTTATATGTTCTTGAACTTTAAAGTAAATTTTAAGTTCAAGATTAATGAGATCAAGGTTAACTAGTAACACTTGACCAATAATAACCAACAAACATGAATTTAAAGTGCAAGAATGAAGAAGTAAACTAAGTAAACATGTAAAAGGTTCATGGTTGTTCATACTTTTAAAGATTCAACCAAAGTTTGATCTTTAAGTAAAGTAAACATTAAGTTACTTCAAGAACTACAAGTATGTTTTTAATCAACACATGAACTTGAAATCTTTTAAGAAAGTATATGTAGAACATATCTAGTAAGTTTATGTTCTTGTTGTTCTTGTAAAACAAGATAAAAGAAGAATCAAACTAAAAAGTTTATTCTTGTAACATGTAAGTAAGTAACAACAATTTACAAAGACAAGTAGTTAAACAATAATCAAGAACAAGTAACAAACAACAAAGAACAACAAATGATGATGATGATCATGTAGCTTTAAGCTACGGTTTTGGTGAAGAACAAGAGGAGAAAAAAAAGAAGTTCTTGTTACTTAAAAGTATGAAGAGAAAAGAGAGAAAGTTTGAGAGAAAGTAATTGCAAGTTAAGTGTGTGTGTTTTGAATGAAAGAGTAAAATGAATACTAGTGAGTATGTAGTGTAAAAAAAATTAAAACACCACTAAATGGCCACAAAGGCCTTCGGCATTCAGCAGAAAAGGGAGGGGGAAGTTTGTTCTTTGGTTACTAGCTTGTAAAGTTCATTAAAGTTGGTTACAAGGTGGTATGTGCATGGGGAGGAGAAGTAACAAGATTTCAAGGCTAGTTAAGTCTTCTAGTTTGGTTCCAAGTAACACTTACATATTAATGATGGGCTAAATAATCCTTGTGAGATGTAGGGTGGGCTTCTAAAGTCCAATAACACTAGAAAAGGCCCAAGTTCAAATAAAAGCCCAAGTATACATGTAATTAACAAGTTAATCCAATTAAAAGCCCAAGTAACTAACTAACAACTTTAGTTAATTAAAATGATTAATAAAACTAATCATGAATGTAAATAATATGTGAAAATATTATTCGTGTAAGTTTCGTGTGTCACAAGGACATTTCGGGCAATTAAAGTCAAGTTCGGGCAATCATGGCAACATGTAATTGTAATAACATACATTCGTTTTATCACACGTATCAATAATAACAATTATTAATAAATAAACGTTGGAAAATCCAAGGTCGTTACATAAGGGGATGCGCGGATGAGAAGATACGTGAACCCTTGGTCATAAAGAATGGTTTACTCCAAGTGAAAAGAATCTCAAAAATGATTTCTTGTACCTCAATATACTGATTCATAGAGAGGATGTTTACGAGGGTGTTGCGATTAGCCGTGAAATATTAAGAGTAGAACCCCACCTAGTGCCTTTCCTACAATGGGGTGACCACTGAGTGTACCTCAGAAAACTGATTTATCGGCCCGCGTTTTTTCTATGTCTAACCTTAAAAGGAATATTTTATGAGCGCAAAGACTTCCTAACAAATTTTATAAAACTGCCATCCAAAGTGGCTCAAGAGTTTTTAACAAGGATCTTAATGGTAAGCTTCATCCCTAACAGAGGGCGAGAAGAAGTGTGATTCATACATGGTGTAGTCTAATACAAAAACCTTTAATAAAATCAACCAAGGAAGTTTTGAAAAACCTTTGAACGTTTGATGTGACAACATAAATGAAGTTCTTAGTAAATTTAGAAGTATGTACAACGTGTACCATTTTGCACAAAACTATTTGACTTAAGTTAAACAACTCAATAAAGGAGCGATTTTTAAAGAATTTGAAGGTATCACTTAGTATGTACTAACCAAAATAAGTAAAGGTAAACTTGTTAACTTAATTATATACATACATATATGATTTTATAAATCGCATAAGTGATAGAAAAATTTTATTACTTTCATTTGTCCATAAATCTCGCGAGGACCGCACAAATAAACAACGTGTAAAAATTTTGATAAACATAGTTTTTCGTAATTCAGAGGTTACGAGTTGAAAAATATCGAGTGAAAAATCCTTGAATCATCGGGTGACATGTTACTAGGTAATGAAAACTAATGAATTAAATGTAGTTTTGATAATTATCAGGACATAAGTCTTTGGGCCAAAAATGTTCACGTGCGAAGCCGTTGCTAAAAAGTGAGGTATGAAGGATAGAGCATGAGGATAAGAAGTTAATAGCTTCTTGACTTTGTATAATGCCAAACAGGTTATGAATAATATTAAAGTCGGAATACTGGTGGTGTTAATATCACTAAATGAGAATCTTTTGGAATAAGTCAGGACTTAGAGTTATGTAAGAAAGAACGTCGTTCTAACTGGTATGGCAAATAAGATCCCTGGGGTAACGCAATAATCTTGAATGGTTTAAGTGTTAGTGGATGCCCAAAGGCTCTGCATGACGTGGCAGTAAGTGCCTTTATCACACACACACACACATGAATCTCTCGATTTCGACGGTTGTAAAGTCTTCATGATGACTTGGATACGAGTAACACTAAAAATTTTGTATAACAAGCAACAAAATTTTTATAGAAATCTTTTAAGGTGACAATGTAAGAAAGAAAATGAAGTTCTTAGTAAACATGTACTATTCTAAGTAAAATATCTTTTGAATAAAAGAATTGATTTGTAAAAGTGAAAGTAAAATTTCACATGTACTAGTCAAAAATAAGTAATTATTTACTTTATTATATATAACATATATGATTTCTAAAATTTGTACGAATGGCAAAGAAATAAATTTATTTTTATAAAACTTTGAGAGGATCGCACAATAAAATAGTGTGTGTAAAATTTTGGCAAATAAAATTTTCATATATCAGAGGTTACAAGTTGAAAAAAGATTGATGAGGATCGAGTAAAAGATTTTTAAAAATTTCGGGTGATATTTGAGCAACAATGTTACGAGGTAATGTTAACTATTGAATTTAAATGTGGTTGATGACTATTAGTAGGGGCATAAGTCCTTCGACCAAAAATGCTAAAGTGTGAAGCTGTTGCTTATAAGTGAGATACGAATGGGAGAGTATGAGGATGAGAATTAACCACCCATTGATTTTGAAAAAAAAATTGAACTGGTGATAATGCTAAAAACGAACATATATTTCATAGCATTATCCCTCAAGAAAGACAAGCTTTTGGTTGCAATTGTTCTATTTACAAGTGATATTCGTTTAAATAATAAAAGGTGAAGACAAAAGACAGATTTGACAAATTGAAGACGCAAACGACCAAAAAGCTCAAAAGTACAAAGTACAATCAAAGTGGTTCAAATTATTGATGAGAAACGTCTCAAAATTACAAGAGTACAAGACGCAAAACGCAAAGTACAATATATTAAACAGTACAAAAGGACGTTCGAAAATCCGGAACCGGGACCAGAGTCAACTCTCAACGCTCGACGCAACGGACTAAAAATTACAAGTCAACTATGCACATGAATATAATATAATATATAATTAATTCTTAAAATTATATATATATTATATTATTTAATAAAACCGTCGGCAAACAAGAAAACAAATCTGTGTGAGCTGGAAAAGCAGGCCATGCGATCGCATGGCCTGGAAGTGCAATTTTCATGCGGTCGCATGACCCCAATTGTCAGGCCACATCTATAAATTTCGCGTGTTTTGGCTGAAATTAACACATCTTTTTCTTTCTCCATCTCTCAAACGTATATATATATATATATATATATATATATATATATATATATATATATATATATATATATATATATATATATATATATATTATAATTTTAATTTTAATTTTAATTTTAATAATAATAAGGGTATGTTAGCGAATGTTGTAAGGGTGTAAGTCGAAATTTTGTCCGTGTAACGCTACGCTATTTTTAATCATTGTAAGTTATGTTCAACCTTTTTAAATTAATGTCTCGTAGCTAAGTTATTATTATGCTTATTTAAATTGAAGTAATCGTGATGTTGGGCTGAATATTAAGACGGGATAATTGGGCTTTGTACCATAATTGGGGTTTGGACAAAAGAACGACACTTGTGGAAATTAGACTATGGGCTATTAATGGGCTTTATATTTGTTTAATTAAATGATAGTTTGTTAATTTAATATAAAGATTTACAATTGGACGTACCTATAAATAACCATATACACTCGATCAGACACGATGGGCGGGATATTTATAAGTACTAATAATCGTTCATTTAACCGGACACGGGAATGGATTAATAGTTAATGGACTTATTAAAACAGGGGTGAATTACATACAAGGACACTTGGTGTAATTATAGTTTAAGTCCCCAATTAGTTGGAATATTTGACTTCGGATATAAGGATAATTTGACGAGGACACTCGCACTTTATATTTATGACTGATTGACTGTTATGGACAAAAACCAGACGGACATATTGAATAATCCAGGACAAAGGACATTTAACCCATGGTAATAAAACTAAATTCAACACGTCAAACATCATGATTACAGAAGTTTAAATAAGCATAATTCCTTTATTTCATATTTAATTGCACATTTAATTATCGCAATTTTATTTTATCGCACTTTAATTGTAATTTTAATTATTGCACTTTTTAATTATCGCAATTTCATTATCATTATTTTCTTTACGCTTAAAATTAAGTTATATTTATTTTTAATATTTTACATTAGGTTTTAACTGCGACTAAAGTTTTAAAATCGACAAACCGGTCATTAAACAGTAAAAACCCCCTTTTATAATAATAATACTACTTATATATATTTATATATTTACAAATATAGTTTTAAAAATATAGCTTTAAACTTGGCTAAGATCCCTGTGGAACGAACCGGACTTACTAAAAACTACACTACTGTACGATTAGGTACACTGCCTATAAGTGTTGTAGCAAGGTTTAGGTATATCCACTCTATAAATAAATAAATAACTTGTGTAAAATTGTATCGTATTTAATAGTATTTTGTAGTAAAAATATAACTATTTTGTATCCCTTCACTTTAACATCAAGTATTTTTGGTGCCGCTGCCGGGGACTGCTTAAACGCCGGAAGCGAGATGCTATAAAAAAAAAAGATTCTTAGTTTACTTTTGTAAAAATACGCTTTTGTAAAAATACGTTTTAGTTATTAAAAAAAACAAAATATATATTTTTAAGAGTTTGTTTAAAATATATAAATTATAAAATATTTCTATTTCTATTTTAGTTTGTAAAAATATATATATATATATATATATATATATATATATATATATATATATATATATATATATATATATATATATATATATATATATATATATATATATATATATATATATATATATATATATATATATATATATATATATATATATATATAAGTTTTAATTTATTATACTTTATTTAATTATATAAAAAAATTATCAAGTAATCTGGCCGAGTATTGTAGCAGCCCAAATTCTGGCCCGAAACCCTAGCCCATGCGATCGCATGGAATTATAACTTCGAAGTCATGCGATCGCATGGCTTGATTTGACAGGCCTGGTTCCTTAACTGGTACGATTAGGGTTAGTTAATAATAATTATTATTATTAATTAAAACCTAATTAGGTTTTTATTTATTTATTATTTAATTTTAGTTTTATTATTATTTTGTATTATTTAGTTTTAATCTAGTTTTAATTAATATATAAAATTAATAGTTCTATAAAATAAATAAAATAAAAATAATATTTTTATAAAAATTGTACTTTTTACAACTTTAAGTTTATTTTTATATTTTGTATCTTTTTATTTGTTTTAGCGTAATATTTATATTTTTTGCTCGTAATTAGTTTTAATATAGTATTTGCCGTAGTTATTTTTATTTCTAGACTCTTAGGCTTTGCCGTAAAATCCCTTTAGTACTTTTTCTATAGACTAAGATTTAGGTGCTTTAGAATTTTGCGACGCCGTTTTTAGATTTTACCTTTTTAAGTTATTGCCGTTTTGGATATAGTATTTCCTTTAAGCTTTAATACCTTTAGACGTAACTTTTAATTCTTAGTTTTTAGACTTTTAAGTTTCGACGTGCTACGTTCTTTTTATTATTTTTCGACCTTTTATTTTTCGACCTTTTATTTTTCGACGTTTTCCGACGCGCTCTTTTTCTTTCTTATTTCTCGACGCTCTAGTTTTTAGGACATAGAATTTTCTATTTCTTCTCTAAAATTTCTTTAAATTTCGACGAAAAATTATTTTAAGCGGTTAAATTGATAGACATCCAAATTTTCTGCTTCGTAGTAATAGTTGGATTTGTTAGTGGCTGCGTTGTGAGCTTCCGATTTAAAGGGTTCTGGCTCCCTGCTACATCTTTTGGCTATTCGAAACGTGGGCAAAAGCAGAAAAGTCTATTAATTTGATAGCTTATATAATTTTTATCTTTTATAACTAATAGGATATTCTGTGAATGCACCGAGCAAAACGTTCACCACCTTTTATACGTTCACCACCTGTAACTCGATCAAGACATCTAGCCAATATTGTCGCCGTTGATTTTTCTTTAGAATCGTTATCTAGTCAACCAAGTACTCCAATTCAAGTTTTCGATAATCCATTTTTTGAACCCGACCTCACAATTGAGAATCCGGAGGATATTCAGGGACAATTCAGAGATCCTGAGCCATTAATCTTTCCTCCGGAACCACCAATCATTCAAACAGAGATTGTTGAGGAACAAACCATTAAATCAGAATCCTCTAGTGATTCAGATTCAACAAATTCAATCATGGAAAATCTGGAACCTCTAAGTATGGAAGATCGAATGAGAGCTAAACGCACTGGCCAAGGTCACGCAATTACTCAACCAGACATTAATGCGCCAGATTATGAAATCAAAGGACAAATCCTACATATGGTAACTAATCAATGCCAATTTAGTGGTGTGCCGAAGGAAGATCCAAATGAACATCTTCGAACCTTTAATAGGATTTGTACTTTATTCAAAATAAGAGAAGTGGAGGATGAACAAATCTATCTCATGTTATTTCCCTGGACTTTAAAGGGAGAAGCCAAAGATTGGTTAGAATCGTTACCTGAAGGGGCGATTGACACATGGGATGTTTTAGTTGAAAATTTTCTTAAACAATTTTTTCCGGCATCTAAAGCCTTAAGACTTCAAGGAGAAATTGTTACGTTCACACAAAAGCCAAATGAAACTCTATATGAAGCGTGGACAAGATTTGGAAAGTTATTAAGAGGATGTCCGCAACATGGTTTAGACACTTATCAAATAGTACAAATATTCTACCAAGGATGCGACATCACTACAAGAAAACACATTGATATAGCAGCTGGTGGTTCCATTATGAAGAAAACCGCAACTGAAGCTTACAAAATTATTGATAACACGGCTTCCCACTCACATGAGTGGCATCAAGAAAAAGATATCGTTACATCATTTGAAGCAGCTAGAGCCGATTCTAGCCATGACTTCGATTCCATTTCTGCAAAGATAGATGCTGTCGAGAGACGAATGTAAAAGATGACTAAAGATATTCACTCAATAAGAATTAGTTGTGAGCAGTGTGGAGGATCACATTTGACAAAAGATTGTCTCAGTATTGAACAAACAATGGAATAAAGAGAGAATGTTTCATACATGAACCAAAGGCCTGGAAATAATTATCAGAATAATTATCAACCGCCAAGACTAATCTACAATCAAAATCAGAATTATAACCGAAATGTTCCATACAACAATCAACAAGGTCCTAGCAATCAACAAGTATCTAACAATACTTACAATCAGCAAAGACCTATTTTTCAAAATAAACCACCACAAAACGATGATAAAAAGCCAAATTTAGAAGATATGATGTCGAAGCTAGTTGAATCTCAAACGCAGTTTTTCACATCTCAGAAACAAACCAATGAACAAAATGCCCAAGCATTTAGAAATCAACAAGCTTCTATTCAAAATTTGAAACAAGAAGTGAGCAACCTAGCAAGGTTAATAAGTGAAAGAAAACCGGGAAGTCTACCTAGCGATACAAATGCTAACCCCCGGAATGAAACAGCTAAAGCCATCACCACAAGAAGTGGTATTACACTTAAACCACCTGAAATACCTGTAATTTCTGATGACTCTATTCCTACTCCACAAGAACCACAATCTGAGCAAGATAAGGAAACAAAATCGGTAGTTGAAAAGGTTAATGAAGATAACACAGTTAAGGCTAAACCTTATGTTAAACCATACCAACCACCACTTCCTTACCCAAGTAAAATGAGAAAAGAAAGACTTGAAGCCGAGCAATCCAAATTCTTGGATATGTTTAAATAAATAAATGTAAATCTTCCTTTCATTAATGTGATTTCGGGAATGCCTAGATATGCTAAATTCTTGAAAGATCTAATCACAAATAGAAAGAAAATGGAAGAACTCTCGGCTGTTACTATGAATGCTAATTGTTCTGCAGTGCTGTTGAATAAAATATCAGAAAAATTATATGATCCAGGAAGTTTCACAATTCCATGTTTTCTGGGTAGTCTTAGTTCAATAGAAGCATTGGTAGACTTAGGTGCTAGTATAAATCTAATGACGTATTCACTATACGCTAAACTAGACCTTGGAGAATTGAAACCAACACGAATAAGCATACAACTAGCCGATCGATCAGTAAAATATCCTAGAGGGATAATGGAGAACATGCTAGCTAAAGTTGGTACTTTAGTATTTCCAGTAGATTTTGTTATTCTAGACATGGAAGAAGATTCTCGAGTTCCTCTCATATTAGGAAGACCATTCTTAAACACGGCTAAAGCAATAATAGACGTGTTCGGTAAGAAGCTGACCCTAAGTATAGAGGACGAGAGTGTTACCTTTTTAGTTGATAGAGCCATGCAACAACCGCAATCTGCAGATGATACATGTTGTAACGACCCTGGATTTTCCAACGCGTATTTATTAATAATTATTATTATTAATACGTGTGATTAAACGAATGCATGTTATTACGTTTACATGTTGCCTTGATTGCCCGTACTTGACTTTTAAGTGCCCGAAACGTCTTTGTGACACATGAAACTTCACGAATAATATTTCTAGATATTATTTGCATTCATGATTAAGATTTATTAATCATTTTAATTAACTAACGTTATTAGTTAATTACTTGGGCTTTAATTAGGTTTACTTGTTATTATTGGAACTTGGGCTTGTTTTAAGTTAATGGACACTTGACTTTGGGCTTACAAGCCCACCCTACATTATTAATGAACTACTTAGCCCATGTCTTTCAAAGTGTAAGTATCATTTAGGGAGTTAACTAGTTAGTTGAAAGAATTAGAATCTAGTTAACTAGTTATCCCCATGTAACCACCTCTTTTAACCACCTTTTATGAGCTTTACCATGCATGGATCAACAAACATTTCACTCCCCTATTTGGGGCTGCAAACCGTGGGTTTAGAGGACCCTTTAGGGGTGTTTGTGTTTCATTTTTCATCACTTGATTTCTCTCATTCTCTCACAACTTCAAACACTCTCAAACTTGCATTTCATTTTCTCTCACATTTCTCTCTTCTTGTAAGTGTTTGAACAACTTTTCTTCCTTCTTTTCTTTAATCAAAACCGAAACATAGACTCCCATTAATCATCATCATCTTTTGTTACTTGAATACTTGTTTGTTATTATTACTTACTTACTTTGTTGTTGTTGTTGTTGTTGTTTACTTACATGCTTTCAAGAATTAAACTTACTAGTTTCTTTCTTCTTTTATCTTGTAATTTCAAGAACACAACAAGAACATAAACTTACTAGTTATGTTCTACATATACTCTCTTAAAAGATTGCAAGTTCATGTGTTGATTTAACTCATACTTGAAGTTCATGAAGTAAACTTTAAAGTTTACTTTCTAAAGATCAAACCTTGGTTTGAATCTTTAAAGTATGAACAACCATGAACATTTTTCTTGTTTATTTAGTTACTACTTCATATTATGCACTTAATATTCATGTTGTTGGTTTGTTGGTCAAATGTTACTAGTTAACTTTGATCTTATACTTCTCGAAACTTAAAGTTAACTTTATAAGTTTTCAAGAACATAGAAGTTTAACTTACTAGTTATAACTTCACATACTTGTAATGGATCTAAGTTCTATAGCTTATGGTCTACTTAATTTGTCATAAACAAGAGCTTTAAATCCTACATACACTATACTTGATGATAATCTAAGTTTTGTAACTTTTGGTTTCATTAAAGTAAAGACTCATGTGTTAGTACTTATGATTTAACTTAAAAACTTTAGATCAAGACTTTTGAGTCTTGGATCTTCAAGATCAAACTAAGAACTATGTTCTACTACTTATGATCTTGATTAGTTAGTTTATTTTCAAGTTTATAGTTCAATGTTACTTTTATAGTTCATGTAAGTGTCAAACCTAAGACTTTGATGTAACTTTGGTTCATCAAACTACATGCAACTCTTAAGTGAGTTGTGCTTCATGTCTTAGACTTGCACTAGTGTTATGATGGTCAAGACTTGGTTAAGATGATGTAAACACATCCATGAGTTGTACACTTGAAGCTATATGCATCAAGAATGAGAACCATGATGAACATCAAGCACCAAGACCACCGGAACCCTTTTAAGCTTACTGTTTCTGTCCAAAAGCTACTGATCCGATGTTTTTGTAATAGATCAGTAGTCCTGGGATGTTCTAACCTCGATTTTTTGATAGAACTTTTCGAGTAGATAATTTTTCATATAAGACTCGTCTTCATCCGAGTTACGGTTTAGGATTTATGGCCCTCCGATCGTCACTAGGTCCTTTTAACGTTGTGCAGAAATTTCAGACCTACTCGCACTTATACCATTGCCACGGTCAAACGAAGACAAGTTAGCTTCTAAAATTTTTACCATACTTAAATGACTCATATACGGAGCCATGGCCACTGGTCTCACCTCTGTTCGGTTTGTGTAGAGGCCGTGGTGACTGATCCAAATCAGCCTTTTTTTTAAACTTCATTCATGAACGAACCTTACTTGTTACCTTTTGTTTGATGATGATTGATGATGACCCTTATGACCTTAATTACATACATATGAACCTTTTTAGACTACTTACTGACTTAGTACTATTTGACTTAGGTTGAGGACTTCGGACCGTTTGATGGAATTCATCACATAAACAAGTTTTATAAACATGCATGTTATTAGATTTAAAGCGGAAGCATTTGATAGCATGAAAAACTTATATATATGTGTTTAACCTTTTTAAACATGAATTCCATGATAAATAAAGTCTTGAAAATATGCTCAAAATTAAAAGTGCTAGTTAAGGGTGTTTATACCTTCTCCTAAAATGGAGGTTGAAGAAGTAAGATGAAGATGATGAACTAGCTAGTTTCTCACTTGAAACCTCAAGCCTTTGATACCCACAAACCTTTATGTATCAACACCATTCTTTGGTTAGGATTTAAGACACCAAATGCAAGCAAAAATCAATTGAAGAATCCCTTTCTTCCTCCCCAAAATTTCGGCCAAAGGATGAACAAGGAGAGAGTTTTGATTTCAAATTTGCAAGTAATAATGTTGTGTGTTGTGTGTTGGAATGTGCAAGTAGGTGGAGTGTAGTAATAACAAAAGGCAAGCATGGGGAGGCTCTCTTGGAGTCCCCAAAACCGCCACCTTCCCACCTCTTTTTTTTTTTTTTTTTTTTTTTTTTGTTGTTGTCCATTTTATAAACTTGTCTAGTTAAAACCCCATGTTACTTGCACATTATTAATATAAATATATGTACATGTTTTAACCTTCATAAACCACTTATAAAGTTAAATATATTACTTGCACATGTATATATATATATATATATATATATATATATATATATATATATATATATATATATATATATATATATATATATATATATATATATATATATATGTATAATTTTATAAACCACTTTATAAAATTATAACACACATATAAGTTTAATCATTAATAATTAAACTTGTACTTATAATCATCCAAATAATTATTTCTTGCATTTCATCTTTAGAAAACCAATTTCTAAAGTCTAAGTGTCAAGTATTCATTTTAAAGATCCACTCTTTAAAACAAATACATAAGAGTGTTGACGGTTTGTTATTGGGTATGACCCGACTTGGATCATAACATATTGGCCACATTAATTAATTATGTCTCTCGGGCATATGAAATACCTTCAATCTCCCACTTGCACGAGAAACATAAGGAATTAATGCAAGTGACGGATACCACCTAACGACCGTCCATCACCCCCAATGTGTTATGACTTGGTGCCATTCAATAACATCATCCCTTTCGAGTTCCCATCTCGAATATGATTTAGGTGAATCTTTCAATATATCCTTTCGTCCTAGATGTCATGTTAAATCCAAGAGACATAGAATGATCACTCTCATATAGATTTAACTTTATCAGGCCTTAGACATCCGACTCTCAACGAATAAGAGGGACAAATTCCATCTTGACTACATACGTTCCAGACACTACACCTTGTACCATACCTGAAGCCTCCCTTATGAGCTACCTTTTCAGAATAGCAAAGGAAAGAATCAAGGCACAATATTTGGTGAATATCTGAACCCAATATGTGTCTCAGGTCAGAGGATATAATGATATTCTCCTTTACTCAAGATTACATGTGATCAACCACAAAGGCTCCATATAGTAAATCTTGAGAGCGGGTCTTCCAATATTTGTGTCCCACAAATATCTATGAACCTTAGTCGCAACCTTGCCCCACATTCACCATTTGAATGCTAACCAATCCAAGTTCATAATAGTCCAGACCTCACACTTGTTCCCACAAATGTGATCAACTACGGAATTCAGAATAATAGTTTATTCATGGATAAAATATGCAAAATTGGAACATGACTCATAAATAAATTAATACCATAATTATATTAATGAGTTTGAACTAATTCATTCCGTTACAATACATAAAATAGATCATTTCCAATCACTAGAATATCGAAGCCCTAATGCACAAACATGTCCCTCATGTTTTGGCCCATGTAAAAGCTTCGTGAGTGGATCCGCAACATTATGATCTGTGTGAACTTTGTGAATACATATCTTTCCCTTTTCAACCTCATCCCTAATGTAGTTGAATCTCCTCTCAATGTGACGAGTCTTTTGATGAGCACGAGGTTCCTTGATTTGAGCAATCGCACCCTCGTTGTCACAAAAGATCTCAAGAGGGTCCTGAATGGAAGGGACCACTCCTAAGTCGTCGATGAATTTCTTCATCCATGCAGCTTCCTGGGCTGCCAATGAGGCGGCAATGTACTCCGACTCTGTAGTGGATAACGCAACAACTTCCTGTTTTGAGCTCTTCCAAGAGACCGCACCACCATTCAACATGAAGACATAACCGGATTGTGATCGAGAGTCATCTCGATCAGTTTGGAAACTCGCGTCCATGTAACCTTTTACAGCGAGTTCCTCCTCACCAGACCCATATATTAGAAACATATCCTTAGTCCTTCTAAGGTATTTCAATATACATTTAACCGCAGTCCAATGACTATTTCCTGGGTTATTCTGGTATCTACTTGTCAAGCTTAAAGCGCATGACACATCCGGTCTAGTACATATCATTGCATACATGATAGACCCAATAGCAGATGCGTATGGGACTTTCTTCATTCTCTCTTTTTCATCTTTCGTGGTAGGACACTGAGATGAACTGAGAACGGTTCCCTTTTGAATAGGTACCAAACCTTTCTTAGAGTTTTCCATCTTGAACCTTTTCAAGATTTTATCAATGTATGTACTTTGACTTAAACCTATCAATCTCTTAGATCTATTCCTATAGATCCCAATCCCCAATATGTATTGTGCTTCTCCAAGATCCTTAATGGAGAAGCAACTTATTAGCCAAGTTTTGACTTCTTGCATTGTGGTAATATCATTCCCAAACAATAATATATCATCCACATATAGCACAAGGAACATTATAGAGCTCCCACTAGCCTTCTTGTATACACAAGCTTCATCACTATTTTTAATGAAGCCAAATTTCTTTGCCTCTTCATTAAAACGATGATTCCACATTCTAGATGCTTGTTTCAATCCGTAGATTGATTTCTTTAACTTGCATACCTTTTTAGGATTTTTCGGATCAACAAAACCTTCGGGCTGTACCATATAGACATCTTCCTCAAGATATCCATTTAGGAAAGTGGTTTTGACATCCATTTGCCATATTTCATAGTCATAGTGAGCAGCAATGGCAAATAATATCCTAATAGACTTTAGCATTGCCACTGGCGAGAAAGTTTCATCATAGTCAACCCCTTGAGTTTGAGTGAAACCTTTTGCTACAAGTCTAGCTTTGTATGTATCCAAGTTTCCATGTATGTCGGTTTTCATCTTGAAAAGCCATTTGCAATCAACTAGCTTAGAGCTAGGAGGTTGCACAACAAGTTCCCAAACTTGGTTTTCATACATGGATTGCATCTCGGCGTTCATGGCTTCCTGCCATTTATCTTTATCAATCCTTGATAAAGCATATTTGTAGTTTGTCGGTTCATCCAAATCAACCGTATAGCAACCATCCACGAGAAACCCATATCTCTCGGGAGGATTACTAATCCTACTAGATCTTCGAACGTCTTGTGTACCTTGATCATCCACTTGATCATTTTCAACATCCTCATGTTGAGTACTAGTGCCAACCAATTGTGTATCATCGGCTTGATCTTATACCTCTACAAGATCTATCTTCCTTTCACCATCACCTTCCATAAGGAATTTGGTTTCAAGGAATTCCGCTTTTCGAGCAACAAATACCGTTTGCTCGGATGGATCATAGAAGTAATATCCCATGTCATCTTTGGGATATCCTATGAAGATACACTTTGTGGATCGAGCATGTAGCTTATTAGCTACATAACGCTTAGGATAAGCTTCACATCCCCATACTTTTAAGTATGAAAGAGAAGGTGGTTTTCCAAACCACATCTCATGAGGAGTTCGTTCCACTTTCTTGGTTGGGGCCATATTTAAAATACGAGCCGCGGAGCTTAGACAATAACCCCAAAATGATAGAGGTAACGAGCTTCTTGCCATCATAGATCGAACCATATCCATTAGGGTTCGGTTCCTCCTTTCGGAAACTCCATTAAGTTGGGGTGTTCCGGGTGGAGTAAGTTGTGAGATAATCCCACAACTCCTAAGATGATCTTGGAAGGCATCGCTTAGGTATTCACCTCCTCTATCGGTACGAAGTACCTTAATTGTCCTATTGAGTTAATTTTGTACTTCGTTTTGATATTCTTTGAATGCTTCAAACGTTTCGTCCTTGTGTCTTAATAAGTAGACATATCCGAAATGACTAAAGTCATCAATGAAAGTAACAAAGTATCTTTCACCATTCCTAGTCATGGGTTTAAAGGGTCCACATACATCCGAATGTATTAATCCCAATAAATCTTTAGCCCTTTCATAAGTCCCTTTGAAAGGTACTTTAGTCATCTTGCCTTGTAAACAAGATTCACATACATCAAACGAATCCATTTCATTTGATTTCAAAAGTCCATTCTTATGAAGTGTATGCATTTGGTTCTTGTTTATGTGACCAAGGCGACAATGCCATAAATAGGAATCACTCAAATCCCTTTTGAGTTTCTTGGTGCTAGTATGGTATATAGAGCTCGATGATGCGTCATCATGAACCAATTCATAAATTCCATTTGAAGGCGAAGCCTTGAAATAGAATACATTATCTTTAGAAACATGAATATCATCATCAATAAAATTAACAATGTAACCACATTGTTTTAAGCGAGAAATAGAAATAATGTTTCTACACAAATCCGGAGCATACAAAACATTTTCTAAAATAAGTTCCAATCCGCTTGGAAGCTTCAAAATAAAATCTCCTTGAGCTTTAACATGCACCTTTGCACCATTGCCCATATAGAGACTTGATGTTCCCGCCTTATGATCACTTCTTTTGAACCCCTGCAAAGAATTGCAAATATGAGTTCCACATCCAGTGTCTAATACCCATGTATTAGAAGAAGTAATACTAAGCTCTATATATACCATATATATATTACCTGAGGTTTGCCCTGCATCCCTCTTGTCCTTCAACTCCTTAAGGTAGACCGGACAGTTTCGTTTCCAATGACCCGTCTCACCGCAACCGAAACATGGGTCTTCCTTGGGGTTTACCTTCTCGGCTACCTTTTGCTTCTTAGCCTTGTTGATGGTTGGGGTAACCATCTTCCCCTTCCCTTTGCCTTGATGGGCGGGTCCTTTTCTCTTAGCCACCTTAGGCTTAGAGGTGTTACCTTTGGATCCACCTTGATCGATTGCTAACACGGGTAAAGCCCTTTTACCCATGCTAGTTTCCGCCGTTCTAAGCATACCGTGAAGCTCACCTATGCTCTTATCCATCCCATTCATATTGTAATTAATTACAAATTGATCAAACCTTTTTGATAGGGAGTTAAGGATAAGATCGGTGGCTAACTCATTAGATATGTTTAGGTTAAGACGGTTAGCACGATCGATAAGGCTTTTCATCTTAAGTACATAAGATGAAACCGATTGGGTATCGTCCATACGACAAGCATGTAGCGCCCGAACCGTTTCGAAGCGCTCGACACGCGCTTGTTGAAGGAACATCTCCTTCAATTGCGTTATCATGTCGTATGCACTATGGTGCTCGAAATCCTTTTGGAGTTCGGGTATCATAGTCCCAAGCATTAAGCATGAGACTTGAAGGGAGTCGTGGCAATACTTATCGTAAGAGGCCATTGCCTCCACATCATTCTCATCCGGTTGATCGGGAATGGGGTCCTCAAGTACATACGCTTTATCCTCTTGTTTGAGGACAATCCGAAGATTGCGGAACCAATCCATAAAGTTGGTATGGTTGAGTTTGTCTTTCTCGAGGAGAGACCTTAACGATAGGTTGTTCATGTTAAGTGGTGCGTTTTGCATGTTGTTGTTGTTATTAGCGGCCATCTACAAAATTAACAAAGTTCATTTAAGTATTGATTTTAAATTTAATAAACAATACCCTTTTATATTATAATTGTTTAATTAAATCTTAGAATCCAACGGTAAATCAAATTTCGGTTAGGTGACCTTTATCCCGTCATTTGATTTAGCTAGGTAGTCATTTACATGACAATTGCAATCCTTTTGCAACTTCTAAGTTATGGGATCATGTAATCCTTTTGCATGGCATATTAATCCCATCAACGCCTATTTGTTCCTCATGCTTCGGTGACCCTAAGTTCATGATTCCCAAATCAAGTCGTCCTACTTGTGTTAACATGTAAAATTAACAAACAAGTGGTTAGGTGACCTTTATCCCACTAGTGTGCGAAATTTACCTTATTCATATTAGTCCGCTCATGACGGTTAGGTGACCTTTATCCCATCAAGAGTTTCTTAATATGTCCAAGTGTTTCCACAAAAGGATGGCGTTTAACTTGTTTACCTTGTTATAGTTAAAGGGATTTTAAGTTTTCTACATTCTAGTTTTAGAAAACAAAATGCTATACACCAACATGCATTTGGTGTGTAGTATATTATGAAAAACCTATTTTCATGTCCTTTTAGTAAAACCAATTACTAGTCATAAACCAATTTATTACCTTTTAAAATAAACCATTTTATTTAGTTCTAATAACCAATTATTAGTGTCGTTGTGTTATGTTTTATTATAACCATTTATAATGTATTTTGCAAGGTGTTAACATGTGATATAGTTGTAGCAACCAAACATACAAACATAGTAAACAAACATGCAAGCATAACAAAATTGTTCACAATCAAGAGCCAATATGGTGGACATTTGTTGAGCCAAAACAAATGTCACCGGTAAAGGGTTAAACACAAAGTTAGAGATTTTTCAAAATCTCCCACTTAACCTTGCATCCAAATGCTCCATCTTGTGTTCTTCCTTCATCTTCATGCATCTTCATTTCTTTTTACAAAAAAAACCTACTACATTTTTCTAGAAAAAGAAATTACAACCTATTCTATTTTTACATGCCAAAATAGAAAAAATTACAACACCAAATTACAAAATAATTACAAATTATTACAAACCAAATGAATGAATATTACAACCATGAATAATAACCAAATCATTCAAACATCCAACCACATGGTCTAGGCTTGATTGTGAACAATATCATACAACAAATCTTGACCAAACTTGAAGTCCCAAACCCACTTTTGGGACCCCATATTTTCGGCCAAGAACCCACACCCACCAAAACCCATAATTTTTACATTCTACTTTTATGCATGTTAGTAGATTGTAAAGTAAATGGGTTTCCAAGCCATATACAAGAAGCATATTAACAAGACTTTGGCTCTAGATACCATTGATGGAATTCATCACATAAACAAGTTTTATAAACATGCATGTTATTAGATTTAAAGCGGAAGCATTTGATAGCATGAAAAACTTATATATATGTGTTTAACCTTTTTAAACATGAATTCCATGATAAATAAAGTCTAGAAAATATGCTCAAAATTAAAAGTGCTAGTTAAGGGTGTTTATACCTTCTCCTAAAATGGAGGTTGAAGAAGTAAGATGAAGATGATGAACTAGCTAGTTTCTCACTTGAAACCTCAAGCCTTTGATACCCACAAACCTTTATGTATCAACACCCTTCTTTGGTTAGGATTTAAGACACCAAATGCAAGCAAAAATCAATTGAAGAATCCCTTTCTTCCTCCCCAAAATTTCGGCCAAAGGATGAACAAGGAGAGAGTTTTGATTTCAAATTTGCAAGTAATAATGTTGTGTGTTGTGTGTTGGAATGTGCAAGTAGGTGGAGTGTAGTAATAACAAAAGGCAAGCATGGGGAGGCTCTCTTGGAGTCCCCAAAACCGCCACCTTCCCACCTCTTTTTTTTTTTTTTTTTTTGTTGTCCATTTTATAAACTTGTCTAGTTAAAACCCCATGTTACTTGCACATTATTAATATAAATACATGTACATGTTTTAACCTTCATAAACCACTTATAAGGTTAAATATATTACTTGCACAAGTATATATATATATATATATATATATATATATATATATATATATATATATATATATATATATGTATAATTTTATAAACCACTTTATAAAATTATAACACACATATAAGTTTAATCATTAATAATTAAACTTGTACTTATAATCATCTAAATAATTATTTCTTGCATTTCATCTTTAGAAAACCAATTTCTAAAGTCTAAGTGTCAAGTATTCATTTTAAAGATCCACTCTTTAAAACAAATACATAAGAGTGTTGACGGTTTGTTATTGGGTATGACCTGACTTGGATCATAACATATTGGCCACATTAATTAATTATGTCTCTCGGGCATATGAAATACCTTCACCGTTCACTTGCACACCTTTCCCGACTCAACTTAACCGCTACTACATATCATTGTGAGTTATAGCATTCCCTTTTTACTTTAACTTATTTTGGGAACTGAGAATACATGCGGATTTTATGTTTTACATACTAGGCACGAGTACTTAAACTTATATATGTGTGGGTTATACAATGGCATAAACATTCCCTTTAGCTCGGTAACGTTTAATCATTGGTTTTTGAACCATGAACGCGAATCTTAGATATGGATCCATAGGGTTTGACATCCCCACTCGAGCTAGTCGCGCTAGCAGTCAACGAGTGTTTAATACTTCGTAAACATACGCACTTGCCAAGTGTACTTTCAGGGGGTGATATATTATTAAACGTTAAGTTAGTTACCGAGTGCCCACGGTTGAGCATATACTTAAACATACTGATTTGGATTACTGTTTTGAAACGCTCGTTGTAGCACTGAAATCTCGTGGCCTACTTACATTACTGTTATACTTAAACTATAGCTCACCAACCTTTGTGTTGACATTTTTAAGCATGTATTTCTCAGGTGCTTGAGGTCGCTTCCGCTATCATACTAGTTGTGCTGTAGACACCCGCTGCTTAGAGTTGTCAACGCATGAACTACTTATCTTTGCATTCAAACATTTATACTTTTGAACTATGTAATGTAACGACCTTTGGGGTCACGTACACTTATGATTTGCTTCTACTTAGCGAAGCATGCTTTTGAGATGTAAAACATTTGACGTAAGTTATGACGTCACCTTTTATTAATGAATGCAAACTCTTTTTGAAATCGCATATAGTACTTAACCTTGTAATGATCCTGTTGTTGATGGTCCGTACATGATGATTTAGTACGGGACGTCACATTTGGTATCAGAGCCAGGTTGTAGGGAATTAGGTTGCATTAGTGAGTTTAAGACCGACCCGAGTAGGATTCACTAATGGGACTAATCTACAACTTGCTAGTTTTCTTGTTTCCGCTGAACTTACTGCATGCTGCTGCTTACTTTTACTGCTATATGCCGTATGCTACTATGTGATTTCACTACTACATGCTATTATTCGCTTTCGATTGCATGCTACTGTGTTATATTACTACATGCTACTATCTGCCTTTAGCATGTTACCTCGGTATAATACTGTTACTATTGCCATGCCACGTGCCGCTGTAAACGATCTAGGCCACTGTAGTTGTTATGCCTGATTACGCTCTTGCTACCTATCTACTATCCATTATACCGACTTGGAGAACTTATCCTTCCCGGTTCAGATGTTTTCCTGAACTACTTTCCCACTCGTCTAACCCTAAGAACTAGTAGTGCAATCCACCTGTTACTACTGTTCCACCGTTCCAGAGATCGAAACATTACTTCACGCAATCTAGAAGATTGTTCAGTTGACACATACACTGTACGCTCTCATGACCGTCACTTAACTCTTTCATTCTTCACGACTGCTCAACGATCTAACGACACTTCTGCACTTAAGTCCCTACCACCCCTAGACATTGGATAAGTCGGGAGGACATCTCCTTTCACAAGGTCATAGTACCTTCTACTGATGCTCAAACACATCGTATTACTACTTGCTACACGTACAACCCGACGCGAAACCCGGATTGAATATTTAGAAGGAACCTAACAACGTTACCTGAATCCGAACCTTTGAAGAAACTTCGGGACACTTAAGCATTAATACATGGTCTACGGAACCTACACATCGACATCGAGAAACTGCGAGATTAGTTATGTCAATTCTATTTTGTTGGCACAGATAAAGCACTGTTAGATGAAATTTGTGTATAACTGGAAGTGATCACGTTACATTGACCATATGGATTGATATTGGAATGAACGTACGATTTATTATAATATAATTACGCCAGGCCAGCGTGATTATATTGAAGTAAATCATGCAGAAGTTCCAATGTTACTACATGAGGAATATGGGGTGATCCAGGGAAAATTTTGTTAGGAATTACTTGAGCGTACACATTGTAGCCTGTTAAAGGTAGGGAAGGAATAACCATGTAACTCAGATACTGTACAAGAGGGGCCTTGATTGCAGAATTGATAACTTGAAAAATTTGTATTAGAGATCGACACCCTGGTCATTTAAGGAAAAAGTTCCCAAATAGGAAAAACTTTGTACTAACTTGTGGTAGAGCAATCGTTATCTCAGTTATAGAAACTCGCATGGATCCTGATTTTGGTTAGGGTACGTTTCATCACAACGATTTATTGTCTCAAGGCTGTTTAATATTGGAGCGATAGAAACCTTATATCTAAGAACCTTAGTGTTACGACTAATAAGCCATTAACGACCATGAGAGCTAAGTATTCTATAGGGCAAGCAAATGGTAAACTGAGGAAGATAGGGGAATAATTTAAGGTAGTACTTTAAGATTAACAGGTGGGTCATTTGGAGATGACCTCATATTAACCAAACTTGGGAGTTTTAATGTAATAGTTGAAAAGGAATAGTTACCTACGTACAGGCATATGTTATTTGAGAAGATTGATAGAATTTGTTTTTCACGGTAGTACAGTAAGATTTGATTTGGGATGAACTTTAAGATTAACCTAATACTCATCGAGCTAGGAAGCTTTGAGGAAATAGTTAGCACGAACTGACTTTCAAGGATGAAAGTGGAATTTGTTTATAATGAGGGAAAATTTATCCGTATACCTCGCAAGAATGGAGAAACTATTATGGGAAGAGATGTAGCCCGAGAACTGAACCTTATTAGTTACATGACAACAACTCGAAATCCCACAATGGAAATGGGAAGGAATTCATCGCTAAAATACCAAAGACGATAAGATGGTTAGGACATCATTTGGGTTATTATTGACCGTCTCACCAAAACTGCTTACTTTCTAGCCATGAAAGAAACCGATACGATGGACAAACTTGCACAACAATACTTAAGGAAGATTGTATTCCGTCACTTCAGCAATTCAAAGCCTATATTGAAGACCTCCCAAGAATCTCATTTTGATACTCATTCTTACGCAACTCTAAGTCCTAGCTTATTACGAGAAATCTTTATTCGGTGATAACCACAACATCATCCTTCTTACCTCGATATCCGTCATACCCGTTCAAAATTTTCCTAAAATCAATGAGTGGATAACTCTCATCCTCATACTCTCCCATTTGTATCTCACTTATAAGCAACAACTTCACACTTAATCATTTTTAGTCAAAGGACTTATGCCCTACTAATAGTCGTCAATCATACATAAATTCAAAGGTTTTTATTACCTCAAATATCACTCCAAATTTTCAAAAGTCTTTTACTCAGTTCTCATCAATCTTTTCCAACTTGTATCCCCCGAAATATGAAAATTTTGTTTACCAAATTTTACACACATTATTTTACTGTGCTAACCTCTCAAAGCTTTATAAGAAAAATAAACTTATTTTGTTTGTCATTCATACAAATTTTCGAAATCATACCCATTATATAAAAAAAAAATAAAGTAAATGATTACCTATTTTTGACAAGTACATACGAAACTTCACTTTCACTGTTACAAATCAAATCCTTTATTCAAAAGATATCATACTTTGAACGGTACGTGTTGTACATAACCCTAATTTACTAAGAACTTTGTTTCTTCTCTTACCTTGTCACCATAAACAATTTCTATAAAATTTTCGTTGCTTATTTTATAAAAATTTTCGTGTTATTCGTATCCAAGTCATCATAAAGGCTTTATAACCGTCGAAATCGAGAGATTCATGTATATGTGATAAAGTCACTGACTACCACGTCATACAAGGCCTTCGGACATCCACATAAACCATTCAAAACTATTGCGTCACCCCATGGATTTATTTCACCACACCAGTTAGAACAATGCTCTTCCTTACATAACTCTAAGTCCTAACTCATTCCAAGAAACTCTCATTTAGTAACATTAACACCATCGGTACTCTGACTTCATTATTAGTCACGACCTGTTTGGCATTTTGCAAATTCAAGAAGCGATTAACTTCTCATCCTCGTGCTCTATCCTTCGTACCTCACTTTTTAGCAACGGCTTCGCACGTAAATATTTTTGGCCCAAAGACTTGTATCCTGATAATTACCAAAACTGCATTTATATCATTAGTTTTCATTACCTAGTAACTGGTCACCCAAGGATTCCAAGCTTTTCACTCAAATCGTTTCAATTCGTAACCTTTGAAATACGAAAAACTATGCTTATCAAAAAATTTTACACGTTGTTTATTTGTACAGTCCTCACAAGATTTACAGACAATGAAGGTACTAAAAAAAAAAACTTTTCGGTCACTTAAATGATTTATAAAATCATATATGTATAAATTTATACTTACCTATTTTAATACTAAGTTATATCTTCAAATTATTTAAAAACCGCTCCTTTACTGAGCTATTCAACTTAAGTCAAATAGTTTTGAGCAAAATGGAATACGTTTACCTACTTCTAAATTTACTAGGAACTTCGTCCGTTTATGTGGTCACAACAAACGTTTAAAGGTTTTGCTTTTCAAAACTCCCTCGGTGGACTTTATTAAAGGCTTTCGTATTAGACTACACCATGTAAGGATCACACTTTCTCTCGCCCTCCGTTAGGAATGAAACCTACTATTAAGACCTTGTTTAAAAAAAAAAAAATCTCGAGTCACTTTGGATGGCGATTTTATAAAATTTGTTAGAAAATCTTTGCACCCACAAAAAAATGTTCTTTTAAAGTTAGACATGATAAAAACGTGAGCCGATAAATTAGTTTTCTGAGGTACACTCATTGGTCACCCTATCGTAGGAAAGGTACTAGGTGGATTACTGTTCTCAATACTTCACGGCGAATCACAACACCCTCGTAAACTACATCTCTATGAATCAGTATGTTGAGACACAAGAATCATTTTTGGAGATTCTTTTCACTCGGAGTAAGCCATTCGTTAGGACCAAGGGTTCATGTATCTCCTCATTCGCGCATCTCCTTAAGTACTCGGATAAATTCAAAACGAACCACTCGAAGAGTTCACTCTCGTTCAAGACCACGCCTTTCGTGCGACTTTCTTTTGGAAATGTACCATAAGAAACTGTGAGAGCCTATGAATCTTGTTACCCCATGGGAGGGGACTGCTTAAAACATTTACGACACTCATGTGGATACTCTATATATTTCTTCCTTCATTGGTTGCAACTGTATGTTACTCTAGTTAACGTTAATCCTAACTTCAACATGTAACTGAAAGGATGAAGTTACATTGCGGAACCGTGTTTTCATGTCATCCAAGGATAGGTTCACCTGTAGTATGGTAAACTAGGTAGTGTCCCTCCTTGTTCGTTCAGACCGTCCTAAAGACACTATGAATAATTATGGCCTGCAAGTTCGGTTGGTCACCTTCAGCTAAAATTTCGATTCACTTACTCAAATGAAACGTTCTTAAATATTGAGTTCCTATGCCTATGGCCTCCTTTCGAAACCAAGGGGTTAGTAAAATCCGTAGCTAACGTTATCCATACATCAAATAGCATGGTTGTAATCACTATGTTTTCCATTCTACCTGTCGGCTTATATTACGACATACACGCTCAATGTTTTAGATGAGCTTAGGAACATTCATGATTCATTTCACGCATCCAGCTTACTGAAGATGCCTGTAAGGCTAAACACACCATCTTTCCTTCTTGTGGATATACATTCAGATGACATACTCCTGTTAATCAGAAATAAAATCAATTTGTTGACCTCTTAGGACAAGAGGCTTAAGTAACGGCATATACCTATTCTCACTTTCATACGCTGAAGTACCTTTCAAGGTAGATAACTTACTTCTGAGCCCACGGGTCTCACAGAACTATGATACGCTCCTTCTTATTCGAATACGGTACCATTGTTGGTCACTCCTTAAAATTTCGGGACAAAATTTTCTTTAACAGGTGGGTAATGTAACGACCCTGGATTTTCCAACGTGTATTTATTAATAATTATTATTATTAATACATGTGATTAAACGAATGCATGTTATTACGTTTACATGTTGCCTTGATTGCCCGTACTTGACTTTTAAGTGCCTGAAACGTCTTTGTGACACATGAAACTTCATGAATAATATTTCTAGATATTATTTGCATTCATGATTAAGATTTATTAATCATTTTAATTAACTAAGGTTATTAGTTAATTACTTGGGCTTTAATTGGGTTTACTTGTTATTATTGGAACTTGGGCTTGTTTTAAGTTAATGGACACTTGACTTTGGGCTTACAAGCCCACCCTACATTATTAATGAACTACTTAGCCCATGTCTTTCAAAGTGTAAGTATCATTTAGGGAGTTAACTAGTTAGTTGAAAGAATTAGAATCTAGTTAACTTGTTATCCCCATGTAACCACCTCTTTTAACCACCTTTTATGAGCTTTACCATGCATGGACCAACAAACATTTCACTCCCCTATTTGGGGCTGCAAACCGTGGGTTTAGAGGACCCTTTAGGGGTGTTTGTGTTTCATTTTTCATCACTTGATTTCTCTCATTCTCTCACAACTTCAAACACTCTCAAACTTGCATTTCATTTTCTCTCACATTTCTCTCTTCTTGTAAGTGTTTGAACAACTTTTCTTCCTTCTTTTCTTTAATCAAAACCGAAACATAGACTCCCATTAATCATCATCATCTTTTGTTACTTGAATACTTGTTTGTTATTATTACTTACTTACTTTGTTGTTGTTGTTTACTTACATGCTTTCAAGAATTAAACTTACTAGTTTCTTTCTTCTTTTATCTTGTAATTTCAAGAACACAACAAGAACATAAACTTACTAGTTATGTTCTACATATACTCTCTTAAAAGATTGCAAGTTCATGTGTTGATTTAACTCATACTTGAAGTTCATGAAGTAAACTTTAAAGTTTACTTTCTAAAGATCAAACCTTGGTTTGAATCTTTAAAGTATGAACAACCATGAACATTTTTCTTGTTTATTTAGTTACTACTTCATATTATGCACTTAATATTCATGTTGTTGGTTTGTTGGTCAAATGTTACTAGTTAACTTTGATCTTATACTTCTCGAAACTTAAAGTTAACTTTATAAGTTTTCAAGAACATAGAAGTTTAACTTACTAGTTATAACTTCACATACTTGTAATGGATCTAAGTTCTATAGCTTATGGTCTACTTAATTTGTCATAAACAAGAGCTTTAAAGCCTACATACACTATAATTGATGATAATCTAAGTTTTGTAACTTTTGGTTTCATTAAAGTAAAGACTCATGTGTTAGTACTTATGATTTAACTTAACAACTTTAGATCAAGACTTTTGAGTCTTGGATCTTCAAGATCAAACTAAGAACTATGTTCTACTACTTATGATCTTGATTAGTTAGTTTATTTTCAAGTTTATAGTTCAATGTTACTTTTATAGTTCATGTAAGTGTCAAACCTAAGACTTTGATGTAACTTTGGTTCATCAAACTACATTCAACTCTTAAGTGAGTTGTGCTTCATGTCTTAGACTTGCACTAGTGTTATGATGGTCAAGACTTGGTTAAGATGATGTAAACACATCCATGAGTTGTACACTTGAAGCTATACGCATCAAGAATGAGAACCATGATGAACATCAAGCACCAAGACCACCGGAACCCTTTTAAGCTTACTGTTTCTGTCCAAAAGCTACTGATCTGATGTTTCTGTAACAGACCAGTAGACTTGGGCTGTTCTAACCTAGATTTTTAGATATAACTTTTCGAGTAGATAATTTTTCATATAAGACTCGTCTTCATCCGAGTTACGGTTTAGGATTTATGGCCCTCCGATCGTCACTAGGTCCTTTTAACGTTGTGCAGAAATTTCAGACCTACTCGCACTTATACCATTGCCACGGTCAAACGAAGATGAGTTAGCTTCTGAAATTTTTACCACACTTAAATGACTCATATACGGAGCCATGCCACTGGTCTCACCTCTGTTCGGTTTGTGTAGAGGCCGGGGTGACTGATCCAAGTCAGCCTTTGTTTTAAACTTCGTTCATGAACGAACCTTACTTGTTACCTTTTGTTTGATGATGATTGATGATGACCCTTATGACCTTAATTACATACATATGAACCTTTTTAGACAACTTACTAACTTAGTACTATTTGACTTAGGTTGAGGACTTCGGACCGTTCACTTGCACACCTTTCCCGACTCAACTTAACCGCTACTACATATCATTGTGAGTTATAGCATTCCCTTTTTACTTTAACTTATTTTGGGAACTGAGAATACATGCGGATTTTATGTTTTACATACTAGGCACGAGTACTTAAACTTATATATGTGTGGGTTATACAACGGCATAAACATTCCCTTTAGCTCGGTAACGTTTAATCATTGGTTTTTGAACCGTGAACGCGAATCTTAGATATGGATCCATAGGGTTTGACATCCCCACTCGGGCTAGTCGCGCTAGCAGTCAACGAGTGTTTAATACTTCGTAAACATACGCACTTGCCAAGTGTACTTTCAGGGGGTGATATATTATTAAACATTAAGTTAGTTACCGAGTGCCCACGGTTGAGCATATACTTAAACATACTGATTTGGATTACTGTTTTGAAACGCTCGTTGTAGCACTGAAATCTCGTGGCCTACTTACATTACTTTCTAAAGATCAAACCTTGGTTTGAATCTTTAAAGTATGAACAACCATGAACATTTTTCTTGTTTATTTAGTTACTACTTCATATTATGCACTTAATATTCATGTTGTTGGTTTGTTGGTCAAATGTTACTAGTTAACTTTGATCTTATACTTCTCGAAACTTAAAGTTAACTTTATAAGTTTTCAAGAACATAGAAGTTTAACTTACTAGTTATAACTTCACATACTTGTAATGGATCTAAGTTCTATAGCTTATGGTCTACTTAATTTGTCATAAACAAGAGCTTTAAAACCTACATACACTATACTTGATGATAATCTAAGTTTTGTAACTTTTGGTTTCATTAAAGTAAAGACTCATGTGTTAGTACTTATGATTTAACTTAACAACTTTAGATCAAGACTTTTGAGTCTTGGATCTTCAAGATCAAACTAAGAACTATGTTCTACTACTTATGATCTTGATTAGTTAGTTTATTTTCAAGTTTATAGTTCAATGTTACTTTTATAGTTCATGTAAGTGTCAAACCTAAGACTTTGATGTAACTTTGGTTCATCAAACTACATTCAACTCTTAAGTGAGTTGTGCTTCATGTCTTAGACTTGCACTAGTGTTATGATGGTCAAGACTTGGTTAAGATGATGTAAACACATCCATGAGTTGTACACTTGAAGCTATACGCATCAAGAATGAGAACCATGATGAACATCAAGCACCAAGACCACCGGAACCCTTTTAAGCTTACTGTTTCTGTCCAAAAGCTACTGATCTGATGTTTCTGTAACAGACCAGTAGACTTGGGCTGTTCTAACCTTGATTTTTAGATAGAAATTTTTGAGTAGATAATTTTTAATATAAGACTCGTCTTCATCCGAGTTACGGTTTAGGATTTATGGCCCTCCGATCGTCACTAGGTCCTTTTAACGTTGTGCAGAAATTTCAGACCTACTCGCACTTATACCATTGCCACAGTCAAACGAAGATGAGTTAGCTTCTGAAATTTTTACCACACTTAAATGACTCATATACGGAGCCATGCCACTGGTCTCACCTCTGTTCGGTTTGTGTAGAGGCCGGGGTGACTGATCCAAGTCAGCCTTTGTTTTAAACTTCGTTCATGAACGAACCTTACTTGTTACCTTTTGTTTGATGATGATTGATGATGACCCTTATGACCTTAATTACATAAATATGAACCTTTTTAGACAACTTACTGACTTAGTACTATTTGACTTAGGTTGAGGACTTCGGACCGTTCACTTGCACACCTTTCCCGACTCAACTTAACCGCTACTACATATCATTGTGAGTTATAGCATTCCCTTTTTACTTTAACTTATTTTGGGAACTGAGAATACATGCGGATTTTATGTTTTACATACTAGGCACGAGTACTTAAACTTATATATGTGTGGGTTATACAACGGCATAAACATTCCCTTTAGCTCGGTAACGTTTAATCATTGGTTTTTGAACCGTGAACGCGAATCTTAGATATGGATCCATAGGGTTTGACATCCCCACTCGGACTAGTCGCGCTAGCAGTCAATGAGTGTTTAATACTTCGTAAACATACGCACTTGCCAAGTGTACTTTCAGGGGGTGATATATTATTAAACATTAAGTTAGTTACCGAGTGCCCACGGTTGAGCATATACTTAAACATACTGATTTGGATTACTGTTTTGAAACGCTCGTTGTAGCACTGAAATCTCGTGGCCTACTTACATTACTGTTATACTTAAACTATAGCTCACCAAACTTTGTGTTGACGTTTTTAAGCATGTATTTCTCAGGTGCTTGAGGTCGCTTCCGCTATCTTACTAGTTGTGCTGTAGACACCCGCTGCTTAGAGTTTTCAATGCATGAACTACTTATCTTTGCATTAAAACATTTATACTTTTGAACTATGTAATGTAACGACCTTTGGGGTCACGTACACTTATGATTTGCTTCTACTTAGCGAAGCATGCTTTTGAGATGTAAAACATTTGACGTTAGTTATGACGTCACCTTTTATTAATGAATGCAAACTCTTTTTGAAATCGCATATAGTACTTAACCTTGTAATGATCCTGTTGTTGATGGTCCGTACATGATGATTTAGTACGGGGTGTCACACCTGTTATTATATTCAAACTATAGATTCACATGCAGAATTGTTAGAAGAATTTCCAGAATTACAAGGAACAGGAGAATGTTCTTTAGGAGAAGGAACAGAACTAATTGATGAAGCTGAAATGTTAGCTACACTTATGGCTAATGGATATGAACCAACAACAGAAGAAATTCAAATGCTAAAAGAAGAAGACAGATATCGATATAAATTATCGATAGAAGAACCACCGACATTAGAGTTAAAGCCACTTCCAAAACATTTGAAATATGCTTATTTACATGGTGAATCTGAATTATCTGTAATAATATCGTCTTCTCTTACGGAAAATGAAAAATCTCAACTCATTTCTGTGCTAAAAGCTCATAAACCAGCTATTGCATGGAAAATTCATGACATTTAAGGAATAAGTCCTTCTTATTGCACACATAAAATCCTTATGGAAGAAGGTCATAAAACGTATGTGCAACGCCAATGAAGACTAAATCCTAATATGCAAGATGTTGTTAAAAAAGAAATTATTAAACTGCTTGATGCAGGTTTAATTTATCCAATCTCTGATAGTCCATGGGTAAGCCCAGTTCAATGTGTACCTAAGAAGGGTGGCATGACTGTCATCACAAATGAGAAAAATGAGCTTATTCCTACTAGGACTGTAACAGGATGGCGTGTTTGTATTGATTATAGAAAATTAAATGACGCCACCAGAAAAGATCACTTTCCCTTACCTTTCATTGATCAAAAGTTGAAAAGATTAGCCGAAAATAGTTACTATTGTTTTCTTGATGGTTTTTCTGGATACTTTCAAATTCCAATAGCACCCGAGGATCAAGAGAAAACCACATTCACATGCCCTTATGGTACTTTTGCTTATAAACGCATGCCATTTGGACTTTGCAACACCCCTGCAACCTTTCAAAGGTGCCTGATTGCGATTTTTCACGACATGATAGAAGAATGCATGGAAGTTTTCATGGATCAATTTTCAGTCTTCAGTGATACATTTGAATCATGTCTAGTCAATCTTAAACGAATGCTTATTAGATGCAAACAATCAAATCTAGTTCTTAATTGGGAGAAATGCCATTTCATGGTTAGAGAAGGCATCGTTCTTGGTAATAAAATTTCAAAGGAAGGAATTGTAGTGGATAGAGCTAAAGTAGATGTAATTGCTAAACTTCCATATCCCACCAATGTTAGAGGAGTTAGAAGTTTTCTAGGGCATGCCGGTTTTTACCGACGTTTCATAAAAGATTTTTCTAAAATTGTCACTCCTATGAATAAACTCCTAGAAAAGGATGCTCCATTCATATTTTCGGATGAATGCATCAAATCTTTTAATATTTTTAAAGAAAAACTCACTAATGCACTGATCATGATAACTCCAAATTGGAATCTACCGTTTGAACTTATGTGCGATGCAAGTGATTTTGCAATGGGAGCCGTTTTAGGACAAAGGATTGAAAAACAATTTCAACCTATTTATTATGCTAGTAAGACGTTACAAGGAGCACAAACAAATTACGTAACTACTAAAAAAGAACTCCTTGCTATTGTCTTTGCTTTTGACAAATTTCGTTCATATCTCCTTCTAGCTAAAACAGTGGTCTATACCGATCATTCTGCTCTTAGATACCTATTTTCGAAACAAGATGCCAAACTACGATTAATCCGTTGGATCTTACTCTTACAAGAGTTCGATATTGAAATCAGAGACAAAAAGGGAGCAGAAAATCTCGCCGCTGATCATCTTTCTCGTCTTGAAAATCCTGAATTAGAAGTTCTAAATGAATCTGCCATACAAGATAACTTTCCTGATGAATATCTATTAAAGATAGATTATAGTGAAATTCCATGGTTTGAAGACTATGCAAATTACTTAGTATGTGGATTCCTTGAAAAAGGATTGTCGTACCAAAACGAAAGAAATTCTTTAGTGACATAAAACACTATTTCTGGGAAGATCCACATTTGTTTAAAAGTTGTCCCGATGGAATAATACGTCGATGTGTATTCGGAGATGAAGCTAGTCAAATCTTAAACCATTGTCACACAGAACCAACAGGAGGGCATTATGGGCCTCAACTCACAGCAAGAAAAGTTTACGATGCTGGATTCTATTGGCCTACAATTTTCAAAGACGCACACCTTCTTTGCAAATCCTGCGATGCTTGTCAAAGGGCCGGAAAAATAAGTCAACGTGATGAAATGCCACAAAATGTCATTCAAGTATGTGAAGTATTTGACGTTTGGGGTATTGAATTTATGGGTCCATTTCCAAAATCTCATAATAATCTCTACATTCTCGTTGCCATTGATTATGTATCTAAATGGGTGGAAGCACAAGCTCTCTCAACTAACGATGCACGAGTTGTAGTCAACTTTTTAAAACGTCTTTTTTTAAGGTTTGGAACACCAAAAGCTTTAATAAGTGATCGGGGTACTCATTTCTGTAATAATCAACTTGAGAAAGTTCTCAAAAGATATGGAGTAACTCATAAAATCTCAACCGCTTATCATCCACAAACAAGTGGACAAGTTGAAAATACCAACCGAGCATTAAAACGTATTCTAGAGAAAACCGTAGGATCAAATCAGAAGGAATGGTCCATGAAATTGGAGGATGCACTCTGGGCTTTTAGAACAGCCTACAAAACTTCAATTGGAACCACACCTTTTAAACTCGTTTACGGAAAAGCATGTCATCTTCCAGTAGAAATTGAACATAAAGCATTTTAGGCTTTGAAGACATATAATCTTGATTTACATGAAGCTGGACATCTACGGTTAAGTCACTTAAACAAATTAGAAGAATTAAGACATGAAGCATACAAAAATTCATTGATCTATAAAGAAAGAACGAAGAAATTTGTAATTTTATGAGATATTTCATGCTAGTTGCCAAATGATGGTTCCCACATGTGTTAGGTGACTCACATGGGCTGCTAAGAGCTGATCATTAGAGTGTATATACCAATAGTACATACATCTAAAAGCTGTGTATTGTACGAGTACGAATACGGGTGCATACGAGTAGAATTGTTGATGAAACTGAACGAGGATGTAATTGTAAGCATTTTTGTTAAGTAGAAGTATTTTGATAAGTGTCTTGAAGTCTTTCAAAAGTGTATGAATACATATTAAAACACTACATGTATATACATTTTAACTGAGTCGTTAAGTCATCGTTAGTCGTTACATGTAAGTGTTGTTTTGAAACCTTTAGGTTAACGATCTTGTTAAATGTTGTTAACCCAATGTTTATAATATCAAATGAGATTTTAAATTATTATATTATCATGATATTATGATGTACGAATATCTCTTAATATGATATATATACATTAAACGTCGTTACAACGATAATCGTTACATATATGTCTCGTTTCAAAATCATTAAGTTAGTAGTCTTGTTTTTACATATGTAGTTCATTATTAATATACTTAATGATATGTTTACTTATCATAATATCATTTTAACTATATATATAACCATATATATGTCATCATATAGTTTTTACAAGTTTTAACGTTCGTGAATCACCGGTCAACTTGGGTGGTCAATTGTCTATATGAAACCTATTTCAATTAATCAAGTCTTAACAAGTTTGATTGATTAACATGTTGGAAACACTTAATCATGTAAATAACAATTTCATTTAATATATATATATATAAACATGGAAAAGTTCTGGTCACTACAGTACCTACCAGTTAAATAAATTTCGTCCCGAAATTTTAAGCAGTTAGAGGTGTTGACGTATCTTCTGGTAATAAATGCGGGTATTTCTTCTTCATCTGATCTTCTCATTCCCAGGTGAACTCGGGTCCTCTACAAGCATTCCATCGAACCTTAACAATTGGTATCTTGTTTTGCTCAAGTCTTTTAACCTCACGATCCATTATTTCGACGGGTTCTTCGATGAATTGAAGTTTTTCGTTGATTTGGATTTCATCTAAGGAATAGTGAGATCTTCTTTAGTAAAACATTTCTTCAAATTCTAGATGTGGAAAGTGTTATGTACAGCCGCGAGTTGTTGAGGTAACTCAAGTCGGTAAGCTACTGGTCCGACACGATCAATAATCTTGAATGGTCCGATATACCTTGGATTTAATTTCCCTCGTTTACCAAATCGAACAACGCCTTTCCAAGGTGCAACTTTAAGCATGACCATCTCTCCAATTTCAAATTCTATATCTTTTCTTTTAATGTCAGCGTAGCTCTTTTGTCGACTTTGGACGGTTTTCAACCGTTGTTGAATTTGGATGATCTTCTCGGTAGTTTCTTATATTATCTCCGGACCCGTAATCTGTCTATCCCCCACTTCACTCCAATAAATCAGAGACCTGCACTTTCTACCATAAAGTGCTTCAAACGGCGCCATCTCAATGCTTGAATGGTAGCTGTTGTTGTAGGAAAATTCTGCTAACGGTAGATGTCGATCCCAACTGTTTCCGAAATCAATAACACATGCTCGTAGTATGTCTTCAAGCGTTTGTATTGTCCTTTTGCTCTGCCCATCAGTTTGTGGATGATAGGCAGTACTCATGTCTAGATGAGTTCCTAATGCTTGCTGTAATGTCTGCCAGAATCTTGAAATAAATCTGCCATCCCTATCAGAGATAATAGAGATTGGTATTCCATGTCTGGAGACGACTTCCTTCAAATACAGTCGTGCTAACTTCTCCATCTTGTCATCTTCTCTTATTGGCAGGAAGTGTGCTGATTTGGTGAGACGATCAACTATTACCCAAATAGTATCAAAACCACTTGCAGTCCTTGGCAATTTAGTGATGAAATCCATGGTAATGTTTTCCCATTTCCATTCCGGGATTTCGGGTTGTTGAAGTAGACCTGATGGTTTCTGATGCTCAGCTTTGACCTTAGAACACGTCAAACATTCTCCTACGTATTTAGCAACATCGGCTTTCATACCCGGCCACCAAAAATGTTTCTTGAGATCCTTGTACATCTTCCCCGTTCCAGGATGTATTGAGTATCTGGTTTTATGAGCTTCTCTAAGTACCATTTCTCTCATATCTCCAAATTTTGGTACCCAAATCCTTTCAGCCCTATACCGGGTTCCGTCTTTCCGAATATTAAGATGCTTCTCCGATCCTTTGGGTATTTCATCCTTTAAATTTCCCTCTTTTAAAACTCCTTGTTGCGCCTCCTTTATTTGAGTAGTAAGGTTATTGTGAATCATTATATTCATAGATTTTACTCGAATGGGTTCTCTGTCCTTCCTGCTCAAGGCGTCGGCTACCACATTTGCCTTCCCCGGGTGGTAACGAATCTCAAAGTCGTAATCATTCAACAATTCAATCCACCTACGCTGCCTCATATTCAGTTGTTTCTGATTAAATATGTGTTGAAGACTTTTGTGGTCGGTATATATAATACTTTTGACCCCATATAAGTAGTGCTTCCAAGTCTTTAATGCAAAAACAACCGCGCCTAATTCCAAATCATGCGTCGTATAATTTTGTTCGTGAATCTTCAATTGTCTAGACGCATAAGCAATCACCTTCGTTCGTTGCATTAATACATAACCGAGACCTTGCTTTGATGCGTCACAATAAATCACAAAATCATCATTCCCTTCAGGCAATGACAATATAGGTGACGTAGTTAGCTTTTTCTTCAATAACTGAAACACTTTCTCTTGTTCATTCTTCCATTCAAATTTCTTCCCTTTATGCGTTAATGCAGTCAAGGGTTTTGCTATTCTGGAAAAGTCTTGGATGAACCTTCTGTAGTAACCAGCTAGTCCTAAAAACTGGGGTATGTGTTTTGGAGTTTTCGGGATTTCCCACTTTTCAACAGTTTCTATCTTTGCCGGATCCACCTTAATACCTTCTTTGTTCACTATGTGGCCGAGGAATTGAACTTCTTCCAACTAAAATGCACACTTTGAAAACTTAGCGTACAATTCTTCCTTCTTCAATACTTCTAACACCTTTCTCAAATGTTCACCGTGTTCTTGGTCATTCTTTGAGTAAATAAGTATGTCATCAATGAAAACAATGACAAACTTGTCAAGGTATGGTCCACACACTCGGTTCATAAGGTCCATGAACACAGCTGGTGCATTAGTTAAACCAAACGGCATGACCATAAACTCGTAATGACCGTAACGTGTTTTGAAAGCAGTCTTTGGAATATCATCTTCTTTCACCCGCATTTGATGATACCCGGAACGTAAGCCAATCTTTGAATAAACAGACGAGCCTTGTAGTTGATCAAATAAGTCATCGATTCTCGGTAGTGGGTAGCGGTTCTTGATGGTAAGTTTGTTCAACTCTCGGTAGTCGATACACAACCTGAATGTACCATCTTTCTTCTTGACAAACAAAACAGGAGCTCCCCACGGTGATGTGCTTGGTCGAATGAAACCACGCTCTAAAAGTTCTTGTAATTGGCTTTGTAGTTCTTTCATCTCGCAGGGTGCGAGTCTGTAAGGAGCATGAGCTATTGGTGCATGTCATAACCCGTCCTTAACCATAAGAACGTGTTAGATATCGTATGATTTCATTGCGAGGTATTGACCTCTATATGCGACATTTTTAAAAGAACAACTGCATTTATTTTACATTACAAACCATAACTCTTATTTTAATACAAGCTTTAGACAATAAAAAGATGATTATCGTTTAGCGATAATCTTAGACTTACAAACTTTACATGTGATGATAACAATACGATTTCTAGCATATTTTACATTACAAATCCTCCGATATGCAGTTTTATTTTTGACACAAATATGCATACTCAAGATCTTGTTTAAATTCAACATGTTGCAGCGGAAGCTTCTAATTATCACCTGAGAATAGACATGTTTAAAACGTCAACATAAAGTTGGTGAGATATAGGTTTAATGCCGGCAGCAATATATATATAGACCACAAGATTTCACATATAAACATTTTAATAAAAATATTCTAAGTGGTTGAGCACTTGGTAACCATACTTAACATTTAATCACGTCGCATATTCCCTTTATTATGAAATCTTACTACACCGTACCAAGTGTAGTCACAAAACGAAGTACTGTGCAACCGTTGAATACTGGTCGTCCAGTCCGGTTGGGGTTGTCAGGCCCGATAGATCTATCAACAGGATTCGCGTTTACAATACCGCTGTAAATAACAGTTACCAAGCTACAGGGAAGTATGCCAGTGGTACAACTCAACGTAGAATATATTTTTCAGTTACTTGTGTCCATAACGTAAAACATAAAATACATGTATTCTCATCCCGAAATACTTAGAGTTTAAAAGTGGGACTATATACTCACTTTCGTCTTGAAGATATGTAATTTTGACTTGGTCTCCGATTGATATCACAAACCTAACCATATATAATATATCAATACCTTTTCTTTTTAAACAATCGTCACATATATATACTTATAATACTTTTAATAATTCCTTAGTCCGTAGTTAGCAGTCCGATGTTAGTGGTCCACAATTAGTTGCTTAAATAAAATAAATAAAGACCCCATCGTATTCGTATTGATCAGAATTAATCTCGACCCATGGTACCGGTGTTGTCAAATGACGTGTTGCGTACATAAAGTACCGGTGTTGTCAAATGACGTGTTGCGTACAATCATGGGATCTTATGATTAATCTTCTCGTATTGTTTACGGGTGATCCTGAACCATATAAAATTAAATTATGAGTACATATATATAAAATATCATGTTATTTTAAAAAGATGTGATTTATTTAATTTTCTCCAATTATTTTCGTAGCTAAACTAGTCTTGGATATCCGATTTTGTTTTGGTCGTAGTTTCTTCGTTACAACTCCGTTTTCGTTGGTTCAACTTGCCACTTCCTTGGATCGAGTCCCTCTTTAAGACTATGAACTGTAAATACCTTAGTTTGTATTCAAAATCACAGGTCATAGGTCAAACTTTAGTAAAACTTATGAAGTTAATCATTTTCCATCATGTAAACAACCTTAAATGATTATTTTTCTAAAAATACTTATACTTTGAGTTAAATCATGAAATTTTTATGTGTTATCATATTCATAGTAAAAATCATTTTTCCAGAAAATAAACCTCCAATTCAAAGTTTAAGATGGTTTTTAATTATCCAACCCAAAACAGTCCCCGGTTACACTCCGACGTCGTAAAAACAGTTTTTAAGGTATTCTTTGAAAAACCAAGTTATACCTTGTTAAATTAGCATATACTTAAGTTATATTACAGGTCTTGAAGTATTTTAAAAGTTAAGTTAGAAGGATCTATTTAGTTTGCAAACAAGTTTGAAAACATTCAAACTATGTTCTTGTTGTTAAATTTTTATACCACAAAATAAGATAGCTATATATATATGAATCGAATAAGGTTATGAACATAGTTACTACCTCAAGTTCCTTGGACAAGATTGCTGTAAAAGAGGAGTAAGAAGCTAGAATCAAAAGGGTGATGGAAGTGGATGAAAGATTGGAAGTAAGTTTGTGTTCTTGGAAGGATTTCTTGAAGTGTTTTTGTATGGTTTTCTTATGGTGTTTAAGTAAGGTTTTTATGGCTAGATCTTCATGGATACTAGCTGAATGGTTATGGAGTTTCTTAAGAGTGTGTTTTTGTTAAAGGAAATGTGTAGTAAAATGAAAATGGAATGGAGTATAAATGGTGGTGTAAAAGGTGTATAAGTTTGTAATTTTGTGAAAAAATCTTTTAATCATGTGAAATTGTCATACTAGATAACAAAAGTAGTTACCTTATACATAAGGCATTGAACAAGGGCTGGTTGGTGGTGATTTGATGTGTATATACCAATAGTAAATACGTATAGAGGTTAGGTATGATACGAGTACATGTACTCTAGATATACGTATAGAAATTTTGTGAAAAATGGAATGAGAATTCAAATATAGCTATCTTTTGTGAATACACTTATATTGTTTTATGTATTTAAGTCCTTAAAAAGTGATTAAATACATTACTTATACGATATATGTATAAACATTATAGGTCATAAGTATTTATGTCAAATAACGTTACGTATGGTTATCGTTTTAAAAACTTAAGTTAGTAGTTTCAAAATATATTTGTAACTTATTGTTATTAATACAAAATGAGGTATTAAAACATTCTTAGATCATGTTAAATATGTATATATACATATATATACACAAACGTATAATTATCATATATTGTATAGTTCGTGATATCATCGGTCAAACTAGACGGTCAAACGTTGTGTAAAACTCTTTTCGAAAACATAAGTCTCAACAATTTGGATTGCTTATCATGTTGGTAAGGTTTAATTTATATAAATATTAATTTTATAAGTATAGAACGATCGAAAAAGTGCGGGTCATTACAGTACCTACCCGTTAAATAAATTTCGTCCCGAAATTTTAAAATTGTACCTATTTTGCGTCATCGAGAAACAAGTGTGGATACTTTTGTTTCATCTGATCCTCTCGTTCCCAAGTAAACTCGGGACCTCTTCTAGCATTCCAACGAACCTTAACAATCGGTATGTTGCTCTGTTTGAGCTGTTTAACTTCACGGTCCATGATTTCGATTGGTTCTTCGACGAATTGTAGTTTCTCGTCGATATGGATTTCTTCAAGAGGAATGGTGAGATCTTCCTTTGCAAGACACTTCTTAAGGTTTGAGACGTGAAAGGTATTATGTACTCCGGCGAGTTGTTGCGGTAACTCGAGTCGATAAGCTACCGGTCCAATGCGTTCGATGATCTTGAACGGGCCTACGTACCTTGGGTTCAGTTTACCCCTTTTGCCGAAACGTATTACACCTTTCCAAGGTGACACCTTTAGCATAACCATGTCCCCGACCTGAAACTCTAATGGTTTCCTTCGGACATCGGCGTAGCTCTTTTGGCGACTACGGGCTGTTTTCAATCTCTCCTTGATTTGTACTATCTTCTCAGTCGTTTCGTGTATGATCTCGGGACCAGTTAATTGTCGATCTCCTACTTCATTCCAACAAATAGGAGATCTACACTTCCTTCCGTACAATGCTTCAAATGGCGCAGCTTTAATGCTCGCATGATAACTATTATTATACGAGAATTCTGCTAATGGTAGATATTTATCCCATCCGTTTCCAAAATCGATCACACATGCCCTGAGCATGTCTTCAAGAGTCTGAATTGTTCTTTCACTCTGCCCGTCGGTTTGCGGATAATATGCGGTGCTCATATCCAAACGAGTTCCTAGGGCCTCCTGTAGTGATTGCCAGAACTTTGATGTAAATCTACTATCACGATCGGATATAATGGAAATAGGTATTCCATGCCTTGAAACAATTTCCTTTATATATAATCGTAATAGTTTCTCCATTCTATCCGTTTCCTTTAGAGGCAAGAAATGTGCAGATTTGGTAAGACGATCAACAATTACCCAAATGGTGTCGTATCCCCAGGCAGTCTTTGGTAACTTCGTGATGAAATCCATGGTAATACCATCCCATTTCCATTCTGGGATTTCTGGTTGTTGAAGTAATCCTGACGGCTTCTGGTGTTCTGCTTTGACTTTGAAACAAGTTAAACACTCCCCAACATATGTTGCAACGTCTGTCTTTAAATTAGGCCACCAATAATGTGTCTTAAGATCTTGGTACATCTTTCCAACTCCAGGATGTATCGAATATCTTGTCTTATGTGCCTCGTTCAATATCAACTTCCTTAATCCACCCAACTTTGGTACCCAAATACGATTTGCAAAATATCGAATTCCATCTTCCCGCATAACGAGTTGCTTCTCATACTTCTTCATTATTTCATTTCCTATATTTTCTTTAGTAAGTGCTTCTCGTTGAACTTCTTTGATTTGTGAGTTGAGATTCATGCGAATTTTTATGTTCATCGCTCGTACTCGAATTGGTTCTCGTTCCTTTCTGCTTAATGCGTCAGCCACCACATTCGCTTTCCCGGGATGATAACGAATTTCACAATCATAGTCGTTTATTAACCTTACCCACCTACGTTGCCTCATGTTCAGCTGTTTCTGATCAAAAATATGTTGAAGACTTTTATGATCAGTAAACACAGTGCATTTAACCCCATACAAGTAGTGTCTCCATATCTTCAATGCAAACACGACTGCTCCCAGTTCTAGATCATGCGTCGTATAATTCCGCTCGTGAATCTTTAATTGTCGGGATGCGTATGCAATAACTTTCTTCCGTTGCATAAGAACGCAACCAAAACCTTGTCGCGAAGCGTCACAATATATTTCAAAATCATCGTTCCCTTCTGGTAACGATAAAATAGGCGCCTTAGTCAACTTCTTTTTCAGTAATTGAAATGCACTCTCCTGCTCAGAAGTCCATTCATATTTCTTCCCTTTTTGTGTTAACGCTGTCAACGGCTTAGCTATTCGGGAAAAATCTTGAATAAACCTTCTATAATAACCGGCTAAACCCAAAAATTGGCGTATCTGCATTGGTGTCTTAGGAGTCTCCCATTTTTCAATGGCTTCAATTTTTGCTGGATCAACCTGAATTCCTTTGCTACTAACAACGTGGCCAAGAAATTGCACTTCTTTCAACCAGAAAGCACATTTAGAAAATTTAGCATATAGCTGTTCTTTTCTCAACAACTCTAATATCAACCTTAAATGCTGTTCATGCTCTTGCTCACTCTTGGAATAGATAAGAATATCATCAATGAAAACAATAACAAACTTATCTAAATACGGACTACAAACTCGATTCATGAGGTCCATGAATACAGCTGGCGCATTTGTCAACCCAAACGGCATGACCAAAAATTCGTAATGACCGTAACGTGTCCGAAAAGCAGTTTTCGGTATATCTTCTTCTTTGACGCGTAGTTGATGATAGCCCGATCTTAGGTCGATTTTCGAATAAACACATGATCCTTGCAGTTGATCAAATAAGTCATCAATTCTCGGTAGTGGATACCGATTCTTGATAGTTAACTTATTTAATTCACGATAATCTATACACATCCTAAAAGATCCATCTTTCTTTTTAACAAATAGAATCGGAGCCCCCCACGGTGAAGTACTTGGTCGTATAAATCCACGATCCAGTAATTCTTTTAACTGACTCTGAAGTTCTTTTAACTCGGATGGTGCAAGTCTATATGGAGCACGGGCAACTGGTGCAGCTCCTGGTACTAAATCTATTTGAAATTCTACAGATCTAAATGGAGGTAATCCCGGCAACTCTTCCGGAAAAACTTCAGGAAAATCTCTTGCCACAGGCACGTCATTGATGCTCTTCACTTTTTCCTTCGTTTCGACTTTATTAACATGTGCTAAGATAGCATAGCACCCTTTCTTCAAGCACTTTTGAGCTTTCAAATAACTAATGAGTTTTAGCTTTGAGTTACCCTTCTCTCCATAAATCATTACTGGCGTTTTATCCTTACGAGGAATGCGAATTGCCTTCTTGGCACACACAACTTCAGCTCCTATTTTGGATATCCAGTCCATGCCGACTATTACATCAAAACTTCCTAATTCTACGGGTATTAAGTCAATTTTAAATGTTTCTCCGGCTAAATTTATTTTACAATCACGACAAATTTTATCGGCTTTAATTAGTTTACTATTAGCTAACTCAATCATGTACTTAGCATCTAGAGGTAATGATGAACAATTCAATTTAGCGTGAAAGTCTCTACACACGTAACTTCTATCAGCACCAGTATCAAATATAATAGATGCGGATAAGTTATTAATGGTAAACGTACCCGTAACAAGCTCCGGGTCTTCACACGCCTCTCTAACATTAATAACAAATGCTCTCCCTCGTGCAGGTCCGATATTCTTCTCTGGATTCGGGCACTGGCTCTTATAATGACCCTGTTTCCCACATCCATAACAAGTAACAGTAGCCAAAGCAGTTCTATTTGCATTAGTGGCAGGAGTCTTGGTACCATTTGTATTTGTAACGAGAGCCCTACAATCTTCAGCAAGATGACCCTTTCGATTACATTTGTTGCATACCACATTACAGTAACCAGAGTGATGTTTGTGGCATCGGTTGCATAAAGGATTTTGTCCTTTATAACCAAAGCTTAAACCACTACCCGCACCTTGCGTGATTTCTTGTTTCTTAAAAGATTGTTGTTGGTTACCTCGATCATAATTTCCATTCCACTTTCTTTTGTTACCTGATACCTTCACATCAGTATTGGATACTTTCTTATCCATGATGACCTGATCCATTAGCTCATTTGCCATGGTTATAGCTTCATGAATTGTCTTAGGTTTCGATGCTATAACATTTGCCTTGACCTTTTTGGGCAAACCATCTTTGTACATTTCAATTTTCCGTTCTTCGGTTGGAACCAATTCAGGACATAGCAAAACTAATTCCATGAATCGCTAATTGTAGTTGGTGATTTCAGTACCAACAACCTTCAGACTTCGTAATTCATCTTCCAACTTCCTAACCTCGTTTCTTGGACAATACTCGTTGATTAACATTGTTTTGAATTCTTCCCAAGGAGTATCATAAGCTACATCTCCTCCTACAGCCTTCACATAATTTTTCCACCAAGTGAGTGCACTATCTTGTAAAGTGCACGATGCATACTTGGTCATGTCCTTTTCAACACAACCACTTATTTTAAACACAGTCTCCATCTTTTCTATCCACCGGGTTAAACCGATCGGTCCTTCTGTTCCACTGAATGATGAGGGCTTGCAAGCTTGAAAAGTTTTGTAAGTGCACCCCACACGAGGATTTGGGTTAACTGCAGCACCTCTTGCAGCCTCGACCCATAACATTCTGTCGTTCACTCGCTGATTGATGAGTTCCTGGATTTCTTGTTCCGTCATTCGGTTCAATCGCGCCATATTCTTCTATAAGAATGAAAAGAAAATAATTATTCACATGGAATATTATAGATGTAGTGTATATTTACAGTACATTATAGCTTATTAATTATATGAACCAGGTATTATTATAAAAGCCTTTTCTTCTTATTAGCATTTTATAATTATATCTAGGGTAGTACCTACCCGTTAATGTCCATACTTAATAGCTTAGTACAGAATCAATTACTACCATCTAAATAATACTTAACCATGGAAAATTATTGCATTTCACACTTTGCTATTTTACATATGCTTATCTTACATCAAACATTAAGCAAACCACACTAATAATATTATACAAAACATTATATGATCCCATGGTTTAATACGGCAGCGCATCGTTTGGTCTATTTTCTAAGACGTTTAGGTTCATTGAATCGCCTAACGCTCATCCTAGCTGTCTGCCTATATTTTGGCTGTGGGACTGAAGAACTGGATGCCGGGATAGAACGAATAGGAATAGCGGGAATAGGGGTGGTAGTGTCTAGTGGAGTTGGTGCCACATCATCCTTATTAAACTCAGGATTTGAATTTTCTAATTCATTAGCCTTTCGTTTCTTTCCTAGTTCGAACTCTTCTTTTGTAATTTCCTGTATTTCTTCCTCGGGTTCACTTTCCTCCTCAGGTTCACTTTCCTCCTCGGGTTCACTTTCCTCCTCGGGTTCACTTTCCTCCTCGGGTTCACTTTCCGGGTTCTCTATAGTCGGTTCATCCGGAATTTGTGAGTCTTCCCCAAAGATATTATTTTCGTCATCGGATAGGTTAATGACTGGAACACCATCTGAAGATTCTGGTTCGGAGTCGCTGAATGTGATAACAAGTTTTGAGCCCGACATCTATCACACAACAACTAACCCATTAGTACTACATAATATTTACATATAAATTTTAACCAACAATGATAAGCAATGGTTTTTAAATCAGACCCGGTCAAAGTCCAGACTTACTAATGTATCCTAACGACTTATCAGTTAGACACACTAATGCAAACCTGGTTCGCTAAGACCACCGCTCTGATACCACATGTCATAACCCGTCCTTAACCATAAGAACGTGTTAGATATCGTATGATTTCATTGCGAGGTATTGACCTCTATATGCGACATTTTTAAAAGAACAACTGCATTTATTTTACATTACAAACCATAACTCTTATTTTAATACAAACTTTAGACAATAAAAAGATGATTATCGTTTAGCGATAATCTTAGACTTACAAACTTTACATGTGATGATAACAATACGATTTCTAGCATATTTTACATTACAAATCCTCCGATATGCAGTTTTATTTTTGACACAAATATGCATACTCAAGATCTTGTTTAAATTCAACATGTTGCAGCGGAAGCTTCTAATTATCACCTGAGAATAGACATGTTTAAAACGTCAACATAAAGTTGGTGAGATATAGGTTTAATGCCAGCAGCAATATATATATAGACCACAAGATTTCACATATAAACATTTTAATAAAAATATTCTAAGTGGTTGAGCACTTGGTAACCATACTTAACATTTAATCACGTCGCATATTCCCTTTATTATGAAATCTTACTACACCGTACCAAGTGTAGTCACAAAACGAAGTACTGTGCAACCGTTGAATACTGGTCGTCCAGTCCGGTTGGGGTTGTCAGGCCCGATAGATCTATCAACAGGATTCGCATTTACAATACCGCTGTAAATAACAGTTACCAAGCTACAGGGAAGTATGCCAGTGGTACAACTCAACGTAGAATATATTTTTCAGTTACTTGTGTCCATAACGTAAAACATAAAATACATGTATTCTCATCCCGAAATACTTAGAGTTTAAAAGTGGGACTATATACTCACTTTCGTCTTGAAGATATGTAATTTTGACTTGGTCTCCGATTGATATCACAAACCTAACCATATATAATATATCAATACCTTTTCTTTTTAAACAATCGTCACATATATATACTTATAATACTTTTAATAATTCCTTAGTCCGTAGTTAGCAGTCCGATGTTAGTGGTCCACAATTAGTTGCTTAAATAAAATAAATAAAGACCCCATCGTATTCGTATTGATCAGAATTAATCTCGACCCATGGTACCGGTGTTGTCAAATGACGTGTTGCGTACATAAAGTACCGGTGTTGTCAAATGACGTGTTGCGTACAATCATGGGATCTTATGATTAATCTTCTCGTATTGTTTACGGGTGATCCTGAACCATATAAAATTAAATTATGAGTACATATATATAAAATATCATGTTATTTTAAAAAGATGTGATTTATTTAATTTTCTCCAATTATTTTCGTAGCTAAACTAGTCTTGGATATCCGATTTTGTTTTGGTCGTAGTTTCTTCGTTACAACTCCGTTTTCGTTGGTTCAACTTGCCACTTCCTTGGATCGAGTCCCTCTTTAAGACTATGAACTGTAAATACCTTAGTTTGTATTCGAAATCACAGGTCATAGGTCAAACTTTAGTAAAACTTATGAAGTTAATCATTTTCCATCATGTAAACAACCTTAAATGATTATTTTTCTAAAAATACTTATACTTTGAGTTAAATCATGAAATTTTTATGTGTTATCATATTCATAGTAAAAATCATTTTTCCAGAAAATAAACCTCCAATTCAAAGTTTAAGATGGTTTTTAATTATCCAACCCAAAACAGTCCCCGGTTACACTCCGACGTCGTAAAAACAGTTTTTAAGGTATTCTTTGAAAAACCAAGTTATACCTTGTTAAATTAGCATATACTTAAGTTATATTACAGGTCTTGAAGTATTTTAAAAGTTAAGTTAGAAGGATCTATTTAGTTTGCAAACAAGTTTGAAAACATTCAAACTATGTTCTTGTTGTTAAATTTTTATACCACAAAATAAGATAGCTATATATATATGAATCGAATAAGGTTATGAACATAGTTACTACCTCAAGTTCCTTGGACAAGATTGCTGTAAAAGAGGAGTAAGAAGCTAGAATCAAAAGGGTGATGGAAGTGGATGAAAGATTGGAAGTAAGTTTGTGTTCTTGGAAGGATTTCTTGAAGTGTTTTTGTATGGTTTTCTTATGGTGTTTAAGTAAGGTTTTTATGGCTAGATCTTCATGGATACTAGCTGAATGGTTATGGAGTTTCTTAAGAGTGTGTTTTTGTTAAAGGAAATGTGTAGTAAAATGAAAATGGAATGGAGTATAAATGGTGGTGTAAAAGGTGTATAAGTTTGTAATTTTGTGAAAAAATCTTTTAATCATGTGAAATTGTCATACTAGATAACAAAAGTAGTTACCTTATACATAAGGCATTGAACAAGGGCTGGTTGGTGGTGATTTGATGTGTATATACCAATAGTAAATACGTATAGAGGTTAGGTATGATACGAGTACATGTACTCTAGATATACGTATAGAAATTTTGTGAAAAATGGAATGAGAATTCAAATATAGCTATCTTTTGTGAATACACTTATATTATTTTATGTATTTAAGTCCTTAAAAAGTGATTAAATACATTACTTATACGATATATGTATAAACATTATAGGTCATAAGTATTTATGTCAAATAACGTTACGTATGGTTATCGTTTTAAAAACTTAAGTTAGTAGTTTCAAAATATACTTGTAACTTATTGTTATTAATACAAAATGAGGTATTAAAACATTCTTAGATCATGTTAAATATGTATATATACATATATATACACAAACGTATAATTATCATATATTGTATAGTTCGTGATATCATCGGTCAAACTAGACGGTCAAACGTTGTGTAAAACTCTTTTCGAAAACATAAGTCTCAACAATTTGGATTGCTTATCATGTTGGTAAGGTTTAATTTATATAAATATTAATTTTATAAGTATAGAACGATCGAAAAAGTGCGGGTCATTACAGTGCCTCTGCCGCATTAATATTGAAAACTCTTCCACGGCCTTGTCCATTCGTGTTCTCCTGGTTCGGGTAATTTCTAATAATTTGGCCCGGTTTTCCACATTTTTAACAAACTACATTGGCATAACTTGCTCCGACACTACTTGCTCCACCATTACTCGTTCCGACACCATTTGTTCCTTTCGTTCTGTTAACCCCTGGTCCGTAGACCTCACACTTCGCCGCGCTATGACCATTTCTTTTACACTTGTTGCAAAATTTGGTGCAGAACCCCGAGTGATACTTTTCACACCTTTGGCATAGTTGCTTCTGATTGTTGTTGTTGTTGCGGTTATTATTGTTGTTGGGATGATTGTTGTAGTTGCTGTTGTTGTTGTTGTTGTTGTTGTTGTTGGGCCGTTTGTTGTAGTTGCGATTGATGTTGCGATTGTTGGGATAGTTGTTGCGATTATTGTTGTAATTGCTGTTGTTGTTGTATTGGTGATTCTTATCACCGTTTTCCTCCCACTTTCTTTTGACTTGCTTCACATTGGCCTCTTTAGCAGTCTGTTCTTTAATTCTTTTTTCAATCTGGTTCACTAGTTTGTGAGCCATTCTACATGCCTGTTGTATGGAGGCGGGCTCGTGTGAACTTATATCTTCTTGGATTCTTTCTGGTAATCCTTTCACAAACGCGTCGATCTTCTCTTCCTCATATTCGAACGCTCCCGGACACAATAGGCATAATTCTGTGAATCGTCTTTCGTATGTGGTAATATCAAATCCTTGGGTTCGTAACCCTCTAAGTTCTGTCTTGAGCTTATTGACCTCGGTTCTGGGACGGTACTTCTCATTCATCAAGTGCTTGAATGCTGACCACGGTAGTGCGTAAGCATCATCTTGTCCCACTTGCTCTAGATAGGTATTCCACCATGTTAATGCAGAACCTGTGAAGGTATGCGTAGAGTAATTCACTTTGTCCTCTTCAGTACACTTACTTACGGCAAACACTGATTCGACCTTCTCGGTCCACCGTTTCAATCCGATCGGTCCTTCGGTTCCATCAAATTCCAAAGGTTTGCAGGCAGTGAATTCTTTATAGGTGCATCCTACACGATTTCCTGTACTGCTAGATCCAAGGTTATTGTTGGTATGTAGCGCAGCCTGTACTGCGGCTATGTTTGAAGCAATAAAGGCACGAAATTCCTCTTCTCTCATATTCAAGGTGTGTCGAGTAGTCGGTGCCATTTCCTTCAAAATAGTCAAATGAAACGAGTTAATCATATAGAATATCAAGAGTAGTCAATAGTATTTCGTAGCGTAATATGAACTTATTTATAAAAGCTCTTTCTTCATATTAGTGTTTTATACTCTTTAATTCGGATAGTACCTACCCGTTAAGTTCATACTTAGTAGCTAACATACCATTCAACTACTACAATTCTATATGAAAAACTGATCACAAAAAAAAAAACAAAAAAAACAAAAATATATCATATTCAAGCCTTTATACAATAGCTTGCAAACTTACAATACCGCTATTTTACATATAGCATGAAATATAGCACATAAAACTTTGATACAAGGTAGTTGCGAAGATAATTCTAGTTAATAAATAAGGCGTTCAGCAAAGGCAATAAAGACACGTAATTCATACGTCCAGAAACAAGTCATGCATTCTGGTTTTACTAATACCACTTCCCATCATTGGTTTTGCGGAACATAACCGTTGTGACCGATAGTAAGACAATGTGTTGTAACGTCGTCAAAAGGATGAAGGTTACGTAATGACCAACAGTCTCGTATAACCTAAAAACCTCATTTCTTACCCCAATTACCGACTCCGTCACTTGTGGGAACGTTTTGTTTAATAGTTGTAGCCCGATGTTCTTGTTCTCACTTTGGTGAGAAGCGAACATTACTAACCCGTAAGCATAACATGCTTCTTTATGTTGCATGTTATCCGCTTTTTCTAAATCACGAAGTCCTATATTCGGATATATTGAGTCAAAATAATTTCTTAACCCGTTGCGTAAAATAGCATTTGGATTCCCCGCAATATATGCGTCAAAGTAAACACATCGTAACTTATGGATTTCCCAATGTGATATCTCCCATCTTTCGAACGAAAGCCTTTTATAAACCAAGGCATTCTTGGAACGTTCTTCGAATATCTTACAAACTGATCTCGCCTTAAATAGTTGTGCCGAGGAATTCTGACCGACTCTAGACAAGATTTCATCAATCATGTCTCCGGGTAGGTCTCTTAAAATATTGGGTTATCTATCCATTTTGTGTTTTTATACTGTAAAATAGACAAGAGTTAGATTCATAAAAAAAATACTTATTAATAGAAGCAATTTTTACATATATCAGAAAGCATAAGCACACTATATTATATATATTACACCACACGAATACAACTATCTTATTCCGACTCGCTCGTTTCTTCTTCTTCGGTTTTGGTTCGTTTTGCCAAGTTTCTAGGGATATATGATGTTCCCCTAATACGAGCCGTCGTTTTCCACATTGGTTTAGAAAAACCTGGTGGTTTAGAGGTTCTCGGGTTATTGTCACAACTTAAGAAATACGGGTGTTGACGATACATATAAAGTTCATCGGGTTTGGAATCAAATTTCTCTATTTTTATGCCCTTTCCCTTATTGTTCTCTTTTGCCTTATTAAATTGTGTTGGGGTAATTTCTATAACATCATCGGAATCCTTGTCAGGATCCGATTCATCGGAGAATTGGTAATCCTCCCAATACTTTGCTTCCTTGGCGGAAACACCATTGACCATAATTAACTTTGGTCGGTTGGTTGATTATTTTCTTCTACTTAACCGTTTTATTATTTCCCCCACTGGTTCTATTTCTTCTTCCGGTTCTGATTCTTCTTCCGGTTCCGATTCTTCTTCCGGTTCCGACTCTTCTTCCGGTTCCTCTTCGGGAACTTGTGAATCATTCCAATTTACATTTGACTCTTCATTATTATTAGGTGAGTCAATGGGACTTGTTCTAGAGGTAGACATCTATCACATAATATCAAACGCGTTAAGAGATTAATATATCACATAATATTCACATGTTAAAAATAAATAGTTTCCAACAAAATTTGTTAATCAATCATTTTTCAAGTAAACACGGTCGAAGTCCAGACTCACTAATGCATCCTAACAAACTCGATAAGACACACTAATGCAAAATTCTGGTTCTCTAAGACCAACGCTCGGATACCAACTGAAATGTCCCGTTCTTATTGATTAAAAACGTTCCATATTAATTAATTTCGTTGCGAGGTTTTGACCTCTATATGAGACGTTTTTCAAAGACTGCATTCATTTAAAAAAATCATAACCTTTATTTCATCAATAAAGGTTTAAAAAGCTTTACGTAGATTATCAAATAATGATAATCTAAAATATCATGTTTACACACGACTATTACATAATGGTTTACAATACAAATATGTTACAACGAAATAAGTTTCTTGAATGCAGTTTTTACACAATATCATACAGGCATGGACTCCAAATCTTGTCCTTATTTAAGTATGCGATAGCGGAAGCTCTTAATAATCACCTGAGAATAAACATGCTTAAAACGTCAACAAAAAATGTTGGTGAGTTATAGGTTTAACCTATATATATCAAATCGTAACAATAGACCACACGATTTCATATTTCAATATACATCCCATACATAGAGATAAAAATCATTCATATGGTGAACACCTGATAACCGACATTAACAAGTTGCATATATAAGAATATCCCCATCATTCCGGGACACCCTTTGGATGGGGTTTGTTAGGCCCAATAGATCTATCTTTAGGATTCGCGTCAATTAGGGTGTCTGTTCCCTAAATCTTAGATTACCAGACTTAATAAAAAGGGGCATATTCGATTTCGATAATTCAACCATAGAATGTAGTTTCACGTACTTGTGTCTATTTTGTAAATCATTTATAAAACCTGCATGTATTCTCATCCCAAAAAATATTAGATTTTAAAAGTGGGACTATAACTCACTTTCACAGATTTTTACTTCATTGGGAAGTAAGACTTGGCCACTGGTCGATTCACGAACCTATAACAAATATGTACATATATATCAAAGTATGTTCAAAATATATTTACAACACTTTTAATACATTTTGATGTTTTAAGTTCATTAAGTCAGCTGTCCTCGTTAGTAACCTACAACTAGTTATTCAAAGTTAGATGTACAGAAAAAAATTGATATATATTATCTTAAATCAATCCATGACCCAGTGTATACACGTCTCAGGCTAGATCACAACTCAAAGTATATATATTTTTGGAATCAACCTCAACCCTATATAACTAACTCCCACATTACTGCATATAGAGTGTCTATGGTTGTTCCAAATAATATATACACATGGGTCGATATGATATGTCAAAACATTTGCATACGTGTCTATGGAATCCCAAGATTACATAATATATTAGAATACATGTATAATACAATATAAGTTAGCTAGGATATGATTAATATAGATTTGTTACCAATTTTCACGTAGCTACAACAAGAAAAATTATCCAATCTTGTTTTACCCATAACTTCTTCGTTTTAAATCCTTTTTGAGTGAATCAAATTGCTATGGTTTCATATTGAACTATATTTTATGAATCTAAATAGAAAAAGTATAGGTATATAGTCGAAAATATAAGTTACAAGTCATTTTTGTAAGAGGTAGTCATTTCAGTCGAAAGAACGACGTCTTGATGACCATTTTGAAAAACATACTTCCACTTTGAGTTTAACCATGATTTTTGGATATAGTTTCATGTTCATAAGAAAAATCATTTTCCCAGAAGAACAACTTTTAAATCAAAGTTTATCATAGTTTTTAACTAACTAACCCAAAACAGCCCGCGGTGTTACTACGACGGCGTAAATCCGGTTTTACGGTGTTTTTCGTGTTTCCAAGTTTTAAATCATTAAGTTAGCATATCATATAGATATAGAATATGTATTTAGTTGATTTTAAAAGTCAATTTAGAAGGATTAACTTTTGTTTGCGAACAAGTTTAGAATTAACTAAACTATGTTCTAGTGATTACAAGTTTAAACCTTCGAATAAGATAGCTTTATATGTATGAATCGAATGATGTTATGAACATCATTACTACCTCAAGTTTTCTGGATAAAGCTACTGGAAATGAGAAAAATGGATCTAGCTTCAAAGGATCCTTGGATGGCTTGAAAGTTCTTGAAGCAGAATCATGACACGAAAACAGTTCAAGTAAGATTTTTACTCGAAATAAGATTGTTATAGTTATAGAAATTGAATCAAAGTTTGAATATGAGTATTACCTTGTATTAGAAAGATATATTACTGTAAATAATAAAGATTTCTTGAGGTTGGATGATCACTCTACAAGATTGGAAGTAAGCTAGCAAACTTGGAAGTATTCTTGATTTTATGAAACTAGAACTTGTAGAATTTATGAAGAACACTTAGAACTTGAAGATAGAACTTGAGAGAGATCAATTAGATGAAGAAAATTGAAGAATGAAAGTATTTGTAGGTGTTTTTGGTCATTGGTGTATGAATTAGATATAAAGGATATGTAATTTTGTTTTCATGTAAATAAGTCATGAATGATTACTCATATTTTTGTAATTTTATGAGATATTTCATGCTAGTTGCCAAATGATGGTTCCCACATGTGTTAGGTGACTCACATGGGCTGCTAAGAGCTGATCATTGGAGTGTATATACCAATAGTACATACATCTAAAAGCTGTGTATTGTACGAGTACGAATACGGGTGCATACGAGTAGAATTGTTGATGAAACTGAACGAGGATGTAATTGTAAGCATTTTTGTTAAGTAGAAGTATTTTGATAAGTGTCTTGAAGTCTTTCAAAAGTGTATGAATACATATTAAAACACTACATGTATATACATTTTAACTGAGTCGTTAAGTCATCGTTAGTCGTTACATGTAAGTGTTGTTTTGAAACCTTTAGGTTAACGATCTTGTTAAATGTTGTTAACCCAATGTTTATAATATCAAATGAGATTTTAAATTATTATATTATCATGATATTATGATGTACGAATATCTCTTAATATGATATATATACATTAAATGTCGTTACAACGATAATCGTTACATATATGTCTCGTTTCAAAATCATTAAGTTAGTAGTCTTGTTTTTACATATGTAGTTCATTATTAATATACTTAATGATATGTTTACTTATCATAATATCATGTTAACTATATATATAACCATATATATGTCATCATATAGTTTTTACAAGTTTTAACGTTCGTGAATCACCGGTCAACTTGGGAGGTCAATTGTCTATATGAAACCTATTTCAATTAATCAAGTCTTAACAGGTTTGATTGCTTAACATGTTGGAAACACTTAATCATGTAAATAAAAATTTCATTTAATATATATATATATATATATATATAAACATGGAAAAGTTCGGGTCACTACAATGTACTTGGTCGAATGAAACCACGCTCTAAAAGTTCTTGTAACTGACTTTGTAATTCTTTCATTTCGCTGGGTGCGAGTCTGTATAGAGCACGAGCTATTGGTACAGCTCCTGGTACAAGATCTATTTGAAATTCAACGGATCAATGTGGGGGTAATCCCGGTAATTCTTTCGGAAATACATCGGGAAATTCTTTTGCGACGGGAACATCACTGATGTTCTTTTCTTCAGGTTTAACTTCCTTGATGTGTGATACAATGACGTAACAACCTTTTCTTATTAGTTTTTGTTCCTTCAAACTACTAATAAGATTTAATTTCGCATTGTTCTTTTCTCCGTACACCATTAAAGGTTTTCCCTTTTCACGCATAATGCGAATCGCATTTTTATAACAAACGACCTCTGCTCTCACCTTTTTCAACCAGTCCATGCCAATTATTACATCAAAACTCCCTAACTCGACTGGTATTAAATCAATTTTAAATGTTTCATCTCCCAGTTTAATTTCTCTATCCCGACATATATTATCTACTGAAATTAATTTACCGTTTGCTAATTCGAGTAAAAATTTACTATCTAAAGGCGTCAATGGGCAACTTAATTTAGCACAAAAATCTCTACTCATATAGCTTCTATCCGCACCCGAATCAAATAAAACATAAGCAGATGTATTGTCAATAAGAAACGTACCAGTAACAAGCTCCGGGTCTTCCTGCGCTTCTTCCGCATTAATATTGAAAACTCTTCCGCGGCCTTGCCCATTAGTATTCCCTTGGTTTGGGCAATTTCTAATAATGTGGCCCGGTTTTCCACATTTATAACAAACTACGTTGGCATTATTTGTTCCGACCTTATTTGTTTCTTTATTTTTTTGTTCTTTGGTCCGTAAACCTCACATTTTGCCGCGCCATAACCACTTCTCTTACACTTGGTGCAAACTGTTGTGCAAAACGCATTCGGATGGTATTCTGCACACATGAAGCATGGTTGTTTCTGTTGTTTATTGTTATTGAGGTTGTTGTTGGGATTGTTATTATTGTTGAAACGGTTGTTGTAGTTATTGTTGTTGTTGCTGTTGGGACGTTTGTTGTAGTTATTGTTAGGATTGCGGTTATTGTTATGATTGTTGTTGCGGTTGTGGTTGTAATTGTTATTGTTGTTGTACTGGTGACTCTTATCGCCGTTTTCCTCCCACTTCCTCTTGAGTTGTTTCGTGTTGGCTTCTTCGGCCGCCTGTTCTTTAATTCTCCCCTCAATCTGATTTTTGAGTTTATGAGCCATTCGACTTGCCTTCTGTATGGAAGTAGGCTCGTGTGAACTCACATCTTCTTGAATCCTTACTGGTAACCCTTTTACAAACGCGTCGATCTTCTCTTTTTCATCTTCGAACGCTCCCTGACACAATAGGCACAAATCTGTGAATCGTCGTTCATATGTGGTAATGTCGATTCCTTGTGTTCGTAACTCTCTAAGTTCTACCTTGAGCTTATTGACTTCGTTTCTAGGACGGTACTGCTCGTTCATCAATTGCTTGAATGCCGACCACGGTAGTGCGTAAGCCGCATTTTGTCCTACCTGTTCAAGATAGGTGTTCCACCACATTAACGCAGTACATGTGAAGGTATGCGTAGCGTACTTAACTTTGTCCTCTTCAGTACACTTACCTATGGAAAACACCGATTCGACCTTCTCGGTCCACCGTTTCAATCCAATTGGTCCTTCGGTTCCATCAAATTCCAAAGGTTTGCAGGCAGTGAATTCTTTGTAAGAGCATCCTACACGATTTCTTGTGGAATTAGTTCCACTGCTAGATCCAGAGTTATTGTTATTTTGCATCGCAGCCTGTGCTGCGGCTATGTTTGCTGCAAGGAAAACACGGAAGTCTTCCTCGCTCATGTTCAAATTCTGACGAGTCGCCGGTGCCATTTCCTTCAAAAATAGCCCAAAAGAATTGAGTTAATCATATAGAATTTAAGAGTAGTCAATAGTATTTCGTAGCATAATATGAACTTATTTATAAAAGCTTTTTCTTCATATTAGCATTTTATAGTTTTAATTCAGGTAGTACCTACCCGTTAAGTTCATAATTAGTAGATATTATACAATTCAACTACTATGATTCTATAAGAAAAACTTATTACAATAATATTTCGCGTTCAAACTTTTATACAATATTTTACAAACATACAATACCACTATTATACATATAGGATGAAATATAGCACATAATAACTTGCTACATGGCAGCTATAAAGGTAATTCTAATTAATACGCAAGTTGTTTAGCAAAGGCAATAAAGACACGTAATTCATAAGTCCAGAAACAGGTCATGCATTCTGGTTTTACTAAAACGACTTCCCATCCTTGATCTTGTGGAAAGTAACCGTTATGACCATTGGCTAGGCAGCATGTTGTAATGTCATCAAAAGGACAAGGGTTTCGTAATGCCCAACAGCCTCGTAGCAATCTAAAAACCTTGTTTCTTACCCCAACTACTGAGTCCGTCACTTGTGGGAATGTTTCATTTAATAGTTGTAATCAAATATTCTTTTTCTCACTTTGGTGAGAAGCGAATATCATTAACCCGTAAGCATAACATGCTTCTTTATGTTGTATGTTAGAAGCTCTTTCTAATTCACGAAATCCTATGTTGGGTTATGTTGAGTCAAAATAGGTTCTTAACCCGTAGCGAAAAATTGCATTTGGGTTCCCCACATTTAACGCTTTAAAGAAAACACGGCGTAACTTACGGTCTCCCCAATGTGATATACCCCACCTATCAAAGGAAAACCTTTTATAAACTAAGGCATTTCTGGAAAGTCTTTCAAATGTTTGACAAGTTAATTTCGCCATAACTAATTGTGCTGATGAATTCTGACTGACTCTAGACAAGATTTCATCAATCATATCCTCTGGTAGGTCTTCTAAAATATTCGGTTGTTTACCCTTAACGTACATTTTGTGTTTTTATACTGTAAAAATAGACGAGGGTTAGATTCATAAAAGATAATTAACAAACAATACAAGCAATTTTACATTTATCAAAAAAGCACAAGTACACTATATTACATATATTACACAACATGATTATAACTCTTTAATCTAACTCACTCGTTTCTTCTTCTTCTGACTTGGTTCATTTTGCTAATTTCCTAGGGATATATGATGCTCCCCTAATACGAGCTTTCGTTTTCACAATGGTTTAGAAAAACTTGGTGGTTTAGAGGTTCACGGGTTATTGTTACATTTTAGGAAATACGGACGTTGCCGATATATATAAAGTTTATCAGGGTTGGAATCAGGTTTCTCTATTTTTATACCTTTTCCCTTATTATTTTCTTTTGCTTTATTAAATTGGGTCGAGGTAATTTCTATAACATCATCGGGATCCGATTCATCGGAAAATTGGTAATCTTTCTAATATTTTGCTTCCTCGGCGGAAACACCATTGACCATTATTGACTTTGGTCCGTTGGTTGAGGATTTTCTTTTATTTAACCGATTTACTATAGGTATCAATATTTCTTCCTCCGGAACCTCTTCTTCTTTCGGTTCTTCCTCTTCCGGTTCCTCCTCTTCCGGTTCCTCTTCTTCCGGTTCCTCTTCGGGAATTTGTGAATCTTCCCAAAGTATATTCGATTCTTCATTATTATTAGGTGAGTCGATGGGATTCGTACTAGAGGTAGACATCTATCACACAATATCAAACACGTTAAAAGATTAATATATCACATAATATTTACATGTTAATAATATATAATTTCCAACAAAAATGTTAAGCAATCGTTTTTGAAGAAAAACACGATCGAAGTCCAGACTCACTAATGTATCCTAACAAACTAGGTAAGACACACTAATGGTTTAAGTGTTAGTGGATGCCCAAAGGATCTGCATGACGTGGCAGTAAGTGCCTTTATCACACACACACACACATGAATCTCTCGATTTTGACGGTTGTAAAGTCTTCATGATGACTTGGATACGAGTAACACGAAAAATTTTGTATAACAAGCAACGAAAATTTTATAGAAATCGTTTAAGGTGACAATGTAAGAAAGAAAATGAAGTTCTTAGTAAACATGTACTATTCTAAGTAAAATATCTTTTGAATAAAAGAATTGATTTGTAAAAGTGAAAGTAAAATTTCACATGTACTAGTCAAAAATAAGTAATTATTTACTTTATTATATATAACATATACGATTTCTAAAATTTGTACAAATGGCAATGAAATAAATTTATTTTTATAAAACTTTGAGAGGATCGCACAATAAAATAGTGTGTGTAAAATTTTGGCAAACAAAATTTTCATATATCAGAGGTTACAAGTTGGAAAAAGATTGATGAGGATCGAGTAAAAGATTTTTGAAAATTTCGGGTGATATTTGAGCAACAATGTTACGAGGTAATGTTAACTATTGAATTTAAATGTGGTTGATGACTATTAGTAGGGCATAAGTCCTTCGACCAAAAATGCTAAAGTGTGAAGCTGTTGCTTATAAGTAAGATACGAATGGGGGAGTATGAGGATGAGAATTAACCACCCATTGATTTTGAAAAAAAAAATTGAACTGGTATGACTAATATCGAAGTAAGAAGGATGATGGTGTGATTATCATCAAATAAGAAATCTCTCAGAATAAGTTAGGATTTAGAGTCGCGTAAGAATGAGTATCAAATAAGATTCTTGGGTAGTCTTTAATATAGAATTTGAATTGCTGAAGTGACGGGATACAATTTCTTGTATCGTTGTGCAAGTTTGTCCATTGTATCGGTTTTCTTCATGGCTAGAAAGTGAGCAGTTTTGGTGAGACGGTCAACAATAACCCAAATAGGGTCATAACCACCTACCGTTTTCGGTAGCTTCATGATGAAATCTATTGTTATTCCTTCCCATTTCCATTGTGGGATTTCGGGTTGTTGAAGTAACCCAGATGGCTTTTGGTGTTCGGCTTTGACCTTTTTGTCCAACATAAGTAGCAATGTCTTTTTTAAGGTTCGGCCACCAATATTGTTCCTTGAGATCGTGGTACATCTTACCAGCTCCAGGATGAATCGAATAACGTGACTTATGGGTCTCATCTAGAATAAGGCCTCGTAAATCCTCACAACTAGGTACCCAAATTCTTCCGGCAAAATATCGGAGTCCGATTTCTTTAACTTCGAATCGAGAGACGAAAATATTCGAGCGTTCTTGAGCAATATTCTCCTCAGTCTCCAATTTCTTCACATGTGCCAAAATATAAAAACGCCCTTTTTGAAATGTCCCGTTCATATTGATTATAAACGTTCCATATTAATTGATTTCGTTGCGAGGTTTTGACCTCTATATGAGACGTTTTTCAAAGACTGCATTCGTTTTTAAAACAAACCATCACCTTTATTTTATCGACAAGGTTAACAAGACACCACTTAGATTATCCAGAAATGATAATCTAACAAATATGACACTTACACCCTACCAATACATATTGGTTTATAAATATTAATATGTTACAACAAAATAAATCTCGAATGCAGTTTTAAACAATATTATACAAGCATGCTGACACCAAATCTTGTCCATATAATAGCATGCAACAGCGGAAGCTCTTAATAATCACCTGAGAATAAACATGCTTTAAACGTCAACAAAAATGTTGGTGAGTTATAGGTTTAACCTATATTTATTAAATCGTAATAATTGACCACAAGATTTCATATTTTAATATACATCCCATACATAGAGATAAAAATCATTCATATGGTGAACACTTGGTAACCGACCTTAACAAGATGCATATAGAATATCTCCTATCATTCTGGGACTCCCTTCGGACATGATGAATTCGAAGTACTAAAGCATCCGGTACTTTGGATGGGGCTCGTTGGGCCCAATAGATCTATCTTTAGGATTCGCGTCAATTAGGGTGTCTATTCCCTAATTTTTAGATTACCAGACTAAAAATGGGCATATTCGGTTTAATAATCCAGCCATAGAATGTAGTTTCATTTACTTGTGTCTATTTTGTAAAACATTTATAAAACTGCACGTATTCGCATCCCAAAATATTAGATTTTAAAAGTGGGACTATAACTCACTTTCACAGATTTTTACTTCGTCGGGAAGTAAGACTTGGCCACTGATCGATTCACGAATCTATAACAAATATGTACATATATATCAAAGTATGTTCAAAATATAATTACAACATTTTTAATACGTTTTAATGTTTTAAGTTTATTAAGTCAGTTGTCCTCGTTAGTAACCTACAACTAGTTGTCCATAGTTAGATGTACAGAAAATAAATTGATATATATTATCTTGACCCAATCCATGACCCAGTGTATACACGTCTCAGGCTAGATCACAACTCAAAGTATATATATTTTTGTAATCAACATCAACCCTGTATAGCTAACTCCAACATTACTGCATATAGAGAGTCTATGGTTGTTCCAAATAATATATATAGATGGGTCGATATGATATGTCAAAACATTTGCATACGTGTCTATGGTATCCCAAGATTACATAATATATTAGAATATATGTATTATACAATATAAGTTAGCTAGGATATGATTAATATAGATTTGTTACCAATTTTCACGTAGCTACAACAAGTAAAAATATCCAGTCTTGTTTTACCCATAACTTCTTCGTTTTAAATCCGTTTTAAGTGATTCAAGTTGCTATGGTTTCATATTGAACTTAAGTTTATGAATTTAAATTGAAAAAGTATAATTATATAGTCGGAAATACAGGTTACAAGTCATTTTTGTAAAGGTAGTCATTTCAGTCGAAAGAACGACGTCTAGATGACCATTTTGGAAAACATACTTCCACTTTGAGTTTAACCATGATTTTTGGATATAGTTTCATGTTCATAAGAAAAATCATTTTCCCAGAAGAACAAATTTTAAATTAAAGTTTATCAGAGTTTTTAATTAACTAACCCAAAACAGCCCGCGGTGTTACTACGAAGGTGTATATCCGGTTTTACGGTGTTTTTCGTGTTTTCAGGTTTTAAATCATTAAGTTAGCATATCATACAGATATATAACATGTGTCTAGTTGATTTTAAAAATCAAGTTAGAAGGATTAACTTTTGTTTGCGAACAAGTTTAGAATTAACTAAACTATGTTTTAGTGATTACAAGTTTAAACCTTCGAATAAGGTAGTTTTATATATATGAAACGAATGATGTTATGAACATTATTAATACCTCAGGTTTTGTTGATAAACTACTAGAAATGAGAAAAATAAATCTAGCTTCAAAGGATCCTTGGATGGCTTGAAAGTTCTTGAAGCAGAATCATGACACGAAAACAAGTTCAAGTAAGATTTTCACTTGAAATAAGATTGTTATAGTTATAGAAATTGAATAAAAGTCTGAATATGAGTATTACCTTGTGTTAGAAAGATATCTTACTGTAAATAAGAAAGATTTCTTGAGGTTGGATGATCACTTTACAAGATTGGAAGTAAGCTAGCAAACTTGGAAGTATTCTTGATTTTATGAAACTATAACTTATAGAATTTATGAAGAACAGTTAGAACTTGAAGATGGAACTTGAGAGAGATCAATTAGATGAATAAAATTGAAGAATTAAAGTGTTTGTAGGTATTTTTGGTCATTGGTATATGGATTAGATATAAAGGATGTGTAATTTTGTTTACTTGTAAATAAGTCATGAATGATTACTAATATTTTTGTAATTCTATGAGATATTTCATGCTAGTTGCCAAATGACGGTTCCCACATGTGTTAGGTGAATCACAAGGGCTGCTAAGAGCTGATCATTGGAGTATATATACCAATAGTAAATACATTTAGAAGATGAGTATTGTATGAGTACGAATACGAGTGCATACGAGTAGAATTGTTGATGAAAATGAATGAGGATGTAATTGTAAGCATTTTTGTTAAGTAGAAGTACTTTGATAAGTGTCTTGAAGTCTTTCAAAAACGTATGAATACATATTAAAACACTACATGTATATACATTTTAACTGAGTCGTTAAGTCATCGTTAGTCGTTACATGTAAGTGTTGTTTTGAAACCTTTAGGTTAACGATCTTGTTAAATGTTGTTAACCCATTGTTTATTATATCTAAAGAGATGTTAAATTATTACATTATCATGATATTATGATGTATTAATATATCTTAATATGATATATATATATATATATATATATATATATATATATATATATATATATATATATATATATATATATATAATTAAATGTCGTTACAACGATAATCGTTACATATACGCCTCGTTTCGAAATCCTTAAGTTAGTAGTCTTGTTTTTACATATGTAGTTCATTGTTAATATAATTAATGATATGTTTGCTTATCATAATACCATGTTAACTATATATATATCCATATATATGACATCATATAGTTTTTACAAGTTTTAACGTTCGTGAATCACCGGTCAACTTGGGTGGTCAATTGTCTATATGAAACCTATTTCAATTAATCAAGTCTTAACAAGTTTGATTGCTTAACATGTTGGAAACACTTAATCATGTAAATAACAATTTCATTTAATATATATAAACATGGAAAAGTTCGGGTCACTACACTTTTCTCATGACCTTTTGTGCCTTCATGCAACTAATAAGGTTCAGCTTCGGGCTACTTCTCTCCCCGTAACTATTAATGGCTCACCATTCTCGTGAGGTATATGAATAATCTTCTCACTATAAATAACTTTCGCTTTCATCCTTGAAAGCCAGTCCATTCCAACTATTACATCAAACTTCCCAAATTGATGGGTGTTAGGTTAATCTTAAGGTTCATTCCAACCAATTCTTATTATACTACCGTGAAAAATTCTATCAATCTTCTCAAATAACATCTGCTTGTGCGTAGGTAACTAATCCTTTCCATCTACTACTTTAAAACTTCCAAGTTCTATTGACATGACATCATCTCCAAATGACCCACCTATTAATTTTAAGGTACTACCTTAAATTATTCCTCTATCTCTGCTAGCTTACCATTAGCTTGTCCTATAGAATACTTAACTCTCATGGTTGTTAATGGCTTATTAGTCATAACACTAAGGTTCTTAGATATAAGATTTCTATCGCTCTAGTATTAAACAACTTCGAGACAATAAAACGTTGTGAAGAAACGTACCCCAACTAAAATCAGGATCCATGTGAGTCTCCATAGCTGAGCTAACGATTTCTCTACCGTAAGTAAGTCCAAAGTTTTTCCTATTTGAGAACTTTTTCCTTAAGTATCCAGGGTGTCTATATCTATAACAAATTTTCGGGTTATCAATTCTGCAATCAAGGCCCTTCTTGTACAGTATCTGGGCTACGTGGTTATTCTTTCCCTACCTCTAACAAACCATAATGCGTATACTCAAGTGGTTCCTACCAAAATTTTCTTTGAATCACTTCATATTCCTTATGTAGTAACATTGGAACTTCTGCATGATTTACTTCAATATAATCACTCTGCCGGGTGTCATTATATTGTACTAAATTGTACGTTCATTCCAATATCACTCCATATGGTCAATGTAGCGTGATCATTTCAAGTTCCACTCAATTTCATCTAATGGTGCTTTATCTATGCTATCGCAAAACAAAATCTACATGATTAATCTCACAGCTTCTCGGTGTGGGTGCGTAGGTTCCATAGGTCATGCATCAATGCCTAAATGTCCCAAAATTTTCTTCAAGATGTTCGGGTTTAGGTAATGTCGTTAGGTTCCTTTCTAGAAATCCAATCTGGGTCTCGTGTTGAGTTGTACGTGTAGCAAGTAGTAATACGATATGTCTTGAGGCAACTCCTAAGTCTTTGGGTATGGCTGAGCATTAGTAGAAGACACTCTGACCTTGTGAAAGGAGATGCCTTCCCGAATTCTCCAATGCCTAAGAGTGTTAGGGACCTAAGTCCAGAAGTGTTGTTAGATCGTCGAGTAGTGGTGAAGAATGAAAGAGATAAGTGACGGTCATGAAAGCGTACGTGATACGGGTCAACTTGCGGAAACTGAACAACCTTCTAATGTTCATACGTTGTACGTGACTAATTAGGGTGAGCTCGGAGGGTGGGGTGAGGTGCGGTTACTCCGACAAATCCTCACATATCTCCTCCTCCGAGGATCAACTTTAGTGGGCATGTAGTCCGAGGGGTACTCTTCCTAGATTGCATGAAGTAATGTTTCGATCTCTGGAACGGTGGAACGGTAGTAATAGGTGGATTACATTACTAGTTCTTAGGGTTAGACGAGTGGGAAAAGGATTCAGAAAAACATTTGAACTAGGAAAGATAAATTTTCCAAGTCGGTACAGCGAATAGCAGACATGTAGCAAGAAACAGCATCAACAATAACATAGGTAGTCTATTGCAGTACACAAAACTGTAGTAGATAGTAGTATCATGCAGTAGTATCAGGTAACCAGTAGCATGCAGTAGTAATAAGCAGTAACATGCAGTAATATATAACAGTAGCATGCAGCAGTTTCGCAGAAACAAGTAAACGAGCAAGTTGTAGATTAGTCCTATTAGTGAATCCTACTCGACTCGGTCAAGACACACGAATGCAACCTAATTCCCTACAACCAATGCTCTGATACCAAATGTGACGCCCCGTACAAAATCCATGTGTACAGATCATCAACAACAGGTCCATTACACGGTTACAACACTATATGCTATTTTAAAACAAGTTTTGCATTCATGAAAAGATAACGTCTTTACCAACGTAAAATGTTTTACAAAAGATAACATGCTTCTACAAATAGAAAGCATTAACATAAGTACGTGACGCAAAGGTCATTAAAAACCATTGTTCAAATGTAACATAAGTTGTGAATGCAAAGTAAAAGTTCCATGATTGAGACATCTCTAAACAATGTAGCAGAAGTCTAACACAGCGAGTCTATAACAGCGGAAGCAAATCATCTAAGCACCTGAGAAATAACAAGCTTAAAAAGTCAACACGAATGTTGGTGAGCTATAGTTTGATTGTAAACAACAATGTAATGTAGATCACGAGATTTCGTATTCAAAACAGTGTCTGAAATCCGTATGATAAAGTATATGCTTATCCGTGGGCACCCGGTAACTAACTTAACAAAGTAATATAAATATCACCCCCTAAAAGTACACTTGGAGAGTGCGTAAGTTTACGAAGTATTAAACACCCGTTAAATGCTAGCGCGACTAGCTCGAGTGGGGATGTCAAACCCTATGGATCCATATCTAAGATTCGCGTTCACCGATTCAAAAACCAATGACTAAACATTACCGTGCTAAGGGGAATCTTTGTGCCGTTATATCACCCACACATATATAAAATTTAAGTACTCGTATCTAGTATGTAAACATAAAAAGCGCATGTATTCTCAGTCCAAAAAATAGTAAAGTAGAAAGGGAGCTATAACTCACAGTGAATGTGCGGTAAAGGTCGATATGAAAAGTATGCAAGTAGTAAGTCGGTCCGAAAGGTCCTCAACTGATTGGCTGAAACGGTCAGTTTTTATTTGCGCGGTGTCGTCGGCCCGCGACTTGCCAGGATCAGGCACTCGTGGGAGAGGGTACTGTTTTAAATTTATATTTAGTGGGGCCGAAATCTTACTACTCCTTATCAGTAAGGGAAGTATGACCTGGAGTTGTATTTTTGAGATATCAGTAGAATCGAACCTATATTTAAGCCTAAGATAGTTAGGGAGTAGTGGTTATTTAATTTGGGATTTTCTAATTTATAAGATAGATAAAGTAAATGCGATAAAATTCGTAATTCAGATAAGGTTAAAGTGAGTGCATACTATGACTTCATCCGTTATTCTGCCGAGATTATGGAATGCTGGCTCATGAATAGGCAGAGGCCTTGTATTCATTACACAGGTCCTAAACGCTCCTGTCATAAGACATGTCACTGGGTACTGCGTTAGGCTTGAAGATTCTGAATAGACAGCAGCGTCCCTTACCCCCGACGCCCTTGCAGTCTGACTACAGGCATACACATTCAGACGGCTCATCCAATTGAGCGACTCGGTTGGGTGACGTATTAACATTCCAAAATGGTCTAAACTTTCTTAAGCATAATAGAATACATGGTTTACCATATCCGAGAGACGTGATGTGTTTCAATGCTTTCGTTAATGATTGGTTTTGAAAGATAGTTAGGCCCTTAAAAAGAGTTCAACCATAAAGAACACCATGGCCAAGTCAAGCTGATTTCCATGAACACGTTCGGTTATCCTAATGGTCCAATCCTTTATGTGTCTAAACAAACAGTTCCTTAATTAACTAAGAATCCCTCAAACGGGGTGCAATGCTTGAGACCGCGTTATGGTGCAGTGTACTGGTCAACACTAACAGGGTTACATGGCCTTACTTAGTAGAGGTACAGCTTACAACAACCGTTGTGCTTCAGCGTGCACGTACGAAGTTTATATGCTTGGTGACTACACTAGCATGGTCTAGGACCGACAATGTACTAAGGGTCTAGTTAGATGTTTCACTACAAAAGAGTCCTCAGTCGAAATCCAAAGCTTGATAGACTTACTACAACCGGTGTGCCTCAGTCGATCTTACGTTTTATCCGATAGACTTCTCTTACCAAGGGGTGACACAGATAGTGTACTCTGAATCAGGGTTCGCGACTTCCCAATAACAGAGCCTATAACTACGTTCTATTAGTTGGAAAAGCGATTGAGTTTAAAGCATAATCAGAAATCATTTTGACAGCATACACAAACCATAATATTATTTCGGCATTATAACTGCTTACATCATAGCATACACTAAAGATAACTACTCGCTAATCATGGCAACAATATCATAAAACATTATATAAATGAGTTCTGAATACAAAAGTGACAACTTCAAGACTCCAGACCGCTCCTAATACAATCTTCAGCGTTCTTCTCCGGGTACTAGGTTTCCCGCACGGAGTTGAAGGCCTTGAGAGTATGACTAATATTGTACAAGAGAGAGAAAGAAGTGAATTGAAGTGTGTGTTGGAATGAATGACAAAGACCCTTTAAATAAGCAAAGTTTTTGCCTGCAAACGGCTGGCAAGCCGTATGGCAACCCGTTTGGCGAGCCGTATTTGGCAAGCCGTTTGCTTGGCAGCCCGTTTCTTGGGGCCGTTTGCTGGACCGTTTGGCAGGCCGTACCCCATACTGGCAAGCCGTATGGCAGGACCGTTTTTGCTCTAGAATCTTCGTTTTAGCTCCGATTCTCTTGATTCTTTTTGCACCGCCTTCGTAATTACTTGTTCTTCAATTCTAACTGATGAAGTGGGTATTTTGCCGAAAAGTTCGAATCTTTCTTGTATTTGGGCCTTAATACCGGGGTGAAAACGTTACTTTTTAGCCGATATCATCAACCTAAGTCAAAAGTTACTAAGTCAGTAAATCGTCCCCAAAAGTTTAAAAGTAAATAAATTAAGTCTTAAGTATCATCATCGTCATAATCATTATCATCATACGTAAAAGATAAAGTAAGGTTTTCAACAAGAATAGAGATCGAAATAAAGGGCTGATGTCGGACAGCTGCTACGACCTCTATACAAACTGAAATGATGCGCGGCCAGTGGCCAAGGCTCCGTTTGTGACTCCTCTTATAGTTATCCAATTTTCAGATCCTAACTCAATGTCGTTTGACCGTGGCGACGGTTCAAGCGCGAGTAGGTCAGAAATTTTAGCACTTCATTACGAAGGCGTAGTGATTTTCGGAAGGCTATAAATCCCAAACCGTATATCGAATTTAGGCGAGTCTTGAACGAAAAGTCATCTACTTAAACCTAAATATCTGAAAATCAACTTTCTAGAACTCCCAGGAGTCTGATCAGACCCCAAAAAATACAAAAAAGTGCTCCGGTGGGTTTCTTGGTGCTTGATGCTTATCACGGTTCTCATCCTTGATGCGTATAAGCCTCAAATGTACAACTCTTTGATGTTTTAGCATCATTATGACCAAGTTTTAACTATCAACATACAACCAAAAGTAAAAGCTAACTTTCTACAAGTTTTGAACATCAAGGTTGTCTCTTTATTGTATAAACAAAATAAAGCTTCAACCTTTGTCCTTTTGATACAAGTTTATGCATCTTCATTATATGAGATGATGAAGACTTGATTTTTATCACCATAAAAATCATAAAAAAGTTCCAAGTAAGTGAGATCTACAATAATAACTTAGATCTCAAATGTTAAGAAACCCTAAGCTAGAAAGCTTGGATCTTTACAAGATTAATGAGACCATAAGCTAGAAAGCTAGGATCTAGTAAAAGTAATGAGATCATAAACTAAAAAGCTTATATCTAAACAAAATAATAAAATCCTAAGCTAGAAAGCTTGGATCTTTAATGTTCTTGAAGATCCTTAAAGCAAAAAGCTAGATCTACAAGTTACATGAAGATCATAAACACAAGTTTTGATCTTTTAACAAAATAAAGTGATCTTAAACTTCAAAACTTAGATCCAACAAAGTAATGAAGATTCAAAGCTAAAAAACTTGAGTCTTTCATGTTCTTAAAGATTTCAAATCAAAGTTTGAATCTACAAGATGTAACAAGATCAAAAAGCTAAAAAGCTCGATCCTTTGATGATGATGATGATGATGATGATGATGTCGAAATTAAAGAAGAAAAAGAAGAAGAAATAAAATTCAAGAACTTACAATTTTAGTGTGATAAAGACTAGAGAGAAAATTAGAGAGCAAGTGTGTAAAATGAGAATGAAATGAAGTGTGAAATGAAGGATGAGGCTTACATTTTATAGTGGTGGTGGGGTGGCTAGGCCGTAGGCTTTGGGGGAACAAGGGAGACAACTTTTGCTTTTTGCATGGTGGTGGTACAAAGGTGGTGCTTGTTGTTGGGATCCCATGCAACTTGTGTAGTAATGGCTAACAAAAATTCTAGTATGTTGGCTCACCTAAATGGGTTTTTGTCTTACATTTTAATGGGTCATAATTCCATTAAAATTGAGCTAACTTAAAAGTCCATTAGCTAGAGTAGGGTGGGCTAAGTCCATTAAGGTAAAAAGTCCATTAAGACTAACTAGCGTGCATTAGTAAAACACTAAGCGTAATTAAGAAACCATCAAGCCAAGTAATTGTCATTAGAAAATAACAATTAGTATTACGTAGTCATAATATTCCAATTATGACAAAAGTTTAACGTGTACAAAGTACATAGCTCGTTTTAAACGACAAGTGACACTAGCGATCGTAAAAGCATTCGAGGATCAAGTTAAGTGATTACGCACTTAATAACATGTTGTAAGATATTAATGAAAGTAATTAATCATGAATAAAGATCCCAGAGCATAAACTAGCTCAGTACGCACATATACGCAGATTCGTGAAAGTATAGAGCACAAAAATATAAGTCGAAAAAGTCAGGTCGTTACATATATGGAACCAAGTGTACAGTGTACACCGACCATAAGAGTCTCCAGCATATTTTTGATCAAAAATAACTCAATATGAGGCAACGTCGCTGGGTAGAGTTATTGAACGATTACGATTGTGAAATCCGTTACCACCCCGAAAAGGCTAATGTTGTAGCTGATGCCCTAAGTCGAAAAGAAAGAGTAAAACCTCTTAGGGTCCAAGCTTTGAAATTACAATTCGTACTGATCTCACAAAGCAAATTCAAGCAGCACAGTTAGAAGCTTTAAAAGAAGAAAACAAAAAAGGCGAAATGAGCAAAGGGTTAGAAAAATAGCTTGAAGTAAAAGCCGATGGAACCCTGTATTTTGCTGGTAGGATATGGGTACCAAAGCATGGTAACCTAAGACAACTAGTACTGGATGAAGCACACAAAACGAGGTACTCAATTCACCCAGAAAACATGAAGATGTACCACGATCTCAAGAAGTTCTATTGGTGGCCTAATATGAAGACAGAAATTGCAACTTATGTAAGCAAATGTTTGACATATGCGAAGGTCAAAGCTGAGCACCAAAAGTCGTCAAGATTACTGCAACAACCAGAAATTCCTCAGTGAAAGTGGGAAAGAATAACCATGGATTTCATTACAAAATTGCCAAGGACTGCAAGTAGTCATGATACTATTTGGGTGATAGTTGATCGCCTCACTAAATCAGCTCATTTTCTACCAATAAAGGAGACAGACAGTATGAAGAAATTAGCACACTAATATTTGAAGGAAGTAGTTTCCAAGAATGGTGTACCTATCTCCATCATATCTGATCGCGACACCTGATTCATATCACATTTTTGGCAGTCATTACAAAAAGCATTGGAAACTCGATTAGATATGAGCACCGCTTATTACGCACAGACAGATGGTCAAAGTGAAAGAACAATACAAACATTGGAAGACATGTTACGGTCATGTGTGATTGACTTTGGAACCAGTTGGGATCGACACTTACCCTTGGCAGAATTCTCATACAATAACAGCTATCATACGAGCATCAACGCAGCACCATTTGAAGCATTTTACAGTAGAAAGTGCAGATCTCCTATTTGTTGGAATGAAGTAGGAGAAAGACAACTTACTAGACCAGAAATTATTCATGAAACCACTGAAAAGATCATTCAAATACAACAGCGATTGAAAACGGCTATGAGTCGCCAAAAGAGTTATGCTGATGTAAGAAGAAAACCGCTAGAATTTCAAGTGGGCGACAAAGTCATGTTGAAAGTGTCACCCTGGAAAGGCGTTGTATGATTCGGTAAACGCGGTAAGCTAAGTCCTAGGTACGTAGGACCCTCTGAAATCACCGAAAGAATTAGAGCAGTTGCTTATCGATTAAAGCTACTGCAAGAACTTAGTGGTGTTCACGATACATTTCATGTGTCAAATTTGAAGAAATGTTTAGCTGAAGAGGATGTCGTAATTCCTCTTGACGAAATACGAATCATTGATAAACTCAATTTTATCAAAGAACCTGTTGAAATCATGGACCATGAGATCAAACAATTAAAACAAAGCAAAATACCGATAGTTAGAGTTCGTTGGAACGCTAGACGATGACCCGAGTTTACTTGGGAACGTGAAGATCAAATGAAGCAAAGGTATCAACAATTGTTCACTGATATCGCTCATAAAACAGGTACTACTCAAAATTTCGGGATGAATTTTTCTTTAACGGGGAGGTACTGTGATGACCCTGAAAATTTTGACTAATTTACACCAAATCTCTATACGATTTAAAGAAGCAAATGACCAAAATACTAAAATGTATAAGTTACATTTCAAATAAGATAATTTGCTGGAAAATAAGTCTAATTATTGATAAAGGTACTTATCGCGAAATGTAAAGTACAAGTTTTCTAAGCGTACGAAAGGACGTTCGAAAAACCGAAACCGGGACATAAACCGGGCATCAACGTACAAGACAACGGAGCTAAGGTTACAAGTCAACTATGCACGAGAATATAATATAATATATAATTAATTAATATAAATTATATATTATATATATAATTATTATATTATGTCGACAAGCTAGTGAACAAAAATCTCTGAGCTGAAAATGTGCACCTTCTCGATCGCGGAGCTGTAAGGCATCAAATCTTCGCGATAGCGGAGCCGTCTGTCTCACAAATGGCCTATAAAAGCCAAGGGTGCTGCTCGAGTTTTTACACAATTTCATATCTCTCTATCTATCTGCATACAATTATATTTATATTTATAATTTATAATTTAAGTTTAATAATAATAAGGTATATACGCGGGTATTTTTAATTCGGGTTTCAAACCGTTTTAAAACTAAGAAAATATTGTTCGGGGTATTGTTCGTGAATCCAAGACCAACCATACAATCATCCACTATCATTACGTCTACGCAATTTGCCTACAATATTGAATCTCAATATTGAACCGTGAGTTTATAGATCCCTTTTTAGATGCTTTAAATATTTTTAGGCTGAGAATACATGCACTTTATTTTATGCCAATGGACACAAGTACATACTTAATTCTACACTGAGTTAAAATGAAAATCCCTTAGCTTTGGTAACTAGTAGCTGCGAGTACATAGGATGTGGACTGGTGGGCGCGAATAATTATATATGGATCCATAGGGCTTGACATCCCCGTCCGAGCTAGTAGCGCTAGCCTTTTAACGGACGTATGTTATTTGAGTTTACGACACGTTGGTTTGCGTGTATTAAAACGAATAGGGTAATTATTATTATAGCGTTAAGTTTAGTTATCAGGGTGCTCTGTTACGTAGAATCTATTGATAAACTTTGATGAAATCTTGTGGTCCAACTTTATATACTTATGACTCGAGCAATTAAACCTATAACTTACCAACATTCGTGTTGACCTTTTTAGCATGTTTTATTCTCAGGTCCTTAGATTGCTTCCGCTGTGATGTGCTTCTTGCCTGCATGGAGTCTCTCATGCTTTGTATAAAGTTTATTGCATTCGAAACAAAACTACGTTGTGTAATAAAATAATTTGACGGTGATGTCAACCTGTAAGATAAAGACTTATGTATTTCCGGGGATTTACTTATACTTAAGTAATCGCCCACATGTTTATAACTTTCTATGTTTAGAAAGTCACTTATTTTAATGAATGCAATATTTTTACTAAAACGTATCATGTAGAGGTCAAAACCTCACTATGGAATCAATGAATAACGTACCGCGTCAATAGCGATTTTGACGGGTCGTTACAACGACCCTCGGCAATCTTACCCGCCTTCAGTTTGGTATACCTGTGCTATTTTCTCATTTGTTAAAGTCTCCTCTTGTACATCAGCCACTTGGGGCATTTGTTGAAGCTATCAAGAAGTTAACCACTTTCGAAGTGTTAAAACAGGTCCCCCGTTACATGCCAGCTGGTAATGCCGCAGAAAGGATGATGAGGGAGATAGGACTATCTTGTGTGGAGGAGTGCCAGCGGGCACATGAAGCGCTTGGTCAGATTAGTTTTGATGATTTAGATAGGGTTTGTAGGGATGAGAATTCATTCGTGGAAGACATTGTAAACTTTCAACCTTAGAAGTATGCTTGCGGTTGTCTTTTTGGTTTGTTTGTAATAATGGAATGTCTTTATATTTGTTGAATCTTGCGTGTAAACTAGTTTACTTGCTTTTATGTTCTTCTTGGTTTCATGACAGAAACGTAGATATCTAGACTATGCTTGAGTATGGTCGAGATGTTTATACGGTAAAACCGTACCAACAATGATTTAGTCGGATTCTCTCATTATCCGAAATGGTTCTTCGAGAGAAATCCTCCTACCAATGAAAGCTAGAAGGCATTGCTTCTGGCGGTAGGTCTGAAATATGCCAAAAGACGTATGATTGTATTTGTGTTATATTCAGAGACATTATGTAGTACAAGAATATAAATTGCAATTATATTGAGAACTCATACTTAAAAACATGTTCGTACATGATTGTGTGACGTTTCTGTTTAATCGGGTGGGTGATCAGTCCTCCCGGTGATAGCTAAATTACACATGGTATTTTTTCAGGTGGAATACGTGCCATGGGCGTCGCAATGGTATTCCATCTGGGGTTTCTAGATGGTATGCACCTTAGTCGTTTATTCCGATGACTCTGTAGGGACCTTCCCAGCGTGGGCCAAGTTTTTCGACATCTTGTTGTCGGCTGGCTTCATTGCTCCGTAATAGGAGGTCGTGTAGCTGAAAGTACAACGGCTTGACTTTCTTATTATAGTGGTTAGCAATTTTTTTATTTCTTTTCAGCCTGTCGAATATGTGCTATTGTTCGTCGTTCTTCAAGGGTATCTAGGTTTTCATGCAATGCTTTGTCGTTTTTTTATTCGTCGAATGTGGTGATGTGTGTAGTTGGAACAAGTACCTCAGCCGGGATGACCGCCTCGGTGCCATATACCAGGCTGAAAGAGGTTTTGTTCGTACTTTTCTTCGAGGTTGTCCGATGTGCCAATAGTACGTGTTGCAGTTTATCAACCCACCCCTGTCGATGTTTGCCTAGTCTGGCTTTTATTCCGGCAACGATGTCCCTGTTGGTGACCTCGACCTGTCTGTTGGCCAGCGGGTATGCCACAGAGGTGAATGATTGTTGAATGTCCATGTCTATGCACCAATCCTTAAATGGGTTTTGTGCAAATTGTGTATCGTTGTCACTAACTATTTCGCATGGTAAACCAAAGCAGCAAACGATGTCCTCTCATACGAAGGTTAGGATTTTCCTCCCGGTAATCCTGCTTAGCGGCTTTTCTTCGATCCATTTAGTGAAGTAGTCGATAGCTACGACTAAGAATTTAACATTTCCAACACCCTTTGGGAACGACCCGATGATGGAAATTCCCTACTTGCAGAATGGCCAAGCAGCTTGTATGGGTATCATGTTGTGCCGAGGAGACCTGTTAACGAGGGCGTGTATTTGAAATGATTCACAGTTTTCAATTAGGTCGTACGTGTCCTGGTACATGTGTGGCCAAAAATAACCAATTCTTTTGATTCTGCTAACTATCGTTTTATAGCCAGAGTGTGCCGAGCAAGCTCCTTCGTGCATCACTTGTATGATTTCTTTGGCTTGCGTTGGTCCAATGCACCTCAAATATGGCTCTGTGAACGATTTCCTGTATAAGGTGCCTTCTTGGAATTGATACATTGGTGCTCGCATCCGAATCCTTATAGCTTTAACTTGTCTTCCAGGAGAATACCCTCGGTAAGATATTGTATAAAGCGTGTCATCCAGCAATCTTCTTCTGCTGTTATCGTTGCCATGAGAGTATCTTCGTCGGTTGACTTTCTTTCTAATACCTTGACATGACCTTTTTGGTGAAGTGGTCGTATAGAAGAGAAGAAAGTTTGCTTGAAGCGTCTGCTTTTTGTTATGGTTGCGGGGTATATTTCTTGATACATCTCGTTCTTCGAAACTGTCGCTCAGCTGGCTTGCTACTATTTGTGAGTCAACGTAGGCAGTGAGTCGTTTGACGTCCATGCTTTTTGCTAGACGAAGACCAGCTAGCAATACTTCATACTCTACCTCGTTATTTGATGCGGCGAATTTCAGTCAGATGGCATAAGTTATCTCTTCCCCATTCGGGGATATTAAAAGCAGACCTATGCAGGCTCCTTCTTCACTGGACGCTCCATCAGTGTATAAATCCCAAATTTCGTCTTCGTCCCTTCTTGTTACAGGAGTTTCACCGTGTTTGATAAGGTCGGAGGGGAGTTCTTCCAGGAAGTCGGCTATTACCTTGCCTTTGACGGAGTTCCTTGGAAGAAAACTGATTTCATGTTCACCGAGCTCGATTGCCCATTTAGCCAATCTCCCGGATATTTTCGGCCTTGCCAGGACATTCCTAATTGGTTGGTCCGGGATACGCCTGGAAGTAACGTCGTAGCCGCCTCACCGTGTGTACTTGGGCGTAAATTAGTTTTTCCATTGCCGGGTAGTTCACTTCTCCGTTTTGGAGTACCTTGCTCACGAAGTATATCGGCATTTGGATTATATCCCGGTCGGCAATTAAAACTGAGCTGATTACCTCGGAGGAAGCGACGAGATACACTGTAAGGGTCTCCCCCTGAATTGGTGTTGTGAGCGTGGGTAGCTCCTTTAAAAATGCCTTCATATTCTGGAAGGCCTTCTCAGCATTCTTCGTCCAAACAAAGACTTTTTGTTTAGACATCCTTTTCGTGTTTGAAAAAAAGGAAAAGATCTGTCGGCGGACCGGGACATTAATCTTGTTAATGCCGCCAGTTTCCCGTTTAGATTTTGTACGTCTGTTTTACTCCTGGGTGATTGCATGCTTTCAATTGCCTGAATTTTCTTCGGGTTGGCTTTGATCCCTCTCGGGGTGACCATGAACCCCAAGAACCGGCCTTCTTCAACCCTAAAGGAACATTTGGATTGGTTTAGCTTCATATTGATTTTGCGTAGCGATTAAAATGTTTCGATGATGTCCAAAATTATTTGCTCTTCTGAATCGCTTTTGATTACAATAACGTCTACGTATACTTCGATGTTCCACCCAATCTGATCTTGGATCGCCAGTCGATCACCTTTTGGTATGTTGCCCCTGCATTTTTTAAACCGAATGGTATTTTGGTGTAGCAAAAGATGCCCTTGTTTGTAAAAAATGCGGTTTTTTCTTCGTCAGCTTCTGCCATTGGTATTTGTTGGTAACCGCTATGGGAATCCAGGAAACTTTTGAACCTAAAACCTGCAAGGGATTTAACTTTCCAGTCTATCTCCGGAAAGGGGTAGTTATCCTTTGGACAAGCCTTATTGGTATCTTTGTAGTCGACACACATGAGCCATGAGCCGTCTGCCTTTTTTACCATAACTGGGTTGGCAACCCATGTTTGATATTTCATTTCTTTCATTATCCTGCATCGACCAGCCTTTGTTCTTCGTCGTCCAGAAACTTGCTTCGCTCGAAAGCCATTGCTCGTTTCTTCTGGACGACTGGTGTGACATTCGGGTTTACATTTAACTGGTGTTGTGCTATCTTGCGTGGGACACCGGTCATGTCGTTTGCTGCTAAAAGTTTGCAGAGCGTGTCTCTAGCGTTAGTGCTCAGGATGGTACCAATCTGGATTTGTTGCTCCGAATGTTTAGGATTTGGGGATACATAACCGTCATCATGCATTATTATGCTGTTGGTACCCTTGAATATCTGTAGGCATTCAACCGGTTCCAGTTCTTGCGCTCGGATTGTTGCTATGCCTGCTGAGGTTAAGAATTTCAACATGCCGTGTACTGCTGATGTAATTGCTTCGAACTTTTGCATGGCGTTACGCCCAAGTATGACATTGTACCTTGAGTAGGTTTTAACAATAAAAAATTATATGTCTGCAGTGCTTTGGAAAGGTAACTTTCCTAGTACGACTTCCAGCATGATGGAACCTACCGGCCAGGTTACAACACTGTTGAATCCTGCCAATGGTGAGGTCGCGGCCTTCTTTAGCCTGCGTACATCCTTTGGTAGCTGTAAACAGCAGTGTTCGAACATGACCTCTGCCCCAGCACTAGTGTCGGTGTAGATTCGACCAGATCTGGCAGTTGGAGATGTGTGCCTTAATAATGATTAGCTCGCATGAAGAGTTGACATCAAATAAATACGGGAAGATGATAGGTTCGTGTTTCCATTCATCTAATGTTCTTGCCTTTCGCCTTTGCCCAGCAGTCCATGAGTTAATCATGTATAAATCAGTCTTCGTCGTGTTCGTTTGATTTTTTCTGCTTTGTTTAGCTCGTTAAGGTAAAGAGCGGTTAATTTCACACCTTTAGATAAAGCCATTTGATCAAACCAAAATCATAATTGATGAAGTGGATTTAGATTTTAGTGCTTGATTTGTGAGAAAGAGTAGATTGAATGTTTTATCTCCAATAACTGTGCAAACCCCGATTTGAAATATGGATTTCAAGGGCATAAACAATCAATGAGATTAACCTTACCTGATTTGGATTAAATAAGTTAATATCTTAGAGTAAAGGTTAACTGCGATATCGATCGGAATCTCTATCGGAGTTGAATTTTCAGCTGGAGAATGCTACGGTAAGGAATTAGGGCAGAGTAACATTAATGCATCCAGTGTGTCTTAATGAATGATCTTGTGCGTGTATTTATAGGTGTCATAAAAGAATGTTGACGTGGCACATGTCCATTTCATGGTTGTAACAAACTTCACTCATTTCGAGAATTGACGTGGCACCTGTCCCTTTTATTGGTGTAACAAATGCCCTAACAAACTCTCCTAGATTTGTGGGCTGACGTGGCGTGCAACTCATTTGCGTGCTTACCCGGGACCAAGTATTTGTTTCGGGACCGAGTGTTTGTTCCGGGACTGGATGTCTATCCTGGAATGGCGTAGTTAATCTGAGATGGTGTTGTGAATCCGGCCATAGTGTGACGGGCGAACGTCTTGCCCTTGTTTAGGCAAAAGGACTTTTCCCGACGTTTATTTTAAGTGTTCCTTCACGGTGTTCTCTTGGCTGTGCAAGATTGTAACTGGTTCGTATTTCTATTTGTAATGATTATTATGTGACCAGTGTGTTGGCCTAAGCAGACCCTGACTTGAAAATATGGTTCATAACCTTTCAGTTTTTTGTACCCGGGTGAGTGGTTTTGGTAGCCTGTACACTTGTCCGATTAGAGTGGGCTTATGTGATGCCATAGCTGGCTTTTATCCGGGAAATTTTTTCCCGGATGTGTACGCGGATAATCTTTTGGTCGGGTTGCTTAAGTGGTGTAAGGATAAAGCACTTCATCCGCGACCACTCAAGCCGCTTACGCTTCCAGACGGAACGTCGTGAGAGAATGTCTTGATACGAATCATTATGCGTATCATAAAATAGCATGGGAGATGTCAGGCGTGGTGAACGTGAGATACTTGAGAGCACCTGTAAGACTACGATATGAAGTTGGATCCTTAACCAGAGGACCGACAGTGATCTGTTTGGTGCCAGTGTCTATTGAAGTGCGGCTAGAAATATAGCCATATTGGCATGCTCAATAATCTTAGAGGCGTACTTCTTTTGAGAGAGATACATCCCAGATGTATTACGTGTGACACAGATCCCAAGAAAATAGTTCAACGAGCTAAGGCCAGTTATAGAAAACTCCCGATGTAGAGAAGTAATAACCCGCCGAAGAAAAGTAGTTTAAGAGGTAGCCAAAATGATGTCATCCACATATAATAATAAGTATGTTGTGTCTGCACCCTGCTTGTAGATGAAGAAAGAGGTGTCACATCTATTGTGCTGGAATCCAACACGTTGAGCATACCCGACAAATTGCTGAAACCATGCTCTTGGAGTTTGCTTTAGTTATATAGATTTCTGCAAAAGGCAGACATGATCCGAGAGAGCAGAGTCACAGAATTCAGGAGGCTGATGCATGTAGACGGTCTCAGAGAGAGAATCGTGAAGAAACGCATTCTTGACATCTAGTTAATGAATGGGCGAGTGTCGAGATGCAGCAAGACTGACAACAGTCCTGATGGTGGCTGGTTTTACAACTGGGCTGAAAGTCTCATCACAATCAATACCAATCAATCTATTGGCTACGACCGTTAACAACGAGTCAAGCATTATACCTGATCAATGTACCATCTACATTAAACTTGTGTTTAAACAACCACATGGAGCGAACTATGTTTGTGTCCGTAGGGCAGGGCACAAGAGTCCAAGTACCATTCTTAATTAAAGCATTATATTCTTCAGTCATAGTGTTATGCCAATTAGAGTCGTTCAAGGCGTGCTATGCCAATTAGAGTTGTTATGAAACCCGAAATCTAATGTGTTTCCAAGATTCCAGGAATTTTGTTGACATTCTAGCATGTATCTGTTGATGAAGTTTTCAATTTTCTCCCGCAAGTACATTGGTACTTCATGAGCATACATGTGCATAAGTGTATGCCTTCGAAGATTTTGGTATTGTATAAGAAACTTCTCTCACAGATCTGTGAAGCTTGTAACACCGTTAGATGGGAGTTTGGTGAACCATTCTCTAGCAACAAACTGTAGGACAGTCGGAAAAAGATGGCATGCTACCTCTTCACTCCAGTGTTGGTTCTTCATAGTACATTCAAAAATTTACAGGAAATCGTCCGGATCAGTTGTGCCGCTCTACATCCCAAAGTGACTGGTATGACGATATTATCGGGGAGAATGTAACCAGCAATTCGTTCACGAAACTTCTGGCTGGTGGCGGACATCTCAACCGGTCGTTTTTCCTTGTTGCCGGTTATCAGAGCAAACAAATTCTCAAGTGTAGTGCCTTGAACGGCAGGTTGCGATAGGGAATGCTTGTATGCCGGTGGGTCAGCTTGCACGAGGATATCGGTGAGCCATGCATTGGCAGAATCTTTTGTGACACCATCGCCTCCTGCACTGATGGTCGGTACAGAGCCAACCTTCAAAATGGTAGAGTTTGCGACTGTTACTTGTTTGCTGGGTGAGGGCTGTTGCCCAACATGGCTTTCAGCTTCTCGATTACTTGCTTCTCGACGTCTACTGAGATCATTTTGGTGATCATCTCGATGTCATCTTGTGATCATCCAATTTCGCTCGAACCACCGATTTTGATACCAAAAATACTGAGATTCAACCTTCTATAACCAGTTGGCGATTTCTCAAGTTGTTCACCTTCTTCACCATCAGGAAATGTGCATTTCATCATCTGAAATTTCACCGGAGTCAATTTGAGCAATCGACTTCTTCTAGGTTGCGGTTGTTCCACCGTTGGTGAAATTTCTTTCTCCAAGGTGTTCGGAATGACATCGGATGTTTCCTTTTTGCTTGTCATTTCGCTGCCTGGTTTAACGGGATTGTTCGGACCTTTTGGTGGCGCCATTTGATCACGCCTAAATCTTAATTGGTAGGTTTCAGATTTAGGCTTGAGTGCTTAATTTGGGAAAAAGGATTGATCGATTGTTTTAACTCAAATGTCTGTGCAAACCCCGTTTGAAATCTGGATTCTAAGGGCGTAAAACAAACGATTGGATTAACCTTACTCAATTAGATCGAATAAGTTAATATCTTAAGTGTTGATGAACTCCGATATCGACCGGAATCTCAATCGAAGTTGTATTCTCAGCTGAGCAATGTTACAGTAAGATTTTAACAGAGTAACAATATGTGTCCATTGTTGTGTAATGAATGACCCCATAGGTGTATTTATAAGTGTCTTGAGGGAATGATGACGTGATATACGTTCCTTTCCTGGTCATAACAAACTTTAGGCACCTGTCCCTTTCTTTGGCGTAACAAACATGTCCTAACAAACTTTCCTAGATTCGTGGGCTGACGTGGCACATAAACCGCTTGTGCGTCTATTCCGGGACCAAGTATATGTCCCGGGGCCAAGTTTATGTTCTGGGACCAAGTGCCTTGTTCCGAGAACATGTGATATCTTTGACGTGATATGGTTATTCCGGAATGGTGTGTCGGATGAATGTCTTCATTCTTGGTTAGGTAAAAGGATTTTACCTGATGTTTACTCCAAGTGCCTCTTCACGGTCTTCTCCTGGCCGGGTATGATTACTTGTTGGTTCATATATTTTATCCGTAGTATTCTCGGGGAGATTATCCAGGTGACGGGTGTATGGCTGAGTAATCCTTGATGGGCCAATATAGTCTGCAACCTCTTTGTCGCATTTGTATCCGGGTGAGTGGTGTCAGAGTATGACTCACTTATTCGGATGGGTCTATGTGCAGTTACGGCCAGCTTCTATCCGGGTCATCGCTTCCCGGATGTGTACTGAAATGATCTTCTGGCCGGTTTGCATAAGTATGACTGAGAGGATCCATTCCCTCCTGGACCGTTATGTCGATTAAGTTCGAGACGGGACTTCATTAAGTTATGTGAATGTATTTTATCGATACGAATCCTTATGCGTGTCATCATAAGACAAACATATAGATAAAAAGTAAGAGGCAAAATTAAAATCTAAACAAAAAGTATACAAAATGTATAATGCAATTAATTATTTCTTAAAATGCAATTTTTTTTTTATAGATTTTGGTTAAAGAGAGTAAGATGAGAAATTTACATGAATGAACCATGTCAGAATTTACCATTCACTAGAAGAAAAAAAACTACGAATAACCAAAAGACCAATCAAAATGCTCCATAATGCAAAAGCAGCAACTTGTCAAACTCTACATCGCTTGTTGATTTTGGCGGGAAACATGTTCAGCAGTAACCATCGTTATAGATGTCGATTTGGCACCGACTGTGGGTTTTAAAATAAAGGAATTTGTTCTGTTTTTGTAATCTTTACGTACCAACTTCAAAACATCAAAATTTGGTAATTGAGCATGATTTATGAGCTTGAGATAAGTTTCCATAACGGTGATGGCAGCTTTTCTTCCATCGTTGTGATGGGTAATGTTGGTGGCTCTAGTGATGTTCCTACAATATACGGAAGATGTGGTGTTTCAGGATTGTCAAACGTAGGCTAGTTGAGGTTTTCACATTTTTTTTTTTTTTTGGTTTCTCTCTAGAAACTTTTCTTTTTCTATTTTATAGTTCGGAACTTGGGTCACACCAAGACTACAGTCACTTCCAACAACAACACAATTTCTTTATAAATAGACTTCCAAATCAGTGTCGTGTCAATACTACTCCCTTGACAAAATTAAGATTGAACCACTGTTATCAATGACGTACTTCCTTAAAAAATGAGACTCGCTATATTGATTAATTATACAAATGTACAAGTATTAAACCAAAAATTATAAACAATATATACATATTTCTCGTTCTGCTTGTTCTTATTTGTGGTTAAAAAGCATGAGAATCGGGGCAAAAAGAGTAGGGCGACGAAGGGCGAGTGGAAGGCGAGCATGTCTTGGGGAGAGGACTTGGTGAGGGTGAGAATATGACATCACTGATGGACGGCATTGGTCGTCTAACAACCCATATGTTTCTCTCTCTCTATATATTAAACATTTAGCGCGGGGACATCCGGGTACTTTTATAATTCCCTCGATATTGTTGTTTAATTTGAGAAAATTTGTTTGACACCGTTTAGTTGGGTTATTTTCTATATAAATATTCCGAGTGAGTTCAATGAATGTCTCTTCTTTGCAAGGGAACGTTAGACCTCCCATAGGATGAGCATACCCAAATTCTTCTTCAGAAAGCTTCAACAACATTTGAAAAGAAGGATGTTTTAGATAAACTAATGGAACCATAAATCTCTTCTTTGTGGTTTCACCAACATATACTGCCAAATACCCTTTTGGTATATCTTTCGTACTTGAAGATGGATAATATATCGGCATTTTCAGCTTTTCCTGCTTGATTCTTGAAAATTTGTGTAACCCCATGATCATACCTAAAATCTGTTAACCTTTAAAATGAGATAATGTTACTAGGTGAGGGGTAGAGAGATGAGTATCTTTAGAGATTTATAGAACGTAAAGTGATTAAGACTGTGAGAATTCATGAAAACTATATTGGTATAAATAGCTATGTATCAACTAGTAGTGCAATATATTCCATAAGGTGAAATTTTCAAGGGTGCCAAAATACGAAGTATACTTGGTTTATTTTTGAACATGATGTTTTCGGTGGGCTCGTCCAAAGGATCAAGAGAGAGTCTAACACGCTTTGGTCCAACTCCAACGACTACATCGATCTATATATCTATTGCAGTTATAATTAAAAATGAGAATATATGTGCGATGAGAAAGATTGTTTTATTATATTTGTTGACTTCAAATATTCTTTATATCTGCTCTAAAAAAATGAGAATATATGTAGTATGTCACTTTTGACTTCATTAGGAAAAGTAGAGTCCTATCATTTGGACCCTTCATTTTTTTATTGAACAGTGTGAAAGCTTTAAAAAACATGGGTCCCACTAAAATGTGGCTGTTGATTTAACTATTTATATTTATATTTATATACGTACTATCTAATATACAAAAACCGTTAATAGTAACCAGAGACACTTTCGTCGTTTCACCTTTTTTATTTTTTTTGTGTTTTCACCTTTTTTTCTTTTTTTAAAAAAAAAACAAACTTTGTTCTAAAATTGAAAGCGGCCCCCCAAACAGGGGGTAAAGTTTCAAATAACCATTTTCATAAAAAAAAATCTTAACTAAACTCCAACCAAATATTCAACGGGTCATATATTCTCGCTCGCAACAAGTTAAATTTTCCCGACACCATCGTAAACTCGAAATAGTTTTACGAACACAATGTCACTAACTATACGCAAAACGGACGTTTTTTAAAAAACGCTAAATATTTGAGGTACTTTTCATACACGTTGATTTTGCGTTAAATTTTTAAAAGTTGACAACTCCATAACGAAATGCGGAGATGCACATATATTGTTAATTTAAAATAACATTTAAATCTTTCACGGATTATGCCTTTTAGATCGACTCGAGTTGCGCTTCAACGACATCATCGTTAGCCACGAAATAATTTTACAAACTAAACACAATAAAATACATTGAAAACCGAGCTCCCAGCGTGAAGCGAGGGTTCGTAAACTAGTTTTGTGCATTTGTCAGATTTTGTTTCATTTTTTTTTATGTTTTACACCATATAAACTTCTTATTCTATTTTCACTTCTCTCTCTTGTCTCCTTCCCACCTCATTTTTCTTCACCCATTGTTACAGATTTACAGTGAACACTTTTTTATTTACAAGCAGGTGCGGAGTCAATGGGGTAGTCAAGGGATGTTGTGCCACCCACACAGAGCCGAATATTGGGCTGCAACCCGTGCAGCCGCACAGGACCCAATATCTTTAGGGGCCTAAAAAATATATTCTACTGTTGCATACCTAGGCTCATTGTCCATACATGAGTCCATTTGATAATTAATAATTTAAAAAACTAAAAAAGAAAATACACCATGCCACGTTTTCTATTAGATTTGATACTACATTTTCTACGTCCGTTATTTTGATTGATGATAGTAATTATGACTTTATTAGTATTATTAACTTTTATTATTATATAATTAAAAAATTTTTGTATATAAGGGCCCACTTTTATTTATGGCACAGGACCCATAAATTTGGCAGGACGGCACTGCACTCACAATGAGTTTAATAAGCCCAATATTTTATATTAGTATAACATATTTAAGTACTTCAAATTTAACAAGTCACCCATAAACGACCAATAATAGTTTAATGTATATACAAAAATTTATTTATTATTAAATGAAAATAACACCCAGTTTAGTTACTAACAAGATGTTACGATCTATAGTAGTGGAAAAAAGTATAGATAAACATGATTTTTTTCATATTAGTTCAAAAGAGCTGGTAAAACACTATTAAAAAAACGTTAAAGTATATACATGGGTATTATACTTCGTAGAAATAATTTACGATAGTATATACACGTTTTTAAGACATACATTAGGTAATGCTTTGGAGATGAGTTTTACGTTTAATTAAACTAATTTTAGAGGGTAATACACAAGGGCTAAACTACAGGGGACCTGCCCCAGTTTATTTGAAATTTCTAGGCTTAAAATTATGAATTATTGATTTTGCATTCAGTGGATTTGAATTTTCAGGCTTAAAATTTGATTTTGCCTCAAAAAGCCTATATATTTTGTCGAAAAGTCTCCAGATTATGCCTCAACCCATAAGCCCATGACTAAAAAGGTTGTATTTTTATGGAAGAATGGACGAAATTTTTTTCCAGTGAATGTAAACGCTTTAAAATAATTTCGGCCACGGTGAAAAAATTACTTTTTTTCGCTGCTGATAATAGGTTATTACGATGTGTGAAAAAATTGCTATTGTAATTAGTTATTGTTTAAGCCTCCTCCATCGTAAAATTCTAGCTTCGCCTCTGTTTACAAGTACCCTTCTACCTTTCTCCTTCACAGCTCCACCCATCACCATGACCATTTTTATACCCAACTTTTATTTAACATAAGCAACTTTTTAAGGAAATAAATATATCAAATTAATCTCAATTTCAAACTCTTTAATATGAGATGAATTTTATATAGATTCAACCAGGTTAAAGAAACAATCCCCAAAAAAGAGTATTCAAACCCACTGCCGGAGAAAGTGAGAAAGGAGGACCGGAAACCCACGAATGGCCGAAAAAAAATAAAATCCGGTGAACTATGCAGCGGCGGCGCGTCGGAAGACAGAAACTGGCAAGAAAGGAATGGTTGTGATCGTAAAAGGATAACGATTGTTTTGGAGGAGGCGGTGAGATCTAGAACATGCGGGATGTGGAGATAAGGAAGATTAAAATTTTGTGGGTTTTAAGTTAGAGAAAAGGTTTTGGGATGAGTTAGATGTAGAAGAGAGATTAAGTTATACTCCGTACGTAGTAATAGATTAGATGTGCAAAATGTCCAATTAAAAAACATGGCTGGTCTAAATAAATAAACCCTTATTTTTTTAATTAGTGTTTCTCAAATCTAACATCTACTAGTCTAATATGTGACGACTCGCCAAAATCGCCATTAACGGCGCCGTCAACTTAGGTCCTGTTACGTGGTCATAGTCCCTAAATGAGACGCGTTTGACCAAAATTATGTCGCATTCATTTGAAACGTATAAGACTTGCAAAGTTTTAAGTTTACCAAACGGTTCGACAACGAGTATTAGTTTAAAAAAGTTATAAAGTATAAATGAAATAATTTGCGACATAATATAGGTTGAAAATCACGGAATGCTATCAATAGCTATGCATGTATGCTTGATCCCAAGCAAGAAATCAAAGTGTGCGGAAGCATGTATCAAGTAGCCAATCAAGAACCTGAGAAACATATAGAAAACTGTCAACGAAAAATGTTGGTGAAATCATAGGTGTATTTGTAAACGTTGTTCTTGAACCACAAGATTTAGTATTTCATAATGTTGATTATCCAAATCGTTTACATTCCAAAAGTTGTTGTTTGTATCACGAGCACCCAATTATCAAGACTTAACTGTATACGAACCTCTGCATCATAGTGTTAGAACCTACACTATACCCGAAAATATATTTCATTCGCTAACGGTAGCGAACCGTCCGAATGACAACTTAAGTTCTCGCTTACACCCTGCAAGTGTAACTAATGATAATTGAATTGAGGCTTTTTGTTCTATCTCGTACGTGGAATATTTGTTTTCGTACTTGTGTTCAAAGCATAAAAGTATAAAATGTATATATTTCTCATCCCATGATTTAAAAGAATAAAAGTTGTTGAAAATGTGGGAGTATGATCTCACCGTAGTTACACGCCAAAGTACTTCATTTTAAACGTTGTGCAATGAAAGTTGTTTAGTCTTGACCTAAACAAGTAAGTTATATCAATACCGGAGAAGATACAGGGTCGGTCGAAATGTGTTCAATTAGTCCAATGGCTCGTTACGACTATATTATATAGCATGTGAGTCACGTTGTCAAGTTTCATGCAAGATATAAGTATAAAAGAAGGTTATAACGATTAAACAAAGTATTAGTTAAGTTTGACCAAAAGTCAACTTTGGTCAAAGTCAAAGTCAACGGGGTCGGGTCGGGTTTCTACTATTGTTCATCAATAAGTAGTCATATATAAGCATGTTGGCCAAGTTTTATGTTAATCGGAGTTGCGAGTAAGCGGGAGTGAAATTGTGAAAACACAAAAGATTCTGGGTCAGAGCTTATCTCGCGATCGCGGATGTGATGACCCGAAAAATTTCGACTTATTTAAACCAATTCTCTATATGATTTAATATTTTCGTCATGATAAGCAATGCATTTTGACAAGTTTTAAAACTTTTGTAAATGAGTTTTATATAACGGTTGACCACCTTGTTTGTCCGACGATTCACGAACGTCATAACTTGTGATAATTATATAATTGTGTGTGTGTATATATATATATATATACGGAAACATGCGAATAATATTTATATATGAAATGATAAAAATTTACTATTGAATGATGCAATTTCAAATTAAAAATTTTACGTATATAATCGTTTAATTTTTATGATGTAAATTTTTTAATTTATAAGAAGAAACGCAATTAAATCAAAGATGTACAAGCTATAAAGCACAACGTACAACAATGTAACTTAAATAGTTGAATCGAAATTAAATCATTTACTATTCATATGAATAGTAAATGAAACGAAATTAATTAATTTACTATTCACATGAAAGCGACATGATAGAAATTATTAATTATAAGTTACATAAAATACCCCTAAAGTATTTAAGAAATACGACTTTTTTATTTTTAATTCTTAAAAATTTGATATTCATTTCTCGTCGACATGGAATAGGAAGATGACGGCTTTTAATTTAATACGTTTGTTATTTTTTATTATTATCATATTATATGCGTAGTAGCCACCGGTGTCTTCATTGTGAAAACAAATTCAGTCGACTCATTTGTCAAAAAGTTGATTTCAAGTTGTAATTTAAAATATTATTATTATTATTATATTATATTATTTACTATATATATCGTTTGAATTCGATCATTTTAACACATTTATACATATAGATTACTCCGTAAGAATTATTATTGTTATTATTATTATTATTATTATTATTATTATTATTATTATTATTATTATTATTATTATTATTATTATTATTATTATTATTATTATTATTCTTAATCTTATTATTATTAGTATTATTATTATTATTTTTATGATACAAAAATAATAATATACATAAAATACTACGACGGGGTTATGCTCGGGTGATTTTCAAAACAAGTTTCAAACCGGTTAAAACTAAGGAAACAAGGGCATTGTTCGTGAATTGAAGACCAATCATACAATCATCCACTATCGTTATGTCTACGCATTTTATCTACAATATTGAATCTCAATATTGAACAGTGAGTTTATAGATCCCTTTTTAAATGCTTTAAATATTTTTGGGCTGAGAATACATGCACTTTATTTTATACGCAATGGACACAAGTACATACTTAATTCTACACTGAGTTTGAACCGAAAATCCCTTAGCTTTGGTAACTAGTAGCTGCCGGTTATAAGAACTGGTGGGCGCGAATAGTTGTATATGGATCCATAGGGCTTAACATCCCCGTCCGTTCCAGGTATAGAGACCCTAGCCTGAACTATAAAGCGGACGTATGCTAATTGAGTTTAGTACACGTTGGGTTGTGTGTATTGTACATGTTGGTTGCATGTATGTTAAAACAGGGGTACTTATTATATATACGTTAAGTTTAGTTACCAGAGTACTCAATTTCGTAGAATATTTTGATAAACGTTTTGGATGAAATAACTGAAATCTTGTGATCCACCTTTATATAGAGAGTATGCGCAATATTAAAACTATGAACTCACCAACCTTTGTGTTGACACTCTTAAGCATGTTTATTCTCAGGTTCCTAGAAGTTTTCCGCTCTTTGCTTATACGTTATACAAGCTATGTGCATGGAGTCATACATGCTTTATTCGAGAAAAACTTTGCATTCACAAAATCATCACCATGTATCTTATTTTGACTACATTGTCAACGAATGTATTATTGTAAACTATTATTTACGGTGATTGTCTATATGTAGAAATCATCAGATGTCAGAAACCTTGGAATTTGATATTCATTTATGGTGTGCCTTTTCAAAAGAATGCAATGTTTACAAAACGTATCATGTAGAGGTCAAAACCTCACTATGAAATTAATGAATAATGTACCGCGTCAATAGCGATTTTTGGCGGGTCGTTACATCAACATTGGTCAAAGTCAAAGTCAAAGTCAACGGGGCCGGGTCGGGTTTCCGACTTTTGTTCATCAATAAGTAGTCATATATAAGCATGTTGGCCAAGTTTCATGTTAATCGGAGTTGCGAGTAAGCGGGAGTGAAATTGTGAAAACACAAAAGATTCTGGGTCAGAGCTTATCTCGCGATCGCGGAGTTGCATGCCTTCCAGGCTTCACGATCACGAAGATGTGGTTTCCAGGTTCTGTTTGCTGAATTTTCAAGTCTCGAACCAAAACTCTTTTATTCACAATTTATGAACCGAAAACACTCAAAACGCATATCATACATCGTTGGAAAGGTAATTTAACGAGGAATACAACTAAATACATATCATCAATCAAAAACATCATTTAAAATGACTAAATCCTCGACGAATGATCATTATCAAATGTTCAAAGTTCATAATTTGCATCTAACAATTCGGCCGTTAAACGTACACATATAGTATGCCGTTTTGAAGGTAATCGTACATACAACACAACTAAACATTTACCAACAACGCTCATTATCGTTTAAGACCTCAAATGTTCATATCAAAACCTATCAAACCCTAACCAAGAATCACAAAATCAATAATCATGTTAATGTGAGATTTTCATGTCATCCAACATACCAAATCGAAGCATATGAAGTAACTAACTCTTTGAACACAGAAACATTAACATCTAAACACATTTCATCATCCAAAATCAAAGATTTGACAAACCCATTTCAAGTGTTCATGCTAGTCATTCAAAACAAACAAATCGAGCAAACCATTTACATATACAACAACCTAGTGAGCCATAGACACTAACTAACAACATTTCAGGTCCATAAATCGAATTTATAGAAATCTAGAGTTTTTAGAAACCTTATCCCAAGTAGTGAAATTAGTATCAAGTTTTAGAGGAAGATGCAAGGATTCTAAATATGCAATTTGTTTTTATGTTAGTTTTGCTAGATTTGAAATGGATGATGAATCTTTGATTATGAAGAAATGAAGAAAAAGTAGAAGTATCAAAATGGTGGGGAGGCGAAGTGAATGAATGGTTGGTTGTTTGGCCAAATGACAATGTTAGTCCCTCGAGTTTAAAATCGGGTGCGTGAAATAACCGTACGAATTATTTTAAATACGCAATTTAAAAGGATATGTCATAATTAAATAACGGACTTTAAAATAGTTAAACGGAATGATTAAAAACGCTAATTAATGGAAGATACGAATTTAGATAACGAAAGATATTATATAAAAAAATGACGGGCGTTAAAATAAATTAATGGAAAAAGGCGGGTTATTACAATATTTTATTTTGAAATGTTTCAAATTGATAGTTTACTTCTATAAATAAAAAATAATAAGAAGTTTAAGTTCTATTATGTCTTTAATGTATGTGAATAGGATTAAATGAGAAAGAAAATGTGTTGGTAAAAGTGGAAAGTAAATAGAAAGTACAGTACTTTTATGATATTTTCTTATACTGTGTGTTTTTTATATATGGACTATTAATATGAGACGGATGGAATATCATTTTAAAATTAATTATTCATTTTTATAAATAATTAAAATAATGTGATAAAAATATTTTGTGTCTCTACTTTATTCAGATAGAACTAAAAATATAGGTAAAAAGTAATTTTTAATACTGAAAAGTTTACAAAAAGATACACGTGACTGGTATTTTTTTTAAACAGTGTGTTTTTTTATGTGAGTACAACAGATTTGAAACGCAGGGAGTAATGCTTTCAGTGGCGAGTCTATGTGTTTACTAGCGGGGTCCCGTGACACCGCTAGTTACGGAAACGTTTTTACAAGCGATCATTAAATTTATACATGACACCACTAAATATAATTTTATGACCTCATATATTTTTTAAGTTAAAAATTTTATAGTATGAACCACTAAATATTACTTAAAAATTAGCTCACTTGTGATTTTATAATATGAGTCACTAGTAAATACATGGTATATATATATAAATATAACCTATTTTTGTTTTTGTTTCTAATACGCGGTAACACAAACACATCCCAAAACCTAATTACGTTTTTGTTCTTCAGTTTTTGGCAAAGCTGGAACTACATTTTTTTTCAGCCATTCATATATATAGTATGGTCAATTCTCCATATATTTATTCTAATTTTGCAACTCTCAATTTCAATCTGTAACTTATTCTTTTGGAATGTGTTGTGTGGATAATTATTTGTCAGTTATGTTTTTTTAATTTGCTTAGAGACTTGGCAAAATTGTTAATTTATGTAATATAGTTATTGTTGATATTTTGATTGACGCACTTAGATTGTAATATGACATCTACCTATTATTCAAAAATTTAGGTGAATCTAGGAATTTCGTTAGTGCTTCAGTAATTACAAATATAGAGGAAGAGCAATCACATGTTTAAGTTGAAGAGGATGATGAACGTGAAAATTGAGCCCCTTTCAAAAAGTATGCAATTGTGGATGAACTTATCGTATAAACTGCATAGACAAAAGTAAAAGTTGCATTTAATATTTACTAAATGTAATATATCATATTTTTGTATTAATGATATGTTTTGGTTTGATGGTGTATGACTCGACTTAACACATTCAATTTTTCGTTTAAGTAAGTTATGTGAGAAAAAAATTTAGGACCTCATTGAGTTACCATTCTAGATTCACCACTGAATGCTTTACTAAAGTAATTATCATGTTGAGTTTTAAATTGATGATTGCGGACATATGCATATACTTAGATACTGAATGCTTTACTAAAGTAATTATCATGTTGAGTTTTAAATTGATGATTGCGGACATATGCATATACTTAGATGCATGGTGATCAAAGAAATTTTTTAGTATAAAGGAATTAGTTCTATATTTTACGTGGCTGGATCAAGATTTAAAGAATGGAAATTGTCAAAAATACACTTTTATCAAAAACTCTTCAAACAATATATATATTGTTATATTTCAGTAGGCTTATAACTACCTTTAGTGGCCTGGTTCAATATATTCAAATTGAAAGAACCAATAAAAAAGAGATGTGTTGTAGAAGATATAGGAGAGAAAGAGGTTGAAGAGGTGTGATGTATTTAATGTATATGTGTGTTTTTGTAACTTACATTATGCACATATATATAGTACAAATTTTACTATCCATATTTGACTAATTACCATCCATATTTAACTACTAAATTTACAACACTCCCCCTTGGATGGTAATTTTTTTAAAGAGCAATTAATACTGCCTCGTTAAAAACCTTGCTAAAGAAAACCCAGTGGGATAAAACTTTAGCTAAGGGAAAAAGAGTGCAGCATAGAGTTGACTCCCCCTCAAGTAGACAACGCTGAGTCGTCACATCTTTTGAACTTGCCTCATGCCAATATTGTGAACGTATGTTTTGAAAACAGCGATTGACAGTGCTTTGGTATAAAGATCAGCAGAGTTGTTGATTGAACGTATCTCATTTTAATCTGGTTGTCTTTTACGAGATCTTGAGTATATGAGATGAATATGAGGTTTTCATCTGAAACTGTATCATCTAAATCTTTTATGTACAAGTTTGACCCATGTGATTTGTCTACAGTCTCCCTCATGGTTTGCTCAAATTGTTGTTTCAATTCCTATTCCCTTTCAGTCTTTTTCTGAGCCTTACCAATATACCATTCTTTTCCATCAAACTTATGACCGTTAAGACCGTTTATAGCTTTAGCGCCTCGTCAGCATTTATGTTTTGTTCTGTCATTTTTGATACTCTTCTTTCATTTGTACTATGTAAGCTGTATTATCTTCATAGATAGTTGTTGGGCTTTTATAGCATTCTAGTCCACAAGAATCAATAATGATTTGTATCATTGATCTTAACTAAAATCATTCCCGAGTAGCTTCATGTAATGCAATCACTTCGGCATGATTTGATGATGTTGCAACAAGTGTTTGTTTTGAGAACGTCATGATATTGCGGTGCCTCCATTTAGGAATACATATCCAGTTTGAGATTTAGCTTTATGTAGATCAGATAAATAATCTGCATCTGTATAACCAAACAAATCTTGTTTCGAGTTGTTAGAATAAAATAATTATAAATCAGTAGTTCTCCGAAGGTATCAAACTATTTGTTTGATCCCATTCCAATGTCTTTTGGTAGGGGCTGAGCTGAACCTTGTCAACAAATTAACTGCAAAAGAAATGTCAGATCTTGTATAATTTGTAAGATACATAAGAGCCCCAATTGCACTAAAATATGGAACTTCTGAACCAAGAAGATCTTCATGATCTTCTAGAGGATGAAATGGATTAGTATCAATATTAAGATCTAACAACCATATGAGTACTTAATGGTTTTTGTCTTGTCCATATTAAAATATTTTAAAATCTTTTCGGTATAAGTTGTTTGATGTATAAGTAAGTCATTAGTTATATGCTCAATATGTAAATCAACGTAATACTTGATTTTTTTTTTTTTTTAATCTTTCTTTAGAAGTTGAATGGCTTCATAGATTTCTTTATTTAAGATAATTGATATAAACAGCTATGATCACATATCCGAACATTGTTTTTATAAAACACACGTGCAAATAAGTTTATATGTATACCTTTTTCTTATCAAGTAGTAATTTAATCGATTATACCACATACGTCCCGATTGTATAAACCCATTTAAAAATCTTTGTGATTTAATGGAATATATTCCATTGGGTTTTGCATTAGATGCTTATGATACCTTAACCCTTCAGGTATATTCATATATATATCATTATTAAGTGATCCATACAGATAAGTAGTAACAACATCCATGAGATGCATTTAAATAACTACCAGGTTGATTAAGTATCTAATAAGTAATTGTATTCATTATAGGAGGATAAGTTTTTCTCCTAATTCATTTCTGGTCTTTGTGGGAAATCTTGAGTTACAAGTCAAGTTTTGCCTTGTAACTTCATTTGCACATTTCTTTTCGGATAAAAATTCATTTGTATCCCATTGTTTCACATCTTTAAAAGTGATAACGATTGATCCAAAAACTTTTCTTTTATTGAGCGATTCTAATTCAGCTCGTATTGCTCCTTTCCGTTGAGTTCAATCACGTCTATTTTGATATTCAATGACAGATTTTGGTTCCAGATCATCATCTTTATTCATGATGTCATTGTAACATTATATGAAAATATCTCATCAAGATTTTTCATTTCATTTCAGTTTCATAATATTGCATAATTTATTGCAATTTATGTATTTCCATTTATCAATATCCTCTGCAGAAGGAGTATTGATTTGTGGTTCTTCTTGAACACTTTCTTTTACCTCATTATCAGCTGATTTTCTTTTTCGAGCATTTTTATCTTTGGAACCAATTGGTCTCCCACGTTTCTGCCGTAGCAAAGACTCATAAGTGACATTATTGCCAGCTTTTGTAATTTCAATTCTAGCTGAAGCATTTACTGCTGGTATATATGATTTAGTCACTTATTTTTTGTATCTTTAAATGCATAAAGTAATTAATTTGCAAGTTCTTGCATATGCATTATATTTGAATTTTCTTTTCGCATTCTTTTGTGCGATGATCAATATTCCTTAATTGATGTTCACACCATGAAACATCATTTTATTTATATTTCATTTCTCCCCCTAATATAGGGAACAATGTTTCATTAAAGTGAAAATCGACAAAACTTGCTGTAAAAACATCACCCGTCATGGGTTCAATATATCTTATGATTGAAGATGTTTCATATCTAACATATATTTCAATCCTTCTTTGAGGAACCATTTGTTGTGATTGTTCAATTAAAAATACACTGCACAACCAAATGTTCTAAGATGGAAAATATTCGGTCTCCACCAAAATTAAGTTGGTAATGGAGAATATTTATAACTTGCACTTGATTTAATGCGAATTAATGTCACATCATGTAAATTTACATGTCCTCATATAAATATTGAGAGTTTTGTACTCATTTCTAATTGTCTTGTTATTAGCTGTAAGCGTTTATCTATTGATTCAGCTAAACCAATTTTGTGTATGCACATGAGCAACTGGATGTTCAACAACAATCCTTGTAGACATATAATAATCATTAAAAGCTTGAGATGTTAACTCACCAGCATTATCAAGTCTCATCCTTTTAATGGTGTAATCAGAATAATGTGTTCTTAATTTAATAATTTGTGCAAGAAACTTTGCAAATGTCATATTACGGCTTGATAACACACAAACATGAGACCATGCGTTAGATGCGTCTATTAGAAAAATGGTCCACATGATGGATGAATTGGTCCATATATATACCCTTGAATTCTTTCAAGAAACATTGGTGATTATTTCTCAATGTGCTTTTCATTAATCGCCATATGTGCTTTTCATTAATCACCATATGTGTTTTTCGTTAATCACTATATGTGCTTTTCATTAATCACTATATGTGCTTTTCATTAATCACCATATGTGATTTTCATTAATCACCATATGTGCTTTTCATCATATATCATTTTCACCATATGCGCTTTTAATCATATGTGCTGCGCTTTTCGTCATATGCACTTTTTATTATATGCGCTTTTAATTATATGCGCTGCGCTTTTCATCATATGCGTTTTTTATCATATGCGCTTTTAATCATATGCGCTGCGCTTTTCATCATATGCGCTTTTTAGTGCTACATAGATATTTCTCATTTTCGATTATCATTGACTGATAATCATATTCATTATGATATATATCAGAGAAACTTAACAAATTTCTCTTTGATTTGGGAGAAAACAAGACATTGTTTACAAAAAATTCGTACCATTTAGTAATATGAAATTTTGCCTTTTTCGTTCCTTATATCAAGTTTGCAAGAGCTGATATAGTATTTATAATTCCTTCATTTGATTTAAATCAATGAAATATTTCTTAGATTTGATCATAGTGTGTATGTTACTACTATCTGCAATACATAGGTCTTTACCATTTAATTGATGTTGTATTTCAGCAGGATTCATACTAAAACTTCAAATAAGATAAGCAAATAATGAGTTATATTTCAGCAAGATAATCAAATTATATTACCTGCAAACAAGTTATAATCTGAAGTACATAAAAGATAACACTTAATAAAACATATGCGTTATGATCTAAAACCATTTATTTATGAGTGATACATAAAAAAAACTAGGCATCTTAGAAAATTCAAACCATTCAAGTCTCAAGGTAGCTCAGGGTTAATTTAATCAAGATTTGTCAACAGATTCACTCTCGTTTTCTTTTCTTTTGGGACTTATTTGTAGAGCTAAACAAGATGTTCATGTATTCAAGAAATACTAGACTGATGATCCACGTTACCAGATCATTAATAAGAATCTCCGGAATTCTTATAAGAACGTCTACTAATATCTTTAATTTTAATTCTTTCATGGATCACCGTTATTTTATTTTTTTTATAATTAATATCGTATCTATCTTTGAGTATTTTCCATAATACACTTGGATTTTCGATCATATAATATGTAGATTCTAAGGACTCGTCAATATGTTTGCTAAGAAAAATACTTACTATTGCTTTCTCTTGTTCGGAATAATTGTTATTTTCATTCAGGGTTTCTAAAATACCGTTTGATTCGAGATGTTTTTCTACATTCATAACCCATGTTAAGTAGTTGTTCCCACTTGTTCTAAATGAGCAAATTTAAGCCTTTTCAAATTCGACATTTTCTATTATCAAAAAGATGAATAACATAAATCATAATCATAATCAACTTATATTCATAGACAAATAATAAAATGAAATTAGAATCATTTTAAATTCATAAGTAGCAAACAACAGAATAATGGTATGATTACAAATAATAAAACCACAAGGGCAGGATAGAATATAGGTTCACCCGGTGGTATATTAGCAACAATGATGATAGTTAATATGACCAATACAATAGGAAAAATCATCCTTGTGTGAATCATTTTTACAAAAACTTTTTGAGAGTAGTAATCTGAAAAATGAAGATTGATTTGTGAAAATGTGAAAACGGAGATGTTTATTTTATATTTGAAAAATATAGTTGTTGTAACGTCGTCAGTTGACATTAACAACCGTTATGTATATATGACCGTTGTAACGTCGTTAGTTGACGTTAACGAATAAAGTCACTATATCAAAACGCGTATGAGTAATATAAAGGACAAGATTTTTTTTCTTATTTTAACTTTTAAGATTTACTTTTAATAAAAATACAAACTACTTTTCTTATTTTAACTTTTAAGATTTACTTTTAATAAAAATACAAACTACTTTTTCTTATTTTAACTTTTAAGATTTACTTTTAATAAAAATACAAACTACTTTTTCTTATTTTAACTTTTAAGATTTACTTTTAATAAAAATACAAACTATTTTTTCTTATTTTAACTTTTAAGATTTACTTTTAAGAATAAACATTAGTATGCATGAAATAAATAATGATTAATTGCATAAGTAATCATAAATGTTAGATAACATATAAAGACCCCATCGTATTCGTATTGATCGGAATTAATCTCGACCCATGGTACCGTGTTGTCAAATGACGTGTTGCGTACATAAAGTACCGTGTTGTCAAATGACGTGTTGCGTACAATCATGAGGTCTTATTAACATAAATATAAATGTTAGTGAAGTTAATAAGAGTTAGATTACAGAAAATATAATTCAGGCGGTATAACCGACCATATATAACTTAAATAACATAAATATAAATGTTAGTGAAGTTAATAAAAGTTAGATAATTTCTTACCTTGATTAGTGATGTGTGTTTGCTTAGATAAACCTTGATTATACGGAACACTTCGTGCTGATAACGTGTTATATTTCAGTAGGCTGATAACTACCTTTAGTGGCCTGGTTCAATATATTCAAATTGAAAGAACCAATAAAAAAGAGATGTGTTGTAGAAGATATAGGAGAGAAAGAGGTTGAAGAGGTGTGATGTATTTAATGTATATGTGTGTTTTTGTAACTTACATTATGCACATATATATAGTACAAATTTTACTATCCATATTTGACTAATTACCATCCATATTTAACTACTAAATTTACAACATATATATATATATATATATATATATATATATATATATATATATATATATATATATATATATATATATATATATATATATATATATATATATATATTTTAAAATGACAAGATATACCATTCGTTAAAATATCATTTCGGTCGACCACCATATAGCTTGGTCGATCACATCATTTTGCAAAGTGATCGATCAAACATTAACTAGTTGATGGTGGACTACAAAGTATAAATGTTCGACTTTGTAGTCGATCAACAAACAACGCGAACGATCAAAAATTTGGCCGACTGCCAAAAATTGTGTCAAATAATTTGGTGTATATCTCAATGTGAAATCATATTGTCAGTAAATGGGGTCAATATTAGCAACAACGATATTTATTGCTTATTTGAAATCATAAAATAACTCAATATATTATGCATAAACATCATGACCAACAACAACGATATGGTATGTTGAACACAGTTACTTTGCCCTCATCTTCTTCTCGAACAATTCATAAACTTAGTTTTCACTGTTTATTTTATCAATTATATCACAATATTCCTACAATTATTCTCCTCTGAATCCGATTGAATATAGTAATTGTTTTAGCTACATGTTAAAAAATTTGCCCTAGCTACTTTTATTTTATTAAAGCTCTTAAATCGTCTCTCACAAGAATAATACGTTCGATTTAAAACATTGAATACACAGGAGGAAAAAAGAATGAATTCCTTTCTCTCAAAAAAACCACCCCTCTGCCAAAAACCACCCAACTAATTCAAACAAATTTCAATCTACTTTTCCTAATTCAATTCCAATTAACCAACAATTTCCAACTTCCCAAACTTTCACAAAGAACACGAATTCATCTACCTTTCAAAAGAAAGCAACGGTGTTCTTGGGGGGATTATCAAAATTTACAAATTCCACCATTATTACCAATGCCTTGCAAGGATTTGGGTCTATTCAAGGCGTATCATGGAAACAAGATCGATCATTTGCATTTGTCAAATTTGCAACTATCAAACAAGCATCTACAGCGGTCCAGGAGATGAATGGCAAGACTCTCAACGACAGGGTTATCTTCGTCGGTTACGCTAAGAAAGAGATGATTATTAAGTTTGCCAAAGACTACGCTCCAAACAGTTCCTCAAAAACGGTCAATCCTAAACCTGAAATCGTCTTATCACCCAACGAACAATCTATTGATCGTTTAAAATGGACTGCCCTCATTGTTGATAACAAACCCATCAAAGCCCTCAAACTAATTAAATGGCTAAAAAGAAGATTTATTGCCATTGATAATGTTTCTTTTTGGGGGTCATACGCTTATATCGTTCAATGTAGAGACGAAGATAGTTTTAAAAGAATGATTATGGGTCCAACTCTAAACGATTTGGAATTTACAGAGGTGATACCGTTACTTCCAAAAAAGAATAAATTCTTCAGAATCGCTACATTGGCAATCAAAGGTATCCCTTTTGATTGTTGTTCTTCAAACAGCACAATTGGAGTGTCCCAATCATTCGGAAGGGTAATCCACGTTGACACTCTATCTCATAGGCTCATTCGAACAGATGTAATGCACGCCTTAATCGAGACCGATTATCCTGGGGTGATAAACAGGTATGAAAAGGGTGATATTGGGAATTCTTCAAGCTGCAATCTTTGGGTTGAGGAAGTTTTTGAAGAAGAATTGATTGAAACAATTGGAGATAATATTACTGAAGAATATAATGCAAACTTAATCCTGGAACTTCAAGCTCTAGAAATCCAAAAAAATCAGTCACTTAAGGATATTCCGGCACCGAAAAAGGTATAGCCGGGTAATGTACTTGAAAGAGAAGAGGGAGAAATAAACGTTGGGGCTGAAAATTTAAATTTTAAAACTCCACCATAGTCAAACAATCCAAAAGGGGTAACTTTTCCAAGGGAGATTCATAACTCTATGGACAAAGTGACTAAAGCAGTTAGAAGCCAAAGAGACAAGTCTGATTCGGTTAAGAAATATGAAAAGGAGATAAAGGAGTCATTGTTTTTTACAAGAGGTATGGGAAAGGTACTAGACAACTCACCAATGGGGATGTTCCAGCACTTTTGCCTCATCTCAAGAAAAGTCATTTACCTTAAACATGAATGACTATCCTACCCTTGAGCATTCTCCTTCAAAAAACGCCTCTACCTCCCATTTCAATTTGAATAACCTTCCTGCAAAAAGTAATTCTTTCAACAACACTGAACCTTCTTTCACTGCAAAACTCTTGGAACCTGCAATCACCACTCCAAACAACCAGTGTATAGGAAGTAATTGCAAGGCCTCTTGTGAAAAAATTAGATCTCGGTGCATTCCTATCGAAATTCCTGAATCTCCTGTTAATGATTCAAATCCTCAATCCGATAAAAAAAAGAAGGCCATCAACGACAACAGTTGGGTCGAAGAGGTCCCATGTTCTTCGGATATTTACGATACCACAAGTGAGATTAACCACATAGTCAGAAACGAATCAACCTACAAGAAAAGCAAAATCAATGGTATTCAATTTGGGGCAAAAAAGCTAACCTACAAGGAGGAGATGATCAATTTTAGGGTTCTTATGGCAAACATGGCTGATGATGATGTTTGAATCGTGTGCAAAAGCCATGAGGCTTGCCTCGTGGAATAGCCGCGGACTCGGCAATAAATCCCGAGGAAGCATGGTGGGTTCATTGGTTTATTGTTTTTCAAATTCAATTCATAGCAACTCAAGAAACTATGGTAAAAGTTGTTTCTCAACCAACTCTTAATGCCATTTGGAAGCATCACGAGTTCGATTATATGCAATCAAAAGAAAACAGTAGGTCAGGTGGTCTCCTGTCTATCTGGAGGTCTGACATTTTTTCTTTGATCCAATCCTGGGTTCGCAAACACTGGACAGCTACCATTCTGGGGCTTAGTCATTCAAGGGACAATGCATTCTCAATCAATTATATTCTCGATGAAATACGGTTATACCTTCAATTCTATTCAACCAAAAGCATACAGGAGATCAGGCTCCTCAATTGGTACATCTGGAGCATTCGATCTGCTAATTGAGGGTGAAGATGTCTCTTTCAAACAATTAATGTTGTCGCAAGTTTAATTTCATTGAACTCATCTCATTCTAGGTGTGTCGATTCGTAGCTGTTTCAATTCAATTCAAGAGCTCTCCTCTTTCAAGCTATCCATCGCTATCGAATTGAAGTCGCACCGGTTGATGCCCCTCTTTTATCTGATTTCTGTTTGGGCCCTAGACCCCTTTATTCACTAGGCCTGCTTTCAAGATCTTTTGGGCCTGCATTAAAATCCATGTGTTCAATCAATGCTTTCAAGTGAGCCTGTTTAATGTGGGCCTTTAAGTCCATTTATTTGGGCTTCGTGACCCATATAGTGTTTACGTTTATGTTTTCTCGATGTTTTGTCAATTTCTTTCATTTCTTTAGGCTCATAAGCCTCTTTCAATGTAATATGTTTGTTTTCCTTCATCTTTCCAATGAAGGCATAATTAATATATTTCTTTTTTCGCCGTAAAAAAAATAATACGTTCGATTTTATGTCATATCAAAGAGTAGAATTATATGAACTTCTATAATCTAGACAAGTTGTTTAGCTTCCATTATCTTTTATTTCAGATTCTATTTCTCAATTGTCTCTTTGTTATAAGAAACAGTGGCTCCTATTGATTAAATTAAATCAAACCAACATATAAGGTGGTTGACCATGTTTAAATGAAGTGGAAGTCGACCATGTTTATGACGACCCTCATTTTTCCATTTCTGTTTCTACTATTTTACTGTTAAGACTTTATGTGCTTGTAAACTTTATTTAACAAAACGTTGATTAAATAGTAATTTTTGATCAACACTTCGTGTCGATTAAAGTTTATGCATTATGTGATATTTATTAGGTATAATCACTATGTAATAATTTAAATGGTGACAACTTATATAGATTAAAAATATTAAGAGAAGTAAATAAAATTTAATAAAAGACATGGACAAATAATGTAAGAGATTAAACAAAAACTTATCTTAAATAAAAATAACGTTTAAAAAAATATAAATTATATAAATAAATATGTGCCGAATAAAAAAATAATAATAATGATATAATTAAAAAAAAAGAATCGGCTAGTTTAAAAATATATATTAATAAGAAGATGAAAACAACATATAATGTCAATATTAATTAATATTTATTTCAAATTTAAAGAATCATCATATCCTAACAATAATATTAATAATATATAATAACTAAACTAATAAATTCTATCTTTCTTACTATCTATTACCTAGTATTACGGAAGATTTAAATTAATAAATTCAATATACAAACTAATGAGTGATAATAGTAAATTCCTTATTTCATTGAATTAATAAGATAATCAATAAAAGTTGATAATGATAATGAGATATTCATGGACTCTGCAGTTTGAGATGAGAAAAAACACTTCCAATTCAAGTTATCTACCAACTTAAATAATATCCCCAACACAATTACTCTCTATATATACATGTAGGAATTCAACGAATTACACAAAATTTCATATTCTTCTTGGTTGTTGTCATCGAAACCCAATACTCCACACATATCGACTCTAGTCGATTACAACAAAACTGAACCACAACTCGATCTCTTTGTTCGAGCATGAACCAACCTAGGTGTTCTTCATCAATCACCATTCATGTTGGCCGATCACTGCCGCTGTTTCTGTTGTTGCAGCTGTGACCCATCGATCACCATTCACTCGTCTTTCTCGAAGGTATAACGATATCCTAACTTGAATATACTACTATATTTTATTAATCATACGGGACCTAAAAAAATGAAACTAACCGTTGAGGTCGTTGGTTTCGATCACGTTATCTAAAAGGGTTTACGTTTTAAAAAAATTTAACATTGCACATGTTGGGTGTTCGACAAATTTGTTTTAATTGTTATGTAACAATAAATCAATCTATGAGAGTTAGACAAAACAAATCAAATTTGGTTTCTTAGTCATGAAAGGACTTTTATTATAAACGTAAGTAATCTTCACTGCATGTAACTTTTGCAACTTAATTATAAGGAAATTAAGGGCGTAGACACACTACTCTGTTTTTGACGTCAACTACACTTAAAACTAAAAAGAAGATAATATTTGTTAATTGTAGAAGATGACCATAAAATAAATACTTATTTTGGCATGCACATGTATGTAATTCAATGTTCCCACGTCAGTTATAAAAGCAAAAGATTGGCTAGAAGTCTAGCAATTTACGTCAAAAAAGGGAATTCAATAACAGTGATGATATTTTACAATTTATATACTCCATATGCTATCAATGGTTTTATATAAAAAAACGAATAATCAATAATTGATATCATGAACAAGTTTGAATTCATATTATAACAGTTGGAGCTTTGGTCTCTGAGTTGATTATTAATTTATAAAGTTTTATACTACTAGTTACTAAGATACTTATTTTTATTTATTTAATAATTGTAATGATAATAGGAATTAAACCAAGAACATATGAAGAGGATTAATAATATGATTTTTTTGATGATTAATAGTTTAAAAGATAATGGTGATTTAAAAATAATTAAAGATAGTTATGAAGTAATAATGATAAGTTTAAACATATGATATAAGTTAAAAGACTTAGAGCTTATTTAGGTTACTTAAAATATAATTAGAGTAATAAGAATAAGAATATATATGTACGTATTATGTAGGTGTATATATATATATATGTAACACATGTATAACTATATATATGTACAAAACATGATGAGATTACATTAAGGTTGATTAATTAAAAGTAATTAGAGTAATAATAATATTACTAAAACTTATAAACTTATCTATATGGTAACACCTTAATTACACTAAGTTATATTATCACATATATAATTATTAAGTACATTAATAATTCGTTGTGTGTATACACCTATAACGTGAAAGTTATAATCGAAAGATAAAGTACACTTTATACGAACCTCACCGCTACTTACGGCCTAGGGTGGTACTTGTTGCCATTATAGGACTCGCTTGTGGATCTTGAATGCCAAGACTTAGATTCTGGTCAAGAGTCCTGGGCGCCCGGTAACAACAGGTTATCAGAGTGACTTATCTGATAGCAACGAGGTTTGGGCAAAGTTGTACAATGTCTTTGTAAAGGATTATAACCCGAACATACTAAAACTAGAAACTTACTATAAGTGGAAGCTTTCCATAAATAGTAGGTTTCCGAAATTAGAACTTTTGAGAAATATGAACTTTTCTCGAAAACCGTCACTGTTAATATAGTTGCTATACTAATAAACATACTTTATGTCTGTTAGACATTAGCTAACCAAACGTTATATCTCTAGGTTGAGATTTCTGATTACATACTCCGTTCATACTTCTTGCGTGGAATAACTTATTTGCTACTAAAGTAAACTTCATAGCCCCTCTTTTTACTATTTCTTAACTGTTTTATAAACTTTGGGGTGAGACACATGCTTGCTTTTAAACTGTTTTACGATTAGACACAAGTACTCAAACTTGATTAGTTCAAACTGTGCTATGACATGCTTTGTTTCATGCTTAATCCCTGCCATGATATTGTTAATTGCTACTTTGAAATGCAAACTTAGTTATTATGAGTAGGCCTACTGAGAGTGACATCTCTACCCATTGGCGTGATCGTCAAGGGGGTACATAATAATGATTTCAACGACACTGACAGTTCAAGGTGTCATAGGGTAACTTTGTTTAGTCTCGATATCATACACCTTAGCACTACTAACGAACTGATAAAACTTTATAACTAAATCTTGTGGTCTGAAACTTTATTGATTATATAAACCTATGATGTTCACTCAACCATTGTGTTGACATTTTAAGCATGTTTGTCTCAGGTGATGACTAGCTTATGTGCTGCCCTATGATGCTTAGCTAGCTGATGCATTGGAGTCCACATATTTAGAACTTATCATTTGGTATTTATATATGAATTTTATTATGTAAAACATTATTACGTTTTCGTTGCAAATCAAATTTTGTTTTATTTAAACATCTCATTTAGAGTCGTTCTCGCTTTACATACTTGTGTTGTGATATTGAAATGTCATATTTACCCCCGGCCCTATTTGGGGGTATGACATAGTGGTATCAGAGCCAGGTTGTTATAGAGAACCAGGATTGCATTTTATGTTTGCCTTATGTGTTAGTTAAGGTACCTTAGCAATCTTTAAGACTATAACCTTTCCTAGCTTAGTTTAAGTACCTTTTTTATTTGTCTATATTCTTGCCTAGTTTTAAGTACTTTCTTTTTTCTTTCCTTATCCTTTGCCTAACGCCAACCTAACTATGTTTTGAAGAAACATGGCTAGTGGCGAATCAAGCAGCACAACTCCCAACGTCACTTTAACTTCTGTCCAATTTCAACAACTGTTGGCTACCGCGCAAAGCAATGGCAACAATGGCACACCGCGAAATCTTTCGACTATTTGTTCACATCAAAATTTCATGAACTACCAGCCCCCTACATACAAGAGTACTGAAAGACCTGGGTTTAAAAATATGGAAATGGTGAATACTAATCTCATGAGTTACACCAATCGATTCCAAGAATTTGCTTTCATGAATCCTCACATGACTACTCCCGAGCATCTAGGGATCCAATGCTACATCAATGGATTACCTGATAGCATCCGGAGAGATGTTACCTTGACGAACCCAAGCACCATACAAGAAGCTGCTTGCATGGCAAGCTATTTCATCGACGAACATAAGAGAAAAGAAGGTGCAAAAAGGAAGAGGGAAGGAAACGAGCAAGAAAATTCTAAAGGAAAATCCAACAAACTCTACAAGGGAAACCATCCTTACTGCCAAAGGTGTGAGAGACATTACTCTGGGAAGTGTACTATTAAATGCACCCGGTGTAAGAAGATGGGCCATCTTGCAAAGAATTGTAGGGTTGTTATTCGTGTAACAAAAACTCCAGCCACAAAGGCAAATGCAACCGTTCTTACTTGCTATAAATGCGGAGGAGTAGAGCATTTCAAAAATTAATGTTCGGATAAGAAGAAGGATGAAGAGATACGAGGAAGAGTCTTTGGCATCTAGGAAGACCTTTGAAAACTATCCCAGGGTTTTCTTTTACAATTTAGTACATCTATACTTTGGTGATTTAATAAAAAGATTTTGTTAAGTTTTTGTAATACTTTGGTTTTTTTTATGAATAAATTCTATTTTTAGTTATCTCTTCTTCCGATTTCCATTTAAACATCTATCTCGTAATGAAATAAACCTAGACTAGATGATAGTAATAGGAAGTTGATTACCAAAATTTTAACTTATTGGAGTGATAGAATTATGATTTAGAGTAATAAAATGACGCCTGATCAACGTGGTTATATTATGATAAGTCATACAATTCTAATGGACCCTGATAGTGATAGGGTCTGATCAACCTTATGACTACCATGTACCATTACCTGACTCCTTTATCCCTCTATTATCAACTAAAATACCGACTTTAGAAATCAAATTACCAAAGGACCCAAATTTCTTTCGTTTCCAAACTATCCACTCCCGCATTGAAGATGTACCAGTGGTTACAGATTTTCCTGAAGTATTTCCTGAAAAACTCCCCGGTCTCCCTCCCCAACGACAGGTTGAGTTTCAAATTGATTTGACTCCCAGTGTTGCACCTATTGCAAAGGCACCATACGTTTAGCTCCATCTGGGATGAAGGAACTTTCCAACCAACTCCAGGAACTTTTGGAGAAAGGTTTCATTCGTCCTAGCTCGTCTCCATGGGGAGCACCCGTTCTTTTCGTCAAGAAGAAAGATGGCACGTTGAGAATGTGTATTGATTACTGAGAACTCAACAACCTAACCATCAAGAATCGTTATCCACTCCCGCGATTGATGACCTGTTTGACCAATTGCTAGGGTCAAGTATCTATTCGAAGATTGATCTTAGGTCGGGTTATCATCAACTGAGAGTCAAGGAAGCCGATGTATCTATGATTGCTTTCCGTACTCGTTATGGACCTTATGAGTTTCTTATCATGCCTTTTGGATTAACCAATGCTCCTGCTGTATTCATGGATCTTATGAACCGTGTATGCAAACCTTATCTTGACCAATTTGTGATTGTTTTCATCGATGACATCTTAATCTATTCCAAGAGCGAGAAAAAGCATGAGCAACATTTGCGATTGATTCTAGAGCTCTTAAAGAAGGAACAACTGTATGTCAAGTTTTCCAAGTGTGAATTTTGGCTGCGAACCATACAATTTCTCGGACATGTAGTTGATAGTGAAGGAATACATGTCGATCCCACGAAAATCACTGCTATTCAAAACTGGGAAGTACCTAAGAGTGCGAAACATATTCGCCAATTTTTGGGACTTGCTGGTTATTATCGAAGATTTATCAAAGATTTTTCTATTCTAGCCAAACCTCTCACCAAGCTAACTCACAAGGGAAAGAAGTTTGAGTGGTTCGAAGAATAGGAATATGTTTTTAAGGTTCTAAAGGATAAATTGACCACAACCCCGATTCTATCATTACCCAATGGCACCGACGATTTTGTAGTCTATTGTGATGCCTCGAACCAAGGTTTCGGATATATCTTAACGCAGCGCAACAAAGTTATAGCTTATGCATCTAGACAATTGAAGAAACACGAGAAGAACTATACCACACATGACCTGGAGTTAGGAGCTGTGGTATTCGCATTGAAGATGTGGAGACATTATCTCTACGGAATAAAATTTACGGTGTTTACTGATCATAAAAGTCTTCAACATATATTTGACCAGAAGCAACTAAACATGAGACAAAGGCGTTGGGTCGAGTTATTAAATGACTATGACTGTGAGCTTAAATATCATCCTGGTAAAGTGAATGTAGTTGCCGATGCCCTTAGTAGAAAGGATCGTGCCAAGCCGATCCGAGTTCGAGCTTTAAATATGCGTATTCGTACGAATCTTACATCTCAAATCCGTGAAGCACAACTTGAGGCAATGAAAGAAGAGAATGTACAGCTCGAGGGACTTAAAGGTCTCAAAAAGCAACTTGAACTCAAGGGAAACGGAATAAGGTATTTCAATAACCGAATCTGGGTCCCAATCTTCAGAAATCTTCGAGAACTAGTCTTGGATGAAGCACATAAAACTACGTATTCTATTCACCCAGGCTCTAGTAAAATGTATCACGATGTGAAAGAGTTTTGTTGGTGGCCTAATCTTAAATCTGATATTGCTGATTATGTGAGCAAGTGCCTTACTTGTTTGAAAGTTAAGGCCGAGCATCAAAAGCCGTCTGGTTTACTTCAACAGACAGATATTCCGCAGTAGAAGTGGGAATGTATCACTATGGATTTTATTACTAAGTTGTCCAAGACTTCAAACAACAATGATACTATTTGAGTCATAGTGGATCGTCTTACTAAATCTGCACACTTCTTACCGATCAAAGAAACCTACAAGATGGAGAAATTATCACAACTTTATATCAAAGAGATTGTCTCACGTCATGGAGTCCCTATCTCAATCATTTCTGATCGCGACAGTCGATTCATTTCTAGATTTTGGAAAATTTTACAATATGCTCTTGGAACTTAACTCGACATGAGTACTGCTTATCATCCAAAAACCGATGGTCAAAGTGAACGAACCATTCAAATGTTGGAAAATATGCTTCGTGCTTGTGTTATCGATTTCGGCAAAGGTTGGGATAGACACTTGCTTTGGCTGAATTTTCTTACAACAATAGCTATCACTCAAGCATTAAGGCTGCACCTTTTGAAGCCTTATACGGATGAAAATGTAGATCCCTACTGTGCTGGGATGAACTAGAGGACATACAATTAACTGGTCCTGAAATCATACACGAAACTACTGAAAAGATCGTTCAGATTAAGAAACGATTAGAAACTACCCGCAGCGGACAGAAGAGCTATGCTGATAATCGTCGGAAAGATTTAGAATTCCAAGTTGGTGATAAAGTCATGTTGAAAGTATCCCCTTGGAAAGGCGTCGTTCGTTTTGGCAAACGAAGCAAACTAAGTCCGCGTTTTGTTGGACCTTTCAAGATTACCGAAAGGATCGAACCTGTGGCTTATCAATTAGAACTACCGTGTACATGACGTATTTCACATCTCAAATCTGAAAAAGTTTCTTGCTGATGACACACTCGTTATTCCTTTGGATGACATTCGCACTGATGATAAAATGCATTTCATAGAAGAACCAATGGAGGTCGGGGAACAAACTGAGAAACGCTTGAAACAGAGCACTATTCTTATTGTTAAAATCCATTGGAATTCACGAAGAGGCCCCGAGTATACCTGGGAATGTGATGACCAGATGAGGCAGAAATATCCCCAACTCTTCTCAACCGCAGATGCATCCGAGAAGTCTACCTAAAACTTCGGGACGAAGTTTTTATTAACGGGGAGGTACTATGACGACCCTCATTTTTCCATTTCTGTTTCTACTATTTTACTGTTAAGACTTTATGTGCTCGTAAACTTTATTTAACAAAACGTTGATTAAATAGTAATTTTTGATCAACACTTCTTGTCGATTAAAGTTTATGCATTATGTGATATTTATTAGGTATAATCTCTATGTAATAATTTAAATGGTGACAACTTATATAGATTAAAAATATTAAGAGAAGTAAATAAAATTTAATAAAAGACATGGACAAATAATGTAAGAGATTAAATAAAAACTTATCTTAAAGAAAAATAACGTTTAAAAAAAATATAAATTATATAAATAAATATGTGCCGAATAAAATAATAATAATAATGATATAATTAAAAAAAATGAATCAGCTAGTTTAAAAATATATATTAATAAGAAGATGAAAACAACATATAATGTCAATATAAATTAATACTTATTTCAAATTTAAAGAATCATCATTTCCTAACAATAACAATACTAATATATAATAACTAAACTAATAAATTCTATCTTTCTTACTATCTATTATGTAGTATTACGGAAGATTTAAATTAATAAATTTAATATACAAACTAATGTGTGATAATAGTAAATTCCTTATTTCATTGAATTAATAAGATAATCAATAAAAGTTGATAATGATAATGAGATATACATGGACTCTGCAGTTTGAGATGAGAACAAACACTTCCAATTCAAGTTATCTACCAACTTAAATAATATCCCCAACACAATTACTCTCTATATATACATTTAGGAATTCAACGAATTACACAAAATTTCATATTCTTCTTGGTTGTTGTCATCGAAACCCAATACTCCACACATATCGACTCTAGTCGATTACAACAAAACCGAATCACAAATAGATCTCTTTGTTCGAGCATGAACCAACCTAGGTGTTCTTGATCGATCACCATTCATGTTGGCCGATCACTGCCGCTGTTTCTGTTGTTGAAGCTGTGACCCATCGATCACCATTCACTCATCTTTCTCAAAGGTATAACGATATCCTAACTTGAATATACTACTATATTTTATTAATCATACGGGACATAAACAAAACGAAACTAATTGTTGAGGTCGTTGGTTTCGATCACGTTATCTAAAAGGGTTTACGTTTTAAAAAAAAATTAACATTGCACATGTTGGGGGTTCGACAAATTTGTTTTAATTGTTATGTAACAATAATTCAATCTATGAGAGTTAGACAAATAAATAAAATTTGATTTCTTAGTCATGAAAGGACTTTTATTATAAACGTAAGTAATCTTCACTGTATGTAACTTTTGAAACTTAATTATAAGGAAATTAAGGGCGTAGACACAATACTCTGTTTTTGACGTCAACTACACTTAAAACTAAAAAGAAGATAATATTTGTTAATTGTAGAAGATGACCATAAAATAAATACTTATTTTGGCATGCACATGTATGTAATTCAATGTTCCCACATCAGTTATAAAAGCAAAAGATTGGCTAGAAGTCTAGCAATTTACGTCAAAAAGGGAATTCAATAACAGTGATGATATTTTACAATTTATATATTCCATATGCCATCAATGGTTTCATATATAAAAAAATGAATAATCAATAATTGATATCATGAACAAGTTTGAATTCATATTATAACAGTTGGAGCTCTGGTCTCCGAGTTGATTATTAATTTATAAAGTTTTATACTACTAGTTACTAATATACTTATTTTTATTTATTTAATAATTGTAATGATAATAGGAATTAAACCAAGAACATATGAAGAGGATTAATAATATGATTTTTTTGATGATTAAAAGTTTAAAAGATAATGGTGATTTAAAAACAATTAAAGATAGTTATGAAGTAATAATGATAAGTTTAAACATATAGGATAAGTTAAAAGACTTAGAGCTTAATTAGGTTACTTCAAATATAATTAGAGTAATAAGAATAAGAATATATATGTATGTATCATGTAGGTGTATATATATATATATATATATATATATATATATATATATATATATATATATATATATATATATATATATATATATATATATATATATGTAACACATGTATAACTATATATATGTACAAAACATGATGAGATTACATTAAGGTTGATTAATTAAAAGTAATTAGAGTAATAATAATATTACTATAACTTTTAAACTTATCTATATGGTAACCCCTTAATTACACTAAGTTATATTATCACATATATAATTATTAAGTACATTAATAATTCGTTGTGTGTATACACCTATAATGTGAAAGTTATAATCGAAAGATAACGTACACTTTATACGAACCTCACCGCTACTTACGGCCTAGGGTGGTCCTTGCTGCCATTATGGGACTCGCTTATGGATCTCGAATGGCAAGACTTAGATTCTGGTCAAGAGTCCTGGGCGCCCGGTAACAACAGGTCATTAGAGTGACTTATCTGATAGCAACGAGGTTTGGGCAAATTTGTACAACATCTTCGTAAAGGATTATAACCCGAACATACTAAAACTAGAAACTTACTATAAGTGGAAGCTTTCCATAAATAGTAGTTTTTCGAAATTAGAACTTTTGAGAAATAGGAACTTTTCTCGAAAACCATCACTGTTAATATAGTTGCTATATTAATAAACTTACTTTATGTCTGTTAGACATTAGTTAACCAAATGTTATATCTCTAGGTTGAGATCTCCGATTACATACTCCGTTCATACATCTTGAGTGGAATAACTTATTTTCTACTAAGGTGAACTTCGTAGCCCCTCTTTTTACTATTTCTTAAATGTTTTATAAACTTTGGGGTCAGATACATGCTTGCTTTTAAACTGTTTTACGATTAGACACAAGTACTCAAACTTGATTAGTTCAAACTGTGCTATGACATGCTTTGTTTCATGCTTAATCATTGCCATGATATCGTGAATTGCTACTTTGAAACGCAAACTTAGTTATTGTGAGTAGGCCTACTGAGAGTGACATCTCTACCCATTGGCATGATAGTCAAGGGGGTACATAATAATGATTTCAACGACACTGATAGTTCAAGGTGTCATAGGGTAACTTTGTTTAGTCTCGATATCATACACCTCAGCACTACTAACGAACTGATAAAACTTTATAACTAAATCTTGTGGTCTGAAACTTTATTGATTATATAAACCTATGATGTTCACTCAACCATTGTGTTGACATTTTAAGCATGTTTGTCTCAGGTGATGACTAGCTTATATGCTGCCCTATGATGCTTAGCTAGCTGATGCATTGGAGACCACATATTTAGAACTTATCATTTGTTATTTACATATGAATTTCATTATGTAAAACATTATTACGTTTCCGTTGCAAATCAAATTTTGTTTTATTAAAACGTCTCATTTAGAGTCGTTCTCGCTTTACATACTTGTGTTGTGATATTGAAATGTCATATTTACCCCTGGCCCTATTTGGGGGTATGACAATGTTTACATATTAGTCGAACAGGCACTCAATAAATTTTAGTCGATCATCTTGAAGAATGAGGTGAGTACAACAAGATTCATGATGGTAATCAGACCTTCACGGAGCTGCAGATTAATGATGAAGTGAGCAACGGCATGGATCGAACTGATTTGATCATTGATAAGGTTGTATTCTCCAAACAAAAGCTCACTGATTGGCTTATTGATCGAAAGGCTAAAATCGATAAATGTTGTACCTGGGGAAAGTATGGGTGTATGGTGAGGTGCAATGATATGACAAGTTTTAAAAATATTTGTCAAGGTCCCCTATATGCTAATGGTATTGCACAATTCTTAAAAGTAATTCCGATGAACAATAGGCGTGGGAGGTATTCTAGACTTGTTTGGCTGGATGTTTGTGGAATTCTTTTTGATTATGGGAGTATGGAAAACGTGTCTGATGCTGTTCATGATTTAGGGGAGGTCCTTTATTTCCCTAAGAGCTCACATTGTTTAACACATGCCTGATCGCTATTCTTTTTTACGGAGGTATTTGAGCCTACTTTGATTGACAAACAAGTTGTCATGGAAACAAAGAACAATCAGATGGTTACATTATAGGCCCATGAAGTGGATAAGGAATTTAAACCGTTGGAACACATTGAAGATGAGGACATGGATGTGTTCTTAGATAGTGTTAATAATGCTATTTAAAACATTAAAAATGATGATATTAGGGAGGACACAAGGGAAGGTCCGGTGGCAGATGAGCATGGTGCAAATGAATCGAGATCGCTGGATTCTGCACACGGCTCTCCGGTACAGGATAATGGTGGTGAACCCTTCAATGAAAATTCAAATTTTGAATTTGGAGACTTACTAACGGGCAAAAGTGGGCAACCTGAGGGTATTAGCAATTCTACAAAATTGAATCTTCACGTTTACGAAAAGTACAAGGATGTTCTAGTGAAAAATCGGCTTCTGTGCTGATAAAGGTGGCTGAGACTTTCCCTTTTGTTAAAAGTGTACCAGAAAATATTATAAAGAATCTAGAAAGTACTTTTGTTGCTGCAGAAACCATGCCATCTTAGATGGAGAATACAGAGGCAATTTGCCTTCCTCAGAACTCTAAAAAGTCACATTTTTTTGCTACTTCCAATACTCCAAATATGCCTGTTCCAAGCCCGTTGCACAGGCCCAATTCTAATGGGCTGGCCCAACGTAATTCACCCTTTGATGTTGATATTCCAAGTGAAAGATCTTTTTTCCATTCTGCCAGATTTGCACACGAAAAACATGACAAACATGACTGCCCAACACTAGACTATAGATCGGCGTGTGCGTTTCATAGGAAAAATGCTCTAAAAGCCAAACTTCCTGATAACAAACAAAGCAGTTCTGGGCATCGATGCATCTCTAAGGGACACAAACGCAAGAAAAATAAATCGAGCGATTTGATTGAAGATGTTCAATTGGAGATGGAAAGTCGGACTGAGGTAGGCATGGTAGATCACAGTGATGCCGATAAATACAATGGCATGCCTCGAAAATGTAACGACCCTACTTCGTTTTACCAAAAACACGACTCAATTTTTTTTTATATAGTAGACCATCTGGACGGCGTCCAGACCTCTGGACGGCGTCCAGTAACAAAGGACAGGACGACATCCAACAATCAGGACGGCGTCCAGTAACACTAAAATGTTCTGTGACTGAACTCACCCAACCCACGTTATACTGGACGGCGTCCAACCAAATCTGGATGGCGTCCAACAGACCTGATCAGCCCCATTTCATTTCAAAACACACTTAACACTTTAAATCAACAACCAAACGGTTTGTAACAACCAATTCCAATTTTACATCAACGAAACATTAAATGAAAGCGTTTACACCACGAATACGAGTTAAGACTCAATATACCAACTCAATACCAAGAGCATAATCCCGGGGACTACCAAATCCCCTTCCGCGTCCAATTATCTAAAATCTACCCCATCAAGCCCAAGCGCTCCTATGCAACTAGTCTAACAACTAGCTAGCTTCATAACACAATACCTGTAAAAAGGTAAACAACGAGAGGGGTAAGCATAAAGCTTAGTGAATGCAATAATTATACATATACATATATAATCTACTTACTTGCAATCACTTACAACAATTACCGCATACATGCTAGCGATATAATTAGCATACCAATGCAAAGTAGAAGGCTAAATCTCCAATACGCAAGCTAGCACAACAATAGCATATAATTCGAACAATATGATATGCTACACTACAACACGTAACCATGGTTAACCAAAATCCAAAGGGAACGATTCTCGCGAATGAACTGTTAGCCACGCAGACGCCGCTAGTATGCATCACTAGCCCCTTGGGTGGTATCGCATACCCGAACCTAAAACCCACCCGTCATGTGAAATGTGGTATCGCATACCCGAACTTAAAACTTACACTTCACGCCCGCACACACACATGATGATGAGGTATCGCATACCCAAACTTTAAACCCTCATCCCATGCCAACACGATGTGGTATCGCATACCCGAACTTAAAACCCACATCGCATTTTGCACAAGTAAATACATTACATACACACATGTATAATTATTCCACTCACCTCGAAACGCCCGCACAAATCATGTATGTAAATCGCCTCCAAACGCAACCGAGCAAACCTTTTACCTATATTACGCATATAGATATACAAACAATCAACATACATTCTCTACAAGAGAATTTGACGCCAAAGCCCTTAACCAAGGGTTTATACCTACCTCTACAAATCCGCCCATTTAGACACCTAAAGTGGACTTCACCAATTACCACTACGGGTGGTAATTCCGACCCATTCAGAAACGTCATTTAACACTTAACAAAAGCGTTTAACATCCATGTAATCCAAATTAGTGTCATTACCAAATTCGACCCAATTCAATTCACCCATTATGACATAAGTCCCCAAAAATGTCCAAACTAACCAATAATCACTAACACAAGTGAAAATGGCCCTAATACACCAATTAAACTAAATCACAAGTGTTAAACACTTATCTTACCCAATTTGACACATAAACCTTAATTTTGACCCAATTCAAAACTAGTCTTTCAAACATACCCAAATGGGTTCCAATACCTCCATAATCACTAAATTAAGTGATTACACTCAAAATCAAAGCCTAATCATGACCAAATAGTCAACCAACCCAAAACTCGCCAAGTATCAAAAATAACAAGTCACAATAAACCCACTTCGTCATCTAAACGGGTTTTACAACTAAACAAGCTCAAACCCTAAACATGCACAAGAATCTTAACTATTAGATTCGGAGTTAGAGCAACACTACCAAAACTTAGCCGTGAACGAGGTGAACAACATTAACTCTTGCACCTTAACCCGAAATCAACATCCTTCTTCTCCAATGGAGCTTTCCCTCACTAAACCTTGCTTCTCTCTCTAGGGTTTGGACTGTAAGTGAGAATGGATGTGAAAATGATCCAAAAGTGGATATAAAACTGATATTAAAGCCACAAATCCGTCCACAAGTGAAAAGACCAAAGTACCCCTTTTAATTTAAGTAAATTGCAGCTACTGGCCCATCAGGCCAGTTGGACGGCGTCCAAAATGGCTGGATGGCGTCCAAATGAGCTGAGACAGAAATTGAAACTTGTTTTGGTCGTAACTTTCAAACTGTAGCTCCGTTTTTGATGAATCAAATATTGTTGAAAATGTAATGAGGTGTACTATCCAATGATAAGGTTTTAGAACATTAACTCAAACTTTATTTGGGATCCAAATATAGGCTTACATGCCTCATATTTAGAATGACGTTCAAAATAATGCGTAACTAAAAAATGGGATGTTACAACTCTCCCCCACTTAAATTGGATCACGTCCTCGTGATCCGCACCTACACTAGAAGTTAAGCACTTCTCCCTCGAACATTTCTGCCTCCAACGCGGAGTCACACTTGTAGTAATCATGCATCCAAATTTTCGCTTCGTACACTAACGCAATCATTTTACAACAACCGTACTTCACACTTCCATTCGACCAAGATTTCCGCCACTCACTCGGAAGTACACCGTGAAAACTTCATAATATTCTTCCAATGGCCTTATCATTCCATCATTCTCAACGATATCAGGTAATCATCCCACGAGACAAAACAACCGCAACCGTTGCTCCTACGCCGAGTATCCAAACTCATACCATACACTTCACAATCGTCCTAAAAGTAGAACAATTTACCGACAATCATCGTCGTCATGCCTCACGAACCTACGGAACACAATCAAGCCCGACATCCCTAATATCTCCTGCAAATCCGAAGATCTCACCACACGCTAATAATCACTAGCGTGCACTACCGCAACAAGCGATACCTCATACACTCGAAGTCCAGAATTCCCGCTTAGGAGAATACAATAAACACCACATATCTCTTCAAGTCTTCTCAGATAAAACTCGCAACAAGCGACATCCATAACTATAATCACCCAACGCGATCTGCTAGGTCCATTACGTCCCGAACCATGTCTTTCATTAATCCAAATCGAGAAGGATTCATGCTCCCTTAAAACTCCGTACTCCATCTGTTGATAAACGTACTACTCAACTGATCATTCCAGAATATTCTCTAGACCAAGAACCAACTTCCTCCGGCTCCATACCCGGGTCATTCTTCAACGAAGAAACTTTGGTAACCCCAAAATAAACACTTTAGAAGTACCACTTTTCCACCGATCGATCCGCACATGACTATTTGTCACTGGATTAATCCAGGATGACAATAACACACCACGAGTTAGACGAAACATCAACACATCGTCACAGGGTTTCTCCCCTAAACCTTACAACACATTCATACAATACCGCTTCCTAATACTATCATGAAACTATTCGTATACCAGAATCCCGTCAACCATGAATTACTGTCACCACAATTTTCAATTCATCACGCGACCCACAAAATATCCACCAACACCGGATGAATCTTCCAACCTAGACCGTCCGTTAAGGATGGCCTCGACACTTCAATGCAACTAACAGGTCGCATCACTAGGGAACACACTCTCGCAAATAGATCACAACTGCGTGCCTCGATGTGAGACAATTGAAACCAACACTCCCAGCCTCATAATTGTCCATAAAGTGGAATAATCCACTTGAAAATTTCCACGATCACGTTTCCCGACAGGGAAAAATACATCAACCACCACAATATCTAACTTGTACTTACTCAATAGTACTATTTGAGTTTAATAGCAACCCAGATTTTACATTATGAGAGCACCGGCAACAACGACTTCATTCTCTCACCTCCGTGATCTCCAACTTCGCACTTGGTCTCATACCGCACCTTGGTGCTACACGACCACCTTACATAAGAAGTCTTACACTTCACTTGATCTATCACCACCAGAGCTTCCTCAAACATCAGTAAAAACTCCCCCACTAAGGTTTTAGCTCCATATTCTCACCGCCAAGATGATAACATCCTGCGGAGTTACCATTCGACGAAACACATGTCCCTTGTCATCGTTGGTCATATACCCAAATCACCACGAATTCACTTCAGGCTCTCAGAGCCGACACACACATTCACTTGAAATGTCGTACATGCGACGACATTGCACCTTCTTACTACAATCTTAAATAACAACCCTTCATCGCTCGCAAAGCAACTCCATCAAAATCCCACATACGCCTCTATGACTAGGCATATTCCACTCTGCTTAATTAGTCGTGCATCTCAGTCGAGATCACCCGACCCTTCACTCAACGAACCTATATCAATAATTGTTCACTCTCATGGAGAAGAGTGACCAATCCGACACAATAATTGCATCGACCGCAATATCAACGCTTCATCATAACCTTCGGACTAACCGTTCATGAACTCAATCACCGGCTCACCGGTCATCTTCACCTATCTATCACTTAAAAGTAACAAGATGCACTCATCCTCCACTTCATAAGAAGTATTTACCACAATGTTCTTAAAGTTCGACTTCCGCAACCGTCGAATTACTATCACCCGTCGATCACTATTACAATCTCCGCTGCTTCCAAGGGTATCTCACCGGCACCCTAAGCACAAAATGATCACACCATCACCGGAGTTGAACATCACACTAGCAGGTATAAGAAGGCACCTGACGCCGTGTCATGCAAACTCCCTCCACAATCTGCCTAATCTTAAAACTAGGTCTTTGGGTTCCATACACCCGATGTCAACTATCTCTCATAATAATGACCTGAAGTCATACCTTCCCGAAAAACCTTACGGTTTGTCATAACGAGAGTTCCTACCGATCACACACTACCCGTAATTTCCACAAGGCCAAACGATATATTCTAACGAAAACTTCCGTCTAACGCTAAGAGGTGCTTGGAACACCAAGTCTTACACCCTTTCAAATATCGACACAACCATTACAACAAAGGATATTCCGTTAGGAATGTTACCCTATAATCCATAACATACTAACGTGACCATTGTCATACGGATCTCACTCCCATGAGTTTAATGACCCGAAGACTCCTCGATTCGCAAATTCCAAGAAGACTCATGACTAGAATCCTTACGCAATTCTCTAACCACACACTCTATGGAGTGTAACTTAATTCTACAATCATTAGACTTGCTATGTCCCATCACGAGATTCAAGTCCTCGTCGCACACACCTACACACTAATCGGTTATCCTAGTTACGATGAGTAACTTTAACCAATGACAATCTTAATAGTATACCCACTACCTAGGGTGACTACGTACGCGTCGAACTCGTGAGTTTGCTCACTCACTTAACTAACCAAAACCACCGTAACACTTCCCGACTAACAATGAACCCGATGTGTCTACAAGCACATCATCTGAGACAACTATATCCTAGGAACCAATAAACGATTCCTAATTCATCCTGAATCTATCCCAACCATGCCACGTTTCCTCCATTCGGTACTCGTCATGTCATGCTTGATGCCAAGATACACTTTCGTAATAATGGTGATCGATCACTATTACAAATGCGTACCTTACTATTTTCACATGGTCACGTAAAGTACTTTACTCGGACTGATGCAACATTTACACAAGATAACACGCGATAACTCCTAGTACCTGATTGACCAAAGTCCTTGCCGTGAACTTGATCACTCAAAACCGCCAAACATCCGAATCTCTCCAATAGATTCGTCTGTAGGACACCGCACAAATAGATCCCTGCATATATACACCTATACACAATTTAATAATAAGTGTACACCTGTACATCGCAACAACAAGTCAACCTACAACCTAGGTGACTATCACTAAAACAATGTCCAAGTTCGCCTACTTACACTAGGCACTTTCTATCTAAGGCACTAATTTACACGCGAAATAAGGCCCCACATAATCACACTTTGGACAAACAGAAGTCCTAATTAGTCACCTACTCCAAGGCACTAACAAAATCTCAATCTGACCCGTACTCCTACAAGTCCCGCAAATAATGCACAACCGTCAATAAGTCTGAGACTAGGCACCTATCCCAAGGGTACCTAATTCCCTTAGACTATACTCTGATGCCACTTGTAACGACCCTACTTCTTTTTTACCAAAAACACGACTTAATTTTTTTTTATATATATAGTAGACCATCTGGACGGCGTCCAGACCTCTGGCGGTGTCCAGTAACAAAGGACAGGACGGCATCCAACAATCAGCACGGCGTCCAGTAACACTAAAATGTTCTGTGACTAAACTCACCCAACTCACGTTATACTGGACGGCGTCCAGCAGACCTAATCAGCCCCATTTCATTTCAAAACACACTTAATACTTTAAATCAACAATCAAACGATTTGTAACAACCAATTCCAATTTTACATCAACAAAACGTTAAATGAAAGCGTTTACACCACGAATACGGGTTAAGACTCAATAACCCAACCCAATACCAAGAGCATAATCCCGAGGACTACCAAATCACCTTCCGCGTCCAATTATCCAAAAGCTACCCCATCAAGCCCAAGCGCTCCTATGCAACTAGTCTAACAACTAGCTAGCTTTATAACACAATACCTGTAAAAAGGTAAACAACGAGAGGGGTAAGCATAAAGCTTAGTGAATGCAATAATTACACATATACATATATAATCTACTTACTTGCAATCACTTACAACAATTACCTCATACACGCTAGCGATATAATTAGCATACCAACGCAAAGTATAAGGCTAAATCTCCAATAGGCAAGCTAGCACAACAATAGCATATAATTCGAACAATATGATATGCTACACTACAACAAGTAACCATGGTTAACCAAAATCCAAAGGGAACGATTCTCGCGAATGAACCGTTAACCACGCAGACGCCGCTAGTATGCATCACTAGCCCCTTGGGTGGTATCGCATACCCGAACTTAAAACCCACCCATCACGTGAAATGTGGTATCACCTACCAGAACTTAAAACCCACACTTCACGCCAGCACACACACATGATGATGAGGTATCACAAACCCGAACTTTAAACCCTCATCACATGCCAACACGATGTGGTATCGTATACCCGAACTTAAAACCCACATCGCATTTCGCACAAGTAAATATATTACATACACACATGTATAATTATTCCACTCACCTCGAAACGCCCGCACAAATCATGTATGTAAATCGCCTCCAAACGCAATCGAGCAAACCTTTTACCTAGTACCCGGAGAAGAACGCCGAAGATTGTATTAGGAGCGGTCTGGAGTTTGAAGTTGTGTCTTTTGTATTCAGAACTCGTTTAATCTACTGGTACTTCTATCCTTTGTCTTTATATAATGTCTTCCATTATTATGCTTTGTGATACTGTTGCCATGATTATCGAGTAGTTATCTTTAAGTGCATGTTATGATGTAGTCAGTTATAATGCCGAAATTATATTATGGTTTGTGCATGTTGTCAAAATGCTTTCCGATTATGCTTTGAACTCAATCGTTTTTCCAACTAATAGAACGTAGTTATTGGCTCTGTTATTGGGAAGTCGCGAACCCCGATTCAGAGTACACTATCTGTGTCACCCCTTGGTAAGAGAAGTCTATCGGATACAACGTGAGTTTGACTGAGGCACACCGGTTGTAGTAAGTCCACCTAGCCTTGGATTCCGACTGAGGACTCTTTCGTAGTGAAACATCTAACTAGACCCCTAGTACATTGTCTGTCCTTGACCAAGCTAGTGTAGTCACCAAGCATATAAACTTCGTACGTGTACGCTGAAGCACAACGGTTGTTGTAAGCTGTACCTCTGCTAAGTAAGGCCATGGAAAACGGTTAATGCTGACTAGTACACTTCACCATAACGCGGTCTCAAACATTGCACCCCGCTTGAGGGATTCTTGGTTAATTAAGGAACTGTTTGTTCGAACACATAAAGGATTGGATCGTTAGAATAACCGAACGTGTTCATGGAAGTCAACTTGACTTGGCCATGGTGTTCTTTATGGTTGAACTCTTTTTAAGGGCCTAACTATCTTTTAAAAACAATCATTAACGAAAGCATCAAGGTACATCACGTCTCTCAGATATGGAAAACCATGTATCCTATTATGCTTAAGAAAGTTTAGACCATTGTGGAATGTTAATACGTCACCCAACCGAGTCTCTCAATTGGATGAGCCGTCTGAACTTGTATGCATGTAGTCAGACTGCACGGGCGTCGGGGGTAAGGGACGTTGCTGTCTATTCAGAATCTTCAAGCCTATCGCTTTACCCAGTGACATGTCTTATGACAGGGGCATTTAGGACTAGTGTAATGAACAAAAGGTCACTGCCTATCCATGAGCCAACATTCCATAATCCCGGCAAAGTAACTGACGAAATCATATCATGCACTTGTTTTAGCCTTATCTGAATTACAAATTTTATCGTATTTACTTTACTTTATCTTATAAACTAGAAAACCCAAAAATTAGGTAATAAACCACTACTTCTGCACCTTAGAATTATCTTAAGCTTTAGATATAGGTTCGATTCTACTGATATCTCAAAAATACGACTCTAGGTCATACTTTCCTTACTCATAATAAGGAGTTGTAAGATTTAGGCCCCACTAAATACATATTTAAAACTATTGCTCCCACTCTTGGTAGTTGATTATGACGCCTTGCGGCCTAACAACACCGCATAAACAAAACCATTCGTTTCGGCTATATCAATGGTCATTTAATGTTTTGGAATATCCCGAGGAAGAGCTTCGAGGTCTTCATCGGGAAAATACATATTTCTACCTTCAAATGATATGCCCAATAGCATACCAAATTGTTGTAGAGTATACTCGTGCTGCCAGCCATAGATTTGAAACCTCACTAATTTTTCATTAGTGAATTCAAAGTTTGAATAGAATTGATGCACGAGTGCAGGAAAAAAGAACTTATCAACCATGGTTGATCTCTATAAAATCTTGTAGACTGACTTCTCGACCTTCACTAATAGGTCTATTATTTGTTGGTTGATTCATAGTGTGATTGTAGAGAGAGTGAGAGACTTGAATGGGTAGATATGGATGAAAAGAGTGTGTATGGCTACTCTTTAAGTAGACATAAACTGCCACCAAGAATTCCCACCCAAATGTTTCCCGCCCTAATGTAACGGTAGTTATGTGTCGGTGTAACGTAACGGTGTTATGTAAAGTTGTTATGTAACGTTGTTATGTGTCGCTGTATTGTAACGGTCAAGAATTAATATTGTTATTATTAAATTTATTATTATTATTATTACTAATTAAAAAAGATTATTTTTTTAACATCACTTTTATTACAACACCAAACACGGTTACATTTTTTTTTTGAAACTAAACACAAACATGGCTAAACACAAACATGGCTAACACAATCACAACGAGAATACAGCTTAAACATCTAGAAATCATCAGAATCATACGAAGGGAACTTGTCATCCGAATTATCGGAATAGAACTTTCCATCCGTGTCGTATTGTGGCCCGGAAGGTACATAGTCCTCTTCATCAGAATATACAACGTATTCGATGTCGTCCCGGAATTCAATGTACACCTTGATTGTTTCATTACTGGTCACTGCTCGACCAACAAGCTCATTCCAGTCTTCTTCCTCTTCAAGAAGAGTGGCTGGCTTGTCGGACTCCTTGAAAAACCATACTTGTTTGTGGTCAACAGGTATGTCTTCTTTGAGAAATTCTAGCAGATCAGACAATTGATAATTTCGGACGTTTAAACAATACTCCCATTGCTCACCACCAGAGTAATTCTTGACCTCTCGGTCGAATTCACCACCGTAGTTAACTTGTAGCATAACAGACATTTGACTCATTTTGAACTTGAATGTGGGAAGTTCAGTAAATTAAGAAATAGGTGTATGAGGTGTGATTTGTTGAGAAATGAGGGGTTGTATTTATAGAGGAAGAATACAGGTGTTGAAAACAGCTTTACTTAAAGAATCTCTGTTGAATACAGCTTTAAATAAAGCATCTCTGTTTCACAGCTTTAATTAATAAAGAATCTCTATTGAATACAGCTTTAAATAAAGCATCTCTATTTCACAGCTTTAATCAATAAAGAATCTCTGTTGAATACAGCTTTAAATAAAGCATCTCTATTTCAGAGCTTTAATCAATAAAGAATCTCTGTTGAATACAGCTTTAAATAAAGCATCTCTATTTAACAACTTTAATCAATATAGAATCTCTGTTCATTAACGTCGTTATAGGATGTTCGTGTAGTAGATGAATGCGAATTAGGGTTAAACGGTGGCTGCCGCAACGAGTGGCTGACAACCTTCTTGTATCAATCAAACATAGCCAAACACTGTTCAAGCTATTATTTTATTCCTCGAAGGTATTTTCGTCTTTTTGCATATTAAAACTAAAACCTTCTTACACACCATCTTTCAGGGTTCTCTTCTTACACCAGAAGCTTCTGCTGATATTTGCTTCCCAACTATGGTCTCCATCGCCAACGTCGTCTCCATCGCCATAATTATCACCGCAATGGCCGTCACAACCACCGTCATGGTAGTCAGTTCCCTAAAGCACCCTGAGGTGGTAAATATTATGGAAAGCAAACCCTGCAACTTTTTGCTATCTTTGCTTAATTTCATCTTTTGAAATGATTAACTAAAACCCTAACCCTAACTCTAGCCTCAATAATGGTGGATGAGAAAGAGATAAAGAATGATGTAGTTCGTTAATATTATTATTATTATTATTTTTTTTTTTTTTTTTTTGCGTTACTTTCTTTAGTTAACAGTTATCCTAATTTTTCTTTATTTTTTTTGTTTATTTTTTTATTTTATTTTTTTACTTTATGGTGTGCGAATGTTGATGGAGCAGATGGTCAGTGAGGTAAAAATTTGGTTTATATACTACTAACTTATTCATTGTTTAGGCACCCATTTTCGATAAGTTCTGCACTTGGAGATGATTACTACAAGTGTGCATATTTACAAACACTCCGCGATTGGATCAGACAACTCAAAATCGTCTTCTCTAAGGTATAATAGTTCATTGTTGAAAATATTCTAAAATGTTTTTGTGGATGGAAATATACACGAAGCGGAATTTTCAGAAGAATATTGGTGTAAACAATTAGAAAAAGATACTATCTCAAAGTAGTATTTTGCCACTTAACAAGTTGGATTTTGAAATCTTTTTAGTTAACTACTAATAAGGAATTGATTTTTTTTTTTTTTTTTTTTTTGTTATTTCTTTTTTCGTAAAACTGATACTCCGTATTAGTTTTTGCATATGTTAGAACTATTAGTTGATTTTTTTTTTTTTTTTTAACGGCGATTTTTTGGCATCAGTAGATCATTGATTTCAACGATCCTCATCATTTGCACGTAACACACATGTTCGGGGCGAAAACCCAAACTCGATCGATGGTACCCGGGAACACATTCATTCGAGCAGTGGTCCGGTGTAGAGGTCCGTGAACGAATCCGGTAAAAGTCCAGAATGTTTAATGGTGGAACCTCGAAAAGATGTTTGCTTAGGCTTTCTTTTAATGCAAAAAAGCCTGACGTTTACAGCATCATTTTTATTAAATAGGTGCCAATAAGCTTCGTTATATTATCAATTTGAAGGACATTAAGGCTTATTACTAAATCAAATCTTGAGGTTACAGGCGCATATTTAACTATTTATCTGATAATACTAAGTCTGTCGCATACTGAATAATCTTTATCAAACTCTAGAATTCACCAACACTAACATAGCTAAAGAGTCTGGACATATCTAAACATACATGTAATTGATCTACCAGGGAGGGGTATGTACGTAAATGGGTTTGGAATGCGTTTCATTTAACAAGTCAGCTGCTGGCACGAGATGCACTGTTACCATAGATAGATGTGATTATTAAAGAAAATGAATTGTTATGTATGCACTCATTTAGTTACAAGGTGCTCGAGAGTTTTTTAAAGCTTAACATTAGTAAATAAATTTCTGTAACTACATTAACATATTTACAAAAGTACAACAGAGTCTAATATTATGTAGATTAGTAGGCACTTTACTCATACATTTTTATTAATTAAAACAACCTGTTGATTATCATATTTACCTTTGGTTGATCTAACTGTCCACTATATTTGCAAACCGTTTCATGTATACACAGGTAGCGTTTCATGTAGACACAGTTAACGTTTCAAGTAGACATGGTTAGCTACGACATTGAACATGCGAGTTGACAAAATTGGACTGAAAACTTATTCGAGTCATGGTGATGAAGCGGATATAAGTTGCCAAGCGGTTTCCAAGTGGTGCTTGGAAACAAACTTGGTGGGTAGGTTGCCATGTCGTCCAGAGGTATGTCTTATAATACATGTTATACTGATACTGTTCACGGTTTTTGGCATTATCATGTTTCAGCATATAAGTTAGTTATAGCATGCTACGTTGGTAAAAATAACATGAATGTTTTGCTAAAAAAAAATAATGATTACGTTTCATAGTTGCAGTATCAAGTGAATTTGGAAAAATTGAAATGCAAATCAGCAACTTTTTTGATATTGTTATGTGTAATATTGCTTAATTAGTTTTAGTTATAAGCATATTATAATTTGTTTGAGAACATTATAATATGCAAAAAGAATTATATAATTGCATGATTAGGCGATGTTGATTTGAAATAAGGGTTAAAAATGTGAAATTGATGATCAAAGTCTAATTTCATATATGTTTTGCCTTTACAGGTCACTTAATCAAACCTTGACAATTTAAAAACGCCACTACCAGTTGATGACTCAAAGCGCCAACAACTCTCCATGCCATCGGGCAGCTATTCGAAACGTCCGTCGCAACGTGCGAATGACCTTTTGCTTGTTATTATTATTGGAAAACAAGTGTTGTGTATGTGGCTACAACATATTATTAATTGATGTATATACGTATTATTTATAAAGATATCATATATATCATACGAGGAAAACATGATACCGTGAAAACCATGTTAACAAACTTGTAGATTCTAAACTTGTACGTTAACAGATCATGTAGATTCTATGTTGATCATTAAGTACCCTTTCCGCGCATACAATTTCCATACTCGTTTATAATATATATTGATATTGATATTGATTGATTGATTGATTGATGATGCTTGTAAATATTTGAAATGACATCCAAATGGGTGGTTGAATAGCAGAGTAACGTAGTGTAACTACACTTAACGTCGCCACATTAAAATTCAGAAACCTATCTTTATCATCTTATTCAACAGAGCATCGCTAGAAGCAGCATCGCTCGATATCGAAGGTCGTAGTCGCTTAAGTAACATCGGTCGGGCATCAAATGAAACTTACTGTCGTAGTTAGATTTTGTCTATCTCCACCCCACTTATTTAATATATAATCGACTGATCGAGGAAGAACTCAACTGTCAGTGCCGTCTCAACAATTCGAAGGACCAATGCGAAAATAAAAATGGGCCCATGTACACGGAAATCCCATAAACATGAGTAAAGATGTGTGAGCTTGAGAACTGGACTTGAAAAGAGGGGAAAAAAGCGGCCCTAAAATTATATAGATTAATACTCATAAGTTAGCTTACTATTTTTTTTTTTTAATAAATTTATTGAACACATTATTTTTATTTACTTAACTATATATATATATATATATATATATATATATATATATATATATATATATATATATATATATATATATATATATATATATATATATATATATATATATATATATATATATATATATATATATATATATAATCGGGGGAAGCGGGGGGAATCAAATTTTTTTTTTCCGGTTTTTTTGGAATTTTTTTCAGGCATTAAAATCACACGAAAATATGAACATTTAGAAAAGACACTTCGTGATTAATGTTATTATTTAGGCGAAAAAACGATCGACAAAAATAACATTCAAGATAATATTGTTCGTGAAGAATGTTAACGTTTTTTTTCATGTTTTGTGAAGTAAATTTTAGTCCGATTTAGAGTTTAGGGTTTAGGGTTTGGTGTTTTGGGTTTATTCCATAAACTCAAAATACCAAACCCTAAATCCTAAACCCTAACCTCTAAACCGTTCGTGTTAAAAACTCAATCTAAATCCTAACTCTAAACCCTAAATCTAAACCCTAAATCTAAACCCTAAACTCTAAATTTCTAAACCCTAATATCTAAACCCTATAAACCCTAACATCTGAACCCTAATATATAACCCTAATATCTAAAACCTCAACATACGCTCGAAAAACACGATAATTGTTATATATTAGTTCTTCGAGCGTTTTTCCGCCAAAATAAAAATATTTATCACAAAGTGTCTTTATTAAATGTTCATATTTCCATCCAATGTATAATATTCGTGAATAAAATTTTTTCAAAAAACGAAAAAAAAAGATTGTGCTTCCCCCCGATTGGTTACTTCCCTCTTGATCCTACCACTATATATATATATATATATATATATATATATATATATATATATATATATATATATATATATATATATATATATATATATATATTAAAAATTTTGGGCCCTTAAAAATTTTAGGCCCTAGGCGATCGCCTATCTTGCCTATGTCCAAAGACGCCACTGTCAACTATTGCTAGATGGAAGAAAAAGCAATTTTTTTTAACAGCACGAATTTTTTATTCAAAAACTAGCAAAGAGCTAGAATATTACAAAGGGCTTAGGAGCCATAAGTTCCAATTTAAAACTAATGAACTTCTATTTTTTTAGCCAATTAAAGGAGTACAATTTAATTAGGTCAAACAAACTACTCCTACTAAGAGATGTGCCATTGAAGACTACACCATTCCGAAACCTCCAAACGATCCAAAGAAGCGCCACCACAATGACAAATAGTTTCAACTTGGTGCTAGTGTTTGCAACCCAATCCTCGAACCACGAATAAAAATCAAACTGTAGTGACCCGAACTTTTTCATGTTTATATATATTAATTGAGATTGATATTTACATGATTAAATGTTTCCAACATGTTAAGCAATCAAACTTGTTAAGACTTGATTAATTGAAATATGTTTCATATAGACAATTGACCACCCAAGTTGACCGGTGATTCACGAACGTTAAAACTTGTAAAAACTATATGATGACATATATATGGATATATATATAGTTAACATGATACTATGATAAGTAAACATATCATTAAGTATATTAACAATGAACTACATATGTAAAAACAAGACTACTAACTTAATGATTTTTAAACGAGACATATATGTAACGATTATCGTTGTAAAGACATTTAATGTATATATATCATATTAAGAGATATTCATACATGATAATATCATGATAATATAATAATTTAAAATCTCATTTGATATTATAAACATTGGGTTAACAACATTTAACAAGATCGTTAACCTAAAGGTTTCAAAACAACACTTACATGTAACGACTAACGATGACTTAACGACTCAGTTAAAATGGATATACATGTAGTGTTTTAATATGTATTTATACACTTTTTAAAGACTTCAATACACTTATCAAAATACTTCTACTTAACAAAAATGCTTACAATTACATCCTCGTTCAGTTTCATCAACAATTCTACTCGTATGCACCCGTATTCGTACTCGTACAATACACAGCTTTTAGATGTATGTACTATTGGTATATACACTCCAATGATCAGCTCTTAGCAGCCCATGTGAGTCACCTAACACATGTGGGAACCATCATTTGGCAACTAGCATGAAATATCTCATAAAATTACAAAAATATGAGTAATCATTCATGACTTATTTACATGAAAACAAAATTACATATCCTTTATATCTAATCCATACACCAACAACCAAAAACACCTACAAACACTTTCATTCTTCAATTTTCTTCATCTAATTGAACTCTCTCAAGTTCTATCTTCAAGTTCTAAGTGTTCTTCATAAATTCCAAAAGTTCTAGTTTCATAAAATCAAGAATACTTTCAAGTTTGCTAGCTCACTTCCAATCTTGTAAGGTGATCATCCAACCTCAAGAAATCTTTGTTTCTTACAGTAGGTTATCATTCTAATACAAGGTAATAATCATATTCAAACTTTGGTTCAATTTCTATAACTATAACAATCTTATTTCAAGTGATGATCTTACTTGAACTTGTTTTCGTGTCATGATTTTGCTTCAAGAACTTTGAGCCATCCAAGGATCCATTGAAGCTAGATCCATTTTTCTCTTTTCCAGTAGGTTCATCCAAGGAACTTAAGGTAGTAATGATGTTCATAACATCATTCGATTCATACATATAAAGCTATCTTATTCGAAGGTTTAAACTTGTAATCACTAGAACATAGTTTAGTTAATTCTAAACTTGTTCGCAAACAAAAGTTAATCCTTCTAACTTGACTTTTAAAATCAACTAAACACATGTTCTATATCTATATGATATGCTAACTTAATGATTTAAAACCTGGAAACACGAAAAACACCGTAAAACCGGATTTACGCCGTCGTAGTAACACCGCGGGCTGTTTTGGGTTAGTTAATTAAAAACTATGATAAACTTTGATTTAAAAGTTGTTATTCTGAGAAAATGATTTTTATTATGAACATGAAACTATATCCAAAAATTATGGTTAAACTCAAAGTGGAAGTATGTTTTCTAAAATGGTCATCTAGACGTCGTTCTTTCGACTGAAATGACTACCTTTACAAAAACGACTTGTAACTTATTTTTCCGACTATAAACCTATAATTTTTCTGTTTAGATTCATAAAATAGAGTTCAATATGAAACCATAGCAATTTGATTCACTCAAAACGGATTTAAAATGAAGAAGTTATGGGTAAAACAAGATTGGATAATTTTTCTCATTTTAGCTACGTGAAAATTGGTAACAAATCTATTCCAACCATAACTTAATCAACTTGTATTGTATATTATGTAATCTTGAGATACCATAGACACGTATACAATACACAGCTTTTAGATGTATGTACTATTGGTATATACACTCCAATGATCAGCTCTTAGCAGCCCATGTGAGTCACCTAACACATGTGGGAACCATCATTTGGCAACTAGCATGAAATATCTCATAAAATTACAAAAATATGAGTAATCATTCATGACTTATTTACATGAAAACAAAATTACATATCCTTTATATCTAATCCATACACCAACGACCAAAAACACCTACAAACACTTTCATTCTTCAATTTTCTTCATCTAATTGATCTCTCTCAAGTTCTATCTTCAAGTTCTAAGTGTTCTTCATAAATTCCAAAAGTTCTAGTTTCATAAAATCAAGAATACTTTCAAGTTTGCTAGCTCACTTCCAATCTTGTAAGGTGATCATCCAACCTCAAGAAATCTTTGTTTCTTACAGTAGGTTATCATTCTAATACAAGGTAATAATCATATTCAAACTTTGGTTCAATTTCTATAACTATAACAATCTTATTTCAAGTGATGATCTTACTTGAACTTGTTTTCGTGTCATGATTCTGCTTCAAGAACTTCGAGCCATCCAAGGATCCATTGAAGCTAGATCCATTTTTCTCTTTTCCAGTAGGTTTATCCAAGGAAATTAAGGTAGTAATGATGTTCATAACATCATTCGATTCATACATATAAAGCTATCTTATTCGAAGGTTTAAACTTGTAATCACTAGAACATAGTTTAGTTAATTCTAAACTTGTTCGCAAACAAAAGTTAATCCTTCTAACTTGACTTTTAAAATCAACTAAACACATGTTCTATATCTATATGATATGCTAACTTAATGATTTAAAACCTGGAAACACGAAAAACACCGTAAAACCGGATTTACGCCGTCGTAGTAACACCGCGGGCTGTTTTGGGTTAGTTAATTAAAAACTATGATAAACTTTGATTTAAAAGTTGTTATTCTGAGAAAATGATTTTTATTATGAACATGAAACTATATCCAAAAATTATGGTTAAACTCAAAGTGGAAGTATGTTTTCTAAAATGGTCATCTAGACGTCGTTCTTTCGACTGAAATGACTACCTTTACAAAAACGACTTGTAACTTATTTTTCCGACTATAAACTTATACTTTTTCTGTTTAGATTCATAAAATAGAGTTCAATATGAAACCATAGCAATTTGATTCACTCAAAACGGATTTAAAATGAAGAAGTTATGGGTAAAACAAGATTGGATAATTTTTCTCATTTTAGCTACGTGAAAATTGGTAACAAATTTATTCCAACCATAACTTAATCAACTTGTATTGTATATTATGTAATCTTGAGATACCATAGACACGTATACAATGTTTCTACCTATCATGTCGACACATCTATATATATTTCGGAACAACCATAGACACTCTATATGTGAATGTTGGAGTTAGCTATACAGGGTTGAGGTTGATTCCAAAATATATATAGTTTGAGTTGTGATCAATACTGAGATACGTATACACTGGGTCGTGGATTGATTCAAGATAATATTTATCGATTTATTTCTGTACATCTAACTGTGGACAACTAGTTATAGGTTACTAACGAGGACAGCTGACTTAATAAACTTAAAACATCAAAATATATTAAAAGTGTTGTAAATATATTTTGAACATACTTTAATATATATGTATATATTGTTATAGGTTCGTGAATCAACAGTGGCCAAGTCTTACTTCCCGACGAAGTAAAAATCTGTGAAAGTGAGTTATAGTCCCACTTTTAAAATCTAATATTTTTGGGATGAGAATACATGCAGGTTTTATAAATGATTTACAAAATAGACACAAGTACGTGAAACTACATTCTATGGTTGAATTATCGAAATCGAATATGCCCCTTTTTATTAAGTCTGGTAATCTAAGAATTAGGGAACAGACACCCTAATTGACGCGAATCCTAAAGATAGATCTATTGGGCTTAACAAACCCCATCCAAAGTACCGGATGCTTTAGTACTTCGAAATTTATATCATATCCGAAGGGTGTCCCGGAATGATGGGGATATTCTTATATATGCATCTTGTTAATGTCGGTTACCAGGTGTTCACCATATGAATGATTTTTATCTCTATGTATGGGATGTGTATTGAAATATGAAATCTTGTGGTCTATTGTTACGATTTGATATATATAGGTTAAACCTATAACTCACCAACATTTTTGTTGACGTTTAAAGCATGTTTATTCTCAGGTGAATATTAAGAGCTTCCGCTGTTGCATACTAAAATAAGGACAAGATTTGGAGTCCATGTTTGTATGATATTGTGTAAAAACTGCATTCAAGAAACTGATTTCGATGTAACATATTTGTATTGTAAACCATTATGTAATGGTCGTGTGTAAACAGGATATTTTAGATTATCATTATTTGATAATCTACGTAAAGCTTTTTAAACCTTTATTTATGAAATAAAGGTTATGGTTTGTTTTAAAAATGAATGCAGTCTTTGAAAAACGTCTCATATAGAGGTCAAAACCTCGCAACGAAATCAATTAATATGGAACGTTTTTAATCAATAAGAACGGGACATTTCAGTTGGTATCCGAGCGTTGGTCTTAGAGAACCAGAATTTTGCATTAGTGTGTCTTATCGAGTTTGTTAGGATGCATTAGTGAGTCTGGACTTCGACCGTGTTTACTTGAAAAATGATTACTTAACAAATTTTGTTGAAAACTATATATTTTTAACATGTGAATATTATGTGATATATTAATCTCTTAACGCGTTTGATATTATGTGATAGATGTCTACCTCTAGAACAAGTCCCATTGACTCACCTAATAATAATGAAGAGTTAAATGTAAATTGGAATGATTCGTGGACTGATTCACAAGTTCCCGAAGAGTAACCGGAAGAAGAGTCGGAACCGGAAGAAGAATCGGAACCGGAAGAAGAATCGGAACCGGATGAAGAAATAGAACCGGTGGGGGAAATAATAAAACGGTTAAGTAAAAGAAAATCCTCAACCAACCGACCAAGGTTAATTATGGTCAATGGTGTTTCCGCCAAGGAAGTAAAATATTGGGAGGATTACCAATTCTCCGATGAATCGGATTCCGACGAGAATTCCGATGATGTTATAGAAATTACCCCAACTGAATTTAAAAAGGCAAAAGAAAATAATAAGGGAAAGGGTATAAAAATAGAGAAATCTAATTCCAACCCCGATGAACTTTATATGTATCGTCAACCCCCGAAGTCCTTAAGTTGTAACAATGACCCGGGAACCTCTAAACCACCAGGTTTTTCTAAACCAATGTGGATCACGACGGCTCGTATTAGGGGAACATCATATATCCCTAGAAACTTGGCAAAACGAACCAAAACCGAAGAAGAAGAAACAAGCGAGTCGGAATAAGATAGTTGTATTCGTGTGGTGTAATATATGTAATATAGTGTGCTTATGCTTTATGATATATGTAAAAATTGCTTGTATTAATAAGTATATTTTTTTTTATGAATCTAACTCTTGTCTATTTTACAGTATAAAAACACAAAATGGATAGACAACCCAATATTTTAAGAGACCTACCCGGAGACATGATTGATGAAATCTTGTCTAGAGTCGGCCAGAATTCCTCGGCACAACTATTTAAGGCGAGATCAGTTTGTAAGACATTCGAAGAACGTTCCAAGAATGTCTTGGTTTATAAGAGACTTTCGTTTGAAAGATGGGGGATATCACATTGGGAAACCCATAAGTTACGATGTGTTTACTTTGACGCATATATTGCGGGGAACCCAAATGCTATTTTACGCAACGGGTTAAGAAATTATTTTGACTCAATATATCCGAATATTGGACTTCGTGATTTAGAAAAAGCGGTTAACATGCAACATAAAGAAGCATGTTATGCTTACGGATTAGTAATGTTCGCTTCTCACCAAAGTGAGAACAAGAACATCGGGCTACAACTATTAAACAAAACGTTTGCACAAGTGACGGAGTCGGTAATTGGGGTAAGAAATGAGGTTTTTAGATTATTACGGGACTGTTGGACATTACGTAACCCTCGTCCCTTTGATGACGTTACAACACGCTGTCTTATCAACGGCCATAACGGTTATGTTGCACAAGACCAAGGATGGGAAGTAGTCCTAGTAAAACCAGAATGCATGACTTGTTTCTGGACGTATGAATTACGTGTATTTATTGCCTTTGCTGAACGACTTGTGTACTAGCTAGAATTGTCTTCACAACTATCTTGTATCAAAGTTATTGTGTGCTATATTTCATGCTTTATGTAAAATAAGCGGTATTGTAAGTTTGTAAAATATTGTATAAAAGTTTGAACGCGAAATATTATTATAATCAGTTTTTCATATAGAATTGTAGTAGTTGAATTGTATATTAGCTACTAAGTATGAACTTAACGGGTAGGTACTACCCGAATTTAAACTTATAAAACGCTAATATGAAGAAAAAGCTTTTATAAATGAGTTCATATTATGCTACGAAATACTATTAACTACTCTTAATATTCTGTATGATTAACTTGTTCCATTTAACTATTTTGAAGGAAATGGCACCGACTACTCGACACACCGTGAATATGAATGAAGAGGAATTCCGTACTTTTCTAGCTTCAAACATAGCCGCAGTACAGGCTGCGCTACATACCAACAATAACCTTGGATCTAGCAGTACAGGAAATCGTGTAGGATGCACCTACAAAGAATTCACTGCCTGCAAACCTTTGGAATTTGATGGAACCGAAGGACCGATCGGATTGAAACGGTGGACCGAGAAGGTTGAATCGGTGTTTGCCATAAGTAAGTGTACTGAAGAGGACAAAGTGAAGTACGCTACGCATACCTTCACAGGTTCTGCGTTAACATGGTGGAATACCTATCTAGAGCAAGTGGGACAAGATGATGCGTACGCACTACCGTGGTCAGCATTCAAGCACTTGATGAACGAGAAGTACCGTCCCAGAACCGAGGTCAATAAGCTCAAGACAGAACTTAGAGGGTTACGAACCCAAGGATTTGATATTACCACGTACGAAAGACGATTCACGGAATTGTGCCTATTGTGTCCGGGAGCATTCGAAGATGAGGAAGAGAAGATCGACGCGTTTGTGAAAGGATTACCGGAAAGAATCCAAGAAGATATAAGTTCACACGAGCCCGCCTCCATACAACAGGCATGTAGAATGGCTCACAAACTAGTGAACCAGATTGAAGAAAGAATTAAAGAACAGACTGCTGAAGAGGCCAATGTGAAGCAAGTCAAAAGAAAGTGGGAGGAAAACGGTGATAAGAATCACCAATACAACAACAACAGCAATTACAACAATAATCGCAACAATTATCCCAACAATCGCAACATCAATCGCAACTACAACAAACGGCCCAACAACAACAACAACAATAACAACAACAGCAACTACAACAATCATCCCAACAACAATAATAACCGCAACAACAACAACAACAATCAGAAGCAACTATGCCAAAGGTGTGAAAAGAATCACTCGGGGTTCTGCACCAAATTTTGCAACAAGTGTAAAAGAAATGGTCATAGCGCGGCGAAGTGTGAGGTCTACGGACCAGGGGTTAATAGAACGAAAGGAACAAATGGTGTCGGAATGAGTAATGGCGGAGCAAGTAGTGTCGGAGCAAGTTATGCCAATGTAGTTTGTTATAAATGTGGAAAACCGGGCCACATTATTAGAAATTGCCCGAACCAGGAGAACACGAATGGACAAGGCCGTGGAAGAGTTTTCAATATTAATGCGGCAGAGGCACAGGAAGACCCGGAGCTTGTTACGGGTACGTTTCTTATTGACAATAAATCTGCTTACGTTTTATTTGATTCGGGTGCGGATAGAAGCTATATGAGTAGAGATTTTTGTGCTAAATTAAGTTGTCCATTGACGCCTTTGGATAGTAAATTTTTACTCGAATTAGCAAATGGTAAATTAATTTCAGCAGATAATATATGTCGGAATCGAGAAATTAAACTGGTTAGCGAAACATTTAAGATTGACTTGATACCAGTAGAGTTAGGAAGTTTTGATGTGATAATCGGTATAGACTGGTTGAAAGAAGTGAAAGCGGAGATCGTTTGTTACAAAAATGCGATTCGCATTATACGAGAAAAAGGAAAACCCTTAATGGTGTACGGAGAAAAGGGCAACACGAAGCTACATCTTATTAGTAATTTGAAGGCACAAAAACTAATAAGAAAAGGTTGCTATGCTGTTCTAGCACACGTCGAGAAAGTACAAACTGAAGAAAAGAGCATCAATGATGTTCCCGTCGCAAAAGAATTTCCCAATGTATTTCCGAAAGAATTACCGGGATTACCCCCACATCGATCCGTTGAATTTCAAATAGATCTTGTACCAGGAGCTACACCAATAGCTCGTGCTCCTTACAGACTCGCACCCAGCGAGATGAAAGAACTACAAAGCCAATTACAAGAACTTTTAGAGCGTGGTTTCATTCGACCAAGCACATCACCGTGGGGAGCTCCTGTTTTGTTTGTCAAGAAGAAAGATGGTACATTCAGGTTGTGTATCGACTACCGAGAGTTGAACAAACTTACCATCAAGAACCGCTACCCACTACCGAGAATCGATGACTTATTTGATCAACTACAAGGCTCGTCTGTCTATTCAAAGATTGACTTACGTTCCGGGTATCATCAAATGCGGGTGAAAGAAGATGATATTCCAAAGACTGCTTTCAGAACACGTTACGGTCATTACGAGTTTATGGTCATGCCGTTTGGTTTAACTAATGCACCAGCTGTGTTCATGGACCTTATGAACCGAGTGTGTGGACCATACCTTGACAAGTTTGTCATTGTTTTCATTGATGACATACTTATTTACTCAAAGAATGACCAAGAACACTGTGAACATTTGAGAAAGGTGTTAGAAGTATTGAGGAAGGAAGAATTGTACGCTAAGTTTTCAAAGTGTGCATTTTGGTTGGAAGAAGTTCAATTCCTCGGTCACATAGTGAACAAAGAAGGTATTAAGGTGGATCCGGCAAAGATAGAAACTGTTGAAAAGTGGGAAACCCCGAAAACTCCGAAACACATACGCCAGTTTTTAGGACTAGCTGGTTACTACAGAAGGTTCATCCAAGACTTTTCCAGAATAGCAAAACCCTTGACTGCATTAACGCATAAAGGGAAGAAATTTGAATGGAATGATGAACAAGAGAAAGCGTTTCAGTTATTGAAGAAAAAGCTAACTACGTCACCTATATTGTCATTGCCTGAAGGGAATGATGATTTTGTGATTTATTGTGATGCATCAAAGCAAGGTCTCGGTTGTGTATTAATGCAACGAACGAAGGTGATTGCTTATGCGTCTAGACAATTGAAGATTCACGAACAAAATTATACGACGCATGATTTGGAATTAGGCGCGGTTGTTTTTGCATTAAAGACTTGGAGGCACTACTTATATGGGGTCAAAAGTATTATATATACCGACCACAAAAGTCTTCAACACATATTTAATCAGAAACAACTGAATATGAGGCATCGTAGGTGGATTGAATTATTGAATGATTACGACTTTGAGATTCGTTACCACCCGGGGAAGGCAAATGTGGTAGCCGATGCCTTGAGCATGAAGGACAGAGAACCCATTCGAGTAATAACATTACTACTCAAATAAAGGAGGCGCAACAAGGAGTTTTAAAAGAGGGAAATTTAAAGGATGAAATACCCAAAGGATCGGAGAAGCATCTTAATATTCGGGAAGACGGAACCCGGTATAGGGCTGAAAGGATTTGGGTACCAAAATTTGGAGATATGAGAGAAATGGTACTTAGAGAAGCTCATAAAACCAGATACTCAATACATCCTGGAACGGGGAAGATGTACAAGGATCTCAAGAAACATTTTTGGTGGCCGGGTATGAAAGCCGATGTTGCTAAATACGTAGGAGAATGTTTGACGTGTTCTAAGGTCAAAGCTGAGCATCAGAAACCATCAGGTCTACTTCAACAACCCGAAATCCCGGAATGGAAATGGGAAAACATTACCATGGATTTCATCACTAAATTGCCAAGGACTGCAAGTGGTTTTGATACTATTTGGGTAATAGTTGATCGTCTCACCAAATCAGCACACTTCCTACCAATAAGAGAAGATGACAAGATGGAGAAGTTAGCACGACTGTATTTGAAGGAAGTCGTCTCCAGACATGGAATACCAATCTCTATTATCTCTGATAGGGATGGCAGATTTATTTCAAGATTCTGGCAGACATTACAGCAAGCATTAGGAACTCGTCTAGACATGAGTACTGCCTATCATCCACAAACTGATGGGCAGAGCGAAAGGACGATACAAACGCTTGAAGACATGCTACGAGCATGTGTTATTGATTTCGGAAATAGTTGGGATCGACATCTACCATTAGCAGAATTTTCCTACAACAACAGCTACCATTCAAGCATTGAGATGGCGCCGTTTGAAGCACTTTATGGTAGAAAGTGCAGGTCTCCGATTTGTTGGAGTGAGGTGGGGGATATACAGATTATGGGTCCGGAGATTATACAAGAAACTACCGAGAAGATCATCCAAATTCAACAACGGTTGAAAACCGCCCAAAGTCGACAAAAGAGCTACGCTGACATTAAAAGAAAAGATATAGAATTTGAAATTGGAGAGATGGTCATGCTTAAAGTTGCACCTTGGAAAGGCGTTGTTCGATTTGGTAAACGAGGGAAATTAAATCCAAGGTATATTGGACCATTCAAGATTATTGATCGTGTCGGACCAGTAGCTTACCGACTTGAGTTACCTCAACAACTCGCGGCTGTACATAACACTTTCCACATCTCGAATTTGAAGAAATGTTTTGCTAAAGAAGATCTCACTATTCCGTTAGATGAAATCCAAATCAACGAAAAACTCCAATTCATCGAAGAACCCGTTGAAATAATGGATCGTGAGGTTAAAAGACTTAAGCAAAACAAGATACCAATTGTTAAGGTTCGATGGAATGCTCGTAGAGGACCCTAGTTCACCTGGGAGCGTGAAGATCAGATGAAGAAGAAATACCCGCATCTATTTCCAGAAGATTCGTCAACACCTTCAACAGCTTAAAATTTCGGGACGAAATTTATTTAACGGGTAGGTACTGTAGTGACCCGAACTTTTCCATGTTTATATATATTAATTGAGATTGATATTTACATGATTAAATGTTTCCAACATGTTAAGCAATCAAACTTGTTAAGACTTGATTAATTGAAATATGTTTCATATAGACAATTGACCACCCAAGTTGACCGGTGATTCACGAACGTTAAAACTTGTAAAAACTATATGATGACATATATATGGATATATATATAGTTAACATGATACTATGATAAGTAAACATATCATTAAGTATATTAACAATGAACTACATATGTAAAAACAAGACTACTAACTTAATGATTTTTAAACGAGACATATATGTAACGATTATCGTTGTAAAGACATTTAATGTATATATATCATATTAAGAGATATTCATACATGATAATATCATGATAATATAATAATTTAAAATCTCATTTGATATTATAAACATTGGGTTAACAACATTTAACAAGATCGTTAACCTAAAGGTTTCAAAACAACACTTACATGTAACGACTAACGATGACTTAACGACTCAGTTAAAATGGATATACATGTAGTGTTTTAATATGTATTTATACACTTTTTAAAGACTTCAATACACTTATCAAAATACTTCTACTTAACAAAAATGCTTACAATTACATCCTCGTTCAGTTTCATCAACAATTCTACTCGTATGCACCCGTATTCGTACTCGTACAATACACAGCTTTTAGATGTATGTACTATTGGTATATACACTCCAATGATCAGCTCTTAGCAGCCCATGTGAGTCACCTAACACATGTGGGAACCATCATTTGGCAACTAGCATGAAATATCTCATAAAATTACAAAAATATGAGTAATCATTCATGACTTATTTACATGAAAACAAAATTACATATCCTTTATATCTAATCCATACACCAACAACCAAAAACACCTACAAACACTTTCATTCTTCAATTTTCTTCATCTAATTGAACTCTCTCAAGTTCTATCTTCAAGTTCTAAGTGTTCTTCATAAATTCCAAAAGTTCTAGTTTCATAAAATCAAGAATACTTTCAAGTTTGCTAGCTCACTTCCAATCTTGTAAGGTGATCATCCAACCTCAAGAAATCTTTGTTTCTTACAGTAGGTTATCATTCTAATACAAGGTAATAATCATATTCAAACTTTGGTTCAATTTCTATAACTATAACAATCTTATTTCAAGTGATGATCTTACTTGAACTTGTTTTCGTGTCATGATTTTGCTTCAAGAACTTTGAGCCATCCAAGGATCCATTGAAGCTAGATCCATTTTTCTCTTTTCCAGTAGGTTCATCCAAGGAACTTAAGGTAGTAATGATGTTCATAACATCATTCGATTCATACATATAAAGCTATCTTATTCGAAGGTTTAAACTTGTAATCACTAGAACATAGTTTAGTTAATTCTAAACTTGTTCGCAAACAAAAGTTAATCCTTCTAACTTGACTTTTAAAATCAACTAAACACATGTTCTATATCTATATGATATGCTAACTTAATGATTTAAAACCTGGAAACACGAAAAACACCGTAAAACCGGATTTACGCCGTCGTAGTAACACCGCGGGCTGTTTTGGGTTAGTTAATTAAAAACTATGATAAACTTTGATTTAAAAGTTGTTATTCTGAGAAAATGATTTTTATTATGAACATGAAACTATATCCAAAAATTATGGTTAAACTCAAAGTGGAAGTATGTTTTCTAAAATGGTCATCTAGACGTCGTTCTTTCGACTGAAATGACTACCTTTACAAAAACGACTTGTAACTTATTTTTCCGACTATAAACCTATAATTTTTCTGTTTAGATTCATAAAATAGAGTTCAATATGAAACCATAGCAATTTGATTCACTCAAAACGGATTTAAAATGAAGAAGTTATGGGTAAAACAAGATTGGATAATTTTTCTCATTTTAGCTACGTGAAAATTGGTAACAAATCTATTCCAACCATAACTTAATCAACTTGTATTGTATATTATGTAATCTTGAGATACCATAGACACGTATACAATGTTTCGACCTATCATGTCGACACATCTATATATATTTCGGAACAACCATAGACACTCTATATGTGAATGTTGGAGTTAGCTATACAGGGTTGAGGTTGATTCCAAAATATATATAGTTTGAGTTGTGATCAATACTGAGATACGTATACACTGGGTAGTGGATTGATTCAAGATAATATTTATCGATTTATTTCTGTACATCTAACTGTGGACAACTAGTTATAGGTTACTAACGAGGACAGCTGACTTAATAAACTTAAAACATCAAAATATATTAAAAGTGTTGTAAATATATTTTGAACATACTTTAATATATATGTATATATTGTTATAGGTTCGTGAATCAACAGTGGCCAAGTCTTACTTCCCGACGAAGTAAAAATCTGTGAAAGTGAGTTATAGTCCCACTTTTAAAATCTAATATTTTTGGGATGAGAATACATGCAGGTTTTATAAATGATTTACAAAATAGACACAAGTACGTGAAACTACATTCTATGGTTGAATTATCGAAATCGAATATGCCCCTTTTTATTAAGTCTGGTAATCTAAGAATTAGGGAACAGACACCCTAATTGACGCGAATCCTAAAGATAGATCTATTGGGCTTAACAAACCCCATCCAAAGTACCGGATGCTTTAGTACTTCGAAATTTATATCATATCCGAAGGGTGTCCCGGAATGATGGGGATATTCTTATATATGCATCTTGTTAATGTCGGTTACCAGGTGTTCACCATATGAATGATTTTTATCTCTATGTATGGGATGTGTATTGAAATATGAAATCTTGTGGTCTATTGTTACGATTTGATATATATAGGTTAAACCTATAACTCACCAACATTTTTGTTGACGTTTAAAGCATGTTTATTCTCAGGTGAATATTAAGAGCTTCCGCTGTTGCATACTAAAATAAGGACAAGATTTGGAGTCCATGTTTGTATGATATTGTGTAAAAACTGCATTCAAGAAACTGATTTCGATGTAACATATTTGTATTGTAAACCATTATGTAATGGTCGTGTGTAAACAGGATATTTTAGATTATCATTATTTGATAATCTACGTAAAGCTTTTTAAACCTTTATTTATGAAATAAAGGTTATGGTTTGTTTTAAAAATGAATGCAGTCTTTGAAAAACGTCTCATATAGAGGTCAAAACCTCGCAACGAAATCAATTAATATGGAACGTTTTTAATCAATAAGAACGGGACATTTCAGAAACCAACAATTGAAAATCGGAATGTTTATATTCTTCCAAATCCTCACCAAGCGCCACAAATCCTTTGAAATAGGACATTCAAAAAACACATGTTAAAAATTTTCTAACTCATGGTTGCAACCTGGACACGAAAGGGGGTCTAAATGAATACCTTTTAATGATAAGTTGAATCGGTGAGGCATCTTATCCATTCGAATCCGCCACCAAAAAATATTAACCTTCCGTGGTAAGATCTTCAACCAAATAGTCGCTGGAGTGATGGAGGGAAGCATTACTCTATCGATGTTCTCTCTTGTTGACGAAACTGAAAATACCTTATTCGATGCCAAAGACCATTGCCACCCATCTTCACGATCCTGTAAATGTAGTTGTTGAATTTCCAAAAGCATTGAAGCCAAGTATCCTTCGTTTCTAGTACCTGTCAACTCTCTCTTCCATTCCCATACCCGTGTGTCATTCACCAACCTATCCACCACAAATACTTCCTTGTTTGATTCGAGGTGGAATAACCTATTGTATCGAGTACCAAGGGGGCATTTCTAATCCAATGGTCAATCCAAAACCGAACTTTATGACCATTGCCTACATCAAACGCATAACATCGGGAGGTAATAAACCTTCCCTTACAGTTGAGCCACATGTGTGCACAATATCACTTCATACCCAATTTGAATAACAATTTTCAAAAACAGGACTATGGATTTCTTTAACCACTTTCAACCAAAAAAAACCCATTTGAATTATGATATCTCCACCTCCACTTTTGAATGAGAACAAGATTGAAAGTTTTAATACTTCCAATATTTAGACAACCTTTAACGAGAGATGATAATACCACATCCCACTTAATCCAAGCCATCTTCCTCTTTAATTCATTACCGCCCCAAAAAAATCTAGACCGAAGCGCTTTTAGAATTTTTCCGGGCACTTGAATAACGACATAGAATAAATAGCTAGACTTTCCAAAACAGATTTTATAAATGTCGTTCTACCACCAATCGATAAAAGATTTGCTTTCCACGACGATAGTTTAGACCTGAATCTGTTTAGAAGTGGCTGCCAATTGTTCACCAATTTCATATTAGATCCAATAGTGATCCCAAGGTACGTAGTAGGAAATACACCAACACTACACCCTGTAACCGAAGCTAGAGCATTCAAATTCCTATTTGAGACTCCAACACCAAAAATATTAGACTTCGCCACATTAATCTTTAGACCAGATGCTAAATAAAAAAAAAGCAAATTAAAAAAACTTTTATGGTTGTGACTTACTCGTAAAATAGTTGTGCCATTCTTTTATAGATGCATACTTCTCAGGGTCCATGTATGGCAGCTCTCGAGTTTGTAAATTGTTTATTATCTCTTTAATTAGTGCTACCAAGAATTTCCGCTGCTAATTCTTCAACACTTTCCTCCCGTCTCTCTATCTTAGTTTCATGGCATTTCAGCGCTATGACTTGTGGCATGTTAGTGAAACAAGTAAAAAGATGTCTGCAATCATGCTAGATATCAAGTCAAGATTTGTTCTTGTAGAGGCGGAGCCAGAATTTTAAGTTAAGGGATGCTCGAGTTGATTATAAAGAATAACAATATATATATATATATATATATATATATATATATATATATATATATATATATATATATATATATATATATATATATATATATATATATATATATATATATATATATATATATATATATATATATATATATATATATTATATGCTATAATAAAATAATATAGTCTTCCTTTCTAATCGTTTTATTTTTAGATGTAAAGTATATCAGATAAAAACATTGTAAATATCATTCATTTTCTTACATTTCCCTAATGGTCCGTTTCATTTCCTTTTGTTTTCTTTTATTTCCATTTATTTCCTTTCACTTCCTATCTTTTAATTTTATGCCTTTGTGTTTTCCTTTCATTTCCTTCATAAAAAAGATTCACAAATGTCATACATTTTTTTATTTATCTTTCTTTATATTTTATAAATTTACGTTCATAATTTTAAAATTTTGATAATTTTAGTAGTATGTATTAAATAATAAAAAAATATATATTCGAACTTTGACATAAATTATTAAAGAGAAAACAATTATAAGAACCTTTATAGAAAGTCGAAATTGATATCAGATTTTATTTCGTATATTGTGTAGTAAAATCTTATAATACAGTAGTCGAATCTCTAAATGGAATTTCATTTAAATATATTGTGGGCTTCGGCTAATAAAATATAGAATAGCTAGACTCCTAATAAAAAAAAAGTAAGATTACTCATTGCTTATTGGACCAATTGGTTAAGATAATTTTCTCTATCTAAGATACTAAATATTTGTTTCGAATGAGCAAGTTGGGGGTGGTTGAGCACCCTGAAGCCTACTGTCTCCGCCACTGTGTTCTTGGTTGTTCTGGTGGATTATTTCTTTATTATTAAGCATGAGTGTTTGTGTGATACGGTACATTGAGTTTGCTTCAAATAGCTTGTGACGCGAGGTCACCATACCTCCTTCATTCAAGTGGCATTCAATTTCAACCACCATTTCTTTTGCTTTGTGATTGGATATAATTCTAGAATATCCCTTCACTACTACAAAAAATTAGCAAATGAACATCTTTTTCACCCTTTAGGAACCGGTTTTACAAGAGGTTCCTTTAGGTGAGGGTTCCAAAAGTGTGGAACCGGTTAAAGAAACCGGTTCCTTTGATGAAGAAAAGAAACCTCTTTTTAACAAAAAACCGGTTTCTTTTTTGAATATAAGAAACCTCTTTTTATTACAAAACCGGTTTCGATACCATTTATCTGGAACCTTTTTTATTAAAAAACCGGTTCTAAAGCTTCTGTTTTTCTAAAAAAAAAAAAAATTCAAACGCGATTGATTAACAAAACCTAATATATATTCATATATATTGAAACCTGAATAATTTAAACAAACTGCTAACAAAGTAATATTCTTGCTTCATAAACATAAAGAATACTCCAAAAGGTACACATATCTTAGTTTTGTTGAAAACATCAACCACCAAAATAACTTACACAAATTCTAGTCTTGTTGAAACTTCAAGAGCCAAAATGTTCAACAATCAAAAATAAGATAACTAAGGACCACTAAAAACTTAACTAATCAAGGCTTCAAATATTCGGAGATCCAATTACTAACAATACTTTCCAACTCAGTCGTGCTAAACGGTTGTGTAGTAATCCACGGAATCTATAAAAAGAACAAAAAAGAGCATGTTAGTCAAAACGCAGGGTAGGTAAAGTGCGAGTTTGTGTGGGTTTGAATGTTAATTGCGTAAACACAATATCCAAAAAAATTATGATTACACAGCATAAGACGAACTGACATTGTTACACGCCCATTTTCCCCGACTATATAAAAGAGCCCAATGCATATAGGCTACTTCAAACTTCAACACCAAAAGTACAAAATAGAAATCCGTAAATGGACCTCAAGTTTGATTAGGTGTAAGTTATTATTTTGAAGAAAGCTATAATGAAGAATTTTGCAAAAAACTTACATTTATGCACCTCATCATGGTACCGAGACAATTAACATCTGAAGTCAATGGAATCAGAACCCAATATAACTCACGATCTATGATTCAAACAATGAAAAAACATGACTGAATCAAGAAAAGTTATTATCTTAAGATTATTAGTTCATGAACATACTAATTGTAGGCAAGTCTTTTGCACTTTCAAAAAGCTAAAACCGTCCATCTTTCAACGTCATCCCGGATCTGCAGTAAAATATAACCATACTTTTATCCTTCCATTAGTGACTAAAAAGCATACACACTTGCAGTTCCCAAATTCGCTTATAATATTTATTTTATTAAAATGGAATATTATCTACTATAGCTACATGGAAGCCTTTAGATTTGCCTATAATGGCCAATGATGCCTCATTATCCTATTCCATAACAATAGCACAAGTACTTTGTAGGTCGAGTACATGATATATCAATGGTCAACCCAACCTAACCCAACCCAACACAACAGGTTTCTAATTTTTAACAAATGAACCGTTAAATCCCATAAATATGTACCAAATTATTTTCTTTAATCATTTGCTACCTATACTTGGACACCATGAAGTGGGAGAGAGAGCAAGTGCATACCCCTCAACTATTTACATAATGATTAGCTTCTGTTCATACAAGGTTCAGTATATATACAGTTGCTCCTGGCCTCCATCCTTTGTGTCTTTAAATTGATACTTGAAGCTTGGACATATTATTATTCTTCTCATATATGGGATCTTCACATGTTGATACAAAAATTAAACACAAAAGCAGACCTGTTAGCACATGATATAAATGAATGACATATAAGTTGAAGTGACAACTTCGACCCTTTAATTTTAGCTTATGGTTTTTCGTTAAACAGGTAGACTTTTTAGATAAAAAGCTTCTATAACATATGTCGTAAACTAATGCTAACTCAACTGTATTATAAGAGCCCGGTGTCTATGTCACCAAGAACATCTGGAATCTGGTGTTAATAAAGGGCGGCTTCTGTTTTTTGTCGCAAAAACACACAAACAAAGTTTGATAAGTTTTACTCACATTCCAGATATCTATATCCCTTAACAATATTAATAACAAGAGCAATTAGCGAAAAAGTACATCATTATCAATCTGGTTGGTCAATTAAGTTATAAAAAGATGCAAGGTGTGGCCAATTTTGTTTATCTGCAACATATTATATTAACAAAATAAGCCACTACTGCCAAACCCTAACACTAACACTGCTTTTAACAAAACCTAACACTACTTTTAACAATCCCTAACAATAACACTACTTTTAACAACCCCTGACACTAACTACTGATTTTAACAAACCGTATCACTAAATTAACAAACCCTAACAATAATTTTAACAAATAGAAAAAAAAAAATACCATAATATTTGGAGAGCTTGTGGTCTTGTTCTGCTCTATTGAAATAAGGAGGTGGAGGATGATGTACGGTTCACAGGTGATGGCGCTAGTGACGATGAAGAGTAATTTGAATGAACGGAAGTTAGAGGGATCGGAAGTCGGATCGGTGAGAGTGAGATGAATGGTTTTTTTATGTCTGGAGTGAGAGTGAGAACAAATGAAGGGTTCAATTAGGGTTTGATGGAGTTTTTGTTCGATCCCGCAAAAAAAAAAGTAACTTTTCATTTTCCCGCTGTAAAAAAAGTATTCTTTGTTACAAATATAGTTTAATATTATAAATAAGAAACCAGTTTTTAATAAAAAGAGGTTTCAAAATTTAGAACCGGTTTTTAATAAAAATAGGTTCCCAAAATTGAAGGAAATAGACCTCTTTTTAAATAAAAAGAGGTTCCAAAAGCTTGAAACCGGTTTTGTATCGAAACATATTCCTAAACTTGAGGGAAAGAGACCTCGTTTTAAGTAAAAAGAGGTTTCAAAAGGTTAGAACCGGTTTTTTTTCTAAAAAGAGGTTTCTTAAGTTAACTAAAGAGACCGGTTTCGTTTTTGAGGTACAAAAACCGGTTCCTTTTAGTTTTCGGAACCTCTTTTCTTTGGCTCCTCTAGAAAGAGGTTCCGGGTTTCTTTTGTTATTTTTGTAGTAGTGCTTGCAATTTTTCCTTTGAAAGCATTTCCCTTGAGATTGTGTTCCAACCATCTGTAGTTGACATAAATTTCATCCCATGAGTTATTGACAAACTTTTTAATATTTACCGATCCACATGAAATGTCGAGGCTTTCATCCACAAGGGACGTGTGTATGGAAGACCTTCACCGATACTATTGATCAAGTAATCAACCGTGTCATTGAGGATATCTGGGAGAGCAATAGCTATGCATGTTAACATTATATAATTGATAAGCTCCAACAATCGAGTTCATGAACAGAAGTAGTAGTTAGAGGTTGCACTTGATCACCATTAATACTCTACACCCTCAAATCCTGTAGATTTTTGCAAAAGTTGCATAAGATTGTTGGGCATATGTTTATTAGTGGCATTTTTGCATCAAACGATCTAGTGACCTAGAAATCCGTTTGAGTGTCCTCTTTGAAAGCTTTGTTTCATCTTGAAGTCGCACAATGTAGTTGCTAATGTCTTCACCAGTATCATTCTTCTTAGGTTCATGTATTATGTTATGCCGAATCACAACGAGGAACCTTGCTTTCAACAACTTCATGTGATACAAAATATATATATATATATATATATATATATATATATATATATATATATATATATATATATATATATATATATATATATATATATATATATATATATATATATATATATATATATATATATATATATATATATATATATATATATATATAACGACGAATGTTGGGATGAGCTCTATCATTTTGCAAGCCACTACAATGACCATTTGAAAATATTTGCATAAGCTTACAATGAGATTTTTCAACTTATGGACAAAAGCCTTTAATAGGCGAGGGCTTGATGATGGAATAGTTACACGACTCTCTTTCCATGTCGACAACTTTGTGACATAATAACGCTCTACTTTAAATACTTTAAAATGTTGTATTGTCCATTTGAAGGACAATTTGAAGCCTAAGGCTGCAAAGCATCTGAAAAGTGGGGCGATGTTACCGATTATGATTCCTATACACTGCGTTATGATAACTGCACCCATCGAACGCTCATAAGATGAATCATCAAAGTTCATAAAAGTTCCATCTACGAACATGTAAGAAAATACCAGTGATAGATGAATCACCCCAATTGTGATACTGATTACACTCGTTGCGCAACATAATGGAGTAGCAACCATCACATACTGGGGGTTAGATGTTCTTGCCATGACCCAATATCTTCTTACATGTTGCGCGAGTTGGTCAACATCAGACACTAGTTGTGGTTGTCGTTTGCCATTTGAAGCTATTGCATGTGAAGCTTCATATTTGAATTGTAGTATCCGTTTAATGGTTGGAGTGGTTATGTCAGTAGATATAGAATTCATTAGTTTTGTGAATATATAATGATTTTCATAGTTGTACATCTATTGCGCAACATCTTTAATGGCGCGCATAGCCCCACAATAGTCTCGCAAGTTCATATTGATGCGCATGATTGCATGTCAGTTACATAAATTCTAATGATACGCATTAGATGTCGGTTGCAGTAGTTTAAACAATGAGCCACTAAGATTGTATATACAAGGTAAAAAGTGTACGACGGTGACACTAAAACAAAAAGGACACTATGGCAGGCTGGTACTACCCTGACACTTCATAACGGCTGAAAAAGGACAACAGGGTGTAAAGGGGCAGCACTAAGATAATGGCACCACCTTTTGCAACTTTATGGGATAAAAGGACAAGAACAAAACAGTTTGGCACTAACATGTTTTTTTGTCCACTTACGTGACACTAAGGGACAAAAACTCACGTGTATAAATAGACGTAACTTGGGCTGAAAACGGGTCATCTTCATTCACCCAAAATCACCCCCAAGTGTATTATTTTCTTAATACGCAATTTGCACCTACTAACCCGCGCAACCGGAATAGTCACTCAACACTCCTTGCGGTTTCAGGTAACATTGCTATAACATAAACCCTAACACTGCTTTGAGCCATTAGTTCCGGCTAACCCGAACGATGGTGGGTCATGTTTAACCACCCTTCATGAGATCATCATCGTATGAGGGTTACTCACGGTGCTCCGTACCGAAGAGTTAAACTCAAGGAACCCTTAAATCCCCTTTATTTGGTGATCTTGCGTGAACCGAACCCCTTGGACTATTTTATGGTTGATCAAATGGAGCCATCCGTGGGACTCTTAGTTAAAAGGTTATTTTAAAATCTTTTTCCTTAAAAGTTCATTACATTCAAACATTCTTTTCTATGTGTGTTTCAGCCCAGGTAGTTAAAGCGTAGCACAAAGGAAATGACGAGCCAACCGGAGGTTTCAAAGGCAATTCCAGCACGACCTCAAGCGCCACGAGTGTCCAAAGCAGTGGATACACGAACAAGTAGCGGCGCAAGCGCGTTGTCAACAGGAACTACTATCCCTCCTTCCCCAGAAATTCTGGTGCAAGGGTTCAAAACTCCAGAGACTACGTGTATATATATATATATATATATATATATATATATATATATATATATATATATATATATATATATATATATATATATATATATATATATATATATATATATATATATATATAGGGCGGCAAACACCACCTACGTGGCTACGTAGGAACTATTCCTATTTATACTAGGGCATCTGGATCATCCGCACATGGTACCACTACTGCATTCTCAAGCATCGATTCGCGCACGCCTGCCACACTGGCCAGCGCAATAGAAGCCTTACAGAAGATGGGTTTTGACACGCAGGAGTTGAACATCTAGATCACTCAACTTAACTCGGGGTTGTATCAGATGGTGCCGCCAACAGAATCGCACCCAACCCCAACAGTGTATATATCTCAGTAGACACCTGTCCTCGCTGTGTCGAACTCTGCGTCAAGCACTCAAACACTTGAAGAGAGCGCACAAAACCAAGCTAACTTAATTTATTCACTAATGAAGGCCGCGCCAGATGACATGGTAAAGAATTTGAGCAACCAGTGAAAGCAGAGCAGATGGTCAGAAACCTATACGCGGGAATGAAGTGAATCAATGTCAAGCCAACATTTGAAACAGCGCCTACTTCTGAAAAGTTCGCGCCTCACATACTTAACTACATTGCCACAACACTACCCGTAATCCCACTCAAATTGGGATATTATGATGGACTTTCAGATCCTGATGACTTCTTACAAAAGTATGAAGGCATAGCTCGCAATCAAAGATGGGCTGATGACACCAAGTGCGCGGAATTCCCTCCCCTCCTTGAGGGTATAGCGCATTAATGGTTTAACAACTTACCTGCGCCCCTCATCACTTCCTACAACGATATGAAGGAACGCTTCTTGCTTAATTTTCACAACATGAGGGCATCCAGAAGGACACATGTCGAATGTCATGATATAAAACAAGGGCGTGGAGAGTCTATGGGACAATTCATTGATAGGTACAGTCGAGAGGTGGCGCATATCCCCAACTTGGCAGAATCACAAAAGGTATCCGGGTTCATCCACGGAATTTGTAGAGAACGACACTTACAGTTGTCACAAAAGTTGCGGGAAAGGCAACCAGAGACATTAGCAGAAACTATCAGAGAAGCGCATGAACATCTACGCGCAACCGAAGATATTGTACATTATTCAGGATACGGGATTGGTCATGGAAGGGCGACGACCACGACTCGCCTAGAGGAGGGCGTTATCCCCATAACTCTCATAAGGGGTACCAAGATTCAGGCCCCTATCATCAGAGCGGTGACAACCGTCGGGCGCACCCCCACAGATATCATAGCAGTAACAATCAACGGAACATGAACAAGGAAAACAATCAAACGCTCATCAAAAACCTGGCGAAGAGTCTTAAAGAAATCCTTGCAACATAACCAATATCCCAGACCTTTGGCCGACCTGCGCGCATGTCTGAATATGCGAGGAACGACAAATCTAAATTATGTGATTTCGATGATGATTACGGACATGAGACCAACAGATGCAAAGTGCTAACGCACAAAGTGGTCGCGTGTTTGAAGCGAGGAGAGCTTCAACACTTGAAGGAACAGAAGGAGTGATCGCGCAAAGAGGAATATGATGAAGACAAGGCAAAAGGCCATAAAAGTAATTCATGTTTTCACAAAAGAACGCGCTATAACAAAGCCAAGACCTGCACACTCGTGGGAAAACTTGCAGGTCTCTTTCCCATCTGTTGGAGACCAAAGAGCCAAGTACGATCTTATCGTGGTTGGTGGATATCTACCCAAGTGTGGTCTCGTAATCAAGCGTTTCTGTGTGGACACTGGCAGCAGTGACAATATCATGTTTGAACATTGTTACAAGAAACTCTCGTGCAACCTCGGACCAAGTTTAAAGTCGTCAAATGAAAGGTTTCAGGGACTCTCGGGTAACCCGACATGGACCATGAGGACCTTGGAAATCGAGCTTCAACTCAAAGACGATGATGACAAGATGAAGACACGGACGGAGAATGTGGAGTTTAGCGTCTTGCGCGCATCATCTGATTATGATGCGCTACTAGGATGCCCATCTTTGCAAACGTTTAGGGAAATACCTTCAACTGCGCATGGTTTGGTCAAGTTTCCTACGGAAGCTGGAATCGCAACAATGGCGTCAAAATTGCCAGAAGAAAGATACGATCAGCATCAGGTAATTATATCAATCATCAATCTTACAATAGCAAGATAAGTTGAAGGATTGTTACACCTGAGAAGATGCCCTAACACGCGTACAGTTAAACCCGCTTACCGTATTTAAATGAGCACAATCTTGTACAATCTGAAACATAAGACGCATACTATATTGCATTTTACGCGTACAAACGCGCATTCGTTGATTTACAATACATTTTGAACTGATCTAAACAGGTCCCAAGCAATCAAGCAACTGGCAATGGAAAAATAAGAGGGTATCTCATCAATGGTCGCAGAAGATTATTGGAGCTTTGATTCTTAATTTCCAGACTACATGGATAAGCACCTTCATGAAGTGCATGAATATTGTTTAGGATTTTGCAATTCCAACTAAATTTTTATATGTTGTTCAAGAAGAATATAATCGTGTCATTTATGTAACTGTGCTAGCAGATAAACTCTTGTTACCAACTTTGGCAATCCGCTCATGTTTTCTTTTTTTTCTTCCAAGATATTGTCTACAAAAAATCTTTGTGTCATATATTAATACAAAGTAGTTCTATAACTTAAACTGGTGCGGAAGGTCGCGAATACCCAGTGTACTCCTGCCTTTGAATGGTGTTTTCTCCAACCCCCGTGTGGCAGAAGCGAGGGGCTAGATATTATTACCGGAGGGCGACGGACATTGGGTTGTCCTAGCCCCACCTGCGCAGAATCTGAGATCTGAAGTCATGACTATAAGCGATAGGGTTAGTCGCCCTTGACCTCAATCCTAAGTGTTGGCGCACTTAGAAGACTCTCGATGCGTAAACACATGTGCGTAATTCAAGTCTATGTTGTGTGCACTACAACATAAATGATAAATTACGCGTTGACATTCCTTGAGTATAATATACGATTAACAAAATTGCACTTTATTTAAGCCATGCACATAACGTATTAAAAACAATAAGTCGATATACGCGCAATTGGTGTCACCACAATTCAAAAGCACAAAGCTATGCCCGGATCTATGTATCCTCAACAATTTACGTAAACAATAAAGGCGATAACATAATCAACGAGAAGCGTTACTTAAACAGAAGGGCTTTATCATTCATAATGTTTTTACAAAATCGCGAAGCGCATACAATATAAAGAAATAAAAGTTACAATGCGGCGTTCAACAGTTGTTCGGTGGTCACGTCTGTATTTTGGGACATCTCAGCAAGGTTGGGCACGACCACATTCTCTAGCTCGGCCAAAGCAGTTTGATGTGCCTCGATAGCGCCAGGGGGGAACTTCTTGGCAAAGACAGGTGACAGGATGGCAAGGACTTCAATATGTTTCTTTATAAACTCCCAGAACCTGCACCTTTCAGCCGCCTTAATGGTGCGAGAAGTCTTAGTGAATAGATCATTCACTGTAGGAGAATTACAAGTATGAAAGTCACAAACTGGTCCCAGGCGTACTTACATGCCTCCTCCAACCTGTCAATTTGCGTGTGTACTCCTCAGCTACCCTACAAAGATCGGCGTTATTGGCCTTAAGAGACTCCTCGCTAAGTCTCAGCTGGTCCCTTTCAGCCTTAGCCGAGTCAAGTTGTTTGGCAAGCGCATCTTTCTCAGATTAAGCATGCGTAGCAGTAGCCTCGGCATGGGCAAGCGCATCCTGCGCATCCTTGAGATCGTCAAGCAGCGCTGAAACAACCCAACCCGTATTCCATACGATAATTTTTTTTTTAAATAATACACATTTACGCGCCAATTAAACGTGTAAACCATTCCACAAAGTTCATTTAAACGTACAACAATTTAAATGTTTACAAAAGGCACGAAGGCCATCAATTAAGTTCAATACAAGTTTGACCACTACAAATGATAGTTTATAATCCAAACGACACTTGAGCATGGTTTGGGACTAAACTACCCAAAATGTTAGGCCAACTTCCAAGCTTCAACAAAACATCATCAAGGGCCACCTAATGCCCGATAAACCCTTTGCCCTTATCCGCACCTGCGACTAAAAAGATAAACAACGAGAGGGGTAAGCTAACGCTTAGTGAATGCAATAATTATACATGTTCATATATAACCTACTTACTTGCATCACTTACACAATACCGTACACAAGCTAGCAATTCGACAACTATGCAAACATTAAGCATAAACCAAGGTCCGCAATTCACAAGAAGCTATCGTCAATAGTAGCATATAATTCGCAATGTAATATGCTAAATACACATTCACACAACCATGGTTATCCAATCATACAAGGGAACGGTACATGAAATCCCATTGGAGTTCATAACATCCATTAGTGTTACTTAAACACCGAGTATTCACTAATCCCCCGGGTGATGTCTTGAACACCGCGACTAACTCACCCTCATGATAATGTGGCATCTTAAACACCGCGACGAATCCACACGTCAATCAAAACAATGAGTGGTGTCTTGAACACCGCGACTATTCCACTCTCATGACAATGTGGCGTCTTAAACACCGCGACAATACCACATGTCAATCAACAATGAGTAGTGTCTTAAACACCGCGACAATACTACTCGCTACTAGAATGTGGTGTCGTGAACACCGCGACAATTCCACATTCATACCACACAAATAAATATATTATATACGTACACGCATAATTATTCCACTCACCTTGACACAAGGATGATGACTATGCACTTTCGAACTTCAAAGCAATGTACCTAATATATTAAGTACAATTTCAATACACCAACTAGTGGAATTAACCACATTACACATACTTGAGCATTTAATGACCCAATTCTCATTAAATGACTCGACCACACCAATACCGCCCTTAAATGACCAAGACCCGACTTTAATCACTAAAGCTAGTGCATTAAAGTCTACTAACTTCAATTAACACAAACTTAGGGTAATTCATTCCCATTTCACCCAAACTAGGTCAACTAGTACATTTTGACCCATTTTAAATTACTTAGCCTCACAATCAAGCCAAACTTACCCATTAACACTTCTTTCATAATCTAAAAGTGTATTAGTGACTAGCAACACCATTTGACACTTACAACCCCAAATCACAAGACCAAAACCCTAGTTTGTGGCTATTAGGGTTTCATTACAACAACATAACCCAAATTCACCCATTTTACCCTCAAATGGGTCATACAAGTCTCTAGTAACCAAAACCTTAGCCATTAACCAATTAAAACTTAAAACATAAAGTTAGAACTTACCGAGACTATCAACGTGTAGCTAGAGACACAAGGAACAACTTTAAATCTTGCTCCAAGGTTTGATTCACAATTCTCCAACTCCAAATCTTAAATTTAATCTAAATGGGTTTTGTGTTTTGGGAGAGAAAATGGAAAGAAAAGAGAAAAAGAAATGAATTAAATGAACAAGTGGTAAAGATTTAATGCTCCCATCAGATCTACACGTTAAATTACCAAATTGCCCCTCAAAATCTCTTAAAAAGAGTTAAGTCCGAATTTTGTCCAGCAGGACTGCCGCGGCGCGGCTCATTCGTCGCGGCGCGACGTACAATGGAAAAATCGACCTTTTTTAACACCCTTTCTGATCCAGGTTTGCTTGATATGCCGCGGCGCGGACCCATTTGTCGCGGCGCGGCTTAAGGCTGCATCTGAACAGCTCGACCATTTTAAGCAATTATTGATTTTATTTAATTTGTACCTTCCAAACACGCTTCCTATTTTCACCTAGCCTTCAACAATAGTCTCACAAGACTTAACGCTAACAAATCCCATGTTTAAACTTATATATGCACACATTATCAAGTATACATATATGTATATATATATATATATATATATATATATATATATATATATATATATATATATATATATATATATATATATATCTACACATATATTCATACATTTACGCATAAGCTAACGAGTTATAAACGTACAAATGATTAAGTATGTACCTTTCAATACGTACGGGAAAAAAACGGGATGTTACAACTCTCCCCCACTTGAATCGGAGCACGTCCTCGCGATCCAAGCCGCATGACAAGCTGGAAGATAAACCAATACGAACTCTCCGGGCTCCCAGATAAATTCGGAACCTTTACTTCGACGCCATTGGACTTTAAAGGTCCTTACCTCTTTATGTCTCAACCTCTTGACCTTCTCATCGAGTATAGCGATCGGCTCCTCAATATACTCTAACTTATTGTTTAGCTCGATCTCGTCTAATGGCAACCAAGATGAATCATCCGCAAGACACTTACGGAGATGGGAAACATGAAATGTATTATGGATCCCCGCAAGCTCTTCGGGTAATTCCAAACGATACGCGACTTCACCAACACGAGCTAAAACCTTAAATGGTCCAATAAATCGAGGAGCTAACTTTCCTCGTTTTCGAAATCGAATAATACCCTTCCATGGCGAAACCTTAAGCATCACCATGTCACCTTCTTGAAATTCGATCGTTCGTCTACGCTTGTCGGCATACGACTTTTGCCTATCTTGAGCCTTTTTCAAATGCTCTCGAATAATATCAATTTTGCTATTCTTCTCTAAGACCAAATCGGTACTCCCGATTTCCTTTTGCCCCACTTCACCCCAATAAATCGGGGTTCGACATCTACGCCCATAAAGCATCTCATATGGCAGCATCCCGATACTAGTATGATAACTATTATTGTACGAGAATTCCACCAAAGGAAAATGCTCATCCCAACTACCACCGAAATCAATAATGCACGCTCGTAACATATCTTCCAAAGTTTGATTCGTACGTTCGGTTTGATTGTCCGTTTGAGGATGGTATGCTGTGCTCAACTTCAATTGTGTACCCATATCTTCGTGAAACTTTTCCCAAAATCGAGATGTAAAACGGGTATCTCGATCCGAAATAATAGATATAGGAACTCCATGTCGAGAGATGACTTCCTTGATAAACAACTTAGCCAAGGTCTCCGACGATATTGCTTCCCGAATGGGAAGAAACAAAGCACTTTTCGTTAATCGATCAACAATCACCCAAATCGAATCAAATTGGGTTCTCGCCGTTTTAGGTAACTTTGTAATGAAATCCATGGTAATGTGCTCCCATTTCCATTTCGGGATTTCTAACGGTTGTAACTTACCATACGGCTTTTGGTGCTCGGCCTTAACTTGCAAACACGTGACACATTCCTCCACATACTTCACAACATCACGTTTCATGCCCGGCCACCAATAATCTTTCCTTAAATCATGATACATTTTCGTCGAGCCCGGATGAATGGAATAATGTGCTTCATCAAGTAGCACTCACCGGTAATCACCCATCTTAGGCACCCACACTCTTTCTTGAAAAGACAACAAACCACGCGAGCCCATGGTGATGAACTCCGATTGCCCTACAATTCGTTCTTCATGTTTGTTGTGAACGTAAGCCTCTATTTGAATCTCACCAAGCTTTACAAGAAAATCATTAGTAATAATCATATGTAACAATCCCAATCGTAATTGATAATGCTAAAAACGAACATATATTTCATAGCATTATTCCTCAAGAAAGACAAGCTTTTAGTTGCAATTGTTCTATTTACAAGTGATATTCGTTTAAATAATAAAAGGTGAAGTCAAAAGACAGATTCGACGAATTGAAGACGCAAACGACCAAAAAGCTCAAAAGTACAAAATACAATCAAAGAGGTTCCAATTATTGATAAGAAACGTCTCGAAATTACAAGAGTACAAGATTCAAAACGCAAAGTACAAGATATTAAATTGTACGCAAGGACGTTCGAAAATCCAGAACCGGGATCAGAGTCAACTCTCAACGCTCGACGCAACGGACTAAAAATTACAAGTCAACTATGCACATAAATATAATATAATATTTAAATAATTCTTATAATTATTTATATATTATAATAAATAATAAAAACCGTCGGCAAGAAAGACTCCAAACTGAAGTGAGCTGGAATTTCAAACTCCGCGACTCGCGGAGTTTGAAGGCAAAATATGCCGCGAGTCGCGGAGCCCCAAAAGTCGAAAATCCCTATAAAAGCAAACGAATTCTGATCGCAAAAATCAACCAAAAATCCATCCATCTCTCTATCTATATCGTATATATTTATATTTATATTTTAATTTTAATTTTAATTTTAATCCTAATAATAAGGGTATGTTAGCGAATGTTGTAAGGGTGTAAGTCGAAATTCTGTCCGTGTAACGCTACGCTATTTTTAATCATTGTAAGTTATGTTCAACCTTTTTATATTAATGTCTCGTAGCTAAATTATTATTATGCTTATTTAATCCGAAGTAATCATGATGTTGGGCTAATTACTAAAATTGGGTAATTGGGCTTTGTACCATAATTGGGGTTTGGACAAAAGAACGACACTTGTGGAAATTGGACTATGGGCTATTAATGGGTTTTATATTAACTAAACAATACCTTGTTAATTTAATATACAAACTTATAATTCGACGTATTTATATATAACCACATACGCTTGACTGGGTACGGTGGGCGGGATATCTATAAATACCAATAATTATTCATTTTACCGGATACGGAATTGGATTAATAGTTAATAGACTTGTTGAAATAGGGGTGAATTACATTCAAGGGTAATTGGTGTAATTGTTAACAAAGTAGTAAAACCTTGGTTTACACGCAGTCGATAACCTGGTGTATTCATTAAACAAAGTATTAAAACCTTGTTACAATTCGAATCCCCAATTAGTTGGAATATTTGACTTCGGGAATAAGAATAATTTGACGAAGGCTTTCGCTCTTTATATTTATGACTGATGGACTATTATGGACAAATCCGTATGGACATATTAAATAATCCAGGACAAAGGACAATTAACCCATGGGCATAAAACTAAAATCAACACGTCAAACATCATGATTACGGAAGTTTAAATAAGCATACTTATTTTATTTCATATTTAATTTCCTTTATTTTATATTTAATTGCACTTCTAATTATCGCATTTTTATTGTTATTTTGTTGCACTTTTAATTATCGTACTTTTTAATTATCGCAAGTTTATTTCATCGCACTTTTATTATTCGCAATTTCATTATCGTTATTTACTTTATGCTTTAATTTAAGTCTTGTATTTATTTTTAATATTTTACATTTGGTTTTAACTGCGGCTAAAGTTTTAAAATCGACAAACCGGTCATTAAACGGTAAAAACCCCCCTTTATAATAATAATATTACTTATATATATATATTTGTATTTTTAATAAAAGTAAACTAATATAGCGTTAAGCTTTGTTTAAAAAGATTCCCTGTGGAACGAATCGGACTTACTAAAAACTACACTACTGTACGATTAGGTACATTGCCTATAAGTGTTGTAGCAAGGTTTAAGTATATCCATTCTATAAATAAATAAATATCTTGTGTAAAATTGTATCGTATTTAATAGTATTTTATGTAAAAATTTAATAGTATTTTATACCCCTTAGCTTTGACATCAAGTATTTTTGGCGCCGCTGCCGGGGAATCTCTTAAAAGCCGGAAGCGCAACGCTACAAAAAAAAAAAAGATTTTTAGTTTACTTTTATTAAATTTCATTTTTATAAAAATACGTTTTAAATATTCGAAAATAAAAAAAAAACAAAAATTTATATATTTTTAAGAGTTTGTTAAAAGTTTTATAAGTTTCTTTATTTTTATTTTATAAAAATATAAGTTTTATTTAAGTATTTTGTTTTTTTTTATTTAAAACATAAAATAAAAAACCGAAAAAAAATATATATATAAATCTAGTTTTAAGATTTTTATAAAATTATAAAATATTTCTATTTTAGTTTTTAGATATAAGTTTTTATTATTTAAATACTTTTATTAAAACAGAAAATATAAAACAATAAAAAAAAACGCGTAAATTAAAACTGATCCAGAGTTGAAAACTGGAACCCCGCGACTCGCGGGGTTTTCTACTTTAAATACCGCAACTCGCGGAGCTTTTCTGACAGGCGACAGAACCCTAAATTAGCATTAATTACTGTTGATTATTAATTATTATTATTATTAACCCTAGTTTTTATTATTATTATAATTAGTTTTATTTTTTTACTTTTTATTTATTTTATATTTTAGTTAATTTAGTTTAATTAATTTGTAAAATTAGTAGTTTTAATAAATAAATAATATAAAAATAATATTTTTATAAAAATTGTACTTTTTACAACTTTTTGTATATTTTTATATTTTGTCCCTTTTTAATCGTTTTAACGTAATATTTGTATTTTTAGCTAGTTTTTAGTTTTGAACTCAGTTTTTGCCATAGTTATTTTTACTTCTAGATTTTTAGGCTTTGCCGTAAAATCCCTTAAGTACTTTTTATTTAGACTAAGATTTAGGTGCTTTAGAATTTTGCGACGCCTTTTTAATTTTTAGTTTCTTTTTAAGTTATTTCCATTTGGGATATAGTTTTTCCTATAAGCTTTAATATTTTTAGACACCTTTTACTATGTACCAATTATCATTCCAATTAGTAATCTCAATTTGCGATTATAATTTTAAGTTAGTTGTAGTAATAAGGTTAGGTTAGTCAAGTATTTTTAAGTTTTATAAGTTTCTTTTATTTTTCCTTCACCTTTTATTTTTCAACCATTTTTCTTTTTCAACCTTTTTTCGACGAACTCTTTTTCTTTCTTATTTCTCGCTATTCTAGTTTTTAGGACATAGATTTTTATTCTACTTCTTATCTAATTTTCTTAAAATTACGAAAATTTATTTTAAGTGGTTAAATTGATAGACATCAAAATTTTCTGGTTCGTAGTAATAGTTGGATTTGTACGTGGATCGGGTTATTGGAGCCAAACAGTCCTCAATTATATTGAGACCAAACGAATCCTGCCCCTCTGCTGCATCTTTTGGCTATTCGAAACGTGGGCAAAATCAGAAAAGTCTATTAATTGGATAACTTATTATAATTTTTCTTTCCTTTTAAAAACTAATAGGATATTCAGTGAATGCACCGAGCAAGACGTTCACCACCTTTTGTACGTTCACCACCTGTAACTAGATCAAGACATTTAGCAAATATAACTGCCGTTGATTTTTCTTTAGAATCGTCATCCAGTCGACCAAGTACTTCAGTTCAAATTTCCGATAATCCATTTTTTGAACCCGACCTCACAATTGAGAATCCGGAGAATATTCAGGAACGGTTCGTAGATCCTGAACCATTAAACTTTCCTCCGGAACCACCAATCATTCAAACAGAGATTGTTGAGGAACGAACCATTAAATCAGAATCCTCTAGTGATTCCGATTCAACAAATTCAATTATGGAGAATCTGGAACCTTTAAGTATGGAAGACCGAATGAGAGCTAAACGCACTGGCCAAGGTCACGCAATTACTCATCCAGACATTAATGCGCCAGATTATGAAATCAAAGGACAAATTCTACACATGGTGACTAATCAATGCCAATTTAGTGGTGCGCTGAAGGAAGATCCAAATGAACATCTACGTACCTTTAATAGGATCTGCACACTATTTAAAATCCGAGAAGTGGAGGATGAACAGATATATCTCATGTTATTTCCCTGGACTTTAAAGGGAGAAGCCAAAGATTGGTTGGAATCGTTACCTGAAGGGGCGATCGATACATGGGATGTTTTAGTTGACAAATTTCTTAAACAATTCTTTCCTGCATCTAAAGCCGTAAGACTTCAAGCAGAAATTGTTACGTTTACACAAAAACCGAATGAAACTATATATGAGGCATGGACTAGATATGGAAAGTTGTTAAGAGGATGTCCGCAACATGGTTTAGATACCTGTCAAATAGTACAAATATTCTACCAAGGATGCGACATCACTACAAGGAAAGACATAGATATAGCAGCTGGTGGTTCTATTATGAAGAAAACCGAAACTGATGCTTACAAAATTATTGATAACACTGCTTCCCACTCACATGAGTGGCACCAAGAAAAAGATATCGTTAGATCATCTAAAGCAGCTAGAGCCGATTCTAGCCATGACTTAGATTCCATTTCCGCAAAGATAGATGCTGTGGAGAGACGAATGGAAAAGATGACTAAAGATATTCACTCAATACGAATTAGTTGTGAGCAGTGTGGAGGACCACATTTGACAAAAGATTGTCTCAGTATTGAATTAACAATGGAACAAAGAGAGAATATTTCATACATAAACCAAAGGCCTGGAAATAATTATCAGAATAATTATCAACCGCCAAGACCGATTTACAATCAAAACCAGAATTATAACAGAAATATTCCATACAACAACCAACAAGGTTCTAGCAATAAAAAAGTATCCAATAATACTTACAATCAGCAAAGACCTAATTTTCAAAACAAACCACCACAACAAACCGATGATAAAAAGCCGAATTTAGAAGGTATGATGACAAAGCTAGTTGAAACTCAAACGCAGTTTTTCACATCTCAAAAATAAACCAATGAACAAAATGCTCAAGCATTTAGAAATCAACAAGCTTCTATTCAAAATCTGGAACAAGAAGTAAGTAACCTAGCAAGGTTAATAGGTGAAAGAAAACCGGGAAGTCTACCTAGTGATACAAATGCTAACCCCCGGAATGAAACAGCTAAAGCCATTACCACAAGAAGTGGTACAACACTTAAACCACCTGAAACACCTGTAACTTCTGATGAAACTATTCCTACTCCACAAGAACCACAACCTGATCAAGATAAGGAAAAAGAACCGGTAGTTGAAAAGGTTAATGAAGATAACACAGTTAAAGCTAAACCTTATGTTAAACCATATCAACCACCACTTCCTTACCCGAGTAAAATGAAGAAAGAGAAACTTGAAGCCGAGCAATCCAAATTCTTGGATATGTTTAAACAGATAAATGTAAATCTTCCTTTCATTGATGTGATTTCAGGAATGCCTAGATATGCTAAATTCTTGAAAGATCTAATCTCAAATAGAAAGAAAATGGAAGAACTCTCGGCTGTTACTATGAATGTTAATTGTTCAGCAGTGCTGTTGAATAAGATACCAGAAAAACTATCTGATCCAGGAAGTTTCACAATTCCATGTTTTCTGGGTAGTCTTAGTTCAATAGAAGCATTGGCAGACTTAGGTGCTAGTATAAATCTAATGCCGTATTCACTATACGCTAAACTAGACCTTGGAGAATTAAAACCAACCAGAATAAGCATACAACTAGCTGATAGATCAATAAAATATCCTAGAGGGATAATGGAGAACATGCTAGTTAAAGTTGGTACTTTAGTATTTCCCGTAGATTTTGTTGTTCTGGACATGGAAGAAGATTCTCAAGTTCCTCTCATATTAGGAAGACCATTCTTAAACACGGCTAAAGCAATGATAGACGTGTTCGGTAAAAAATTGACCCTAAGTATAGAGGATGAGAGTGTTAACTTTTCAGTTGATAGAGCAATGCAACAACCACAATCTGCAGATGATACATGTTATCATATTCAAACTATAGATGCACATGCAGAATTATTAGAAGAATTTCCAGAATTACAAGGAACAGGAGAATGTTCTTTAGGATAAGGTAATGAACCAATTGAGGAAGCTGAAATGTTAGCTACACTAATAGCTAATGGATATGAACCAACAACAGAAGAAATTCAAATGCTAAAAGAAGAAGACAGATATCGATACAAATCATCGATAGAAGAACCACCGAAATTAGAGTTAAAGCCACTTCCAAACCATTTGGAATACGCTTATTTACATGGTGAATCTGAATTACCTGTAATAATATCGTCTTCTCTTACTAAAAATGAGAAATCACAACTCATTTCTGTGTTGAAAGCCCATAAACCAGCCATTGCATGGAAGATTCATGATATTAAAGGAATAAGTCCTTCGTATTGCACACATAAAATCCTTATGGAAGAAGGTCATAAAACGTATGTGCAACGCCAACGAAGACTAAATCTTAATATGCAAGATGTAGTTAAGAAAGAGATTATTAAACTGCTAGACGCAGGTTTAATTTATCCAATTTCTGATAGTCCATGGGTAAGCCCAGTTCAATGCGTACCAAAGAAGGGTGGCATGACTGTCATTACAAATGAGAAAAATGAGCTTATTCCTACTAGGACTGTAACAGGATGGCGTGTGTATATTGATTATAGAAAATTAAATGACGCCACCAGAAAAGATCACTTTCCCTTACCTTTCATAGATCAAATGTTGGAAAGATTAGCCGGAAATAGTTACTATTGTTTTCTAGATGGATTTTCCGGATATTTTCAAATTCCAATAGCACCCGAAGATCAAGAGAAAACCACATTCACGTGCCCTTATGGTACTTTTGCTTACAAACGCATGCCATTTGGACTTTATAATGCCCCTGCAACCTTTCAAAGGTGTATGATGGCGATTTTTCACGACATGATAGAAGAATGCATGGAAGTTTTCATGGATGACTTTTCAGTCTTCGGTGATACATTTGAAACATGTCTAGTTAATCTGGAACGAATGCTAATTAGATGCGAACAATCAAATCTAGTTCTTAATTAGGAGAAATGCCATTTCATGGTTAAAGAAGGCATCGTTCTTGGTCATAAAATTTCAAAAGAAGGAATTGAAGTGGATAGAGCTAAAGTAGATGTAATTGCTAAACTTCCACATCCCACCAATGTTAGAGGAGTTAGGAGTTTTCTAGGGCATGCCGGTTTTTACCGACGTTTCATAAAAGATTTTTCAAAAATTGCCACTCCTATGAATAAACTCCTAGAAAAGGATGCTCCATTCATCTTTTCCGATGAGTGTATCAAATCTTTTAATATTCTTAAAGAGAAACTCACTAATGCGCCGATCATGATAACACTAAATTGGAATCTACCATTTAAACTAATGTGCGATGCAAGTGATTTTGCAATGGGAGCCGTTTTAGGACAAAGGATTGAAAAACGATTTCAACCTATATATTATGCTAGTAAGACGTTACAAGGAGCACAAACGAACTATACAACTACTGAAACGGTGGTCTATACCGACCATTCTGCTCTTAGATACCTATTTTCAAAACAAGATGCTAAACTAAGATTAATCCGTTGGATCTTACTCTTACAAGAGTTTGATATTGAAATCCGAGATAAAAGAGGAGCAGAAAATCTCGCCGCTGATCATCTTTCTCGTCTTGAAAATCCTGAATTAGAAGTTCTAAATGAATCGGCCATACAAGACAACTTTCCTGATGAATATCTATTGAAGATAGATTATAAAGAAATCCCATGGTTTGCAGACTATGCAAACTACCTAGTTTGTGGATTCCTTGAAAAAGGATTATCGTACCAAAGACGAAAGAAATTCTTCAGTAATATAAAACACTATTTCTGGGAAGATCCACATCTGTTTAAAAGTTGTCCCGATGGAATAATACGCCGATGTGTATTTGGAGATGAAGCTAGTAAAATATTAAACCATTGTCACACAGGACCAACAGGAGGGCATTATGGGCCTCAACTAACAGCAAGAAAAGTTTATGATGCTGGATTCTATTGGCCTACAATTTACAAAGATGCACACCTTCTTTGCAAATCCTGTGATGCTTGTCAAAGGGCCGGAAAAATAAGTCAACGTGATGAAATGCCACAAAATGTCATCCAAGTATGTGAAGTATTTGACATTTGGGGTATTGACTTTATGGGTCCATTTCCAAAATCTCATAATAATCTATATATACTCGTAGCCATTGATTATGTATCCAAATGGGCGGAAGCACAAGCTCTCCCAACTAACGATGCACGAGTTGTAGTCAACTTTTTAAAACGTCTTTTTGCAAGGTTTGGAACACTGAAAGCTTTGATAAGTGATCGGGGTACTCATTTCTGTAATAATCAACTTGAGAAAGTTCTTAAAAGATATGGAGTAACTCATAAAATCTCCACCGCATATCATCCACAAACAAGTGGACAAGTTGAAAATACCAACCGAGCTTTAAAACGTATTCTAGAGAAAACCGTAGGATTAAATCCGAAGGAATGGTCCATTAAATTGGAGGATGCACTCTGGGCTTTTAGAACAGCCTACAAAACTCCAATTGGAACCACACCTTTTAGACTTGTTTATGGAAAAGCAAGTCATCTTCCAGTAGAAATTGAACACAAAGCATTTTGGGCTTTGAAGACATGTAATCTTGATTTACATGAAGCTGGACGTCTACGATTAAGTCAACTAAACGAATTAGAAGAATTAAGACATGAAGCATACGATAATTCGTTAATATATAAAGAAAGAACAAAGAAATGGCATGATAAAAGAATCAGAAGTTCAAAAGAATTTAAAGAAGGAGACAGAGTTCTTCTTTTCAATTCACGATTCAAGCTATTTCCTGGAAAATTGAAATCAAGATGGTCTGGACCATTCATAGTCAAAAGAGTTTTCCCATACGGAACGATAGAATTAATAAATTCAAATGGGATTGAATTTAAAGTTAATGGTCACAGAGTTAAACATTACATACATGGTCCGATGGAAGTCGACAACGAAGTTAATCACAATTTCGACACCACAGCTAACTAAGTGTGGGGAGAATCAAGTCTTTAAAGGATAATATGTATTTATGTTAGAGTTAGATTGTCTGTTTTCGTGTAGTTCTCGAAAATGGAACCCGAATGGTCTTTCCCTAGCAGACCCTAAAGAACTAGTCTTCTCCCCCCATTCTGAATTTTTATTTTTTTTAGGTTTTTACAAAATGAAGACTGCCTGTGAACTAAACCATGGTCTAATGCTACACGCTTTGATCACTAAACGTAATAATGACATACTACCGAGTGAATTAGTATCAGTAATCAGAGAAAGAATGGACGGAGTTGGAAAAGAATCCAGATGCGAAGATAATAAATTACAATTTGGTAAAGGAAAATCAAAATCCGCAGCAAAAAGAAGAGCACGACACCTAGAAAGATGTCACAAATGCGGAAAATGGTCACATGGAGGTAAATGTTCAAATAATCAAACCTATTCAAATACCGAATTTGTTACTTTATACAGAGACGGACCGTTCATATGTTTAGAAGAAAAGACACTGAATGCTCGAGGTTACGCCTATGTAGCTATGGAAAACCAATTAAACTGACTATCTTATGAATGGGATAGATCATATAACTAAGAAATCTATTTCACAGGTATATCTGTACAGTTTTTATTTTTATTTTTATTTTTAACCTTTTGATAATAAACGCTAATTTGTTCGCTAAAAAGTATTAAATTGATATTGAATAAAATTAGGTTTGGCGACCGAAATTATTGATATCATTCAAAAATTTATTACATCACTGCGAAATTTAACGTTTATTCTTAAGGTATAAATATCTTTAATCAATCAACCCAAAATATTTCAAAAATTCGTCATGAGTTAAATTAGGTCTTGGAACCGAAATTACTTTACCGAAAAGAGGGGCGCATATTTTTGATAATATTTGATTGATTAAAGTGGGATAAAAAGCCAAAAAGATTTTTAATTTTATTTTTACCATGTTTTTAAAATTAATATTTGAATCTTAAATTAATATTGTAAACTTTGTAAAATCAATATTTTTAAAATTGTAAATATTTGAAAAATTAAAATAAGTTTGGTGTGAATTTTTAATATGAATTTTTAATTTTTAAAATATGAATTTTTAATTTTATGCATTTTAAATTGTAAGTTTGGTGTGAATTTTTAATATTAATTTTGAATTTTATATTTAAGTTGTGTGAATTTAAAAACAAAAATTCACTTTATCTCATTAAGTTAAAAATATGATTTTTAAAATTCGTCGTAAGTTGAAGACTAGGTCTTTGAACCGAAATTGCTTTACCCAAGGGAGGGACGAGAACTTTTATAATCATTATTTTTAATCTTATTGAATTAAAGTATGCCAAAAACATTGAAAAAACCCAAAAATCTTAGCTTTTAAAACAATCGCTACAAAAAGAAAAATTTTAAAATTTTGTCGAGGGACGGACTAGGACATCGATCCGAAACGACCTCGTCCTAAATAACAAGGGAAACAAAATTTTAAAATTAATTACTTAATTGTTTTATAAGTTAAAGATTATAAAAAAAAAAAAAAGCAAACTCCGCGACTCGCGGAGTTTGGAGGTTTTATCCCCGCGAGTCGCGGGAGGATTGGATTACAGAAAAAATAAAAAGAGCTGAAACAGCTCAGTTTCACTCCCCACAACAGAAAACACAACGAAAAACTGCCGAAAAAAAACCCGAAAAATACACCCCAAAATCACAATTTTTAACCGTTAATCACCAAATCTTTCACTAAAATCATGTTGAGAAGGATGCTATCTAGGAATTACTCAAGAAAAACGGTAAATTTCTACACCTAAACACCATTTAATCCGAATTTAATGTTCTTGAGCAATTTTTTTTCCCAATTTGATTTTGATGCTTTTTAGTGTAATTAGGCTTAAATTGTTATTGAATTATGCTTGTATAACCTAGATTGATGCTGTTTAACATGATTAGAAGCCTTAAACTTCAAATTTTGAGTAATCTAGGGTTTGTGTTCTTGAGTAAATTTGGGGCTTTTTGATATAAACAGGTTATGGCCGATTTTTGTCATGAATTGTTGCTAAATTAAGTAGTGTAACATGTTTAGGTAGTTAAATGATCCAAACTTTGAGCCTAAACATGATTTTGAGAATTAAAGTAGACTTTTTCAAGTCTAAAAATTCATGAACTTGATTTTTGAGAGATAATGCCATTTGAAACTTGTTTAATTGTTAGTAATGATTATTTTAACATGTTATTTGAGTTGAATGCTTATGAACTTGGCGAACATTTTCGTATATGCTTATTTGAAAAAGTGTAGATTTGATGAAAATATGAAAATAAGCTTAAGTTTGATATAAATTGATCATGTATTTGTAATTATTTTGATTGATGATTTTGCTGACACTAATGCATATTTGGATGCACAAAAATTGTGTTTGATATGTTTTGCAGACTGAAAGGGGTGAATCTTCATCCCAAGCTCGCAATGCTCCTGCTAAGAATGCGGAACAACAGGAGGTGGATAACTACTACAAGCAGGATATACCGCATCCAGTCATGACATTTTCTGATATGCACTTGGAAGAGTTGCACCCGAACCTGAGATTTGACAGACTTTGGATAGATTATCCAAAGTATCAAAGGGGGTTGCATACGCTTCATTCTAAGGTTGTTGAGGTACCGAGGGTCATAGAATGGGGACCCTTAGAAGCTGTAGAATTGGCCGGGCCAATTAGGGAATTACTTGTACAGAGGTATGGTAATTCTACTTTTAATGACTGGGTACGTTTATTCACCATGCGTAGACCTGTATATAAAGTATGGTGTGAAGAATTGTTGTGTAGTATAGAGTTGAATGATCGGGTAACTAGTTTAACCGATCGATCTTTTATTAGATTTTTGTTAGGCGGTTCGATGCGCCACATGTCTTTACTGGACATGGCTCAGGCTTTACGTATATATACGCCTGAGGAGTTAGCATCTGCCGATTGTAGAGGGTTGATACTAAACGGTAGAAAGATAGATGAAAATTTTGATACACACGGTGTGTGGAGTCAAATGACAAGCCATCACCGTTTCAAAGGGGGAAATTACTCTTATTTGGATATAGATAGAGCCGAATTAAGAGTGATTCATAGGTTTTTAGCTAATTCGATTACACAAAGGGGTAAGAACAAGGAAAAGGTAAATGAACAGGTATTGTTTTACCATATGTGTATTCGAGACCCACAAAGCGCTGTAAGTATACCGTATTGTGTGGGTTATTATTTATCAGCTATGGTTCGGGGGATGAGACCGCATAGCATAATAGGAGGTGGTATTTTTATTACTTTGATTGGTGAATATCTCGGTGTGGATATAAGTCGGGGGGATTATTAGTAGAAGAACCAGAACCCCGCGATACTATAGGTTTAAATGTATACCATGGTGCGAAAGTTTTGAAAAGGCGAAATAACGCCGCAGTACCATACCATGGTAGACATCCACAGGTTGAGAGAAACCAACAGCAAGGTAATGTAGGAGGGGGAAATGAGATGCAAGAAATGAAAAGGTTTATAGCTTCACAGGAGTACGAAAATGCTAGACAGAGAGCATTTGAAGATTGGTAAGTTCATCAGAACCAAATCATAGCTCATTGCCAACATATAGGTAGAAACTATATTCCTACACCGAAACCCATCTTCCCTCCCTGGTCTATAGAGATGCAACCACCGTATCCTACGTATAACCCTGCCGAAGCATTCTATAGCACCTATGGTTATGCCTGGAACCCCTATTGGTACCAGTATCATCCCTAGTATACTTAGTTTTATTTATTTTGTAATTTGTAATGATTGATACGTTTAATACTTTTGTTAATATTGTAATAGTTTTTATAATTGTCTAACTTTTATTCTTAGATTTTAATAATTTTTGAATGTGGGGTAATATACCAAACTTCAAAAATATGTATATATGTTTGCAGTTTATCTTATGTACACAACAGGGTAAAACAACGCATTTTCAAAGACTGGCATTAAGTTCAGCAAAAGCAACTAATTTTGACGACAAGATGCAAAATATATGTGAAATAACAACAAGACGGAATGAACAAATGATGTGCACCATTTATCATTCAGCAAACAAACGCCAATATATTTGGAAACTTTGGTAAAAATTTAATCATTTTCACACAAATCACCCTCAATAATTTAAATTATTACTGATTTCTTGCAAATGAGGGCATTGCAAGATCTTAAGTGTGGGAAGGGGTTAAATTGTTTCGGATTTTAAAATTTTTTACTTTATACACTTGGTTACCATTAAAAATACTAGTAAAGCAGTAGTTGTATTAGAATCTAGTGCTCTCTGATAATAAAGAACAGCCCTAGTCTTATATACTGACTACCCAATTCTAGTAAAATTTTTCAAAATTTTCAATTAAATGAACTCAAAATCATGTTTATACATATTTATGAACGATAAAACTAGGTTTTAACACCGAAATTATTGTTACCTCGGAAAGGACATAAATTGAGAAACAAACCAAAATGTTAAAATTCATTTAAAATGGAATAGAGGACGATAAAAAGGAAAATAAAAGCCAAGTGTGGGAAAATTTACCAAGTTATCTTAAACATATGTCACATATATCTGTAACAAATAACTGAAAATACTTTTGCTTTAGACTAAACTAAACTGTTTTACCCGATGAAAGAAAAGAAGAGATGGATCTACACGATGAATCAATTCCATCATTAAAAGGAAGTAAAGTCTTCTGAAAAAGAAACGCGCTTCTTGATTTAGGTCATGAAGTTGTCGTCCAGACCAGCTGTAGGTTGACGAAAAATCTAGAAAAGTCATCACTAAAATCAGCAGGAAATCCACGGACCTCAGCATTAAACAGGGTCACCAAGTGGTCAGATTTATCCTAACCATGAGAAGGATTTATCTCGTACAATGGGGGGGCACCATGCAAATTAGCTGGATAAGACTAATGAATCAGATCCCCGGAAAGGATAATCTCCTTAAAGATTAAAAATCAGCTTTTAAGACTGATATTACTCAATCCTAGAGATTGACCTTAAAGATTGAGAATTACAAACTCATGGAATTCAATGATATCTAAACTCGAGCTTGAACGAGAAAATATTTTGATCAAAATTACAAACCGATTTGTTTTTTGAAAACCCTATTTTCAATGCGTTCATTACCATTGAACGTAAAATCCTAGGAATTCACCTGGAATTCATTAGGTCACCTGAACTAAATCGGGTGTCAACCGTAAGAACGGTGGTTGCATAGTGGTTAAAGACAGGACCTTGTGCCATACCGAAAAATTATAAGGGTGAGCTTTACTATTTCTCCTACCAAGGATAGTAATTGCGTCCGACACGTTATAGACCATAATTAAAAGCATGTCAGGGGACATTGCCTTAACAGTTGCTTGTTCAACGCTTTCCTTTACAACCGGACGGTAGTTTACCGAAAGGTAATATACGGGACAAGTAAACTGGACGTGTTGCTTTCCAAATACAAGGTTAGCAAGTGGGTGACACAAAACCATAAGTTTTGAGCTAAAATTTTCAAATCTGAAACCCACCAAACCCACAAAAATATTTTGCAAACACCGGTAAAGGGTTATTCCGGAAAACTTATCTAGGGTAAAAACTAGATTTAATTTTCAAAAGATCAAATGTTTTCATAAAGATCCAATTTCCTTAATGGATCTAAATTTTTATAGTCATGTGGGACTGTAAACCATATCGTTACTACCATTGTTTATATCACCGTATAGAAATCACTGATGTACAAAGTGTGAAGAATAAAGAAGTGATTCTAGTATTTCAAGACGATATTGCTTGAGGACAAGCAACGCTCAAGTGTGGGAATATTTGATAATGCTAAAAACGAACATATATTTCATAGCATTATTCCTCAAGAAAGACAAGCTTTTAGTTGCAATTGTTCTATTTACAAGTGATATTCGTTTAAATAATAAAAGGTGAAGTCAAAAGACAGATTCGACGAATTGAAGACGCAAACGACCAAAAAGCTCAAAAGTACAAAATACAATCAAAGAGGTTCCAATTATTGATAAGAAACGTCTCGAAATTATAAGAGTACAAGATTCAAAACGCAAAGTACAAGATATTAAATTGTACGCAAGGACGTTCGAAAATCCGGAACCGGGACCAGAGTCAACTCTCAACGCTCGACGCAACGGACTAAAAATTACAAGTCAACTATGCACATAAATATAATATAATATTTAAATAATTCTTATAATTATTTATATATTATAATAAATAATAAAAACCGTCGGCAAGAAAGACTCCAAATTGAAGTGAGCTGGAATTTCAAACTCCGCGACTCGCGGAGTTTGAAGGCAAAATATGCCGCGAGTCGCGGAGCCTCAAAAGTCGAAAATCCCTATAAAAGCAAACGAATTCTGATCGCAAAAATCAACCAAAAATCCATCCATCTCTCTATCTATATCGTATATATTTATATTTATATTTTAATTTTAATTTTAATTTTAATCCTAATAATAAGGGTATGTTAGCGAATGTTGTAAGGGTGTAAGTCGAAATTCTGTCCGTGTAACGCTACGCTATTTTTAATCATTGTAAGTTATGTTCAACCTTTTTATATTAATGTCTCGTAGCTAAATTATTATTATGCTTATTTAATCCGAAGTAATCATGATGTTGGGCTAATTACTAAAATTGGGTAATTGGGCTTTGTACCATAATTGGGGTTTGGACAAAAGAACGACACTTGTGGAAATTGGACTATGGGCTATTAATGGGTTTTATATTAACTAAACAATACCTTGTTAATTTAATATACAAACTTATAATTCGACGTATTTATATATAACCACATACGCTTGACTGGGTACGGTGGGCGGGATATCTATAAATACCAATAATTATTCATTTTACCGGATACGGAATTGGATTAATAGTTAATAGACTTGTTGAAACAGGGGTAAATTACATTCAAGGGTAATTGGTGTAATTGTTAACAAAGTAGTAAAACCTTGGTTTACACACAGTCGATAACCTGGTGTATTCATTAAACAAAGTATTAAAATCTTGTTACAATTCGAATCCCCAATTAGTTGGAATATTTGACTTCGGGAATAAGAATAATTTGACGAAGGCTTTCATTCTTTATATTTATGACTGATGGACTATTATGGACAAATCCGTATGGACATTAAATAATCCAGGACAAAGGACAATTAACCCATGGGCATAAAACTAAAATCAACACGTCAAACATCATGATTACGGAAGTTTAAATAAGCATACTTATTTTATTTCATATTTAATTTCCTTTATTTTATATTTAATTGCACTTCTAATTATCGCATTTTTATTGTTATTTTATTGCACTTTTAATTATCGTACTTTTTAATTATCGCACGTTTATTTCATCGCACTTTTATTATTCGCAATTTCATTATCGTTATTTACTTTATGCTTTAATTTAAGTCTTGTATTTATTTTTAATATTTTACATTTGGTTTTAACTGCGGCTAAAGTTTTAAAATCGACAAACCGGTCATTAAACGGTAAAAACCCCCCTTTATAATAATAATATTACTTATATATATATATATTTGTATTTTTAATAAAAGTAAACTAATATAGCGTTAAGCTTTGTTTAAAAAGATTCCCTGTGGAACGAACCGGACTTACTAAAAACTACACTACTGTACGATTAGGTACACTGCCTATAAGTGTTGTAGCAAGGTTTAAGTATATCCATTCTATAATAAATAAATATCTTGTGTAAAATTGTATCGTATTTAATAGTATTTTCTGTAAAAATTTAATAGTATTTTATACCCCTTAGCTTTGACATCAGTAATGCCGGGTGATGACTCTTTCGACTTAACGCATCCGCGACCACATTCGCCTTACCCGGATGATAAAGTATTTCACAATCATAATCTTTTACCACATCCATCCATCTACGTTGAAGATAATTCAAATCTCGTTGAGTAAAAAGGTGTTTCAAACTCTTATGATCCGAATAAATCATACACTTGACACCATACAAGTAGTGGCGCCAAATTTTCAACACATGTACCACCGCTGCTAATTCAAGATCGTGAGTCGGGTATCTCTTTTCGTGTTCCTTTAATTGTCGAGAGGCATAAGCGATGACTTTACCTCTTTGCATTAAAACACACCCGAGCCCATTTAAAGAAGCATCACAATAAACCGTCATGTCTTCTACCCCTTCCGGCAATACCAACACCGGAGCTTGACACAACTTCTCTTTTAACAATTGAAAAGCAATTTCTTGCTCGTTCTCCCAATTGAACCTTACGTTCTTCCTCGTCAACTTCGTCAAAGGAGAAGCAATCTTAGAAAAGTCTTAGATAAACCGACGATAATAACCGGCCAGTCCGAGAAAAATTCGGATTTCCGTAGGCGTAGTCTGTCGTCCCCAACTCTTCACCGTTTCTATCTTCCCCGGATCTACTTGAATACCTTCTTGATTCACAATATGGCCAAGGAATTGAACTTCCCTTAGTCAAAATTCACATTTGGAGAACTTAGCATACAATTTCTCCTTTCGCAACGTCTTCAATACTTCACGCAAATGGTGTTCATGTTCCTTCATACTCTTAGAATAAACAAGTATGTTGTCAATGAACACAATTACCGACTTGTCCAACATAGGTTGGCACACTCGGTTCATAAGATCCATGAATGTCGCCGGTGCATTCGTAAGACCAAAAGGCATAACTACAAACTCAAAATGCCCATAACGCGTTCGAAAAGCCGTTTTCTCTATGTCTTCCTCACAGACCCGCACTTGATGATAGCCGGACCGTAAGTCAATCTTAGAAAAATCCGTCGCACCTTGGAGTTGGTCAAATAAATCGTCAATCCGAGGCAATGGATAACGATTCTTGATCGTCACTTTATTCAACTCCCTATAATCGATGCACATCCGCATACTTCCATCTTTCTTTTTCACAAACAAAACCGGAGCACCCCATGGCGAGGAACTTGGTCGAATGAAACCCTTTTCAAGCAACTCTTGGGTTTGATTTAACAACTCTTGCATTTCCGTTGGCGCTAAACGATAAGGAGTTTTAGCAATGGGAGTAGCTCCCGGAACCAACTCAATGCGAAATTCTACTTGTCTTTCCTCCGGAACCCCCGGTAACTCATCCGGAAAAACATCTTCGAACTCACTAACCACCGAAATTTCACGTATAGGTGGTGGCTCGTCACGAGTATCAACAACATGGGCAAGAAAAGCCATGCCACCACTAACAAGAGAACGACGTGCCCGTGCAAAAGTGAATATCAGCACAAGTCTCCTACGCTTATCACCGTGAATAATTAACTCTTCCCCACTTGGGGTCTTCACTCGAATAGATTTTTCATGGCATGCGATATCGGCTCTATTTCGATCGAGCCAATCCATACCAACAACGATATAAAAATTGCCCAAAGTCATAGGGATGAGATCAATTTTAAAGTTTTCAGCACCAAACACAACATCACAATTTTTACACACATCAACCACTAGCACCGTCTTGCCGTCCGCTATTTCGACTTCTACCGAACGACTTAATTTAGCAGTCAGTTTGTTAAGCTTAGATACAAATCGAGGCGACACAAAAGACAAATTAGCACCGCTATCAAATAATATCCTTGCCGGATTAGAGTTAACCATGAAAGTACCTGAGACAACTTCATTGGAATGCTTGGCCTCATCATTGGTCATCAAATAATTTCGCCCCCGGGCCGTACCCGCCGCCTTCTCTAACCTCTTAACATTATCATTAATCAAATCGGGACATTCCGGCTTCTTGTGCCCTTCCTTACCACAATTATAACAAGTGAGTTTGGTTGTGGAAGATGGTTTGGTGCAATCACGGGCCATATGCCCCCTTCGCCCACAATTGTGACAAGAATAAGGAAAATCCCCTGAAGCACCTTCTTCACGCTACCAACACTCTCGAAGCCCTTCTTATGCTTCTTGTTAGAAAAATTCGATTGACTAATAGCTTCAAACTTCTTTTTGCCCAAGGTAAAGCCACTTTTTCTCAACACAAGTGCCTCAAAACCTTTGGCCATGTTAAACAAATCATCAAAGCTTTTTACTACATTCACACTTATGTTCTCTTGATAACTATCATTCAAGACCCGATAGAAATCTTCTTTCAACATCTTATCATTCCCGACATACTCCGGGTAAAATTGGGTCTTGGACAAAAATACGGATTTGAGAGTGTTCAAATCCATCGACCCTTGCCTCAAGGAACGTAACTCGTCCTTAAGCCTAGTAAGATCGGCCGAAGTTCGGTACTCATCGAAAAACTCCACCTTGAATTCATCCCAAGTAAAATCCATGCATTGTTCTTCACCATAAACTTGGATTTTCGCATCCCACCATAGCTTAGCATCACCTCTCAACATGCTACAACCATACCTTATCTTCTTATCAAGAGGACATTCACAAGTACGGAAAGCCCCCTCCATATCGGAGATCCACCGGGTACTCTTCAACGGGTCTCTTTCGCCCTCAAAAGTAGGTGGTTGAGCATCTTTGAAATTTTTAAAGAAAAAGTCGCGTCTTCCCACATTATCTTCATGTAGGACAGCCTTAACTTGTTCCCTTACTACATTGACTAATTGTTCGTCAATTGAATCTAGGAACATCTTCTTGATATCTACGAGATACTCCGCCTTTTGAGCTTTAAGGATGGCCTCAATCTTGGCTATCAACTCGACGTCCTCACTCGTACCTCCGTTATTGGTGTCGTGTCCGTTTCTCATCTTCATTCTATAAAACAGAAAAGATCAAACAACGAAACGAAAGACATGACACATATATATACACATACACTCCATACCACCCCATCTTGCTCAACAATCGTCGTACATCGCTTGTTTGACGCGATTTACACTCGTAGCAATGGTAGCTAGTCATTGCTATGCGAGCACATCGTATCAACTCGTTAGTACAACGTCTATCTCGCTTGATGATTTCAACTTCAACACAAAACAATTAGTGCATGGTTAGATCACATAAACCTAAGCACTAACAATTCCCATTTTGACCCGAAGTCCTACAAGTCCCGCATAAAAGCGCATACACAATAAAGTCTAAGTCTAGGCACCTATCTCAAGTCGCCTAAATCCCTTAGACCATGCTCTGATACCACTTGAAACAACCCAACCCGTATTTTGTAGTGACCCGAACTTTTCCATGTTTATATATATTAATTGAGATTGATATTTACATGACTAAATGTTTCCAACATGTTAAGCAATCAAACTTGTTAAGACTTGATAATATGAAATAAGTTTCATATAGACAATTGATCACCCAAGTTGACCCCAGATTCACGAACGTTACAAAATTGTAAAAACTACATGTTGTGGTATATATAGACATATATATATGGTTGACATAAGATTATGATGAGTAAGTATCTCACTAAGTATATTAACAATGTGTGATATACATAAGAAATGAGATTACTAAGTTAAGAAACTCGAAACGATATGTATAACGATTATCGTTATGATAACGTCTACTAAATACATATGTATCATATTAAGATATTGATACACTATATTTAACATGATAAAATGATATTTAAATATATCATTAAGTGTGTTAACAATGAACTACATATGTAAAAACAAGACTACTAACTCAAGAATTACGAAACGAGACTTATATGTAACGATTATCGTTGTAACGATATTTTAATGTATATATCATATTAAGAGATATTCATACATCATAATATCATGATAATATAATAATTTAATATCTCATTTGATATAATAAACATTGGGTTAACAACATTAATTAAGATCGTTAACTTAAAGGTTTCAAAATAACACTTACATGTAACGACTAACGAAGACTTAACGGCTCCATTAGAATGTATATACATGTTGTGTTTTGATATGTATTCTTACACTTTTTAAAGACTTCAAAACACATATCAAAGTACTTCTACTTAACAAAAATGCTTACAATTACATCCTCGTTCAGTTTCATCAACAATTTTACTCGTATGCACCCGTATTCGTACTCGTACAATACTGTAATAACCCGTCCTAATCCATCTGGACGAAGTCATCAACATTTGGTCCCATTGCGATGATCAACTCCAAGTAATGTCCTTAAAATGAGCAAATGCACAGCGGAAGACTTAATTCGTACCTGAGAATAAACATGCTTAAAAGTGTCAACCAAAAGGTTGGTGAGTTCATAGGTTTATCATAACAATCATTTCAATATATTAATAGACCACAAGATTTCATATTCATAAACATTTCAATAAAAATATTCTATGTTGTTGAGCACTTGGTAACCATACTTAACATTTAATCAACGTCGCATATTCCCTTTATTATGAAATCTCCCTACACTGTACCAAGTGTAGTAACGAAACGAAGTACTGTGCAACCGTTGAATACTGGTCGTCCAGTCCGGTTGGGGTTGTCAAGCCCGATAGATCTATCAACAGGATTCGCGTTTACAATACCCATGTAAATAGTAGTTACCAAGCTACAGGGAAATATGCCAATGGTACAACTCAACGTAGAATATATTTTTAAGTACTTGTGTCTATTTTGTAAACATTTATAAAAGCAGCGCATGTATTCTCAGCCCAAAAATATATATTGCAAAATCAATTAAAAAGGGAGCAAATGAAACTCACCTAATGTATTTTGTAGTAAAAATACATAGAACGACATTGAACAAGTATAGGGTTGGCCTCGGATTCACGAACCTATATCATGTATATATATATATATATATTAACTCATATTCAAATAAATTTTATATGTTGTTAGTGATTTAATTGTTATTTTAATTATGTGTTTCATTAATAACCTAATTAATATAAAATATTACTATAGTTATATTAGATGTAGTAATTATAGTTTTATATAGCTAACATATATTGTTAAAATAATATTGATAAATATATGTTTTTGTTTTATAATAATAATAATAACAAAAATGATAATTCTTATAAAAATGATACTTTTAACGATAATAATAAAAATGATGATTTTTATAAAAGTGATACTTTTAAAATTGTAACTTTTAATAATAATAAATATTAATAATAATAATTATGAAAATATTGATTTTACTAATAATAATGATACTAATATTTATATTAATAATAATAATGATAATATTAATAATAATACTTATTTTAGTAATAATAATAATAATAATAGTTTTACTACCTCAAAGGAGTAGCCCTTAAGAAAATGTGCCCAAGTCCGGGTTTGAACCCGCGACGTCCCACTAACCCGATAACATCCTTAATGTCTTTGGTTCATTAACATAAATCATAACCTTACGATCATTAATACTGATCATCAATATCTTAACCGATCGTCATCATCCTTAACTTATTATTTAGAGTATCATTATTCATTATCATATACCATATATTATCCTTAAACCCATCGGAATCATTTTCATTAACATCCATGATCATAATCACTTATGATCATCATCATCATCATTTTTATTCCACAATCAACATCATCATCACAATTGCTTAATACTACCATGAATCATTATCATAATCAATTTATCACCTCGTCTTACTCGTCCATTAACATTTATCCTTCACAACCATCTATTTGCAACTCGATTTGGGTCACGATTAACAGGCTAACCTCAAAACTCCTACACGGCCCAACTAAAAATTCCTAAAACAATTTTGTCGGCCTAATAAACATACCAACCCATCTTGCATTCATTTTTTTTTATTTGGCCTGTTAATTTGAAACCCGTTAATCAAGTAAAGAACCCACTCAATTAGTCAATTAAATTATGGCCCTCTAGTAAAAGTGTATGGTTTAGTTTCATTTGGAATTTACTTACCAACTCCTATCAATTTGGTCGGCCATAATGTTTTAGGTCCCACGTGATAATATAGAATGCATCTAACTTGACAAATGTTAGATAGTGCACCAATACACCTATTATATGTTCAACAGGCAACAGTAGCACACATATTTCTTCTTCGATTTCGATTATTTGTAGCGGTTTTGAACAAGAAGAAGCAAAAAATATATATAGAGAGTAAGAGATTAAAGGTGGTAGAAGGTTGGGTGTTTCGTTTGAACTGGAAGGAGAAACAGAAGCACGGACTGTAGCAGCAGGTTTTTGATTATTGTTGGGTGGGTTTCGAGTTGAAATAGCAAGAAACAGGAATAGTAGCGAACGTAAATAGCAATAATTACGTGGTGTTTGGTTAGTTAATCAACAAATGGTTGTTGGTCATGGTGAGGGTGAGGGTTTCACTTAGAGAGAGGAAGGGAAAGAAATTAGAGATGATTGTTGATTAGGGTGAAGGTGATCGATGTAAGGGTGAAGGTGATGATCGACGGTGGTTTTCTTTAAAGTGATGAAGGTAACGGTTCTAGTCATGAAGGAAAAAAATATTGGTGGGTTGTGTTTGTAGTAGTATTAGGATGTTTAGATATATATAGATATAATTTACATATATTACTAGTAATATTTAATAATATCATAGAATAATAATGATTGATAATTGGTCTCAAATTGGTACATGATTGTTCGGATTGATGATCAGACAAAAGGCAGAGATTAGTAGTAAGTGTTCTTGTGTTTAAAGAAAGAAACAAACAAAGAAACTTTGTGGAAAAATAAAAAGTGATATGTCCCCAGAATCAATTCTCAACACAAATTTACAATCAAATGAAACAAATTCAGTTGTCTATCACACTTCTATCACACTCAAACACAGTAATTGAAATAATAATTATAATATAATAATAATAGTTATTTCAAAAAGGAGAAGTGATATGTGTATGTGTAAAATCATATGTACAGATAAATATATTATATAATATAATAAAGTAATAAATATCATTATATAATAATAATAATAATAATAATAATAATAATAATAATAGGATCCAAAGAACTAAGAAGCGTGTGTAAAGGGAAACTAGCAGCCACCACTTTTAATTTATCTGCCCACAGTTTTCATGGGACATGTATCGTGTCCCGCTTGATAAATCAGTGGTGAATAAAAGTCTTTAGAAAAATCCCAAATTTTAGATTAACTATATTTATTTATTTTGGTCATTATGATATAAAATTCGAGCATTAACTATTAAATAAAAATTACATTAGTTAATCACTCCCAACCCTAAAAAAAATTTAAAATTCAACATATAGTTTCTAAATACATTTTTAATAAGCCTATAATTTGTAAAACTCATTTTCGGCTCACCATTTATTTTAAAATCATATAAGTTCGAATTAAACTTCTCTAAATAATAATCCAAACGTCCAAAAAGTATTACAATCATTAAATAATTATATTTAATATACTCTATACATATATTTATATTTATTTTTATATGCATACAGATTTATTTACAAATAATAGTTCGTGAATCATCGAGAACAGTCAAAGGGTAATTGATTATATGAATCAGTTCAAAATTTTTGAGATTCAACAATACAGACTTTGCTTATTGTGTCGAAAATACAATATCGTATTGAGAGTTTGGTTTAAAATTAGTCGAAATTTTTCGGGTCGTGACAGTACCTACCCGTTAAAGAAATTTCGTCCCGAAATTTGAGTGAGGTCGTCATGGCTAACAATAAAAATGTTTTCATGACAAATATGAATTGATAAAATAGAATTTTATCACCGTTGCGTAATATAGATAAGATAATTCGATCATGCAAAGAGGACGAATGAAGCTATCACAAAAGAGTGAAATGAGAAATAAAGATTCATCTTGACTTTTGACGTAGTCACGGTTGATTTTCGAAATTCAAGGAATTTAAGGAAATCTCCTAATCAGAAAGAAAATGTAATTGCACAATTTATTAGCAATTTGTTGGAATTACGGAAGAACAGAAATATCAAGGAAATATTTCCATGATATACTTAGAGATTAAGTAGAATGAAAGAATCGTGTAACATGGCTCATGATGAGGGTATGATCTGTGAATCATCAAGTTCCATTAGAAACTCAGCATGAATTACTGTAATATAATCACGTTGGCCAAGCGCATTATATTATACTAACTCATGCATCAATTTCCAACACTTCTCCACAATTCATTCATAATTCATACTCAGATTTTACAGAAGTTTCCAATATAATGGAATACATAAAACACAAAGAGGTAGATAAATTCGGATTTATGAATATATCTTCAGAAATATCGGAGATACTTTTTTTTTTTTTTTTTTTACGATATTTTGGAATTTCTAAGATCGAAGGTTGATGAAGAAAATCCTTTCGCAAGGATTTAGAATAAATAGGAACAAGATATTCGTTTAAAGATTTTAGCAGATACTAAATCATCTGGATTCGTTAGGTACATGCTTAGTCTTTGTGATTTGTCCACGGTCTCCTTCATAGTTTCGCATAATCCGCTTTTCGGTACTAAATTTTCTATCGAGCGTTCCTAACACTCCTTTCTTTATCATCAAACTTTTGACCATTAAGATCATTTACAACATGCTGCTTCGTCAGCATTTTCAAAGTTAACTGATCTGGGTCATCGGTTATCAAACCGAGGTAGTTTCAGGAGAATTGTGTTTTTAGAATGATTAATCACTGATGGTAATATTGTGGAATATAAAAGGTTCCCCAGTAACAATAAAGAGTACGTATATATATCGCGGTTATAATAAAGTTGTTTCGAATGAAAAGTCGGAGTTGACTTGCTGGAGCTGTGACAAAATTAGCTACTTTGGAAAGGGATTGCAAAACGATCTTTGGTAATAACAATGTCAAAGGAACTAGAACAGATACGTGTCAAACGTTTACTCAGTTTTCGAGGGTTTTTCAGGTGTATAACTATATGCATCAATCTTTTCTTCCGTAGATGAAGTGCGGTTGGTTTATCCTCTCGATTGAGGTTTTTTTAAGAATCATGATAGATTTGAACGCTGATTGTAATTGTCGAGATACAATGAGGTTTAAGATGAAATCAAGTGGCAAACTTGAAGAATTATTTAGTTTCATATGTTATAATCAGTATTTTAATTCATTTTAATTGTCCAATATTATTCGTCCACAGTCGATAGTCCACATTTAGCAGTCCAATAGTTCATATATAGTTTAATATATAACATTCGAATTAATTAATACGTATCGTGACCCGTGTACCGGTCTCAGTATTGATCACAACTCAAACTATATATATATATTTTGGAATCAACCTCAACCCTGTATAGCTAACTCCGTCATTTGCATATAGAGTGTCTATGGTTGTTCCAAGATAAATATATAGATGGGTCAACATGATATGTCGAAACCTTGTATACGTGTCCCGTTATTTAAAGTGCGTAAAAATAAATACAGAAATTAAATAACGATAAATAAAATTGCGAGAATTTAAATTGCGAGAATGTAAATTGCGATAATTAAGTTGCGATAAATAAAATGTAATCAGTTAGCTAGGAACAGTTAGCTAGGAACAGTTAGCGTGGATTCTTAACAATATTTTAATTAGTTAATTCATTTGTTTCTAACAAATTTTATTTTTATCCAATGTTTTCTTCATTATGCCACTTGTTGGATTCTGATAGGTCAAAATCCAAATATGAAATTTGAATGAAAATGGTTATTCTGTGGTGAACAGATACATATATTGGTGATTGCAGGTAGGATAGTAAATGACTGTTGATTCAGATTCGAAGAATGTACAATGTAACTTATTAATGTGAAATCTCAATATTCCTCGGGTACTACCTACCAGTTAAAATATTTTCATCATTAACAGTTTGTACAAAAGAATTTTTAATTACAATCTTTATGAAAACATATATACATATATATTTTCTTCAGATGTAATCATGGATTTAATGAGTCAATAAGATATTAAACTCATTTGATTTATCGTTAATACTAGATTATATAATCTCTAAAACTTTAGAAATTACATAATCGCCATGTCGAGCGAAGATAATCGATGTAGAACGATATGTAGAACGAAGATAAAGTAGATAGAACGATACGTAGAACGATGATTATGCTCGAGGTATAGATTGTGATGTTGAGAAATGTGATGTTGAAACTTGGGTTGTTGGTGGTACTGATGTTGATGTTGGTGGTACTGTTGGTGCCGATGATGTTGCTGAAGCTGGTAAATTTTGCACCATATTCTCCCAATTGATTACTCGAGCGTGAAATTCGTTGACTTCTTCTATTATTCCGGGATGATTGTCGGTTGAAACGAGCGGATGAACAAGATTCAGAATTGTGGATAGAATATAATCGTATCGAACTACTCTGGAACTGAGGCTGAAAATGGTGTTACGAACAGGTTCGCCGGTAAGTGCTTCAGGTTCTTCATCAAAAAGTGAATTCGGTTAGTGGAAGGGATCGCCTTCTGCGTGTCTCCATTGATTAAGTCGACAACGAACCCATCAGATGAAGTGGGGATGGATGATTGGTTGATTCATTCTGGTGACACTACTTTCGGAGCTTAGGTGAAACTCCATATTAGAGTAGCTGTCGGAATCCGAGGAATTCGAACTAGTTGAGGGATTCATCTCGTACGATCAGATGAAGGATTTTCGATAAGAAATAGATTATAGGATGTTGATTAGTACCCTGCAATACATAATTTACATATGCATATATAATACTAAAATCCCATAAGTTACGGAGAAATCTATGGAATATGTTAGGCAAAGTTTACAGTAACAGATATGCTAAGATATGAATTAGCAGATACGCTAAGATATAAATTATGTCTATATACTATTCATGCAATCCAGGCAGTAAGATATGTCTAGATTAAGTATGATAAGCAAGTGATTCCCTAAAAATGATAAGCAGGAAATTTTCGACACGGAATGATAAGCAAATCTTTTGGCATGCAGACACGGTCGAAGTTCAGACTCACTAATGCATCTAATCAACTATCAGTTAGACACACTAATGCAAGACCTGGTTTGCTAAGACCACCGCTCTGATACCGCCTGTAACCAGTGGGGACGCATCCCACTCAGTGCCTTCCCAGCTAACTGCCTGGTGACCACTGAGCGTACCTCAGACACTGATTTTACGGCCCGCCTCTCGGCAACGTACAGCCAACCCTAATAGGGACCGCGAGGAGTAAGAGCCAATGCTTCGTCACAGGTAACACTGTGAGAACCCCCTCTACGATTAACCCGCTAATAAACGGCATTAAACCAGCTCTGATACCACCTGTAATAACCCGTCCTAATCCATCTGGACGAAGTCATCAACATTTGGTCCCATTGCAATGATCGACTCCAAGTAATGTCCTTAAAATGAGCAAATGCACAGCGGAAGACTTAATTCGTACCTGAGAATAAACATGCTTAAAAGTGTCAACCAAAAGGTTGGTGAGTTCATAGGTTTATCATAACAATCATTTCAATATATTAATAGACCACAAGATTTCATATTCATAAACATTTCAATAAAAATATTCTAAGTTGTTGAGCACTTGGTAACCATACTTAACATTTAATCAACGTCGCATATTCCCTTTATTATGAAATCTCCCTAAACTGTACCAAGTGTAGTAACGAAACGAAGTACTGTGCAACCGTTGAATACTGGTCGTCCAGTCCGGTTGGGGTTGTCAAGCCCGATAGATCTATCAACAGGATTCGCGTTTACAATACCCATGTAAATAGTAGTTACCAAGCTACAGGGAAATATGCCAGTGGTACAACTCAACGTAGAATATATTTTTAAGTACTTGTGTCTATTTTGTAAACATTTATAAAAGCAGCGCATGTATTCTCAGCCCAAAAATATATATTGCAAAAGCAATTAAAAAGGGAGCAAATGAAACTCACCTAATGTATTTTGTAGTAAAAATACATAGAACGACATTGAACAAGTATAGGGTTGGCCTCGGATTCACGAACCTATATCATGTATATATATATATATATATTAACTCATATTCAAATAAATTTTATATGTTGTTAGTGATTTAATTGTTATTTTAATTATGTGTTTCATTAATAACCTAATTAATATAAAATATTACTATAGTTATATTAGATGTAGTAATTATAGTTTTATATAGCTAACATTTATTGTTAAAATAATATTAATAAATATATGTTTTTGTTTTATAATAATAATAATAACAAAAATGATAATTCTTATAAAAATGATACTTTTAATGATAATAATAAAAATGATGATTTTTATAAAAGTGATACTTTTAAAATTGTAACTTTTAATAATAATAAATATTAATAATAATAATTATGAAAATATTGATTTTACTAATAATAATGATACTAATATTTATATTAATAATAATAATGATAATATTAATAATAATACTTATTTTAGTAATAATAATAATAATAATAGTTTTACTACCTCAAAGGAGTAGCCCTTAAGAAAATGTGCCCAAGTCCGGGTTTGAACCCGCGACGTCCCGCTAACCCGATAACATCCTTAACGTCTTTGGTTCATTAACATAAATCATAACCTCACGATCATTAATACTGATCATCAATATCTTAACCGATCGTCATCATCCTTAACTTATTATTTAGAGTATCATTATTCATTATCATATACCATATATTATCCTTAAACCCATCGGAATCATTTTCATTAACATCCATGATCATAATCACTTATGATCATCATCATCATCATTTTTATTCCACAATCAACATCATCATCACAATTGCTTAATACTACCATGAATCATTATCATAATCAATTTATCACCTCATCTTACTCGTCCATTAACATTTATCCTTCACAACCATCTATTTGCAACTCGATTTGGGTCACGATTAACAGGCTAACCTCAAAACTCCTACACGGCCCAACTAAAAATTCCTAAAACAATTTTGTCGGCCTAATAAACATACCAACCCATCTTGCATTCATTTTTTTTTATTTGGCCTGTTAATTTGAAACCCGTTAATCAAGTAAAGAACCCACTCAATTAGTCAATTAAATTATGGCCCTCTAGTAAAAGTGTATGGTTTAGTTTCATTTGGAATTTACTTACCAACTCCTATCAATTTGGTCGGCCATAATGTTTTATGTCCCACGTGATAATATAGAATGCATCTAACTTGACAAATGTTAGATAGTGCACCAATACACCTATTATATGTTCAACAGGCAACAGTAGCACACATATTTCTTCTTGGATTTCGATTATTTGTAGCGGTTTTGAACAAGAAGAAGCAAAAAATATATATAGAGAGTAAGAGATTAAAGGTGGTAGAAGGTTGGGTGTTTCGTTTGAACTGGAAGGAGAAACAGAAGCACGGACTGTAGCAGCAGGTTTTTGATTATTGTTGGGTGGGTTTCGAGTTGAAATAGCAAGAAACAGGAATAGTAGCGAACGTAAACAGCAATAATTACATGGTGTTTGGTTAGTTAATCAACAAATGGTTGTTGGTCATGGTGAGGGTGAGGGTTTCACTTAGAGAGAGGAAGGGAAAGAAATTAGAGATGATTGTTGATTAGGGTGAAGGTGATCGATGTAAGGGTGAAGGTGATGATCGACGGTGGTTTTCTTTAAAGTGATGAAGGTAACGGTTCTAGTCATGAAGGAAAAAAATATTGGTGGGTTGTGTTTGTAGTAGTATTAGGATGTTTAGATATATATAGATATAATTTACATATATTACTAGTAATATTTAATAATATCATAGAATAATAATGATTGATAATTGGTCTCAAATTGGTACATGATTGTTCGGATTGATGATCAGACAAAAGGCAGAGATTAGTAGTAAGTGTTCTTGTGTTTAAAGAAAGAAACAAACAAAGAAACTTTGTGGAAAAATAAAAAGTGATATGTCCCCAGAATCAATTCTCAACACAAATTTACAATCAAATGAAACAAATTCAGTTGTCTATCACACTTCTATCACACTCAAACACAGTAATTGAAATAATAATTATAATATAATAATAATAGTTATTTCAAAAAGGAGAAGTGATATGTGTATGTGTAAAATCATATGTACAGATAAATATATTATATAATATAATAAAGTAATAAATATCATTATATAATAATAATAATAATAATAATAATAATAGGATCCAAAGAACTAAGAAGCGTGTGTAAAGGGAAACTAGCAGCCACCACTTTTAATTTATCTGCCCACAGTTTTCATGGGACATGTATCGTGTCCCGCTTGATAAATCAGTGGTGAATAAAAGTCTTTAGAAAAATCCCAAATTTTAGATTAACTATATTTATTTATTTTGGTCATTATGATATAAAATTCGAGCATTAACTATTAAATAAAAATTACATTAGTTAATCACTCCCAACCCTAAAAAAAATTTAAAATTCAACATATAGTTTCTAAATACATTTTTAATAAGCCTATAATTTGTAAAACTCATTTTCGGCTCACCATTTATTTTAAAATCATATAAGTTCGAATTAAACTTCTCTAAATAATAATCCAAACGTCCAAAAAGTATTACAATCATTAAATAATTATATTTAATATACTCTATACATATATTTATATTTATTTTTATATGCATACAGATTTATTTACAAATAATAGTTCGTGAATCATCGAGAACAGTCAAAGGGTAATTGATTATATGAATCAGTTCAAAATTTTTGAGATTCAATAATACAGACTTTGCTTATTGTGTCGAAAATACAATATCGTATTGAGAGTTTGGTTTAAAATTAGTCGAAATTTTTCGGGTCGTGACAGTACCTACCCGTTAAAGAAATTTCGTCCCGAAATTTGAGTGAGGTCGTCATGGCTAACAATAAAAATGTTTTCATGACAAATATGAATTGATAAAATAGAATTTTATCACCGTTGCGTAATATAGATAAGATAATTCGATGATGCAAAGAGGACGAATGAAGCTATCACAAAAGAGTGAAATGAGAAATAAAGATTCATCTTGACTTTTGACGTAGTCACGGTTGATTTTCGAAATTCAAGGAATTTAAGGAAATCTCCTAATCAGAAAGAAAATGTAATTGCACAATTTATTAGCAATTTGTTGGAATTACGGAAGAACAGAAATATCAAGGAAATATTTCCATGATATACTTAGAGATTAAGTAGAATGAAAGAGTCGTGGGACATGGCTCATGATGAGGGTATGATCTGTGAATCATCAAGTTCCATTAGAAACTCAGCATGAATTACTGTAATATAATCACGTTGGCCAAGTGCATTATATTATACTAACTCATGCATCAATTTCCAACACTTCTCCACAATTCATTCATAATTCATACTCAGATTTTACAGAAGTTTCCAATATAATGGAATACATAAAACACAAAGAGGTAGATAAATTCGGATTTATGAATATATCTTCAGAAATATCGGAGATACTTTTTTTTTTATTTTTTTTTTGACGATATTTTGGAATTTCTAAGATCGAAGGTTGATGAAGAAAATCCTTTCGCAAGGATTTAGAATAAATAGGAACAAGATATTCGTTTAAAGATTTTAGCAGATACTAAATCATCTGGATTCGTTAGGTACAGGCTTAGTCTTTGTGATTTGTCCACGGTCTCCTTCATAGTTTCGCATAATCCGCTTTTCGGTACTAAATTTTCTATCGAGCGTTCCTAACACTCCTTTCTTTATCATCAAACTTTTGGCCATTAAGATCATTTACAACATGCTGCTTCGTCAGCATTTTCAAAGTTAACTGATCTGGGTCATCGGTTATCAAACCGAGGTAGTTTCAGGAGAATTGTGTTTTTAGAATGATTAATCACTGATGGTAATATTGTGGAATATAAAAGGTTCCCCAGTAACAATAAAGAGTACGTATATATATCGCGGTTATAATAAAGTTGTTTCGAATGAAAAGTCGGAGTTGACTTGCTGGAGCTGTGACAAAATTAGCTACTTTGGAAAGGGATTGCAAAACGATCTTTGGTAATAACAATGTCAAAGGAACTAGAACAGATACGTGTCAAACGTTTACTCAGTTTCCGAGGGTTTTTCAGGTGTATAACTATATGCATCAATCTTTTCTTCCGTAGATGAAGTGCGGTTGGTTTATCCTCTCGATTGAGGTTTTTTTAAGAATCATGATAGATTTGAACGCTGATTGTAATTGTCGAGATACAATGAGGTTTAAGATGAAATCAAGTGGCAAACTTGAAGAATTATTTAGTTTCATATGTTATAATTAGTATTTTAATTCATTTTAATTGTCCAATATTATTCGTCCACAGTCGATAGTCAACATTTAACAGTCCAATAGTTCATATATAGTTTAATATATAACATTCGAATTAATTAATACGTATCGTGACCCGTGTACCGGTCTCAGTATTGATCACAACTCAAACTATATATATATATATATTTTGGAATCAACCTCAACCCTGTATAGCTAACTCCGTCATTTGCATATAGAGTGTCTATGGTTGTTCCAAGATAAATATATAGATGGGTCGACATGATATGTCGAAACCTTGTATACGTGTCCCGTTATTTAAAGTGCGTAAAAATAAATACAGAAATTAAATAACGATAAATAAAATTGCGAGAATGTAAATTGCGAGAATGTAAATTGCGATAATTAAGTTGCGATAAATAAAATGTAATCAGTTAGCTAGGAACAGTTAGCTAGGAACAGTTAGCGTGGATTCTTAACAATATTTTAATTAGTTAATTCATTTTTTTCTAACAAATTTTATTTTTGTCCAATGTTTTCTTCATTATGCCACTTGTTGGATTCTGATAGGTCAAAATCCAAATATGAAATTTGAATGAAAATGGTTATTCTGTGGTGAACAGATACATATATTGGTGATTGCAGGTAGGATAGTAAATGACTGTTGATTCAGATTCGAAGAATGTACAATGTAACTTATTAATGTGAAATCTCAATATTCCTCGGGTACTACCTACCAGTTAAAATATTTTCATCATTAACAGTTTGTACAAAAGAATTTTTAATTACAATCTTTATGAAAACATATATACATATATATTTTCTTCAGATGTAATCATGGATTTAATGAGTCAATAAGATATTAAAGTCATTTGATTTATCGTTAATACTAGATTATATAATCTCTAAAACTTTAGAAATTACATAATCGCCATGTCGAGCGAAGATAATCGATGTAGAACGATATGTAGAACGAAGATAAAGTAGATAGAACGATACGTAGAACGATGATTATGCTCGAGGTATAGATTGTGATGTTGAGAAATGTGACGTTGAAACTTGGGTTGTTGGTGGTACTGATGTTGATGTTGGTGGTACTGTTGGTGCCGATGATGTTGCTGAAGCTGGTAAATTTTGCACCATATTCTCCCAATTGATTACTCAAGCGTGAAATTCGTTGACTTCTTCTATTATTCCGGGATGATTTTCGGTTGAAACGAGCGGATGAACAAGATTCAGAATTGTGGATAGAATATAATCTTATCGAACTACTCTGGAACTGAGGCTGAAAATGGTGTTACGAATAGGTTCGCCGGTAAGTGCTTCAGGTTCTTCATCAAAAAGTGAATTCGGTTAGTGGAAGGGATCGCCTTCTGCGTGTCTCCATTGATTAAGTCGACAACGAACCCATCAGATGAAGTGGGGATGGATGATTGGTTGATTCATTCTGGTGACACTACTTTCGGAGCTTAGGTGAAACTCCATATTAGAGTAGCTGTCGGAATTCGAGGAATTCGAACTAGTTGAGGGATTCATCTCGTACGATCAGATGAAGGATTTTCGATAAGAAATAGATTATAGGATGTTGATTAGTACCCTGCAATACATAATTTACATATGCATATATAATACTAAAATCCCATAAGTTACGAAGAAATCTATGGAATATGTTAGGCAAAGTTTACAGTAACAGATATGCTAAGATATGAATTAGCAGATACGCTAAGATATAAATTATGTCTATATACTATTCATGCAATCCAGGCAGTAAGATATGTCTAGATTAAGTATGATAAGCAAGTGATTCCCTAAAAATGATAAGCAGGAAATATTCGACACGGAATGATAAGCAAATCTTTTGGCATGCAGACACGGTCGAAGTTCAGACTCACTAATGCATCTAATCAACTATCAGTTAGACACACTAATGCAAGACCTGGTTCGCTAAGACCACCGCTCTGATACCGCCTGTAACCAGTGGGGACGCATCCCACTCAGTGCCTTCCCAGCTAACTGCCTGGTGACCACTGAGCGTACCTCAGACACTGATTTTACGGCCCGCCTCTCGGCAACGTACAGCCAACCCTAATAGGGACCGCGAGGAGTAAGAGCCAATGCTTCGTCACAGGTAACACTGTGAGAACCCCCTCTACGATTAACCCGCTAATAAACGGCATTAAACCAGCTCTGATACCACCTGTAATAACCCGTCCTAATCCATCTGGACGAAGTCATCAACATTTGGTCCCATTGCGATGATCGACTCCAAGTAATGTCCTTAAAATGAGCAAATGCACAGCGGAAGACTTAATTCGTACCTGAGAATAAACATGCTTAAAAGTGTCAACCAAAAGGTTGGTGAGTTCATAGGTTTATCATAACAATCATTTCAATATATTAATAGACCACAAGATTTCATATTCATAAACATTTCAATAAAAATATTCTAAGTTGTTGAGCACTTGGTAACCATACTTAACATTTAATCAACGTCGCATATTCCCTTTATTATGAAATCTCCCTAAACTGTACCAAGTGTAGTAACGAAACGAAGTACTGTGCAACCGTTGAATACTGGTCGTCCAGTCCGGTTGGGGTTGTCAAGCCCGATAGATCTATCAACAGGATTCGCGTTTACAATACCCATGTAAATAGTAGTTACCAAGCTACAGAGAAATATGCCAGTGGTACAACTCAACGTAGAATATATTTTTAAGTACTTGTATCTATTTTGTAAACATTTATAAAAGCAGCGCATGTATTCTCCGCCCAAAAATATATATTGCAAAAGCAATTAAAAAGGGAGCAAATGAAACTCACCTAATGTATTTTGTAGTAAAAATACATAGAACGACATTGAACAAGTATAGGGTTGGCCTCGGATTCACGAACCTATATCATGTATATATATATATATTAACTCATATTCAAATAAATTTTATATGTTGTTAGTGATTTAATTGTTATTTTAATTATGTGTTTCATTAATAACCTAATTAATATAAAATATTACTATAGTTATATTAGATGTAGTAATTATAGTTTTATATAGCTAACATTTATTGTTAAAATAATATTAATAAATATATGTTTTTGTTTTATAATAATAATAATAACAAAAATGATAATTCTTATAAAAATGATACTTTTAATGATAATAATAAAAATGATGATTTTTATAAAAGTGATACTTTTAAAATTGTAACTTTTAATAATAATAAATATTAATAATAATAATTATGAAAATATTGATTTTACTAATAATAATGATACTAATATTTATATTAATAATAATAATGATAATATTAATAATAATACTTATTTTAGTAATAATAATAATAATAATAGTTTTACTACCTCAAAGGAGTAGCCCTTAAGAAAATGTGCCCAAGTCCGGGTTTGAACCCGCGACGTCCCGCTAACCCGATAACATCCTTAACGTCTTTGGTTCATTAACATAAATCATAACCTCACGATCATTAATACTGATCATCAATATCTTAACCGATCGTCATCATCCTTAACTTATTATTTAGAGTATCATTATTCATTATCATATACCATATATTATCCTTAAACCCATCGGAATCATTTTCATTAACATCCATGATCATAATCACTTATGATCATCATCATCATCATTTTTATTCCACAATCAACATCATCATCACAATTGCTTAATACTACCATGAATCATTATCATAATCAATTTATCACCTCATCTTACTCGTCCATTAACATTTATCCTTCACAACCATCTATTTGCAACTCGATTTGGGTCACGATTAACAGGCTAACCTCAAAACTCCTACACGGCCCAACTAAAAATTCCTAAAACAATTTTGTCGGCCTAATAAACATACCAACCCATCTTGCATTCATTTTTTTTATTTGGCCTGTTAATTTGAAACCCGTTAATCAAGTAAAGAACCCACTCAATTAGTCAATTAAATTATGGCCCTCTAGTAAAAGTGTATGGTTTAGTTTCATTTGGAATTTACTTACCAACTCCTATCAATTTGGTCGGCCATAATGTTTTAGGTCCCACGTGATAATATAGAATGCATCTAACTTGACAAATGTTAGATAGTGCACCAATACACCTATTATATGTTCAACAGGCAACAGTAGCACACATATTTCTTCTTGGATTTCGATTATTTGTAGCGGTTTTGAACAAGAAGAAGCAAAAAATATATATAGAGAGTAAGAGATTAAAGGTGGTAGAAGGTTGGGTGTTTCGTTTGAACTGGAAGGAGAAACAGAAGCACGGACTGTAGCAGCAGGTTTTTGATTATTGTTGGGTGGGTTTCGAGTTGAAATAGCAAGAAACAGGAATAGTAGCGAATGTAAACAGCAATAATTACGTGGTGTTTGGTTAGTTAATCAACAAATGGTTGTTGGTCATGGTGAGGGTGAGGGTTTCACTTAGAGAGAGGAAGGGAAAGAAATTAGAGGTGATTGTTGATTAGGGTGAAGGTGATCGATGTAAGGGTGAAGGTGATGATCGACGGTGGTTTTCTTTAAAGTGATGAAGGTAACGGTTCTAGTCATGAAGGAAAAAAATATTGGTGGGTTGTGTTTGTAGTAGTATTAGGATGTTTAGATATATATAGATATAATTTACATATATTACTAGTAATATTTAATAATATCATAGAATAATAATGATTGATAATTGGTCTCAAATTGGTACATGATTGTTCGGATTGATGATCAGACAAAAGGCAGAGATTAGTAGTAAGTGTTCTTGTGTTTAAAGAAAGAAACAAACAAAGAAACTTTGTGGAAAAATAAAAGGTGATATGTCCCCAGAATCAATTCTCAACACAAATTTACAATCAAATGAAACAAATTCAGTTGTCTATCACACTTCTATCACACTCAAACACGGTAATTGAAATAATAATTATAATATAATAATAATAGTTATTTCAAAAAGGAGAAGTGATATGTGTATGTGTAAAATCATATGTACAGATAAATATATTATATAATATAATAAAGTAATAAATATCATTATATAATAATAATAATAATAATAATAATAATAATAATAATAATAATAATAATAATAATAATAATAATAATAATAATAATAATAATAATAATAATAATAATAATAATAATAATAATAATAGGATCCAAAGAACTAAGAAGCGTGTGTAAAGGGAAACTAGCAGCCACCACTTTTAATTTATCTGCCCACAGTTTTCATGGGACATGTATCGTGTCCCGCTTGATAAATCAGTGGTGAATAAAAGTCTTTAGAAAAATCCCAAATTTTAGATTAACTATATTTATTTATTTTGGTTATTATGATATAAAATTCGAGCATTAACTATTAAATAAAAATTACATTAGTTATTCACTCCCAACCCTAAAAAAAATTTAAAATTCAACATATAGTTTCTAAATACATTTTTAATAAGCCTATAATTTGTAAAACTCATTTTCGGCTCACCATTTATTTTAAAATCATATAAGTTCGAATTAAACTTCTCTAAATAATAATCCAAACGTCCAAAAAGTATTACAATCATTAAATAATTATATTTAATATACTCTATACATATATTTATATTTATTTTTATATGCATACAGATTTATTTACAAATAATAGTTCGTGAATCATCGAGAACAGTCAAAAGGTAATTGATTATATGAATCAGTTCAAAATTTTTGAGATTCAACAATACAGACTTCGCTTATCGTGTCGAAAATACAATATCGTATTGAGAGTTTGGTTTAAAATTAGTCGAAATTTTTCGAGTCGTGACAAATACACAGCTTTTAGATGTATGTACTATTGGTATATGTGATGACCCGGGAATTTTTGATCAAATTTAAACTTTAATCTTTATATGTTCCCGACACGATAAGCAAAATCTGTAAAGTTGAGTCTCGAAAGTTTTGAAATATATATTCATGTAAACAATTACCCTTTGACCGTGCTCGACGATTCACGAACAATTACTTGTAAATAAATATGTACATATATATATGTAAATGTAAGTACATATAATGATTTGAAATTTATATAATATAATTTAATCATTAGAATTAAATATGAAAACTAATATATAAGATAATAAATTTGTAATTAAATGAATCTATATATATATATATATATATATATATATATATATATATATATATATATATATATATATATATATATATATATATATATATATATATATATATATATTGTAATTAATAAATATTAAAAATTCAATATATTATAATTAGTAAATATGATATAATTAATAAATTGTATTATATTATATTTAATTACAAGTTTGAACATAATTGTTAAATTAACATTATTATCGATACTTTCATTATTATTATTATTAGTTGTAAAATTTGATATGTACAAATTGTTATATTATTAGTAATGTTATTATAATTGGTATCAATATAATTATTATTAATATAATTAGTATTATTATTATAATTATCATTAATATTTTTTTTATTATTTACTTCATTAAGATTAATATGAATTATTATTATTATTACTCTTATTATTATTATAAATATACAGCATATAAATATGATAGTTGTGATGTATAAATTGATATTACTTCCATTATTATTATTAAAATAAATATTAATATCAATGTTAATATCAGTATTATGAATGATACTATTATAATATAATACATAGATATAAAAATTGATACATGTAACTTGTTACACTATCATTATTATTATTATTATTATTTTGGAATTATTATCATTATATTTTTATAGTTATCGTTATTATAAATAATACAATATGTTATAATTATCATAAATAGTATTATTATTATCATCTTTATAATTATAATTATCAGTATTATTATTAGTTAATATTATTATTATTAATAATATTATTGTTACAAATCTTATAGTTAATATTATCATTATCATCAATAATGATACTATAATTATTATTAGTATATATTATTATTATAAATTTTTACTAATAATAAAGCTAACGGTATATTTTTTTTTGTTTTATTTACATAATATCAGTATTATTTATTATTATAAATTATATTAATATTATTATTATTAATTATTATTAGTATTGTGATTATTAATAATATATATTTACATTTATTAATAAAAATGTATAACTGAAAACAGATGAATTCATTTCTGTTGTTACCATCAAACCGTACGTAATTTTGTCTTTGGTCTCTAAAATCGAATCTTACTACAGAGAATTCCAAAATCTGTTAACAATTGCAATCAACTTTTAATTTTTATTTACTTCCTTCTGTATGTTCTTGTTTTATCTGAGTAATAAAGGTCGACACCCACATTGCTGTATAAATTGATCAATTCCAGTATTAGGTAATAATTTTCGATCTTCCACTACCATTAACAATTATACCCAACCATCATCTGCTACCAATTGGCCAAATTAAACAGGTTTTTTTTAAAAGCTCGACACCGCTGTTAGTGTTACTTTTTGTTCACATCTCGATTTCTAAACTATTTACTAAATGTAATAATGCAGTTATGATTGAAATCCCTATTTCAAACTATCTGCAAAATCTCAGGGTACAATTCTTTCTATTGATTCTGAATTTTTGAGTCAAAGTTATAAATTTAAAAGTCAACCGATTCGTTTTTGAAGGAATTCGAGTTCTTCTTGCGGTTTCTGAATTAACTGATGAATGTAGAGTATTAGGAAAGTGATTTATAATGTCTTTCATGAAGGAAGTAAGACCTAAAAACCTCTAGAAATCGATTTTGGATTTTGGAGTTCATTCTCCTCGTACGAGCAACTGTTTTTATTTTAATTTTTGTTGTTCTTTTGCTTTCAATTTTTATAAACCATAGATAGATTATTATTTTTTTGTTTTTGTTGTTTCAATTGAAAGACATAAGTCAAGAAATTAATTCGTGAGGATGAGTACTGATACGCTGGTAGACTGGATAGTTGGAGAAGAAGGGAAATAGAACAGGAAATACAATCGGGATAAATAAATAACAGTGGGGTTTAATGTCAGAAAAATGAAACTGGATCAATGGTTTAAGAGAGTGTCGTGTGTGCGAGAGGTTGCGGGTTCGAGCCCTGCAGATGCCAATTCTTTTTAGAACTTGTTTAAAAGGTAGTCTATTATCATTTTTATTATTATTATTATTATTATTATTATTATTATTATTATTATTATTATTATTATTATTATTATTATTATTATTTTTGTTATTGTTATAGTTAGTATTATGATTATTGTTATTATTGATTGTTGACATCTTTATGTTAAAAATTTATAATATGATTATAATTATTATTATCACCTTAGTTATTATTAAGTAATATAATTAATATTATTAGCATTATTATTATATTTAGTAATATTAATATGTGTATCATTGTTATTGTTATGAACAAGATTATTATTATTATTATTGCTATCATAAAAATAACACGAACTAATATCAATATCATTCAAATTAGTATTGGTATCGAATTATAAGTATTAGTATCATCATTATTATTGTTATTATTATAAACATAGGTATTATAATCGATATTATTATTATTATTAATATAATTATCATTATTGTTATTATTAAAAATTGTTATCATTTTATTTAAAAAGTGTCATTTCATTATCGTTAAAACTATTCATATTATTATTATTATTATTATTATTAGTATCATTACAAAGTATTAGTATTATTGACATTAACATTATTATCATTAAGAATTGTGAATAATAACATTATTATTATTATCATTATTATTACTTTTACCACTACTAATATTATTTTAGTATTATTACAATTACTAGTTTTAACAAACAAACGATACATATAAATATTAATATATTTAACATACATAACTTAAATATATTAGTATTTTTTTCATACAAAATAAATACATTTAACAAAATAATGAAAAACATATAAGTTAATAATATAAAGATTATATCAATAATAATTATATATATATTTTATTCGATTACGATTATGTATATTAATAAATATACAAATGATATAGGTTCGTGAATCCGAGGTCAACCCTGCATTGTTCAGTTTAATCATATGTATTTTTACTACAAAATACATTAGGTGAGTTTCATTTGATTCCCTTTTTACTCCTTACATTTTTGGGACTGAGAATACATGCACTTTTATAAATGTTTGACACAATAGACACAAGTACCTTAACTGCATTCTATGATAGAATTATCTGGGATTGGGGTTGATTATTATGACACGCATTAGTCCCCAGTTTCCGTTAGAGCGTATGAGCTCCCGAGCCGGGTGGATGGTTTATTATTTATGACATTTTGGCACCGGTTGTCCTATATTTTATAAACATGTGTTCAGCCGTGGGGTGTAAAGACTGGCACAGAGGTTCTATATTTTGAAGGCACATGTATTCAGCCGTGGGGTGAAAGACCGGCACAGATGGTTACTATTATATTTTGAATCCTCACCAGGTGTTCTTCATATGAAAGATATTTTTTTGCAGTTGGAATGGGACTTCTGCACATTTTATAATATTTAAATCTTGTGGTCTATCAAAATGAAGAATTTTATTATTTTATGATAAACTTATGAACTCACCAACTTTTTGGTTGACACTTGAAAGCATGTTTATTCTCAGGTACGAAAGAAATCTTTCGCTATGCATTTGCTCATTTTAGAGATATTACTTGGAGTCATTCATGACATATTTCAAAAGACGTTGCATTCGAGTCGTTGAGTTCATCAAGATTATTATTAAGTCATTCATAGTTAGATATATTACAAAATGGTATGCATATCGTCAACTTTCGATGTAATGAAAGATTGTCTTTTCAAAAACGAATGCAATGTTTGTAAAATGTATCATATAGAGGTCAAGTACCTCGCGATGTAATCAACTATTGGGAATCGTTTATAATCGATATAGACTTCGTCCGGATGGATTAGGACGGGTCTCTTCAGTTGGTATCAGAGCGGTGGTCTTAGCAAACCAGGTCTGCATTAGTGTGTATAACTGATAAGTCATTATGATGCATTAGTGAGTCTGGACTTCGACTGTGTCTGCATGTCAAAAGTTTTGCTTATCATTTCGTGTCAAAAATTACCTGCTTATCATTCTTAGAGAATCATTTGCTTATCATCCTTAGTCTAGACACATCTTATTGCATTGATTGCATGATTAGTGTATAGATAAAATTCATATCTTAGCATATCTGCTAATTCATATCTTAACGTATCTGTTATTGTTACCTTTGCCTGACAGCTTCCGTAGATTCCTCCGTAACTTATGGGATTTTAGTATTATATATGCATATGTAAATTATGTATTGCAGGGTACTAATCTACATCCTATAATCTATTTCTTATCAAAAATCATTCCTCTGATCATACGAGATGAATCCCTCAACCAGTTCGAGTTCCTCAGATTCCGATAGTTATTCCGACAGCTATTCCGATAGTTATTCCGACAGCTATTCCGACATAGATATTCACCTAAGCTCTGAAAGCAGTATAAACGAAATGGATCAACCAACTAGTCATCTTCAATTCTGGATGAATTGAGAATGGGTTCGTAGTCTACTTAATCATTGGAGACAAGAAGAAGCGATCCCTTTCATCCACCATATTGTCCTCTGGGAGAAGAATCTGAAGCATTCACCGGCGAACCAATCTGACACACCATTTTTACTCTCATTTCCCGAATATCTCACCACGATTATATTCTATCTAAAATTCTAAACCTTATTCATTCGCCCGTTCCTACCGACAATCATCTCGGAGTAATAAGTCAACGAGCTTCGCACCCGAGTTGTAGCTTTGAAAAAAATATGGTGCAAAATGTACCAGCTTCAGCAACAGTACTGGCATCAACAGTACCACTAACAACAACATCCGCATCCCAAGCCTCAATTTCACAATCTGTCCCACGAGCATCAACATCATATGCACCATAGATACCAAGGAGTACCAACAGCAATTAACGATGAAGTATTGATCCATAACTTCATTAATATTCTGCGAAGAATATGTGGATCCTAATAGTTTTAGAGATTACTTATTATAGCTCAAATCGAAAATTAAATGAGTCTAATATTATATTGACTCATTAAATCCATAATTACATCTGAAGAAAATATATATGTATATATATTTTCATAAAGATTGTGATTAAAAATTCTTTCGTACAAACTGTTAATGATGAAAATATTTTAACGGGTAGGTAATACCCGAGGAATATTTAGATTTCACATTAATAAGTTACATTGTACATTCTTCAAATCTGATTCAACAGTCATTTCCTATCCTACTTACATCCACAGATATATGAATCCGTTCACCACAGAATAACCATTTCCATTCAAATTTCATATTTGGATTTTGACCTATCAAAATCCAACAAGTGGCATAATGAAGAAAACATTTGACGGAATAAAAATTGTTATAAACAAACAAATTAACTATGAGAAATTTTGTTAAGAATCCACGCTAACAAAATCCAAGCTAACTGTGGACTAATCAACTGAGGACTACCAACAGTGGACAATTAAAATGAATTAAAATATTGATTATAACATATGAAACTAAACAATTCTTCAAGTTTGCCACTTAATTTTCATCTTAAACCTCATTTGTATCTTGACGATCACAATCTGCGTTCAAACCTTTCGTGATTCTTGAAAACACCTCAATCGGGAGGATGAATCAACCGCACTTCATCTACGGAAGAAAAGATTTACGCATATAGTTATACACCTGAAAAATTCTCGGAACCTGTATAAATGTTTAACCCGTATCTGTGCTAGCTTCTTTGGCATTGTTATTTTCGAAAATAACTTTTCAATCTCTTTCCAAATTAGCCAATTTTGTCACAGCTCCAGCAAGTCAACTTCGACAGTCATTTAGATTAGTCTTATTATAACTTTGATATATAAGTTTGCCTTTCATCATCGTTATCGGGGAATCGTATATATCCCACCACATTAGCAGTAAACTTACCAGCAACTTCATTACTCATTGACTTAAGTCACTCCGAAGAACCATTATGGTTGTTGATGTCGTAGGGGGTGTATACAAAATAGTATTATTTTTAGTGCGAAATACTATTAAATATGCTACAATTTTACACAAGTTATTTATTTATTTATCAAGTGGATATACTTAAACCTTGCTACAACACTTATAGGCAGTGTACCTAATCGTATTATAGTATAGTTTTTAGTAAGTCCGGTTCGTTCCACAGGGAGCTCGTGAAGTATAACACTATATTTTTTTACACACAATAATTGTAAAAATACAAATATATATATATATATATATAAGTAATATTATTATTATAAAGGGGGGTTTTTACCGTTTAATGACCGGTTTGTCGATTTTAAAACTTTAGTCGCAGTTAAAACCAAATGTAAAATATTAAAAATAAATACAAGACTTAAATTAAAGCATAAAGTAAATAACGATAATGAAATTGCGAATAATAAAAGTGCGATAAAATAAACTTGCGATAATTAAAAAGTACGATAATTAAAAGTGCAATTAAATACAATAACAATAAAAATACGAATATTAGAAGTGCAATTAAATATAAAATAAAGGAAATAAAAGAATTATGCTTATTTAAACTTCCGTAATCATGATGTTTGACGTGTTGATTTTAGTTTTATGCCCATGGGTTAATTGTCCTTTTGTCCTGGATTATTTAATATGTCCGTCTGGTTTTTGTCCATAACAGTCCATCAGTCATAAATATAAAGTGCGAGTGTCCTCGTCAAATTATTCTTATACCCGAAGTTAAATATTCCAACTAATTGGGGACTTAAACTGTAACAAGATTTTAATACTTTGTTTAGTAATTACACCAGGATGTCGACTGAGTGTAACCCAAGGTTTTAATATTTTGTTATCAATTATACCAAGTGTCCTTGTACATAATTTCACCCCTGTTTTAATTATTCTAGTGGCTATTAATCCATTCCCGTGTCCGGTTAGATGAACGATTATTCGTACATATAAATACCCCGCCCATCGTGTCCGATTGAGTGTATATGGTAATTTATAGGGACGCCCAATTGTAAATCTTTATATTAACATTAACAAACTATCATTTAGTTAAACAAATATAAAGCCCATTAATAGCCCATAGTCTAATTTCCACAAGTGTCGTTCTTTTGTCCAAACCCCAATTATGGTACAAAGCCCAATTACCCAATTTTAGTAATTAGCCCAACATCATGATTACTTCGTTTTAAATAAGCATAATAATAACTTAGCTACGAGACATTAATGTAAAAAGGTTGAACATAACTTACAATGATTAAAAATAGCATAGCGTTACACGGACAGAATTTCGACTTACACACTCAAACGATCTCTATCATAAATCTTATTATTATCATAATTTAAAATTAAAATTAAGATTATTGTTATATCTTATTAAGTTAACATTATGATAGAGATATAGAATATAGATATTGATAATTGATATTGATAATAGATAGATGGATCGATATATAGATAGAAAATATGATCGAAAAAGGTATCATCCATTTCAACGAAATACGTCGCCTTTTATAGGCAAAATATTAAATTGAATTTTCACTTATGACCCCTGAACTATGCTCAATTAACAACTTTTTATTATTTAATATTATTCTTATTATGAATTATTTAAATATTATATTTTATTCTTGTGCATAGTTGACTCGTAATTTTTACACCGTTGCGTCGAGCGTTGAGAGTTGACTCATGTCCCGGTTTCGGATTTTCGAACGTCCTTGCGTACAATTTAATATCTTGTACTTTGCGTTTTAAATCTTGTACTCTTGTAATTTCGAGACGTTTCTTATCAATAATTGGAACCTCTTTGATTGTCTTTTGTACTTTTGAGCTTTTTGGTTTTTTGCGTCTTCAATTCGTCGAATCTGTCTTTTGTCTTCACCTTTTATTATTTAAAAGAATATCACTTGTAAATAGAACAATTGCAACTAAAAGCTTGTCTTTCTTGAGGAATAATGCTATGAAATATATGTTCGTTTTTAGCATTATCAAATATTCCCACACTTGAGCGTTGCTTGTCCTCAAGCAATATCGTTTTGAAATACTAGAATCACTTCTTTATTCTTCACACTTTGTACATCAGTGATTTTCTATACGGCGGTATAAACAATGGTAGTAACGATATGGTTTACAGTCCCACATGACTATAAAAATTTAGATCTATTAAGGAAATTGGATCTTTATGAAAACATTTGATCTTTTGAAAATTAAATCTAGTTTTTACCCTAGATAAGTTTTCCGGAATAACCCTTTACCGGTGTTTGCAAAATATTTTTGTGGGTTTGGTGGGTTTCAGATTTGAAAATTTTAGCTCAAAACTTATGGTTTTGTGTCACCCACTTGCTAACCTTGTATTTGGAAAGCAACACGTCCAGTTTACTTGTCCCGTATATTACCTTTCGATAAACTACCGTCCGGTTTTAAAGGAAAGCGTTGAACAAGCAACTGTTAAGGCAATGTCCCCTGACATGCTTTTAATTATGGTCTATAACGTGTCGGACGCAATTACTATCCTTGGTAGGAGCAATAGTAAAGCTCACCCTTATGATTTTTCGGTATGGCACAAGGTCCTGTCTTTGACCACTATGCAACCACCGTTCTTACGGTTGACACCCGATTTAGTTCAGGTGACCTAATGAATTCCAGGTGAATTCCAAGGATTTTACGTTCAATGGTAATGAACGCATTGAAAATAGGGTTTTCAGAAAACAAATCGGTTTGTAATTTTGATCAAAATATTTTCTCGTTCAAGCTCAAGTTTAGATATCATTGAATTCCATGAGTTTGTAATTCTCAATCTTTAAGGTCAATCTCTAGGATTGAGTAATATCAGTCTTAAAAGCTGATTTTTACTCTTTAAGGAGATTATCCTTTCTGGGGGTCTGATTCATTAGTCTTATCAAGCTAATTTGCACGGCGTCCTCCCCATTTTACAAGATAAATCCTTCTCATGGTTAGGATAAATCTGACCACCTGGCGACCCTGTTTGATGCTGAGGTCCGTGGATTTCCAGCCGATTTTAGTGATGACTTTTCTAGATTTTTCGTCAACCTACAGCTGGTCTGGACGACAACTTCATGACCTAAATCAAGAAGCGCGTGTCTTTTTCGGAAGACTTTACTTCCTTTTAATGATGGAATTGATTCATCGTGTAGATCTATCTCTTCTTTTCTTTCATCGGATAAAACAGTTGATTATCGTTCCAAAACAAAAGTATTTTCAAAAATTTGTACAAAAATATGTGATATATGTTTTGAATAGTTTGGTAAAGTTTTCCCACACTTGACTTTTATTTATGTTTTTCTTTGCCTTTTTCTCCTCTATTCCATTCTTAAATGAATTCTAACATTTTGGTTGTTTCTCAATTTATGTCCTTTCCGAGGTAACGATAATTTCGGCTCAATGACCTAGTTTTCATCGTTCATAAATATGTATAAACATGATTTTGAATTCATTTTGTTGAAAATTTTGAAAAATTTACTAGAAGTGGGTAGTCAGTATATAAGACTAGGGCTGTTCCTTGTTATCGGAGAGCACTAGATTCTAATACAACTACTGCGTTACTAGTATTTTTAATGGTAACCCAGTGTTTAAGATAAAATTTACTAGAAGTGGGTAGTCAGTATATAAGACTAGGGCTGTTCCTTGTTATCGGAGAGCACTAGATTCTAATACAACTACTGCGTTCCCACACTTAAGATCTTGCAATGCCCTCATTTGCAAGAAATCAGTAACAATTTAAATTATTGAGGGTGATTTGCATAGAAAAATGATTAAATTTTACCAAAGTTTCCAAACATATTGAATTTTTTTTTTTTAATGTTTTTGGCATACTTTAATTCAATAAGATTAAAAATAATGATAATAATAACTCTCGTCCCTCCCTCGGGTAAAGCAATTTCGATTCAATGACCTAGTCTTCAACTTACGACGAATTTTAAAAATCATATTTTTAACTTAATGAGATAAAGTAAATTTTTGTTTTTAAATTCACACAATTTAAATATAAAATTCAAAATTAATATTAAAAATTCACACCAAACTTAAAATTTGAAATGCATAAAATTAAAAATTTCATATTTTAAAAATTAAAAATTCACACCAAACTTAATTTAAAAATTCATATTATAAATTCACACCAAACTTATATTAATTTTTCAAATATTTACAATTTTAAATATATTATTTTTACAAAGTTTACAATATTAATTTAAGATTTATATATTAATTTTAAAAATATGGTAAAAATAAAATTAAAAATCTTTTTGGCTTTTTATCCCACTTTAATCAATCAAATATTATCAAAAATATGCGCCCCTCTTTTCGGTAAAGTAATTTCGGTTCCAAGACCTAATTTAACTCATGACGAATTTTTGAAATATTTTGGGTTGATTGATTAAAGATATTTATACCTTAAGAATAAACGTTAAATTTCGCAGTGATGTAATAAATTTTTGAATGATATCAATAATTTCGATCGCCAAACCTAATTTTATTCAATACCAATTTAATACTTTTTAGCGAACAAATTAGCGTTTATTATCAAAAGGTTAAAAATAAAAATAAATAAAAAATAAAAACTGTACAGACTTACCTGTGAGATAGTATTCTTAGTTATATGATCTATCCCATTCATAAGATAGTCGGTTTAATTGGTTTTCCATAGCTACATAGGCGTAACCTCGAGCATTCAGTGTCTTTTCTTCTAAACATATGAACGGTCCGTCTCTACATAAAGTAACAAATTCGGTATTTGAATAGGTTTGATTATTTGAACATTTACCTCCATGTGACCATTTTCCGCATTTGTGACATCGTTCTAGGTGTCGTGCTCTTCTTTTCGCTGCGGATTTTGATTTTCCTTTACCAAATTGTAACTTATTATCTTCGCATCTGGATTCTTTTCTAACTCCGTCCATTCTTTCTCTGATTACTGATACTAATTCACTCGGGAGTATGTCATTATTACGTTTAGTGATCAAAGTGTGTAGCATTAGACCATGGTTTAGTTCACAGGCAGTCTTCATTTCCTAAAAAAAATAAAAATTCAGAATGGGGGGAGAAGACTAGTTCTTTAGGGTCTGCTAGGGAAAGACCATTCGGGTTCCATTTTCGAAAACTACACGAAAACAGACAATCTAACTCTAACAGAAATACATATTATCCTTTAAAGACTTGATTCTCCCCACACTTAGTTAGCTGTGGTGTCGAAATTGTGATTAACTTCGTTGTCAACTTCCATCAGACCATGTATGTAGTGTTTAACTCTGTGACCATTAACTTTAAATTCAATCCCATTTGAATTTATTAATTCTATCGTTCCGTATGGGAAAACTCTTTTGACTATGAATGGTCCAGACCATCTTGATTTCAATTTTCCAGGAAATAGCTTGAATCGTGAATTGAAAAGAAGAACTCTGTCTCCTTCTTTAAATTCTTTTGAACTTCTGATTCTTTTATCATGCCATTTCTTCGTTCTTTCTTTATAGATTAACGAATTTTCGTATGCTTCATGTCTTAATTCTTCTAATTCGTTTAGTTGACTTAACCGTAGACGTCCGGCTTCATGTAAATCAAGATTACATGTCTTCAAAGCCCAAAATGCTTTGTGCTCAATTTCTACTGGAAGGTGACATGCTTTTCCGTAAACAAGTTTAAAAGGTGTGGTACCAATTGGAGTTTTGTAGGCTGTTCTAAAAGCCCAGAGTGCATCCTCCAATTTCATGGACCATTCCTTCGGATTTGATCCTACGGTTTTCTCTAGAATTCTTTTTAATGCTCGGTTAGTATTTTCAACTTGTCCACTTGTTTGTGGATGATAAGCGGTTGAGATTTTATGAGTTACTCCATAACGTTTGAGAACTTTCTCAAGTTGATTATTACAAAAATGAGTTCCCCGATCACTTATTAAAGCTTTCGGTGCTCCAAACCTTGCAAAAAGACGTTTTAAGAAGTTGACTACAACTCGTGCATCGTTAGTTGGGAGAGGTTGTGCTTCCGCCCATTTAGATACATAATCAATGGCAACGAGAATGTATCGATTATTATGAGATTTTGGAAATGGACCCATAAAGTCAATACCCCAAATGTCAAATACTTCACATACTTGAATGACATTTTGTGGCATTTCATCACGTTGACTTATTTTTCCGGCCCTTTGACATGCATCACAGGATTTGCAAAGAAGATGTGCGTCTTTGAAAATTGTAGGCCAATAGAATCCAGCATCATAAACTTTTCTTGCTGTTAGTTGAGGCCCATAATGCCCTCCTGTTGGTCCTGTGTGACAATGGTTTAATATTTTACTAGCTTCATCTCCAAATACACATCGGCGTATTATTCCATCGGGACAACTTTTAAACAGATGTGGATCTTCCCAGAAATAGTGTTTTATATCACTGAAGAATTTCTTTCGTCTTTGGTACGATAATCCTTTTTCAAGGAATCCACAAACTAAGTAGTTTGCATAGTCTGCAAACCATGGGATTTCTTTATAATCTATTTTCAATAGATATTCATCAGGAAAGTTGTCTTGTATGGCTGATTCATTTAGAACTTCTAATTCGGGATTTTCAAGACGAGAAAGATGATCAGCGGCGAGATTTTCTGCTCCTCTTTTATCTCGGATTTCAATATCAAACTCTTGTAAGAGTAAGATCCAACGGATTAATCTTGGTTTAGCATCTTGTTTTGAAAATAGGTATCTAAGAGCAGAATGGTCGGTATAGACCACCGTTTTTGCTAGAACGAGATATGATCGAAATTTGTCAAAAGCAAAGACAATAGCAAGGAGTTCTTTTTCAGTAGTTGTATAGTTCGTTTGTGCTCCTTGTAATGTCTTACTAGCATAATATATAGGTTAAAATCGTTTTTCAATCCTTTGTCCTAAAACGGCTCTCATTGCAAAATCACTTGCATCGCACATTAGTTCAAATGGTAGATTCCAATTTGGTGTTATCATGATTGGCGCATTAGTGAGTTTCTCTTTAAGAATATTAAAAGATTTGATACACTCATCTGAAAAGATGAATGGCGCATCCTTTTCTAGGAGTTTATTCATAGGAGTGGCAATTTTAGAAAAATCTTTTATGAAACGTCGGTAAAAACCGGCATGCCATAAAAAACTCCTAACTCCTCTAACATTGGTGGGATGTGGAAGTTTAGCAATTACATCTACTTTAGCTCTATCCACTTCAATTCCTTCTTTTGAAATTTTATGTCCAAGAACGATGCCTTCTTTAACCATGAAATGGCATTTCTCCCAATTAAGAACTAGATTTGATTGTTCACATCTAATTAGCATTCGTTCCAGATTAACTAGACATGATTTAAATGTATCACCGAAGACTGAAAAGTCATCCATGAATACTTCCATGCATTCTTCTATCATGTCGTGAAAAATCGCCATCATACACCTTTGAAAGATTGCAGGGGCGTTGCAAAGTCCAAATGGCATGCGTTTGTAAGCAAAAGTACCATAAGGGCACGTGAATGTGGTTTTCTCTTGGTCCTCGGGTGCTATTGGAATTTGAAAATATCCGGAAAATCCATCTAGAAAACAATAGTAACTATTTCCGGCTAATCTTTCCAACATTTGATCTATGAAAGGTAAGGGAAAGTGATCTTTTCTGGTGGCGTCATTTAATTTTCTATAATCAATACACACACACCATCCTGTTACAGTCCTAATAGGAATAAGCTCATTTTTCTCATTTGTAATGACAGTCATGCCACCCTTCTTAGGCACGCATTGAACTGGGCTTACCCATGGACTATCAGAGATTGGATAAATTAGACCTGCGTCTAGCAGTTTAATTGTAGTGACCCGAACTTTTCCATGTTTATATATATTAATTGAGATTGATATTTACATGATTAAATGTTTCCAACATGTTAAGCAATCAAACTTGTTAAGACTTGATTAATTGAAATATGTTTCATATAGACAATTGACCACCCAAGTTGACCGGTGATTCACGAACGTTAAAACTTGTAAAAACTATACGATGACATATATATGGTTATATATATAGTTAACATGTTTTTATTGTAAGTATGTATCTCATTAGGTATTTTAACAATGAGTTATATACATAAAAATGAGACTATTAATTTAAGAAACTCGAAAACGATATATATAACGATTATCGTTATAACAACGTCTTACTAGGTACATATGAATCATATTAAGATATTGATACACTTGGTTAATTATGTTAAATGATAAGTAAATATATTATTAAGTGTATTAACAATGAAATACATATGTAAAAATAAGACTACTAACTTAATGATTTCGAAACGAGACATATATGTAACGATTATCGTTGTAACGACATTTAACTGTATATACATCATACTAAGATATATTATATATCATAATATCATGATAATATAATAATTTAACATCTCATTTGTTATAATAAACAATGGGTTAACAATATTCAACAAGATCGTTAACCTAAAGGTTTCAAAACAACATTTACATGTAACGACTAACGATGACTTAACTTAACGACTCAGTTAAAATGTATATACATGTAGTGTTTTAATATGTATTCATACACTTTTGAAAGACTTCAAGACACTTATCAAAATACTTCTACTTAACAAAAATGCTTACAATTACATCCTCGTTCAGTTTCATCAACAATTCTACTCGTATGCACCCGTATTCGTACTCGTACAATACACAGCTTTTAGATGTATGTACTATTGGTATATACACTCCAATGATCAGCTCTTAGCAGCCCATGTGAGTCACCTAACACATGTGGGAACCATCATTTGGCAACTAGCATGAAATATCTCATAAAATTACAAAAATATGAGTAATCATTCATGACTTATTTACATGAAAACAAAATTACATATCCTTTATATCTAATCCATACACCAACGACCAAAAACACCTACAAACACTTTCATTCTTCAATTTTCTTCATCTAATTGATCTCTCTCAAGTTCTATCTTCAAGTTCTAAGTGTTCTTCATAAATTCCAAAAGTTCTAGTTTCATAAAATCAAGAATACTTTCAAGTTTGCTAGCTCACTTCCAATCTTGTAAGGTGATCATCCAACCTCAAGAAATCTTTGTTTCTTACAGTAGGTTATCATTCTAATACAAGGTAATAATCATATTCAAACTTTGGTTCAATTTCTATAACTATAACAATCTTATTTCAAGTGATGATCTTACTTGAACTTGTTTTCGTGTCATGATTCTGCTTCAAGAACTTCGAGCCATCCAAGGATCCATTGAAGCTAGATCCATTTTTCTCTTTTCCAGTAGGTTTATCCAAGGAAATTAAGGTAGTAATGATGTTCATAACATCATTCGATTCATACATATAAAGCTATCTTATTCGAAGGTTTAAACTTGTAATCACTAGAACATAGTTTAGTTAATTCTAAACTTGTTCGCAAACAAAAGTTAATCCTTCTAACTTGACTTTTAAAATCAACTAAACACATGTTCTATATCTATATGATATGCTAACTTAATGATTTAAAACCTGGAAACACGAAAAACACCGTAAAACCGGATTTACGCCGTCGTAGTAACACCGCGGGCTGTTTTGGGTTAGTTAATTAAAAACTATGATAAACTTTGATTTAAAAGTTGTTATTCTGAGAAAATGATTTTTATTATGAACATGAAACTATATCCAAAAATTATGGTTAAACTCAAAGTGGAAGTATGTTTTCTAAAATGGTCATCTAGACGTCGTTCTTTCGACTGAAATGACTACCTTTACAAAAACGACTTGTAACTTATTTTTCCGACTATAAACTTATACTTTTTCTGTTTAGATTCATAAAATAGAGTTCAATATGAAACCATAGCAATTTGATTCACTCAAAACGGATTTAAAATGAAGAAGTTATGGGTAAAACAAGATTGGATAATTTTTCTCATTTTAGCTACGTGAAAATTGGTAACAAATTTATTCCAACCATAACTTAATCAACTTGTATTGTATATTATGTAATCTTGAGATACCATAGACACGTATACAATGTTTCGACCTATCATGTCGACACATCTATATATATTTCGGAACAACCATAGACACTCTATATGTGAATGTTGGAGTTAGCTATACAGGGTTGAGGTTGATTCCAAAATATATATAGTTTGAGTTGTGATCAATACTGAGATACGTATACACTGGGTCGTGGATTGATTCAAGATAATATTTATCGATTTATTTCTGTACATCTAATTGTGGACAACTAGTTGTAGGTTACTAACGAGGACAGCTGACTTAATAAACTTAAAACATCAAAATATATTAAAAGTGTTGTAAATATATTTTGAACATACTTTGATATATATGTATATATTGTTATAGGTTCGTGAATCAACCAGTGGCCAAATCTTACTTCCCGACGAAGTAAAAATCTGTGAAAGTGAGTTATAGTCCCACTTTTAAAATCTAATATTTTTGGGATGAGAATACATGCAGGTTTTATAAATGATTTACAAAATAGACACAAGTACGTGAAACTACATTCTATGGTTGAATTATCGAAATCGAATATACCCCTTTTTATTAAGTCTGGTAATCTAAGAATTAGGGAACAGACACCCTAATTGACGCGAATTCTAAAGATAGATCTATTGGGCCTAACAAACCCCATCCAAAGTACCGGATGCTTTAATACTTCCAAATTTATATCATATCCGAAGGGTGTCCCGGAATGATGGGGATATTCTTATATATGCATCTTGTTAATGTCGGTTACCAGGTGTTCACCATATGAATGATTTTTATCTCTATGTATGGGATGTGTATTGAAATATGAAATCTTGTGGTCTATTATTATGATTTGATATATATAGGTTAAACCTATAACTCACCAACATTTTTGTTGACGTTTTAAGCATGTTTATTCTCAGGTAATTATTAAGAGCTTCCGCTGTCGCATATTTAAATAAGGACGAGATTTGGAGTCCATGCTTGTATGATATTGTGTAAAAACTGCATTCAAGAAACTTATTTTGTTGTAACATATTTGTATTGTAAACCATTATGTAATGGTCGTGTGTAAACAGGATATTTTAGATTATCATTATTTGATAATCCACGTAAAGCTTTTTAAACCTTTATTGATGAAATAAAGGTTATGGTTTGTTTTAAAAATGAATGCAGTCTTTGAAAAACGTCTCATATAGAGGTCAAAACCTCGCAACGAAATCAATTAATATGGAACGTTTTTAATCAATAAGAACGGGACATTTCAGTTGGTATCCGAGCGTTGGTCTTAGAGAACCAGAATTTTGCATTAGTGTGTCTTATCGAGTTGGTTAGGATGCATTAGTGAGTCTGGACTTCGACATGTTTACTTGAAAAATGATTGCTTAACAAATTTTGTTGGAAACTATATATTTTTAACATGTGAATATTATGTGATATATTAATCTCTTAACGCGTTTGATATTATGTGATAGATGTCTACCTCTAGAACAAGTCCCATTGACTCACCTAATAATAATGAAGAGTCAAATGTAGATTGGAATGATTCGTGGACTGATTCACAAGTTCCCGAAGAGGAACCGGAAGAAGAGTCGGAACCGGAAGAAGAATCGGAACCGGAAGAAGAATCGGAACCGGAAGAAGAAATAGAACCGGTGGGGGAAATAATAAAACGGTTAAGTAAAAGAGAATCCTCAACCAACCGACCAAGGTTAATTATGGTCAATGGTGTTTCCGCCAAGGAAGAAAAATATTGGGAGGATTACCAATTCTCCGATGAATCGGATTCTGACGAGAATTCCGATGATGTTATAGAAATTACCCCAACTGAATTTAAAAAGGCAAAAGAAAATAATAAGGGAAAGGGCATAAAAATAGAGAAATCTAATTCCAACCCCGATGAACTTTATATGTATCGTCGACCCCCGAAGTCCTTAAGTTGTAACAATGACCCGGGAACCTCTAAACCACCAGGTTTTTCTAAACCAATGTGGACAACGACGGCTCGTATTAGGGGAACATCATATATCCCTAGAAACTTGGCAAAACGAACCAAAACCGAAGAAGAAGAAACGAGCGAGTCGGAATAAGATAGTTGTATTCGTGTGGTGTAATATATGTAATATAGTGTGCTTATGCTTTATGATATATGTAAAAATTGCTTGTATTAATAAGTATTTTATTTTATGAATCTAACTCTTGTCTATTTTACAGTTTAAAAACACAAAATGGATAGACAACCCAATATTTTAAGAGACCTACCCGGAGACATGATTGATGAAATCTTGTCTAGAGTCGGTCAGAATTCCTCGGCACAACTATTTAAGGCGAGATCAGTTTGTAAGACATTCGAAGAACGTTCCAAGAATGTCTTGGTTTATAAGAGACTTTCGTTTGAAAGATGGGGGATATCACATTGGGAAACCCATAAGTTACGATGTGTTTACTTTGACGCATATATTGCAGGGAACCCAAATGCTATTTTACGCAACGGGTTAAGAAATTATTTTGACTCAATATATCCGAATATTGGACTTCGTGATTTAGAAAAAGCGGCTAACATGCAACATAAAGAAGCATGTTATGCTTACGGATTAGTAATGTTCGCTTCTCACCAAAGTGAGAACAAGAACATCGGGCTACAACTATTAAACAAAACGTTTCCACAAGTGACGGAGTCGGTAATTGGGGTAAGAAATGAGGTTTTTAGATTGTTACGGGACTGTTGGACATTACGTAACCCTCGTCCCTTTGACGACGTTACAACACGCTGTCTTATCAACGGCCATAACGGTTATGTTCCACAAGACCAAGGATGGGAAGTAATCCTAGTAAAACCAGAATGCATGACTTGTTTCTGGACGTATGAATTACGTGTCTTTATTGCCTTTGCTGAACGACTTATGTACTAGCTAGAATTATTTTCACAACCATCTTGTATCAAATTTATTGTGTGCTATATTTCATGCTATATGTAAAATAAGCGGTATTGTAAGTTTGTAAAATATTGTGTAAAAGTTTGAACGCGAAATATTATTATAATCAGTTTTTCATATAGAATTGTAGTAGTTGAATTGTATATTAGCTACTAAGTATGAACTTAACGGGTAGGTACTACCCGAATTTAAACTTATAAAATGCTAATATGAAGAAAAAGCTTTTATAAATGAGTTCATATTATGCTACGAAATACTATTAACTACTCTTAATATTCTGTATGATTAACTTATTCCATTTGACTATTTTGAAGGAAATGGCACCGACTACTCGACACACCGTGAATATGAATGAAGAGGAATTCCGTACTTTTCTAGCTTCAAACATAGCCGCAGTACAGGCTGCGTTACATACCAACAATAACCTTGGATCTAGCAGTACAGGAAATCGTGTAGGATGCACCTACAAAGAATTCACTGCCTGCAAACCTTTGGAATTTGATGGAACCGAAGGACCGATCGGATTGAAACGGTGGACCGAGAAGGTCGAATCGGTGTTTGCCATAAGTAAGTGTACTGAAGGGGACAAAGTGAAGTACGCTACGCATACCTTCACAGGTTCTGCGTTAACATGGTGGAATACCTATCTAGAGCAAGTGGGACAAGACGATGCGTACGCACTACCGTGGTCAGCATTCAAGCACTTGATGAACGAGAAGTACCGTCCCAGAACCGAGGTCAATAAGCTCAAGACAGAACTTAGAGGGTTACGAACCCAAGGATTTGATATTACCACGTACGAAAGACGATTCACAGAATTATGCCTATTGTGTCTGGGAGCGTTCGAAGATGAGGAAGAGAAGATCGACGTGTTTGTGAAAGGATTACCGGAAAGAATCCAAGAAGATATAAGTTCACACGAGCCCGCCTCCATACAACAGGCATGTAGAATGGCTCACAAACTAGTGAACCAGATTGAAGAAAGAATTAAAGAACAGACTGCTGAAGAGGCCAATGTGAAGCAAGTCAAAAGAAAGTGGGAGGAAAACGGTGATAAGAATCACCAATACAACAACAACAATAATCGCAACAATTATCCCAACAATCGCAACATCAATCGTAACTACAACAAACGGCCCAACAACAACAACAACAACAACAACAACAACAACAGCAACTACAACAATCATCCCAACAACAATAATAACCGCAACAACAACAACAATCAGAAGCAGCTATGCCAAAGGTGTGAAAAGTATCACTCGGGGTTCTGCACCAAATTTTGCAACAAGTGTAAAAGAAATGGTCATAGCGCAGCGAAGTGTGAGGTCTATGGACCAGGGGTTAATAGAACGAAAGGAACAAATGGTGTCGGAACGAGTAATGGCGGAGCAAGTAGTGTCGGAGCAAGTTATGCCAATGTAGTTTGTTATAAATGTGGAAAACCGGGCCACATCATTAGAAATTGCCCGAACCAGGAGAACACGAATGGACAAGGCCGCGGAAGAGTTTTCAATATTAATGCGGCAGAGGCACAGGAAGACCCGGAGCTTGTTACGGGTACGTTTCTTATTGACAATAAATCTGCTTACGTTTTATTTGATTCGGGTGCGGATAGAAGCTATATGAGTAGAGATTTTTGTGCTAAATTAAGTTGTCCATTGACGCCTTTGGATAGTAAATTTTTACTCGAATTAGCAAATGGTAAATTAATTTCAGCAGATAATATATGTCGGAATCGAGAAATTAAACTGGTTAGCGAAACATTTAAGATTGATTTGATACCAGTAGAGTTAGGGAGTTTTGATGTGATAATCGGTATGGACTGGTTGAAAGAAGTGAAAGCAGAGATCGTTTGTTACAAAAATGCAATTCGCATTATACGAGAAAAAGGAAAACCTTAATGGTGTACGGAGAAAAGGGCAACACGAAGCTACATCTTATTAGTAATTTGAAGGCACAAAAACTAATAAGAAAAGGTTGCTATGCTGTTCTAGCATACGTCGAGAAAGTACAAACTGAAGAAAAGAGCATCAATGATGTTCCCATTGCAAAAGAATTTCCCGATGTATTTCCGAAAGAATTACCGGGATTACCCCCACATCGATCCGTTGAATTTCAAATAGATCTTGTACCAGGAGCTGCACCAATAGCTCGTGCTCCTTACAGACTCGCACCCAGCGAGATGAAAGAACTGCAAAGCCAATTACAAGAACTTTTAGAGCGTGGTTTCATTCGACCAAGCACATCACCGTGGGGAGCTCCTGTTTTGTTTGTCAAGAAGAAAGATGGTACATTCAGGTTGTGTATCGACTACCGAGAGTTGAACAAACTTACCATCAAGAACCGCTACCCACTACCGAGAATCGACGACTTATTTGATCAACTACAAGGCTCGTCTGTTTATTCAAAGATTGACTTACGTTCCGAGTATCATCAAATGCGGGTGAAAGAAGATGATATTCCAAAGACTGCTTTCAGAACACGTTACGGTCATTACGAGTTTATGGTCATGCCGTTTGGTTTAACTAATGCACCAGCTGTGTTCATGGACCTTATGAACCGAGTGTGTGGACCATACCTTGACAAGTTTGTCATTGTTTTCATTGATGACATACTTATTTACTCAAAGAATGACCAAGAACACGGTGAACATTTGAGAAAGGTGTTAGAAGTATTGAGAAAGGAAGAATTATACGCTAAGTTTTCAAAGTGTGCATTTTGGTTGGAAGAAGTTCAATTCCTCGGTCACATAGTGAACAAAGAAGGTATTAAGGTGGATCCAGCTAAGATAGAAACTGTTGAAAAGTGGGAAACCCCGAAAACTCCGAAACACATACGCCAGTTTTTAGGACTAGCTGGTTACTACAGAAGGTTCATCCAAGACTTTTCCAGAATAGCAAAACCCTTGACTGCATTAACGCATAAAGGGAAGAAATTTGAATGGAAGGATGAACAAGAGAAAGCGTTTCAGTTATTGAAGAAAAAGCTAACTACGGCACCTATATTATCATTGCCTGAAGGGAATGATGATTTTGTGATTTATTGTGACGCATCAAAGCAAGGTCTCGGTTGTGTATTAATGCAACGAACGAAGGTGATTGCTTATGCGTCTAGACAATTGAAGATTCACGAGCAAAATTATACGACGCATGATTTGGAATTAGGCGCGGTTGTTTTTGCATTAAAGACTTGGAGGCACTACTTATATGGGGTCAAAAGTATTATATATACCGACCACAAAAGTCTTCAACACATATTTAATCAGAAACAACTGAATATGAGGCAGCGTAGGTGGATTGAATTGTTGAATGATTACGACTTTGAGATTCGTTACCACCCGGGGAAGGCAAATGTGGTAGCCGATGCCTTGAGCAGGAAGGACAGAGAACCCATTCGAGTAAAATCTATGAATATAATGATTCATAATAACCTTACTACTCAAATAAAGGAGGCGCAACAAGGAGTTTTAAAAGAGGGAAATTTAAAGGATGAAATACCCAAAGGATCGGAGAAGCATCTTAATATTCGGGAAGACGGAACCCGGTATAGGGCTGAAAGGATTTGGGTACCAAAATTTGGAGATATGAGAGAAATGGTACTTAGAGAAGCTCATAAAACCAGATACTCAATACATCCTGGAACGGGGAAGATGTACAAGGATCTCAAGAAATATTTTTGGTGGCCGGGTATGAAAGCCGATGTTGCTAAATACGTAGGAGAATGTTTGACGTGTTCTAAGGTCAAAGATGAGCATCAGAAACCATCAGGTCTACTTCAACAACCCGAAATCCCGGAATGGAAATGGGAAAACATTACCATGGATTTCATCACTAAATTGCCAAGGACTGCAAGTGGTTTTGATACTATTTGGGTAATAGTTGACCGTCTCACCAAATCAGCACACTTCCTGCCAATAAGAGAAGATGACAAGATGGAGAAGTTAGCACGACTGTATTTGAAGGAAGTCATCTCCAGACATGGAATACCAATCTCTATTATCTCTGATAGGGATGGCAGATTTATTTCAAGATTCTGGCAGACATTACAGCAAGCATTAGGAACTCGTCTAGACATGAGTACTGCCTATCATCCACAAACTGATGGGCAGAGCGAAAGGACGATACAAACGCTTGAAGACATGCTACGAGCATGTGTTATTGATTTCGGAAACAGTTGGGATCGACATCTACCGTTAGCAGAATTTTCCTACAACAACAGCTACCATTCAAGCATTGAGATGGCGCCGTTTGAAGCACTTTATGGTAGAAAGTGCAGGTCTCCGATTTGTTGGAGTGAAGTGGGGGATAGACAGATTATGGGTCCGGAGATTATACAAGAAACTACCGAGAAGATCATCCAAATTCAACAACGGTTGAAAACCGCCCAAAGTCGACAAAAGAGCTACGCTGACATTAAAAGAAAAGATATAGAATTTTAAATTGGAGAGATGGTCATGCTTAAAGTTGCACCTTGGAAAGGCGTTGTTCGATTTGGTAAACGAGGGAAATTAAATCCAAGGTATATTGGACCATTCAAGATTATTGATCGTGTCGGACCAGTAGCTTACCGACTTGATTTACCTCAACAACTCGCGGCTGTACATAACACTTTCCACGTCTCAAATTTGAAGAAATGTTTTGCTAAAGAAGATCTCACTATTCCGTTAGATGAAATCCAAATCAACGAAAAACTTCAATTCATCGAAGAACCCGTCGAAATAATGGATCGTGAGGTTAAAAGACTTAAGCAAAACAAGATACCAATTGTTAAGGTTCGATGGAATGCTCGTAGAGGACCCGAGTTCACCTGGGAGCGTGAAGATCAGATGAAGAAGAAATACCCGCATCTATTTCCAGAAGATTCGTCAACACCTTCAACAGCTTAAAATTTCGGGACGAAATTTATTTAACGGGTAGGTACTGTAGTGACCCGAACTTTTCCATGTTTATATATATTAATTGAGATTGATATTTACATGATTAAATGTTTCCAACATGTTAAGCAATCAAACTTGTTAAGACTTGATTAATTGAAATATGTTTCATATAGACAATTGACCACCCAAGTTGACCGGTGATTCACGAACGTTAAAACTTGTAAAAACTATACGATGACATATATATGGTTATATATATAGTTAACATGTTTTTATTGTAAGTATGTATCTCATTAGGTATTTTAACAATGAGTTATATACATAAAAATGAGACTATTAATTTAAGAAACTCGAAAACGATATATATAACGATTATCGTTATAACAACGTCTTACTAGGTACATATGAATCATATTAAGATATTGATACACTTGGTTAATTATGTTAAATGATAAGTAAATATATTATTAAGTGTATTAACAATGAAATACATATGTAAAAATAAGACTACTAACTTAATGATTTCGAAATGAGACATATATGTAACGATTATCGTTGTAACGACATTTAACTGTATATACATCATACTAAGATATATTATATATCATAATATCATGATAATATAATAATTTAACATCTCATTTGTTATAATAAACAATGGGTTAACAATATTCAACAAGATCGTTAACCTAAAGGTTTCAAAACAACATTTACATGTAACGACTAACGATGACTTAACGACTCAGTTAAAATGTATATACATGTAGTGTTTTAATATGTATTCATACACTTTTGAAAGACTTCAAGACACTTATCAAAATACTTCTACTTAATAAAAATGCTTACAATTACATCCTCGTTCAGTTTCATCAACAATTCTACTCGTATGCACCCGTATTCGTACTCGTACAATACACAGCTTTTAGATGTATGTACTATTGGTATATACACTCCAATGATCAGCTCTTAGCAGCCCATGTGAGTCACCTAACACATGTGGGAACCATCATTTGGCAACTAGCATGAAATATCTCATAAAATTACAAAAATATGAGTAATCATTCATGACTTATTTACATGAAAACAAAATTACATATCCTTTATATCTAATCCATACACCAACGACCAAAAACACCTACAAACACTTTCATTCTTCAATTTTCTTCATCTAATTGATCTCTCTCAAGTTCTATCTTCAAGTTCTAAGTGTTCTTCATAAATTCCAAAAGTTCTAGTTTCATAAAATCAAGAATACTTTCAAGTTTGCTAGCTCACTTCCAATCTTGTAAGGTGATCATCCAACCTCAAGAAATCTTTGTTTCTTACAGTAGGTTATCATTCTAATACAATGTAATAATCATATTCAAACTTTGGTTCAATTTCTATAACTATAACAATCTTATTTCAAGTGATGATCTTACTTGAACTTGTTTTCGTGTCATGATTCTGCTTCAAGAACTTCGAGCCATCCAAGGATCCATTGAAGCTAGATCCATTTTTCTCTTTTCCAGTAGGTTTATCCAAGGAAATTAAGGTAGTAATGATGTTCATAACATCATTCGATTCATACATATAAAGCTATCTTATTCGAAGGTTTAAACTTGTAATCACTAGAACATAGTTTAGTTAATTCTAAACTTGTTCGCAAACAAAAGTTAATCCTTCTAACTTGACTTTTAAAATCAACTAAACACATGTTCTATATCTATATGATATGCTAACTTAATGATTTAAAACCTGGAAACACGAAAAACACCGTAAAACCGGATTTACGCCGTCGTAGTAACACCGCGGGCTGTTTTGGGTTAGTTAATTAAAAACTATGATAAACTTTGATTTAAAAGTTGTTATTCTGAGAAAATGATTTTTATTATGAACATGAAACTATATCCAAAAATTATGGTTAAACTCAAAGTGGAAGTATGTTTTCTAAAATGGTCATCTAGACGTCGTTCTTTCGACTGAAATGACTACCTTTACAAAAACGACTTGTAACTTATTTTTCCGACTATAAACTTATACTTTTTCTGTTTAGATTCATAAAATAGAGTTCAATATGAAACCATAGCAATTTGATTCACTCAAAACGGATTTAAAATGAAGAAGTTATGGGTAAAACAAGATTGGATAATTTTTCTCATTTTAGCTACGTGAAAATTGGTAACAAATTTATTCCAACCATAACTTAATCAACTTGTATTGTATATTATGTAATCTTGAGATACCATAGACACGTATACAATGTTTCGACCTATCATGTCGACACATCTATATATATTTCGGAACAACCATAGACACTCTATATGTGAATGTTGGAGTTAGCTATACAGGGTTGAGGTTGATTCCAAAATATATATAGTTTGAGTTGTGATCAATACTGAGATACGTATACACTGGGTCGTGGATTGATTCAAGATAATATTTATCGATTTATTTCTGTACATCTAATTGTGGACAACTAGTTGTAGGTTACTAACGAGGACAGCTGACTTAATAAACTTAAAACATCAAAATATATTAAAAGTGTTGTAAATATATTTTGAACATACTTTGATATATATGTATATATTGTTATAGGTTCGTGAATCAACCAGTGGCCAAATCTTACTTCCCGACGAAGTAAAAATCTGTGAAAGTGAGTTATAGTCTCACTTTTAAAATCTAATATTTTTGGGATGAGAATACATGCAGGTTTTATAAATGATTTACAAAATAGACACAAGTACGTGAAACTACATTCTATGGTTGAATTATCGAAATCGAATATGCCCCTTTTTATTAAGTCTGGTAATCTAAGAATTAGGGAACAGACACCCTAATTGACGCGAATTCTAAAGATAGATCTATTGGGCCTAACAAACCCCATCCAAAGTACCGGATGCTTTAATACTTCCAAATTTATATCATATCCGAAGGGTGTCCCGGAATGATGGGGATATTCTTATATATGCATCTTGTTAATGTCGGTTACCAGGTGTTCACCATATGAATGATTTTTATCTCTATGTATGGGATGTGTATTGAAATATGAAATCTTGTGGTCTATTATTATGATTTGATATATATAGGTTAAACCTATAACTCACCAACATTTTTGTTGACGTTTTAAGCATGTTTATTCTCAGGTGATTATTAAGAGCTTCCGCTGTCGCATATTTAAATAAGGACGAGATTTGGAGTCCATGCTTGTATGATATTGTGTAAAAACTGCATTCAAGAAACTTATTTTGTTGTAACATATTTGTATTGTAAACCATTATGTAATGGTCGTGTGTAAACAGGATATTTTAGATTATCATTATTTGATAATCCACGTAAAGCTTTTTAAACCTTTATTGATGAAATAAAGGTTATGGTTTGTTTTAAAAATGAATGCAGTCTTTGAAAAACGTCTCATATAGAGGTCAAAACCTCGCAACGAAATCAATTAATATGGAACGTTTTTAATCAATAAGAACGGGACATTTCATTAATAATCTCTTTCTTAACTACATCTTGCATATTAGGATTTAGTCTTCGTTGGCGTTGCACATACGTTTTATGACCTTCTTCCATAAAGATTTTATGTGTGCAATACGAAGGACTTATTCCTTTAATATCATGAATCTTCCATGCAATGGCTGGTTTATGAGCTTTCAACACAGAAATGATTTGTGATTTCTCATTTTTAGTAAGAGAAGACGATATTATTACAGGTAATTCAGATTCACCATGTAAATAAGCGTATTCCAAATGGTTTGGAAGTGGCTTTAACTCTAATTTCGGAGGTTCTTCTATCGATGATTTATATCGATATCTGTCTTCTTCTTTTAGCATTTGAATTTCTTCTGTTGTTGGTTCATATCCATTAGCTATAAGTGTAGCTAACATTTCAGCTTCATCAATTGGTTCATTACCTTCTCCTAAAGAACATTCTCCTGTTCCTTGTAATTCTGGAAATTCTTCTAATAATTCTGCATATGGATCTACAGTTTGAATATAATAACATGTATCATCTGCAGATTGCGGTTGTTGCATGGCTCTATCAACTGAAAAAGTAACACTCTCGTCCTCTATACTTAGGGTCAGTTTCTTATTGAACACGTCTATTATTGCTTTAGCCGTGTTTAAAAATGGTCTTCCTAATATGAGAGGTACTCGAGAATCTTCTTCCATATCCAGAATAACAAAATCTACTGGAAATACTAAATTACCAACTTTAACTAGCATATTCTCCATTATCCCTCTAGGATATTTTACTGATCGATCGGCTAGTTGTATACTTATTCTTGTTGGTTTCAATTCTCCAAGGTCTAGTTTAGCGTATAGTGAATACGGCATTAAATTTATACTAGCACCTAAATCTGCCAATGCTTCTATTGAACTAAGACTACCCAGAAAACATGGAATTGTGAAACTTCCTGGATCAGATAGTTTTTCTGGTATCTTATTCAACAGTACTGCTGAACAATTAGCATTCATAGTAACAGCCGAGAGTTCTTCCATTTTCTTTCTATTTGAGATTAGATCTTTCAAGAATTTAGCATATCTAGGCATTCCTGAAATCACATCAATGAAAGGAAGATTTACATTTATCTGTTTAAACATATCCAAGAATTTGGATTGCTCGACTTCAAGTTTCTCTTTCTTCATTTTACTCGGGTAAGGAAGTGGTGGTTGGTATGGTTTAACATAAGGTTTATCCTTAACTATGTTATCTTCATTAACCTTTTCAACTACCGGTTCTTTTTCCTTATCTTGATCAGGTTGTGGTTCTTGTAGAGTAGGAATAGTTTCATCAGAAGTTACAGGTATTTCCGGTGGTTTAAGTGTTGTACCACTTCTTGTGGTAATGGCTTTAGCTGTTTCATTCCGGGGGTTAGCATTTGTATCACTAGGTAAACTTCTCGGTTTTCTTTCACCTATCAACCTTGCTAGGTTACTTACTTCTTGTTCCAGATTTTGAATAGAAGCTTGTTGATTTCTAAATGCTTGAGCATTTTGTTCATTTGTTTGTTTCTGAGATGTGAAAAATTGCGTTTGAGTTTCAACTAGCTTTGTCATCATATCTTCTAAATTCGACTTTTTATCATCGGTTTGTTGTGGTGGTTTGTTTTGAAAATTTGGTCTTTGCTGATTGTAATTGTTATTAGATACTTGTTGATTGGTAGGACCTTGTTGGTTGTTGTATGGAATATTTCGGTTATAATTCTGGTTTTGATTGTAAATTGGTCTTGGCGGTTGATAATTATTCTGATAATTATTTCCAGGCCTTTGGTTTATGTATGAAATATTCTCTCTTTGTTCCATTGTTAATTCAATACTGAGACAATCTTTTGTCAAATGTGGTCCTCCACACTGCTCACAACTAATTCGTATTGAGTGAATATCTTTAGTCATCTTTTCCATTCGTCTCTCCACAGCATCTATCTTTGAGGAAATGGAATCTAAGTCATGGCTAGAATCGGCTCTAGCTGCTTTAGATGATCTAACGATGTCTTTTTCTTGGTGCCACTCATGTGAGTGGGAAGCAGTGTTATCAATAATTTTGTAAGCATCAGTTTCGGTTTTCTTCATAATAGAACCACCAGCTGCTATATCTATGTCTTTCCTTGTAGTGATGTCGCATCCTTGGTAGAATATTTGTACTATTTGACAGGTGTCTAAACCATGTTGCGGACATCCTCTTAACAACTTTCCATATCTTGTCCACGCCTCATATAAAGTTTCATTTGGTTTCTGTGTAAATGTAACAATTTCTGCTTGAAGTCTTATGGCTTTAGATGCAGGAAAGAATTGTTTAAGAAATTTTTCAACTAAAACGTCCCATGTATCAATCGCCCCTTCAGGTAACGATTCCAACCAATCTTTGGCTTCTCCCTTTAAAGTCCAGGGAAATAACATGAGATATATCTGTTCATCCTCAACTTCTCGGATTTTAAATAGTGTGCAGATTCTATTAAAGGTACGTAAATGTTCATTTGGATCTTCCTTCGGCGCACCACTAAATTGACATTGATTAGTCACCATATGTAGAATTTGTCCTTTGATTTCATAATCTGGCGCATTAATGTCAGGATGAGTAATTGCGTGACCTTGGCCAGTGCGTTTAGCTCTCATTCGGTCTTCCATACTTAAAGGTTCCAGATTTTCCATATTTGAATTTGTTGAATCGGTATCACTAGATGATTCTGATTTAATGGTTCGTTCCTCAACAATCTCTGTTTGAATGATTGGTGGTTCCGGGGGAAAGTTTAATGGTTCAGGATCTACGAATCGTTCCTGAATATTCTCCGGATTCTCAATTGTGAGGTCGGTTTCAAAAAATGGATTATCGGAAATTTGAATTAGAGTACTTGGTCGACTGGATGACGATTCTAAAGAAAAATCAACGGCGACAATGTTTGCTAGATGTCTTGATCGAGTTACAGGTGGTGAACGTACAAAAGGTGGTGAACGTCTTGCTCGGTGCATTCACTGAATATCCTATTAGTTTTTAAAAAGGAAAGAAAAATTATAATAAGTTATCCAATTAATAGACTTTTCTGATTTTGCCCACGTTTTGAATAGCCAAAAGATGCAGCAGAGGGGCAGGATTCGTTTGGTCTCAATATAATTGAGGACTGTTTGGCTCCAATAACCCGGTCCACGTACAAATCCAACTATTACTACGAACCAGAAAATTTTGATGTCTATCAATTTAACCACTTAAAATAAATTTTCGTAATTTTAAGAAATTTAGAGAAGAAGTAGAAAAAATTCTAAGTCCTAAAAACTAGAATGGCGAGAAATAAGAGAGAAAAAGAGTGCGCGTCGAAAAGTGTCGAAAAATGAAAAAGACGAAGAGTGGTTTGTAAACACGCGGTTAATCCAACCTTATAACTATCACTATCTTAAAATTAAAACTACAAATAGAGATTACTAATTGGAATTGTAATTGATACATAGGTAAAAGCGTCAAAAAAAAAAATAAGAAAATAGCGCGAAAAAACGGCGTCGCAAAATTCTAAAGCACCTAAAACTTAGTCTAAGGAATAAGCACTTAAGGAATTTTACGGCAATCCTAAAAATTCTAGAAATAAAAATTAAACTACGGCAAAAACTAGACTTAAAACTAAGAGTTGCGACTATAGTCTAAAAAAAACTAAAGGTAATAAAACTTAAAATATATTTTTCAAAATCTTAAGTATTTATCAAATGAGCATGTGTAGTAATGAAGATCGAAGACTTTATGAATATTAATTATTATTTGTATGAAACCTCATTATCATCACATATTTTTAGAGTGAAATGAAAGTTTGGTTTCTTCATTCTCTTGTACTTTTTTTTTTATGTAAATTCGTTTTTTTTTCATAAAAAATTACATATTAGAGTAACAAATGAAAGATCATAAAAACTTACGAGAGAACTCGTTCAAGCTAGATAAATATGTACATCTTAATAAAATATTTGTTCTTTTCGTTATCCGAAGAACAAAAGTCTTACGTTTATTTGATCGATAAAATCTTAATGGGTATATTTGTCTTCATTGTTTAGTTAAAGTTTGCAACTTCTAAACTATTATTTCTTTTGAACTATAATCTATTTAAGATCAAACTCATCAATAATTGTGTGTACTGTAGACATGTGAAAGATCAAATCACACCTACTGAAATTAACCTCTTTTAAGATCTTTACATGGAATCATATTAGATTTTAGATAGTCTTTTAATTATTAATAATTAAAGTATTAATTAATAATTAGTAATAATAATTTAACTAGTCTAGCTCACGTTATTTTCCTCTTATCCTCTTCACTTCTTCGGACCTAGCTCGTACTCAGTTCCATATTCTAACTTTTGTGACTTAATTAAATTAGACAAGAGATAATGGGTGAGGTATCTCATGAATTGAACGGCAAATAAAAGGAAGGAAAGAAAGAAAACTAGTGAACTTTATTAAATTTTTTTTTCTCGATAACACTTATTACAATATATTAAAAATAAAAATTACTTTTAAACAAACATAGTTTACAAAAATATAGCGTTTTTCAGTGTCCCCGGCAGCGGCGCCAAAAATACTTGATGTCGTAGGGGGTGTATACAAAATAGTATTATTTTTAGTGCGAAATACTATTAAATATGCTACAATTTTACACAAGTTATTTATTTATTTATCGAGTGGATATACTTAAACCTTGCTACAACACTTATAGGCAGTGTACCTAATCGTATTATAGTATAGTTTTTAGTAAGTCCGGTTCGTTCCACAGGGAGCTCGTGAAGTATAACACTATATTTTTTTACACACAATAATTGTAAAAATACAAATATATATATATATATATATATATATATATATATATATATATATATATATATATAAGTAATATTATTATTATAAAGGAGGGTTTTTACCGTTTAATGACCGGTTTGTCGATTTTAAAACTTTAGTCGCAGTTAAAACCAAATGTAAAATATTAAAAATAAATACAAGACTTAAATTAAAGCATAAAGTAAATAACGATAATGAAATTGCGAATAATAAAAGTGCGATAAAATAAACTTGCGATAATTAAAAAGTACGATAATTAAAAGTGCAATTAAATACAATAACAATAAAAATGCGAATATTAGAAGTGCAATTAAATATAAAATAAAGGAAATAAAAGAATTATGCTTATTTAAACTTCCGTAATCATGATGTTTGACGTGTTGATTTTAGTTTTATGCCCATGGGTTAATTGTCCTTTTGTCCTGGATTATTTAATATGTCCGTCTGGTTTTTGTCCATAACAGTCCATCAGTCATAAATATAAAGTGCGAGTGTCCTCGTCAAATTATTCTTATACCCGAAGTTAAATATTCCAACTAATTGGGGACTTAAACTGTAACAAGATTTTAATACTTTGTTTAGTAATTACACCAGGATGTCGACTGAGTGTAACCCAAGGTTTTAATATTTTGTTATCAATTATACCAAGTGTCCTTGTACATAATTTCACCCCTGTTTTAATTATTCTAGTGGCTATTAATCCATTCCCGTGTCCGGTTAGATGAACGATTATTCGTACATATAAATACCCCGCCCATCGTGTCCGATTGAGTGTATATGGTAATTTATAGGGACGCCCAATTGTAAATCTTTATATTAACATTAACAAACTATCATTTAGTTAAACAAATATAAAGCCCATTAATAGCCCATAGTCTAATTTCCACAAGTGTCGTTCTTTTGTCCAAACCCCAATTATGGTACAAAGCCCAATTACCCAATTTTAGTAATTAGCCCAACATCATGATTACTTCGTTTTAAATAAGCATAATAATAACTTAGCTACGAGACATTAATGTAAAAAGGTTGAACATAACTTACAATGATTAAAAATAGCGTAGCGTTACACGGACAGAATTTCGACTTACACACTCAAACGATCTCTATCATAAATCTTATTATTATCATAATTTAAAATTAAAATTAAGATTATTGTTATATCTTATTAAGTTAACATTATGATAGAGATATAGAATATAGATATTGATAATTGATATTGATAATAGATAGATGGATCGATATATAGATAGAAAATATGATCGAAAAAGGTATCATCCATTTCAACGAAATACGTCGCCTTTTATAGGCAAAATATTAAATTGAATTTTCACTTATGACCCCTGAACTATGCTCAATTAACAACTTTTTATTATTTAATATTATTCTTATTATGAATTATTTAAATATTATATTTTATTCTTGTGCATAGTTGACTCGTAATTTTTACACCGTTGCGTCGAGCGTTGAGAGTTGACTCATGTCCCGGTTTCGGATTTTCGAACGTCCTTGCGTACAATTTAATATCTTGTACTTTGCGTTTTGAATCTTGTACTCTTGTAATTTCGAGACGTTTCTTATCAATAATTGGAACCTCTTTGATTGTCTTTTGTACTTTTGAGCTTTTTGGTCGTTTGCGTCTTCAATTCGTCGAATCTGTCTTTTGTCTTCACCTTTTATTATTTAAACGAATATCACTTGTAAATAGAACAATTGTAACTAAAAGCTTGTCTTTCTTGAGGAATAATGCTATGAAATATATGTTCGTTTTTAGCATTATCAGTTGTTCATTAAAACCTTATCATATACTCATCCATATCTTATAACGAGAATTGCCATACCAATTACAGGAAATCAGCAATCAGTATTTTGAATCTCTTAGCATTTCTACATCAACAGTTATATGTATACATATAACATTTATCTCATAGAATTATGAACTTTCATTCTAAAATTCTAAAAAGCACTCTAGCTTACGAATCAGATCTCTGAGTTATGAAAAATGAATCGAGCAAACATGAAGGAGATCAAGGACAAATACAAGGACCAAACCCTGTATTTAAAGAATCCTGATGATTCTATTTCTGATGAAATCTTTAGCGAATACCTTACTCCTTAACCGCTCTAGATCATCGTGAATGAATTTCTTCATCACAATTTGGTTCTAACATTCCAAGATATTATCGTATCTTTCATTGTAAATATCCTCAATATTTCTGAAGATATCTTCATAAATATTCTCGTCCGATATTAATTATCTCTCCACGCTATCTGTGTTATCTCATAAACGGAAACTGTTTTAGTTTCTATATTCTATAAATCTTTGAATTTAAATTATGAATGTTTTTGAAGTAGTGTTGGGAACTGATGCATGAGTTAGTATAATATAATGACACTCGATCAACGTGATTATATTACAGTAATTTATGCTGAGTTTTTAATGGAACGTGATGATTCACAGAACATACCGTCATCATGTGCCATTTACACGACTCTTACATTCTACCCAATCTCTAAACATATTAAGAACATATCTTTTTGATAGTTCTATCTTTCTGGATATTCTGGTAATTTACCAAATCAAGATCGTGCCATTACGATTTTCTTCTAGAACATTAACTATGTTCATTTCAAAAATCCATACCTACGAATTCCGGACCATTATTCGCTTGACTTGAAGTCGGGAAGAGGAGACAAAAGTATGGAACCCTTGAATATAAAAGAAAATATAAAGCTCGACAACAACACATAAATTACAAACCGTGCATATCAATACGTATTGCCACGTAAAGGCACGGAAAAATTAAAAACACTATGACCCCAAGATAATAGTAGAAGTAAATAAAATCCTCCGGTGGTAGATGAAAAAGAAGAATGACAGATATGAAGGTTAGGAGTATATCGAGAACCAGAACTGGATGGAGCATATTGACAAATGATTCAAAGTATGAATTGAGGAGAAAGAATAAAAGGTGTGAATTGTGGAAAATAAGGAAACGAAGGGGGTGGATTTATAGTGAAATATCTGACAGAGCAATCGAAACAGATTATTTCATTTAATCAAAGAAGATCCTGGTTTCCTAAATCGCCGAAACACCAAATCTTATTACGAAGATTTTCTTTAAATTCCATAGATTCCGGAAATCAATCATAACTACGTCATCAGTAAAAATGATTCTACAATTACTCATTTCGCTCTTTTACGATAGCTTCACTCATACGCTTCGAGAAATTGAATTATTTTATCCGTATTTCTTAATCATGATAAAACTTTATGTATCAACCTATATTCTTCATAATAACATTCTTACTGTTAGCCATGACGACCTCTATCAAATTTCGGGACGAAATTTCTTTTAACGGGTAGGTACTGTGATGACCCGGGAATTTCCGATCAAATTTAAACTTTAATCTTTATATGTTCCCGACACGATAAGCAAAATCTGTAAAGTTGAGTCTCGAAAGTTTTGAAATATATATTCATGTAAACAATTACCCTTTGACCATGCTTGACGATTCACGAACAATTACTTGTAAATAAATATGTACATATATATATGTAAATGTAAGTACATATAATGATTTGAAATTTATATAATATAATTTAATCATTAGAATTAAATATGAAAACTAATATATAAGATAATAAATTTGTAATTAAATGAATCTATATATATATATATATATATATATATATATATATATATATATATATATATATATATATATATATATATATATATATTGTAATTAATAAATATTAAAAATTCAATATATTATAATTAGTAAATATGATATAATTAATAAATTGTATTATATTATATTTAATTACAAGTTTAAACATAATTGTTATATTAACATTATTATCGATACTTTCATTATTATTATTATTATTAGTTGTAAAATTTGATATGTACAAATTGTTATATTATTAGTAATGTTATTATAATTGGTATCAATATAATTATTATTAATATAATTAGTATTATTATTATAATTATCATTAATAATTTTTTTATTATTTACTTCATTAAGATTAATATGAATTATTATTATTATTACTCTTATTATTATTATAAATATACAGCATATAAATATGATAGTTGTGATGTATAAATTGATATTACTTCCATTATTATTATTAAAATAAATATTAATATCAATGTTAATATCAGTATTATGAATGATACTATTATACTATAATACATAGATATAAAAATTGATACATGTAACTTGTTACACTATCATTATTATTATTATTATTATTATTATTATTATTATTATTATTATTATCATTTTGGAATTATTATCATTATATTTTTATAGTTATCATTATTATAAATAATACAATATGTTATTATTATCATAAATAGTATTATTATTATCATTTTTATAATTATAATTATCAGTATTATTATTAGTTAATATTATTATTAATATTATTGTTACAAATCTTATAGTTAATATTATCATTATCATCAATAATGATACTATAATTATTATTAGTATATATTATTATTATAAATTTTTACTAATAATAAAGCTAACGGTATATTTTTTTTTTGTTTTGTTTACATAATATCAGTATTATTTATTATTATAAATTATATTATTATTATTATTATTAATTATTATTAGTATTGTGATTATTAATAATATATATTTACATTTATTAATAAAAACGTATAACTGAAAACAGATGAATTCATTTGTGTTGTTACCATCAAACCGTACGTAATTTTGTCTTTGGTCTCTAAAATCGAATCTTACTACAGAGAATTCCAAAATCTGTTAACAATTGCAATAAACTTCTAATTTTTATTTACTTCCTTCTGTCTGTTCTTATTTTATCTGAGTAATAAAGGTCGACACCCACATTGCTGTATAAATTGATCAATTCCAGTATTAGGTAATAATTTTTGATCTTCCACTACCATTAACAATTATACCCAACCATCATCTGCTACCAATTGGCCAAATTAAACAGGTTTTTTTTTTAAAAGCTCGACACCGCTGTTAGTGTTACTTTTTGCTCACATCTCGATTTCTAAACAATTTACTAAATGTAATAATGCAGTTATGATTGAAATCCCTATTTCAAACTATCTGCAAAATCTCAGGGTCCAATTCTTTCTATTGATTCTGAATTTTTGAGTCAAAGTTATAAATTTAAAAGTCAACCGATTCGTTTTTGAAGGAATTCGAGTTCTTCTTGCGGTTTCTGAATTAACTGATGAATGTAGAGTATTAGGAAAGTGATTTATAATGTCTTTCATAAAGGAAGTAAGACCTAAAAACCTCTAGAAATCGATTTTGGATTTTGGAGTTCATTCTACTCGTACGAGCAACTGTTTTTATTTTAATTTTTGTTGTTCTTTTGCTTTCGATTTTTATAAACCATAGAAAGATTATTATTTTTTTGTTTTTGTTGTTTCAATTGAAAGACATAAGTCAAGAAATTAATTCGTGAGGATGAGTACCGATACGCTGGTAGACTAGATAGTTGGAGAAGAAGGGAAATAGAACAGGAAATACAATCGGGATAAATAAATAACAGTGGGGTTTAATGTCAGAAAAACGAAACTGGATCAATGGTTTAAGAGAGTGTCGTGTGTGCAAGAGGTTGTGGGTTCGAGCCCTGCAGTCGCCAATTCTTTTTAGAACTTGTTTAAAAGGTAGTCTATTATCATTTTTATTATTATTATTATTATTATTATTATTATTATTATTATTATTATTATTATTATTATTATTATTATTATTATTATTATTATTATTATTATTATTATTATTATTATTATTATTATTATTATTTTTGTTATTGTTATAGTTAGTATTATGATTATTGTTATTATTGATTGTTGACATCTTTATGTTAAAAATTTATAATATGATTATTATTATTATTATTATCACCTTAGTTATTATTAAGTAATATAATTAATATTATTAGCATTATTATTATATTTAGTAATATTAATATGTGTATCATTGTTATTGTTATGAACAAGATTATTATTATTATTATTATTATTATTATTGCTATCATAAAAATAACACGAACTAATATCAATATCATTCAAATTAGTATTGGTATCGAATTATAAGTATTAGTATCATCATTATTATTGTTATTATTATAAACATAGGTATTATAATCGATATTATTATTATTATTAATATAATTATCATTATTGTTATTATTAAAAATTGTTATAATTTTATTTAAAAAGTGTCATTTCATTATCGTTAAAACTATTCATATTATTATTATTATTAGTATCGTTACAAAGTATTAGTATTATTGACATTAACATTATTATCATTAAGAATTGTGAATAATAACATTATTATTATTATCATTATTATTACTTTTACCACTACTAATATTATTTTAGTATTATTACAATTACTAGTTTTAACAAACAAACGATACATATAAATATAAATATATTTAACATACATAACTTAAATATATTAGTATTTTTTCATACAAAATAAATACATTTAACAAAATAATGAAAAACATATAAGTTAATAATATAAAGATTATATCAATAATAATTATATATATATTTTATTCGATTACGATTATGTATATTAATAAATATACAAATGATATAGGTTCGTGAATCCGAGGTCAACCCTGCATTGTTCAGTTTAATCATATGTATTTTTACTACAAAATACATTAGGTGAGTTTCATTTGATTCCCTTTTTACTCCTTACATTTTTGGGACTGAGAATACATGCGCTTTTATAAATGTTTGACACAATAGACACAAGTACCTTAACTGCATTCTATGATAGAATTATCTGGGATTGGGGTTGATTATTATGACACGCATTAGTCCTCGGTTTCCGTTAGAGCGTATGAGCTCCAAAGCCGGGTGGATGGTTTATTATTTATGACATTTTGGCACCGGTTGTCCTATATTTTATAAACATGTGTTCAGCCGTGGGGTGTAAAGACTGGCACAGAGGTTCTATATTTTGAAGGCACATGTATTCAGCCGTGGGGTGAAAGACCGGCACAGATGGTTACTATTATATTTTGAATCCTCACCAGGTGTTCTTCATATGAAAGATATTTTTGTGCAGTTGGAATGGGACTTCTGCACATTTTATAATATTTAAATCTTGTGGTCTATCAAAATGATGAATTTTATTGTTTTATGATAAACTTATGAACTCACCAACCTTTTGGTTGACACTTGAAAGCATGTTTATTCTCAGGTATGAAAGAAATCTTCCACTGTGCATTTGCTCATTTTAGAGATATTACTTGGAGTCATTCATGACATATTTCAAAAGACGTTGCATTCGAGTCATTGAGTTCATCAAGATTATTATTAAGTCATTCATAGTTAGATATATTACAAAATGGTATGCATGTCGTCAACTTTCGATGTAATGAAAGATTGTCTTTTCAAAAACGAATGCAATGTTAGTAAAATGTATCATATAGAGGTCAAGTACCTCGCGATGTAATCAACTGTTGGGAATCGTTTATAATCGATATGGACTTCATCCGGATGGATTAGGACGGGTCTCTTCAGTATATACACTCCAATGATCAGCTCTTAGCAGCCCATGTGAGTCACCTAACATATGTGGGAATCATCATTTGGTAACTAGCATGAAATATCTCAAAAAATTACAAAAATATGAGTAATCATTCATGACTTATTTACATGAAAACAAAATTACATATCCTTTATATCTAATCCATATACCAACGACCAAAAACACCTACAAACACTTTCATTCTTCAATTTTCTTCATCTAATTGACCTCTTTCAAGTTCCATCTTTAAGTTCTAAGTGTTCTTCATAAATTCTACAAGTTCTAGTTTCATAAAATCAAGAATACTTCCAAGTTTACTAGCTCACTTCCAATCTTGTATGGTGATCATCCAACCTCAAGAAATCCTTGTTGTTTACAGTAAGATATAATTCTAAATCAAGGTAATACTCATATACAAACTTTGATTCATTTTCTACAACTATAACAATCTTATTTTGAGTGAAAATCTTACTTGAACTGTTTTCGTGTCATGATTCTGCTTCAAGAACTTTCAAGCCATCCAAGGATCCTTTGCAGCTAGATCCATTTTTCTCATTTTCAGTAGCTTTATCCAGAAAACTTGAGGTAGTAATGATTTTCATAATATCATTCGATTCATACATATAAAGTTATCTTATTCGAAGGTTTAAACTTGTAATCACTAGAACATAGTTTAGTTAATTCTAAACTTATTCACAAACAAAAGTTAATCCTTCTAACATGACTTTAAAATCAACTAAACACATGTTCTATATCTATATGATATGCTAACTTAATGATTTAAAATCTGGAAACACGAAGAACACCGTAAAACCGGACATACGCTGTCGTAGTAACACCGCGGGCTGTTTTGGGTTAGTTAATTAAAAACTATGATAAACTTTGATTTAAAAGTTGTTCTTATGGGAAAATGATTTTTCTTATGAACATGAAACTATATCCAAAAATCATGGTTAAACTCAAAGTGAAAGTATGTTTTCCAAAATGGTCATCAAGATGTCGTTTTTTCGATGGAAATGACTACCTCTTTAGTAATTGACATGTAACTTAAATTTTAGACTATAAACCTATATCTTTTCTGTTTAGATTCTTAAATTAGAGTTCAATATGAAACCATAGCAAGTTGATTCACTCAAAACGGATTTAAAATGAAGAAGTTATGGGTAAAACAAGATTGGATAATTTTTCTTGTTGTAGCTACGTGAAAATTGGTAACAAATCTATATTAATCATATCCTAGCTAACTTATATTGTATTATACATGTATTCTAATATATTATATAATATTGGGATACCATAGACACGCATACAAATGTTTTGACATATCATATCGACCCATGTGTAGATATTATTTGGAACAACCATAGACACTCTATATGCAGTAATGTGGGAGTTAGCTATACAGGGTTAAGGTTGATTCCAAAAATATATATACTTTGAGTTGTGATCTAGCCTGAGACGTGTATACACTGGGTCGTGGATTGATTCAAGATAATATATATCGATTTATTTCTGTACATCTAACTGTGGACAACTAGTTGTAGGTTACTAACGAGGACAGCTGACTTAATACACTCAAATCTTTAAAACATAATAAAAATGGTTGTAATTATATTTTGATCATACTTTGATATATATGTACATATTTGTATAGGTTCGTGAATCGATCAGTGGCCAAGTCTTATTTCCGAGGAAGGAAATATCTGTGAAAGTGAGTTATAGTCCCACTTTTAATATCTAATATTTTTGGGATGAGAATACATGCAGGTTTTATAAATGATTTACAAAATAGACACAAGTACGTGAAACTACATTCTATGGTTGAATTATCAAAATCGAATATGCCCTTTTTTATTAAGTCTGGTAATCTAAGAATTAGGGAACAGACACCCTAATTGACGCGAATCCTAAAGATAGATCTATTGGGCCTAACAAACCCCATCCAAAGTACTGGATGCTTTAGTACTTCGAAATTTATATCATATCCGAAGGGTGTACCGGAATGATGGGGATATTCTTATATATGCATCTTGTTAATGTCGGTTACCAGGTGTTCACCATACGAATGATTTTTATCTCTATGTATGGGATGTGTATTGAAATATGAAACCTTGTGGTCTATTGTTACGATTTGATATATATAGGTTAAACCTATAACTCACCAACATTTTTGTTGACGTTTAAAGCATGTTTATTCTCAGGTGAATACTAAGAGCTTCCGCTGTTGCATACTAAAATAAGGACAAGATTTGGAGTCCATGTTTGTATGATATTGTGTAAAAACTGCATTCAAGAAACATATGTCGATGTAATATATTTCTATTGTAAACCGTTATGAAATGGTCGTGTGTAAACAGTATATTTTAGATTATCATTATTTGATAATCTACGTAATGCTTTTGAAACCTTTATTGATAAAATAAAGGTTATGGTTGTTTTAAAAATGAATGCAGTCTTTGAAAAACGTCTCATATAGAGGTCAAAACCTCGCAACGAAATCAATTAATATGGAACGTTTATAATCAATATGAACAGGACATTTCAGTTGGTATCAGAGCGTTGGTCTTAGAGAACCAGAAAATTTACATTAGTGTGTCTTATCGAGTTTGTTAGGATGCATTAGTGAGTCTGGACTTCGACCGTGTTTTCTTTAAAAATGATTGCTTGAAATTTTTGTTGGAAACTATATATTATTAACATGTAAATATTATGTGATATATTAATCTCTTAACATGTTTATATTGTGTGATAAATGTCTACCTCTAGCACAAATCCCATTGACTCACCTAATAATAATGAAGAGTCGAATATATATTGGCAAGATTCACAAGTTCCCGAAGAACCGGAAGAAGAGGAAACGGAACCGGAAGAAGAGGAACCAGAAGAAGAGGAACCGGAAGAAGAAGAGGTTCCGGAGGGGGGAATAGTAGGAACCACAGAAAACCGGTCAAATAAAAGAAAATCCCCAACCAATGGACCAAAGTTAATAATGGTCAATGGTGTTTCCGCTAAGGAAGCAAAATATTGGGAAAATTACCAATTTTCCGATGAATCGGATCCTGATGAGGATTCCGATGATGTTATAGAAATTACCCCGACCCAATTTAAAGAGGCAAAAGAAAATAATAAGGGGAAAAGCATTAAAATAGAGAAATTTGATTCCGACCCCGATGAACTTTATATGTACCGTCAACACCCGTATTTTCTATATCGTGACAATAACCCGGGCACCTCTAAACCACCAGGTTTTTCTAAACCAATGTGGAAAATGATGACTCGTATTAGTGGAACATCATATATCCCTATAAAATTAGGAAAAAGAACCAAGTCTGAAGAAGAAGACGAAGAAGAAGAAGAAGAAGAAGAAGAAGAAGAAGAAGAAGAAACCAGTGATTCCGATTAGAGGGGTGTGAGCATGTTGTGTAATAAATGTATTGTAGTGTGCTTGTACTTTTATGTTCTATGTAAAAATTGCTTGTATTATTTGATAATTACCTTTTACGAATCTAATCCTCGTCTGTTTTACAGTATAAATACACAATGGACGTTAAGGATAGACAACCAAAAATATTAGAAGACCTACCCGAGGACATGATTGATGAGATCTTGTCTAAAGTCGGTCAGAATTCGTCGGCACAATTGTTTACGGCGAAATTAGTTTGTAGAACATTTGATGAAAGTTCCAATCATGCCTTAATTTATAAAAGGCTATCCTTTGAAAGATGGGGTATATCACATTGGGAAGACCGTAAGTTACGCCGTGTTTTCTTTAAATCACTAAATGCGGGAAACCCAAGTGCAATTTTACGCTACGGGTTAAAAACTAATTTTGACTCAAAATATCCCAACATAGGACTTCATGAGTTAGAAAGAGCTGCTAACATGCAACATAAAGAAGCATGTTATGCTTACGGGTTAGTGATGTTCGCTTCTCACCAAAGTGAGAAAAAGAACATCGGATTACAACTGCTAAATAAAACATTCCCACAAGTGACAGACTCAGTAGTTGGGGTGAGAAACAAGGTTTTTAGATTGTTACGGGACTGTTGGACATTACGTAACCCTCGTCCCTTTGACGAAGTTACAACACGCTGTCTTATCAACGGCCATAACGGTTATGTTCCACAAGACCAAGGATGGGAAGTAGTCCTAGTAAAACCAGAATGCATGACTTGTTTCTGGACGTATGAATTACGTGCCTTTATTGCCTTTGCTGAACAACTTGTGTACTAGCTAGAATTATCTTCACAACTATCTTGTATCAAAGTTATTGTATACTATATTTCATGCTATATGTAAAATAAGCGGTATTGTAAGTTTATAAAATATTGTATAAAAGTTTGAACGCGAAATATTATTATAATCAGTTTTTCATATAGAATTGTAGTAGTTGAATTGTATATTAGCTACTAAGTATGAACTTAACGGGTAGGTACTACCCGAATTTAAACTTATAAAACGCTAATATGAAGAAAAAGCTTTTATAAATGAGTTCATATTATGCTACGAGATACTATTGACTACTCTTAATATTCTGTATGATTAACTTGTTTCATTTGACTATTTTGAAGGAAATGGCACCGACTACTCGACACACCTTGAATATGAGCGATGAGGAATTTCGTGCCTTTATTGCTTCAAACATAGCCGCAGTACAGGCTGCGCTACATACCAACAATAACCTTGGATCTAGCAGTACAGGAAATCGTGTAGGATGCACCTACAAAAAATTCACTGCCTGCAAACTTTTGGAATTTGATGGAACCGAAGGACCGATCGGATTGAAACGGTGGACCGAGAAGGTCAAATCGGTGTTTGCCATAAGTAAGTGTACTGAAGAGAACAAAGTGAAGTACGCTACGCATACCTTCACAGGTACTGCGTTAACATGGTGGAATACCTATCTAGAGCAAGTGGGACAAGATGATGCTTACGCACTACCGTGGTCAGCATTCAAGCACTTGATGAACGAGAAGTACCGTCCCAGAACTGAGGTCAATAAGCTCAAGATAGAACTTAAAGGGTTACGAACCCAAGAATTTGATATTACCACGTACGAAAGACGATTCACAGAATTGTGCCTATTGTGTCCGAGACCGTTCGAAGATGAGGAAGAGAAGATCGACGCATTTGTGAAAGGATTACCAGAAAGAATCCAAGAAGATATAAGTTCACACGAGCCCGCCTCCATACAATAGGCATGTAGAATGGCTCACAAACTAGTGAACCAGATTGAGGAAAGAATTAAAGAACAGGCAGCTGAAGAGGCCAATGTGAAGCAAGTCAAAAGAAAGTGGGAGGAAAACGGTGATAAGAATCACCAATACAACAACAACAACAATTACAACAATAATCGCAACAACTATCCCAACAATCGCAACATCAATCGCAACTACAACAAACGGCCCAACAACAACAACAACAACAACAACAACAACAACAACAACAACAACAACAACAACAACAACAACAACAACAACAACAACAACAACAACAACAACAACAACAACAACAACAACTACAACAATCATCCCAACAACAATAACAACAACAACAACAACAACAACAACAACAACAACAACAACAACAACAACAACAACAACAACAACAACAACAACAACAACAACAACAACAACAACAACAACAACAACAACAACAACAATAATAATCAGAAGCAGCTATGCCAAAGGTGTGAAAAGTATCACTTGGGGTTCTGCACCAAATTTTGCAACAAGTGTAAAAGAAATGGTCATAGCGTGGCGAAGTGTGAGGTCTACGGACCAGGGGTTAACAGAATGAAAGGAACAAATGGTGTCAGAACGAGTAATGGCAGAGCAAGTATTGTCGGAGCAAGTTATGCCAATGTAGTTTGTTATAAATGTGGAAAACCGGGCCACATTATTAGAAATTGCCCGAACCAGGAGAACACGAATGGACAAGGTCACGGAAGAGTTTTCAATATTAATGTGGCAGAGGCACAGGAAGACCCGGAGCTTGTTACGGGTACGTTTCTTATTGACAATAAATCTGCTTACGTTTTATTTGATTCGGGTGCGGATAGAAGCTATATGAGTAGAGATTTTTGTGCTAAATTAAGTTGTCCATTGACGCCGTTGGATAGTAAATTTTTACTTGAATTAGCAAACGGTAAATTAATTTCAGCAGATTATATATGCCGGAATCGAGAAATTAAACTGAGTAGCAAAATATTTAAGATTGATTTGATACCAGTAGAGTTAGGGAGTTTTGATGTAATAGTTGGCATGGACTGGCTGAAGGAGATGAAAGCAGAGATCGTATGTTACAAAAATGCAATTCGCATTGTAAGAGAAGAAGGAGAACCCTTAATGGTGTACGGAGAAAAGGGCAACACGAAGCTACATCTTATTAGTAATTTGAAGGCACAAAAACTAATAAGAAAAGGTTGATATGCTATTCTAGCACACGTTGAGAAAGTACAAACTGAAGAAAAGAGCATCAATGATATTCCCGTCGCAAAAGAATTTCCCAATGTATTTCCGAAAGAATTACCGGGACTACCTCCACATCGATCTGTTGAATTTCAAATAGATCTTGTACCAGGAGCTGCACCAATAGCTCGTGCTCCTTACAGACTCGCACCCAGCGAGATGAAAGAACTGCAAAGCCAACTGCAAGAACTATTAGAACGTGGTTTCATTCGACCAAGCACATCACCATGGGGAGCTCCTGTTTTGTTTGTCAAGAAGAAGGATGGTACATTTAGGTTGTGTATTGACTACAGAGAGTTGAATAAACTTACCATAAAAAACCGTTATCCACTGCCGAGAATTGACGACTTATTTGATCAACTACAAGGCTCATCGATTTATTCAAAAATTGATTTACGATCTGGATATCATCAAATGCGAGTAAAGGAGTTTATGGTTATGCCGTTTGGATTGACTAACGCACCAGCTGTGTTCATGGACCTTATGAACCGAGTGTGTGGGCCATATCTTGACAAGTTTGTCATTGTTTTCATCGATGACATACTTATTTACTCAAAGAATGATCAACAGCACGAAGAACATTTGAGAAAAGTGCTAGAAGTATTGAGGAAAGAAAAACTGTACGCTAAGTTTTCAAAGTGTGCATTTTGGTTGGAAGAAGTTCAATTCCTCGGTCACATAGTGAACAAAGAAGGTATCCAGGGGGACCCGGCAAAGATCGAAACCGTTGAAAAGTGGGAAACCCCAAAAACTCCGAAGCATATATGTCAATTTTTAGGATTGGCTGGTTACTACAGAAGATTCATCCAAGATTTCTCCAAAATAGCAAAACCCTTGACTGCATTAACGCATAAAGGGAAGAAATTTGAATGGAAGGATGAACAAGAGAAGGCGTTTCAGTTATTGAAGAAAAAGCTAACTACGGCACCTATATTGTCATTGCCTGAAGGGAATGATGATTTTGTGATTTATTGTGATGCATCAAAGCAAGGTCTCGGTTGTGTATTAATGCAACGAACGAAGGTGATTGCTTATGCGTCTAGACAATTGAAGATTCACGAACAAAATTATACGACTCACGATTTGGAATTGGGTGCTGTTGTTTTTGCATTAAAGACTTGGAGGAATTATTTATATGGGGTCAAAAGTATTATATATACCGACCACAAAAGTCTCCAACATATATTTAATCAGAAGCAACTGAATATGAGACAACGCAGGTGGATTGAACTGTTGAATGATTATGATTTTGAGATTCGATACCACCCGGGGAAGGCGAATGTGGTAGCCGACGCTTTGAGTAGAAAGGACAAAGAACCTATACGGGTAAAAGCTATGAATATAATTATTCGTACTAACCTTACTGCTCAAATAAAGGAGGCGCAACAGAGGGTTGTAAAAGAAGGAAAGTTGAAGAATGAGATACCCAAAGGATCAGAGAAACATCTTAATATTCGGGAAGACGGAACCCGATATAGGGCTGATAGAATTTGGGTACCAAGGTTTGGAGATGTGAGAGAAATGGTACTTAAGGAAGCACATAAAACCAGATATTCAATACATCCCGGAGCGGGGAAGATGTATAAAGATCTCAAGAAACACTTTTGGTGGCCGGGTATGAAAGCTGATATTGCTAAATATGTAGGAGAATGTTTGACGTGTTCTAAGGTCAAAGCTGAACATCAGAAACCATCAGGTCTACTACAACAACCTGAAATCCCGGAATGGAAATGGGAAAACATTACCATGGATTTCATTACTAAATTGTCAAGGACTGCAAGTGGTTATGATACTATTTGGGTAATAGTTGATCATCTCACCAAGTCAGCACACTTCCTGCCAATGAGAGAAGATGACAAAATGGAGAAGTTGGCATGATTGTATTTGAAAGAGGTTGTCTCCAGACATGGAATACCCATCTCTATTATCTCTGATAGGGATGGTACATTTGTTTCAAGGTTCTGGCAGACATTGCAACAAGCATTGGGGACTCGTCTAGACATGGGCAGAGCGAAAGGATGATACAAACACTTGAAGACATGCTACGAGCATGTGTTATTGATTTCGGAAACAGTTGGGATCGACACCTACCGTTAGCAGAATTTTCCTACAATAATAGTTATCATTCTAGTATTGAGATGGCGCCGTTTGAGGCACTTTATGATAGAAAGTGCAGGTCTCCGATTTATTGGAATGAAGTGGGGGATAGACAGATTACGGGTCCGGAGATAATACAAGAAACTACCGAGAAAATCATCCAAATTCAACAACGATTGAAAACCGCCCAGAGTCGACAAAAGAGCTACGCAGACAGTAAAAGAAAAGATATAGAGTTTGAAATTGGAGAAATGGTCATGCTTAAGGTTTCACCTTGGAAAGGCGTTGTTCGATTTGGTAAACGGGGGAAATTAAATCCAAGGTACATTAGACCATTCAAGATTATAGATCGTGTCGGACCAGTAGCTTACCAACTGGAGCTACCTCAACAACTCGCGGCTGTACATAACACTTTCCACGTCTCGAATTTGAAGAAATGTTTTGCTAAAGAAGATCTCACTATTCCGTTAAACGAAATCCAAATCAATGAAAAACTTCAATTTATTGAAGAACCCGTCGAAATAATGGATCGTGAGGTTAAGAGACTTAAACAAAACAAGATACCGATTGTTAAGGTTTGATGGAATGCTCGTAGAGGACCCGAGTTCACCTGGGAGCGTGAAGATTAGATGAAGAAGAAATACCCACATCTATTTCCAGAAGATTCGTCAACACCTTCAACAGCTTAAAATTTCGGGACGAAATTTAATTAACGGGTAGGTACTGTAGTGACCCGAGCTTTTCCATGTTTATATATATTAATTGAGATTGATATTTACATGACTAAATATTTCCAACATGTTAAGCAATCAAACTTGTTAAGACTTGATTATATGAAATAAGTTTCATATAGACAATTGATCACCCAAGTTGACCGGCGATTCACGAACGTTACAAAATTGTAAAAACTACATGTTGTGGTATATATAGACATATATATATGGTTGACATAAGATTATGATGAGTAAGTATCTCACTAAGTATATTAACAATGTGTGATATACATAATAAATGAGATTACTAAGTTAAGAAACTCGAAACGATATATATAACGATTATCGTTATGATAACGTCTACTAAATACATATGTATCATATTAAGATATTGATACACTATATTTAACATGATAAAATGATATCATTAAGTGTGTTAACAATGAACTACATATGTAAAAACAAGACTACTAACTCAAGAATTACGAAACGAGACCTATATGTAACGATTATCGTTGTAACGATATTTTAATGTATATATCATATTAAGAGATATTCATACATCATAATATCATGATAATATAATAATTTAACATCTCATTTGATATAATAAACATTGGGTTAACAACATTAATTAAGATCGTTAACTTAAAGGTTTCAAAACAACACTTACATGCAACGACTAACGAAGACTTAACGACTCCATTAGAATGTATATACATGTTGTGTTTTGGTATGTATTCTAACACTTTTGAAAGACTTCAAAACACATATCAAGGTACTTCTACTTAACAAAAATGCTTACAATTACATCCTCGTTCAGTTTCATCAACAATTCTACTCGTATGCACCTGTATTCGTACTCGTACAATACACAGCTTTTAGATGTATGTACTATTGGTATATACACTCCAATGATCAGCTCTTAGCAGCCCATGTGAGTCACCTAACACATGTGGGAACCATCATTTGGCAACTAGCATGAAATATCTCATAAAATTACAAAAATATGAGTAATCATTCATGACTTATTTACATGAAAACAAAATTACATATCCTTTATATCTAATCCATATACCAATGACCAAAATCACCTACAAACACTTTCATTCTTCAATTTTCTTCATCTAGTTGATCTCTCTCAAGTTCCATCTTCAAGTTCTAAGTGTTCTTCATAAATTCTACAAGTTCTAGTTTCATAAAATCAAGAATACTTCCAAGTTTACTAGCTCACTTCCAATCTTGTAAGGTGATCATCCAACCTCAAGAAATTCTTGTTTTTTACAGTAAGATATCATTCTAAATCAAGGTAATACTCATATACAAACTTTGATTCAATTTCTACAACTATAATAATCTTATTTCGAGTGAAAATCTTACTTGAACTGTTTTCGTGTCATGATTCTGCTTCAAGAACTTTCAAGCCATCCAAGGATCCTTTGAAGCTAGATCCATTTTTCTCATTTTCAGTAGCTTTAACCAGAAAACTTGAGATAGTAATGATGTTCATAACATCATTCGATTCATACATATAAAGCTATCTTATTCGAAGGTTTAAATTTGTAATCACTAGAACATAGTTTAGTTAATTCTAAACTTGTTCACAAACAAAAGTTAATCCTTCTAACATGACTTTTAAAATCAACTAAACACATGTTCTATATCTATATGATATGCTAACTTAATGATTTAAAATCTGGAAACACGAAGAACACCGTAAAATCGGACATACGCCGTCGTAGTAACACCGTGGGCTGTTTTGGGTTAGTTAATTAAAACTATGATAAAATTTGATTTAAAAGTTGTTCTTCTAGGAAAATGATTTTTCTTATGAACATGAAACTATATCCAAAAATCATGGTTAAACTCAAAGTGAAAGTATGTTTTCCAAAATGGTCATCAAGATGTCATTTTTTCGACGGAAATGACTACCTCTTTAGTAATTGACATGTAACTTAAATTTCCGACTATAAACCTGTACCTTTTCTGTTTAGATTCTTAAATTATAGTTCAATATGAAACCATAGCAATTTGATTCACTCAAAACGGATTTAAAATGAAGAAGTTATGGGTAAAACAAGATTGGATAATTTTTCTTGTTGTAGCTACGTGAAAATTGGTAACAAATCTATATTAATCATATCCTAGCTAACTTATATTGTATTATACATGTATTCTAATATATTATGTAATATTGGGATACCATAGACACGTATGCAAATGTTTTGACATATCATATCGATCCATGTGTATATATTATTTAGAACAACCATAGACACTCTATATGCAGTAATGTGGGAGTTAGCTATACAGGGTTGAGGTTGATTCCAAAAAAATATATACTTTGAGTTGTGATCTAGCCTGAGAAGTGTATACACTGGGTCGTGGATTGATTTAAGATAATATATATCGATTTATTTCTGTACATCTAACTGTGGACAACTAGTTGTAGGTTACTAACGAGGACAGCTGACTTAATACACTCAAATCTTTAAAACATAATAAAAATGGTTGTAATTATATTTTGATCATACTTTGATATATATGTACATATTTGTATAGGTTCGTGAATCGATCCGTGGCCAAGTCTTATTTCCGAGGAAGGAAATATCTGTGAAAGTGAGTTATAGTCCCACTTTTAAAATCTAATATTTTTGGGATGAGAATACATGCAGGTTTTATAAATGATTTACAAAATAGACACAAGTACGTGAAACTACATTCTATGGTTGAATTATCGAAATCGAATATGCCCCTTTTTATTAAGTCTGGTAATCTAAGAATTAGGGAACAGACACCCTAATTGACGCGAATCCTAAAGATAGATCTATTGGGCCTAACAAATCCCATCCAAAGTACCGGATGCTTTAGTACTTCGAAATTGATATCATATCCGAAGGGTGTACCGGAATGATGGGGATATTCTTATATATGCATCTTGTTAATGTCGGTTACCAGGTGTTCACCATACGAATGATTTTTATCTCTATGTATGGGATGTGTATTGAAATATGAAATCTTGTGGTCTATTGTTACGATTTGATATATATAGGTTAAACCTATAACTCACTAACATTTTTGTTGACGTTTAAAGCATGTTTATTCTCAGGTGAATACTAAGAGCTTCCGCTGTTGCATACTAAAATAAGGACAAGATTTGGAGTCCATGTTTGTATGATATTGTGTAAAAACTGCATTCAAGAAATATATGTCGATGTAATATATTTCTATTGTAAACCGTTATGAAATGGTCGTGTGTAAACAGTATATTTTAGATTATCATTATTTGATAATCTACGTAATGCTTTTGAAACCTTTATTAATAAAATAAAGGTTATGGTTGTTTTAAAAATAAATACAGTCTTTGAAAAACGTCTCATATAGAGGTCAAAACCTCGCAACGAAATCAATTAATATGGAACGTTTATAATCAATATGAACAGGACATTTCATATTCCATACGATAAATTTTTTTTTTAAATAATACACATTTACGCGCCAATTAAACGTGTAAACCATTCCACAAAGTTCATTTAAATGTACAACAATTTAAATGTTTACAAAAGGCACGAAGGCCATTAATTAAGTTCAATACAAGTTTGACCCACTACAAATGATAGTTTATAATCCAAACGACACTTGAGCATGGTTTGGGACTAAACTACCCAAAACGTTAGGCCAACTTCCAAGCTTCAACAAAACATCATCAAGGGCCACCAATGCCCGATAACCCCTTTGCCCTTATCCGCACCTGCGACTAAAAAGATAAACAACGAGAGGGGTAAGCTAACGCTTAGTGAATGCAATAATTATACATGTTCATATATAACCTACTTACTTGCATCACTTACACAATACCGTACACAAGCTAGCAATTCGACAACTATGCAAACATTAAGCATAAACCAAGATCCGCAATTCACAAGAAGCTAGCATCAATAGTAGCATATAATTTGCAATGTAATATGCTAAATACACATTCACACAACTATGGTTATCCAATCATACAAGGGAACGGTACATGAAAGCCCGTTGGAGTTCATAACATCCATTAGTGTTACTTAGACACCGCGTATTCACTAATCCCCCGGGTGATGTCTTGAACACCGTGACTAACTCACCCTCATGACAATGTGGCATCTTAAACACCGCGACGAATCCACACGTCAATCAAAACAATGAGTGGTGTCTTGAACACCGCGACTATTCCACTCTCATGACAATGTGGCGTCTTAAACACCGCTACAATATCACATGTTAATCAACAATGAGTAGTGTCTTAAACACCGCGACAATACTACTCGCTACTAGAATGTGGTGTCGTGAACACCGCGACAATTCCACATTCATACCACACAAATAAATACATTATATACGTACACGCATAATTATTCCACTCACCTTGACACAAAGATGATGACTATGCACTTCCGAACTTCAAAGCAATGTACCTAATACATTAAGTACAATTTCAATACACCAACTAGTGGAATTAACCACATTACACATACTTGAGCATTTAATGACCCAATTTGCATTAAATGACTCGACCACACCAATACCGCCCTTAAATGGCCAAGACCCGACTTTAATCACTAAAGCTAGTGCATTAAAGTCTACTAACTTCAATTAACACAAACTTAGGGTAATTCATACCCATTTCACCCAAACTAGGTCAACTAGTACATTTTGACCCATTTTAAATTACTTAGCCTCACAATCAAGCCAAACTTACCCATTAACACTTCTTTCATAATCTAAAAGTGTACTAGTGACTAGCAACACCATTTGACACTTACAACCCCAAATCACAAGACCAAAACCCTAGTTTGTGGCTATTAGGGTTTCATTACAACAACATAACCCAAATTCACCCATTTTACCCTCAAATGGGTCATATAAGTCTCTAGTAACCAAAACCTTAGCCACTAACCAATTAAAACTTAAAACATAAAGTTTGAACTTACCGAGACTATCAACGTGTAGCTAGAGACACAAGGAACAACTTTAAATCTTGCTCCAAGGTTTGATTCACAATTCTCCAACTCCAAATCTTAAATTTAATCTAAATGGGTTTTGTGTTTTGGGAGAGAAAATGGAAAGAAAAGAGAAAAAGAAATGAATTAAATGAACAAGTGGTGGAGATTTAATGCTCCCATCAGATTTACACGTTAAATTACCAAATTGCCCCTCAAAATCTCTTAAAAAGAGCTAAGTCCGGATTCTGTCCAGCAGGACTACCGCGGCGCGGCTCATTTGTCGCGGCGCGACGTACAACGGAAAAATCGACCTTTCTTAACACCCTTTCTGATCCAGGTTTGCTTGATACGCCGCGGCGCGGACCCATTTGTCGCGGCGCGGCTTAAGGCTGCATCTGAACAGCTCGACCATTTTAAGCAATTTTTGATTTTATTTAATTTGTACCTTCCAAACCCGCTTCCTATTTTCACCTAGCCTTCAACAATAGTCTCACAAGACTTAACGCTAACAAATCCCATGTTTAAACTTATATATGCACACATTATCAAGTATACATATATGTATATATATATCTACACATATATTCATACATTTACGCATAAGCTAACGAGTTATAAACGTACAAATGATTAAGTATGTACCTTTCGATACGTACGGGAAAAAAAAAGGAATGTTACAAGCGCGTTAATGCGATCTCACGCTTCCTACACGCTAAAGGCCTCCCGCCCCGAGCTACACTCGCCTCTCAAGAGCGCATACTTTCCCTTAATCCTGTAGACGTCGCGCAAAAAGTTGGTGAGCAACGTCTACACATCCATGTACAAATCAGCCTTGGGATCCTTCTCAAATAATTTCAATGCGCCAGCAGAAATGTACTCAGCCGATAACTTTAGCTGAGTTATGGCCGGCCTAACGGGCACGTCAAGATACTCCGTCAGGTGGTTAAACTCCATAACCACATCCGGAGGAGCGCGGTCACCACCATCTGAGCAATAAAAATAGGCATACACGCATTAGAAAATAAGATGAGCAAGCCAAGGTAAATTACAAGAAGTCACAAAAAGTGAAAAACACTTACCAGTCTTCTTCTTCTTCTTCTTCTTATGGGACTTCTCTTCACCCTTATCCGCGTGTTTGCACTTCTTCTTATTCTTCTTTGAAGAGGCGTCTGGGTCAGCAGGGTTCTCCTGACCTACGATGGGGGGAGTGGGGACCCTAGTGTCATGGCCACTGTTGTCCCCGTAAGTATGAGGGACCCCCTCCTCAAGGGGAGGATTGGCTCTCTCGGGTGCATCAGCTTCGCCACCAACAGGAGGAGGGATGCCCTCCTCAGTATGCGACTCCTCGATCACCCCATCTTCATGAGCACCTGTGATCTCATCCAACTCCTCGTCCTCTAGGACATTAATGATCAGCATGACTAATAATCAAACACAAGACAAGGTCAGTTGTCGCAATTGACAAATAGCAAATAGCAATTAATATTATAAAATATAAAGCAAATACGCGTTATCTAGCATACCCCATCCATGGTACATCAAGACAGGCGCATTGGGGGGATGAGTGCAAACTTGACCAGCGCGAAGAATGTCATTCTCGTATATGCACACATGAAATTGCTTGTCAACACAAAGACGGTGTAACGACCCTGGATTTTTCAACGTTTATTTATTAATAATTATTATTATTAATACGAGTGATTAAACAAATGTATGTTATTACATTTACATGTTGCCATGATTGCCCGTACTTGACTTTAATTGCCCGAAACGTCTTTGTGACACGCGAAACTTACACGAATAATATTTTCAAGTATTATTTACATTCATGATTGATTTTATTAATCATTTTAATTAACTATGGTGATTAGTTAGTTACTTGGGTTTTAATTGGATTTATTTGTTAATTAATGGAACTTGGACTTGTTTAATGTTAATGGACTCATGAATATAGACTTATAAGCCCACCCTACACCTTATTGGATTAACTAGTCCATTTCTACTACATGTAAGTATCACCTTGGAGTTTAACTAGTTAGTTGTTACACTTGGAATCTAGTTTACACATAATCCCCATGCATGGCCATCTATTAACCACACTTTTAAGGCTTTTCATGCAAGTGACCTTTGAACACTTCCCTTCCTTTTTTTCTGCTGCAGACCGTCGGCCTCCCTTGGCCATAAGGGAGTCAACTTCTTTTTTTTTTTACCATTTGATTCACTAGTATCACTTGTATTTTCTCTCATTCAAACACACACACAAAAACACTTCCAACTTTCTCTCTTTTCTCTAGTTCTTGTAAGTAAACTTGAAGCTTTTCTTCCTTTCTTTTTCTTTGTAAAACCGTAGCCTTGGATACACAAATCATCATCATCTTTTGTCACTTGTTGTAGTTTACTTGATCATTGTTTACTTACTAGTTATTAATGTTATTGTTTGTTATTTACTTACTTGGTTTCAAGAATCAAACTTACTAGTTTCATTCTTCTTTTATCTTGTATTTACAAGAACACTCAAGAACATAAACTTACTAGTTTATGATTCTATCTTATTTGTTTTAAAAGGCTTAAGATTCATGTGTTGTAAATCATACTTGAAGTTCATGAAGTAAACTTTAAAGTTTAGTTTCTAAAGATCAAGACTAAGGCTTGAATCTTTAAAGTATGCAACCCATGAACTTATTTACTTGTTTACTTAGTTTATGTCTCCATCTTATGCACTTTAATTTCATGTTTGTTGGTTGTTATTGGTCAAATGTTACTAGTTAACTTTGATCTCATTAATCTTGAACTAAAATTAACTTTAAAAGTTCAAGAACATGTAAGTAAGTTTCTTTAATTATAACTTGGTACACTTATGTTAGATCTAGACTTTTGAGTCTTGGATCTTCAAGATCAAACTAAGAATTATGTTCTACAACTTAAGATCTTGATTTCATAAGTTCACTTTCAAGTTTGTAACTTATTATTAGTTTTAAAGTTCATGTAAGTGTTAGATCTAAGACCTTGATGTAACTTTGGTTCATCAAACTTCATGCAACACTTAAGAGAGTTGTGCTTCATGTCTTAGACTTACACTTGGGTTATGATGGTCAAACCTTGGTGAAAATGATGCAAACACATCAACGAGTTGTACACTTGAAGCTATATGCATCAAAGATGAGAACCATGATAAGCATCGAGCACCAAGAACCACCGGAACCTACTGACCCTAGTGTTTTACTGTTTCTGGGTCTGATCAGTAAGACCTGGGCTGTTTTAATGTTGATTTTCAGATAGCTCTGTTCGAGTAGATAACTTTTCATATAGGACTCGTCTTAATCCGAGTTACGGTTTAGGATTTATGGCTCTCCGATCGTCACTATGTCCTTTAACGTTGTGCAGAAATTTCTGACCTACTCGCACTTAGACCGTCGCCACGGTCCAACGAAGACGATTTTGCTTCTGTAAATTTTGCCACAACTAAAGGACTCATATACGGAGCCATGGCCACTGGTCTCACCTTATTTCAGTAGGTATAGTGGCCGTGGTGACTGACCGAACTCAGCCTTTGTTTTAAACTCTTTTCACGAACGAAACTTACTTTACACCTTTTGTTAAATGATGAATGATGATGACCCTTAAGACCTTATTTACATACTTTTAAACCTATTCGGACGATTTACTGACTTAGTACTATTTGACTTAGGTTGAGGACCCGTTTGGACAACCTTCATTACTTGCTTACTTTCTGAGTCATACTTTACCGCTACTTTATCATTGTGAGTTATAGCATTTCCTTTTTACTTTAACTTGATTTTGGGAGCTGAGAATACATGCACATTTTACGTTTTACATACTAGGCACGAGTACTTAAACTTTATATATGTGTGGGTTATACAACGGCATAAACATTCCCTTTAGCTCGGTAACGTTTAGTCATTGGTTTTTGAACAGGTGAACGCGAATCTTAGATATGGATCCATAGGGTTTGACATCCCCACTCGGGCTAGTAGCGCTAGCTTTTAACGAGTGTTTAATACTTCGTATACATACGCACTTGCCAAGTGTACTTTCAGGGGGTATAAACGTTAAGTTAGTTACCAAGTGCCCACGGTTAAGCATATACTTTATCATACTGTTTTGAAATGCTCTTTGTAGCACTGAAATCTCGTGGCCTACCTTATATACTGTTATACTTAAACTATAGCTCACCAACCGTTGTGTTGACGTTTTTATGCATGTTTTTCTCAGGTGCTTAAGGTTTGCTTCCGCTGAGTACTAGTCTTGCCGTAGACACCCGCTGCTCTAGTGTTATCACCGCATGAACTACTTTATCTTGCATTCAAACTTAATTACATTTGAAACTATGTTTTGTAACGACCTAAGGGTCATACACATTTATTCATGATTGCTATTCGTAGAAGCATACTGTTGGTGTAAAACAATTGATGTCGGTTATGACATCATCTTTTTATCGTGAATGCAACTTCTTTTATTACAGCATATAGTACTTAATCTTGTAATGATCCTATTGTTGATGATTCGTACAAGATGGTTTTGTACGGGGCATCACATTTGGTATCAGAGCATTGGTTGTAGGGAATTAGGTTGCATTAGTGAGTCGAGACCGACCCGAGTAGGATTCACTAATAGGACTAATCTACAACTTGCTAGTTTACTTGTTTTCGCTGAACTTACTACATGCTGCTGCTTACTTTTACTTCTATATGCCGTATGTTATTACATGATTTCACTACTGCATGCTATTATCTACTTTCGATTGCATGATACTTGTCGTTATTACCATGCTACTTATCGTTACACATGATTTAAACTGTTGGCCTAATACATGCTTGCTTTATGACTTACTGACATGGAAAAATTTATTTTTCCTTGTTTAGATGTCGGATATTCAACCTGCTATTGTTTTGGGCAGTTCAGACTCGTCAGCCACCCCACCTGCTGCTGCTGCTGACACACCGATCCCGCTACCCACGAGTGACTCCGGCGCTTCATCTTCCGGGACTAGCAGCCAGGTGCCTGCCCCAGTGGTTACTACTAGTGAAGCCCAGGACCCTTCGGAGATTCCAGCTCCATCTGCCCCCGGACCTTCAGGATCACAGTCCCGCTCCGGTGAGATTGTAATTCCCGCGGAGTTCGGGGAAGGTCCTTTCCGTAACCGGTATCGCCATTGGTGCCGACGCGCCCCTGATGGACGTCTCATTCCGATCAGACCCGCTCGTTACTAACAGATGATGGCTGCTCAAGGACGACCAGTTCAGCCACCCGTACAGCCACCACATGATTCGGACGACCCGTCATCCACTGATGCTTCATCCGACGACACCTCCTCAGATGACTCCAGTGATGATGAGGACCCTGCTGATGTACCTATTCAGCCACCCTCCACCCTGCCGAAGAAGCGGTATCGCTTCGACGGTACCATCATTCTAGAGATCAACGGAGGACGAGCCTTCACTGACGCGTTTGGTCGATGTCGTAGGGTTACTGCTCGTAAGCGGCTTGTGCCGTACCCTGCCGACCCACAAGTGCGTAAGGCACCCCGTTACGTACTGACTATTTCTGGAGCCGGAACATCTGCACCCCATTATGTAATGCCTGCACCACCGGCACCACCGGCACCACCTGCACCGCCAGCACCACCTACCCCACCATCTCCCACTGTCGAGGATTTGACAAGGGAGGTAGAGATCCTCCGAGCTCGAGTTGCTGAGCTGGAGGACCAGATGGCCCATGTTATGGACATCCTTCACCCACCTTCACCGTAGGGCTTTTGTATTTAGATTTCATTATGTAATCTAGTTGTAGTTTTATGTTTCACTTATGTATTGTACGGACTTATTCAGATGTATGAAACTTATTATTATTAATGGAACTTTGCGTTATTTAATTCTTGCACGATGTTCTATTTACATTACTGTACGATGATTCTGTGGTATTTGTACCTAGATGCGTTATTTAATAAAATGTGATGTTTTGATTCCATGTTGGTTACTATATACTGTATTATTACTATTTGAATACTGGATTTTGACTTGAGTCAAAATTTTTGTTTAGAACACCATGGCTAACGGTCGATCCACACCTACTGCTGCTTAAATTGAAGAGATGATCCAAGAACGTGTAGTTGCAGTCATTGTGAAAATGCAACCCCAAGCTCCACCGCCACCACCACCGGTTATTCAGCCCATTCGAAATGGGTGTACTTACAAGGAATTCCAGAGCTGTAAACCACATAACTTCAGTGAAACCGAGGGACCGGTTGGTCTCACCAGATGGTTCGAGAAACTTGAATCAGTATTCCGAGTTAGCAACTGTTCGGAGGACAACAAAACCAAATTTGCTTCTTGCACGCTATCTGACGGCACGTGGTGGAACACAATGGCACAGGCACAAGGCATTGATGAGGCGTATGCTACGCCATGGGAAGAATTTAAGTGTGCCATGATTGAGGAGTATTGTTCGAGAACCGAAATCCAAAAGATGGAAATGGAATTCATGCAGTTAAAGGCCGTTGGGAATGACCTTGATGGTTACACCAGGAGATTTTTGGAACTAGCCCTGATGTGTCCGACAATGGTCACCCCAGAATTCAAGCGAATGGAGAGATACTTCTGGGGACTCCCTAAGAGCATTAAGGGAAACGTCACCTCATCCAAACCACCAAATGTCCCAGAAGCGATGCGCATGGCGCATACTTTAATGAATCAAATAACCATCGATGAACCGGAGAAAACTAAGTCTGAAGCGGGTACTAGTGAGAAGCGCAAATGGGATAACCACAACAACAACAGGGGAAGGAACTATGAACAAAACCCTGTGAAACGACATGAGGGTTTTAGGGGAAACAACAACGGTGGAAACCCCAATCCGAACACCAACACGAACCCGAACTACAAGGGAACCCTACCTCAATGCAAGAGGTGTTACAAATACCACACTGGGTATTGCAATGTTGTCTTCGAGAAGTGCCAACGGTCTGGGCATGTTGGAAAAGACTGCAAGGTCACCACTTTGAATGGGAAGCCGAACCCCACAGGGCCAAAGAAGTGTTACGAATGCGGACAGACGGGCCATTTCAGAAATGCATGTCCAAATAAAAGAAAAGATGGCGGACCACCCCGCACTAGAGCTTTCAATGTTAATGCAAGGGACGCACGCGAAAACCCCGACTTGGTGACAGGTATATTCACTATCAACAATCTTTTAGCTTCTGTCTTGTTTGATACTGGTGCGGATAGAAGTTATGTATGTAGACATTTTTACGATAAGATTAATTGGTCATTAGTCCCGTTAAAAGAGAGTATGCTTGTCGAGGTCGCCAATGGAAAACTTGAGAAAGTTGACCATATTAGTCGAGGAGCTATTATCAACATAGCTGGTGCAGATTTCGAAATTGATTTGATACCTATCAAATTGGAAAGTCTTGACGTGATCGTCGGTATGGATTGGTTGAGCAAGATAAGGGCCGATATTATCTGTGGAGATAAATCTCTTCGTATACCACAAGGAGATGGTGAGCCACTAGTTATCTACGGAGAGAGATGTACCTCGAAGTTGAATCTCATTAGTTGCGTGAAGGCACAAAAGATTATGAAGAAGGGACGTCTTGCTGTCCTAGCGCATGTGAAAACGGTATAAACTGAGGTGAAGAGCGTGAACGACATTCGAATTGTGAACGAATTTTCTGATGTCTTCCCAGAGGAATTGCCTGGATTACCGCCGCCGAGAGCCATAGAGTTTCAGATCGACTTAGTGACAGGAGCTGCACCTGTAGCTCGTGCACCTTATAGACTCGCACCTTTCGAGATGCAAGAATTACAAAGCCAACTACAAGAACTACTGGATCGAGGATTTATCCAACCAAGCTTCTCGCCTTGGGGCGCACCTGTGTTGTTTGTGAAGAAGAAGGATGGATCCTTCCATATGTGTATCGACTACCGTGAGCTCAAGAAATTGACTATCAAGAATCGGTATCCTCTTCCACGAATTGATGATCTTTTTGATCAACTACAAGGATCGCGCGTTTACTCAAAGATCGATTTGAGATCCGGTTATCACCAGTTGAGGGTGAAGGAAAGTGACGTGATGAAAACTGCATTTAGGACTCGTTATGGTCATTATGAGTTTCTCGTGATGCCATTCGGTTTGACAAATGCACCTGCCGTGTTCATGGATCTCATGAATCGTGTCTGCAAGCCGTACTTGGATAAGTTTGTTATCATCTTCATAGATGATATCTGATAATGCTAAAAACGAACATATATTTCATAGCATTATTCCTCAAGAAAGACAAGCTTTTATTTGCAATTGTTCTATTTACAAGTAATATTCGTTTAAATAATAAAAGGTGAAGACAAAAGACAGATTCGACGAATTGAAGACACAAATGACCAAAAAGCTCAAAAGTACAAAATACAATCAACGAGGTTCCAATTATTGATAAGAAACGTCTCAAAATTACAAGAGTACAAGATTCAAAACAAAAAGTACAAGATATTAAATTGTACGTAAGGACGTTCGAAAATCCGGAACCGGGACCAGAGTTAACTCCCAACGCTCGACGCAACGGACTAAAAATTACAAGTCAACTATGCACATAAATATAATATAATATTTAAATAATTCTTATAATTATTTAATATATTATATTTATTTATAAAACCGTCGGCAGAAGAAAACAACCAAATGTGAGCCTCCCCAGCTGGCCATGCGATCGCATGGCCTTGAAGAGCAAAGCTCATGCAATCGCATGAGCTCCTTTTTCAGTTCACAGGCCTATAAATTCGCAGTTTGGTGAACGTAAAATCCATCTATCTTTCTCTTCTCCATTCATACGTAATATTTATATTTATAATTTATATTTTAATTTTAATTTTAATTATAATTCTAATAATAAGGGTATTTTAGCGAATGTTGTAAGGGTGTAAGTCGAAATTCTGTCCGTGTAACGCTACGCTATTTTTAATCATTGTAAGTTATGTTCAACCTTTTTAATTTAATGTCTCGTAGCTAAGTTATTATTATGCTTATTTAATCCGAAGTAATCATGATGTTGGGCTAATTACTAAAATTGGGTAATTGCGCTTTGTACCATAATTGGAGTTTGGATAAAAGAACGACACTTGTGGAAATTAGACCATGGGCTATTAATGGGCTTTATATTTGTTTAACTAAATGATAGTTTGTTAATGTCAATATAAAGATTTACAATTGGGCGTCCCTATAAATAACCATTTACACTCGATCGGACACGATGGGCAGGGTATTTATATGTACGAATAATCGTTCATTTAACCGGACACGGGAATGGATTAATAGCCACTAGAATAATTAAAACAGGGGTGAAATTATGTACAAGGACACTTGGTATAATTGATAACAAAATATTAAAACATTGGGTTACACTCAGTCGACATCCTGGTGTAATTATTAAACAAAGTATTAAAATCTTGTTACAGTTTAAGTCCCCAATTAGTTGGAATATTTAACTTCGGGTATAAGAATAATTTGACGAGGACACTCGCACTTTATATTTATGACTGATGGACTGTTATGGACAAAAACCAGACGGACATATTAAATAATCTAGGACAAAGGACAATTAACCCATGGGCATAAAACTAAAATCAACACGTCAAACATCATGATTACGGAAGTTTAAATAAGCATAATTCTTTTATTTCATATTTAATTTCCTTTATTTTATATTTAATTGCACTTCTAATTATCGCATTTTTATTTATTGTTATTGTATTTAATTGCACTTTTAATTATCGTACTTTTTAATTATCGCAAGTTTATTTTATTGCACTTTTATTATTCGCAATTTCATTATCGCTATTTACTTTACGCTTTAATTTAAGTCTTGTATTTATTTTTAATATTTTACATTTGGTTTTAACTGCGACTAAAGTTTTAAAATCGACAAATCGGTCATTAAACGATAAAAACCCCCCTTTATAATAATAATATTACTTGTATATATATTTGTATTTTTATAAAAGTAAACTAATATAGTGTTAAGCTTTGTTTAAAGATTTTCCCTGTGGAACGAACCGGACTTACTAAAAACTACACTACTGTACGATTAGGTACACTGCCTATAAGTGTTGTAGCAAGGTTTAAGTATATCCATTCTATAAATAAATAAATATCTTGTGTAAAATTGTATCGTATTTAATAGTATTTCCTTGTAAAATTTAATAGTATTTTATATACACCTCGCGAAACATCAAGTTATTTTTGGCGCCGCTGCCGGGGAATCAATCTAGCTTAAAAGCCGGAAGCGCAACGCTAATATATATAGAAAAAAAAAAGATTTTTATTTTTAGTATGCTTTTGTAAAAACACGTTTTAAATATTCAAAAATATTAAAAGAAAAACAAAAATATAAATATTTTTTTTAGAGTTTGGTAAGTATTAAATTTTATAAAGTTTCTTTATTTCTATTTCTTTTAGTTTGTAAAAATATAAGTTTTAATTAATTAATAAATATATTTTATATTTTACAGCAAAAACAGAAAGAAAAAAAATTAAAACTCGAGTCCGGTACTGTAGCAGCCCACTCTGTGGCCCGAAACCCTAGCCCATGCGATCGCATGGCCGGATTGTTTAGGACTCATGCGATCGCATGAGCCCATCTGACACGCCAGACTGCAACTGCATTAATTACGGAGTATATTTTAATTATTATTATTATTATTAAAACCCTAATTAGGGTTTATTAGTTAATTAATATATTAATTTAGTTTTATTTATTATTTTATATTATTTAGTTTAATTAGTTTAATTAAATTGTAAAATTAATAGTTTTATAAAATAAATAATATTTTTATAATATTTTTATAAAAATTGTAATTTTTACAACTTTTTGTATATTTTTATATTTTGTCCCTTTTTAATCGTTTTAGCGTAATATTTGTATTTTTAGCTCATATTTAGTTTTAAACTTAGTTTTTGCCATAGTTATTTTTACTTCTAGATTTTTAGGCTTTGCCGTAAAATCCCTTAAGTGTTTTTCTTTAGACTAAGATTTAGATACTTTAGAATTTTGCGACGCCTTTTTAAGTTTTAGATTCTTTTTAAGTTATTTCCATTTGGGATATAGTTTTTCCTGTAAGCTTTAATATTTTTAGACACCTTTTACCTATGTATCAATTATCATTCCAATTAGTAATCTCAATTTGCGATTATAATTTTAAGTTAGTTGTAGTGATAAGGTTGGGTTAGTCAAGTGTTTTTAAGTTTTATAAGTTTCTTTTATTTTTCCGTCGCCTTTTATCTTTCTTTCTTATTTTTCTTTTTCGATCTTTTTCCGACGAACTCTTTTTCTTTCTTATTTCTCGCTATTCTAGTTTTTAGGACATAGATTTTTATTCTACTTCTTATCTAAATTTCTTAAAATTACGAAAATTTATTTTAAGTGGTTAAATTAATAGACATCAAAATTTTCTGGTTCGTAGTAATAGTTGAATTTGTACGTGGACCGGGTTATTGGAGCCAAACAGTCCTCAATTATATTGAGACCAAACGAATCCTGCCCCTCTGCTGCATCTTTTGGCTATTCGAAACGTGGGCAAAATCAGAAAAGTCTATTGATTGGATAACTTATTATAATTTTTCTTTCCTTTTAAAAACTAATAGGATATTCAGTGAATGCACCGAGCAAGACGTTCACCACCTTTTGTACGTTCACCACCTGTAACTAGATCAAGACATTTAGCAAATATTACTGCCGTTGATTTTTCTTTAGAATCGTCATCCAGTCGACCAAGTACTCCAGTTCAAATTTCCGATAATCCATTTTTTGAACCCGACCTCACAATTGAGAATCCGGAGAATATTCAGGAACGATTCGTAGATCCTGAACCATTAAATTTTCCTCCGGAACCACCAATCATTCAAACAGAGATTGTTGAGGAACGAACCATAAAATCAGAATCCTCTAGTGATTCCGATTCAACAAATTCAATTATGGAGAATCTGGAACCTTTAAGTATGGAAGACCGAATGAGAGCTAAACGCACTGGCCAAGGTCACGCAATTACTCATCCGGACATTAATGCGCCAGATTATGAAATCAAAGGACAAATTCTACACATGGTGACTAATCAATGACAATTTAGTGGTGCGCCGAAGGAAGATCCAAATGAATATTTACGTACCTTTAATAGGATCTGCACACTATTTAAAATCCGAGAAGTGGAGGATGAACAGATATATCTCATGTTATTTCCCTGGACTTTAAAGGGAGAAGCCAAAGATTGGTTGGAATCGTTACCTGAAAGGGCGATTGATACATGGGATGTTTTAGTTGAAAATTTTCTTAAACAATTCTTTCCTGCATCTAAAGCCGTAAGACTTCAAGGAGAAATTGTTACGTTCACACAGAAACCAAATGAAACTCTATATGAGGCGTGGACACGATTTGGAAAGTTATTAAGAGGATGTCCGCAACATGGTTTAGATACCTGTCAAATAGTACAAATATTCTACCAAGGATGCGATATCACTACAAGGAAAGACATAGATATAGCAGCTGGTGGTTCTATTATGAAGAAAACCGAAACTGATGCTTACAAAATTATTGATAACACTGCTTCCCACTCACACGAGTGGCACCAAGAAAAAGATATCGTTAGATCATCTAAAGCAGCTAGAGCCGATTCTAGCCATGACTTAGATTCCATTTCCGCAAAGATAGATGCTGTGGAGAGACGAATGGAAAAGATGACTAAAGATATTCACTCAATACGAATTAGTTGTGAGCAGTGTGGAGGACCACATTTGACAAAAGATTGTCTCAGTATTGAATTAACAATGGAACAAAGAGAGAATATTTCATACATAAACCAAAGGCCTGGAAATAATTATCAGAATAATTATCAACCGCCAAGACCGATTTACAATCAAAACCAGAATTATAACCGAAATATTCCATACAACAACCAACAAGGTCCTAGCAATCAACAAGTATCCAATAATACTTACAACCAGCAAAGACCTAATTTTCAAAACAAACCACCACAACAAACTAATGATAAAAAGCAGAATTTAGAAGATATGATGACGAAGCTAGTTGAAACTCAAACGCAGTTTTTCACATCTCAGAAACAAACCAATGAACAAAATGCTCAAGCATTTAGAAATCAACAAGCTTCTATTCAAAATCTGGAACAAGAAGTAAGTAACCTAGCAAGGTTAATAGGTGAAAGAAAACCGGGAAGTCTACCTAGTGATACAAATGCTAACCCCCGGAATGAAACAGCTAAAGCCATTACCACAAGAAGTGGTACAACACTTAAACCACCTGAAATACCTGTAACTTCTGATAAAGCTATTCCTACTCCACAAGAACCACAACCTAATCAAGATAAGGAAAAAGAACCGGTAGTTGAAAAGGTTAATGAAGATAACACAGTTAAGGCTAAACCTTATGTTAAACCATACCAACCACCACTTCCTTACCCGAGTAAAATGAAGAAAGAGAAACTTGAAGCTGAGCAATCCAAATTCTTGGATATGTTTAAACAGATAAATGTAAATCTTTCTTTCATTGATGTGATTTCAGGAATGCCTAGATATGCTAAATTCTTGAAAGATCTAATCTCAAATAGAAAGAAAATGGAAGAACTCTCGGCTGTTACTATGAACGCTAATTGTTCAGCAGTGCTGTTGAATAAGATACCAGAAAAATTATCTGATCCAGGAAGTTTCACAATTCCATGTTTTCTGGGTAGTCTTAGTTCAATAGAAGCATTGGCAGACTTAGGTGCTAGTATAAATTTAATGTCGTATTCACTATACGCTAAACTAGACCTTGGAGAATTGAAACCAACCAGAATAAGCATACAACTAGCCGATAGATCAATAAAATATCCTAGAGGGATAATGGAGAACATGCTAGTTAAAGTTGGTGCTTTAGTATTTCCAGTAGATTTTGTTGTTCTGGACATGGAAGAAGATTCTCAAGTTCCTCTCATATTAGGAAGACCATTCTTAAACACGGCTAAAGCAATGATAGACGTGTTCGGTAAGAAATTGACCCTAAGTATAGAGGACGAGAGTGTTACCTTTTCAGTTGATAGAGCAATGCAATAACCACAATCTGCAGATGATACATGTTATTATATTCAAACTATAGATGCACATGCAGAATTATTAGAAGAATTTCCAGAATTACAAGGAACAGGAGAATGTTCTTTAGGAGAAGGTAATGAACCAATTGATGAAGCTGAAATGTTAGCTACACTTATAGCTAATGGATATGAACCAACAATAGAAGAAATTCAAATGCTAAAAGAAGAAGACAGATATCGATATAAATCATCGATAGAAGAACCTCCGAAATTAGAGTTAAAGCCACTTCCAAACCATTTGGAATACGCTTATTTACATGGTGAATCTAAATTACCTGTAATAATATCGTCTTCTCTTACTGAAAATGAGAAATCACAACTCATTTCTGTGTTGAAAGCTCATAAACCAGCCATTGCATGGAAGATTCATGATATTAAAGGAATAAGTCCTTCGTATTGCACACATAAAATCCTTATGGAAGAAGGTCATAAAACGTATGTGCAACGCCAACGAAGACTAAATCCTAATATGCAAGATGTAGTTAAGAAAGAGATTATTAAACTGCTAGATGCAGGTTTAATTTATCCAATTTCTGATAGTCCATGGGTAAGCCTAGTTCAATGCGTGCCTAAGAAGGGTGGCATGACTGTCATTACAAATGAGAAAAATGAGCTTATTCCTACTAGGACTGTAACAGGATGGCGTGTGTGTATTGATTATAGAAAATTAAATGACGCCACCAGAAAAGATCACTTTCCCTTACCTTTCATAGATCAAATGTTGGAAAGATTAGCCGAAAATAGTTACTATTGTTTTCTAGATGGATTTTCCGGATATTTTCAAATTCCAATAGCACCCGAGGACCAAGAGAAAACCACGTTCACGTGCCCTTATGGTACTTTTGCTTACAAACGCATGCCATTTGGACTTTGCAACGCCCCTGCAACCTTTCAAAGGTGCATGATGGCGATTTTTCACGACATGATAGAAGAATGCATGGAAGTTTTCATGGATGACTTTTCAGTCTTCAGTGATACATTTAAATCATGTCTAGTTAATCTGGAACGAATGCTAATTAGATGTGAACAATCAAATCTAGTTCTTAATTGGGAGAAATGCCATTTCATGGTTAAAGAAGGCATCGTTCTTGGACATAAAATTTCAAAAGAAGGAATTGAAGTGGATAGAGCTAAAGTAGATGTAATTGCTAAACTTCCACATCCCACCAATGTTAGAGGAGTTAGGAGTTTTCTAGGGCATGCCGGTTTTTACCGACGTTTCATAAAAGATTTTTCTAAAATTGCCATTCCTATGAATAAACTCCTAGAAAAGGATGCTCCATTCATCTTTTCAGATGAGTGTATCAAATCTTTTAATATTCTTAAAGAGAAACTCACTAATGCGCCGATCATGATAACACCAAATTGGAATCTACCATTTGAACTAATGTGCGATGCAAGTGATTTTGCAATGGGAGCCGTTTTAGGACAAAGGATTGAAAAACAATTTCAACCTATATATTATGCTAGTAAGACGTTACAAGGAGCACAAACGAACTATACAACTACTGAAAAAGAACTCCTTGCTATTGTCTTTGCTTTTGACAAATTTCGTTCATATCTCGTTCTAGTAAAAACGGTGGTCTATACCGACCATTCTGCTCTTAGATACCTATTTTCAAAACAAGATGCTAAATCAAGATTAATCCGTTGGATCTTACTCTTACAAGAGTTTGATATTGAAATCCGAGATAAAAGAGGAGCAGAAAATCTTGCCGCTGATCATCTTTCTCGTCTTGAAAATCCCGAATTAGAAGTTCTAAATGAATCGGCCATACAAGACAACTTTCCTGATGAATATCTATTGAAGATAGATTATAATGAAATCCCATGGTTTGCAGACTATGCAAACTACTTAGTTTGTGGATTCCTTGAAAAAGGATTATCGTACCAAAAACAAAAGAAATTCTTCAGTGATATAAAACACTATTTTGGGAAGATCCACACCTGTTTAAAAGTTGTCCAGATAGAATAATACGCCGATGTGTATTTGGAGATGAAGCTAGTAAAATTTTAAACCATTGTCACACAGGACCAACAGTAGGGCATTATGGGCCTCAACTAACAGCAAGAAAAGTTTATGATGCTGGATTCTATTGGCCCACAATTTACAAAGACGCACACCTTCTTTGCAAATCCTGTGATGCTTGTCAAAGGGCCGGAAAAATAAGTCAACGTGATGAAATGCCACAAAATGTCATCCAAGTATGTGAAGTATTTGACATTTGGGGTATTGACTTTATGGGTCCATTTCCAAAATCTCATAATAATCTATATATACTCGTAGCCATTGATTATGTATCTAAATGGGCGGAAGCACAAGCTCTCCCAACTAACGATGCACGAGTTGTAGTCAACTTTTTAAAACGTCTTTTTGCAAGGTTTGGAACACCGAAAGCTTTAATAAGTGATCGGGGTACTCATTTTTGTAATAATCAACTTGAGAAAGTTCTTAAAAGATATGGAGTAACTCATAAAATCTCCACCGCATATCATCCACAAACAAGTGGACAAGTTGAAAATACCAACCGAGCTTTAAAACGTATTCTAGAGAAAACCGTAGGATCAAATCCGAAGGAATGGTCCATTAAATTGGAGGATGCACTCTGGGCTTTTAGAACAGCCTACAAAACTCCAATTGGAACCACACCTTTTAGACTTGTTTATGGAAAAGCATGTCATCTTCCAGTAGAAATTGAACACAAAGCATTTTGGGCTTTGAAGACATGTAATCTTGATTTACATGAAGCTGGACGTCTACGGTTAAGTCAACTAAACGAATTAGAAGAATTAAGACATGAAGCATACGATAATTCGTTAATCTATAAGGAAAGAACGAAGAAATGGCATGATAAAAGAATCAGAAGTTTAAAAGAATTTAAAGAAGGAGACAGAGTTCTTCTTTTCAATTCACGATTCAAGCTATTTCCTGGAAAATTGAAATCAAGATGGTCTGGACCATTCATAGTTAAAAGAGTTTTCCCATACGGAACGATAGAATTAATAAATTCAAATGGGATTGAATTTAAAGTTAATGGTCACAGAGTTAAACACTACATAGATAGTCCGATGGAAGTCGACAACGAAGTTAATCACAATTTCAACACCACAGCTAACTAAGTGTGGGGAGAATCAAGTCTTTAAAGGATAATATGTATTTCTGTTAGAGTTAGATTGTCTGTTTTCATGTAGTTCTCGAAAATGGAATCCGAATGGCCTTTCCCTAGCAGACCCTAAAGAACTAGTCTTCTCCCCCCATTCTGAATTTTTATTTTTTTTAGGAAATGAAGACTGCCTGTGAACTAAACCATGGTCTAATGCTACACGCTTTGATCACTAAACGTAATAATGACACACTACCGAGTGAAATAGTATCAGTAATCAGAGAAAGATTGGACGGAGTTAGAAAAGAATCCAGATGCGAAGATAATAAGTTACAATTTGGTAAAGGAAAATCAAAATCCGCAGCGAAAAGAAGAGCACGACACCTAGAAAGATGTCACAAATGCGGAAAATGGTCACATGGAGGTAAATGTTCAAATAATCAAACCTATTCAAATACCGAATTTGTTACTTTATGCAGAGACGGACCATTCATATGTTTAGAAGAAAAAACACTGAATGCTCGAGGTTACGCCTATGTAGCTATGGAAAACCAATTAAACCGACTATCTTATGAATGGGATAGATCATATAACTAAGAATACTATCTCACAGGTAAGTCTGTACAGTTTTTATTTTTTTTTAACCTTTTGATAATAAACGCTAATTTGTTCGCTATAAAGTATTAAATTGGTATTGAATAAAATTAGGTTTGGCGACCGAAATTATTGATATCATACAAAAATTTATTGCATCACTGTAAAATTTAACATTTATTCTTAAGGTATAAATATTTTTAATCAATCAACACAAAATATTTTAAAAATTCGTCATGAGTTAAATTAGGTCTTGGAACCGAAATTACTTTACCGAAAAGAGGGGCGTATATTTTTGATAATATTTGATTGATTAAAGTGGGATAAAAAGTCAAAAAGATTTTTAATTTTATTTTTACCATGTTTTTAAAATTAATATATAAATCTTAAATTAATATTGTAAACTTTGTAAAATCAATATATTTAAAATTGTAAATATTTGAAAAATTAATATAAGTTTGGTGTGAATTTATAATATGAATTTTTAAATTAAGTTTGGTGTGAATTTTTAATTTTTAAAATATGAATTTTTAATTTTATGCATTTCAAATTTTAAGTTTGGTGTGAATTTTTAATATTAATTTTGAATTTTATATTTAAGTTGTGTGAATTTAAAAACAAAAATTTACTTTATCTCATTAAGTTAAAAATATAATTTTTAAAATTCGTCGTAAGTTGAAGACTAGGTCTTTGAACCGAAATTGCTTTACCCGAGGGAGGGACGAGAACTTTTATTATCATTATTTTTAATCTTATTGAATTAAAGTAAGCCAAAAACATTAAAAAAACCCAAAAAAATCTTTACTTTTAAAAATCGCGCTTTGATTTGACAAATTTTAAAATTTTATCGAGGGACAGACTAGGACAACGATCCGAAACGCCCTCGCTCCTAAAGGAAAACAAAATTTTTAAAATTTAATTAATTATAAGTTTTATAAAGTATAAGGTTTTATAAAATAAAAAAAAAATCAGAAATCACTGTAGCCGGCACCCCATGCGATCGCATGGGGTTTGCACTTGGAACCCATGCGATCGTATGGGGACCAAATGCAGGCCTGATACATACAGCAGTTCGGTTCTGCCTCACCACAAACACACACATACATTCACGAAACTCACCCAAAAATTCACCAATTTTTGCCATTTTTCCACCGTAATTCATCAAATTTCTTGCTCTAATCATGCTTAGATTCTCATTCTTCAGCAAATTGGTAAAAATTACACCCCTAAACTCTATAAATTCCTAGTTTTTGTGATAATTACCAATTTTTTTACCTAATGCAATTTTGTTAATTTCTAGTGTAATTAGTGTTAAATTGTTAGTATTTTATGCATGTATAACCTAGATTGATGCTATTTAACATGATTTGAAGCCAAAAGCTTCAAAAATTTTAGAAATCTAGGGTTTGTGTTCTTGAGCAATTTGGGGCTTTTTGATATAAACAGGTTATGGCAGATTTTTGTCATGAATTATTGCTAAATTGAGTAGTGTAACATGTTTAGGTAGTTAAATGATCCAAACAATGATCCTAAACATGATTTTTGGAGATTAAAGTGGACTTTTTATGTCCAAAATTCATGAACTTGATTAATTTGATGTAATTGCCATTTGAGACTTGTTTAATTATTAGTAATGACTATTTTGACATGTTATTTGAGTTAAATGCTTATGAATTTTGTATACATTTTCATATGTGCTTATTTGAAAAATGTAGAATTGTGAAAAATTGTGAAAATGTGTATAAGTTTAATTTTGATTTAACATGTTATAGTGATTGTTTTAAGTTGTTATTTTGCTAACACTAATGCATATTTGGATGCACAAATTTTGTGTTTAATGTGTTTTGCAGAAAGCCGATACTGGAGGTTCAGGAGCATCATCATCTAGACGACCAGCACCAGCACCAGAACCAGAACCAGAAATGCAACACGAACAAGAACCACAACAGGAACAACAACAACAGCCTGATCAGCACATACCTTATTATGATCCGGTACAGTTTGTTAATGAATTCATAGTATTCCCAATGAGGCCGCCAGTAGAATTCCCAACGATTCCTGAGCACACTCTACATCCTAATCTGAGATTTGATAGAAGATGGAGAGATTACGAGACATATCAAAGGAACAAATTCAAATTGGTAACAAAAAATGTAGAGGTGCCAAGGGTAATCGATTGGGCCCCTTTGGAAACGGTCCATCTAGCTGACCGTGTTAGACAGCTTTTAGTTCAAAGGTATGGCAGTTCTTCTTTTACAGATTGGGAACATCTTTTCACCATTCATAGACCTGTATATAAGGAATGGTGTGTTGAGTTGATGAGTACTGTATCACTTGATACAAATATAGTTAGAATAGATGATAGAAGATTTCTTAGGTTTATCCTTGGCGGTAGGATGTACAGAATGTCCATGCTGGACATGGCCAGGGCCTTACAGATATATACTCCTGGTGAGTTGCTATTACCCGATTGTACAAACTTGATTCATTATGGTGAACGGGTAGATTGTAACTTTGATGCCGACGCCATTTGGAGGCGTATGTCACATTTTGATGTTTTTACACGAGTAGGAGGACACTCCTATACACATATTGACAGAGCCGAGCTTCGTATTATTCATAGATTTTTGGCTAACTCGATTACACAAAGAGGTCATAATAAAGAAAAAATTACCTTATATGATTTATTCTACCTAAAGTGTATTCGGAATCCTAGAAGCTTTGTCAATATCCCTTACTGTGTTGCTTTTTATTTATCTAAAATGGTAGAGGGAATGCAGGACGGGAGTATAATAGGAGGAGGTATTTTTGTTACTCTCGTTGGAGAGTATTTAGGTGTTGATAGGAACCAAGGGGGTCCATTACAGATTTGTAGAGAACAGGTTGAGCCCTTAGGATTGAAAGTTTATGTGGGTGCTAAGGTATTGAAAAGTAGACGTAACCAGGCAGTACCCTATGAGGGATCTCATCCTCAGGTAGAGAGAGGCTCAGACGAGGAAATGGAGGAGGCGGAAGACATTAGGGATGTCTTTCGAGATGCTATTCTTGACGTCCACGTTCGTATAGATGAGGAAGCAATGACGAACGCGGCAAGACATAGTATGTATGAGCAGTGGAACTCCGAGCGAGTATACGAGGATTATAGGCGACGCCAACACGATAGCTGGTTAGTTCATCAGCACCAAATCATGATCCAGCTATCATATCAGGTACCAAATAACTATGTACCTACGCGACCTGCTCATTTTCCGCCACATAGCCCCGATATCCGACCACCCTTTAACCGGTATGACTATAACCAAGCCTATCAAAACACCTATAACCAACAATGGAACCCACCTGACGAGATGAACTGGAACCCATATCCAGACTGATTTAGTTCCATTTGGTTATTTTTATGATTTTTATGTTTTTATCTTATGACTTTTTCATGTTTAAACTTATGTTATTGGATATATTTGTGTAATATTTATTATTTTATTATTATTGTGTACTAATATTTCATATTTAGAATTTGAAAGTGGGATATTAAGTCCCATTTCAAATTGCCATGCATGATTATATTTGTATGTATGTATATTGTCGATTGTACAAAACAGGGTAAAACAGCGCATTTTCAAAGACTGGCATTAAGTTCAGCAAAAGCTACTAATTTTGACGACAAGATGACAAATAAATGTGATGTAACAACAGACGAAATGAACAAATGATATGCACCATTTATCATTCAGCAAACAAACGCCAATATGTTTGGAAACTTTGGTAAAATTTAATCATTTCTACGCTAATCACCCTCAATAATTTAAATTGTACTGATTTCTTGCAAATGAGGGCATTGCAAGATCTTAAGTGTGGGAAGGGGTTAAATTCTTTCGGATTTTTAAAATTTTTATCTTTATACACTTGGTTACCATTAAAAATACTAGTAACGTAGTAGTTGTATTAGAATCTAGTGCTCTCTGATAATAAAGAACAGCCCTAGTCTTATATACTAACTACCCAATTCTAGTAAAAATTTTCAATTAAATGAACTCAAAATCATGTTTATACATATTTATGAACGATAAAACTAGGTGTTAACACCGAAATTATTGTTACCTCGGAAAGGACATAAATTGAGAAACAAACTAAAATGTTAAAATTCATTTAAATGGAATAGAGAACAATAAAAAGGAAAATAAAAGCCAAGTGTGGGAAAAATTACCAAGTTATCTTAAACATATGTCACATATTTCTGTAACAAATAACTGAAAATACTTTTGCTTTGGACTAAACTAAACTATTTTACCCAATGAAAGAAAAGAAGAGATGGATCTACACGATGAATCAATTCCATCATTAAAAGGAAGTAAAGTCTTCCGAAAAAGAAACGCGCTTCTTGAGTTAGGTCATGAAGTTGTCGTCCAGACCAGTTGTAGGTTGACGAAAAACCTAGAAAAGTCATCACTAAAATCAGCAGGAAATCCACGGACCTCAGCATTAAATAGGGTCGCCAAGTGGTCAGATTTATCCTAACCATGAGAAGGATTTATCTCGTAAAATGGGGGGGCACCGTGCAAATTAGCTGGATAAGACTAATGAATCAGATCTCCAGAAAGGATAATCTCCTTAAAGATTAAAAATCAGCTTTTAAGCCTGATATTACTCAATCCTAGAGATTGACCTTAAAGATTGAGAATTCAAACTCATGGAATTCAATGATATCTAAACTCGAGCTTGAACGAGAAAATATTTCGATCAAAATTACAAACCGATTTGTTTTCTGAAAACCCTATTTTCAATGCGTTCATTACCATTGAACGTAAAATTCTAGAAATTCACCTGGAATTCATTAGGTCACCTGAACCAAATCGGGTGTCAACCGTAAGAACGGTGGTTGCATAGTGGTCAAAGACAGGACCTTGTGTCAAACCTACAAATTATAAGGGTGAGCTTTACTATTGCTCCTACAAAGGATAGTAATTGCGTCTGACACGTTAAAGACCATAATTAAAAGCATGTCAGGGGACATTGCCTTAACAGTTGCTTGTTCAACGCTTTCCTTTACAACCGGACGGTAGCTTACCGAAAGGTAATATACGGGACAAGTAAACTGGACGTGTTGCTTTCCTAATACAAGGTTAGCAAGTGGGTGACACAAAACCATAAGTTTTGAGCTAAAATTTTCAAATCTGAAACCCACCAAGCCCACAAAAATATTTTGCAAACACCGGTGAAGGGTTATTTCGGAAAACTTATCTAGGGTAAAAACTAGATTTAATTTTCAAAAGATCAAATGTTTTCATAAAGATCCAATTTCCTTAATGGATCTAAATTTTTATAGTCATGTGGGACTGTAAACCATATCGTTACTACCATTGTTTATACCGCCGTATAGAAATCACTGATGTACAAAGTGTGAAGAATAAAGAAGTGATTCTAGTATTTCAAGACGATATTGCTTGAGGACAAGCAACACTCAAGTGTGGGAATATTTGATAATGCTAAAAACGAACATATATTTCATAGCATTATTCCTCAAGAAAGACAAGCTTTTAGTTGCAATTGTTCTATTTACAAGTAATATTCGTTTAAATAATAAAAGGTGAAGACAAAAGACAGATTCGACGAATTGAAGACGCAAACGACCAAAAAGCTCAAAAGTACAAAATACAATCAACGAGGTTCCAATTATTGATAAGAAACGTCTCAAAATTACAAGAGTACAAGATTCAAAACAAAAAGTACAAGATATTAAATTGTACGCAAGGACGTTCGAAAATCCGGAACCGGGACCAGAGTCAACTCTCAACGCTCGACGCAACGGACTAAAAATTACAAGTCAACTATGCACATAAATATAATATAATATTTAAATAATTCTTATAATTATTTAATATATTATATTTATTTATAAAACCGTCGGCAGAAGAAAACAACCAAATGTGAGCCTCCCCAGCTGGCCATGCGATCGCATGGCCTTGAAGAGCAAAGCTCATGCGATCACATGAGCTCCTTTTTCAGTTCACAGGCCTATAAATTCGCAGTTTGGTGAACGTAAAATCCATCTATCTTTCTCTTCTCCATTCATACGTAATATTTATATTTATAATTTATATTTTAATTTTAATTTTAATTATAATTCTAATAATAAGGGTATTTTAGCGAATGTTGTAAGGGTGTAAGTCGAAATTCTGTCCGTGTAACGCTACACTATTTTTAATCATTGTAAGTTATGTTCAACCTTTTTAATTTAATGTCTCGTAGCTAAGTTATTATTATGCTTATTTAATCCGAAGTAATCATGATGTTGGGCTAATTACTAAAATTGGGTAATTGGGCTTTGTACCATAATTGGGGTTTGGATAAAAGAACGACACTTGTGGAAATTAGACCATGGGCTATTAATGGGCTTTATATTTGTTTAACTAAATGATAGTTTGTTAATGTCAATATAAAGATTTACAATTGGACGTTCCTATAAATAACCATTTACACTCGATCGGACACGATGGGCAGGGTATTTATATGTACGAATAATCGTTCATTTAACCGGACACGGGAATGGATTAATAGCCACTAGAATAATTAAAACAGGGGTGAAATTATGTACAAGGACACTTGGTATAATTGATAACAAAATATTAAAATCTTGGGTTACACTCAGTCGACATCCTGGTGTAATTATTAAACAAAGTATTAAAATCTTGTTACAGTTTAAGTCCCCAATTAGTTGGAATATTTAACTTCGGGTATAAGAATAATTTGACGAGGACACTCGCACTTTATATTTATGACTGATGGACTGTTATGGACAAAAACCAGACGGACATATTAAATAATCCAGGACAAAGGACAATTAACCCATGGGCATAAAACTAAAATCAACACGTCAAACATCATGATTACGGAAGTTTAAATAAGCATAATTCTTTTATTTCATATTTAATTTCCTTTATTTTATATTTAATTGCACTTCTAATTATCGCATTTTTATTTATTGTTATTGTATTTAATTGCACTTTTAATTATCGTACTTTTTAATTATCGCAAGTTTATTTTATCGCACTTTTATTATTCGCAATTTCATTATCGTTATTTACTTTACGCTTTAATTTAAGTCTTGTATTTATTTTTAATATTTTACATTTGGTTTTAACTACGACTAAAGTTTTAAAATCGACAAACCGGTCATTAAACGGTAAAAACCCCCCTTTATAATAATAATATTACTTGTATATATATTTGTATTTTTATAAAAGTAAACTAATATAGCGTTAAGCTTTGTTTAAAGATTTTCCCTGTGGAACGAACCGGACTTACTAAAAACTACACTACTGTACGATTAGGTACACTGCCTATAAGTGTTGTAGCAAGGTTTAAGTATATCCATTCTATAAATAAATAAATATCTTGTGTAAAATTGTATCGTATTTAATAGTATTTCCTTGTAAAATTTAATAGTATTTTATATACACCTCGCGAAACATCAATATCCTCATCTACTCTAAGAGCGAAGAAGAGCATGAGCAACATCTCCGATTAGTACTTGAACTCTTGAGGCAAGAGCAACTGTATGCGAAATTTTCTAAGTGTGAATTTTGGTTGAAGGAAGTCCAGTTTCTGGGTCATGTTGTGAGCGACCAGGGTATCAAAGTTGACCCCGCCAAGATTGAAGCTATCAGCAAGTGGGAGACCCCCACTACTCCGACTCATATTCGCCAATTCCTAAGTCTCGCCGGTTACTACCGAAGGTTCATTGAAGGATTTTCTCTGATTGCGCGTCCTTTGACCGCGCTGACTCACAAGGGCAAGAAGTTCATTTGGGAACCCGCACACGAATCAGCATTTCAAACATTGAAGAAGAAGTTAACCTCCGCACCTATCCTATCACTTCCTGAGGGCAGTGACGACTTTGTTGTTTATTGTGATGCATCGAAGAGTGGTTTTGGTTGTGTACTGATGCAACGATCAAAGGTTATCGCTTATGCCTCCCAACAGCTGAAGATCCACGAGCAGAACTACACTACTCACGATCCTGAACTTGGAGCCGTTGTCTTTGCGCTTAAATAGTGGAGACACTATTTGTATGGAACTAAGAGCACTATCTTCACCGATCACAAGAGTCTCCAACATATATTCGATCAGAAGCAACTGAATATGAGACAGCGTCGATGGATCAAGACGCTCAATGACTACGATTGTGAACTTCGTTATCATCCTGGCAAGGCCAATGTTGTAGCTGACGCTTTGAGCCGAAAGGAGAGGATGGCACCTCTTCGTGTTAGGGCTCTGAACATCACCATTCATTCGAACCTCAACAACCAGATCAGAGTAGCCCAAGTTGAGGCTCTCAAGAAGGAGAATATAACTCATGAACATTTGAACATACTTGTCTCTCGATTCGAGGTTATGGAGTCTGGACTCCGATATTATGCCGGAAGAATTTGGGTACCTCTTTATGGAGATCTATGGAACCTTATACTTGATGAAGCACACAAATCGAGATATTCGATTCACCCTAGTGCGGGTAAAATGTACCACGACCTTAAAGAACAGTATTGGTGGGCGAATCTTAAGAAGGACGTTGCGACCTATGTTGGTAAATGTTTAACCTGCTCGAAAGTTAAAGCCGAGCATCAGAGACCTTCTGGTTTACTTCAACAGCCGGAAATCCCACAATGGAAGTGGGAAAGGATCACAATGGATTTCATTACCAAGCTACCAAAGACGGTGGGCGGATACGATACCATTTGGGTTATTGTTGAACGCCTTACTAAATCTGCACACTTTCTAGCGATGAAAGAAACGGATACAATGGAGAGACTTGCTCAATTATACATCAAAGAGGTTGTATCTCGTCATGGTGTACCGTTATCGATCATCTAAGATCGCGATCCCCATTTTGCTTCTAGATTTTGGCGTTCTTTACAAGAAGCCATGGGAACTCGTCTCGACATGAGTACAACATATCACCCACAGACCGACGGGCAAAGTGAACGAACGATTCAGACGTTGGAAGACATGTTGCGTGCATGTGTCATTGATTTCGGAAAGGCCTGGGAAAGGCATTTGCCACTCGCCGAATTTTCTTACAACAACAGTTATCACTCTAGCATTAATGCTGCACCTTTTGAAGCGTTGTATGGCCGCAAGTGCCAACCTCCTATTTGTTGGGCCGAAGTAGGCGAAAATCAAATCACCGGACCCGAGGTAGTCCACGAAACCACGGAGAAGATTGCTCAGATTCAAGCTAGACTTAAGACTGCCCGTGATCGCCAAAAGAGTTATGCCGATCTTAAACGTAAAGACTTTGAATTCAACGTTGGTGATCGTGTAATGTTGAAGGTTGCACCTTGGAAAGGTGTGATCCGTTTTGAAAAACGTGGAAAGTTAAACCCACGATACATTGGTCCTTTTGAAATCTTGGAACGTGTGGGACCCATTGCTTACCGTTTGGATCTACCAGCACAATTGAGCTCAGTTCATCCTACCTTCCATGTGTCAAACTTGAAGAAGTGTCTTGCTGCACCTGAACTTATCATACCACTTGAAGAACTTACGATTGACGACAAACTTCACTTTGTGGAAGAACCTATTGAAATTATGGATCGTGAGATCAAAACTTTGAAACGCAACAAGATTCCAATCGTCCGAGTACGATGGAATGCCAAACGAGGACCTGAGTTTACTTGGGAGCGAGAGGATCAAATGATGTGGAAGTATCCTCACCTTTTCCCGACTCCTCCATCTACCTCAGCTTAAAATTTCGGGACGAAATTTTCTTTAACAGGTGGGTAATGTAACGACCCTGGATTTTTCAACGTTTATTTATTAATAATTATTATTATTAATACGAGTGATTAAACGAATGTATGTTATTACATTTACATGTTGCCATGATTGCCCGTACTTGACTTTAATTGCCCGAAACGTCTTTGTGACAGCGAAACTTACACGAATAATATTTTCAAGTATTATTTACATTCATGATTGATTTTATTAATCATTTTAATTAACTATGGTGATTAGTTAGTTACTTGGGCTTTAATTAGATTTATTTGTTAATTAATGGAACTTGGACTTGTTTAATGTTAATGGACTCATGAATATAGACTTATAAGCCCACCCTACACCTTATTGGATTAACTAGTCCATTTCTACTACATGTAAGTATCACCTTGGAGTTTAACTAGTTAGTTGTTACACTTGGAATCTAGTTTACACATAATCCCCATGCATGGCCATCTATTAACCACACTTTTAAGGCTTTTCATGCAAGTGACCTTTGAACACTTCCCTTCCTTTTTTTCTGCTGCAGACCGTCGGCCTCCCTTGGCCATAAGGGAGTCAACTTCTTTTTTTCTTTTTTTTTTTTACCATTTGATTCACTAGTATCACTTGTATTTTCTCTCATTCAAACACACACACAAAAACACTTCCAACTTTCTCTCTTTTCTCTAGTTCTTGTAAGTAAACTTGAAGCTTTTCTTCCTTTCTTTTTCTTTGTAAAACCGTAGCCTTGGCTACACAAATCATCATCATCTTTTGTCACTTGTTGTAGTTTACTTGATCATTGTTTACTTACTAGTTATTAATGTTATTGTTTGTTATTTACTTACTTGGTTTCAAGAATCAAACTTACTAGTTTCATTCTTCTTTTATCTTGTATTTACAAGAACACTCAAGAACATAAACTTACTAGTTTATGATTCTATCTTATTTGTTTTAAAAGGCTTAAGGTTCATGTGTTGTAAATCATACTTGAAGTTCATGAAGTAAACTTTAAAGTTTACTTTCTAAAGATCAAGACTAAGGCTTGAATCTTTAAAGTATGCAACCCATGAACTTATTTACTTGTTTACTTAGTTTATGTCTCCATCTTATGCACTTTAATTTCATGTTTGTTGGTTGTTATTGGTCAAATGTTACTAGTTAACTTTGATCTCATTAATCTTGAACTAAAATTAACTTTAAAAGTTCAAGAACATGTAAGTAAGTTTCTTTAATTATAACTTGGTACACTTATGTTAGATCTAGACTTTTGAGTCTTGGATCTTCAAGATCAAACTAAGAATTATGTTCTACAACTTAAGATCTTGATTTCATAAGTTCACTTTCAAGTTTGTAACTTATTATTAGTTTTAAAGTTCATGTAAGTGTTAGATCTAAGACCTTGATGTAACTTTGGTTCATCAAACTTCATGCAACACTTAAGAGAGTTGTGCTTCATGTCTTAGACTTACACTTGGGTTATGATGGTCAAACCTTGTTGAAAATGATGCAAACACATCAACGAGTTGTACACTTGAAGCTATATGCATCAAGGATAAGAACCATGATAAGCATCGTGCACCAAGAACCACCGGAACCTACTGACCCTAGTGTTTTACTGTTTCTGGGTCTGATCAGTAAGACCTGGGCTGTTTTAATGTTGATTTTCAGATAGCTCTGTTCGAGTAGATAACTTTTCATATAGGACTCGTCTTAATCCGAGTTACGGTTTAGGATTTATGGCCCTCCGATCGTCACTATGTCCTTTAACGTTGTGCAGAAATTTCTGACCTACTCGCACTTACACCGTCGCCATGGTCAAACGAAGACGAGTTTGCTTCTGTAAATTTTACCACAACTAAAGGACTCATATACGGAGTCATAGCCACTGGTCTCACCTTATTGCAGTAGGAATAGAGGCCGTGGTGACTGGCCGAACTCAGCCTTTGTTTTAAACTCTTTTCACGAATGAAACTTACTTTACACCTTTTGTTAAATGATGAATGATGATGACCCTTAAGACCTTATTTACATATTTTTAAACCTATTCGGACGATTTACTGACTTAGTACTATTTGACTTAGGTTGAGGACCCGTTTGGACAACCTTCATTACTTGCTTACTTTCCGAGTCATACTTTACCGCTACTTTATCATTGTGAGTTATAGCATTCCCTTTTTACTTTAACTTGATTTTGGGAACTGAGAATACATGCGCATTTTACATTTTAAATACTAGGCATGAGTACTTAAACTTTATATATGTGTGGGTTATACAACGGCATAAACATTCCCTTTAGCTCGGTAACGTTTAGTCATTGGTTTTTGAACCGGTGAACGCAAATCTTAGATATGGATCCATAGGGTTTGACATCCCCACTCGGGCTAGTAGCGCTAGCTTTTAATGAGTGTTTAATACTTCATATACATACGCACTTGCCAAGTGTACTTTCAGGGGGTATAAAAGTTAAGTTAGTTACCAAGTGCCCACGGTTAAGCATATACTTTATCATACTGTTTTGAAACGCTCTTTGTAGCACTGAAATCTCGTGGCCTACCTTACATACTGTTATACTTAAACTATAGCTCACCAACCGTTGTGTTGACGTTTTTATGCATGTTTTTCTCAGGTGTTTAAGGTTTGCTTTTGCTTAGTACTAGTCTTGCCGTAGACACCCGCTGCTCTAGTGTTATCACCGCATTAACTACTTTATCTTGCATTCAAACTTAATTATATTTGAAACTATGTTTTGTAACGACCTAAGAGTCATATACATTTATTCATGCTTGCTATTCGTAGAAGCATACTGTTGGTGTAAAACAATTGATGTCGGTTATGACGTCATCTTTTTATCGTGAATGCAACTTCTTTTATTGCAGCATATAGTACTTAACCTTGTAATGATCCTGTTGTTGATGATTCGTACACGATGGTTTTGTACGGGGCATCACATACGGAACATATGATCCTCATCCGGAGTCATCGTAGGCTTATCGTTAAGCTCTCGTCAACACCAGAGTGCCACTCGCGCGCTTTTGCATAAGAGTCCGAAATAAAGGTGTTATCAACAAAAAAGAAGGAATTTTTCCACTTCTGGCGCATGCCAGCCTTGGTGGGCTGAACAAACTTCACGCGCTCCCTAAAAAATACCAGCCATGTTCGTGTGGCAGGTAGGAGTAGACTTTCCTAAAAAAATTCACTGTGGGGATAAAGTTATGCCTCCTGCACCACATCTCAAAAAAGGAAATGCGGCACACGCTATAGGGATGAAGTTGCCTAACGCCAATACCGAAGAAATGGAGTATGAATAGAAAAACTTCGGTAAAAGGATAGAGAATGTTGCCATATTTCATAACTTTCGAGTATATGACAATTTTATTAGAAGGGGGATCGTTGGCGCGTTGTTTGCGCTTGGGAACAACAGGTTTAACGCGCGGATTGGAGGGTACTCCCTCATAATCTCCTCAAAATCTTCGAGTGTAATAATGGAAGAAATCTCCCTAACGTTCTTACTTTTAGCAACAGAAGTAGAAGAAGACATTGTGTTTTTAATAAAACAACAGAGAAGCAGGTATAAGAATTCTAACCTGGTGATCGTGGAATTGAAGAAAGTAAAGAAAGAATTAAGCGTCGAATCAAATGCACAAGAGGAAAGATGAGAGAAGATATGTAGGCGGTAAAGTTTTTTATGAAAAGGTTTGCGGCTATTTATACTAGGGAAAAATTTGAGTGGAAAACGTGGGAAAAGGGAAAACGCGTCACCGCCATACACGTGTCGCAAATCCAGTGAAGGTAAGTCTGACAGGCGACAGTAAACGTGTGAGGGCGACGGTTGAGTTGACAGTTTTCCATATCTGCCAGACTGACAAGCCGAAAAAACCACCTTAGCGTTAAATGTATCATTCAACGCACTTTATGTCATGATTAGAGTTCTACATTACGCACAATAAATTGCGCGTAATATAGAACTGGGGGGACTTAATGATGCGCATAGTTACACATCTATTGCGCAACATCTTTAATGGCGTGCATAACCCCACAATAGTCGCGCAAGTTCATATTGATGCGTCTGATTGCACGTCAGTTACGTAAATTTCTAATGATACAAATTAGACATCGGTTGCGCAGTTTAAACATGGCGCCACTAAGATTGTATATACAAGGTAAAAAGTGTACGACAGTGACACTAAAACAGAAACGACACTATGGCAGGCTGGTACGACCCTGACACTGCATAACGGTTGAATAAGGACAGCAGGGTGTAAGGGGGCAGCACTAAGATAATGGCAGCACCTTTTGCAGCTTTATGGGATAAAAGGACAAGAACAAAACAGCGTGAGACTAACATGTCTTTTTGTCCCCTTACGTGGCACTATGGGACAAAAACTCACGTGTATAAATAGACGTAACTTGGGCTGAAAACGGATCATCTTCATTCACCCAAAATCACCCCCAAGTGTATTATTTTCTTAATACGCAATTTGCATCTACTAACCCGCGCAACCGTAATAGTCACTCAACACTCCTTGCAGTTTCAGGTAACGTTGCTATAACATAAATGCTAACACCGCCCTTGAGCCATCAGTTCCGGCTAACCCGAATGATGGTGTGTCATGTTTAAGTACCCTTTCTGATATCATCACCTCGTATGGGGATTACTCACGGTGTTCCGGACCGGAGAGTTAAACTCAAGAAACCCTTAAATCCCCCTTATTTGTTGATCTTGCATGAACCGAACCCCTTGAACTATTTTATGCTTAATCGATATATTATTTGGCAAAACCGAAACCAGTTCATGTTTAAATAGAAGAAGGGTAATGGCCCAATAGCTTTAAACGAGATCCAAATCAAAACATGCTAATGGATCTAAAAAAGATCTACCAAGTTTAAGTTGGAATGGAGTGAATGGTTAGTCAATCCAAACTCTTTCGATGATCATGGTTGAACCCTCAAGTTCTCATAACCTCACTGATCGTGATTAGCTTTTGTAGTTAGTTTTGCGCCGATATAATCCATTTATAGTTTTTCTGTCGTGTAAAATAGCAGTATGCTCTTGCATACTAGCCCTTTTGTACCAAAGTTCTATTTTAATAAAAATTTTACTTTTCAAGAAAAGAAGAAAAAAAAAGTTAAATGTGAACATTTACGATGATTTGTTTTTTTTTCCTTCCAAGTTTCACTAAAATCCTCATAAAAAGTGTGTTTGGCACATGAGCTTATGAAAATTTATGGGAGCTTGTAAGAGTTTGAGCTTATTATTTTAATAAGCTCTAAATAATACGGAGTAATTTTGTTTGGTAGACATAAAAAATAGAGTTTATGAAAATTATAAGTTCTGAAAAAATAAGCTATTTCTAATAGCTTATGAAAAAATAAGCTAGTTTTGAAAAAATAAGATTCAGCTAATTTACCAAACAGTTACAGAAAATAGTAAGCTCAAGTTTCAGCTAGTTTCATCCAAACACAGCAAAGTTATAATCCTAAATTTATATACACGATCCCTTACTCAATTTTTTTTTTTTTTTTTTTAACGGCAAGCTTGCATCAGCGTATCATTTATTTCAACGACACTCATCATTTGCACACACACACGCGTTCGGGAGGAAACCCGAATCGCATTACAGGAACCCGATCCTTTAACCATCCCGAGGGGCAGGCGGACCGGGTTTGAATCCTGAATGGATCCGGGAGAAAACCCCCCTGAGGTCAATCTGGATATCCATATTTCAGGCAGATTAATTAATAGGATGGGCAGAGCGAGGGTCGAACTCATGACCTTCTCTATATGAAGCTCAATTCCTGACTTTTTATCCAAAAACTCTCTTAGGTTTCATGAAATTCGAAATCCCCAATTGGTAAAAATCCTAACTTTCATAACTCGCCACTAAAAAATTTAACTCTTCAATCTACAATTAACAAAACTCTCAAACCTTATTCTTTTACATCCCCAAATTGCGGTCAATCAAGAGTTTTTCCAACTATATGTTTTAATTCATACATTAATAATAATAATAAAAAAAACAATTATTTTAATTAGCATTATTCCACATCTTTGAATGACAACAATTTCAAAATAATTATGTTCAAGGTGGTAGTAAATAGTAATAGTGGTAGTGATTTAGATGAAACGACATCGTTAGTTGCAGAAAAGAATGAAACTTTATTATCATATGGTGGTAGGGAAAGGGTGGAATCACAAGCAGATAAAGAAACATTGTTGTAGTCCGGTTATAAATGATCCTGAAGATAAATTGCCATTGAATTATGAATTTATGATCAGGTTTTTAATCGAGATTTTGTGCTATCAGCTTTGGCTTTTTTGTTGAAGGGAAGAGAGATTGTTAAAAACTTTCTGTTGCATACCTTGCAGTTGCAGGTAATTTTGGTCATTTTGTAATGATGTTTTGTTTGTGTTGATATTTTTGTGAATGCTAGTACTGTCATTAGCAACTATGATAAAGATTGTAATGTTTTTATTTTTGATAAGTTTGTATGATTTAGACTAGGTTAATTACACTAGGATTTATCCAACTTTACCATTTATGATTTTGTAGGTATGGAACTAAAAATGTTTTATAGTATGTATAGTGTATATTGACCATGCGTTAAGTGCTTGAGTGCAAAGAATGTAGAGATTGATTATTTGCTTTCCGATAAACGTGCAAACCCTGGACTCTGCGAGGGTGGATGAACAATCAATACCCATATAATAGCCAAAAGGAGGTAACGTTTGATACATAGTGGGGTGGTTTGCCCTTTACTTTACTATCATATGATGACACTGAATTATATGTCGTGTACTGAGATGTATTATACATCTCAGTACGAGATGTATTCATTTGAATTATATGTCCTTAAATTTGCTTGAAATCTAATGGACCAATCAGAGCGCAAACGCGGGAGGTTCACATGTGATTGACTCCTTTTATTTATTTTTTTATTTTTAATTTTTGTTTTTTAAATTTAGCCCGATTTAGAGTTTAGGGTTTAGGAATTTTTGGGTTTAGTTCCCAAACCCAAAATCCTAAACCCTAAACTCTAAACCGTTTGTGTTAAAAACTCAATCTAAATACTAAATCTAAACCCTAAATCCTAATTTCTAAACTCCAATTTCTAAATCCTAATATCTAAACCCTAATTGCTAAACCTTTTTCTAACAACAGATTAAAATTATAAAAAAAAAAAAAAAAAAAAAAAAAGGAGTCAATCGCATGTGAATCACATTTTGGATCACATGTGAACCACATTTTGGAGTAGTTTTGACTACATGTGAAAACAAGCGATTGTCGCGCTCTGATTGGTATCAAATTTAAGGATTCAAATGAATATTTCACTTGACTTAAATGCAGGATTGTGGTGAGAGCATATATGCCAAGATCACCGGTGATTATGTTCAAACTGGCATCAAACTGATATTGAATGGGTTTGATATTTGACCATCCTTTGAAGATCCAGAATAATGTTACCCAAACACCCATGAGATTATTTGCTTGAGCTTATACGTTTATATTTAATTGGAATGTTTTATAAACTTGTATGAGGTACAAAAATCTAGCTTTTCTTATAATAATAAACTTAAAAAATAAGTCCAGCCCCCCCCCCCCCCCCCCCCCCCCCCCGCGCCCGGCGCCGGTCTTAGCTTAGAATTTGAACTATTATAGGCTCGTGACTAATTGCAGACCATCGGGTCATATCAAAATGGTGGTTCATGGACAACTCTTTTACTGCAGGTAATTTCATGTTTTTCCTTTTTAAAATTTTTCTTGTCTAAAATGTTATTCTTTTGCGTTTGTTGTTGTGCATTGTGGTTTGCATTAGCTTCTCTTTTGTTTCAGGAACAAGACTATGATCTTCTTGAAATATGTGTTTGTGCTCTAAGCGACAAATCTGGTAGCAGGAAGAAATGTTCTCATGTTTGCACAAAATCGCAGATTCTTTTGTCATAACAACAAATTTAAAGACAGAAATACCACTTTGGTGGTATATACACTATACAGTAATACCAAAATATTGTAGTTTAGAGTTACTTAGAGACAGCTTACAGCAGTATCAAAGAAACTAAAATTCTTTATTGTTCTTTGATTAATGATGCTAGTAGTTAATCGAGCAATACGAATTGTTAATTGCTATGTGTGATGGAATTGGTTTATTAGTTATCTGTAAATCCTTGAATCTGTAACATATATCTCTATATTCTATATATAGATAGATAGATATATACATATACAGATTCTATATAAACAAGCAAACACCCATTATTAAAGTTCTATGAATATTTAAACTTGCAGAAAAAATAATAATAATCCTAATTAATCCAGATGAAGTGCACTGAAGGTGCTACTAAAACTAATGATCAAAACATTCATACAAAAGTTTCACCCAAATACTGATATGGGTGGGTCATACTAGCCTTACAGGATCTGATCTGAGAGCGGCGGAAGTCGTCGGAAAAAATTGACCGGCAGCGATGGCATGTCGCCCCGAAAACGAGGATGTCGCATGTAAAAGAATCCCCAACCCAACAGAAAAACCTTAAACGGCACAACATAAAACACCAACGACGCTAACAAACAAACCACCACAAATATCCCAGTCGCTCTCGGGTCTCTCCAATTGCATAACGCCTCTAACCTCTCCCCTTGTGCTGCCACGTCACCAATCAGTGTCTGAGCCCGACCCGCTAATGCTCGTAATCTGTCATACCGGATCCGAATCTGGTCCGGTGTTTTCGAACTCGGAAACCCGTCAAACTCCTCGTCCAGCTCATCTGGGCCCACCGAATCAACTTGACTGAGTCTCGGATCCATTGTAACCGGAACCTGGATCCTGTACCGGTATCTTAATGCTACAATCAAGAAAGCATACAAACAGACTGTGGGTAAAATTAAATGTGGGCATATAACAATAGCCAGTAAAAGCACATGAACTAGGACCGTTGTTGGCGGGTGGACCCACGTGCAAATCGAGTCGAGCCACCTGGCTAAAGTTGCTGCCTTTGACAACCCGTTAACAATTCGAAACCAATTTGACTTGCTTCTCCTCATGCTCCAAATGTGAGTATCCGAATCCAACATAAACTGAACCACTTCTTGACCCAAAGCCGGTTCAGACCGGGCTAACCTTGCGGTCACAATCTTCATAGCATTATGTCTCAACATGTCTTGTTGCATCGGACCCATTGGACGCACGTAGTGCATACGTGGCAACATTGGGGTCGAGTAAGCTTGAAGTAGACTAATCCACGAAGAACACGAGAACCTAACCGCAATCTCTATCTCACCCATTTTTTTTGCTCCGTTTGGTAGCAATACGATAAGCGAATACGAACCTGTGTACACTCGATTAGTGTCAAGTGTCGAGAGTCGTACCCTAAGCTTCCCGAGTCGTACATCTTTACTCGGCGTCTGATCTCCTTCCCCTATCTTATACCTCCCGTTATCAAACACACCGATGGTAAGCACAGTGCACGGATCGTACACCTCCCACGTGTACTGCTCGTTCCACCGTGGGTTGAACCGATCCAGAATCGTACGGGTCCTGACCCATTTCGGCCCGTACTTCGCAACAACGTAGGAATCTGTCGTGCCACGTGTACCGTCCATAGTTTTAACCGGAAGCAAGTTACTGGCCCCACGAATCCCGACCTCGAGCAACCCAATCGGCGGTTTTGATAACTGTTTTGCAGTGGGCCGGACATCACTAGTCACGTGAGCAGCCTCATCAAGCACGTGATACCCACCTTCCAAACAAACACCAACATGAATTCTACCTGCATAAGGATGACTCTCATCACCTACCAAATTAAACCATCTTGACCCAACCACTGACCGATCGTCTGTCCGCTTGTCTATACTACCTACGTGCACCTTCGCGTGACCAACAGTCTGACCGTTCGATGCATCTTCAACTGTAATCACCAAAAACGGTTCAAACGGCTCAGCCGCAACAAAAACCAAATCCTCATTCCACGTGGGATTCGACGACGTACTTGACAGCCCCACCGTTGTCCGGTTCGTTTTAAACAGCTGCGGCCCGAGTTGACCCTTTACAAACAACTCCGGGTTTTTCACTCTAGGCTCGGGCCCACCCGAGCCTAGTTGCAAGTCTTGCGTTTGGATAACCGTTAACCTCAAATACCACAGCTTCGGAGAAAGATAAACCTTCGCTCGGGTCTCGGGAATCAACCCACCCGAATCCGATTGCCACGCTTCCTGAAACGCCTCGTCAGCTTGAGTACCCAACCAAACAGCAAGCATAACATCAGTAGCTGAACCTTCTAGAGTATACCATTGTGGAGCTAACGGACTATCTGGTGGGACCCTTTTAGGTACTTCAGGTAAATCAAACGACACCGTTCCTAAACAACTTTCCAAAACTTCTTCTTTTCCTTCTTCAACTACTTTCTTTTTCCGATCGAATACTGAAACTTCTAAACTTGTTGAATTCAAACCTTCTTTATCAAATGCAAAAACCTGATCCCAATCCTTACTTGTACCTAGCGCTTTAGTACTTATACTATGAGTTCCAATCTCTAACTTCGCGTAATACAATGTCGAATCATCGGAATCTTTTTCCGATCGTTTCGCTTTCACGACTTTCACATACAGAAACGGCATTCGATCCACGAGATCGTACGCATTACTCCTACGATGATGATTCGATAACGAAACCCTAGCGTCATCTCTATCAAAATTCGACGGTTTCCGAATTAATTGAAGCTTCTCTTCAGCTTGTTTCGGTTTCGGCGACTGAATCATCGCAGTATTCTCCGGCGGCGGCGGCGGTTGCGGCGGTACAACCGCCACCGCCGGCGGTGGAGCGTCTTCCTTTTTCTGTTCCTCCGGCGGCTTCTCCTCTTTCTTCTCTCCATCTTCCTTCGGTTTCTCTTCCGCTTTTTTCTCCTCCTCCGGCGGCTTCTCATCTGTAGCCGGCGGCGGCGGAGTCTCGACCACTTCCGGCTTCTGTTCACCGGCCGGTTCGGCGGCCGGTGGTTCTTCATCAACGTAACAAATTTTAATCCCGATTTCACCTTTAATCTGCGAGAAAACACTCCGTTTCTCCAACGGATAATAAACCAGAGCTTCGGAACCGGAAACCGGAAAAGTACTTCCGGTGATTTTAACCTTCCCTAAAAACGTGCTCCGTTTGCCGGTTTTTTTATTATCATTATAAACATTAAGCTCGAGTATTTCGGTATTCATTGACGCAACATCATGAACTAGAAATTCAACCTTTTCATCCCACTGAGGATTAAGATCTCTTGAAATCGTCTTCGTACGACGCCGTTGACCGTCGAAATCGACGATGACGTAAGCACTTGCGGTTCCTTGACCGTCCTTAGGCATCAGGTTTTTGGCATTGCAAACCTCCACAATCAGCTTCCGATTAGCCATGTTTGTGTTAAGGGATAAATAAATCAATTGATGATTGAAATTGAAATTATGAAATATATTTTTTTGGAATGATGGGATTGTGATTAAAAAAGTGTGTGTAATGGAAAAGGTGTGAACAGGGTGGGGGTTTAAGAAGGGGGGAGATGAAGAAGAAGACACAAGAGTATAGAATAAGTGGTCATCTGGAAATGTGACCGTTGTGATTTGGTTTTTATTTTATTTTAATTAAATTATATAATATATATAATCATCCGTACTTTCCTTTTATTTTTATTATTAGAAAAAATTACGCTGTTGGTACCTGTGGTTTGTTTACATTTTCATGTCAAAACCTTAACTTTGTTTTTTGCGTCGTTGGTACCTCTGCTTTGCTTAAGTTTCGTGGTTGGTACCCCATGGTAACATCCGTCAATTGTTAATAGTTAACCCTCACATGTGCCACGCATGTGAGGGCAATTTCGTCTCTTTATTATTTACTACATGTCATCAATTAGTTTACCACTTATTTTGATAATCATCTTCATTTAACAACATACATCATCATCAACATTCAACTCTTAATTTGTTAAACAATGATCGATCTAATCAACTTTGCTATTGTTGTTGATTTTATCGGAGTAGCATATCAGATTCATCATCTTCTTCAAATTCAAATTCAAATTCAAATTCATTAACATATCAGATTCATCATCTTCAAATTCGTGTTCATCTTCATAAACCTAGAATTTAGGCTTTTTTAAATTTGAAGTTAAAATATCAAATTGAGACCCGATTCACGATCCTAATTCAAAACCTAAATTGAGACCCGATTCACGATCCTAATTCAAAACCTAACCTTCACCAATCATTACAATTGATTTTCAGTTTTAGATTCTGAGTTTTTCAGATTGTGTTCATTGCATATCGAAAACATCAACAGCTCGAGGTCCTTGAAGCAATTAATAGTCTGTTCTGAAAAAGTAAAAATGTAGAAATCTCCTAAATCATCTCGTGATCGTTTCCTGAAAGTTTCATGAACTAATTCCTTCATTTGATCACGAACTGAGTTCAATCAGGAAAACTAGAAGGTTTCAGCTCGTGATTTTGTTTTTGAAGCTTAGGAAACTTATTTGCAACATTTTTCGAGAAGGAATCAAAAGCAAAAACGATCCATAAATCAATTTCAATCTTCATTTTCAAGAGTTGTGCAGTGAAAAAACGTAGAACTACAAGATCAGATCATGAGATTTGTGATACAGAATAAGTGATTTAACAACAGCTTATAGTTTGCAAACATGGTACAAATTCATATAACCTTAAATATTACTCTCAAGTTGTGATTGGCTGAATCAATAGGACTACTGATGATCTTTGAGTCAATATCAATGGGGTTTCTATGATCATATTATTTACTTAAATCTTGATCCAGACATCTGAAATAAATAAATTAAAGGGACGAAATTACCCTCACATGTGTGGCACATGTGAGGGGTTAAGGGTTAAATGCTAACGGACGTTTGGTTTGGGTACCAACCACGAAAGTATAATAAAACCTAGGTACCAACAACGCAAAAAATAAAGTTTAGGTGTTTTCATGAAAATATTAACAAACCACAGGTACCAACGGCGTAGTTTTTTCTTATTATTATTATTATTTTTTTGCTGTAAAAACATAAAAATAAATAAATAAGACACTTTTATTTTTATTTATAACATTTCTTTATTATATTAAATTATCAAATTAACTACTGTATTCAGTATTATTCGTAAATATTAAATAATTAAACAATAATAATCATAATCATAATCATAATGATATGAAAATAATAAAAATATATAATATATAATAAGTAATATTAATTATTATTGATAATAATACTAATATGTCTTGATTATTCTTAATTATTTATTTTATTTTTTGTTTATAAATAGTAATTAATTGAAGTAATATCAGGCATAGCTATTTACTGTAGAAGGTTACTCATTTAATTAGTTACACTTGAATATAATTAACTATTACCAACTATATTGATTTAAGTTTGACCCAAGTGAAATAAATAAATTGTACTCCCTCCGTTCTAAAATAATTATCTACCTTACTATTTTCGTTTATTCCAAAAAAAAATTTTCCCTACTTAAAATAAAAAAACCACTTATTTTTCAATTAAACTCTTTTTATAATTGGAAATGTAACAATTAATATAAAAACAGATTTACCAATTACTCTTTATAATAAATTCTTTACTTAAAATAACTCTGGCATAATAGATAACTCATAGAAATATCTTAAATCCAACAAAAGGTTAACCATGACACTAATTTTGGGACGGAGGAAGTATATGTTAATCTTCTTTTTTGAAAGCTAAATTTCCATTACTCACCAATGGTTTATAAATCCAAAATGCTATGCTCTTCATTCTCATCGTGTGGGCATCGGTTAAAAACTTAAAATACATCTTAAATCAGGCAATTTTTATGTTTAGTATACCTCTCAAATGTTGCATATTATTCTGTTTAGTTCGTTTACCAATTGTAGCATTTACACTGTAATTATCCTTGTTATTAATAAAATATTTTTTTGCTTTTCAGAAAAAAGAAATACTTACACGTGAATATCATTAATAATTACCAACTATATTTATTTAATTTTGACCCAAATGAAATAAAAAATGGTATATTAATGAAATAAAATCAATCAGTTCATTGATACTTAATCTTCTATTTTGACTAATAAACCAGCTTCTATTTTCAATCAAATAATAATCTGTTTCACAACAATTAACCATCCATAATCCATATTTAGATTAATTAGTAAATACGTAGTAAAGCTATTGACCATTTTAAATGTTGACTTGTATTGAAAAGTTTTACTCTCATGTTTTCGTCAAGTTATAGTATCATATATTTAATCAGTTTACTAATCTTTTGTAAGTAAGTAAATGTTTAAAATGTTGCTAAAATATATTTAAGTTTTAAGCTATTGCGAAAATTTGCTTCAGTAGAATTTTCATGAAAACGTCTTTAATCTAGTAGTATTAAAGTAACTCAATAATATTATAATTCTGAGTTTGAGCCTCGTGACTATTTATAATTCTCGTTGAATATTTGTGATTGAGTATACGTTTATCGTTGCCCGCGAGTGATCGAGTTATGGAATCATGTTTTAAGTTGGTGGAATACACCATGTAACAACTCATTATCATTAGAACATGTTGTTTTGATTCATCACTTGTTATGGCTAATTCAAAGATGGGAAAGCAAATTTCACAAGGCACCAAATGAGTATGTTTGTATTCGACATGGAAAGCAAGAAACGAGTCAATTTTCAAAAACCAAGAGTCGAATGCCTCTAAAATTTTAACCTCCATTCAAACGATGAGCTTCGGTTAGTTATCAAAACGTATTAAAAAAATCATCTTTGGAGTGACATCAATGGTTAATTTACCCGGCTTCCTTCGTCTCGTCAATGAATAATAGAGTGGGAGTTGGCTAATCTCTTCAATTGATTCAATTGCATAGTTTTAAGTTGCTTCATTTGGTTGTCGTATTTTCGTTTGGGCATCATCATTGTATATAGTGTAGTCGTTTGTATCTCTTTATAACTATTCGTTGTATCGTTTGGTTTTTATCAATATAATGCTAGCTTTTTGAAAAAAAAAGAAAAAAAAACCTTTAGTAGAAAAAAATGTTTGCTTCTCATAAGATAATTTTCAACTAATGTGACTATATTTATTTATAATTCAAAGTATAAATTAAAATTTAAATAAATAATATAAAAAGGTAAGATGAGTGGGCTGCATTTGCAAATACAGTAAAATGCATTATGTAATGCCACGGGTGAATCACGTGAGCAGCAGCGAGCATAGCGCCTGCAAGAAGATCCGTTATGCTATGTTTTGGGAATATGATCAGGTACGCGAATGGTTTCCATGCAATTTTATTTAATTAACTTATTAATATTAATAAATCCGTATTGATTAATGAACCTAACAAACTCAATTAAAAAGCTAATTGCATTCCACAATTCACCCGACAATATATATATATATATATATATATATATATATATATATATATATATATATATATATATATATATATACTAGATTTATGAGCCCGTGCGTTGCACGGGGACTCTTCCGCAAATATTATTAGTTTTTAAATTTATATATGAAATAACGTTATTATAGGAAAAGTGTCAACAGTAATGTTACAGTACTTGAATTAGTAAAATATGTTTTTATAAACAATACACATTAGTAAAACTTTGATAAATTATAATTCATAGATAGATTGATTACACAACATAAAGTTACGAATAAAGATGTAATAGTAAATGACCAGCCGATATGATCCACATTAGCAAGACCCACAATAGCAACTTGCACCAATAAAGATGTTTTAGTTCATGCATCAACATGAAATTTTACTTAAAGAAACTCAAGTAAATGACCAGCCGATATGATAAAGAATGTTAGCACAACACCTAAAGAAACATGGATTCAAACATCATCGTAAGGCTCATGACAAATTGGTTTTCACTAATATCAATACATAATGTAGCTTCATCCAAGGCAGATTGCTTGAATTATGTTGTAATTTTTCTTCTCTTTTAAATGATTACTTAATTGGCCAATTAAAAGATATATGCATTCAGTCTGCAACCTGAATGTATAAACTTATAGTTGGATACATACCATGCAATATTAGGTGAAGTTGGTTACGTATTTAAAAATTATGATTTGGCCCTTATTTATAGAAGTGTAAGTGGGCAACAATGACCTTATATACCCAAACCCAGTTAGGTTTCTAAATACTCCCTCCGTCCCATATTTATTGTCACCAGACAAAAAACACACAGTTTAAGAAAATCCCACTAACTTCATTTCTCCAACAATGAAATATCTTCTCTCTCCAGATCCACCAATGAAATATCTTCTTTCCTTTCCATTTATGGAAGTGGACAATTAATTTGGAACATCCCAAAATAGAATAGTGGACAATTATATAGGGACGGATGGAGTACTAATTTATACAGCTCAATGTTAGGTATTATGTTGTATAACACAAAAATGTAGTAAAGAAACAATAAAGTACATGAAGTACAAATATGTCTGCTAATAATTTGAGGTCTTCAAATCTACAGCTATAATACAAATACAAACAAAACATTTCTTTAATATATTAATCTGACTAATTTTTTAAATACATGTTAAAAAAAGAAGAAAAAAAAATGAAGGGAACAGTCTATAAAGGTGGCAATTTTAACCCGTCACATAACCAAACCGTTTTGACCCATCACATAACCAAACCGTTTTGAACCATCACATAACCAACCCCATCCAATTTACCACCTATGAGAAACATCCAAAGACATTGAAGCTTACAATATTTTTCCACGTAAGCATCAGTTCATAAGACAACAATATTCATGATAAAAACTGCCTCCAATCTCATTATTCTTTCGTTATCTCTTGTGAGAATATGATGCATCATATGATAAAGAAACAACTATTTCGAATTAGAAATGGAGTAGAAGGATTTTTGAAAAATGAACTTTTCATAATCTAAACCAATATACAACAGTTACATATAAAAATTAAACTAACCTTTTGATGCAAAAGGTCTTCAATAAAGCCACCGCATCTAACCTTTTGAAAGCTTTGACAAACACAAATCAACCTTCCAACTGTTGCTATAGCTACAAATTTACTCATTCGTTTCACTCGAGAAAGTATAAGGGCATCGTTAAAGGTTATGTACCATTTGACAACTAACATTTATAATGCACTTTTAACTATAAAATATATCCTTAACCATTTCTGACTCTCAAAGTCACATTGCAACCCTGCTGACAAATGTAATTATTAACCAAACCTAACTTACTGCCCAAGCCACTTAAATACTCATCTAGCTCATGGCTACATTGACTGAATAAAATCAAATCTGCAAACATGCCCACCATGACCACTTAAGACTGCTGCATTCATATATTTCAAAAATTGGTCATTTTACTGGATGGCCATCAATGTACCGATTAAAATTAGTCATGTTTTGACATATAGTATACAAAACATCTCGAAAGTTTAAATCCATACAACAAACCTTAATTGTGTGAAGCTTTAAAGTTTAATCTCACTCCATGTAAGATATTATGCAAACAACTTATCTACATTGTGAGAACTGAGACCTCTGAAACTCGAGCAAATCACATTGAGCGGTCATCGAGTCCCCATGCCACATTTTAACCAGGTAATTATGTAATATCCCACCTGTAAGAAGCTCATTCACTATAATCACGATCGGTGACTTGAAAGCGCTCTTATCTTATGTGACAAACCTGTAGACAAATTATATTGATGCATGTTTCAATCGGCCGGTATTGATCCCGTACGTTGCACGCCTTTCAAATAAAATGTTAAAAACTTCTAAAAACATTAAATGATTAGTTGCAAGTAACTCGGTTGATTAACATGGATGTACCAATACTACAAAGTAGTAAAACAGATCACACATGTGTTGGTGCACTGGAGGATAATTGAAGACTTCGATTTTGTTGTGATGATGTCTGAATTGTATCAGCGCTATTCAGAATATTGTGTTATTGTATCAATATTTAGCCTATATAGCCTTAAAACTACCCTGTAAGTAGCTTGAAATGATATCAAAAGATCAATAGGAAAAAACAACTAATTTTTTTTATTTACCAGTTGGACAAACTAACTTTCAAGAAAAAGAAAAACTTACAAATTCATTAAACATTATAGTAGGTTCATTAGTTTCCTGAGCACTTGCCAATGTGAGTAACTCAAAACCCCTGGTGGTTCTATCAGTCAACATATCATAAACAATTTGATCAAGCACAAAAATTAGGACTACACATATACACATGAAAAATGCAACCTGTAACTGTAACTATGAAGATTGTTCAAATTTAGCCATAGAATATTGCAACCTGTAACTGAGTCATGTAAGTATATTATGTAAGTATGTTACTTTTGTACCCATTTGCAAGCAATCCCCACTTTAAGTACAACATGTTATTACAACAACAACAACAACAAAACCCAATACCACATAAGTGGTGTATGGGGGAGGTGAGATGTAGACAATCCTTCCCCTATCCGAGAATAAAGACAAGTCATTTCTTCACCCAGAGTGAAACACTCTCAAAAGTAGAGAAAGTTATCCCTCTCTCTATTCGACGGATAAAGAGATTGCTTCCGAGAGGACCTCCGGCCTTTAAGTAGGAAAAAGTTTAAAAAGAATGCTTTATGCACATGTTACTTACATGTTATTAGTAATATAATAAATAAATAAAAATAGTTAATGAGTCCAGATTACCTTAGAATGCTTTATGCACATGTTACTTACAAAAATCCAATAACCAGATCAATTATTTTGTAAATAATGTCATTGAACCTCTGCAATATAACAGGAACACGATATTAAGAACATAACATATTCACAGTTATATACAAAATATTCAATCTATAGTGAATGAGTCTAGATTGCCATAGACACAATTCTTTATTAATACTTGTACAATAGTTATATTACTGATAGCGTTAAAAGGTCATTGTATATTATACGCATCGACCTTAGATACCTTATCCCAAGTCACATGTAGTTATTTTAGATTGAAATTTATGATTGAGATAAAAAAAAACTAAAGATCTCATATCAAAAAGTAGGAGGATTGTTGTTACAGTAGAAGAAAAAAATAAGATTGACAGAACTAAAAAAACAATTATACGATTACGAAAACTCATTTGGCTAGAAAGTGACACTATATCAACAATTATAATCTTTACATGACACACCGCACACAAGTTGAAGGATACGTTTAACTTCAAAACTGAATTATATACAAAAACTCACCTTAAAGTGCCACATTGGAACTTCTTTGGTGTAACCTTCCCTGAACTTACTTTCTCACCGAGTTCCTTGATCTTCAAATGATCCAAACATATAAGTGAGCCTGATTTTATCAATAAAGCAAGAATACAAAGTTTCCATTGGAACTGCATACTAATTATTTTTTTAGAACACTTCCAAGCTAAATTTTGTACACTGTACTTATCACATAAACATACAATCTTGTCATTTTTTTGAATATTTTGAATCACATTTAAGACCTCTAAGTTTGAAATATGAACAATACCGTACATAATTTTAACCATATCATGCTTTTGGCAACCCACACATGGTAAATGTGATGTAAACTTATATTTTCTTCTTCACCCACACATAGTAAGCAAAATATAAGGTAAATTCTTTAACAAACGTCAAAACTCAACGCAGACTAACAAACATAAGCCCCAAACTGAAATGAATAGCTTACCATCAAGGATTGCATCTTTAAAGGCACCAATGCATAAAGTGATCAACAACGAAAACGTAATCATTATTTACCCATTTATGTTAAATGTTACCAAATAGGAACGTATACACATTCATCTTCCTTGAGGACATGACGAAGAAAAAGCTATACAACACCAATAGCCTACACATCATCGAGACATCGACTTTAATATTTGTTTCAGAAACATGTTCACAGATATCATTAGTATAGTATATATAATTATAACCACTGATAATGAAAAAAAAAATCATGTAAAACAGAGTATATAACAAAATTATCATAAATCAACAATTTCTCCTAATTTTGGAGTGACATAGAATGATTAAGATATTTATTGTGTAACATATAATCAATAATTGTTTCGTGATATATATACGGATGGGATGGGATATACCTCCTACAACGGTGACGGAGATGATGAGCTTTTCTATCTTCATCGATTCAAAATACAATGAAAATAAACCCTAGGTGACCTGAAACCTTAATTCAAATTTAGGGTGAGTGCCATTGCCGGTGCTGAAGCAACCATCGTAATTCAAAATTAATTACGGCGGTTCATTCTTCGTTAAATTGATTCCGTGCGTTCATGTTTCATCTTTGGTTGGACAGAATCGATCAATGAAGTTTCTGATCGAAGAGAGATGATCAAACCTTCGTTTTTGTTTCATGAATCGAATCTGATTGATTGCGACCCACATTGAATTCATTGATGTATTGGGGTTTGTAGCAATTGGGGTCGGGGAGAAGGAGATGATAGTCGTGGTTTTTTTTTTCTTTTCTGTGTGAGTTTTCCTTGTAGATTTGAGAAGCCAACGTGGAATTTTTGATGCTTAATTAGTGTTAATTGTGATGTGATTAATTAACAATAATCCACATCAGCACTATTGGTTAAGATGTACTTAGAGGCTGACACATGGGATTAATCTTCACGATTTATAGATATTCAATAATCCACATCAGCACTATTGGTTAAGATGTACTTAGAGGCTGCCACATGAGATTAATCTTCACGATTTATTATATATATATATATATATATATATATATATATATATATATATATCTTCTATATTACTAATCGATAGTGTAAGTCCACGTGTCGCAACCACATTCATCCTCAACTAATCCTTTTTTCTCCTAATTTCGGATTATTTTAACTAATTATAAGAAAATGACACGTGTCCCAAAAACAACGGATTAAATCAAAATGACGATTCAATCACGTTCACGCTCTTTCTGTCTCTCAAAATTGGAATACCCTAGAAAACCACCATCACCATCAATATCATCTGATCATCTCGGGTACCATCGTCAAGATCTTAGGGCTTCGATTAGGGCAGTGATTTCTGCATACCATCGACAACTGCATACTATTGAGAAATTAGGGCTTCGATTACTGTCAAGGAGATGGTTTCATATTACCAGTTACGTTTTCATCATCAATCGAACGATCCGGTTATCAGTATTCTTTCGATTTCAGCAATCCTTATCAGCTTTTCTTTCGATGATTTCGGATCAGGTATGTAGTTTTTTTCAAATATTATTATCTTGAATCGTGAATTGTGAAATTTGATTTATGATTTTTTATTGATTTTATATTAATTTAGTTTTCACTTTACCCCAATTGTGTGTATTATAAATATTTTTATTTTTACTACCATGAAAGTACATAAAAAGGGAAGAATCAAAATAACGTGCTAAGTATTTTGAGATGTCAATAAACAGGTAATATATGCAGGAATGGCTCCTAACATTAAAGAACATGGCTGCATACACTTACTGAAAGGTCAATGTAACTTCCAACTCTTCTTTCCTATACTCTTTCAGTTTCTTAGTAGTTTAAAATTGTTATTTAGGAAACAACTTTGTTTGGTAGAATAAGCATGTAAAATGTTGATGTTTTGTGCCTTCACAACTTGACTTCATGCTAAATTTTATAAACAGGTTGCAATGACTTACTAACTTCCACTGTATGTGAGAATAACTATATAAAATCATTGGTTAAATTTTAATAATAAATGAAATGTAGGGAAAGTCTTTATTTAAAATTAGGCTAAACAAGACTCCATAGGGGTTGCCTTTAAATTTCAATGTAGGCTAGACAGGTGCATTGTTGCAACAATACTTCATCCAAAATTTACTCAGATCAAGTATGATACTATCTTGCTTGTGGGAAGTAGGACATGACGGGTGTGATACGTGTTTTTTTTTTGTCATTTGCCTACCTTTTATTCTAATTTATTATTGTATGCCCATTTACAGTTTGTTGTTGAAGTTGATCAATAGGAATATGCAAATCTTTGAGACAATAAGTAATGATAAGCATCAGGTACGTTCCTTTAATTTATGAAAGGTTGATATATTGGTAGCAGTTTAGACTCATTATATTTGAAGTAATTATGGTAGATCATTAACCATAAATGTGTCAAACAAGTCAAGTAGCTTCCAAAACATATTTTAAACACACACAAAATTGTTATGTAGGCTCTTTCGTACAAAAGAACATAGATAAACGGTGGAAGTCGACCTAACCTGATTCTTTAATATTTATTTATTGTTAGTTATTACTCTTTACGAATTCTTTATTAACAGACTAAGATTTCTAGCATTATCATTATATATAAAATCATGATCATGATGATAATGGGTTTAGAGTTTTGTTTGTTCAAATTTGTTATGTGTATGTACTTAGTAACGTGGAAGATGAAGAAAACGTGTATGTCCGCTAATTAAAAGTTAGTGTACTCTTGACATCTTTGGCAATTTGATTTATATATATATAAACCTTTATAAATATTTATGTATATGTTAATGTTGCTCTTGATGTCCCATATGACAATTAGTTAGTAGTTTTGGGACTAATGACGGATTGAAATGGTTGGATAACAGGCTAAAACATGTTGGGTAAAATGTGTCAAAATCACTCTCGAGCCTACTTTGCGGACTCATAAGTTGAAAATTCTCAGGTTTTGACTTATATTACATGTTTTTCTTCTTTAAAAACTAAGGTTTATTGCTACTAATTTCTAAACAATAATACATGGTAAAAAGATTAGAGAGATTAACGTGAAGATAAGGTTACTATTAAAATTTGGAGTATCAAACTTATGGAAATATTCATATTTTATAGGCTTTGGAGTATCAAACGCTTATGAAAATTCAGATGAGGTTATAAACTTAGTTCCATAATGTTTCTATTTAATTTGCGTACTAAATTCATTTCATAATTGCTATTAGATATCGAGTATGGGTTATGATTGTTGCTGCTACTTTTATTTGGGTCAGGTTTGCAGACTCAACTTTCATTTGGGTTATATCATCAAGGCAAGTTGATTTTGGTTCAACTGTGGTCATACTGCTTGGCATTCAGTCAACATCACTGCTGGTGGTTTTTAATGGGTCAATGTTATTATTGTGGAGATGTTATGTGTCATCATTTGAGCTGGTACGAACTTTGAATTGATCTTACTTTTTTTTGGATTTTGGTTATACAGGATCATTTATATTATTGTTGTTGTTATGAGGATTTTTTTTGCAAATATGATTGTAACAATACAGAGAAGTGGTATCGAAGTTTATATCGTTATATTGGTGGGCTGAATTCAAGATTGTTTGGACTTAAGTACTATAGCCATCATGGACTGGTTATTGAGTATGGTTTATGTGTATATGTTAAACCTGAAAAGTCTTGTGAGGATCATCGTCTGCTGTGCTCAAGAACAAGTGGGTTGAGTTTAGAGAATTTTATTTTTTTATACTTCATTTTGTAATAACTTTGGCCATAGCAATATGTTTTGTAAAATATGACTCAGTAATATTTATTAGCTTAGGAATAGTTGTATGGACTTGGGATGTCCATTAAAACGATTTGAGTTTCTTTTTATATTGCTGCATTTTTTTTTGCTTTTCTGTCTGCTTATTGAATGATTGTTAATATGTTTAAGTTAGTAGATATATCTCTCTTTTCAAATTCCTTAGAATCTTATAATTGAGTGCTGGATGATCTTAAGAAACATTATGCTCTGCCTCTTTATTAGCCATCGAAGTCTGAAAATCAATACTACTAAGAGATTTATGTAAGCTATATCGATTTATTACAAGAGGAAAGTTATAATGTTATATACACATATACTTGCAGATCTATGAGAATCCTGAAGCAGGATCTATTATATTTATTTCGGATGCTTATATAAACATAATTGGTAAAGGTGTAAACACCACAAACTAAGTCAAAAGGTCAGCTTTGTTTTTCATATTTTACTCGATCTTAATTCACTTAATTATTATTTATTATAGATGTTTTGATAATTTTTCTAGGCTTTCAAATCATGATCTTTATTGCACCTAGCAAACGGGTCAGCCTGGGTGGGTTAGCTTGGGTAATGGGTGAAAACGTTTTTTGGTTGAAATGGGTCATGGGTAGAACAAGTCAAATTTTCAAACAGGTCACCATGGGTCCGATTGGTCGGGTTGGGTACCGGGTTGAAACAGGCCATGGTGTATCTGCTAATTCATGTTTTTTTGTGTGTAAGCTGTATTACATGTAACTTTTTTGGAGGTTTGGTTACATATAGTTTTTAATTAGTCAGTTTGGAGTGAAACTCTTTTTTTTCCAAAATATTATTTTGTTATATTATTTTTGTGATAAATTTTCTGAATTAGACACTTTATGCGGCTGATGATCTGTTACTTTTTTTGCTCAAATAGTTATTTAACATACTTCAACCGTTAGAGATTGCAAATTTTCCATATTGACTCATCATTGACTATTGGGCCGAAATTGACATATCTTTTGTTGCATGTTGTGGTTGAAATAACTAATAAAATGATGGTATAACAGTTTTGGTTAATGATTTAAGTAAGAAAATCTTTAACAATTAAGTAAATTGTTGAGTTTGCATGCAACACGGGCTATTGATGCCACTGCTTATAAGTCAACTAGATTTATGAGCCCGTGCGTTGCACGGATACTCTTCGGCAAACATTATCGAATCTTAATTCTATATGAATTGCAGATGTAATGCATGCATTGCCAAAAGTATTGTTGTAGTTGAATTAGAAAATATTCTTTATACTTTTCTAATTCAACTACAATAGTACTTTGGACACTGTATGCGTTACATCTGCAATTCATTTAGTTTTAATAGATTCGATAATGTTTTTGCGGATGAGTACCCGTGCAACGCACGTACTCATAAATCTAGTATGTATATATATATATATATATATATATATATATATATATATATATATATATATATATATATATATATATATATATATATATATATATAGTGGTAGGATCAAGAGGGAAGTAACCATTCGGGGGGAAGCGGGGGGGAAGCAAAAACTTTTTTTTTTTTGTTTTTTGAAAAAACTTTGTTCACTAACATTATAGATGAGATGAAAATATGAACATTTAGTAGAGACACTTTGTGATAAATATTTTTATTTTGGTGGGAAAACGCTCGAAGAAGTAATATATAAAAATTATCGTGTTTTTCGAGCGTATTTTGATGTTTTAGCTATTGGGGTTTAGATATTAGGGTTTAGATATTAGGGTTTATAGGGTTTAGATATTAGGGTTTAGAAATTTAGGGTTTAGGGTTTAGATTTAGGATTTAGATTGAGTTTTTAACACGAACGGTTTAGAGTTTAGGGTTTAGGGTTTAGGGTTTGGTGTTTTGGGTTTATTCCATAAACCCAAAATACCAAACCCTAAACCCTAAACTCTAAATCGGGCTAAATTTTACTTCACAAAACATGAAAAAATAAAACGTTCATATTCTTCACGAACAATATTATCTTGAATGTTATTTTTGTCGATCGTTTTCCCGCCTAAATAATAACATTCATCACGAAGTGTCTCTTCTAAATGTTCATATTTTCATGTGATCTTGATGCCGAAAAAAAAAATTAAAAAAAAAAAAACCAAAAAAAAAAAATTTGCTTTCCCCCGATTGGTTACTTCCCCATTGATCCTGCCCCTATATATATATATATATATATATATATATATATATATATATATATATATATATATATATATATATATATTAAGAAAAGTGTTATGTTGTCATAGTTATTCAAAAAATCCTACATGGCCAAATTTTAACCTTTAGATGACTTTTCAAACATTTAATCTCAACACTTTAAGTATAGTATGGCATCATTTAGGAAATTACTGGGTAGTTACATGTGCTAATTACCCTCCTACCCTTGGTAGGAAAAAAACCGCTAAATTTGGGAAGAGGCCGTGTTTTAGAGAACCACTGCAACTTCACTCATAAACTGCTTCTCTCAGCTTCTCTCATAAACCGATCTTTAATCAAATGCCCTCACTAATCATCCATGACCTCTCCAATCAAATAGAAACCACAAAGCCCTTTTTCCTCTCCAATCAAAATTAGGGTTCTTCAAATCAGATTCATATCGATAATCTGAGATGCGGTTATGAAAATCAAACCTACCCTGCCGCTGGTTTTTCTGATTTTGCTAATTGCTTATTATAAAAAATCGATAGTTGTTTTAAATAATGAAAGAACACGTATTCTTCCAGTGTTAAAGTAAGACCAGATCTGGAAAGACCAAATGTGAGTTATCCTTACTGAACACTCTATGATAGATTTTTTAGAAGCAAGGTTGAATACATTTGTAATTTGTAACGCCTAATATTTAAACATCAATAACTGTCATACTCATCTGTTTATGTTTGCAATCTCCAAATATTTGACAGTTTCTTTATTTTTATATTTCCTTATTTGTATATTTTTTTCAGAAAATTTGAGGATGTATTTGATGTGGATTATTTCATTGATAACTTGAAGAATGATGTGCAGATTGTGTGTGATACTCCATCATGGTTTATTGACAAGTCAGAGCTGTTCACAAGTAAGGGTCTCTTTCTCTTAACGCACGCTCTTTCACTTGCACTTCACAGGAATGTATATTTAACTTCTTTCTGTTTCGAACAAGGCCCATTTACCTAATTCGCCACCTATATACATCACAAGGTTGATGCATATCTCATTCCATTTGTATATCTCATTCAATTTTCTAATAAATCTTCTGTTATTGCATGATATACGGATAGTGAACAACATTTCCAAATATGCACCAGCACAAAACATTGACAATGTATTACCTCGGATTAAACTAGAGGTGGTGATTATACCCATTTAGTTGTGAATGGGTTAATCTGATTTTTGTTTTATCTTAAACATATATAGAGGTACAACCTTACGTAAAAGGGGAAGATTTCAAACGTTATAGGAGTCTCCCAAAATTTATTATAATTTATACTTTAGACCAGATTATTGTTGTGATAATTAGAAAGAATATGTTATTCAGGTGATTACAAAAATAGGATGCGTTTAAAGTGTACCACGAACGGCATAATTGTATTGACGATGAATATAGTTATTCAGGTGAATACAGAAGTGCTAAAATCGGGAGTATAAAAATGTGGGTGATCAGAGAGGGAGTGAAAGATGATTACCTTAAAGAGTACCTGATATAAGGATTGTGTGTATTACCTCAAGTCAAAAGTGAATGGTTAATGTGCAGTTACTTTTTTTTTCTTTTTTATCAAAATTGCATTATGTAGTATATATATACGTGTAATGTTTAGTGATGTGATTATAAAAATGCAGGTGGGTGATGTAGAAAGACACCATAATCAAAATGTGATCATGGTTGTATTCTTGATAATAGCTATAATTGAGGTGTAGCTAAGCATGTATTTATTTATGTTGGATCAATATGTAGCGACCCCGACAAATCGTCAAATGACGGCGTCATCTACGTATGGTCCCATTACATGGTCGTAAGTCTTTATAACAAAGTTTGACCGAAAAGTATGTCGCATTCATTTCATAAATAAGGGTGTTTCAAAGTTTACAAAAGTAGTTTCCATAACAAGTACATAACAATGTTTAAAGTTTGTATGAAACACATGCGACACGATTAAAAGTAGTCAAAAAGACGCTCCACGTATGCAAGTATACTCGACATCCAATGCAAGTATCAAATAGTATGAGCGGAAGCATGTATCACCTAAGTTCAAGGACCTGAGAAAAACATAGAGGAACTGTCAACGAAAACGTTGGTGAAATCATAGGTTTAAATAAGTAAATGAGTAGTAGTAAGTTGAACCACAAGATTTGCAACATCGATAAAGCCATAGTACATTCTAAAAGTTAATATTCACGAGCACCCAATTATCAAAGCTTAACGTTCCGTCCGTTGAATACCCCATCAATTAGTGCTAGAACAACACTGTTCCCGAAAATATATTTCATTCGTAAACGGTAGCGAACCGTTTGAATGAGGGTTTGTCAAACCCATATGGCCATATAACATAAGTTCTCGCTTACACCATCTGATGTAACTAATGATAATCGGATTGAGGATTTTCGTTCTAAACTCGTATGTAGAATGTTTGTTTTCCCGTTCTTGTGTTCACTTAGTTCAAAAGAATCGTTTATGTTTTCTCATCCCAAAAGTAAGTTTAAAAGAGTAAAGTGGGACTATGATCTCACCTTGTATGCACGAACCAAAAAGTACTTCGACAAGTAACGTGTGCAAAGAACAATGCTAGTCTTGACCTAAACAAATAGGTTGTATTAATAACGATAGTCACGAAGGGTCAAAGATGTTCAATTAGTCCTATGGCTCAATACGACTCGATTAATATAGCATGTGAATCAAATCATCAAGTTTCATGCAAGACACAAGTATAAAAGCATGTTAGAAAGATTGCATAATTTATTGGTTAAGTTTGACAAAAAGTCAAACTTGGTCGGTCAAAGTCAACGAAAAAGTCAACACGTTCGGGTCGTGTCCCGAACTATTTTTCTGAGGTTTTTAATCATGTATGAGCATGTTAGGACAAGTTACATGTGAATCGGAGGTGCGTAGCATAGCAAACATTATTCAAAAATTGACCAAGTTGGACAGAATCTGGCCAGGTGATTCTGCGCGCCGCGCGGGGATGGGGCGCGCCGCGCCACTACCTGGGCAGAGAATCCTGGTCAGTTTTTCAAAGTGTGCACGAACCAAAACCTTTTCTAACACAACTCTTGACCCGCAAACACTTATAACGCCTATCATACATCGTTGGAAAGGTATTTTGACGAGTAAAACAACTAAACACATATCATCAATCAAACTTCCACTTGCAACAACCAAAAACCGCAATTAATGTTCCTCATTCAATGCATACAAGTCATAAATGCAATTTAATGATTTGGCAACCAAATTACATGAACGGTATGCCGTTTCGAAGGTAATTAAGCATACAACACAACCTAACACTTACAATTAACATTATTAAGCATTTAATGCATCAAGATTCAATTTACTTCTATCAAACCCTAACCCAAAATCACAAATTCAACAATCATGATTATGAAACTAATCCATGTCAACCTACATACCAATTTGAAGCTAGTGATGTTAGGAACACAATTTAAACATGAACTTTCATCATCAAACAACATATGATCATCCAAAATTCAAGAACAACACACCAAAATTCAAGTTCATGCTAGTTACACTAAAACAACGAGATCGAGCATATAAATCATATATTCATGTTAGACTTTAGCCATAGACACTAATTAACACTTTTATAAGTTAAAAACATCAAGAACACAAAATCTAGTGATTTTAGAAAGTTACCCAAATGAGATGAAGTTGGTATGGAATTGAAGAGGAGATCACGAGGAGTTCAAATATGTAATTTGTTTGGCAAGATGACCGCTAGCTCGATTTTGGATGATGAATCTTTGTATGGAAGTTGAGAGAAAAGTTGAAGTAGTAAGAGTGAAAGAGATGGGATTGAATGGATGAGGATGAGGGTTGACTCTTTGACCTAGTCAAAAGTTTCAACCCTTGGCAAGTTTGGTCCCTTAACTTTAAAACGGGTGTGGGAATTACCTAAACAAGATAATTCAAACACGTATCAACGAGACGTGTTATAAACATATAACGGAACATAAATAGTTAAACGGAAAAGTTGACGGAAAAAGGCGGGATGTTACATTACCTACACCTTAAAAGAAATTTCGTCCCGAAATTTAAGTAGGCGTAGTAGTCGTTGTTTCTTCCTCGAGATCTTGCGTTTCCGAATTCACGAATAGATGAGGATACTTCCTTTGCATTTGATCTTGTCTTTCCCAAGTAAACTCGGGTCCTCTTTTGGCATTCCAACGAACCTTAACAATCGGGATTCGGCTTTGTTTCAATGTCTTGACGGAGGTGTCCACAATTTCAACCGGTTCCTCCAAAAAATGAAGTTTGTCATCGATAGTAAGTTCTTCGAGAGGGATGACGATATCGGGTTCGGCAAGACACTTTTTCAAGTTAGATACATGGAAGGTAGGATGAACGGAGTTCAATTGAGGCGGAAGATCTAAACGATAAGCAACGGTTCCAATACGCTCCAAGATTTCGAAAGGACCAATATACCGCGGATTTAGCTTCCCGCGTTTCCCAAAACGGATTACACCCTTCCAAGGTGCGACTTTTAACATTACTCGGTCACCGACTTGAAATTCAAGATCGTTGCGTCGTTTGTCGGTATAGCTCTTTTGACGACTTCGGGCCGTCCTAAGCCTATCTCGGATTTGAACGATTTTCTCGGTGGTTTCGTGAATGAGTTCGGGTCCGGTGATTTGCACGTCGCCTACCTCGGCCCAACAAAGAGGTGAACGACATTTGCGGCCATATAGCGCTTCAAAAGGTGCGGCTTTAATACTCGCGTGATAACTATTGTTGTAAGAGAACTCGGCGAGAGGTAAGTGCTTGTCCCAAGCTTTTTCGAAATCAACCACGCAAGCTCGTAACATGTCCTCTAAGGTTTGAATTGTACGTTCGCTTTGTCCATCGGTTTGAGGATGATATGCGGTGCTCATGTCTAAACGCGTTCCCAACGCTTCTTGCAATGTACGCCAAAATCTAGAAACGAAACGGCCATCTCGGTCGGAGATAATCGATAAAGGTACACCGTGTCGGGCTACGATCTCCTTAATGTAAAGTTGTGCAAGTTTCTCCATTTTGTCCGTTTCTTTCATGGCAAGGAAGTGTGCGGATTTGGTGAGACGGTCAACAATAACCCAAATGGTATCATAACCGCCCGTCGTTTTTGGTAGCTTGGTGATAAAATCCATCGTTATCCTTTCCCACTTCCATTGCGGGATCTCGGGTTGTTGAAGTAGTCCGGACGGTCTTTGGTGTTCGGCTTTGACTTTGGAACATGTCAAACACTTGGAAACATAAGTAGCTACGTCCCTTTTGATGTTCGGCCACCAATATAGTTGTTTAAGGTCGTGGTACATCTTATTGGTACCGGGGTGAATCGAGTATCGTGACTTATGGGCTTCATCTAAAATAAGGCTTCGTAGGTCCCCATAACTAGGCACCCAAATCCTTCCGGCGTAATATCGGAGTCCGGTCTCCCTAATTTCGAATCGAGAGACGAGAATGTTCAAGAGCTCGTGTGAAAAGTTTTCATCCTTGAGAGCCTCATCTTGGGCTACCCGAATTTGGCTATTAAGGTTTGTGTGGATGGTGATGTTTAAGGCTCGGACACGAAGAGGCACCGCTCTTTCTTTTCGACTTAAAGCATCGGCTACTACATTTGCCTTCCCGGGATGGTAACGAAGCTCGCAATCGTAATCGTTTAAGGTTTCAATCCACCTTCGTTGTCTCATGTTTAGTTGCTTTTGATCGAAAATGTGTTGGAGGCTTTTGTGGTCGGTAAAGATAGTACTCTTGGTCCCATAAAGATAGTGTCTCCACATTTTAAGTGCAAAGACAACGGCTCCGAGTTCGAGATCATGTGTCGTATAGTTTCGTTCATGAATTTTGAGTTGTCGAGAAGCATAAGCAATGACTTTCGTTCGTTGCATCAATACACACCCAAAACCATGTTTCGAGGCATCACAATATACAACAAAGTCATCATTGCCTTCGGGAAGTGACAAGATAGGAGCGGTGGTTAGCTTCGTTTTCAAGATTTGGAATGCGGATTCATGTTCGGTCGCCCAAATGAATTTCTTTCCCTTGTGAGTCAATGCGGTTAGAGGACGTGCAACCAAAGAGAAGTTTTCGATGAATCTACGATAGTACCCGGCGAGACCCAAAAATTGACGAATGTGAGTAGGAGTAGTAGGAGTCTCCCATTTGCTAATGGCTTCGATTTTCGTTGGATCGACTTTAATACCTTGGTCACTTACAACATGACCAAGAAATTGAACTTCCTTTAACCAAAATTCACACTTGGAGAATTTGGCATAGAGTTGTTCTTGTCTTAAAAGTTCAAGCACAAGTCGGAGATGTTGTTCGTGCTCTTCTTCATTTTTAGAATAGATCAATATGTCATCGATGAACACAATAACGAATTTATCGAGATACGGTTTGCACACGCGGTTCATAAGATCCATGAACACCGCCGGTGCGTTAGTGAGACCAAATGGCATGACAAGGAATTCATAACTACCATAACGAGTTCGGAAAGCGGTTTTGGAGACATCTTCCCCCTTAACCCTCAATTGATGATAACCCGAGCGGAGATCGATTTTCGAATATACACAAGACCCTTGTAGTTGATCAAAGAGGTCATCGATGCGAGGAAGAGGATATCGGTTCTTAACCGTCAATTTATTTAGTTCACGATAATCAATGCACATTCGTAGGGATCCGTCTTTCTTTTTAACAAACAAAATCGGAGCGCCCCAAGGTGAATGGCTAGGTTGGATAAAACCACGATCAAGTAGTTCTTGGATTTGACTTTGCAATTCTTGCATTTCAGATGGAGCGAGTCTATATGGTGCACGCGCTACGGGTGCGGCTCCTGGAATAAGATCGATTTGAAATTCAACCGGTCGATGAGGTGGAAGACCCGGTAATTCGTCGGGAAATACATCGGAATAGTCACTAACAATTGGCACATCATCGATGTGCTTCTCATCGGACTCGACTTTCTTAACGTGAGCAAGGATCGCAAAACAACCCTTACGGAGTAGTTTTCTAACTTTAATACTCGAAACGAGGTTGAGTCCGGCGCAACTCTTATCGCTATAGACGATCAAAGGTTCACCATTCTCGATAGGAATTCGGATTGCGTTAAGATCACAAAGAATGCGAGATTTCGTTTTGACTAACCAATTCATACCGATTATTACATCAAAGCTTCCTAGTTCCATGGGTATCAAGTCAATTTCAAATTCCTTACCCAAAATGTTCAAAGTACACCCCCGGTAATATGTGTCGGCACTTAAGAGTTTTCCGTCGGCCACTTCGATGGAATAAGTAGTATCTAAAGGGTGTGGTGGAGTGCAAAGGGTAGGAGCTAAAGTCTTGGACACAAAACATTTATCGGCACCCGAATCGAATAAGCAAGTAACATGAGAGTTGTTGAGAAGAAACGTACCCGTGACTAGTTCATTGTCATCTCGGGCTTCCTCGGTGTTGATGTTAAAGGCTCGGCCTCGGTTGTTGGGGTTGGCTTTCTTTTTCGGGCATTCGTTCTTATAATGGCCCGTTTGGCCACATTCATAACAAGTGACCGTCCTTGGAGGATTGGGCCCCTTTCGAGCGACGGGGGCGGTGCTTGTGCAATTGTTGGCCCTATGACCAACTCCTTGGCAACGGTGACAAATTAGCTTGTTACATTCGCCGTAATGATGTTTGTGGCACTTGTTGCACAAAGGTAAGTTTCCGACATAACCCTTCTTGCCGTCGTTGTTGAAGGGCTTTTTGGTGAAGGTGTTGTTGTTGTAGTTGGTTGATGGAGTGGCTTCCCATTTCCTTTTGTTGCCACCCGACTTGTCCTCGGCCTTAGGAGCCGGCACTACGATTTCGTCAACCGTTTCAATTAGTTGGCGAGCCATGTTCATAGCGGTTTGATGAGTAGTGGGTTTGGATGACATCACCCCTTGTTTGATGCTTTTTGGAAGACCGAGCATGTAGAGCTCAATCCTTTGAGATTCGGGGTTAACAAGATTAGGACACATCAAGGATAGTTCGGCGAAGCGTTGATTATAAGCTTTAAGATCGTTTCCGACCGCTTTCAAAGCTCTTAGTTCTTCTTCAAGCTTTCGGGTTTCTTCGAGCGGAAAATATTCGACAATCATCTTTTCCTTCAAATCGGTCCAAGAGAGGGCATGAGCTTCATCGGTACCCACCGATTGAACATAGGTGTTCCACCAAGTGAGAGCAACACCGGAGAACGTGTGGGTGGAGTATTTGACCTTGTCTTGATCCCGACAACCGCTTATGCTAAAGACGGCCTCGGTTTGTTCAAACCAACGAGTAAGCACAACCGGTCCACCGGTTCCATCATAAGTGTGAGGTTTGCACCCCATGAAAGCTTTGTAGGAGCATCCCTCGTTTGAGTTACCGGCCCCATTGTTGTTGTTGTTGTTGTGGTTGTTGTTATTGTTATTGTTGTTGGAAGAGTGACCGGCCATGGCCGCATCTACGGCGGTAGCTATCATCCGTTCGAGAGCTTGTTCGGGAGTTTCATTGCGGCGTACACGACGAGGAGCCATTGTTCCTTCAAAACAAAAGAATACCGTTGGTTAGTATTCTAAATGATACTAACCGTGATATGGGATAAAGATAGAGAGAAAATTATTCTTGACCCGCCTTAAATTCTTTATGTCATAATGTCGGTATGTTCATATGAGTCACCGTAATATAATTTCCGGGAATTATATTACCCTAATTCATATGTGCATTCGACATTACATCATATAGTCAAGGTGGCGTGTCAATTAAATTATACAACGCAAGATTTAGATAGGATAAGAGTAGATATGAGTAAGAGAGTTCGAGTATAAATGCACAAATAGTCAAGTAATTCCTACGTCAAGTCTATATGCCGGTTGTAGTCTAGACTCACCAATGTACCCTAAGACTCGGGGTTGACACCAATGAACTCTAAATCCCTACAACCAAAGCTCTGATACCACTTGTAGCGACCCCGACAAATCGTCAAATGACGGCGTCATCTACGTATGGTCCCATTACATGGTCGTAAGTCTTTATAACAAAGTTTGACCGAAAAGTATGTCGCATTCATTTCATAAATAAGGGTGTTTCAAAGTTTACAAAAGTAGTTTCCATAACAAGTACATAACAATGTTTAAAGTTTGTATGAAACACATGCGACACGATTAAAAGTAGTCAAAAAGACGCTCCACGTATGCAAGTATACTCGACATCCAATGCAAGTATCAAATAGTATGAGCGGAAGCATGTATCACCTAAGTTCAAGGACCTGAGAAAAACATAGAGGAACTGTCAACGAAAACGTTGGTGAAATCATAGGTTTAAATAAGTAAATGAGTAGTAGTAAGTTGAACCACAAGATTTGCAACATCGATAAAGCCATAGTACATTCTAAAAGTTAATATTCACGAGCACCCAATTATCAAAGCTTAACGTTCCGTCCGTTGAATACCCCATCAATTAGTGCTAGAACAACACTGTTCCCGAAAATATATTTCATTCGTAAACGGTAGCGAACCGTTTGAATGAGGGTTTGTCAAACCCATATGGCCATATAACATAAGTTCTCGCTTACACCATCTGATGTAACTAATGATAATCGGATTGAGGATTTTCGTTCTAAACTCGTATGTAGAATGTTTGTTTTCCCGTTCTTGTGTTCACTTAGTTCAAAAGAATCGTTTATGTTTTCTCATCCCAAAAGTAAGTTTAAAAGAGTAAAGTGGGACTATGATCTCACCTTGTATGCACGAACCAAAAAGTACTTCGACAAGTAATGTGTGCAAAGAACAATGCTAGTCTTGACCTAAACAAATAGGTTGTATTAATAACGATAGTCACGAAGGGTCAAAGATGTTCAATTAGTCCTATGGCTCAATACGACTCGATTAATATAGCATGTGAATCAAATCACCAAGTTTCATGCAAGACACAAGTATAAAAGCATGTTAGAAAGATTGCATAATTTATTGGTTAAGTTTGACAAAAAGTCAAACTTGGTCGGTCAAAGTCAACGAAAAAGTCAACACGTTCGGGTCGTGTCCCGAACTATTTTTCTGAGATTTTTAATCATGTATGAGCATGTTAGGACAAGTTACATGTGAATCGGAGGTGCGTAGCATAGCAAACATTATTCAAAAATTGACCAAGTTGGACAGAATCTGGCCAGGTGATTCTGCGCGCCGCGCGGGGATGGGGCGCGCCGCGCCACTACCTGGGCAGAGAATCCTGGTCAGTTTTTCAAAGTGTGCACGAACCAAAACCTTTTCTAACACAACTCTTGACCCGCAAACACTTATAACGCCTATCATACATCGTTGGAAAGGTATTTTGACGAGTAAAACAACTAAACACATATCATCAATCAAACTTCCACTTGCAACAACCAAAAACCGCAATTAATGTTCCTCATTCAATGCATACAAGTCATAAATGCAATTTAATGATTTGGCAACCAAATTACATGAACGGTATGCCGTTTCGAAGGTAATTAAGCATACAACACAACCTAACACTTACAATTAACATTATTAAGCATTTAATGCATCAAGATTCAATTTACTTCTATCAAACCCTAACCCAAAATCACAAATTCAACAATCATGATTATGAAACTAATCCATGTCAACCTACATACCAATTTGAAGCTAGTGATGTTAGGAACACAATTTAAACATGAACTTTCATCATCAAACAACATATGATCATCCAAAATTCAAGAACAACACACCAAAATTCAAGTTCATGCTAGTTACACTAAAACAACGAGATCGAGCATATAAATCATATATTCATGTTAGACTTGAGCCATAGACACTAATTAACACTTTTATAAGTTAAAAACATCAAGAACACAAAATCTAGTGATTTTAGAAAGTTACCCAAATGAGATGAAGTTGGTATGGAATTGAAGAGGAGATCACGAGGAGTTCAAATATGTAATTTGTTTGGCAAGATGACCGCTAGCTCGATTTTGGATGATGAATCTTTGTATGGAAGTTGAGAGAAAAGTTGAAGTAGTAAGAGTGAAAGAGATGGGATTGAATGGATGAGGATGAGGGTTGACTCTTTGACCTAGTCAAAAGTTTCAACCCTTGGCAAGTTTGGTCCCTTAACTTTAAAACGGGTGTGGGAATTACCTAAACAAGATAATTCAAACACGTATCAACGAGACGTGTTATAAACATATAACGGAACATAAATAGTTAAACGGAAAAGTTGACGGAAAAAGGCGGGATGTTACACAATATAAGTGCATTAGCGCAAAGTGTATTTTATGAATTTGTATAAATTGTGTATCTGGTACTCTATACTTTGAACTTATTATCAATATTTTTTATTTCTCTTCGCAACTACTATCTACTGATGCACTCATAAGTACCAATGATATAATTCATTGACATTCTTGCATATAAGATGTAAATAAAAAGTAAAGTTTGGTGGAGATATGTGATATAGAACTATAACTCAAGTATTGATGCTAAGGATTTAACCAAATTATTCACGTACAAATTGTAAGTGACATATAGTTGTGGGATTTCTTGCATCAAAACCCATCACCTTAAAAACTAACTGAGTCGCACCATGGTAATTGAGGTTTCTTTATTGTTGAGTGTTGACTAGACATACTTACAAAATCAGTTACAAAACGAATTTTGTGAGTAATGACTTGACATACTTCACTATATCATTACACTTATTACAAAAACTTCTTTGTATAACCCCGTGAAATCGCGGGTTATAAACTAGTATATATATATATATATATATATATATATATATATATATATATATATATATATTCAAAAAACAAGTAAATTTTTATTGATATAACGGAGAATTACAAAGTCTTATAAACTATACAATATATTTGCATCATAAGGGATTAATCTACACGAATTACTATACGTATTCAAGATCGAGGAACTACTATGCCCCACGACACTTGAAAAAACGAGCTGGGAGGGAGCAATCAAACAGTACCGCAACTGCGATGACAAAGTCGATCACACCCACCCATTTAACCAAGTGCGTAGAGGAAACCACGATCCAAATATTATAGTGATATAACAGGAGAGCACCCGAATGTGCCAAGGATGTCTATTTGTTTCAAGTTAGCCAATGCCCGTTCTTTGCGCATTCGAGGATGTATAGAATGATGGGTTAATGAGTCATTGATGCCACTCAATTGTTAATTCTTTTGATCTTTTTGAAATCCATGCGAATGTTTGATATTTTTTTTAGAACGGCAATATCGGTATCGAATCCTCTCATTTGCCACCCACGCACCCGTTAGGAAGAAACTCCTTGCATCCATCGCGCAAAGCGTACCCAAAATACTTTAGGTTAACTTCTTGGCCCGCACAGAGTGAAGGATACCAGAGGCACAACCTTTGGATAAAACTCCACCCTCAGGATTTGAACCTGCACCTATTTTTTCAAGGATACAGGCCCACAAACGACTGAGGCTTTTTACCACTTAACCAATAGTTCGGTGGTTGCGAATGTTTGAGATTGGATCTCAGAGAGGATGGTGGTGGCAATCCATCCTTTTTTACTAAAGACTTTGTTGAGTCAAATTTATTTGGTTCTACAGTTGTTAACATAAAATGTTCTTTTGTTTCAGTTCTTAACAGGGTAGATGAACAGGCAGAGGGGGAGCAAGAAAAGGATGTTAATGTTTCTACTGATGAGCTCTCTACTTCTGCTACTAGTGTTGGTGCTACTGATTTGCCTACTGGTGGTGCTGATACTAGTACTGTTGTCTCTACTGCTGCTGGCTCTACTGGAGACAATGTGGTTGCTGGTTCCACTGTTCTTACTGATAATGAGGAGTTAGCTACTGCTGATATTTCTGCTACTCCTCCTACTGTCTCTAGTATTGCTGCTTCAGCCACTAATTCTGAAGTGGTTGATGAGATGATAATGGAACCTCCTCCGATACTTGAAAAGGTTATTGATAACATTGTTAAGGAGGTTCTTGATATTGATGTTGCTGCCACTACCACCGTTACTCCTCCAACTGCTGTTACTGAGCAAATTACTACAGGTGGTGACCAGGATGACGTTGTGCTTACTGATGAGCTTATTGCAGTAAATGCTGCCTATTCTGCACATGTCACTGGTTCTATTAGTATTCCGGATGTGTCTGATCTTCAATCGAGACAATTTATTACTGTGGATCCCGCTGGTAATCTACAGGTTTCTGATTCAACACCGGATACTTTCTTTAGAGGTGCTGCAGATGCTGCTTCTTCACCTACTGCACAGTCACCTACTGCTACTACTGGTTCTACAGAACCCATTATGGATGCTGGTACCTCTGCTACTGCCACTACTGATTCGTCTCAGGCTACTGCTTCTGCTGAGAAGCATCCATATGTGTGCCAGGTACCAGATCCTGATGAAGTTATACCTAACTTCATCTATAGGGGAGCATCCATCACTTCCAGAGTTGCCTTGCTGGTGGATCAGCTGACTATTGATCTCCAAAGTGCTCTGGTGTCAGCCAGTAAACTACCTAGAGAAGAGCTGACTGAAATGCTGTCTCAGCTTGATCGACCAGCAAGAGAAGAGGTATAAGAGAGGCTGACCACTTTAGAACAGATCAATGAGCAGCCATACTATCACTATTTTGGTATGGCTCCTACTGCTTCTCCATGGCCTGGTACATGGAGGCCTCTCAAATTCATCAGAGATCCCACTACTGGTAAATTTATCATGCAAAAACTTCCTGATTCGCCAGTACCTTCTGAGTCATCAGCTTCTTCCTCATCATCTTCTACATCTGATGGTAATGCTGATAAAGGTACTGGTAAGGAAGAGCCAGTCATTCATGATAATGTGACTGGCTCCAAAGATAAACCAGTGGATCTCACTGATGATGCTGATAATGATGCTGACAAGGATACCAGTGGTTCTAAACCTTTGGGTGAAGGTAAAAATGATGGTGATCATGGTGACGAGTCAGACTCTGACCTTCCACCTCCACCACCCCACGGAGGTACTCCTGTGTTAGCTGCTAGTGATCGCCCCTCCACCAGCTATACCGTGACGACCCCGTCAAAACACTTAACGGATCCGTCAGTTGGTCCCACAGCTTGATCGGACTTAAATGAATTAAATAAACAAAGTTGCATTCTTTTATTTCTAAAGTTTTCCCAAATAGGAAACAAACCAAAATATGTAGTTTAAAACAACCCAACATATTAATAATCCAAAAGTTGACACAAAACCTTGCCAACAACCCACAATTTAAATTATCCAAAAATAGAATGCAAACTTAAGTTTCATAATTGTTTCAATAAAAATCTGCCCAAATGCATGCAGACTCTTCTAAAGACAGCGGAAGCATCATATAACTCAAGTACCTGTGAAAACATGCAAGTAAACTGTCAACACAAAGGTTGAGTGAATTATAGGTTTAAATAAATAAGTAAACTTTAGACCACAAGATTTAAAAATGTTAGAAAACATTAAGCATTATTCCATTATCAATGAGCCACCTGGTAACCACTTAACCCTTTATTTACCCTTGCCAAACACAATAAAAATATACACTTGGACAGTGTATCTACAACAAATTACGAAGTACTAAACATTCCGATTATAAATTGCTAGCGCGACTAGCTCGAAATGGGATTGTCAAACCCGATAGATCTATCCGTAGGATTCGCGTTCACCGGTAGAAACCAATGATTACAGTTACCAGACTAGGGAATATTTTTGTCCAACTCACAATGAATAATTAAATTTAACTGTTACTTGTGTCTAACCGTAAATAAAAATATGCATGTAATCACATCCCAAAAAGTATACTTTGAAAAGTATGTAAAAACGGGACTATAACTCACCTTAAATAGCAACTGAAGAAATCTCACAAACAAGCGAACAGCAAGTAAAGTAAAGTGATCAAGAAAGATCACAACGCCGACCTATAAATAAAGCAGGTCGAAATAAATAACTAACTTAGGTCAAGTCTTAGTATGATAGCTATTGTACATGTTGCAAGTAGACATAGAACATTACTCAGCAAGCATCGGTTTGATTGGAACAGCATAAGGACACACGCTTTCTATTTTTAGAAAGTTTCTATTTTTGGAAAGTTTCTATTTTTGGAAAGTTTCTATTTTTGGAAAGTTTCTATTTTTGGAAAGTTTAGAAAGTTCTATTTTTAGAAAGTTTTGAAGTTAGGAAAGTTTCCTTATTTAGAAAGTCAACAGAAGTCAACTGAAAGTCAAAGTCAACCGAAAGTCAACTCAAAAGTCAACCTTGGTCAAACATAGTCAACATAAATTTTAAAAGTGTAAGTTATAATAATAACATAGGTTATAATGTTATTTAAAGTCAAAAGTGTATAATAATGTCTTAACATAAGTTTAATTAAATAAAATGAATTATTAAAGTTAATATAAGTTGAAATGTTATAATTAGTACGACATAAGTATTTAAATAAATTAATTAAATACTAATCATAATATAAGTATTATTAATAATAATAATTTTTAAATTATATCATAAGTATTTTTAATTAATAATGAATTATTAATCATATCATAAGTTTCTAATTAAAATTATTAAATCATAAGTATTTAATAATTAAATCATAATTAAATAATAATTAAGTCTTATAATAATTAAATAATTATTTAATCCTTATTATAAGTCTTTTAATAATTTCTCAAAAACAAATTTAATACTTATCATAAGTATTTTCCTTTAATAATAAAAGTATTATTAATCATAAGTTTAATTAAAATGTTAATTAAATCATAATTAATAATTAAATGATATAATAAATATTTATATCATAAGTTTTAAATAATAATAATTACTTCTTTTATCATAAGTAATTAATTAATAATGAAATCCATTAATTTTAACATAAGTTTAATCATTAACCGTAAGTTTTAAGTTTAAAAGTTCATCGGGTCGTATCTTGAGCCCCGGGTGTCGGTTTCGGGCGCGCCACATATGCATTTCCGCCTACTCAAACCACCCAACACAATTATGAACTCAAGAACACTCCAAGAACAGTCCCTAGGTCGTGGATATCAGCCATGACCACACTTGGGAAAATCAATCTACTCAAAACAGTAATTTAGGCACAACGGGTGAACCGTGGCTCGGATTTAGGTGACCCGAACATGAAAATTCGTCCCACCATCAGTCCTAACCAAATGACACACCCTAAAGACACCAAGGATGGTCACAAAGTCGGACCCAACCTTGTTCATGCCAAGAACACCTTTCAATCTTTAACAAAAACCAAATTAAGCATATCTAGGGCTCCGAGAATCGAAACGACATGAATCCGGAGTCTAAAATTAATGTCTTGATGAGAGGAACTCATTTATATACTTTATTTTAACATTTATATCAGTTACAAATTCAGAAAACACGAATCAAACTGCTGTCCAAAATTTACAAACCGAAAACATATGCAAACGAGTAATTCTACGCATCCAAACAACATTACAACAACTAATAAACATCATACTAATAATATAAACTCAAAATACAGAAATAAAAATAAAAATGAAAAGTTCTAGGGTTAGGGTTTATACCCAAATCGAGAATCAAAGTATGTAATCGCGTAGAGAACGAAGAGGAGAACACGTTTATGTAGATGATCTCTTGATCCAAGCTTTAAAAAAAAAGATGATGATGATTATAGTGGTGGTGGGCGACGGCCAAAGAGGGGGGGAGAGGAGGAATTGAGAGAATTTTGGTGCAATTAGGTTTTTAGGGAAATTAAGGTGAAGTGTAAATGAAAAAAAAAGAAAATAAGGGAATGGCACTCCCCCCCTCATGGGGTTCGGCCGAATTTGGGATGGGGTGGGCCCCATGGTGGGCCAACTTTCTTAAATGATAAATCCTTGTGGCCCAAAAGCCCGAACGAAACCCAAAACGCGAAAACACGCTTACGCGATTAAAAATCCGGAAAAATAACAAACGCGCGACGAAAAATAAATATAAATACACCTATTAATAATATGATCATAAAATATCATATTTAAAATATTTAGGATTTAAAAATCCCGAAAGCTCGACCGTTGGTTTTAAAACCGAAAAGATTCGCCGGATAAAAATCCGCGAGACGTAGAAACGTATAAATTAAAATATGAATACATATATTCATATAACACATAATAATTATTATATATATATTATTACAAAAATAATAATATAGGTCATAGAAATGACGTGGCACACTAACAGTTAACGGTCGTTAAATAATTAACGAAAAAAGATAACGGAAAAAGTAGGGTCGTGACAGTACCTCCCCGTTACGGAAATTTCGTCCCGAAATTTAAGCAGGCGCAGGGGTTGACTCGGCATCTGAGAACAAATGCGGGTACTTCTGCTTCATTTGGTCTTCACGCTCCCAAGTGAACTCGGGACCGCGTCTAGCGTTCCATCGGACCCGAACAATAGGAATTCTGCTCTGTTTAAGAGTCTTAACCTCTCGATCCATGATCTCAACTGGCTCCTCAATAAAATGCAATTGCTTGTCAACTTGAAGTTCCTCCAAAGGAATAGTCTGATCAAATTCAGCCAAACACTTCTTTAAGTTCGAAATATGGAAAACATCGTGAACAGCACTGAGTTCTTGTGGCAACTTCAAACGATAAGCCACCGGTCCAACTCTTTCAATGATCTCAAACGGTCCCACGAAACGAGGACTTAACTTCCCTCTTTTACCAAAACGAATAACACCCTTCCAAGGCGAAACTTTTAACATAACACGATCACCAACTTGAAATTCAACATCTTTCCTTCCTTTGTCGGCATAACTCTTTTGCCGACTTCTAGCAGTTCTCAACCTTTCTTTAATTTGCACAATCTTCTCAGTAGTCTCGTGAATAATCTCTGGACCTGTAAGTTGAGCATCCCCAACCTCATTCCAACAAATAGGAGACCTACATTTCCTACCGTACAAAGCTTCAAACGGTGCGGCTTTAATACTTGCGTGATAACTGTTGTTATAAGAAAACTCAGCTAACGGCAAATACTTATCCCACCCATTCCCAAAATCAATCACACAAGCTCGCAACATATCTTCTAATGTCTGAATGGTCCTCTCACTTTAACCATCCGTTTGAGGATGATAAGCGGTGCTCATATCCAATCTAGTGCCCAAGGCTTCTTGCAACGATTGCCAAAATCTCGATACAAATCGACTATCTCTGTCAGAAATAATAGAAACGGGAACACCATGCCTCGAAACAATCTCTTTCAAATACAAACGGGTGAGTTTCTCCATGGAATCGGTTTCCCTAATCGGCAAAAAGTGAGCCGACTTAGTGAGTCGATCTACAATCACCCAAATCGCATCATAACCACCCGAAACTCTTGGTAACTTAGTGATAAAATCCATAGTGATACCTTCCCACTTCCACTCGAGAATTTCTGGTTGTACCAACAATCCGGATGGTTTTTGATGTTCAGCTTTGACCTTAGAACAGGTCAAACACTTAGACACATACTTAGCTATGTCACCCTTCAAATTATGCCACCAATACAGCTCCTTAAGATCCTGATACATCTTCCCTGAACCAGGATGAATAGAGTATCTAGACTTATGAGCCTCATCTAAAATCAACTGTCGAAGACCTCCAAACTTCGGAACCCAAAGACGTCCCGCAAAGTATCTAGTTCCATCAGCTCGAACTTCAAACTTCTTAGCTACTTTGGCTACATTCTCTTTCACGAAATTATCCTCCTTTAAGGCTTCTTGTTGTGCCTCAAGAATCTGCCTAACGAGGTTTGATCTAACTGTCATATTCAAAGCTCTAACCCTTCGTGGTTCAGCCCTTTCTTTACGACTCAAAGCATCAACCACAACATTGGCTTTACCCGGATGATACAAAAGGTCACAATCATAATCATTCAACGTCTCAATCCATCTTCGTTGTCTCATGTTCAAATGTTTTTGATCGAGAATATGTTGAAGACTCTTATGATCGGTGTACACAGTACTCTTAACACCTAAAAGATAGTGTCTCCAAATCTTCAGTGCAAAAATAACAGCTCCCAACTCTAAATCATGAGTTGTATAGTTCTGTTCGTGAACCTTCAACTGACGTGACGCATACGCAATAACCTTCTTTCGTTGCATCAAAACGCAACCATAGCCTTGTCATGATGCATCGCAATAAACAACAAAATCATCATTACCCTCCGGTAGAGACAATATCGGAGCGGTAGTCAGTTTCTTCTTCAAAATCTGAAAAGCATTCTCCTGTTCATCCTTCCACTCATACTTTTTCCCCTTATGCGTTAAAGCAGTCAGAGGTTTCGCTATACGAGAGAAATCCTGGATGAACCTTCGATAGTAACCTGCCAATCCTAAGAACTGACGAATTTGAGTAGGAGTTTTCGGAGTTTCCCACTTTTCAATCGCCTCAATTTTAGCAGGATCAACTTGTATTCCTTGTTTGCTAACAATGTGACCAAGGAACTGAACTTCTTTTAACCAAAATGCACACTTAGAAAACTTAGCGTACAACTCTTCTTTCTTTAACAAATCAAGCACTAACCGCAAATGTTCTTCGTGCTCTTCATCACTCTTAGAATAGATAAGAATGTCATCGATGAAAACTATAACGAACCTATCCAGATAGGGTCTACACACGGTTCATGAGGTCCATGAACACAGCAGGTGCATTTGTCAATCCGAACGGCATAACAAGAAATTCAAAGTGACCGTAACGGGTGCGAAAAGCAGTTTTTGAAACATCAGATTCCTTAACACGCAACTGATGATAGCCAGAACGAAGATCAATTTTTGAATAAACAAAAGAACCCTGAAGCTGATCGAACAGATCATCAATTCTCGAAAGAGGATAACGATTTTTAACAGTGAGCTTATTCAGTTCACGATAATCAATGCATAAACGAAAAGAACCATCCTTCTTCTTAACAAACAGAACAGGAGCTCCCCAAGGGGACGAACTAGGACGAATAAAACCTTTGTCTAACAACTCACGGAGTTGACTCGACAATTCTTGAAGTTCAGAAGGCGCAAGACGATAAGGAGCACGTGCTACAGGAGCAGCGCCGGGAACAAGATCAATCTGAAATTCTACCGCGCGTTGCGGCGGAAGGCCAGGTAAGTCATCGGGAAACACCTCGGGAAAATCCCTAACAATATGAACGTCATCAACGTTCTTTACTTCCTTACTAGGATCAACAACATGAGCAAGGATAGCATGACAGCCTATGCGGAGGTGTTTACGAACTTTCATACAGCTAATAAGGTTTAACTGTGTGCATTTCTTATCTCCAAAGACCATCAGTGGCTCTCCAATCACATCAGTAATACGAATAGCCTTATCATAACACACGATCTCAGCATGGTTCACAGACAGCCAATCCATACCAATAATAATATCAAAACTACCAAGTTCAATCGGTATCAAATCTATCTCGAAATCCCTACCACCCAGATTAATGTTACACTTACGATGTACAGTCTTAGCAGTAAGTTCCTTACCATTAGCTACTTCAACAACATAAGTATTGTCTAAGAGAGTTAACGGCGTTTTGATTCTCGGACTTAATTTACTCGACATGAAACTTAAATCAGCCCCTGAATCAAATAACACATAAACTGATAAGTCGTTGACTGAGAACGTACCAGTAACAAGCTTAGGATCTTCCTCCGCATCCTTAGCATTAATGTTGAACGCTCGGCCGCGTGCAGTCTCTGCAGTCTTCTTGTTGGGACAAGCATCTCGGAAATGCCCCGGCTTCCCACACTCATAACAAACCCTTGGATTACCTCCATTATTCGATTTCCCAATACCGTTACCGTTACCACCTCTATTACCAACATTATTATTACCACCAGTCGCGGGAGTAGCAGACCCCGGCAAAAGCACTGTACAATCTTTAGCAATGTGCCCTTGCTTAGAGCACCTCTTACAAGTAACTGTGCAGTAACCATCATGAGCTTTATAGCAACGAGGACACACACGCTGATTTCTGTTATTAGCACCTGAGGTATCCTGTTTCTTCTGCTGACCCTGGTTTTGATTGCGGTTGTTATCCCACTTTCATTTCCCATTATCAGCCTTCTTGACAACCTCCTCACTACTTTCAACAACTGTAGTCTTGCTTCTTCTCAACACCTTGTCATTAAGTTTGTGGGCCATAGACATAGCTGCCTCAATAGTCTGGGGTTCACTGGACTCAACCCCGTGTTCAATATTCTCGGACAAACCATCAATGTAAGCCTCAATTTTGCGGTCCTCATCCGCATAAACCCTAGGACACAGCAAAGTTAACTCAAAAAACCTTCGTTCATAGGCATCTAACTCGGTGCCATGAATTTTCAAATTCTTGAGCTCAACCTCTAGCTTCTTAAGCTCACCCCGAGGTCTATAGCGGGTGATCAATCTTTCCTTAAAATCATTCCAGGCCAAACCATAAGCTACATCGCTTCCCAAACTACTAACCAGATTGTTCCACCATGTCAAGGCACTATCCTTGAGAGTGCAACTAGCGAAACTAACTTTGTCCTCTTCACGGACCCGACTGACCCTGAAAATAGATTCGATTTTCTCGAACCAACGAGTTAGCCCTATTGGTCCTTCCGTACCACTGAATTCTTGGGGTCGACCAGCCATAAAAGTTTTGTGGGAGCATCCCACGTTGTTGTTCACATTGGCGTTAACATTAGCATTTGCTGCCATAGCAGCAGCAATTCCTTCATTGATCAGGCGTTGCATACGCGCTTTAGTGGACTCTCTTGGAGGCATGATCTTCAAAATAGAATAACACATCCGTTAGTACCAAGAATAATACTAGTGTCATAAAGGAATAGATCAAAACACGAAAAGACTAACCATTAAGATATTAGTCAACTAACACTATGAGTAATAACATGACAGTTATGATTGTTATAGAAATAACCATCACATGCATACATATTTTATGATAACATCATATAACATACATAGCACCTAACATACATGAACATATATTACGCATAATATAACATGCCAAGAGCCACAACATCAGAAATAAAACATGATAATGATAATAGATGTCATAAAAATAACCATCCATACATAATGAAAAAATATCCCATAACAAAATCTTAATAAAATCCTCGGCAAAACGCCGTACATAACCCAAAATGTATGTATAAAAAGGACATTAAGTCTGATGAAATAGATAATCAATATGAATAATCACATCACATTCACTTAGAGCGGGTGTGATAAGCTGGTCCAGCATGAGTCTCAGGAGGATCCTCATACTTACGCAACTTCCCTTTCACAACATCCAACTCTTCCTTCAACACACGAACAGTGCTCTCGAGAGCCTCGAACTTAGCATTAACTTCTCGATCACGCTTACGGTCCGCATCCTCATGAAAGGACCCGTTCATATACATTATAAACGATTCACAATAGTTGATTACATCGCGAGGTATTTGACCTCTATATGATACATTTTACAAACATTGCATTCGTTTTTAAAAGACAAACTTTCTTTACAACAAAAATTGACGGTATGCACACCATTTCATAATACATCCAACTATAATTGACTTAATAATAATCTTGATGAACTCAATGACTTGAATGCAACGTCTTTCAAAATATGTCATGAATGACTCCAAGTAATATCCTTAAAATGAGTTAATGCACAGCGGAAGATTTCTTTAATACCTGAGAATAAACATGCTTTAAAGTGTCAACCAAAAGGTTGGTGAGTTCATAGGTTTATCATAACAATCATTTCAATATATTAATAGACCACAAGATTTCCGTTTATAAATATATGTACACTCGCAAGTGTATAAAATTATTCTATAAGTTGTAGGTACCCGGTAACAAGCCTTAACGTTCATGTTTTACCCTCTGAAGTACACCAGATCAGGTGTGTTTAAAATAACCTCGAAGTACTAAAGCATCCCATAGTCAGGATGGGGTTTGTCAGGCCCAATAGATCTATCTTTAGGATTCGCGCCTACCGTACATAGACAAGTAGTTTAATGTTACCAAGCTAAGGGTATATTTCTGGTTTAAACCCACATAGAATTAGTTTTAGTACTTGTGCCTATTTCGTAAAACATTTATAAAACAGCGCATGTATTCTCAGCCCAAAAATATATATTGCAAAAGCAATTAAAAAGGGAGCAAATGAAACTCACCATACTGTATTTCGTAGTAAAAATACATATAACGTCATTTAACAAGTGCAAGGTTGGCCTCGGATTCACGAACCTATATTAATTATATATATTTATATGTTGGTCAATATTTGTCTAACAATTTTTGGTCAAGTCATAGTGTACCACAATTCTAATGCTCGAGACTAATATGCAAAAGTCAACAAAAGTCAACTTGACCCAAAATGACTTCTAAAATTTATACGTGTTTATTATATAACTTAACTATAGTCGTTTTATATATTTAAATATATTTATTAGATTTTATAATAATAAAAGTCATTTATTAATAAAAATTTATATTAACGTTTATATATAATAAAATATACTTTTATATATCTTAAGTAGTAAAATTTATAAAGTTCACTTAATATCTTAAAACTATAGTGGTAAGTATTATTAATGTAATTATATTACGCGTGGTGAAAAATATCTTTGTATCCCCTATTTATTTGATAAAATAATATTGATCATAATAATAATAAGTAAAAGTTGTATTATTTTGTAATAATAATTATTATTATTCTATAAAAAAATAACAATATTTATATTTACTAAAAATGTTATTATGATAAAATGATAATACTAACATAATAGTAATAATGATATTTTATAATAACAATGATATTTCTATTAAAATAATAACGACGATAGTAATAATAATCATTTTAACAATAATACTAAAATTCAGTTGACTATAACTTCAAATCCGTTCATCGAAACCATTCGATATCTAAATGAAAAGTTCTTAATTTTTCGCTAGCTTTCCAATGACATGCATATCATATACCCTATCTCAGTAGCATATGTATCTAATTCAGGATTCAACAAACCTATCTAAGGACAATATCGAATGTACAAGCATGCATAATCCTATATACTCGAGCACTAGTCAGGGATACACTATTGATATATAAAAGTTAAGTTATGAGTGCTCACGTATCAATATTGAGATTCAATATTGCAGGAAAGTACGTAGACGCAACGGAGATGATAAACACTAGATTGACCTCACGAGCATACCCATGAACCATACCCATCACTTCCATAGCTATAACCCATAATTTCCTTAGCTTCGACTCATTCAAAAAAACTATTTTGAAATCACTCGGACATCACTCCGTCGTAATATTTTATGTATACTAATAATATCTTGAAATAATATATATATATATATATATATATATATATATATATATATATATATATATATATATATGTAAATCGATTGAGAGAGTTTAGAGAAATATATTTTCAAGTTTCTATGAAATAATGAAACCTATTGAATTCTATTTATAATAGATTTTTGAATTATTAAAGTGAATTATTAAAGTATGAATTATTAAAGTGAATTATTAAAGTATGAATTATTAAAGTGAATTATTAAAGTATGAATTATTAAAGTGAATTATTAAAGTATGAATTATTAAAGTGAATTATTAAAGTTAAAATAAAGTAAAAGTAAAGTAAAGGTAAAGTTAAAGTATAGTAAAAGTATAAAAACTATATATGTATAATACGCGTATAAATATATATAATATTAATTTAAATTGTTATATATATTTAATGAAATAAAATATAAATATCGTTATATTTATTATACTGGTTAAGTAATGAGTTGTCAAAAGTGATTCTAGATATTTATAAAAGTTTAATAATAAAGTTTTTTTTAAACTGAAAACGTTTTTGTACGTTTGAAAATAGATTAATAGAATATTATGGAAACCAATTCTCCACTAGCTTTTGTCTAACTTTCGTAAATGACACTTTTTATTTTTATTTATAAATAGCTTTACAAATTATTCCGAATATCGTTAAGAGGAATAGATTTCTCAAATCATAGTGGACCTCTCAACAGAGACTTGTAATCATAATTCAATGTTTCTGATAATTCAATCATTTAATATATATTTTTTTAATTTTGTCGATAATCATATTGAAACAAATACGTTCATATAAAGCATTATACTTTTAAATACTTTGTTGACATTTTCAATTTATAACATATACACATATACATACATATTCATATATGTTCATTTAATGGTTCGTGAATCATTGGAATTTGGTCGAGGTTTAAATGAATGTATAAACATAGTTTAAAATCCTTGAGATTTAACTTAACAAACATTGCTTATCGTGTCAGAATAATATAAAGATAAAGTTTAAATTTAGTCGGAAATTTCCGGGTCGTCACAGTACCTACCCGTTAAAGAAATTTCGTCCCCGAAATTTGATAGAGGTCGTTATGGCTAACAATGAGAATGTTATTATGACGATTATGAAGTTTTATCATGTCTAAGAAGTATGGATAAAATAATTCGATTACTCAAAGCGTATGAGGGAAGTTATCGTAAATGAAGGAAATAAGATTATAGTGATTCGTCATATCTTTTGACGTCATCACAATTGATCTCCGAATTTAAAGAAAATCTTTGTAATCTATGTTGGATTTGATGCTTCGGTGATTAAGGAGATTATGATTCTCTTCGAATTAATACGATAATCCATCTTGATTTCTCTGTCGGGTATTTCACTATAAATCCACCTCCTTCGTTTCCTTACAACTCACACCTTCTATTCTTTCTCCCTCAACTCATATTTTAAAGTATTTGTCAATATGCTTCATCCAGTACTGATTCTCGATATACTCCTCACTTTCATATCTGTCGTTCTTCTTTTTCATCTGCCTCCGGAAGAATCTATTTACTTCTACTATACTCTCGGTTTTATAGTGTTTTTAGTTCTTCTGTGTCTTTATATTGCTATATGCATCGATATATACGGTTTATAATTTTTGGGTGGTGGTTGGGTTTTATATCTTCCCTTATATTTCAAAGCCCCTGCTTTTGTCTTCTATAATCATTAACATCCACAGTTAATGCTCCCTTCTATTTGCTGCGATTTATACTCCAATTTCTATTTTGGAGTTTTGTCCTTTCGTTTCTTCTTCTTGCGATTAAGCAACGTTTGTAATGGTCCAGTATTCGCAGATATGAATTTCAGAATGAACATAGTTAATGTTCTAAGAAGGAAATGGTAATGGCACGATCTTGATTTGTTAATTTACCAGAATACCCTGAAAAGACCGAATCATCAAGAAAATATATTCTTGATATTTTTAGAGATTAAATAGAATACAAGAGTCGTGTAACATGGAACATGATGACGGCATGGTCTGTGAATCTTCATGTCCCATTAGAAACTCAGCATGACTTACTGTAATATAATCACGTTGATCAAGTGTCATTATATTATACTAACTCATGCTTCAGTTCCCAACACTACTTCAAAACATTCATAATTTAAACTCGAAAGTTTATAGAATATAGAAACTAATAGTTTCTTATATGATGTAACACTGATAGCGCAAAGAGATAAATGACTTCAGATAAGATTAGTTGTGAACATATCTTCAGAAATATTGCGGATATTTATAATGAAAGATATGATAATATCTTAGAATTTCTAATATTGATGGATGATGATGAAGATTTGTCTGTAAAGGTTTAGAATAAAGAGTAAGGTATTCGTTAATGACTTTAGCAGGCACTGAATCATTTGGATTCTTTGAAGGCAGATTTAGTCTTTGTGATTTGTCCACAGCCTCCTTCATAGTCTGTTCAATCCATTTTCCAATTCCAAACCTTCTCTTTTTCTCAGCTTTTCCACCTTACTATTCTTTGTCATCAAACTTTTTACTGTTAAGATCGTTTACATTTTTTGATGCTTCATCAGTATTTCGAGAACTAGTTCGCAGTTTAGGGTGTTTTTCAGAAACTTCACATTCAAAGTATATAAGTCCAGAAGATAGACATATATAATTGTTGGCGTAGACATGCTGCGAGATTTCAAAATACTGATTGCTAATTTCTGATGATTCATATGGCAATTCTCGTTACAAGATGAAGATGAGTAAATGATGGGATTTTGATAAATATAAAGATTTTTCGGAAAGTCAAAGATCAATGAAGTTGTTAATAAGTTTACTGCTAATGTGGCGAGATATGAAAGGTTCCTCGGTAATAATGATGAAGGGGTAATCATTATAATAAGGCTTATTCGAATGAACAATTGAAGTTGGTTTGCTGGAGCTGTGACAAAATCGTCTATTTTTAGAAGGGATTGAAAAGTTATTTTAGCTAGTAAATGCCAAAAGGTCTGACATGGATACATGTTAAATTATGACTTTGGTTTCAAGAGTTTTTCAGGTACGTAACTGTGGATAACATGTGGTTGGATCATCATCTCGATTGTTCATTATTTGAAGTGTCTTCAGGTATTTCGAAGGGCTTGAACACAGATTATAATCATTAATATACATACGATGTTCTAACACAGTTTTGAAGTTAAAGTATAGCTTTGAAAGATGTAAGAATCTAAGAGTGATGATATCGTTTATAACTTGAATTGAATTCGGCGATTTCAAAATCAGAATATGTAATTAGATTTTTGAATGAGTGTGGTTGTTTTGATTTCTATAAAAGAATGTATATTGTTGTGAAAGTAGGGAGTATAATGGATGATTTGCTGAATCAGATTCGAAGAATGTAACATATTAATTGTGAATTTATATATCTCTCGGGTATTAACTACCCGTTAAAAAAATGTCACAATTAATATTTTGTACAAAAGAATTTTATTACAGTCTTTATGGAAATATATGTGTATATTTCTTCAGATGTAATATAGATTTAATGAGTTAATATTAAATTAAACTCACTTGATTTATGGTTAAGGCTAGGATAGATAATTTCTAAACTTTAGAAATTACATAATCGTCGTAGAATGTTTTTCCAATGAAGTTATGAATCAATACTTCATCGTTGTGGTATTCCTTAGTATCTACAGGGTGTATGACGTCGATGCTCATGGGACAGATTGTGAAGTTGAGGTTTGCGATGCGGTTGTTGTTGGTGGTGGTAATGGTACTGTTGGTGTTGCTGATGGTGGTACTGTTGGTGCTGCTGGTGCTGCTGCTGGTGTTTGTAACCTTTGCACCATATTCTCCAAAGCCACTACCCGAGCGCGAAGCTCGTTGACTTCTTCTATTACACCGGGGTGATTGTCGGTTCTGACGAGCGGATAAATAAAATCTAGAATTTGGTGTAGTATGTAATCGTGACGAGATACTCTAGAAATAAGAGAGAAAATGGTGTTTCGGATAGGTTCTCCGGTAAGTGCTTCAGGTTCTTCGCCAAGAGGGCAATGTGGTGGATGGAAGGGATCACCTTCTTCTTGTCTCCAATGATTAAGGAGGCTACGAACCCATCCCCAATTCATCCAGAATAGATGATGACTAATTGGTTGATCCATTCCGGTCACACTGCTTTCGGAACTTGAGTGGGATTCCATTTCGGAATCCGAGGGACTTGAACTAATGACGAATTCCATTTCGTACGATTGAATAAAGAATTTTTGGATATGAAATGATTTTCCGGCTATCGGGTGGTATTCTAATTATATAGAGCAAAAGGTTTCGTAGATTACGGAGGAATTTACGGAATATGTCAGGCAAAGTTTACAGTAACAGATACACTAAGATATGAATTAGCAGATACGCTAAGATATGAATTTTGTCTATATACTATTCATGCAATAAATGCAATAAGATGTGTCTAGACTAAGAATGATAAGTAGGTAATTTCCGACAAGAATGATGAGCAACACTTTTGAAATGCAGACACGGTCGAAGTCCAGACTCACTAATGCATCCTAACGACTATCAGTTAGACACACTAATGCAGACCTGGTTCGCTAAGACTACTGCTCTGATACCAACTGAAAGGACCCGTTCATATACATTATAAACGATTCACAATAGTTGATTACATCGCGAGGTATTTGACCTCTATATGATACATTTTACAAACATTGCATTCGTTTTTAAAAGACAAACTTTCTTTACAACAAAAATTGATGGTATGCACACCATTTCATAATACATCCAACTATAATTGACTTAATAATAATCTTGATGAACTCAATGACTTGAATGCAACGTCTTTCAAAATATGTCATGAATGACTCCAAGTAATATCCTTAAAATGAGTTAATGCACAGCGGAAGATTTCTTTAATACCTGAGAATAAACATGCTTTAAAGTGTCAACCAAAAGGTTGGTGAGTTCATAGGTTTATCATAACAATCATTTCAATATATTAATAGACCACAAGATTTCCGTTTATAAATATATGTACACTCGCAAGTGTATAAAATTATTCTATAAGTTGTAGGCACCCGGTAACAAGCCTTAACGTTCATGTTTTACCCTCTGAAGTACACCAGATCAGGTGTGTTTAAAATAACCTCGAAGTACTAAAGCATCCCATAGTCAGGATGGGGTTTGTCAGGCCCAATAGATCTATCTTTAGGATTCGCGCCTACCGTACATAGACAAGTAGTTTAATGTTACCAAGCTAAGGGTATATTTCTGGTTTAAACCCACATAGAATTAGTTTTAGTACTTGTGCCTATTTCGTAAAACATTTATAAAACAGCGCATGTATTCTCAGCCCAAAAATATATATTGCAAAAGCAATTAAAAAGGGAGCAAATGAAACTCACCATACTGTATTTCGTAGTAAAAATACATATAACGTCATTTAACAAGTGCAAGGTTGGCCTCGGATTCACGAACCTATATTAATTATATATATTTATATGTTGGTCAATATTTATCTAACAATTTTTGGTCAAGTCATAGTGTACCACAATTCTAATGCTCGAGACTAATATGCAAAAGTCAACAAAAGTCAACTTGACCCAAAATGACTTCTAAAATTTATACGTGTTTATTATATAACTTAACTATAGTCGTTTTATATATTTAAATATATTTATTAGATTTTATAATAATAAAAGTCATTTATTAATAAAAATTTATATTAACGTTTATATATAATAAAATATACTTTTATATATCTTAAGTAGTAAAATTTATAAAGTTCACTTAATATCTTAAAACTATAGTGGTAAGTATTATTAATGTAATTATATTACGCGTGGTGAAAAATATCTTTGTATCCCCTATTTATTTGATAAAATAATATTGATCATAATAATAATAAGTAAAAGTTGTATTATTTTGTAATAATAATTATTATTATTCTATAAAAAATAACAATATTTATATTTACTAAAAATGTTATTATGATAAAATGATAATACTAACATAATAGTAATAATGATATTTTATAATAACAATGATATTTCTATTAAAATAATAACGACGATAGTAATAATAATCATTTTAACAATAATACTAAAATTCAGTTGACTATAACTTCAAATCCGTTCATCGAAACCATTCGATATCTAAATGAAAAGTTCTTAATTTTTCACTAGCTTTCCAATGACATGCATATCATATACCCTATCTCAGTAGCATATGTATCTAATTCAGGATTCAACAAACCTATCTAAGGACAATATCGAATGTACAAGCATGCATAATCCTATATACTCGAGCACTAGTCAGGGATACACTATTGATATATAAAAGTTAAGTTATGAGTGCTCACGTATCAATATTGAGATTCAATATTGCAGGAAAGTACGTAGACGCAACGGAGATGATAAACACTAGATTGACCTCACGAGCATACCCATGAACCATACCCATCACTTCCATAGCTATAACCCATAATTTCCTTAGCTTCGACTCATTCAAAAAAACTATTTTGAAATCACTCGGACATCACTCCGTCGTAATATTTTATGTATACTAATAATATCTTGAAATAATACAGATCAAATATATATATATATATATATATATATATATATATATATATATATATATATATATATATATATATATAAATCGATTGAGAGAGTTTAGAGAAATATATTTTCAAGTTTCTATGAAATAATGAAACCTATTGAATTCTATTTATAATAGATTTTTGAATTATTAAAGTGAATTATTAAAGTATGAATTATTAAAGTGAATTATTAAAGTATGAATTATTAAAGTGAATTATTAAAGTATGAATTATTAAAGTGAATTATTAAAGTATGAATTATTAAAGTGAATTATTAAAGTATGAATTATTAAAGTGAATTATTAAAGTTAAAATAAAGTAAAAGTAAAGTAAAGGTAAAGTTAAAGTATAGTAAAAGTATAAAAACTATGTATGTATAATACGCGTATAAATATATATAATATTAATTTAAATCGTTATATATATTTAATGAAATAAAATATAAATATCGTTATATTTATTATACTGGTTAAGTAATGAGTTGTCAAAAGTGATTCTAGATATTTATAAAAGTTTAATAATAAAGTTTTTTTTAAACTGAAAACGTTTTTGTACGTTTGAAAATAGATTAATAGAATATTATGGAAACCAATTCTCCACTAGCTTTTGTCTAACTTTCGTAAATGACACTTTTTATTTTTATTTATAAATAGCTTTACAAATTATTCCGAATATCGTTAAGAGGAATAGATTTCTCAAATCATAGTGGACCTCTCAACAGAGACTTGTAATCATAATTCAATGTTTCTGATAATTCAATCATTTAATATATTTTTTTTTTAATTTTGTCGATAATCATATTGAAACAAATACGTTCATATAAAGCATTATACTTTTAAATACTTTGTTGACATTTTCAATTTATAACATATACACATATACATACATATTCATATATGTTCATTTAATGGTTCGTGAATCATTGGAATTTGGTCGAGGTTTAAATGAATGTATAAACATAGTTTAAAATCCTTGAGATTTAACTTAACAAACATTGCTTATCGTGTCAGAATAATATAAAGATAAAGTTTAAATTTAGTCGGAAATTTCCGGGTCGTCACAGTACCTACCCGTTAAAGAAATTTCGTCCCCGAAATTTGATAGAGGTCGTTATGGCTAACAATGAGAATGTTATTATGACGATTATGAAGTTTTATCATGTCTAAGAAGTATGGATAAAATAATTCGATTACTCAAAGCGTATGAGGGAAGTTATCGTAAATGAAGGAAATAAGATTATAGTGATTCGTCATATCTTTTGACGTCATCACAATTGATCTCCGAATTTAAAGAAAATCTTTGTAATCTATGTTGGATTTGATGCTTCGGTGATTAAGGAGATCATGATTCTCTTCGAATTAATACGATAATCCATCTTGATTTCTCTGTCGGGTATTTCACTATAAATCCACCTCCTTCGTTTCCTTACAACTCACACCTTCTATTCTTTCTCCCTCAACTCATATTTTAAAGTATTTGTCAATATGCTTCATCCAGTACTGATTCTCGATATACTCCTCACTTTCATATCTGTCGTTCTTCTTTTTCATCTGCCTCCGGAAGAATCTATTTACTTCTACTATACTCTCGGTTTTATAGTGTTTTTAGTTCTTCTGTGTCTTTATATTGCTATATGCATCGATATATACGGTTTATAATTTTTGGGTGGTGGTTGGGTTTTATATCTTCCCTTATATTTCAAAGCCCCTGCTTTTGTCTTCTATAATCATTAACATCCACAGTTAATGCTCCCTTCTATTTGCTGCGATTTATACTCCAATTTCTATTTTGGAGTTTTGTCCTTTCGTTTCTTCTTCTTGCGATTAAGCAACGTTTGTAATGGTCCAGTATTCGCAGATATGAATTTCAGAATGAACATAGTTAATGTTCTAAGAAGGAAATGGTAATGGCACGATCTTGATTTGTTAATTTACCAGAATACCCTGAAAAGACCGAATCATCAAGAAAATATATTCTTGATATTTTTAGAGATTAAATAGAATACAAGAGTCGTGTAACATGGAACATGATGACGGCATGGTCTGTGAATCTTCATGTCCCATTAGAAACTCAGCATGACTTACTGTAATATAATCACGTTGATCAAGTGTCATTATATTATACTAACTCATGCTTCAGTTCCCAACACTACTTCAAAACATTCATAATTTAAACTCGAAAGTTTATAGAATATAGAAACTAATAGTTTCTTATATGATGTAACACTGATAGCGCAAAGAGATAAATGACTTCAGATAAGATTAGTTGTGAAAATATCTTCAGAAATATCGCGGATATTTATAATGAAAGATATGATAATATCTTAGAATTTCTAATATTGATGGATGATGATGAAGATTTGTCTGTAAAGGTTTAGAATAAAGAGTAAGGTATTCGTTAATGACTTTAGCAGGCACTGAATCATTTGGATTCTTTGAAGGCAGATTTAGTCTTTGTGATTTGTCCACAGCCTCCTTCATAGTCTGTTCAATCCGTTTTCCAATTCCAAACCTTCTCTTTTTCTCAGCTTTTCCACCTTACTATTCTTTGTCATCAAACTTTTTACTGTTAAGATCGTTTACATTTTTTGATGCTTCATCAGTATTTCGAGAACTAGTTCGCAGTTTAGGGTGTTTTTCAGAAACTTCACATTCAAAGTATATAAGTCCAGAAGATAGACATATATAATTGTTGGCGTAGACATGCTGCGAGATTTCAAAATACTGATTGCTAATTTCTGATGATTCATATGGCAATTCTCGTTACAAGATGAAGATGAGTAAATGATGGGATTTTGATAAATATAAAGATTTTTCGGAAAGTCAAAGATCAATGAAGTTGTTAATAAGTTTACTGCTAATGTGGCGAGATATGAAAGGTTCCTCGGTAATAATGATGAAGGGGTAATCATTATAATAAGGCTTATTCAAATGAACAATTGAAGTTGGTTTGCTGGAGCTGTGACAAAATCGTCTATTTTTAGAAGGGATTGAAAAGTTATTTTAGCTAGTAAATGCCAAAAGGTCTGACATGGATACATGTTAAATTATGACTTTGGTTTCAAGAGTTTTTCAGGTACGTAACTGTGGATAACATGTGGTTGGATCATCATCTCGATTGTTCATTATTTGAAGTGTCTTCAGGTATTTCGAAGGGCTTGAACACAGATTATAATCATTAATATACATACGATGTTCTAACACAGTTTTGAAGTTAAAGTATAGCTTTGAAAGATGTAAGAATCTAAGAGTGATGATATCGTTTATAACTTGAATTGAATTCGGCGATTTCAAAATCAGAATATGTAATTAGATTTTTGAATGAGTGTGGTTGTTTTGATTTCTATAAAAGAATGTATATTGTTGTGAAAGTAGGGAGTATAATGGATGATTTGCTGAATCAGATTCGAAGAATGTAACATATTAATTGTGAATTTATATATCTCTCGGGTATTAACTACCCGTTAAAAAAATGTCACAATTAATATTTTGTACAAAAGAATTTTATTACAGTCTTTATGGAAATATATGTGTATATTTCTTCAGATGTAATATAGATTTAATGAGTTAATATTAAATTAAACTCACTTAATTTATGGTTAAGGCTAGGATAGATAATTTCTAAACTTTAGAAATTACATAATCGTCGTAGAATGTTTTTCCAATGAAGTTATGAATCAATACTTCATCGTTGTGGTATTCCTTAGTATCTACAGGGCGTATGACGTCGATGCTCATGGGACAGATTGTGAAGTTGAGGTTTGCGATGCGGTTGTTGTTGGTGGTGGTAATGGTACTGTTGGTGTTGCTGATGGTGGTACTGTTGGTGCTGCTGGTGCTGCTGCTGGTGTTTGTAACCTTTGCACCATATTCTCCAAAGCCACTACCCGAGCGCGAAGCTCGTTGACTTCTTCTATTACACCGGGGTGATTGTCGGTTCGGACGAGCGGATAAATAAAATCTAGAATTTGGTGTAGTATGTAATCGTGACGAGATACTCTAGAAATAAGAGAGAAAATGGTGTTTCGGATAGGTTCGCCGGTAAGTGCTTCAGGTTCTTCGCTAAGAGGGCAATGTGGTGGATGGAAGGGATCACCTTCTTCTTGTCTCCAATGATTAAGGAGGCTACGAACCCATCCCCAATTCATCCAAAATAGATGATGACTAATTGGTTGATCCATTCCGGTCACACTGCTTTCGGAACTTGAGTGGGATTCCATTTCGGAATCCGAGGGACTTGAACTAATGACGAATTCCATTTCGTACGATTGAATAAAGAATTTTTGGATATGAAATGATTTTCCGGCTATCGGGTGGTATTCTAATTATATAGAGCAAAAGGTTTCGTAGATTACGGAGGAATTTACGGAATATGTCAGGCAAAGTTTACAGTAACAGATACACTAAGATATGAATTAGCAGATACGCTAAGATATGAATTTTGTCTATATACTATTCATGCAATCAATGCAATAAGATGTGTCTAGACTAAGAATGATAAGTAGGTAATTTCCGACAAGAATGATGAGCAAAACTTTTGAAATGCAGACACGGTCGAAGTCCAGACTCACTAATGCATCCTAACGACTATCAGTTAGACACACTAATGCAGACCTGGTTCGCTAAGACCACCGCTCTGATACCAACTGAAAGGACCCGTTCATATACATTATAAACGATTCACAATAGTTGATTACATTGCGAGGTATTTGACCTCTATATGATACATTTTACAAACATTGCATTCGTTTTTAAAAGACAAACTTTCTTTACAACAAAAATTGACGGTATGCACACCATTTCATAATACATCCAACTATAATTGACTTAATAATAATCTTGATGAACTCAATGACTTGAATGCAACGTCTTTCAAAATATGTCATGAATGACTCCAAGTAATATCCTTAAAATGAGTTAATGCACAGCGGAAGATTTCTTTAATACCTGAGAATAAACATGCTTTAAAGTGTCAACCAAAAGGTTGGTGAGTTCATAGGTTTATCATAACAATCATTTCAATATATTAATAGACCACAAGATTTCCGTTTATAAATATATGTACACTCGCAAGTGTATAAAATTATTCTATAAGTTGTAGGCACCCGGTAACAAGCCTTAACGTTCATGTTTTACCCTCTGAAGTACACCAGATCAGGTGTGTTTAAAATAACCTCGAAGTACTAAAGCATCCCATAGTCAGGATGGGGTTTGTCAGGCCCAATAGATCTATCTTTAGGATTCGCGCCTACCGTACATAGACAAGTAGTTTAATGTTACCAAGCTAAGGGTATATTTCTGGTTTAAACCCACATAGAATTAGTTTTAGTACTTGTGCCTATTTCGTAAAACATTTATAAAACAGCGCATGTATTCTCAGCCCAAAAATATATATTGCAAAAGCAATTAAAAAGGGAGCAAATGAAACTCACCATACTGTATTTCGTAGTAAAAATACATATAACGTCATTTAACAAGTGCAAGGTTGGCCTCGGATTCACGAACCTATATTAATTATATATATTTATTTGTTGGTCAATATTTGTCTAACAATTTTTGGTCAAGTCATAGTGTACCACAATTCTAATGCTCGAGACTAATATGCAAAAGTCAACAAAAGTCAACAAAAGTCAACTTGACCCAAAATGACTTCTAAAATTTATACGTGTTTATTATATAACTTAACTATAGTCGTTTTATATATTTAAATATATTTATTAGATTTTATAATAATAAAAGTCATTTATTAATAAAAATTTATATTAACGTTTATATATAATAAAATATACTTTTATATATCTTAAGTAGTAAAATTTATAAAGTTCACTTAATATCTTAAAACTATAGTGGTAAGTATTATTAATGTAATTATATTACGCGTGGTGAAAAATATCTTTGTATCCCCTATTTATTTGATAAAATAATATTGATCATAATAATAATAAGTAAAAGTTGTATTATTTTGTAATAATAATTATTATTATTCTATAAAAAAATAACAATATTTATATTTACTAAAAATGTTATTATGATAAAATGATAATACTAACATAATAGTAATAATGATATTTTATAATAACAATGATATTTCTATTAAAATAATAACGACGATAGTAATAATAATCATTTTAACAATAATACTAAAATTCAGTTGACTATAACTTCAAATCCGTTCATCGAAACCATTCGATATCTAAATGAAAAGTTCTTAATTTTTCGCTAGCTTTCCAATGACATGCATATCATATACCCTATCTCAGTAGCATATGTATCTAATTCAGGATTCAACAAACCTATCTAAGGACAATATCGAATGTACAAGCATGCATAATCCTATATACTCGAGCACTAGTCAGGGATACACTATTGATATATAAAAGTTAAGTTATGAGTGCTCACGTATCAATATTGAGATTCAATATTGCAGGAAAGTACGTAGACGCAACGGAGATGATAAACACTAGATTGACCTCACGAGCATACCCATGAACCATACCCATCACTTCCATAGCTATAACCCATAATTTCCTTAGCTTCGACTCATTCAAAAAAACTATTTTGAAATCACTCGGACATCACTCCGTCGTAATATTTTATGTATACTAATAATATCTTGAAATAATACAGATCAAATATATATATATATATATACATATATATATATATACATATATATATATATATATATATATATATATATATATATATATATATATATATATATATATATATATATATATATATATATATATATATATATATATATATATGTAAATCGATTGAGAGAGTTTAGAGAAATATATTTTCAAGTTTCTATGAAATAGTGAAACCTATTGAATTCTATTTATAATAGATTTTTGAATTATTAAAGTGAATTATTAAAGTATGAATTATTAAAGTGAATTATTAAAGTATGAATTATTAAAGTGAATTATTAAAGTATGAATTATTAAAGTGAATTATTAAAGTATGAATTATTAAAGTGAATTATTAAAGTATGAATTATTAAAGTGAATTATTAAAGTTAAAATAAAGTAAAAGTAAAGTAAAGGTAAAGTTAAAGTATAGTAAAAGTATAAAAACTATGTATGTATAATACGCGTATAAATATATATAATATTAATTTAAATTGTTATATATATTTAATGAAATAAAATATAAATATCGTTATATTTATTATACTGGTTAAGTAATGAGTTGTCAAAAGTGATTCTAGATATTTATAAAAGTTTAATAATAAAGTTTTTTTTAAACTGAAAACGTTTTTGTACGTTTGAAAATAGATTAATAGAATATTATGGAAACCAATTCTCCACTAGCTTTTGTCTAACTTTCGTAAATGACACTTTTTATTTTTATTTATAAATAGCTTTACAAATTATTCCGAATATCGTTAAGAGGAATAGATTTCTCAAATCATAGTGGACCTCTCAACAGAGACTTGTAATCATAATTCAATGTTTCTGATAATTCAATCATTTAATATATTTTTTTTTAATTTTGTCGATAATCATATTGAAACAAATACGTTCATATAAAGCATTATACTTTTAAATACTTTGTTGACATTTTCAATTTATAACATATACACATATACATACATATTCATATATGTTCATTTAATGGTTCGTGAATCATTGGAATTTGGTCGAGGTTTAAATGAATGTATAAACATAGTTTAAAATCCTTGAGATTTAACTTAACAAACATTGCTTATCGTGTCAGAATAATATAAAGATAAAGTTTAAATTTAGTCAGAAATTTCCGGGTCGTCACACCTCAACCCTATGCTTGAAAGTGATAAAGTTACCCATGTCAGCACGGATCTCGTCCATAACTTCATTATGTGGCAAAGTGCGCAAACAATCACTAAGGGCGTTAATACGTGTCACCTCATTATAAGCCCGGTTCATATGAGTAATGGTAGAAAAATAGTAATGAACAGGATCATCGATCTCTGGTTGATTAGCACGACGTCTAGCAGGAGACGGTGGAGCAGGAGCAACAACAGAGTTATCGCTCGAAGTCGACATCTGCAATTAGCAAAACCGCAAACCACATACTAAAAAGATATGAAAGCTAATAATATAACTTATACGAAATGAAATGCATAATAATGCTATAGCAAAAAGGTCGGGCTGTAGACTAGACTCTAATGCACCCTAATAACCACGGGTTGACCACATTAAGACCGTCTAGTTCCCTACAACCAGAGCTCTGATACCACATGTGACGACCCCGTCAAAACACTTAACGGATCCGTCAGTTGGTCACACAGCTTGATCGGACTTAAATGAATTAAATAAACAAAGTTGCATTATTTTATTTCTAAAGTTTTCCCAAAAAGGAAACAAACCAAAATATGTAGTTTAAAACAACCCAACATAATAATAATCCAAAAGTTGACACAAAACCTTGCCAACAACCCACAATTTAAATTATCCAAAAATAGAATGCAAACTTAAGTTTCATAATTGTTTCAATAAAAATCTGCCCAAATGCATGCAGACTCTTCTAAAGACAGCGGAAGCATCATATAACTCAAGTACCTGTGAAAACATGTAAGTAAACTGTCAACACAAAGGTTGAGTGAATTATAGGTTTAAATAAATAAGTAAACTTTAGACCACAAGATTTAAAAATGTTAGAAAACATTAAACATTATTCCATTATCAATGAGCCACCTGGTAACCACTTAACCCTTTATTTACCCTTGCCAAACACAATAAAAATATACACTTGGACAGTGTATCTACAACAAATTACGAAGTACTAAACATTTCGATTATAAATTGCTAGCGCAACTAGCTCGAAATGGGGTTGTCAAACCCGATAGATCTATCCGTAGGATTCGCGTTCACCGGTAGAAACCAATGATTACAGTTACCAGACTAGGGAATATTTTTGTCCAACTCACAATGAATAATTAAATTTAACTGTTACTTGTGTCTAACCGTAAATAAAAATATGCATGTAATCACATCCCAAAAAGTATACTTTGAAAAGTATGTAAAAACGGGACTATAACTCACCTTAAATAGCAACTGAAGAAATCTCACAAACAAGCGAACAGCAAGTAAAGTAAAGTGATCAAGAAAGATCACAACGCCGACCTATAAATAAAGCAGGTCGAAATAAATAACTAACTTAGGTCAAGTCTTAGTATGATAGCTATTGTACATGTTGCAAGTAGACATAGAACATTACTCAGCAAGCATCGGTTTGATTGGAACAGCATAAGGACACACGCTTTCTATTTTTAGAAAGTTTCTATTTTTGGAAAGTTTCTATTTTTGGAAAGTTTCTATTTTTGGAAAGTTTCTATTTTTGGAAAGTTTCCAAATTTAGAAAGTTCTATTTTTAGAAAGTTTTGAAGTTAGGAAAGTTTCCTTATTTAGAAAGTCAACAGAAGTCAACTGAAAGTCAAAGTCAACCGAAAGTCAACTCAAAAGTCAACCTTGGTCAGACATAGTCAACATAAATTTTAAAAGTGTAAGTTATAATAATAACATAGGTTATAATGTTATTTAAAGTCAAAAGTGTATAATAATGTCTTAACATAAGTTTAATTAAATAAAATGAATTATTAAAGTTAATATAAGTTGAAATGTTATAATTAGTACGACATAAGTATTTAAATAAATTAATTAAATACTAATCATAATATAAGTATTATTAATAATAATAATTTTTAAATTATATCATAAGTATTTTTAATTAATAATGAATTATTAATCATATCATAAGTTTCTAATTAAAATTATTAAATCATAAGTATTTAATAATTAAATCATAATTAAATAATAATTAAGTCTTATAATAATTAAATAATTATTTAATCCTTATTATAAGTCTTTTAATAATTTCTCAAAAACAAATTTAATACTTATCATAAGTATTTTCCTTTAATAATAAAAGTATTATTAATCATAAGTTTAAATAAAATGTTAATTAAATCATAATTAATAATTAAATGATATAATAAATATTTATATCATAAGTTTTAAATAATAATAATTACTTCTTTTATCATAAGTAATTAATTAATAATGAAATCCATTAATTTTAACATAAGTTTAATCATTAACCATAAGTTTTAAGTTTAAAAGTTCATCGGGTCGTATCTTGAGCCCCGGGTGTCGGTTTCGGGCGCGCCACATATGCATTTCCGCCTACTCAAACCACCCAACACAATTATGAACTCAAGAACACTCCAAGAACAGTCCCTAGGTCGTGGATATCAGCCATGACCACACTTGGGAAAATCAATCTACTCAAAACAGTAATTTAGGCACAACGGGTGAACCGTGGCTCAGATTTAGGTGACCCGAACATGAAAATTCGTCCCACCATCAGTCCTAACCAAATGACACACCCTAAAGACACCAAGGATGGTCACAAAGTCGGACCCAACCTTGTTCATGCCAAGAACACCTTTCAATCTTTAACAAAAACCAAATTAAGCATATCTAGGGCTCCGAGAATCGAAACGACATGAATCCGGAGTCTAAAATTAATGTCTTGATGAGAGGAACTCATTTATATACTTTATTTTAACATTTATATCAGTTACAAAGTCAGAAAACACGAATCAAACTGCTGTCCAAAATTTACAAACCGAAAACATATGCAAACGAGTAATTCTACGCATCCAAACAACATTACAACAACTAATAAACATCATACTAATAATATAAACTCAAAATACAGAAATATAAATAAAAATGAAAAGTTCTAGGGTTAGGGTTTATACCCAAATCGAGAATCAAAGTATGTAATCGCGTAGAGAACGAAGAGGAGAACACGTTTATGTAGATGATCTCTTGATCCAAGCTTTAAAAAAAAAGATGATGATGATTATAGTGGTGGTGGGCGACGGCCAAAGAGGGAGGGAGAGGAGGAATTGAGAGAATTTTGGTGCAATTAGGTTTTTAGGGAAATTAAGGTGAAGTGTAAATGAAAAAAAAAAAGAAAATAAGGGAATGGCACTCCCCCCTCATGGGGTTCGGCCGAATTTGAGATGGGGTGGGCCCCATGGTGGGCCAACTTTCTTAAATGATAAATCCTTGTGGCCCGAAAGCCCGAACGAAACCCAAAACGCGAAAACACGCTTACGCGATTAAAAATCCGGAAAAATAACAAACGCGCGACGAAAAATAAATATAAATACACCTATTAATAATATGATCATAAAATATCATATTTAAAATATTTAGGATTTAAAAATCCCGAAAGCTCGACCGTTGGTTTTAAAACCGAAAAGATTCGCCGGATAGAAATCCGCGAGACGTAGAAACGTATAAATTAAAATATGAATACATATATTCATATAACACATAATAATTATTATATATATATTATTACAAAAATAATAATATAGGTCATAGAAATGACGTGGCACACTAACAGTTAACGGTCGTTAAATAATTAACGGAAAAAGATAACGGAAAAAGTAGGGTCGTGACATATACTAAGTTTAATGCTGATGAGGTGGCTGCCATCTCCACTTTGGCTGTCTATAAGACATTAGCTGAAGTTACACCAGATCTACAAAACACCATCCACTCTGCCATTGTTGATAGAATGACTGAAGCCATACAAACAGCTGGGCAAGTTACAACTTCATCCATTGAAGCCCAGCTCAAACAAGTATGTGCCTTTGCAGATCTTGCGGTGGACGCCATTGTCAAACAACATGAAGAGGAGGAGGATTTAAAGAAGTGAATCATCTCTCACAATGAGTATACTGAGGATATTGCCCGTCTTCAAGCTGATTTGGATGCTGCTAATCGCAGAATTCTCTTTCTTGATGAGGAGAATAGGGTATTGTCAGAGAGATTGGATTCGCAGGAACAGTAAATGGCTACTATGATTCCTGCCTCAACTTATGTTCAAATGGTGGAGGTAATGCAACAAATGGCTGATCTTCAAGCTGATGTTAGGGCTGATGTCCAACAAATGGCCATGGGTGTTGCTAGAAATGAAGTTCGAACTTCCAACCTCTGCCTAAGACAATATGATGTAGATCCTGGTGCCCATCTTTCTCCTGCTGATGCTGACTGGAACAATTTTGCTTTCTCTATTCCTCAGTCAGATAGTGACCTTGATGCACAGGTCTCCCCTGCTCACCCTTCTGCCCCTGCTATGACAAAAAGAGGGAGAAGAAGTCTAGAAAGAAGTCCAAAAAGAGAAAACAATCTGAGGGGGAGCATGAACATGAAAAGGCTCCTAAACAGCAAATGAGATGTAACAACCCAAACCAACACCCGACAAAACCTTGTGAAAATACGAAATAAAAAAAAAATTTCTGTTGCAGACCATCGGCGCGCCGCGCCATATGGCCCGCGCGCCGCGCCATATCTGGCTGTCCCCGGGACTTTTTAACCGCGAAAAGATTGACTAGTTCCCGGCACTTTTAGACAAAACGCTTTTTACCATACTACCAAATATGTAAAACTAACATGTTTCAAACATAAAATTAAAGTTTTACAAGCGGGGCCCACATCGACCGTTTTACGAGTTAATACAAATGTACGAGTTTCGACCACCAAAAGTTTAAGTTCCAAACTACACAATGAGCATGGCGTTTGGGATTAAACTACCCAACTATCGGTCAAACTCCAAGAGCTACTAAAGCCAAAAGTGTCCCCTAGCATCAAGCGGGATCTCTAGTCCAAAACGATGCCCTTACCCTTGTCCAAAACCGAACCTATAAAATGGTAAACAACGAGAGGGTAAGCAAAGCTTAGTGAATGCAATAATTATACGAATACATATATAATTATACCTACTTGCATACACTTACACAACCCCAAATATGCTAGCAAACAACATTAGCTTATCGTCGCAATATCAAGCTATAAATCTCCAATACCACAAGCTAGCATAACAACCGCATATAAATATAACTCGAATAATATAATATGCTTACAACACAAATAACCATGGTCGACCAATAGTACAAGGGAACGGCGCTCGCGAAAACGCCATCGGTGTTCATAACATCCGTTAGGGCACTTAACACCTCGCACCACTAACCCCTAGGGTGGCACCTTAACACCTCGGCACTTCACCCCGAGTGGTATCTTAACACCTCGATGCTTCACTCATTATTTTACGGAGTGGTGTCTTAACACCTCGACACTACACTCCTAGGTGGCATCTTAACACCTCGATGCTACACCCGAGTGGCATCTTAACACCTCGATGCTACACTCTTCACGTGAAACGTGGTGTCTTAACACCTCGACACTACACCTTTCACGCTACAACAAATAGATACATTATATACATACGCATATAATTATTCCACTCACCTCGAAGTCTTCGTGTAAGATAACCGCACTTGCAACGTCAAAGTAACGTACCTATTCCATTTTAGCACATAATCAATTCACAACTCAAGTCGGTCAAGCAACTCACTTAACAATCTAGAGTCTTTTGACCCTAAGTGCAATCCCGACCCATTTTGCACCTTTAACCCTAATAATGGGTTAACTTCACCAAAAACCCTAACTTTAGGCAATTAAGGTATTAACACACTTTTAACCACGAAGTTAACTCGTTTTCATACATGCAAGGCCACTTAGGTCATTAAAGACCCATTTGACCCATTTCAAGGTCAACACACCCATTTGGGTCATCCAAACCCAAATAACACCCATTCACATATCATTAAGGTGTTCTAGTACATAAACTAACCAATTTAGGTTCATAATCTAATTTAACACTTTGAAAACTCTAATTGGTCATCCTTGAGTCTTCATGAACCAAATTCACCCAAAACCCCCAAATTACTAGCAAGTGGGTTTTGTGTGCATCACTAACCCAAACCCTAACCCTTAATGCAATTAAAGTAAGAATCTAGGTTTTAGGACTTACCAACACAATCACTACGTAGCTAGCGACTAGATGAACGACATTAGAACTCGCACTAAGACCCGATTCAACCTCCTTCAAGCTCTAATGAAGCTTTCTCACTCAAGGATGCACTCTCTCACTAGAAATTGAATTTGAGAGGATAAGGTTGTTGTAAGTGGAGTGAATGAAGCTCCAAAACTGATCCAAGGTATTAAATTCGGGCTCCAAAGTAAATTGACCAAAATGCCCTCCAATTGTCTAATTAAAAGGAAAAGAGGATTCTGTCACAGACAGATGGCGCGGCGCGCCACTAGGCCGCGCGGCGCGCAACCCTCCCAGTCCAGCTTCTTTTGCCTTTTAAAATATATACAACCAAACCCCGATCCAAGTACCGCACAATACACTTATATACACATATGTACACTACGAATACTCGGGTCTTACAACTCTCCCCCACTTATTCGGATTGCGTCCTCGCAATCCAAGCTGCATGACACGAGGGAAGATAAACCAACACGAACTCTTCGGGTTCCCAAGTGAACCTAGCATTCTTTCTCGCCATTGAACCTTGAAAGTTTTCACCTCTTTATTTCTCAACATTTTCACCTTCTCGTCAAGGATAGCAATCGGTTCCTCGACATATTCTAACTTGTTGTTTAGCTCGATCTCGTCTAAAGGCATCCATGAGGAATCATCCGCAAGACACTTACGGAGGTGGGAAACATGAAATGTATTATGGATCCCCGCAAGCTCTTCGGGTAATTCCAATCGATATGCAACTTCACCAACACGAGCTAAAACCTTGAATGGCCCAATAAACCGAGGAGCTAACTTTCCCCGTTTTCGAAATCGAATAATACCCTTCCATGGCGAAACTTTAAGCATCACCATGTCGCCTTCTTGAAATTCGATCGTTCGCCTGCGTTTGTCGGCATACGACTTTTGCCTATCTTGAGCCTTCTTCAAATGTTCCCGAATAATATCAATCTTGTTGTTCATCTCCAAAACCAAATCGGTACTCCCGATCTCTCGTTGACCCACTTCTCCCCAACAAACGGGAGTTCGACATCTACGCCCATAGAGCATCTCATACGGTGGCATCCCGATACTAGTATGATAACTATTATTGTACGAGAATTCCACCAAAGGCAAATGCTCGTCCCAACTACCACCAAAATCAATAATGCACGCCCGTAACATATCTTCTAGAGTTTGGTTCGTACGTTCGGTTTGACCGTCCGTTTGAGGATGATACGCCGTGCTCAACTTCAATTGCGTACCCATATCTTCATGAAACTTTTCCCAAAATCGAGATGTAAAACGGGTATCTCGGTCCGAGATAATAGATATAGGAACCCCATGACGAGCGACCACTTCCTTGATAAACAACTTAGCCAAGGTCTCCGACGATATCGCTTCTTTAATGGGAAGAAACAAAGCGCTTTTTGTCAATCGGTCAACTATAATCCAAATCGAATCGAATTGGGTTCTCACCGTTTTAGGTAACTTTGTAATGAAATCCATGGTAATGTGCTCCCATTTCCATTTCGGGATTTCTAACGGCTGTAATTTACCATACGGTTTTTGGTGTTCGGCTTTTACTTGCAAACACGTGACGCATTGCTCAACATACTTCACAACATCACGCTTCATGCCTGGCCACCAATAATCTTTCTTCAAGTCAAGGTACATTTTCGTCGCGCCCGGATGAATGGAATATTTTGACTTATGTGCTTCATCAAGTAGCACCCGTCGGTAATCACCCATCTTAGGCACCCACACCCTTCCTTGAAAGGACAACAACCCACGCGGACCCATAGTAATAAACTCCGATTGGCCCACGATTCGCTTCGTATGCTTGTTGTGAACATAAGCCTCTATTTGAATCTCACCAAGCTTTTAAAGAAAATCGTTGGTAATAATCAAACGTAACGACCCCACTTTTATCGCCGGATGTTGACTCTTTCGACTCAACGCATCCGCGACCACATTCGCCTTACCCGGATGATAAAGTATTTCACAATCGTAGTCTTTCACCACATCCATCCACCTACGTTGGCGATAATTCAAATCTCGTTGATTAAAGAGATGTTTCAAACTCTTATGATCCGAATAAATCGTACACTTGACACCATACAAGTAATGGCTCCAAATTTTTAACGCATGCACTACCGCTGCCAACTCAAGATCATGAGTCGGATACCTCGTTTCATGTTCCTTTAATTGTCGAGAGGCATAAGCGATGACCTTACCTCTTTGCATTAGAACACACCCGAGACCATTTAAGGAAGCATCACAATAAACCACCATGTCTTCAACACCTTCCGGCAACACTAACACCGGAGCTTGACACAACTTCTCTTTTAACAATTGAAAAGCAATTTCTTGCTCGTTCTCCCAATTGAACCTAGCATTCTTTCTTGTCAACTTCGTCAATGGAGAAGCAATCTTAGAAAAGTCTTGGATAAACCGACGATAATAACCGGCCAATCCGAGAAAACTTCGGATTTCCGTAGGCGTAGTCGGTCGTCCCCAACTCTTCACCGTTTCGATCTTCCCCGGATCTACTTGAATACCGTTTTCGTTCACGATATGACCAAGGAATTGAACTTCCCTTAGCCAAAATTCACATTTGGAGAACTTTGCATACAACTTCTCCCTTCGTAGCGTCTTCAATACTTCACGCAAATGATGTTCATGTTCGTTCATACTTTTCGAGTAGACTAGTATGTCGTCAATGAACACTATTACCGACTTGTCCAACATAGGTTGGCACACTCGGTTCATAAGATCCATGAATGCCGCCGGTGCATTCGTAAGACCAAAGGGCATAACTACAAACTCATAATGCCCGTAACGCGTTCGAAAAGCCGTTTTTTCTATGTCTTCCTCACGGACCCGCATTTGGTGATAGCCGGACCGTAGGTCGATCTTAGAGAAATACGTTGCACCTTGAAGTTGATCAAATAAATCGTCAATCCTAGGTAATGGATAACGATTCTTGATCGTCACTTTATTCAACTCACGGTAATCAATGCACATACGCATACTACCATCTTTCTTCTTCACAAATAACACCGGAGCGCCCCATGGCGAAGCACTCGGTCGAATAAAACCCTTCTCGAGCAACTCTTGGGTTTGATTTAACAACTCTTGCATTTCCGTTGGTGCTAAACGATAAGGAGTTTTAGCAATGGGAGTAGCTCCCGGAACCAACTCAATACGAAACTCAACTTGTCTCTCCGCCGGAACACCCGGTAATTCGTCCGGAAAGACGTCTTCGAATTCACTAACAACCGGAATTTCACGAATAGGTGGTGGCTCATTGCGAGTATCAACAACATGAGCAAGGAAAGCCATGCCACCGGTAACAACAAAACGACGTGCCCGTGCAAAAGTGCATATCAGCACCGTTCTCCTTCGCTTATCACCATGAATAATTAACTCTCCCCCACTTAGGGTCTTCACACGAATAAACTTATCATGGCATGCAATATCGGCTCTATAATGATGGAGCCAATCCATACCAATGACAATATCAAAGTCGCCCAAGGTCATTGGAATAAGATCAATTTTAAAGGTTTCAGCACCAAAAACAACATCACAATTTTCACACACATCAACCACTAGCACCGTCTTGCCGTCCGCTATTTCGACTTCTATCGGACGACTTAACTTAGCTAACGGTCTATTAAGTTTAGGTACAAATTTAGGAGACACAAACGACAAATTTGCACCGCTATCTAAAAGAATCCTTGCCGGATTAAAATTAACCATGTAAGTACCTGAGACAACTTCGCGCGATTGTTTGGCTTCATCATTGGTCATCAAATAGTTGCGACCCCTAGCCGTACCCGCCGTCTTCTTTAAACGCTTAACATTATCGTTGCGCAAGTCGGGACACTCCGGCTTCTTATGCCCTTCTTTACCGCAATTAAAACAAGTGAGCTTGTTTCCGGGAGATGGTTTTGGACAATCACGAGCCATATGACCCGCTTGCCCACAATTATAGCACGTAAAAGTAAAACCACCGGAAGCGCCCTTCCTCACGCTATTGACACTTTCGGAACTTTTCTTGTTCTTTTTGTTCGAAAAGTTTGAATAGCTCGAACCTTCACTTTTTCTCTTGCCAAAAGTAAAACCACTCTTTCTTAAGATGAGCGACTCGAAACCTTTGGCCATGTCAAACAACTCATCAAAGCTTTTCACTACGTTCACACTAATCTTATCTTGATAGTTGTCGTTCAAGGTTCGATGGAAATCTTCCTTCAACATTTTATCATTCCCGACGTACTCCGGGCAAAATTGGGTCTTGGACAAAAACACGGATTTGAGAGTGTTCAAATCCATCGACCCTTGCCTCAAGGAACGTAACTCGTCCTTAAGCCTAGTAAGATTGGCCGAAGTTCGGTATTCCTTGAAAAATTCGGACTTGAATTCATCCCAAGTGAATTCCATGCATTGCTCTTCACCATAAACCTGGAGCTTTGCGTCCCACCACAACTTGGCATCACCCCTCAACATACTACACCCGTACCTTGTCCTCTTATCGAGAGGACATTCACAAGTACGGAAGGCCCCCTCCATATCGGAGATCCAACGGGCGCTCTTAAGAGGATCTCTTTCACCATCAAAAGAGGGAGGTTGAGAGTCCTTGAAATTCTTATAGAAAAAGTCCCGTCTTCCCACATTATCTTCGCGAAGAACGGCCTTAACTTGCTCCTTTACCACATTGACTAATTGCTCGTCAATCGTATCTAGGAACATCTTCTTAACGTCCTCGAGAAAAGCTTCATGATGCCTTTTCAAAATGGCCTCAACCTTGGCCGTAAACTCGACTTCTTCACTAGTACCTCCGCCGTTGATATCATGTCCGTTTCTCATCTTCATTCTATAAGACGGAATAGATTAAACAACGAGACGAAAAGGATTTAACACATAAGTATATACATATACACCACACTACCCCATCTTGCTCAACAATCGTCGTACATCGCTTGTTTGACACGATTTGAACCCGTAACAATGGTAGCTAATCATTGTTACGCGAGCACGTCGCATTAACTTGCTAGTACAACGTCCATCTCGCTCGATGCTCGCTAAACATACATAACAAATAGCACATGATTAGTTTACATAAACCTATGCACAAACCAATCCCGATCCGACCAAAAGTCCTACAAGTCCCGCATAAACGCGCACACAAAAAGTCTAAGTCTAGGCGCCTATCTCAAGTCACCTAAATCCCTTAGACCATGCTCTGATACCACTTGTAACAACCCAAACCAACACCCGACAAAACCTTGTGAAAATACGAAATAAAAAAAAAATTTCTGTTGCAGACCATCGGCGCGCCGCGCCATATGGCCCGCGCGCCGCGCCATATCTGGCTGTCCCCGGGACTTTTTAACCGCGAAAAGATTGACTAGTTCCCGGCACTTTTAGACAAAACGCTTTTTACCATACTACCAAATATGTAAAACTAACATGTTTCAAACATAAAATTAAAGTTTTACAAGCGGGGCCCACATCGGCCGTTTTACGAGTTAATACAAATGTACGAGTTTCGACCACCAAAAGTTTAAGTTCCAAACTACACAATGAGCATGGCGTTTGGGATTAAACTACCCAACTATCGGTCAAACTCCAAGAGCTACTAAAGCCAAAAGCGTCCCCTAGCATCAAGCGGGATCTCTAGTCCAAAACGATGCCCTTACCCTTGTCCAAAACCGAACCTATAAAATGGTAAACAACGAGAGGGTAAGCAAAGCTTAGTGAATGCAATAATTATACGAATACATATATAATTATACCTACTTGCATACACTTACACAACCCCAAATATGCTAGCAAACAACATTACCTTATCGTCGCAATATCAAGCTATAAATCTCCAATACCACAAGCTAGCATAACAACCGCATATAAATATAACTCGAATAATATAATATGCTTACAACACAAATAACCATGGTCGACCAATAGTACAAGAGAACGGCGCTCGCGAAAACGCCATCGGTGTTCATAACATCCGTTAGGGCACTTAACACCTCGCACCACTAACCCCTAGGGTGGCACCTTAACACCTCGGCACTTCACCCCGAGTGGCATCTTAACACCTCGATGCTTCACTCATTATTTTACGGAGTGGTGTCTTAACACCTCGACACTACACTCCTAGGTGGCATCTTAACACCTCGATGCTACACCCGAGTGGCATCTTAACACCTCGATGCTACACTCTTCACGTGAAACGTGGTGTCTTAACACCTCGACACTACACCTTTCACGCTACAACAAATAGATACATTATATACATACGCATATAATTATTCCACTCACCTCGAAGTCTTCGTGTAAGATAACCGCACTTGCAACGTCAAAGTAACGTACCTATTCCATTTTAGCACATAATCAATTCACAACTCAAGTCGGTCAAGCAACTCACTTAACAATCTAGAGTCTTTTGACCCTAAGTGCAATCCCGACCCATTTTGCACCTTTAACCCTAATAATGGGTTAACTTCACCAAAAACCCTAACTTTAGGCAATTAAGGTATTAACACACTTTTAACCACGAAGTTAACTCGTTTTCATACATGCAAGGCCACTTAGGTCATTAAAGACCCATTTGACCCATTTCAAGGTCAACACACCCATTTGGGTCATCCAAACCCAAATAACACCCATTCACATATCATTAAGGTGTTCTAGTACATAAACTAACCAATTTAGGTTCATAATCTAATTTAACACTTTGAAAACCCTAATTGGTCATCCTTGAGTCTTCATGAACCAAATTCACCCAAAACCCCCAAATTACTAGCAAGTGGGTTTTGTGTGCATCACTAACCCAAACCCTAACCCTTAATGCAATTAAAGTAAGAATCTAGGTTTTAGGACTTACCAACACAATCACTACGTAGCTAGCGACTAGATGAATGACATTAGAACTTGCACTAAGACCCGATTCAACCTCCTTCAAGCTCTAATGAAGTTTTCTCACTCAAGGATGCACTCTCTCACTAGAAATTGAATTTGAGAGGATAAGGTTGTTGGAAGTGGAGTGAATGAAGCTCCAAAACTGATCCAAGGTATTAAATTCGGGCTCCAAAGTGAATTGACCAAAATGCCCTCCAATTGTCTAATTAAAAGGAAAAGAGAATTCTGTCACAGACAGATGGCGCGGCGCGCCACTAGGCCGCGCGGCGCGCAACCCTCCCAGTCCAGCTTCTTTTGCCTTTTAAAATATATACAACCAAACCCCGATCCAAGTACCGCACAATACACTTATATACACATATGTACACTACGAATACTCGGGTCTTACATGAGAGATGGTGATGATGGTGGTGATGGTACTGGCACTAAGCCCAGCAACGCTCATACTGAAGCTGGTGTACAGACGGCTGGTGAATCTCAACCCAGTGTGTCTGCCACATCAGTGGATGATATTGGTTCTGGCAGTAAGCCCAGTGACATTTCTGAATTGGCTGTTGCTGAATCTTTTGTTGTCTCTCAAACCATTGAACGTAAAATGAAAATAAAAATGGAGAGACATCAGAAGAGACAGCAGAAATTAGATGCTGCTTTCAACGCTAAGTTTGTGGCCTATGCTGCTCTAAAAAGACTTAAAATTGAGCGTAGACGAACCCTCACTCCTGATAAGCGTGAAATTGATGATGATCTGATCAGCATTGACGAATATAAAAGGGCTACCCTGAAAAGAAATGCTAAGTTCATGATCAAGTATGATAAAAAGAAAGCCAAGCTGTATGCTGAGCGAGCAGATAGAATAAAGAAGATGACTCCTGAAGAGATGAAAGACTATTTAGATTCTACTGAGTCAGGAGGAGTTAGAGCTGATGTATTTATGAAATGGCTAGATGCAATGTTAGAAACCAGCTCATCTTCTCGACCAATATCGTCTACTCAGCCAGCTACACAACAACAGCTAGCAGATGTTGATGTTCAGGGGGAGCATCTTGCTATTGTTCCCTATCTGCCACCACAAGAACCAGTATCAACACAAGAACCATCAGCTAAACCCAAGCCAATTGACAAACAAAGGGTGAAATCTGCTCCTAGGGACAACCAGCCCCTAAGGAAAGGATCCCTATTTGAGGCAGCTAATGAAGATACTGTGGCAATTGTGCTAGCTGATACTAATCAGTCAGCTGGTACTGAAGACACAACAAGGAGTGCTGTGAATGAAGACCCAGCCAGTAGTGTGCTGCTGAGTGAAACAAGTGTTGAAGAAACAGCAAAGGTAGATGTGCTGGGTGCTAATTAAGATGATGATACGGTTAATCCTGCTGAATTTACAGTCTGGGATAGAAGAGATCACTTATTTGTTCAATCACCTATCTCTCCCCGGACCCTTACTTATTTCAACAGAACACAGGATAATCGTGTTAATCAGTTTCCTGTGAGTTCATCTGGCATAGGTGAATCAATCATGTATCCTCCATCTTCCCCAAAACGTCATGGTAAACACAGATCTTGGGAAGATGATTCAGTTGCCCGTGGTGAGCCAGATCTATTTAGAATGAATCCAGATGAAAGAGAGGCTTAGAGGCTGGAGATCACTATACCAGAATTGCTTGAGCAAAGACAAGCAGCTATTAATGAAAGGATACGTCAAGTTAGATTACTGCATCATCCTCTTGATCAGCCATTCTACATCACTGCCTTAACTTATGGCATTGAAATTGGTGTATACTTAAATAACAGTGGTCAAAGGCTCTCTACTAATGAGGAGAAAGCTCAATTTCAAGAGGCTCGCCAGCTGGGTATGGATCTAAGGCAGTAACGTGCTGCCCTTAGAACTGAAGAGGGTAGAAAGATGATTGAAACATCAAAGTCCCTGAAAATTACTGCCGAAGATTATCTATTGGGCTTAGAAGCTGAAAGGCAAAGAAGGAAGGCTGCTGATGCTAAACTCGCTGAGAGGTTAAGGCTTCAGGAAGTAGAAGACAAATTGGCTGCTGATAGAAAGCTAGAGGCTAAGTCCCTCAAATTAGCTAAACCATTGTCAAGGAACAGGATAAGGCCCTTGATGAACTAGAAGCTGCTGAGAAAGCACCTGCTAGTGCTCCTATAGAAACTGCCTGAACCATAGAACTATCTAATCATTATTATAGGAGCAGGTATGGTGATGTGATGAACAGAAGATCAAATCCCAGCAAGATCATCAAAGTGCACAGAGGCTCAAAAAGAGCTTTCAATGTCAGTAGGGAGAATAATGTTCAAGAAATGATAAATTATGATGAGTTACGATCCTTAGGATTCAGTGAATGGATGGAGATATTGGAGTACTTCATTGGTAAAGCTGAAAGTGGTATTAAAAAGGCATTGAAGCCAGAACTCCAAGAGCTCTTCAACAAAGCTACAAAATTTGGGAATGCACCAGTAGTAAACGTAGAAGAAGTACTTTCTCAAAAACCTAAAGGAAAGAAATCTACTGGTGAAGGCCCACATAGAAGAGATCCCATCATTCTACCTCCTTATATCCCTGTATTTGATCCTGCTGATATACCTATCCTATTTCCTGAAGCCTGGAAAATCAAACAAGAGGAGCTATCTGAAGAGGAATTAGATAAAGATAAAGATAGACAGCCCTCTAGTGCTCAAATTATATCTTTTGTTTAGTTCATTTTTCATTATGATGTTCTTGTAATTACTGTATATACTCTGCTGTAATGAAAGTGAAATGAGTTTATCTTCAAAATCATATCAAATTATAAGATATAGATAACTCAGCAAAAGATCCCAAAAATAAACTTAAAAGGGACAAATTTACTGCCCATTTTTTTATTAGGTCCCTCTATGCTAGCTTTAGTGTTTTCTGTATATGTCATAGGTTTTGTCATCATCAAATAGGGGGAGATTGTTGAGTCCCCAAAATAATTAAGGATTTAATTATGAAAAAACTGTAATTTATTTGCACTAAAATGTTATGTGCAGCCAGCACAAGTTTATTTATGTATAGACAGCATATATTGCTGTGTCGAGTGTAGTTTACTGCTCAGTCTACCAGCACAAGGTAGACAGTCTTCTTCAATCAGCACAAGATGTGTACTCAGCAGTTCAAGAATATCAAGTGTCTCAGCAATGAAGAACCAGCACAGCTAGAATGCAGCTTACTACACAAGACAGCTATAATCTATTATAAGCATAGTAGTTTCCCGAGTGGTCTACATCAATTGTACTATTCAACAGAAGTTAAAGACAAAGTTGAACAGAAAAGGACACGCGTCGGCGGCTGGCAAGTGACCTTACAAGACCACGTGGGAATGCAGAAGTTTAACGCATGTGCAGACATGGGTTATACTTTGTCAACACCTAGGAAACACAACATTCTATTTGTTTAATCAAATAGTGGTGCCAAACCGAATTGGGGTGTTCCTGCAAATAGCTACCAAAGAGGAAAGAGGAGAGCATGCTCTCTGATGCAGTTGTCCCACAAGTACAGACATCCTATGTACCAGTGGACAATAGAACCATTACACGGTTAATAGGACTACCATAAATTGTTGTATCCACTATTGTAACAACTAGTGGTGTGGGTTTATTTATTTAGAGTCCAAAACGTGTAATAACTTTTAGTTTACCTCTTAGCTATATTCTAGGTAATCTGTATCAACCAACTATCATTCCGCCAAGGATAGTTGTGATTCTTTGTGATTCAATCAATAAAGAATAACTATTGAAAATTACCTGTGACTCTATTTAATTTACATACTTGAATACTAATCGTGTTTAACTGTTAAGTTAATTAAAAGAAATTGTATTCACCCCCACCTCTACAATACTCCTGTTCTTATCAAGGGACCAACAGACTTTAATGGCTTGCCAAATGGAGGCACCATGTAGGATGAGGACCATTTGATGGCTTCCCAAATGGAGGCACCGACATGCGTTGAAGTGAAGTTTTGGTTATTTGTTGTTACGTCAAGGAGATCGGTTAGGGAGTTAGCGAGAAGGTTCCACCAATATAAGATTGAGTTCCAAACCGATGTTGTTGTTGGGCAATGAAATAGGATATGCTCTATGGTCTTGACTTGTGAGTTACAAAGTGGGAAAAGTATTGTATCAAGATCGATGTTGCGTTTGTCGAGTTCGATTCTAGTTGGGATTCTTCTGTTTATTACACGCCACATGAAAATATTGATTTTTTGTGGTATGAATTTGTTTCTAGGCGTCACAACCGAGGTATGCGAGTTAACAAGTTTTAAGTTGTCGAGAATAGACGCTAGTGATTTTTTTCATGACCCGTCCTAATCCATCTGGACGAATACATTACATTTGGTTACATCGCGAGGTACTTGACCTCTATATGATACATTTTACAAACATTGCATTCGTTTTTAAAAGACAAACTTTCATTACATCGACAGTTGACGGCATGCATACCATTTCATAATATATCCAACTATAATTGACTTAGTAATAATCTTGATGAACTCGACAACTCGAATGCAACGTCTTTTGAAATATGTCATGAATGACTCCAAGTAATATCTCTAATATGAGCAAATACACGGCGAAAGATTTCTTTAATACCTGAGAATAAACATGCTTTAAAGTGTCAACCAAAAGGTAGGTGAGTTCATTAGTTTATCATAAATAATCATTTCCGATAGTATAATAGACCACAAGATACTCATATTTCAAAAACAATCTTTGCAGGTCTACTCACTGCTGGAAAATCATTCATACGATATATAAACACCTGGTAATCGACCTTAACAAGATGCATATAGAATATCCCCGCATACCGGCATTCCGCACGGTCATGCAAAAGCATACAAACAGGCCACTCTTTTAAATATGATGGTTGTGTACACCTCACAAACAGATCATATCTTTTAAAACTGGCAGTTGTATACCTCTTTCGAAGTACTAAAGCAGTTCAAATTCTCTAACTGGGGCTCGTGAGTGCCCATAGATCTATCTTTAGGATTCACATCAATTAGGAGCTCGGTTTCCTAATTCTTAGATTACCAGACTATAAAGGGGTGATATTCGGTGTACTCGTAACTCAATCGTAGAATGTTTTTAAGTACTTGTGTCAATTTCATAAAACAGTTATAAAACAGCGCATGTATTCTCAGTCCCAAAAATATATATTTATTGCAAAAACATTTAAAAAGGGAGTAATGAAACTCACAATACTGTATTTTGTAGTAAAAATACATATGACGATATTGAACAATGCAGGGTTGGCCTCAGATTCACGAACCTATATCATTTGTATATTTATTAATACACATAATCGTAATCGAACAACTATGTATATTATTAGTAATATAAGTTTTAATATCAATAACTTATATGTTTCATTATATTCATTTTGTATATAAAATATTAACTTTTGTTATGTTATATGTATTAAATATATCATTTGTATGTTAATTATAGTAGTTATAATGATACCAAAATAATATTAATAGTGTTAAAAATGATTATAATACTTAATATTTCTAATAAAGGTAGTAGTGTTAATATTTCTATTAGTGACAATAATAATGATACTAATGATAATAACTATAAAAATATTAATTTTACTGTTAATAATAATTATGATAATGATTTTAGTAATTACATAATACTATTACTTATGATAATATAAATAATACTCATAATCATATTAATGGTAATAATAATAATAATAATCTTAATATTAATATCAATGATGATAATAATAATTGTAATTATGATGATAATACTCATTTTAATGATAATAATATGTAATTGAATTATTATAGTAATACAAATAATTAACTTAACTCTAATAATAATAATAACCATATTGATAATGATAATCATTTTTATAATAATAATTGTAAATATAATGATAATACTAGTATTTAATGATAATAATAATAAATTGTAGCATGATAGTTATAATAATACCTAACTTAATAATAATAATAATAATATACATTTTTGGCAATTATAATCATAATAGTAATAATTACTACTTGTATTGATAATGAATATAACAATTATACTAATTTTAATTTTTAATAATAATAATAATAATAATAATAATAATAATAATAATAATAATAATAATAATAATAATAATAATAATAATAATAATAATAATAATAATAATAATCAGGATATTAATAATAATAATAATAATAATAATAATAATAATAATAATAATAATAATAATAATAATAAAAATGATAGTAACTACCTTAGAAGCCTTCTTAAAAAAAAAGCACCATGAACCGGGCTCGAACCCGAGACCTCTCGCTCACCCACAATATACCTTAACCGTTGGGCTGTTGCCCGTATTTCTGATTTATACCCCAAATTAATTCATATAACCCGTATTTCCTTGTTTCCTATATTAATCATCTGTTTCCAACTCAGTTCGACATAATCCCTCAATCAATTGAATTAGTAATTTAACAAAATAGTTTTTGGATCCAATAATCAAACAGAAAATGATTAAATGGTTTTTAATTTGCATTAACAAATAATAAAATAAATAAATAAAAATTAAAACAGGTACGGCTCCTGTTTCTTCTTCTTCTTCTTCTTCGTTATTTAAATTGCTCAGAGGTAGATACTGAAATCAATAAATCATTGAATTGGTTTTAAAACTTTTAATTGAAATATAAACGTCTCATACTTTTGGACACATTTGTTCAACAGAAAAAAAATTAAATAAAACCTGCTGTTGCAGTTTCGCGAAGAACACATACAACTCTACTATTGATTTTGAATTTAAAAGCGTTTGAGATTCAACTTATAACATAAAAAAATTTACATTCTTCTCCTAGAAACTTTCTGGACACTCAATTTGAATTGAAACATTAAAACGAACACGAATTTTGCTATGAACACTTTGTTTGACTTTTAAAAAAAATAAGTTTGACTTCAAAATTCATAATCAATTGGAGGAATTAAAGAAAGAAAACTTACAGATAGTTAAAGTATATGATTCCTAATAATGTTGCATTATTACATTTCAAAAATTTGTTCGAAATCGGATTATGGGCAAAAAGTTGTTTGTGCAGGGCATCGACTGGTTTTATTTTTTACTTCTATTTTTGATTTTCGAATGGCAGCAGCAGAGTTGTTATAAAGTTTAATTGATGAGTGACGTATTAGTAACAAATCACAATTGTTTTGGATTGACAAGTGATTGTAACATATAACAATTATCAGACAGCCAGTACATGAATTTCAATCACAAAGGACAGAAAGTTATTCGATTAAATAAAAAAAAAAGCTGAATGTGACTTTAAACGGATTTTGGCATATATATATGAATGGGAATCGATTTTTGGACAGATTATAGTCAGGAAACAAATTAGAGAAGGTGTGATGGTGAGATGAAACAGGATACGTATTCCTTCAATTTCCTGTATGTATATATTCGTGTATATATTTATATATATCTATATTTGATTATATATAAATCAGTATTTTATATATGTAATGTATATATATATATATATATATATATATATATATATATATATATATATATATATATATATATATATATATATATATATATATATATATATATATATATATATATATATATATATATATATATATATATATATATATATATATATCTGTAATTATTTATAACTTAAGTTTAATTTATATTAATAACTGTCAATGTATTAATGATAATAATATTATTAACATTGATATTAATAAGAATTCCTAATATTAATAATAATAAATAATAATAATAAAATAATAATAATAATATCTTTACTAAATATAATAGATTATATATTTCAAATAAAAATACAATGAATAGTTTTAATAATACTGATATGATAATAATAATACTAATGATAATAATCATATTTGTAATAACCATACTATAACAATAAGATTCATATCCATAGATTATATATACATATTTAAATTAGTATTAATACTAATAATACTATAATAGTTTGTACATAACAAATTTCATATTTGTATCATTATTGTAATAATATTGATATTTATTTTGATAATAATGAAAGTAATAATAATGTAGAAATTATATTTTTATTTGCACGTACGTTTGATATTATTTCTTATTAACTATATAATTATATTATATATCCTATGCTGTGAATTATTGGATATTGAATATTTATATATTTTATATATATTACAATACAATAGTAATTATTAATAGAAATCATATATATACATATAGATTCATAATAATATCATATATATAAGTTCAGAATTATTCTTGTTACTTGTACATAACTATTCTTTTTATTATTTTACATTTTTTAATTCTAATTAATTGAAGTGTATCTCATTTATTCAAAATATTATATATACTCTTATATTTATATTTATATAAATATATTTACATTTATACTTATATACAATTGTTCGTGAATCGTCGAAAGTAGTCAAAGTTCAAATGGTTTCATGAAATAGTTCAAAATTTTTGAGATTCAATTAAATAGACTTTGCTTATCGTGTCAAAATCATACAAAGATTAAGTTTAAATTTGGTCGGAAATTTCCGGGTCGTCACAATTTTGTTGTGAAAATACCTGATTGATCTAGGTTTCATTGAGTACACGACCATTGGGTGTTCGTGACCAATTCCATGTACCGATCGTTGTCGAGTTAATTGTTGTGAGCCGATCTAAAATTGAAGCCTTTTTGTTTGTTTCGAGCATAAATAGTCTTCGAAATTGAGTGCAAAAATTTTCTGTTCCGCACCAATTATCTAGCCAAAATTTGGTGTTGTTGCCGTTTCCGATGCTTTTGATGAAAGAGTTGTTGAAGTTGATTCCAATGTTGTTCGCGATTTTTCCGGCTTTGATGATCTCATTCCAAATTGTGTTACATGAAATATTTCTCGAAAAAACATTAGTGCATACCCCCCCTCCCCCCCCCCCGGCACCTAAATGCTCGATATGATTTTTACCCAAGTGCGTTTTTTTCATTATGAAATCTCCACCACCATTTACATAGTGGGGAGATGTTTTTGCAAAGTAAGGATCCGATGTTCAACCCACCTTTATCGTATGGTGATAGAATTTGTTCCATTTTATCCAATTTATTTTATATTCTGTTTTCGATCCTCCCTAGAAAAATTTTCTACTTTTAGTGTCAAGTGTATTAATTATTTTAATGGGTGCGTGAAATAAGGAGAAGTAGTATAGTGGAAGGCTTGATAGGACGTATTTGATTAAAGTTAGCCTTCCACCGTATGATATGGATTTAGCCTTCCAGTCGGAGAAGCGTTTTTTGAATTTTTTAATTATTGGTTGCCACGAGGATTGATATTGCTCTAATTATACACGTTTTATCTCTTAATATCTCCCTCATTTCATTTGGTTTTGAGGATCATTGGGTCTGAAAGTTGTTTATTTGCGCTACAGTGTCGGTTCAAGGCTAAAAACTTGATTTGGTTCAAAATTGACCAAGCCTTAATCAAAAGAGGCAAAGAAAATGACAAGTGCGGAAATCAGCTCCAAAAGCACCGCTTCTAATAGAAGAACGCCGCTCCTAATTGTCAAAAACACGGCACCTCACAGATGAGCGACGTTCTTGTATACTTTTTTGGTACCATATTTCACCAGTAGCCAAAAGCGTCGTTCCTAATAGCCATAAGCGCCGCTCTTAATAGAAAAGCGCACAATTCGCCATAAAAGCGGCGCTCCTGAAGAAAGCTAAAAGCGCCGCTCCTGAACCAAAAGCAGCGCTCCTGTCGCTATTCAGCCCAGAATTTTCAGCACTATAAAAGGAAAGAGACAAGGTCATTTCAAGAGAGAGCTGCAATTTCAAGTCCAATTTTCACTTCCAAAACCCTAATTTCATCATCTATTGGAGTTTGAAGGTGATTTGAAGGAGGCAAGCTCAAGTTCCATCATAGTTTAGCTTTAGATCTTCTTCTCTTCCAATTTGGGTTGTAATCTCCACCTTTCTTTCTCTAGTTTTGAATTAAATACTTGTAATAACTCAATATGATTATTTGTGTTTCAATGCTAATGATTAGTGTAATCTTAGCCATGTTTGGCTAAATTGATTGTGTTTGCTTATCTATGAATCTCTAATGCAAGGATTTGCCCTAGATTAATTGGATGAAGTTGTTTAAATGAAATACATGAACAAGTGTTATTGTGTTGTCTATAGATCCATTGCTATGCATTTGTTTTAGGCTTTACTTTGATTACATAGATTGAGTAGCACTCTTAGTGATTTGAGAAGTGAATCAATTTATGCTTCAACACTTATGTGATCTAGACAACTAGATTAAGGATTTCAAGCGATTGTGTTCTTGATTTAAGTTGGTTTTCAATTAGCCTTTAGTCAACATAGTGGTGTTCGATTATCTTAAGTGATTTCGATAGTTGAAGGGTTCTAAGTGATGTCAACCCAAGCATAATCTCAATGACCAATCATGCTTAACTTGATCTTAGAATGCAATGCTTATGTGAGTTTGCAAAGTATAATGTGATTAAGGTTTGGTATTAATGCTAAACATTTAATAGTTCAACAATTAATGCGATAGCAATTTAGGTAAAATAGGGCAATCCAAGCATAGAGAGGATTAGGTAAGTGAATACTACTTAGATAATTGAATTAATTCTTAATATTTAGTTACTTGTTACTTACTACTAGTCTTAATTGTTAAGCTTAGGTTTGTTTACTTGTGCACGTCTTAGTTGTTAATTAAAATCAATCAAAACCCCCCAATCAAACAAACCCTAGGACAATTAATAGTTTCAATTATTCAATTTACACCGCTATCTTGGGACGAACTTGAAACAAACACTTACATAAAAAGTGCTATAATAACCGGGTTTTAAGTGCTCGTTAGTTGTGTGTGCTTATTTGTAGTGTTTGAATCTTGTATAAATTTGAGGGTAATTGATGTATTGTTCCACACGCATCACACTTTCTTGGCGCCGCTGCCGGGGAGCGGTTAGCTAGTTGAATATTTGGTTTAAGCTTTTAATTGTTCGATCCTTTTGTAAGGATTTATCCTTGCAAAAGTTACTTTTCTTGTTTAATATATTATTTGTGTTTGGAAAACCATTTGTGTTTGTGCTGTGCTTGAAGGATAGATATTTTGGTGTATGAAAAGGAGATCCTAAAAGTATCAAGAGTTTACCCATTCATTCTCCGATCCGGAAAAATACATGCACGGGGTTTACAAGCGTAGAGAAGAAAGGGTATTAAGGAGGAATTTTAAGGTTTTGCCATTTTGCTTAGAAGAGATGGATCCTAACGGTCAACCAATTCACAATGAAGAGGGTAATCCAATTAGTCATGGTCCACCGGTAAATCAAGAGCAACAAAATGATCCAAACGACACGCCGATGTGAAACGCTAGATTGGTGGCACCAACGATGGTACCTCCGGCTATTACAAAACCACCAATTGGAGCCGATAATTGGAAGATCGAGGGTAACTTTTTCACAATGATCAAAGATACGTTCTTCCATGGGTTAATAGAAGAAAATACTTTCGAACACATTCAACACTTTAACGATATTTGTGATATCTACAAAACCAAGGATGTCACCAATGACGCTTTTAAGTTAAGGGCATTCCCCTTTACACTTCAAGGAGAAGCGAAAGTTTGGTTAAGGAATTTGCCATCCGATTCTATTAGGACTTTTCAAGATCTAAACGATGCGTTTATCAATCACTTCTTCCCACCATCAAAGGTGGAACGACTTAGAATGGAAATCAATGGATTCACCCATCGGGGTGATGAGTCTTTGTATGATGCATGGGTACGTTTCAAGAAGATGCTAAGAGCTTGCCCACCACACGGTTTGACTAAGAAGGAGTACATCAACATGTTCTTCCGGGGTACTAATGCTTTGACTAGACAATATCTTGATTCCTCCTCGGGTGGAGTGTTTATGTATAAATCACCGAATGCGGCTGAAGTTTTGTTAGATGACATCTCGGTTAATACATACGAATGGGCACCTTCACCTCGAGAATTAACAAGGAAAAGTGTAGCACAAGTAGAGAGTGATAATGGATAAGTCACACTTGCAAGCTTGAACAATCAAATTCAAATATATGGGAAAGAGTTGAAAAGGCTAAAACAATCGATAGTTGCGATGCAAGTAGGTTGTCAACGATGCGAGGGCCCACATCTCATGAAGAATTTTCCCCAAATTAATCAATGCAACCATATTTATCTTGATGACATTCCCATGAATGCAGATGCTCATGTCAATTACGTGAGTAATCAAAACTATCAACGGGGTAGAACATCAAACCAAGGCTACTACAATCCTAATCAAAAGCAAGTCTCATTCAACAATCAAACCAATACACCACCCGATTTATAAACCAAAACCAAAACCGAAACCAAAGTTATAACCCGCATTATAACCAAAACCGAAACAACATCTTTCAATACTAAAACCAACAACTTTACAACAATCAACCTTATAACAACCAACCCAATCCGAATTATCAAAACAACCAAGGTTATAGTCAACCACAAAATAACCAAGTTTACAACCAACAACCTCCACAAAACACTCAACAATTTCAACCTTCGAAGAGCCTAGAGGAAATCATGCAAAATTATATCAAGAAGGTGGAAACAACCGAAGCATTCTTATTAAAGGAGAATGAGTTCTTGAAGCAACAATTGAAGCACCAACAAGCATCATTTCAAAACCTAGAAAGCACCGTTGGACGACTTTCAAACCAAGTTGACGAAAGACCTCAAGACGCTTTACCTTCAAACACTCAAGTCAACCCCAACAACAATTACATCAAAAACCAAAACCAACAAAACCAAAACAACAACAACACAAGAACTATCCCTATTGAAAACGTCAACCAAATTGAGTTTGTTAATGCCATTTCAACAAGAAGCGGTTTAACTTATGAAGAACCACAAATCTAAACACCCCCAACCCAAACACCAACCCCTATAGTACCTACTACACAAAACGTTGAGAATGAATCAAGTGTTAATGGGGATTTGCAAGAAGCAAGGGTTGAAAGGAGTGAACCACCAAAGGTTAAGGGTAAAAATAATGAAGGAGCACCTTTGAGGAAGTACAAGAAACCGATTCCATATCCGCAAGTGATAATGCTAAAAACGAACATATATTTCATAGCATTATTCCTCAAGAAAGACAAGCTTTTAGTTGCAATTGTTCTATTTAAAAGTGATATTCGTTTAAATAATAAAAGGTGAAGACAAAAGACAGATTCGACGAATTGAAGACGCAAACGACCAAAAAGCTCAAAAGTATAAAATACAATCAAAGAGGTTTCAATTATTGATAAGAAACGTCTCGAAATTACAAGAGTACAAGATTCAAAACGCAAAGTACAAGATATTAAATTGTACGCAAGGACGTTCGAAAATCCGGAACCGGGAAATGAGTCAACTCTCAACGCTCGACACAATGGACTAAAAATTACGAGTCAACTATGCACATAAATATAATATAATATATAATTAATTCTTAAAATTAATATATATATTATAATATATAATAAACCGTCGGTAAACAAAGAGCCAAAATGGAGTGAGCTGTAATTACAAACTCCGCGACTCGCGGAGTTTGAAGAGCAAAAAGGCAGCGAGTCGCGGAGCCCCAAATATTGAAACTGCCTATAAAGCTCGCGCATTCTGATCGTAAAAAAAAAACATAATATATATCCATCCATCTATCTATACGTAATATATATATTTATAATTTATATTTTAATTTTAATTTTAATTTTAATTCTAATAATAAGGGTATGTTAGCGAATGTTGTAAGGGTGTAAGTCGAAATTCTGTCCGTGTAACGCTACGCTATTTTTAATCATTGTAAGTTATGTTCAACCTTTTTAATTTAATGTCTCGTAGCTAAGTTATTATTATGCTTATTTAATCCGAAGTAATCATGATGTTGAGCTAATTACTAAAATTGGGTAATTGGGCCTTGTACCATAATTGGGGTTTGGATAAAAGAATGACACTTGTGGAAATTAGACTATGGGCTATTAATTGGTTTTATATTAACTAAACAATACCTTGTTAATTTAATATACAAACTTATAATTCGACGTATTTATATATAACCACATACGCTTGACTGGGTACGGTGGGCGGGATATCTATAAATACCAATAATTATTCATTTTACCGGACACGAAACTGGATTAATAGTTAATAGACTTGTTGAAACAGGGGTGAATTACATTCAAGGGTAATTGGTGTAATTGTTAACAAAGTAGTAAAACCTTGGTTTACACGCAGTGGATAACCTGGTGTATTCATTAAACAAAGTATTAAAACCTTGTTACAATTCGAATCCCCAATTAGTTGGAATATTTGATTTCGGGAATAAGAATAATTTGATGAAGGCTTTCGCTCTTTATATTTATGACTAATGGACTATTATGGACAAATCCGTATGGACATATTAAATAATCCAGGACAAAGAACAATTAACCCATGGGCATAAAACTAAAATCAACACGTCAAACATCATGATTACGGAAGTTTAAATAAGCATAATTCTTTTATTTCATATTTAATTCCCTTTATTTTATATTTAATTGCACTTCTAATTATCGCATTTTTATTTATTGTTATTGTATTTAATTGCACTTTTAATTATCGTACTTTTTAATTATCGCAAGTTTATTTTATCACACTTTTATTATTCGCAATTTCATTATCGTTATTTACTTTACGCTTTAAATTAAAGTCCTTTTAATATTTTACATTTGGTTTTAACTGCGACTAAAGTTTTAAAATCGACAAACCGGTCATTAAACGGTAAAAACCCCCCTTTATAATAATAATATTACTTATATATATATTTGTATTTTTATAAAAGTAAACTAATATAGCGTTAAGCTTTGTTTAAAGATTTTCCCTGTGGAACGAACCGGACATACTAAAAACTACACTACTGTACGATTAGGTACACTGCCTATAAGTGTTGTAGCAAGGTTTAAGTATATCCATTCAATAAATAAATAAATATCTTGTGTAAAATTGTATCGTATTTAATCGTATTTTCTTGTAAAATTTAATAGTATTTTATACCCCTTAGCTTTAACTATCAAGTATTTTTGGCGCCGCTGCCGGGGAACTCTTAAACGCCGAAAGCGCAACGCTAAATATTTAAAAAAAAAAGATTTTTATTTTTAGTTTACTTTTATTAAAATTCACTTTTGTAAAAATACGTTTTTTATTATTCGAAAATATAAAAAGAAAACAAAAATATAAATATTTTTAAGAATTTATTAAATATTTAAGTTTTGTAAAGTTTCTTTATTTTTATTTTATAAAAATATAAGTTTTATTTAAATATTTTTATTTAAAAACAGAAAACAGAAAAATATATAAAATAAAATAAAATAAAAAAACGCGTCGAATTTTAAACTGTACCTGAGTTGAAAATTGGAACCCCGCGACTCGCGGAGTTTGCAGCCTCGAATACCGCGACTCTCGGAGACTCCCTGACACACGTGACAGAACCCTAATTTCGAATTAATTACGGATTTTATTATTATTATTATTAATAAACCCTAATTAGTTTAATTATTATAATTAGTTTAAGTTTTTAAATTAAATTGTATTTTAAATTTTAATTAGTTTTAAATAAATTAATAGTTTTATAAAATAAATAATATAAAAATAATATTTTTTGTAATTTTTACAACTTTTAGTATATTTTTATATTTTGTCCCTTTTTAATTGCTTTAGCGTAATTTTTTGTATTTTTCGCTCGTATTTAGTTTTAGTACATAGTTTTTGCCATAGTTATTTTTAGTTCTAGATTTTTAGGCTTTGCCGTAAAATCCCTTAAGTGCTTTTTCTTTAGACTAAGATTTAGGTACTTTAGAATTTTGCGACGCCTTTTTAAGTTTTAGTTTCTTTTTAAGTTATTGCCATTTGGGATATAGTTTTTCTTGTAAGCTTTAATATTTTTAGACACCTTTTACCTATGTATCAATTATCATTCCAATTAGTAATCTCAATTTGCGATTATAATTTTAAGTTAGTAATAGTAATAAGGTTGGGTTAGTCTAGTGTTTTTAAGTTCTATAAATCACTCTTTTTCTTTCTTATTTTTATTTTTCGATCTTTTTCCGACACGCTCTTTTTCTTTCTTATTTTTCGTTATTCTAGTTTTAGGACATAGATTTTTATTCTACTTCTTATCTAAATTTCTTAAAATTACGAAAATTTATTTTAAGTGGTTAAATTGATAGACATCAAAATTTTCTGGTTTGTAGTAATAGTTGGATTTGTACGCGGACCGGGTTATTGGAGCCAAACAGTCCTCAATTATATTGAGACCAAACGAATCCTACCCCTCTGCTGCATCTTTTGGCTATTCGAAACGTGGGCAAAATCAGAAAAGTCTATTGATTGGATAACTTATATAATTTTTCTTTCCTTTTAAAAACTAATAGGATATTCAGTGAATGCACCGAGCAAGACGTTCACCACCTTTTGTACGTTCACCACCTGTAACTAGATCAAGACATTTAGCAAATATTACCGCTGTTGATTTTTCTTTAGAATCGTCATCCAGTCGACCAAGTACTCCAGTTCAAATTTCCGATAATCCATTTTTTGAACCCGACCTCACAATTGAGAATCCGGAGAATATTCAGGGACGATTCATAGATCCTGAACCACTAAATTTTCCTCTGGAACCACCAATCATTCAAATAGAGATTGTTGAGGAACGAACCATTAAATCAGAATCCTCTAGTGATTCCGATTCAACAAATTCAATTATGGAGAATCTGGAACCTTTAAGTATGGAAGACCGAATGAGAGCTAAACGCACTGGCCAAGGTCACGCAATTACTCATCCAGACATTAATGCGCCAGATTATGAAATCAAAGGACAAATTCTACACATGGTGACTAATCAATGCCAATTTAGTGGTGCGCCGAATGAAGATCCAAATGAACATCTTCGTACCTTTAATAGGATCTGCACACTATTTAAAATCCGAGGATTGGAGGATGAACAGATATATCTCATGTTATTTCCCTGGACTTTAAAGGGAGAAGCCAAAGATTGGTTGGAATCGTTACCTAAAGGGGCAATTGATACATGAGACGTTTTAGTTGAAAAATTTCTTAAACAATTCTTTCCTGCATCTAAAGCCGTAAGACTTCAAGCAGAAATTGTTACGTTTACACAGAAACCGAATGAAACTCTATATGAGGCGTGGACTAGATTTGGAAAGTTGTTGAGAGGATGTCTGCAACATGGTTTAGACACCTGTCAAATAGTACAAATATTCTACCAAGGATGCGACATCACTACAAGGAAAGACATAGATATAGCAGCTGGTGGTTCTATTATGAAGAAATACTGATGCTTACAAAATTATTGATAACACTGCTTCCCACTCACATGAGTGGCACCAAGAAAAAGATATCGTTAGATCATCTAAAGCAGCTAGAGCCGATTCTAGCCACGACTTAGATTCCATTTCCGCAAAGATAGATGCTGTCGAGAGACGAATGGAAAAGATGACTCAGGATATTTACTCAATACGAATTAGTTGTGAGCAGTGTGGAGGACCACATTTGACAAAAGATTGTCTCAGTATTGAATTAACAATGGAACAAAGAGAGAATATTTCATACATAAACCAAAGGCCTGGAAATAATTATCAGAATAATTATCAACCGCCAAGACCTATTTACAATCAAAACCAGAATTATAACCGAAATATTCCATACAACAACCAACAAGGTCCTAGCAATCAACAAGTATCCAATAATACTTACAATCAGCAAAGACCTAATTTTCAAAACAAACCACCACAACCCGATGATAAAAAGCCAAATTTAGAAGATATGATGACGAAGCTAGTTGAAACTCAAACGCAGTTTTTCACATCTCAGAAACAAACTAATGAACAAAATGCTCAAGCATTTAGAAATCAACAAGCTTCTATTCAAAACTTGGAACAAGAAGTAAGTAACCTAGCAAGGTTAATAGGTGAAAGAAAACCGGGAAGTCTACCTAGTGATACAAATACTAACCCCCAGAATGAAACAGCTAAAGCTATTACCACAAGAAGTGGTACAACACTTAAACCACCTGAAATACCTGTAACTTCTGATGAAGCTATTCCTACTCCACAAGAACCACAACCTAATCAAGATAAGGAAAAAGAACCGGTAGTTGAAAAGGTTAATGAAGATAACACAATTAAGGATAAACCTTATGTTAAACCATACCAACCACCACTTCCTTACCCGAGTAAAATGAAGAAAGAGAAACTTGAAGCCGAGCAATCCAAATTCTTGGATATGTTTAAACAGATAAATGTAAATCTTCCTTTCATTGATGTGATTTCAGGAATGCCTAGATATGCTAAATTCTTGAAAGATCTAATCTTAAATAGAAAGAAAATGGAAGAACTCTCGGCTGTTACCATGAATGCTAATTGTTCAGCAGTACTGTTGAATAAGATACCAGAAAAATTATCTGATCCAGGAAGTTTCACAATTCCATGTTTTCCAGGGTAGTCTTAGTTCAATAGAAGCATTGGCAGACTTAGGTGCTAGTATAAATTTAATGCCGTATTCACTATACGCTAAACTAGACCTTGGAGAATTGAAACCAACTAGAATAAGTATACAACTAGCCGATCGATCAATAAAATATCCTAGAGGGATAATGGAGAACATGCTAGTTAAAGTTGGTACTTTAGTATTTCCAGTAGATTTTGTTGTTCTGGACATGGAAGAAGATTCTCAAGTTCCTCTCATATTAGGAAGACCATTCTTAAACACGGCTAAAGCAATGATAGACGTGTTCGGTAAGAAATTGACCCTAAGTATAGAGGACGAGAGTGTTACCTTTTCAGTTGATAGAGCAATGCAACAACCACAATCTGCAGATGATACATGTTATTATATTCAAACTATAGATGCACATGCAGAATTGTTAGAAGAATTTCCAGAATTACAAGGAACAGGAGAATGTTCTTTAGGAGAAGGCAATAAACCAATTGATGAAGCTGAAATGTTAGCTACACTTATAGCTAATGGATATGAACCAACAACAGAAGAAATTCAAATGCTAAAAGAAGAAGACAGATATCGATATAAATCATCGATAGAAGAACCACCGAAATTAGAGTTAAAGCCACTTCCAAACCATTTGGAATACGCTTATTTACATGGTGAATCTGAATTACCTGTAATAATATCGTCTTCTCTTACTGAAAATGAGAAATCACAACTCATTTCTGTGTTGAAAGCTCATAAACCAACCATTGCATGGAAGATTCATGATATTAAAGGAATAAGTCCTTCGTATTGCACACATAAAATCCTTATGGAAGAAGGTCATAAAACGTATGTGCAACGCCAACGAAGACTAAATCCTAATATGCAAGATGTAGTTAAAAAAGAAATTATTAAACTGCTAGACGTAGGTCTAATTTATCTAATTTCTGATAGTCCATGGGTAAGCCCAGTTCAATGCGTGCCTAAGAATGGTGGCATGACTGTCATTACAAATGAGAAAAATGAGCTTATTCCTACTAGGACTGTAACAGGATGGCATGTATGTATTGATTATAGAAAATTAAATGACGCCACCAGAAAAGATCACTTTCCCTTACCTTTCATTGATCAAATGTTGGAAAGATTAGCCGGAAATAGTTACTATTGTTTTCTAGATGGATTTTCCGGATATTTTCAAATTCTAATAGCACCCGAAGATCAAGAGAAAACCACATTCACGTGCCCTTATGGTACTTTTGCTTACAAACGCATGCCATTTGGACTTTGCAACGCCCCTGCAACCTTTCAAAGGTGTATGATGGCGATTTTTCACGACATGATAGAAGAATGCATGGAAGTTTTCATGGATGACTTTTCAGTCTTCGGTGATACATTTGAATCATGTCTAGCTAATCTTGAACGAATGCTTATTAGATGCGAACAATCAAATCTAGTACTTAATTGGGAGAAATGTCATTTCATGGTTAAAGAAGGCATCGTTCTTGGTCTTAAAATTTCGAAGGAAGGAATTGAAGTGGATAGAGCTAAAGTAGATGTAATTGCTAAACTTCCACATCCCACCAATGTTAGAGGAGTTAGGAGTTTTCTAGGGCATGCCGGTTTTTACCGACGTTTCATAAAAGATTTTTCTAAAATTGCCACTCCTATGAATAAACTCCTAGAAAAGGATGCTCCATTCATCTTTTCAGATGAATGTATCAAATCTTTTAATATTCTTAAAGAGAAACTCACTAATGCGCCGATCATGATAACACCAAATTGGAATCTACCGTTTGAATTAATGTGCGATGCAAGTGATTTTGCAATGAGAGCCGTTTTAGGACAAAGGATTGAAAAACGATTTCAACCTATATATTATGCCAGTAAGACGTTACAAGGAGCACAAACGAATTACATAACTACTGAAAAAGAACTCCTTGCTATTGTCTTTGCTTTTGACAAATTTCGATCATATCTCGTTCTAGCTAAAACGGTGGTCTATACCGACCATTCTGCTCTTAGATACCTATTTTTGAAACAAGATGCTAAACCAAGATTAATCCGTTGGATCTCACTCTTACAAGAGTTTGATATTGAAATCCGAGATAAAAGAGGAGCAGAAAATCTCGCCGCTGATCATCTTTCTCGTCTTGAAAATCCTGAATTAGAAGTTCTAAATGAATCGGCCATACAAGACAACTTTCCTGATGAATATCTATTGAAGATAGATTATAATGAAATCCCATGGTTTGCAGACTATGCAAACTATTTAGTATGTGGATTCCTTGAAAAAGGATTATCGTACCAAAAACGAAAGAAATTCTTCAGTGATATAAAACACTATTTCTGGGAAGATCCACATCTGTTTAAAAGTTGTCCCGATGGAATAATACGCCGATGTGTATTTGGAGATGAAGCTAGTAAAATTTTAAACCATTGTCACACAGGACCAACAGGAGGGCACTATGGGCCTCAACTAACAGCAAGAAAAGTTTACGATGCTGGCTTCTATTGGCCTACAATTTACAAAGACGCACACCTTCTTTGCAAATCCTGTGATGCTTGTCAAAGGGCCGGAAAAATAAGTCAACGTGATGAAATGCCATAAAATGTCATACAAGTATGTGAAGTATTTGACATTTGGGGTATTGACTTTATGGGTCCATTTCCAAAATCTCATAATAATCTCTATATTCTCGTAGCCATTGATTATGTATCTAAATGGGCGGAAGCACAAGCTCTCCCAACTAACGATGCACGAGTTGTAGTCAACTTTTTAAAACGTCTTTTTGCAAGGTTTGGAACACCGAAAGCTTTAATAAGTGATCGGGGTACTCATTTCTGTAATAATCAACTTGAGAAAGTTCTTAAAAGATATGGAGTAACTCATAAAATCTCCACCGCATATCATCCACAAACAAGTGGACAAGTTGAAAATACCAACCGAGCTTTAAAACGTATTCTAGAGAAAACCGTAGGATCAAATCCGAAGGAATGGTCCATTAAATTGGAGGATGCACTCTGGGTTTTTAGAACAGCCTAGAAAACTCCAATTGGAACCACACCTTTTAGACTCGTTTACGGAAAAGCATGTCATCTTCCAGTAGAAATTGAACACAAAGCATTTTGGGCTTTGAAGACATGTAATCTTGATTTACATGAAGCTGGACGTCTACGATTAAGTCAACTAAATGAATTAGAAGAATTAAGACATGAAGCATACGAAAATTCATTAATATATAAAGAAAGAACGAAGAAATGGCATGATAAAAGAATCAGAAGTTCAAAAGAATTTAAAGAAGGAGACAGAGTTCTTCTTTTCAATTCACGATTCAAGCTATTTCCTGGAAAATTGAAATCAAGATGGTCTGGACCATTCATAGTCAAAAGAGTTTTCCCATACGGAACGATAGAATTAATAAATTCAAATGGGATTGAATTTAAAGTTAATGGTCACAGAGTTAAACATTACATACATGGTCCGATGGAAGTTGACAATGAAGTTAATCATAATTTTACCACCCAAGAAAACCTTCAAAATGAAAACATAAATATGTTATCAACAACATATGAAAAATCAAAATTAGAATATAAGGAGGATTCAAATTTGAGTGATGAAGAAGAATTCTTATACAAACCTCCCATTCCAAAAAACGAAGAAAAATGTGAACAAGAAATTCAAATAGAAGTGAAAGAACCAAGGAAAGAACACCCGAAAAAGGTTTACAAACCAACTCGACTTACTAAAGCAGGAGACCCGGGTGAATTTATCATTTATTGCTTGCTTAATGATGGTGCTGTATATAATGGACTCGCAGATTTAGGAGCAAGTGCAAATATTATGCCTCTTTCCTTATACAAAAGATTAGGCATGGGTAAATTAAAACCAACCAAAATAGGTGTTCAATCATTTGACCAAACCATTAAACACCCGTTTGGAATAGCAAATAATTTACTTGTTAACGTGGGAAGTTTGACCTTTGTTGCAAACTTCATAGTGATTAATATGGAGGAAAACCTTGATATTCCTCTAATTCTAGGTCGCCCATTTTTAGCAACCACCGAGGCATTCATTGATGTAAAAGAAGGTAGAATGACACTTAGGGATGGTGATACATCGATCACCTTTGTGAACCGAAGTTTAGATCTACACAAGCCAAAACTGTTAGACCAATAAAAACGCATAAGTGTGGGGAAGATGACGAAACACTTAATGATGATCCAATCACAAAGAATGCCGTTGATGATACGAAATTAGATGAACCCATTTTTAACAGTTCAACGAGAGAAACTTTATAAATGGATTCACGATGCTAAGATTAAAGGAAACTTTAAGTTATATAACCGATTAATATCCAATTTATCGTCAAAAGAAAAGGCAATGTTAGTTGAATTTGTGAAAGTTACGGAGGAAATCAACAAATGGATTGAAGTAAAAGTCAAAGATATACAAGTTGTTGATGATTCAATTGAAAATAATGTTAATCACAATTTCAACTAAATATAGGGGGTTTATGTATTTCTATTAGAGTTAGATTGTCTGTTTTCGTGTAGTTCTCGAAAATGGAACCCGAATGGTCTTTCCCTAGCAGACCCTAAAGAACTAGTCTTCTCCCCCCATTCTGAATTTTTATTTTTTTAGGTTTTTACGATATGAAGACTGCCTGTGAACTAAACCATGGTCTAATGCTACACGCTTTGATCACTAAACGTAATAATGACACACTTCCGAGTGAAATAGTATCAGTAATCAGAGAAAGATTGGACGGAGTAAGAAAAGAATCCAGATGCGAAGATAATAAGTTACAATTTGGTAAAGGAAAATCAAAATCCGCAGCGAAAAGAAGAGCACGACACCTAGAAAGATGTCACAAATGCGGAAAATGGTTACATGGAGGTAAATGTTCAAATAATCAAACCTATTCAAACACCGAATTTGTTACTTTATGCAGAGACGGACCGTTCATATGTTTAGAAGAAAAAACACTGAATGCTCGAGGTTACGCCTATGTAGCCATGGAAATCCAATTAAACCGACTATCTTATAAATGGGATAGATCATATAACTAAGAATACTATCTCACAGGTAAGTCTGTATAGTTTTTATTTTTATTTTTATTTTTAACCTTTTGATAATAAACGCTAATTTGTTCGCTATAAAGTATTAAATTGGTATAAAATAAAATTAGGTTTGGCAACCGAAATTATTGATATCATACAAAAATTTATTACATCACTGCGAAATTTAACGTTTATTCTTAAGGTATAAATATCTTTAATCAATCAACCCAAAATATTTCAAAAATTCGTCATGAGTTAAATTAGGTCTTGGAACCGAAATTACTTTACCGAAAAGAGGGGCGCATATTTTTGATAATATTTGATTGATTAAAGTGGGATAAAAGCCAAAAAGATTTTTAATTTTATTTTTACCATGTTTTTAAAATTAATATATAAATCTTAAATTAATATTGTAAACTTTGTAAAATCAATATATTTAAAATTGTAAATATTTGAAAAATTAATATAAGTTTGGTGTGAATTTATAATATGAATTTTTAAATTAAGTTTGGTGTGAATTTTTAATTTTTAAAATATGAATTTTTAATTTTATGCATTTCAAATTTTAAGTTTAGTGTGAATTTTTAATATTAATTTTGAATTTTATGTATTTTTAATTTAAGTTGGTGTGAATTTAAAAACAAAAATTTACTTTATCTCATTAAGTTAAAAATATGATTTTTAAAATTCGTCGTAAGTTGAAGACTAGGTCATTTGAACCAAAATTGCTTTACCCGAGGGAGGGATGAGAACTTTTATTATCATTATTTTTAATCTTATTGAATTAAAGTATGCCAAAAACATTAAAAAAAAAAAACCAAAAATCTTAGCTTTTAAAACAATCGCTGAAAAATTTTGTCGAAGGACGGACTAGGACATCGATCTGAAACGACCTCATCCTAAATAACAAGGGAAACAAAATTTTAAAATTAATTACTTAATTGTTTTAATTAGTTAAGATATATATAAAAAAAAAATACAAACTCCGCGACTCGCGGAGTTTGAAGGGTAAAATACCGCGACTCGCGGAGTTCCTAAAATCCAGAAAAAAAATATAAGGGACGAACTGATCAGTCCCCAACCCAACACCCACGAAAACACTGCGATAAAACCCGCAAAAACCCAAAAAAACACCCCCAAATTCACAATTTTTGACCGTTAATCATCAAATCTTTTACTAAAATCATGTTGAGAAGGATGCTATCAAGGAATTACTCAAGAAAAACGGTAAATTTCTACACCTAAACACCATTTAATCCGAAAATTAGTGTTCTTGAGCAATTTTTTCCCCAATTTGATTTTGATGCTTTTTAGTGTAATTATGCTTAAATTGTTTATGTATTATGCTTGTATAACCTAGATTGATGCTATTTAACATGATTAGAAGCCTTAAACTTCAAATTTTGAGTAATCTAGGGTTTGTGTTCTTGAGCAATTTGGGGCTTTTTGATATAAACAGGTTATGGCCAATTTTTGTCATGAATTGTTGCTAAATTAAGTAGTGTAACATGTTTAGGTTGTTAAATGATCCAAACTTTGAGCCTAAACATGATTTTGAGAATTAAAGTGGACTTTTTCAAGTCTAAAATTCATGAACTTGATTTTTGAAAGATAATGCCATTTGAAACTTGTTTAATTGCTAGTAATGATTATTTTGATATGTTATTTGAGTTGAATGCTTATGAACTTGGCGAACATTTTCGTATATGCTTATTTGAAAAAGTGTAGATTTGATGAAAATATGAAAATGAGCTTAAGTTTGATATAAATTGATCATATCATTGTAATTATTTTGATTGATGATTTTGCTGACACTAATGCATATTTGGATGCACAAAAATTGTGTTTGATGTGTTTTGCAGACTGAAAGGGGTGAATCTTCATCCCAAGCTCGCAATGCTCCTGATGAGAATGCGGAACAACAGGAGGTGGATAACTACTAAAAACAAGATATACCTCATCCAGTCATGACATTTTCTGATATGCACTTGGAAGATTTGCACCCGAACCTGAGATTTGACAGACTTTGGATAGATTATCCAAAATACCAAAGGGGTTTGCATACTCTTCATTCTAAAGTTGTTGAGGTACTTAGGGTCATAGAATGGGGACCATTAGAAGCTGTAGAATTGGCCGGGCCAATTAGGGAATTACTTGCACAGAGGTATGGTAATTCTACTTTTAACGATTGGGTACGGTTATTCAACATGCGTAGACCTGTATATAAAGTATGGTGTGAAGAATTGTTGTGTAGTATAGAATTAAATGATCGGGTAGCTAGTTTAACCGATCGATCTTTTATTAGATTTTTGTTAGGAGGTTCGATGCGCCACATGTCTTTACTAGACATGGCTCAGGCTTTACGTATATATACGCCTGAGGAGTTAGCATCTGCCGATTGTAGAGGGTTGATACTAAATGGTAGAAAGATAGACGAAAATTTTGATACGCATGGTGTATGGAGTCAGATGACTAGCCATCACCGATTTAAAGGGGGAAATTACTCTTATTTGGATATAGATAGAGCTGAATTAAGAGTAATTCATAGGTTTTTAGCTAATTCGATTACACAAAGAGGTAAGAACAAGGAAAAGGTAAATGAACAAGATTTGTTTTACCATATGTGTATTCGAGACCCACAAAGCGCTGTAAGTATACCTTATTGTGTGGGTTATTATTTATCAGCTATGGTTAGGGGGATGAGACCGCATAGCATAATAGGAGGTGGTATATTTATTACTTTGATTGCTGAATATCTCGGTGTGGATATAAGTCGGGGGGATTATTAGTCGAAGAACCAGAACCCCGCGATACAATAGGTTTAAATGTATACCATGGTGCGAAAGTTTTGAAGAGGCGAAATAACGCCGCAGTACAATACCATGGTAGACATCCACAGGTTGAGAGAAACCAACAGCAAGGTAATGTAGGAGGGGGAAATGAAATGGCAGAAATGCAAAGGTTTATAGCTTCACAAGAGTATGAAAATGCTAGACATAGAGCATTTGAAGATTGGCAAGTTCATCAAAACCAAATCATAGATTATTGCCAACATATAGGTAGAAACTATATTCCTACTCCATCGCCCATATTCCCTCCCTGGTCTATAGAGATTCAACCACCGTATCCTACGTATTGAAATGTCCCGTTCTTATTGATTGAAAACGTTCCATATTGATTGATTTCGTTGCGAGGTTTTGACCTCTATATGAGATGTTTTTCAAAGACTGCATTCATTTTAAAACAAACCTTAACCTTTATTTAATCAATAAAGGTTTAAAAAGCTTTATGTAGATTATCAAATAATGATAATCTAAAATATCCTGTTTACACACGACCATTACATAATGGTTTACAATACAAATATGTTACAACAAAATAAGTTTCTTGAATGCAGTTTTTACACAATATCATACAAGCATGGACTCCAAATCTCGTCCTTATTTTAGTATGCGACAGCGGAAGCTCTTAATAATCACCTGAGAATAAACATGCTTAAAACGTCAACAAAAATGTTGGTGAGTTATAGGTTTAACCTATATATATCAAATCATAATAATAGACCACAAGACTTCATATTTCAATACACATCCCATACATAGAGATAAAAATCATTCATATGGTGAACACCTGGTAACCGACATTAACAAGATGCATATATAAGAATATCCCCATCATTCCGGGACACTCATCGGATATGATATAAATTTCGAAGTACTAAAGCATCCGGTACTTTGGATAGGGTTTGTTAGGCCCAATAGATCTATCTTTATGATTCGCGTCAATTAGGGTGTCTGTTCCCTAATTCTTAGATTACCAGACTTAATAAAAAGGGGCATATTCTATTTCGATAATTCAACCATAGAATGTAGTTTCACGTACTTGTGTCTATTTTGTAAATCATTTATAAAACCTGCATGTATTCTCATCCCAAAAATATTAGATTTTAAAAGTGGGACTATAACTCACTTTCACAGATTTTTACTTCGTCGGGAAGTAAGACTTGGCCACTAGTTGATTCACGAACCTATAACAATATATACATATATATCAAAGTATGTTCAAAATATATTTACAACACTTTTAATATATTTTGATGTTTTAAGTTTATTAAGTCAGCTGTCCTCGTTAACCATTGTATACGTGTCTATGGTATCTCAAGATTACATAATATACAATACAAGTTGATTAAGTTATGGTTGGAATAGATTTGTTACCAATTTTCACGTAGCTAAAATGAGAAAAATTATCCAATCTTGTTTTACCCATAACTTCTTCATTTTAAATCCGTTTTGAGTGAATAAAATTGCTATGGTTTCATATGGAACTCTATTTTATGAATCTAAACAGAAAAAGTATAGGTTTATAGTCGGAAAAATAAGTGACAAGTCGTTTTTGTAAAGGTAGTCATTTCAGTCGAAAGAACGACGTCTAGATGACCATTTTAGAAAACATACTTCCACTTTGAGTTTAACCATAATTTTTGGATATAGTTTCATGTTCATAATAAAAATCATTTTCTTAGAATAACAACTTTTAAATCAAAGTTTATCATAGTTTTTAATTAACTAACCCAAAACAGCCCGCGGTGTTACTACGACGGCGTAAATCCGATTTTACGATGTTTTTCGTGTTTCCAGGTTTTAAATCATTAAGTTAGCATATCATATAGATATAGAAAATGTGTCTAGTGGATTTTAAAAGTCAAGTTAGAAGGATTAACTTTTGTTTGCGAACAAGTTTAGAATTAACTAAACTATGTTCTAGTGATTACAAGTTTAAACCTTCGAATAAGATAGCTTTATATGTATAAATCGAATGATGTTATGAACATCATTACTACCTTAAGTTCCTTGGATAAACCTACTAGAAAAGAAAAAATTGGATCTAGCTTCAACGGATCCTTGGATGGCTCGAAGTTCTTGAAGCAGAATCATGACACGAAAACAAGTTCAAGTAAGATCATCACTTGAAATAAGATTGTTATAGTTATAGAAATTGAACCAAAGTTTGAATATGATTATTACCTTGTATTAGAATGATAACCTACTGTAAGAAACAAAGATTTCTTGAGGTTGGATGATCACCTTACAAGATTGGAAGTGAGCTAGCAAACTTGAAAGTATTCTTGATTTTATGTAACTAGAACTTGTAGAATTTATGAAGAACACTTAGAACTTGAAGATAGAACTTGAGAGAGATCAATTAGATGAAGAAAATTGAAGAATGAAAGTGTTTGTAGGTGTTTTTGGTTGTTGGTGTATGGATTAGATATAAAGGATATGTAATTTTGTTTTCATGTAAATAAGTCATGAATGATTACTCATATTTTTGTTATTTTATGAGATATTTCATGCTAGTTGCCAAATGATGGTTCCCACATGTGTTAGGTTACTCACATGGGCTGCTAAGAGCTGATCATTGGAGTGTATATACCAATAGTACATACATCTAAAAGCTGTGTATTGTACGAGTACGAATACAGGTGCATACGAGTAGAATTGTTGATGAAACTGAACGAGAATGTAATTGTAAGCATTTTTGTTAAGTAGAAGTATTTTGATAAGTGTATTAAAGTCTTTAAAAAGTGTATTAATACATATTAAAACACTACATGTATATACATTTTAACTGAGTCGTTAAGTCATCGTTAGTCGTTACATGTAAGTGTTGTTTTGAAACCTTTAGGTTAACGATCTTGTTAAATGTTGTTAACCCAATGTTTATAATATCAAATGAGATTTTAAATTATTATATTATCATGATATTATCATGTATGAATATCTCTTAATATGATATATATACATTAAATGTCTTTACAACGATAATCGTTACATATATGTCTCGTTTAAAAATCATTAAGTTAGTAGTCTTGTTTTTACATATGTAGTTCATTGTTAATATACTTAATGATATGTTTACTTATCATAGTATCATGTTAACTATATATATATCCATATATATGTCATCATATAGTTTTTACAAGTTTTAACGTTCGTGAATCACCGGTCAACTTGGGTGGTCAATTGTCTATATGAAACATATTTCAATTAATCAAGTCTTAACAAGTTTGATTGCTTAACATGTTGGAAACATTTAATTATGTAAATATCAATCTCAATTAATATATATAAACATGGAAAAGTTCGGGTCACTACAGTACCTACCCGTTAAATAAATTTCGTCCCGAAATTTTAAGCTGTTGAAGGTGTTGACGAATCTTCTGGAAATAGATGCGGGTATTTCTTCTTCATCTGATCTTCATGCTCCCAGGTGAACTCGGGTCCTCTACGAGCATTCCATCGAACCTTAACAATTGGTATCTTGTTTTGCTTAAGTCTTTTAACCTCACGATCCATTATTTCGACGGGTTCTTCGATGAATTGAAGTTTTTCGTTGATTTGGATTTCATCTAACGGAATAGTGAGATCTTCTTTAGCAAAACATTTCTTCAAATTCGAGACGTGGAAAGTGTTATGTACAGCCGCGAGTTGTTGAGGTAACTCAAGTCGGTAAGCTACTGGTCCGACACGATCAATAATCTTGAATGGTCCAATATACCTTGGATTTAATTTCCCTCGTTTACCAAATCGAACAACGCCTTTCCAAGGTGCAACTTTAAGCATGACCATCTCTCTAATTTCAAATTCTATATCTTTTCTTTTAATGTCAGCGTAGCTCTTTTGTCGACTTTGGGCGGTTTTCAACCGTTGTTGAATTTGGATGATCTTCTCGGTAGTTTCTTGTATAATCTCCGGACCCGTAATCTGTCTATCCCCCACTTCACTCCAACAAATCGGAGACCTGCACTTTCTACCATAAAGTGCTTCAAACAGCGCCATCTCAATGCTTGAATGGTAGCTGTTGTTGTAGGAAAATTCTGCTAACGGTAGATGTCGATCCCAACTGTTTCCGAAATCAATAACACATGCTCGTAGCCTGTCTTCAAGCATTTGTATCGTCCTTTCGCTCTGCCCATCAGTTTGTGGATGATAGGCAGTACTCATGTCTAGACGAGTTCCTAATGCTTGCTGTAATGTCTGCCAGAATCTTGAAATAAATCTGCCATCCCTATCAGAGATAATAGAGATTGGTATTCCATGTCTGGAGACGACTTCCTTCAAATACAGTCGTGCTAACTTCTCCATCTTGTCATCTTCTCTTATTGGCAGGAAGTGTGCTGACTTGGTGAGATGATCAACTATTACCCAAATAGTATCAAAACCACTTGCAGTCCTTGGCAATTTAGTGATGAAATCCATGGTAATGTTTTCCCATTTCCATTCCGGGATTTCGGGTTGTTGAAGTAGATCTGATGGTTTCTGATGCTCAGCTTTGACCTTAGAACACGTCAAACATTCTCCTACATATTTAGCAACATCGGCTTTCATACCCGGCCACCAAAAATGTTTCTTGAGATCCTTGTACATCTTCCCCGTTCCAGGATGTATTGAGTATCTGGTTTTATGAGCTTCTCTAAGTACCATTTCTCTCATATCTCCAAATTTTGGTACCCAAATCCTTTCAGCCCTATACCGGGTTCCGTCTTCCCGAATATTAAGATGCTTCTCAGATCCTTTGGGTATTTCATCCTTTAAATTTCCCTCTTTTAAAACTCCTTGTTGCGCCTCCTTTATTTGAGTAGTAAGGTTATTATGAATCATTATATTCATAGATTTTACTCGAATGGGTTCTCTATCCTTCCTGGTTAAGGCATCGGCTGCCACATTTGCCTTCCCCGGTTGGTAACGAATCTCAAAGTCGTAATCATTCAACAATTCAATCCACCTACGCTGCCTCATATTCAGTTGTTTCTGATTAAATATGTGTTGAAGACTTTTGTGGTCGGTATATATAATACTTTTGACCCCATATAAGTAGTGCCTCCAAGTCTTTAATGCAAAAACAACCGCGCCTAATTCCAAATCATGCGTCGTATAATTTTGTTCGTGAATCTTCAATTGTCTAGACGCATAAGCAATCACCTTCGTTCGTTGCATTAATACACAACCGAGACCTTGCTTTGATGCGTCACAATAAATCACAAAATCATCATTCCCTTCAGGCAATGACAATATAGGTCCTGCAGTTAGCTTTTTCTTCAATAACTGAAACGCTTTCTCTTGTTCATCATTCCATTCAAATTTCTTCCCTTTATGCGTTAATGCAGTCAAGGGTTTTGCTATTCTGGAAAAGTCTTGGATGAACCTTCTGTAGTAACCAGCTAGTCCTAAAAACTGGCGTATGTGTTTCGGAGTTTTCGGGGTTTCCCACTTTTCAACAGTTTCTATCTTTGCCGGATCCACCTTAATACCTTCTTTGTTCACTATGTGACCGAGGAATTGAACTTCTTCCAACCAAAATGCACACTTTGAAAACTTAGCGTACAATTCTTCCTTCCTCAATACTTCTAACACCTTTCACAAATGTTCACCGTGTTCTTGGTCATTCTTTGAGTAAATAAGTATGTCATCAATGAAAACAATGACAAACTTGTCAAGGTATGGTCCACACACTCGGTTCATAAGGTCCATGAACACAGCTGGTGCATTAGTTAAACCAAATGGCATGACCATAAACTCGTAATGACCGTAACGTGTTCTGAAAGCAGTTTTTGGAATATCATCTTCTTTCACCCGCATTTGATGATACCCGGAACGTAAGTCAATCTTTGAATAAACAGACGAGCCTTGTAGTTGATCAAATAAGTCGTCGATTCTCGGTAGTGGGTAACGGTTCTTGATGGTAAGTTTGTTCAACTCTCGGTAGTCGATACACAACCTGAATGTACCATCTTTCTTCTTAACAAACAAAGCAGGAGCTCCCCACGGTGATGTGCTTGGTCGAATGAAACCACGCTCTAAAAGTTCTTGTAATTGGCTTTGCAGTTCTTTCATCTCGCTGGGTGCGAGTCTGTAAGGAGCACGAGCTATTGGTGCAGCTCCTGGTACAATATCTATTTGAAATTCAACGGATCGATGTGGGGATAATCCCGGTAATTCTTTCGAAAATACATCGGGAAATTCTTTTGCAATGGGAACATCATTGATGCTCTTTTCTTCAGTTTGTACTTTCTCGACGTGTGCTAGAACAGCATAGCAACCTTTTCTTATTAGTTTTTGTGCCTTCAAATTACTAATAAGATGTAGCTTCGTGTTGCCCTTTTCTCCGTACACCATTAAGGGTTTTCCTTTTTCTCGTATAATGCGAATTGCATTTTTGTAACAAACGATCTCTACTTTCACTTCTCTCAACCAGTCCATACCGATTATCACATCAAAACTCCCTAACTCTACTGGTATCAAATCAATCTTAAATGTTTCGCTAACCAGTTTAATTTCTCGATTCTGACATATATTATCTGCTGAAATTAATTTACCATTTGCTAATTCGAGTAAAAATTTACTATCCAAAGGCGTCAATGGACAACTTAATTTAGCACAAAAATCTCTACTCATATAGCTTCTATCCGCACCCGAATCAAATAAAACGTAAGCAGATTTATTGTCAATAAGAAACGTACCCGTAACAAGCTCCGGGTCTTCCTGTGCCTCTGCCGCATTAATATTGAAAACTCTTCCACGGCCTTGTTCATTCGTGTTCTCCTGGTTCGGGCAATTTCTAATAATGTGGCCCGGTTTTCCACATTTATAACAAACTACATTGGCATAACTTGCTCTGACACTACTTGCTCCGCCATTACTCGTTCTGACACCATTTGTTTCTTTCGTTCTATTAACCCATGGTCCGTAGACCTCACACTTCACCGCGCTATGACCATTTCTTTTACACTTGTTGCAAAATTTGGTGCAGAACCCCAAGTGATACTTTTCACACCTTTGGCATAGCTGCTTCTGATTGTTGTTATTGTTGCGGTTATTATTGTTGTTGGGATGATTGTTGTAGTTGCTGTTGTTGTTGTTGTTGTTGTTGTTGTTGTTGGGCCATTTGTTATAGTTGCGATTGATGTTGCGATTGTTGAAATAATTTTTGCGATTATTGTTGTAATTGCTGTTGTTGTTGTAATTTGCCATGTTTGGCTTCTGACCTACTTTATCATATTTCGAAAAATGTTTGCTATGCTACGCACCTCCGATTCACATGTAACTTGTTCTAACATGCTTATATATGAATAAAAACCTCAGAAAAATAGTTCGGGACCCGACCCGAACGTGTTGACTTTTTCATTGACTTTGACTCGACCAAAGTTGACTTTTAATCAAACTTAACCAAATACTTATGCAATCATTCTAACATGCTTTTATACTTGTACCTTGCATGAAACATGACAATTTGATTCACATGCTATTATAATTAAGTCGTAACGAGTTATAGGACTAATTGCACACTTTGACCGACCGTGTTTACCGATATTGATACAAACCTATTTGTTTAGGTCAAGACTAGCATTCGTTCTTGCACACGTTTACTTGTTGAAGTACTTTTACATACGTGCACTCAAGGTGAGATCATAGTCCCACTTTTACTCTTTTGAACTTACATTTGGGATGAGAAAACATAAACGTTTCTTTTTACTAAGTGAACACAAGTACAGGAAAACAAACATTCTACATACGAGTTTAGAACAAAATCCTCAATTCGATTATCATTAGTTACACTTGCCGGGTGTAAGCGAGAACTTATGTTGTATGGATCCATATGGGTTTGACAAACCCTCATTCAGACGGTTCGCTACAGTCTACGAATGAAATATATTTTCGAGAAACAGTGTATGTTCTAACACTTTTGTGATGGGGTTCTATGGAAGGAATGTTAAGCCTTGATAATTGGGTTCTCGTGATAACAATTTTTGGAATGGATAACTATTATTTCAATGATATAAATCTTGTGGTTCATTTGTACTTACTTACTTAAACCTATGATTTCACCAAAGTTTTCGTTGACAGATTTCTATGTTTTTCTCAGGTCTTTAAACGATATGTGATACATTCTTCCGCTCATTACTATTGATACTTGCTTTGGATGTCGAGTATATGTGCATACATGGAGCGTCTTTTGACCTTACCTAAAATTGTGTCGCATAGGTTTCAAGTGTACTTATAACTTAGTATCATAACTTTTGGTTGAACAATTCTTGTAAACTTTGAAACACTCTTGCATTTGAAATGAATGCGACATATCTTTGGTCAAACGTTATTTTAAATACTTATGACCACGTAACGGGACCTAAGTAGACGGCGCCGTCAATGACGATTTTGTCGGGTCGCTACAAAAAATGCCCTTCATTTTTACTTATTCTATCGTTTCAATGCAATGAGGGCATTGCATCAAACTAAATGTAGGGGGAGAGTTAAAATATCGGGCCATTTTGAACTTTTTCAGTTAAACTTGTCACATGTACTTGTCAAAGATTAAAACTTGCAAGGTTGATCAATTTTTAGAACAAGTTTTTAGCCATTACATTAATACAAATCATAATCACTAAAATGGTTAAAACTGGTAAATTTTTGGAAAAGTAAAGTCTTTTCCTTGCTTTTCCATAGAAGTAAAGTCTTCCATGTGTTATTCCAAAAACCAAGTGTTTAAAGCATTATGCTTTAACACTTCTGGATGAGTCAAGTCCATCCATGATAGGGAGTCAAGTCTCTCCCGAATGTCGTTTCACTTGGTGTGAGAGACTTCCTAATCCACACCATTTTATATTGACATTGATTGTTTCATCATTTCACAGGGCCGAATATTGGGGCGTGCAAAGCGTGCGGCCGCACAGGGCCCGATATCTATAAGGGCCCAAAAATATATATTCTAATAGTACAAATCTATGTCCATTTTACATAATTGGGTTCATTTGTTAGTTAACAATTTTAAATATTAGAAAATTGAATGCATAATCAATGTTGATAACAAGACGGCGCCGTCAATGACGATTTTGTCGGGTCGCTACAAAAAATGCCCTTCATTTTTACTTATTCTATCATTTCAATGCAATGAGGGCATTGCATCAAACTAAATGTAGGGGAGAGTTAAAATATCGGGCCATTTTGAACTTTTTCAGTTAAACTTGTCACATGTACTTGTCAAAGATTAAAACTTGCAAGGTTGATCAATTTTTAGAACAAGTTTTTAGCCATTACATTAATACAAATCATAATCACTAAAATGGTTAAAACTGGTAAATTTTTGGAAAAGTAAAGTCTTTTCCTTGCTTTTCCATGGAAGTAAAGTCTTCCATGTGTTATTCCAAAAACCAAGTGTTTAAAGCATTATGCTTTAACACTTCTGGATGAGTCAAGTCCATCCATGATAGGGAGTCAAGTCTCTCCCGAATGTTGTTTCACTTGGTGTGAGAGACTTCCTAATCCACACCATTTTATATTGACATTGATTGTCTCATCATTTCACAGGGCTGAATATTGGGGCGTGCAAAGCGTGCGGCCGCACAGGGCCCGATATCTATAAGGGCCCAAAAAAATATATTCTAATAGTACAGATCTATGTCCATTTTACATAATTGGGTTCATTTGTTAGTTAACAATTTTAAATATTAGAAAATTGAATGCATAATCAATGCGCATCCAAAGGTTCTTTGCTAAATCGGTTTTTCACTGCACGGAAGATGTTGATAAGATGACATTGCTCAATATTTGGTTGGTTCATTGAGTTCACAAGCACAAGCATGTTCACATCCCCAACCTCATCGCAAGTTATCTATTTGATGCAAGTAAAGAAAATACTATGCTTCCAATTGTTGGTGGTCACTACGTGACAAAAATTGCAAAGTTCTTAAGGGTGAATTTCAATGAGTCAAAGAAACTTCGGATGCCTCGTTTTGGTTATGATGACTATCAAGGAGGGAACATCTAGATGGCACATCCGACACACAATGGGTAATTGGTAATCAATCTTCATTATGATTTGCGAAACAATTTATCTTTATGATTTGGCATGTAACTTTAATTGATTTAATCATTGTGTGCGAAAACTTGGGATTATTGATTTAGTGTGAGGTAGTACGCTTGTATTGCTACTCTCACACATTATCACACTCATATTTGTAATAATTCGACAATTGTGCGTGCGTGGATAATATTGTAGATGCTTGTATTTTTCTCTTGCTTGTTGTGGTTCTTAGTGGCAGGATACACTTTTTGATGATTGATTAAAGCCTGGCATTAAGTTTTCAGGCATCAAGTTCATCGACTTGCATTCTTTGGTGATTAAGTTTACTCGATTGGTGACAACAAAGATCATTTGATCTAATCCGATTTTTACTTTCTCTTCTCTCATCTATTCTATTTTAAAAATGTAACATCCCGCCTTTTTCCGTTTACTTTCCATTTATTCATTTTAAAGTCCGTTATATATTTATAACATCTCCCGTTGATACGCGTTTTAAATTATCTCGTTTAGGTAATTCACGCACCCGCAACCGAACTCGAGGGACTAGTTTCTCCAATTGATCAAAGGTGTGACTAGATGGACTAGTCAACACCCACCACCTCTTTTCATTTTCCATTTCATTTTCCTTTTTCTTTAATACTTTCACTAAATTCTCTCAAACACCAATCCATAGATTCATCATCTAAATCAAATCGAGCAAGCACCAATCCAAACAAATTACATATTCGGAATCCTTGCATCTTCCTCTTCAAATCCATACCGATTACTTCTCATTTGGGTAACTTTCTAAAATCACTAGATTTTGTGTTCTTGATGATTTTTACTTGTAAAAGTGTTAATTAGTGTCTATGGCTCAAGTCTAATATGAATATGTGATTTATATGTTCGATCTCGTTATTTTAAGCAACTAGCATGAACTTGAATTTTGGGATGTTTGATTTGGTGATTTGGTTGCTTAAATATTGTTAGATGTTATAAATGCATGTATTAATTGTGTTACTAGCATCACTAGCTTCAATTTGAGGTTTAGGTTGACTTGGAAGGACTCCATAAACTTAATTGCAAAAATTATGATTTTGGGTTAAGGTTTGATAGGAGTAAAATGGATTTTTGATGCACCAAATGCTATGCAATGTTGTTTGTAAGTGTTTAGTTGTATTGTATGCGTAATTACCTACGAAACGGCGTATTATATGTGTGCATTTAATTCCCGGATCATCAAAGTGCATTTATGAATTTGAAAGCATTTATGGTGACCATTTAATGAACTTTCAACTTGGAAATTCGATTTTTGCAAATGATGCTTTTGATTGATGAAATGTGTTTAGTTGTGTTCCTCCTCAAATTACCTTTCCAATGATATAAGATACGTGTTCTAAGTCTTTACGGTTTGTGAATTGTGCTAAATTGAAGATTGAATTTTGACTTGAACAATTGAAACTGACCAGGCACCAGACCACGTTAAATGTCGCGGCACGGCCCTCTTTGGTAGCGGCGCGACATTTGCCATGTTTGGCTTCTGACCTACTTTGTCAAATTTCAAAAAATGTTTGCTATGCTACGCACCTCCGATTCACATGTAACTTGTTCTAACATGCTTATATATGAATAAAAACCTCAGAAAAATAGTTCGGGACCCGACCCGAACGTGTTGACTTTTCCTTTACTTTGACCCGACCAAAGTTGACTTTTAATCAAACTTAACCAAATACTTATGCAATCATTCTAACATGCTTTTATACTTATACCTTGCATGAAACATGACAATTTGATTCACATGCTATTATAATCAAGTCGTAACGAGTTATAGGACTAATTGCACACTTTGACATACCATGTTTACCGATATTGATACAAACCTATTTGTTTAGGTCAAGACTAGCATTCGTTCTTGCACACGTTTACTTGTTGAAGTACTTTTACATACGTGCACTCAAGGTGAGATCATAGTCCCACTTTTACTCTTTTGAACTTACATTTGGGATGAGAAAACATAAACGTTTCTTTTTACTAAGTGAACACAAGTACAGGAAAACAAACATTCTACATACGAGTTTAGAACAAAATCCTCAATTTGATTATCATTAGTTACACTTGCCGGGTGTAAGCGAGAACTTATGTTGTATGGATCCATATGGGTTTGACAAACTCTCATTCAGACGGTTCGCTACCGTCTACGAATGAAATATATTTTTGAGAAACAGTGTATGTTCTAACACTATTGTGATGGGGTTCTATAGAAGGAATGTTAAGCCTTGATAATTGGGTGCTCGTGATAACAATTTTTGGAATGGATAACTATTATTTCAATGATATAAATCTTGTGGTTCATTTGTACTTACTTACTTAAACCTATGATTTCACCAACGTTTTCGTTGACAGATTTCTATGTTTTTCTCAGGTCTTTGAACGATATGTGATACATGCTTCCGCTCATTACTATTGATACTTGCTTTGGATGTCGAGTATATGTGCATACATGGAGCGTCTTTTGACTTTACCTAAAATTGTGTCGCATAGGTTTCAAGTGTACTTATAACTTATTATCATAACTTTTGGTTGAACAATTCTTGTAAACTTTGAAACACTCTTACATTTGAAATGAATGCGACATATCTTTGGTCAAACGTTATTTTAAATACTTATGACCACGTAACGGGACCTAAGTAGACGGCGCCGTCAATGTCGATTTTGTCGGGTCGCTACAAAAAATGCCCTTCATTTTTACTTATTCTATCGTTTCAATGCAATGAGGGCATTGCATCAAACTAAATGTAGGGGGAGAGTTAAAATATCGGGCCATTTTGAACTTTTTCAGTTAAACTTGTCACATATACTTGTCAAAGATTAAAACTTGCAAGGTTGATCAATTTTTAGAACAAGTTTTTAGCCATTACATTAATACAAATCATAATCACTAAAATGGTTAAAACTGGTAAATTTTTGGAAAAGTAAAGTCTTTTCCTTGCTTTTCCATGGAAGTAAAGTCTTCCATGTGTTATTCTAAAAACCAAGTGTTTAAAGCATTATGCTTTAACACTTCTGGATGAGTCAAGTCCATCCATGATAGGGAGTCAAGTCTCTCCCGAATGTCGTTTCACTTGGTGTGAGAGACTTCCTAATCCACACCATTTTATATTGACATTGATTGTCTCATCATTTCACAGGGCCGAATATTGGGGCGTGCAAAGCGTGCGGCCGCACAGGGCCCGATATCTATAAGGGCCCAAAAAAATATATTCTAATAGTACAAATCTATGTCCATTTTACATAATTGGGTTCATTTGTTAGTTAACAATTATAAATATTAGAAAATTGAATGCATAATCAATGTCGAATACTCTGTAATCCAATACTCCGCTCCAAAACCTCGTATATAAAAGGTCCACTATTATGTTTCGAACGGGGCCCATAAAATTGACAAGACGGCCCTGTATTTCACGATGTTTCAATCGATGTATCATACCATGGGAAGAGGATCCACCGAGCTTCACCGTGTACTATCTTCTTGATGAAGATCAATGGCTTCGTGCTAGTGTTGCTAGACAACACACGCCATAGCCAAAAGCTATGACACCCTTTTTGTTCTATCAAGTATGGAAAGGTAGTTTCTTCTTCCTACCTTTTCTCAAAATAAGCATAAAAGCTTGTTATGTGGGAAGTAGCTGAGTGAATAAAAGCTTTGAGCTTTGACACTCCCAGGAGAGTCGAGTCCTCCCAGTGTTTCATTTTGGAAGTCAAGTCTTCCAAACTTGGAAGTAAATTCTTCCAAGTTTTATTGTGTTCCAAGCTTGGGAGTAACGTCTCCCAAATTAAGTTTATTCCAAAAAGACCTAAGCTTGGAAGTAAAGTCTTCCAAGTATCATGCAATAGACCCAATGCCAATCTTACACCCAAGGTATTGCTTCCTCATCGCCTTCAATAAAAGAAGGTAGTTCATTTCGGTGATATACCGGGGAAGTAGCTACCTGTGCGGTCGTCCCAAAGTCGGGATGACTTGTATGCACATCACTTTATGATCCCAAGGTAGTTGCTTCCTCATCGCCTTCAATACAAGAAGGTAGTTCATTTCGGTGATATACCGGGGAAGTAACTACCCGTGCGGTTATCCCAAAATCGGGATAGATTTGGAATGCACATAGCTTTAAACCACAATTTTCGGAAAACTTGTCTCGTTTTGCTACTTGACTCATTTTACCTTTCTTAAATGAAAATGGTTTTCTTTAAAAAAGCCTTGTCTTTCCTAAGGCTTAAACGATTTTCTTGGGTAACTCATGCAAATTGGTGCTCCATTTAACCAAAGTGAAGCTTGTGTGTAGTTTTTGTTCGATTGAGGTTCAAAGAATGAGATGGTGGAGATGAAAACTCGTTGATCCTATGGTTTGAAGAAGCTCCTAAGAAGGTTTGCACTAAAAAGCTCGAATCTTGGTATGTTTACTCTTAAAGTGCACAACTTGTAGATAATTGAACCTTCCTATGGAGCATATATATGGTTTTGTTTGTTTGATTACTTGAGGAGATTGAGATCATGTGGAGATTGTTAGTTTAAGCTTGAATTGTGGCAGATTTTGATGGTATTTGAAGATTGTTTGAAGCGTGACATTGAGTTTTTGTTAGTAGTAGTAGAAGAAGAGATGATGTATGCTTGGTCCTTAGCAAATGTAAGTGTTTGGAGTTCATTCTAGCCATCAAAGTGCTCATCCATGGAGGTACTATTTATTGCCCAAATATGGCACTTTGGCTTTGATCATTGAATGCTATTTTTCTCCATTTCTTGTTTTGTTGATTTGCTTGCTTGAGGACAAGCAAGGTTCAAATGTAGGGAGTTTGATATTGCTCTAATTATACACGTTTTATCTCGCAATATCTCCCTCATTTCATTCGGTTTTAAGGATCATTGGGTCCGAAAGTTGTTTATTTGCGCTACAGTGTCGGTTCAAGGCTAAAAACTTGATTTGGTGCAAAATTGACAAAGTCTTAATCAAAAGAGGCATAGAAAATGACAAGTGCAGAAATCAGCTCCAAGAGCGCCGCTCCTAATTGTCAAAAGCGCTGCACCTCACAGAAAAGCGACGTTCTTGTATACGTTTTGGTACCATTTTTCACCAGTAGCCAAAAGCGCCGTTCCTAATAGCCAAAAGCGCCGCTCTTAATAGAAAAGCGCCACAATTTGCCATAAAAGCGGCGCTCCTGAAGAAAGCCAAAAGCGCCGCTTCTGAACCAAAAGCGCCGCTTCTGTACCAAAAGCGGCGCTCCTGTCGCTGTTCAGCCCAAAATTTTCAGCACTATAAAAGGAAAGAGATTAGGTCATTTCAAGAGAGAGCTTCAATTCCAAGTCCGATTTCACTTCCAAAACCCTAATTTCATCATATATTGGAGTTTGAAGGTGATTTGAAGGAGGCAAGCTCAAGTTCCATCATAGTTTAGCTTTAGATCTTCTTCTCTTTCCATTTTGGTTGTAATCTCCACCTTTCTTTCTCTAGTTTTGAATTAAATACTTGTAATAACTCAATATAATGTTTATTTGTGTTTCAATGCTTATGATTAGTGTAATCTTAGCCATGCTTGGCTAAATTGATTGTGTTTGCTTATATATGAATCTCTAATGCATGGATTTGCCCTAAATTAATTGGATGAAGTTGTTTGAATGAAATACATGAACAAGTGTTATTGTGTTAGCTATAGATCCATTGCTATGCATTTGTTTTAGGCTTTACTTTGATTACATAGATTGAGTAGCTCTCTTAGTGATTTGAAAAGTGAATCAATTTATGCTTCAACACTTATAGTGATCTAGACAACTAGATTAAGGATGTCAAGTGATTGTATTCTTGATTTAAGTTGGTTTTCAATTGGCCTTTAGTCAACATAGTGGTGTTCGATTATCTTAAGTGATTTCGATAGTTGAAGGGTTCTAAGTGATTTCAACCCAAGCATAATCTTAATGACCAATCATGCTTAAATTGATCTTAGAATGCAATGCTTATGTGAGTTTGCAAAGTGTAATTTGATTAAGGTTTGGTAGTAATGCTAAACATTTAATAGTTCAACAATTAATGCGATAGCAATTTGGGTAAAATGGGACAATCCAAGAATAGAGAGGATTAGGTAAGTGAACACTACTTAGTTAATTGAATTAGTTCTTAATATTTAGTTACTTATTACTTGCTACTTGTCTTGATTGTTAAGTTTAAGTTTGTTTACTTGTCCACGTCTTAGTTGTTAATTAAAATCAATTAAAATCCCCCAATCAAGCAAACCCTAGGTCAATTAATAGTTTTAATTATTCGACTTACACCGCTCTCTTGGGATGAACTTGAAACGAATACTTACATAAAAAGTGCTATAATAATCGGGTTTTAAGTGCTCGTTAGTTGTGTGTGCTTATTTGTAGTGTTTGAATCTTGTATAAATTTAAGGGTAATTGATGTATTGTTCCACACGCATCAAGGATGCTTTTGTGGTGGGAACACCAATTGGTAGTCCATGATAGGTGAAGGGGGTAGAGCCTGCCGAACAGTCAATTAAGTTGGCCATTTCTTCAACCTCATTTTTTGAAACCCCGATTCCATATAAGTTACTTTTTTTAAGGTTGACTTTTAGACCTGAGATGTTTTCGAAGCACTTTAAAAGTTTGGATATATTTTTTGCATTACGTTTGCTCCAATCGCCGAAAAAGATTGTGTCATCCGCATATTGGAGATGGGATACAACAATCTTGTCGTGGCCAACGCAAATACCACGGAACTGGTCATTTACGATTGCACGTTTAGCTAGGATATTAAGGCCTTCGTCAACGATGATGAATAGAAAAGGGGAAATTGGATCTCCTTGACTAATACCCCTTCCAGGAGAGAATTCCGAGGTCGGGGATCCGTTGATAAGGATGGATATAGAAGATGATGAGTGGCATGCATTGATAAACTTAATCCATTTAGTTCTGAATCCCATACATTTCACAGTATCGAAAAGAAAGTCTCATTCGATGCATCGAATGCTTTTTCGAAATCTACTTTAAATATGTGACCCTTTTGTTTTTTCCTTTTTAATTCATCGATTATTTCGTTTGCTATTAGGACGCTATCTAGGATATTTCTGTCTTTTAAGAAAGCGGTTTGTTCAATACCGTTGATTTTATGTATTATTTTCGAGAGACGGTTGGAAAGGATTTTAATGAGAATTTTATAATAACTTCCCATTAAGCAAATTGGACGGTATTTGTTAAATCCGATTGGGTTAGCTTTTTTAGGAATTAGTGTGAAAAAGGAGGCGTTACATCCCTTAGATATTTCGGTATTGATCCAAAACCAGTCTAAGGCATTAACGAGATCCTCTTTTATCAACCACCAATATTTTTTGAAGAATTTCATATTGAAGCCGTCAGGACCGGGAGCTTTAGAGCTATCGCAGTCTTGAAGCGCATCCCACACTTCATTTTCAAAAAATCGGGCTTCAAGAAGGAGGTTATCCTCTTAGGTGATATAGGAACGGTGTGGTTCGTTTTCGAATGGGCGACTTCCTTTAGGTTTTTTGGATTTAAATAGTGTTTCAAAATATTTAAGTGCTTTATTTTTAATTGTGTAAGGATCCTCGGACCAAGACCCGTTTAGAGATATACCGCGGATGTTGTTTTTGTTTGCACGTCTTTTAATATAATTATGAAAGTATTTGGAGTTTTCGTCGCCCTCGAGATTCCACTTGATACGGGCCAATATATATTCTTTCGATTCAACCACGAACATAACGTCACCGTTGGGAGCACTCTTATTAGATCGAATATGGATGACCATTTTTATTCCATAGATAATCTGCTTTCACTCGAAACAATTAAATATATAAATTTGTCACTAGAGTTTGTATCAATTATATAGGGGATAATGGCACCAAAATGCATTGAACTTTTATCAAAATCCTATTGTATGCATTCAACTTTCAAAAGTTCTATTGTATGAATTCAACTTTATATTTTCTCCTATTGTATGCATTCAACCTGTTATAACAGGTTACCTTCTAGGTCACTTTCTAAAATATTTACATCTTTAATCCCTCATATTTGTAAATTCTAATTTCATTAGTCCTTTTGTTAAACAAAACATTTATATCTTTATGGAACTGATTTTGAAAGTTTATAACAAACACCAAATAAACAAAATCATTAATATATGTATCGATGTGTATTTGATATGTAAAAGTGTCATCTTTTTAAATTTGTGAATTCATATAATCTAACTTCATAATTATGATCATTCGTATAATTTTTCTTTAGAAGTGTTCTCACAATATATAAAAGTACACGAATATTTGTGTTTGTTAATTCTCAGTAGATATGCTCTTGACCTGAAATTGTTGTATTTCGCTGATCATAATTTTTTAGAATTTTAATCACAAAATTTTATAGCCACAGTAGGTTGTATGAGTAAAATGGGTTGAAATTTCCACCTCTACTCAATGTTTTTTTTGTTTCTCAACTTATAACCGAATTATTGTCAAGGTTTTTCCAGGAAACGCTATTTGCTATGCTTGTTGAGATTACAGAACGAGCGATGGCTCATTGTGACAAGAAAGAAAGATGTTATTGTTGGTGGTGTGGGCTACAATGAAAGGTTACAAGAGATGTTGAGATAGATTAAGATTATATGAAGCCGAGTTCTATGTTTTACTATAAATGATGATACTTTCAATTCAACTAGATTAAGAGGGGAAAAAATGATGTAGAATAGTAATAGTGATGCTATTGTTCATAAATAGAAGACTACCGATTAAAATTTCACCCAACAAATTGGTGTAAAATAAACACTAATTAAGTATTGATGTCACTTTGCTGGATCCTTGGGCGCGCTCTCTTTATTTTTTTCGTTTTATTCAGTTCGCAAAAACAGGAACACGAATGTCATACAGATTTGGGAAGACAAGAGAGTTGATAAAGCTATAGGAAATTGCATGAACCAGTTCACTAGAGTTTTGTTGTGGTCCAATGCTTCGAGCCCTGCGTACAACATTGAGCAGATATGATATCGATGGAACCTTGTCTAATTTGCAGGTACTTAATTTAGTGTATACAATACTGATGATAAACAATGCAAATAATATTATTGATAAACAAAACAAAAAAAAAAAGACAAACATTTCAAATACACTTTCACATACACACCGATACATACATTAATGATTTTGTTTGTTTGGTGTTAGTTATAAACTTTCAGAATTAGTTCCATAAAGATATAAATGTTTTGTTTAACAAAAGGACTAATGAAATTAGAATTTACAAATATGAGGGACTATAGATGTAAATATTTAGAAGGTGACCTAGAAGGTAACCTGTTATAACAGGTTGAATGCATACAATAGGAGAAAATATAAAGTTGAATGCATACAATAGGACTTTTGAAAGTTGAATGCATACAATAGGATTCTGATGAAAGTTCAATGCATTTTGGTGTCATTATCCCAATTATATAGTGTTATTCTTTAAAAAAAAAAAAAAAAAAAAAAAAAATTTCCCTTACTCCAAGATCATATCCAGTATGGTATAATTTCTGTCTCATTCATTAGAGTTGAAATTACTAGAGTTAATGTCAAACGAATGAATACCCTGGTTAAATATCCTTGCCTTCTTTAAAGTAACGAGAGTTAGCAATTAGAATTGTTTTGCAAGGTCATCTAATTGTTTCAGAAAGATTATCCTACATACATTACATTTTTATTAAATTTGTGTATTCGATTGATGTTGCGAAACGTAACCTTTATTTATGAACGGATTTGAGTTGTTTTGTTACACGAATTGATTTATTGTATATGTGGTATTTTATTGAATTCAGGTTGATTTCACACATATATAGGCAACTAGTCCTATCCGTGTAGTTTAGTTTGTCGGTAAATCCGATTCGTTCCACAGGGAGATGGAGTGTTTAATGGTTTTTAATAGTCTTTGATGTCAAACTTAATTAAAGGGGGTTTTGGATTAGGAATTTATAAAATAATAGTAAAAGAAAATAACTTAAACTAATTTACTAAATAAAATTACAAGATTACAATAATTAACTTAAAAAGGAACTAAATGAAATTATACTAATTATGATGTATTAATTATATTACTAAATGGTAATTAGTAAAATAGTAACTTTTAATAAAACTATATGTTTAAAATTTTGTTTTGAGCAATTATAATATAAACTTATTTAAATTAACTAAATGACATGTTTAAAAAGATTAATACAAATTAAAAGGAATTAAAATGATTAACTAATTGTAAACTAATTTCTAATTATAAAGTATTATAATTAACACTAATTATTAGGATTTAACATGTATTAAAGTATTTTATAAGAACTAATATAAATTATATAGTAATAACCTAAATATAATAGTAAAAAGGCTAAAACCCTAATTTTAAACTAATTAAATAATTAAAACCCTAATTTTAACCCTACTGGTACTGTAGCCGGGTTTAAGGCTTACGCGTTTCACGTATACATACGCGATTCGCGTATGTGTAATACGATGTGACAAAACTAACTGATACAGATTCGAGTATTTTTATGTATATTTTTTTTATATTTTATACTAATAATTCGTAAATAATGATAATAATAAGTTTACAAGAAATAATAATGGGATAAATGGGAGTGTTTACTTAAATGTGTCACCCCTAGGTCCATGGATTGTTTTGAGTTTTAAGCCCTATTAAAATGTTTTAGTAATAAACTTTATATTTTTCTTTCGAATAAATATAAGGTTACGACTAACTAAATAAAATCTAATTTTCATCGGATTCTTTTTTTTTTTAGATAGCTACTATTCCCTAAGTATTTAAATTGAGACCTAGCCTAGTTTTGACTTTCGCCAATACCCAAATCATAACGGTTTCCCTTTTTATAATTTCACTGTCATATAATTATTGATATTACCCAAACCACCGAAGTTTATTTCTAAATTGGTGTTAATAACTTATCCATAAATTCGTCTAGATCATTTTAATGTTGAAGCTTAATTTATGTAAATAAAAACAACTTTCGTTATTTAAATTTAATAAATTAAGTGGCAAGGGTTAAATACCTAATTACACAATAATGGTTCTTTTAACTAGGCTCAATATTAAAAATACTAAAGTTACATTTTTACTTTTACAAATGATAACAATCCATTTCACTAGGGGCTCTACATCTAAGCAAACACTAAGGTAATTTAGCTATTCATTACACTAAGGTAAACATAAAAATATAGATATGCAAACATAATAACAACGATAATTTTAACAGAGTAAACTTACTAAAAATTCTTCACTTTCATTAACTTCAAATGGTAGAAAATTACAATAATAACACCCTTTTCACGCGTACAATAACACTCTTAATCACGAACAGTACACCTTTACTATTTGAAACTAATCCTAATATTTGAACTTTGAAACTGAAATGAAAATAATACAGATAATAATAATGACAATAGTATGTGTATAGTAATAATATGTTGTCCTATGTGTCTCTGCACACTACTCTGTATTTAACATGTATCATTTAGTAGTAGGTGAACTGTTGAATCCTTGCTGTATTACATTGAGCTAAAAAGAATTGTTTTTAAAACCAAAAAGCAGCCGCCCCATTCTTGCGTTCTGGAAACTTGTCTGGCCTAACATTACGCGTTTCGTGTATGCCTACACGATTCGCGTAAGAACAAACTACTACGCGTTTCGTGTAAGCCTACACGATTCGCGTATGAGTTAACAGCAGTTTCTTTATTTTTATTTTCTCGTTTGTTCTTTTGTTGATCCCGTGTTGACGTGTATTGACTTGGACCTTTCCATTTGAATTCTTTTCTTCAATTATCTTGTACTTTCATTCGGATAAACGTTTCTTGATATAAATTTGGTTAAAACCATCGTTTTATCGTCGTTTCTTCAAATAGCAAGCTCTTGTCCACTTTTGTCGTTTTTCTTGAATATTATACATTGAATGTCTTTGTAAATGATAAAAGCTGATGAAATATAACTGATATTGCGTTGAATAATATGTATGTTTGGAGCAATATCAAAATACCCCACACTGGAACGTTGCTTGTCCTCAAGCAATTACATCTTTTAACAGAATTAGAACATTATATATATCTTTCTTATCGAACATTAGATCACACAACACACACTACACGAAATGAAACACACGCTATATGGAATAAGTTTAGAAACACTACACAATTTTTATTGAATCACACGCACACCACACGAAACGAAATTCTGACAACAGAAACAAACATGAAACTCGTGATTAGGGTTTAAAAATTTGGATCCTTAGGGAAAATTGGACCTTGCGAAAACGTTTTATGATTTTATAAAATGTCATGCTAGCTTTTACACTAGACACGTTTTCCGGTTTTAACCTCAAATTCCGGTTGAGGGTAACTGAAAACCGAAGTCTCAGTCGGCGATTAGCAAGCGATTCGCCTCCATGATTGTAGTATCATGGAACTTGAAGCCGAATGTCCAAAAAATGGTTTTACACAAATATAATTCATAAAATAGCATAAGTTTTAGAACAAAATTATATCGTGTTCAAATATCATCGGTGAACCATGAGTTTGCACACCTCAATTTGTTATGGCATATGTATGTTGACCGCGGTCAAACATAGATGCGGTTAATCTTTACGGAGATCATCCATCTGGGGATTAGATTCATTAGTCTTAAAAGCTAATTTGCATTGTGCCCCCCCATTGTACGAGACAGATCCATCTCATGGTTAGGATAAGTCTGACCACCAAAAACCCTGTTTGATGCTGAGGTTAGGTGGATTTCCAGCCGATTTTAGGGATGACTTTACAAGATTTTTCGTCAACCTACAGCTGTTCTGGACTACATCTTCTAACATAAGTTAGCAAGTGTGTCAATTTGGAAGACTTTACTTCCTTACGGGATGGACTTGATTCATCCTCTATCACTCGTAATAATGGAGTGTTCAGGTTTATACGTTCCAAAGCAATGATATCTGCAATAACTTCATAGAAACATGTGATATATGGTTCTCAACATAAGGTTTTATAAATTCTTGTTATACTTGGTTTTCTTTTATAGGTTTTAAACAAATAAACTTATGCGTTTTTAATGTATTGAGACGATAATTTCGGTTTTTGACACCTATGCTTTAATCGCTCGTAATTACCTTAAAAATTTATTTGATAAATTTGTTTAAAAATTTTATAAACTTTGATAAAAATCACCAAATTATAAGTTCTCGAGAATTTATATATTCCCACCCCACACTTAAGATTATGTAATGCCCTCATTACATAAAATCAGATAATAATGTATAAATTTGAGAGAACAAAAGGTGTAAAGTATTTGGAACTTCCTTTGTTAACCGATTTGGATTTTCAAATTGTTTTACCTATGATTATATCCAACGTTTTGTATCACAATGTAATTCGATGTTTCGTTTCGTCTAATTGCATTTTCTTCTGTACCTGTCAAGACCATGTTAAAAACACACAAAACATGGGGTTGTACTTCAATCGTACGAAACAATTTTACCCCACACTACTTTCTTGCTAATATATAATAAAACATAAGAAACATAAAAAGTATATCAATACACACCATACAATTATGTTATTACAAACCAAAAAAATAAAAATGTTTTAAAGAATAGAACTAGTTAAATGGATTCCAAAACGGGCCTCCCTGTTCGCCTTCTTCCTGTTGCTGTCGCTGCCGTTGTTCGTTTAGGCGTTGTTCCTCGTAGAAACGCCTATATGCATCCTGACTCGCGGCTATGGCGGCGTTATGGTCATATGGTGGAGGTAGATGGTCATTGGGTGTCTGCCATTGGGGGTATGAAGGATAGGCTGAGGGTGCGTAATTCTGCGGGTTAGACGCGTATAAATATGCCTGATGATGCGCCCACTCTAATTGTGCTCCCTGACCCCTCTGATTGTATCGGATGTTAGACAGAATATTATACTGATCTAGTTGGGTATGCCTAATATCCCCCAATTGTCGAGACAAAACAGTATACTGGTCTTCTGATCTCACTCCCCAGTTTTGATATGAGTTACGTACATCTAAACTCAATGCGTTAAAAGAATTTTGGAGCATATCGAAATCAGAAGTACCTGTATGAGACGAGCTAGCCTGATATGTCTCTCTGCGTCTCCTCCTAGCTTCCCTCGCGGGTTCATCATCCTCCTCCATAGGTGCGTGAGCAGCAACTTCCTGTTGCCTTAAACTACGTACCCCACCCCTCACACGTATAGCCTTAGCTGTCTTATACACCTCCAATCCTAAAGTACGAACCCGTTGATCTATCGGCTGGATTGGAGGATCTAATTCGTTCGGGTTGAGACCGAACCAGGCTGCCAAACACGTGACATAGTGACCCCCCGACATGTCACTGGATCCTCGAGCACCCTTACCTATATGGGCCAAAAAGTAGGCCACTCCATAGGGTATACTAATAAATGTATCCCTATCTCTGATTGCATCTAAATACCAAAGGTCAACATAATTAATCTTATCTGTATTAAGGAATGCCCTTTGGTTAATTGTGTTCGCTATAAATTTATGAATTATTCGATAGCGAACATCAGTGATCTTAAGGTATGATTCTTGGCCTGCTACATATGTATTCTTTTGGGAAAAAGAACGCCAGACGCTCAAAGAATCATAATCTCCTGTATACCTAGCTCCTGTAAAAATATATTCCCAAAAACCATGAGCATTTATCTCATTACCGTCGTAAATCCCTAAAGCCAAAGTCATGTCGCCTAGGGACATTACTCTATCTACCCCACCCAGTCGAAATTGTAGAAATCTAGTATCTTCGATATTTTCAGGGTGTATATTCATCCTGACGGTAGAATAGAATTCCAAACACAATTCTCTATATACAGGAGAATTCAACCTAAACAATCTCTCAAAGTCATTATAATACGTAATTACCCCAAATTCATCCGTGAAACTTTGGGTTAAAATTTCCCTTATCGGTGTATCTAGGTTGACTGGGCCTCCTAGGGGAGCCCAATCAACAACGTAAACTGGAGAGATGGTTCTATTTACCAGAATGAGCAAATCCTTAACCTTTTGTACCCTTTGATGTAATTCGTTAGGAAATTGCAGGATCGGGTGTAGGTTCAAGAGTTGTTGTTCCATTTCGGGTGTAACCTGATTTTCTGCTTGTTGTTGGTTAAATGCCCTCATTCTAATTGGTCCCTGCATAACATTTTAAATCAAGAAAATCATCCCAATAGGATGTGTTAATGTTAGCAAAGAGTCTAAATTCAACATACAAGCTTGTTTTCAGTCAACACAAGAATCAACTTATTTCAACAACGTTGAAAGTTTTAGTTCTATGATTCAAAACAAAACAGAAACAAACCAAAAATCATAAATCATAAATCAAAAATCAAGTTTCATATGCAAAGTTTAATTCACAAGTGAAAACACGCAATTTATCTAAGTGTATCTAATTCAATTCAATCACATTGCGTGTATTTCAACTTCTAAACAATCCTTAATAGCATTAAAGTTCATACTTGATTCATTAAAATGACAAAAACTATCAAAATCATACTAAAATTAAAAATTACAAAATCAAACAAACAAAATCATGTTCAAGAGTTCTAACTACTGACAAAACACTTAAAAACATCTAATTACAACCAAAATAACACACCTCAGTAGCAATTTCTCAATTATCCCCAATTTGTATAAACCCTAATTTTTCAATAACCAATTAAACAACAATTTTTCATGCTAATCGGGTTTATTATCTTACTAACAACATAGATATAGCAATAATCAAGCAAAAATCAACAAGAACATGCATATAATTCGGATTAAAGCCATAAAGAAATATAATGAAAAATTTGAAGAACATGAGGTAAAATGGGTTTAGGACCCTTACCAATCTAGGCATGTTGAAAGATTGAAGAATTGGAGAAGATTGGAAGTGTTAATTTAAGTTTTTGGGTGTGATTTTCGGGTTTTTGTGTTGGGTTTTCGTCACAGCAGCAGAAATAAAAAAATGGGAGTGTGAAAACTGTCTGCTGCTCGATCTGATATGTCCAGCTATTTTTGACCTTACGCGTTTCGTGTAGGTCTACACGATTCGCGTAAGGCTTAAATCCAGTTAATTTTTTTTTTTTTTTTTTTTTTGTATAACTTAAAATCAATTTAATTTTTAAAATATCTTTTATAAATTTATATTTGTAACGGAAATTCGGTTGTTACACCTGATCTTAATCCGTTTATAAATTTGTAATTTCAATTTATAAAATTCAATCCATTAAAAGTTAAAGTTTTTAATCTTTTTCGAAAACAAATTTAAAATAAAATAAAAACACTCTATTTTTTTGTGTTAAAAATATTAACATTTTTAATTTTTAGAACAAGTACATGAAAAATAAAAATTACACAAATTAAAATACACTCTATTTTTTTGTATACCCCTAAATCAACTAATTTTCAAACTTAAAACTTTGTTTCCTATCGATTAGGTAGAGATAAATTAGGTCGTCAAACCTATCATTATCCACGACAAAGATTTACAAGTTATATATTTTTACGGTTATTGATAAAAAGGTATATTTTGCAATCTACTGTAGACTTTTAGAATTTAACAAAAAATTTTGTGCAATTTGAAGAATGAAAATTCAGTTGTGACACCTAAACATTTTCATTTTCAAAGAAACAAGTTAAACTCAAGGCGTTTCACCTTCAATTTAGTAGAAAGGATTTTTTTTTTAAATTTTTATTTTGTTTTCGTGGTTTACTATTTAACAGATATCTTATGAATCCAACAAGAAATTTCGTGCAATTTGAAAAATGATAATTCAGTTGTAACACTTAACATTTATCGTTTTCAATGAAAACATATTGAACTCAAGGTTCATCACTTTTAAATGGTAGACCGTTTTAATAGAACATACAATAAAAAAAAACAAACCAAACACACCAAAACATTACACACAAAAATGCACAAACACACAATTGGCGAGAAAAAGATTTAAAGAGTGAAGCCTCGTTGGCTCGCCTCGTAGTGGAGTCGCATTATTTCGCTCCCCATTGCTTCGTAGGCGTAACCTCGCTGGTTTAAGAGGTTTTCTTCTGCACATTTTAAAGGCCATTCTCGGCATAAGGTTACGTACTCGTAATTAGAGTCCGTTTGGTTCTTTGGGCAATCTCCGGAGTGAGTCGGTTTTCCACATTTCACACATTTACCCAAATGACGTGCTCGACGCCTTTTAGCTGATTTAGATTTTCCTCTTGCATAGTTTGTCTCATTTAGTTTCTGTCTTTCTTCTTTCCTCGCCTTATCGCATCTTTTCTTAATATCTAACACCACATCCCTCGGTAAAATCTTATCGCACTTTAAAATGAAATGGTTGTAGATATACTGACTGCGCATCTTGAAATTACACAATAAAAACAAAAAGAAATTAAAAAGGTAGAATGGAGGGAGAAGACTAGTTCTTTAGGGTCTGCTAGGGAAAGACCAATCTAACCCCACTCTTAAAGATAAGAATAAAAATCGAGAATGGAGTTTAAAACCTTAGAGTTACCCTGAATTTATTTGTCCTTAGGGTAGAAGGTGATTTCGTCTCTTTCCGTAGTATTGATTTCTTCAAAGTATAACTTGAGTCTGTGTCCGTTCACTTTAAAAGTTCCACCGTCTTTACCATACAACTCTGCATATCCAGATGGAAAAACCTGTTTTATTATATATGGCCCAGTCCATCGGGATCTAAGTTTACCAGGTGAAAACTTGAAACGTGATTGGAATACCAATACTTTATCCCCTTGTTCAAATTCTTTCTTTTTTAATCGTGCATCGTGCCATACTTTAGTTTTTTCTTTATATGTTTTAGAATTTTCGTAGGCTTGTAATCTTAATTCATCTAGTTCGTTAAGTTGTAATAACCTATTTTCTCCGGCTTGTACAAGGTCAGTATTACATTCTCTCATAGCCCAGTATGCCTTGTGTTCAACTTCAACAGGTAGATGACACGCTTTACCGTATACAAGTCTAAATGGTGTAGTACCTATTGGTGTTTTATACGCAGTCCTAAAAGCCCACAACGCGTCATCTAACTTGCGTTGCCAGATTTTAGGGTTGTTATTAACCGTCTTCTCAAGTATGCGTTTTAAGGCACGATTCGTGTTCTCCACTTGACCACTTGTTTGCGGGTGGTACGGAGTAGAGAAACGATAAGTTACGCCATACTTCTTTAACACCTTTTCAAGAAGGTTGTTGGTAAAATGTGTTCCTCGGTCGGATATGAGTGCTTTTGGGATTCCAAAGCGTGAGAAGAGATTTTTCAAGAAGTTTACCACCACCCTAGCATCATTTGTAGGCAAAGCTTTTGCTTCAGCCCACTTGGATACATAATCAACGGCTACTAGTATGTACTTGCACTTATGTGAACTTGGAAATGGTCCCATGAAATCTATTCCCCAAATGTCAAAGATTTCACAAACTTGGATGCCGGTTTGAGTCATCTCATCCTTTTTCGTGATGTTGCCCGTTCGTTGACATGCATTACAAGTCCGAACGAAATTATGGGCATCTTTAAAGATCGTGGGCCAATAAAAGCCCGAATCAAGGATTTTTCTTGCAGTGTGGTTTGGTCCGAAATGACCGCCGGTTGGCCCTTGATGGCAATGCTCAAGAATTTGTTGAGCTTCTTGTCCGTACACACAACGGCGAATTATTTGATCCGCACCAACACGAAATAGGTCTGGGTATTCCCAGAAATATGACTTCAAATCTGCAAAGAATTTCTTCTTTTGCTGATAAGTAAGTCCTTTTTGTAGAATGTCTGAAGCAAGATAGTTTGCAAAATGGGCAAACCATGGGATTTCAGATTCTTTTTCAACCCTGATTAGAGATTCGTCAGGAAATGTATCTTTGATGATTGTATCATCAAGTTTATCTAATTCGGGGTTTTCAAGTCGGGATAAATGATCGGCAGCTAGATTCTCAGTTCCTTTCTTGTCACGTATCTCAATGTCAAATTCTTGAAGTAAAAGAACCCAACGTATGAGACGATGTTTTGCATCTAGTTTCGAGAATAGGTATCTAAGTGCCGAATGGTCCGTGTAAACAATGGTCTTGGACAACACCAAATATGACCGAAATTTATCGAATGCATAAACAACCGCTAGGAGTTCTTTTTCCGTGGTGGTATAATTAATTTGGGCTCCTGTTAGAGTTTTACTTGCATAATAAATCGGTAGAAAATGATTATCTTGACGTTGTCCTAAAACAGCACCTAAGGCATAATCGCTTGCGTCACACATTAGCTCAAATGGCATACTCCAATCTGGAGATACCATAATGGGAGCTTGTGTGAGTTTTGACTTAAGAATCGAGAATGCATTCTTGCAATTAGTGTCAAAGTCAAATGGAGCATCCTTTTCAAGAAGCTTGGTCAATGGGCGGGCGATTTTAGAAAAATCTTTGATAAATCGCCTATAGAATCCTGCGTGACCAAGAAAGCTTCTAATGGCTTTAACATTTGATGGTTTAGGTAGCTTAGAGATAACTTCAATTTTAGCTTTATCTACCTCTATTCCCGCACGAGATATTTTGTGACCAAGTACAATGCCCTTTTTCACCATGAAGTGGCATTTTTCCCAATTTAGGACCAAGTTTGCTTTCTCACATCGGATAAGCATACGTTCAAGATTGAAAAGACACGATTCAAAGGAGTCTCTAAATACGGAAAAGTCATCCATGAAGACTTCCATACAATCCTCTACCATATCATCAAAGATTGCCATCATGCACCTTTGAAAGGTTCCGGGTGCATTGCATAAACCAAACGGCATGCGGCGATAGGCAAAGGTACCGAAAGGACAAGTGAATGTGGTCTTTTCTTGGTCGTTGGGATCAATTGGAATTTGGAAGTAACCGGAGAAACCGTCTAGAAAGCAATAATATTCTTTTCCCGCTAATCGTTCAAGCATTTGATCAATAAAAGGTAACGGGAAATGATCCTTTCTAGTGGCATCATTTAGACGTCTGTAATCAATACAGACTCTCCAGCCGGTAACTGTTCTAGTTGGGACGAGTTCGTCCTTTTCATTTAATATAACGGTTGTACCCCCCTTTTTGGGTACTACTTGTACTGGACTAACCCATGGACTATCGGAGATGGGGTAGATTAACCCGGCGTCAAGAAGCTTGACGACCTCCTTTTTAACAACCTCTTTCATGTTGGGATTTAGCCTGCGTTGTCTTTGTACTACGGGTTTGTAGTCATTCTCAAGGAGAATTTTATGTGTACAATAAGACGGGTTTATTCCCGGAATGTCGGTTGTTTTCCAGGCTATAGCCTTTTTATGGGTTTTTAATACAGAAATTAGCTTATCCTTCTCATTATCTGAAAGATGTGAAGCAATAATTACTGGTAATTGAGATGTACCTTCGAGATAAGCATACTCCAAGTGTTTGGGTAGCTCTTTAAGCTCTAGTACGGGTGGTTCTTCTAAGGAATTTTTTATACGAAATCTATCTTCATTTTTGATTTCCTCAAACGATTCCTCTTCCTTGGGAATTTCTTCTATTATGGTCTCGTCATCCGTGACCACCTTCATCAACTCATCAAAATCTTTATCAATATTGAAGTATTCATTCTCACTTACCGGGGCTAACCCCGGGATATCAATTTCAAGTAGCTCCTTCAATTCATTCTCGACACAAAGATCTATAACATCAATTTGAAAACAAGAGTCATCGGTAGAAGTGGGTCTTTTCATGGCTTTGTCAATGTGACAAATTATTCTCTCGTTTCCCACACCTAGACTCAATTGTTCTTTTTGGACATTAATGATAGCATCTGCAGTGTTTAGGAAAGGACGTCCTAAAATGATAGGAACTTTTGTGTCCTCTTGCATTTCTAGAATAACAAAGTCGACGGGAAAGATAAGTGAGCCAACTTTTACAAGTATATCCTCGGCTATACCTATGGGAGTATTAAATGATTGGTTTGCTAATCGAATACCCATCCGGGTTGGTTTTAAGTCTCCTAAGTCAAGTTTTAAATATAATGAGTAAGGCATTAGGTTAACACTTGCACCTAGGTCGGCTAGTGCATCGTACACCACCGAATCACCCATCATACATGGTATGATAAAACTACCAGGGTCTCCTAATTTTGGAGGTACATTTTGTTTCTTTAAGATGGCCGAACATTCCTCATGAAGGAATGTGGCAGAAACATCGTGGTATTTACCCTTCGAGGATATGAGATCCTTTAAAAACTTCCCATAATTGGGCATATCCCTAAGAACCTCCGCGAGTGGCATGTTAATGCTAATTTGCTTAATCATGTCCGCAAATTTCTCATATCGCCTCGCGAGTCTGTCTTTCTTTAATGCTTTTGGGTATGGAATAGGTTCCTTATGCACCTTTACTGTTGGTTCTTCACTTTTCTTTGGTATGACCTCAGGTGGATCATCTTTCTCTTGTTCTTTGTCAACTTGCTCATTTTCATCAACCGGTATTTGTAAAATAGAAGGACATAAAGGAACTTCCGGGGACTTAAGAGTCTCCGGTTTAGTAGTTAAACCACTTCTAGTAGTTATAGCATTTACATGCTCGTTCCTTGTTTGGGGGTTGTTGGGATTCACTTGAGTATTTGAGGGGAGAGTACCTGGTGGTCTCTCTGATAGTAACTGTGATATCCTTCCAACATCCCTTTCTAAGTTTTGTATTGTGGCTTGTTGATTTCGGATTTGCTGAGTTTGGAGCTCTGCATTTTGCTCGTGCTTAACCATAAAATCTCTTAAGAGATCTTCTAAACCAGATTTCCTCTCAGGTTGAGGTTGCATAATTGCTAATGGTTGTGGTTGCATAAGTGCTAGTGGTTGTGGTTGATTGTGTTGGAAATTATTTTGATAATTTCGTTGAGGTTGATTTCGGTTATTATAACCTGGTGGCGGATTTCTTTGATTTTGATTTGGGAAATTCCGGTTATTTTGGTAACCTGGATTTTCTCCTTGATAGTTATTATTATTTTGATAGTTATTATTATTTGATCCTGAAGGTCCTCCTACTTGATAGCTGTTTATAGGAGGATATTTTCGGTTGTTTGCTTCTATAGCTGGAAAATCACTGAAGTTCATTTCACCTTTTCGTAAGTAACCTAAGAAATTTGCTTGCTCTTCCATTGTACTTTGATCACAATCTCTAGTAAGATGGGGACCTTGGCATAGTTCACATCCTACTCTGATAGCATGCATTTCCTTGGTTACTTTCTCGATTTGCCTTGCTTGATTTGCTATTTGAACTTTTAAAGAAGCAATTTCATCATTGCTTTCAATACTAGCAACATTTGATGATCTAGAGAATTCTATTTCTTGATGCCAATTATGGGAATGGGAAGCTAAATCAGCAATGATTGTGTGGGCGTCTTCAGGTGTTTTCTTCATGACCGAACCTCCGGCTGCAACATCTATATCTTTTCTAGTAGCTATATTTACTCCTTTATAAAATACACAAACTTTTTGAAATGTACTCAACCCGTGTTGAGGACATATTCGAAGCATTTTATTGAATCGGGTCCAAGCTTCATAAAGAGTTTCATTAGGCTTTTGTTTAAAGTGATTTATATCACTTTGCAATTTTGCTGCTTTTGAAGCAGGAAAGAATTCTGACAAAAATTTGTCCATCATATTATTCCAGTCTTCAATATAACCTTCTGGTAATGAGTCTAGCCAATCTCTAGCTTCATCCTTTAATGACCATGGAAAGATTTTTAAACATGCGACATCATCGGTGACATCCTTAATTTTGAATAGTTTGCAAATGCTTACAAACTTACGAAGATGCTCGTTAGCATCCTCATTTGGAGCTCCACCGAATTGGCATGTATTAGTTACCATGTGTAAAAATTGACCTTTTGTTTCAAAGCCATCAGTCATCGTGGGTTGGATGATTGCGTGGCCTTGACCTTTCCTTGTTGCCTTCATTAATGCTTCCATCGTTAAATTTGTATCAGCCATTTCTTCTTCTTCTTTAATAATCGGCTCTATGATTGGTTGAATAATTGGTTCAGAGTCGGATTCTAAGGAAAGTGACTCTAAATTCTTAGCAAGAGATTCTACTTCTTGGGCTCTTAAGCGTTCGTGGAATTTTCTTTCGGGTTCAGGATGTGAAGGAGTTAATTCAGCGTTGGAGGAACGTAAGTTCATACATTAATTTCTATTATGAGATCACTTCACTAAAGGTTTATCTAGGGTTACCTACTTGTTTCTCTTTTTTTTTTAGTGTTTTTTCGGTGTTTTAAAATTACTAGTACTTCCTATTTCTTTTTGTTGTTTTTGTCCTTTATTAATTCTTTGAGGTTCCGGATTAAGTTTAACGAGTTTAGGATTGAACGAATCATACAATTTGGGAAATTGTACAAAGAACTAAAGGATTTATTCAATAACTTTGAACTTTCTTGGAAATGAATTTCCTCGAGAGGATCGAATAATATAAAAACAATGATAAAAACCTTTAAACAAACAGATTATCCTTCTGATTTGGCCCACGTTTCGAATAGCCAAAAGATGCAGCAGAGGGGCAGGATCCTTCAAAGACCAATAAAATTGGTGATCCAACAACCCGGTCCACGTACAAATCCAACTATTACTACGAACCAAAAAAAAATTATCTATTTATTTAACTGCCAACTCCCCGGCAGCGGCGCCAAAAAGTTGATGTTGCGAAACGTAACCTTTATTTATGAACGGATTTGAGTTGTTTTGTTACACGAATTGATTTATTGTATATGTGGTATTTTATTGAATTCAGGTTGATTTCACACATATATAGGCAACTAGTCCTATCCGTGTAGTTTAGTTTGTCGGTTAATCTGATTCGTTCCACAGGGAGATGGAGTGTTTAATGGTTTTTAATAGTCTTTGATGTCAAACTTAATTAAAGGGGGTTTTGGATTAGGAATTTATAAAATAATAGTAAAAGAAAATAACTTAAACTAATTTACTAAATAAAATTACAAGATTACAATAATTAACTTAAAAAGGAACTAAATGAAATTATACTAATTATGATGTATTAATTATATTACTAAATGGTAATTAGTAAAATAGTAACTTTTAATAAAACTATATGTTTAAAATTTTGTTTTGAGCAATTATAATATAAACTTATTTAAATTAACTAAATGACATGTTTAAAAAGATTAATACAAATTAAAAGGAATTAAAATGATTAACTAATTGTAAACTAATTTCTAATTATAAAGTATTATAATTAACACTAATTATTAGGATTTAACATGTATTAAAGTATTTTATAAGAACTAATATAAATTATATAGTAATAACCTAAATATAATAGTAAAAAGGCTAAAACCCTAATTTTAAACTAATTAAATAATTAAAACCCTAATTTTAACCCTACTGGTACTGTAGCCGGGTTTAAGGCTTACGCGTTTCGCGTATACATACGCGATTCGCGTATGTGTAATACGATGTGACAAAACTAACTGATACAGATTCGAGTATTTTTATGTATTTTCTTTTATATTTTATACTAATAATTCGTAAATAATGATAATAATAAGTTTACAAGAAATAATAATGGGATAAATGGGAGTGTTTACTTAAATGTGTCACCCCTAGGTCCATGGATTGTTTTGAGTTTTAAGCCCTATTAAAATGTTTTAGTAATAAACTTTATATTTTTCTTTCGAATAAATATAAGGTTACGACTAACTAAATAAAATCTAATTTTCATCGGATTCTTTTTTTTTTTTTTAGATAGCTACTATTCCCTAAGTATTTAAATTGAGACCTAGCCTAGTTTTGACTTTCGCCAATACCCAAATCATAACGGTTTCCCTTTTTATAATTTCACTATCATATAATTATTGATATTACCCAAACCACCGAAGTTTATTTCTAAATTGGTGTTAATAACTTATCCATAAATTCGTCTAGATCATTTTAATGTTGAAGCTTAATTTATGTAAATAAAAACAACTTTCGTTATTTAAATTTAATAAATTAAGTGGCAAGGGTTAAATACCTAATTACACAATAATGGTTCTTTTAACTAGGCTCAATATTAAAAATACTAAAGTTACATTTTAACTTTTACAAATGATAACAATCCATTTCACTAGGGGCTCTACATCTAAGCAAACACTAAGGTAATTTAGCTATTCATTACACTAAGGTAAACATAAAAATATAGATATGCAAACATAATAACAACGATAATTTTAACAGAGTAAACTTACTAAAAATTCTTCACTTTCATTAACTTCAAATGGTAGAAAATTACAATAATAACACCCTTTTCACGCGTACAATAACACTCTTAATCACGAACAGTACACCTTTACTATTTGAAACTAATCCTAATATTTGAACTTTGAAACTGAAATGAAAATAATACAGATAATAATAATGACAATAGTATGTGTATAGTAATAATATGTTGTCCTATGTGTCTCTGCACACTACTCCGTATTTAACATGTATCATTTAGTAGTAGGTGAACTGTTGAATCCTTGCTGTATTACATTGAGCTAAAAAGAATTGTTTTTAAAACCAAAAAGCAGTCGCCCCATTCTTGCGTTCTGGAAACTTGTCTGGCCTAACATTACGCGTTTCGTGTATGCCTACACGATTCGCGTAAGAACAAACTACTACGCGTTTCGTGTAAGCCTACACGATTCGCGTATGAGTTAACAGCAGTTTCTTTATTTTTATTTTCTCGTTTGTTCTTTTGTTGATCCCGTGTTGACGTGTATTGACTTGGACCTTTCCATTTGAATTCTTTTCTTCAATTATCTTGTACTTTCATTCGGATAAACGTTTCTTGATATAAATTTGGTTAAAACCATCGTTTTATCGTCGTTTCTTCAAATAGCAAGCTCTTGTCCACTTTTGTCCTTTTTCTTGAATATTATACATTGAATGTCTTTGTAAATGATAAAAACTGATGAAATATAACTGATATTGCGTCGAATAATATGTATGTTTGGAGCAATATCAACGATCTACAAATTTTGTGATTTAAATTTCTTACGTAACCATTAAAGTGAGCAACGAGCTTGTAATCGATGACTTTAAAAACCTATAAGTTACCAATTGACTTTTCGTTGTACTAATTATTAAAAACGTAACTTTTAGTTGTATAAGCTATTAAGAACTATATTTTTGATCGTAAAGGAGAACACCATTTTTAATTTTAGAAATTAGAACAAACTAAAATTGATATGGATATTGATGAATATCCATTAACCATTTAATTCAGCGAATATATATATATATATATATATATATATATATATATATATATATATATATATATATATATACACACACACACACACGGGCGGTTTTATTTAGGGGCAAGCGGGGGCAGCCGCCCCCAGTGGATTTGCAATTTTCAGTGTAAAATTTTTGGATTTTTCGACTTTGCCCCTGGTGGATTTTTTTTTGTCCCAAAACCTACATATTTTGCCCAAAAAACTCCAAATTTTACCCCAAAACATTCAAATTTTTTCCACAAACCTTCAAATTTTGCCCAAAAACCTCCATAATTTGCTTAAAAAACTACATTTTTTGCCCCAAAACCTCTATGTTTTGCTCAAAAAAATTGCTACGGTTTTAAATTTTTTTTTGACCCCAGTGAAAAAGAATCCTGGTACCGCCACTGTATATATATATATATATATATATATATATATATATATATATATATATATATATATATGAATTCGAATATAGATATGAATTAGAATTAGATATTAATTAATGTTAAATTTTTAGTGATTAAAGACTCATTTTTCATGTTTAATATAGATTAATATAGATATGAATTCGAATTAGATATGAATTGGGACTACATGAAGAACAGAAGGTGCATTTGCGAGACACTGTAATCTGTTATCCTCGGCCTCTGTTCGCGAAGGTATAGCAGATTCAGGCTTTTTCATCTAATGGGCTTTTTACTCTCAAACAACTTGCGGCTTCAATTGATTATCAGACTTTGGGCAGGTTCGGTTCTCAGCAAAGCACTATGCATAATAACCTTGTCCCGAAAAAGGTAGAGATTTTCATAGGGAGAACGCAAAAAAAAAAAAAAAAAAAAAAAAAAAAAAAAAACACTACCGGTGAAGATTGAACTCGATAAGAGGAGAATTTATTTACATAGCGTGAGATGCCCATTATGTGACGATGATCTTGAATCTATAGAACATGCTCTCATCTTTTGTAAGCATATTTTAGAAATTTGGGATTGAGTATACAAATGGTGGGGGTTAAGGAATGCAACATCACTCAATCTCGTGGAATTACTTAGCAACAATGGTCCTTCCCATTTTCGAGTCAGGGCATGAAGTGTGGCAAGCATTGAAGTGGACTACTTTGTATCTCTTTGGAAAAATCGGAACAAAATGGTATTTCAAGGTAAACCGTGGAATGCCCCGATGATACTAAACGAGATACAAACCATAACGTTTTCGTGGATCTCTAATCGGGCAAGAAACAAAAAAGTTCGAGTGATTAACGTGGATCTCAAGTCCAAGAATTTATCTCAGTTAGTTTAATGTAATATTTCATGAGTTTGTGTTGTTTTTTAGTTCAATTTGTAGAGCCATAGGATAGATAGGTTGCTTACTTTGCAACCATTCGTGCTTTTGTTAGCTTCGTGTGTGTGATTAAGCTTGGGGTTTTTCGCGGCATCACCTTGTATATGACACCATTAGAATTCCACCTACATCCGAGATGTAAGCTCACCGTAGAACACAATCAATTGTCATCCACATACTCCAGAGTGCTCCGGAAAACTTCTAGAGCCACTAAAAATCATACTCTAATGTGTGATTAATACACTAGAGCCACTACAAAATATGCCCTAGTGTGTATAAACACACTAAGGCCACTACATTACACTTTAGTGTGCATAGGCACCCTAAAGCCACTACAAACAGTGGCGAATCTAGGATGGAAATTCAGTGGGGTCCTAATTTTTTTCCCAAGTTATCTTCATAATTAGTAGTTGTTTACCTTTAAAAAACGACAATTCTTACAAATATATGGAGTCTCGTAGTTAAATTTAGTGGTGTCCGATACTAATTTAAGCTATTTAATAAAAGAAATTTTTAATATAGTGGGGTCATGAGACCCCATGACCCTCTATCTAAATTCGCCCCTGACTACAAATATACTCTAGTATGCCTAAACACACTAGAGCCACTACAATTCAATCGAATACATATATATATATACAAGTATATATCATGAACTCACCTTAACTTCAAGCGAGTCAATCACAACCAAAGCACAATAATTCCCCAAGCCCAATTCTAAGTATCTTGACCTAATCATACAAGTATATACATATATATCACAATTTATTCATACAAGTTCTTCAAGACCAATCAAACCTATGGTTCTTCCATTAAACTCACTATTAGTTCACAGTAATATAACTATGAACACCAGACTCTCACTTTATACTATAAATGAAGAATTTAAGTGCAGAGAATGAGAGAACGCGATAATTAAATAAAGATTGATAATGTTGATCGTGCAAAAGTACATCTTCAAACTAAACCATACGTCCCTATTTATACAGATAAACACCAAATCTGAAGATTTGGTTTCCAAAACTACTTAGCTATAAATAAGGAAAAGATAAACTAAAAACCAAACAAATTAGCTATTAATTCAAAAGTCAACTCTGGAGATAAAACTGAATCTTCAAAACATATCTTCTTAAACTTTAAACATATCTCCAGAATAATCTTTAGCTTTGGCTTCAAGAAAACTTCAACCGTTGACTTCAGCAAATTCCAGAGTCTGCAACTTCAGACTCTAAAATCTGCAAAATACTTTTGACTCATCAGATTATTATTCCCAACAATCTCCCACTATCTGATGATGTCAAAACAACCTGTTCACCTACTTAACCACCTGAGCATACTCCTTTTCAATAAGCTTACACTTGCTCTTCATGTGAGTAATTTTCTTCAACATATTCAGCTTGCTATACAAGTGTTTCAACAATTGCACCCTGAAAGGAAATGTTTGCTCTGTTTCACACCTGGACAAAAGATTAATCAACATATCAATGCTTGCCTCTTCAAACTGATCAAATCTAATCAACATCTTTTGATTTCCAGTACTCTTTATCATCAAGCCATCCAAGTATTCAACATACTTGTTATCAACAAACTCCAAATGCTCAGGAACAGCATATCTTTCAATATGTCCCTTAACTCTTCTCTTTTTCATTCCCAGGTTAAAAGTTTCACAAAACACTTCATAATCTTTAGTACTGATGAATCCTTCTTCAAACACCAAGTGAACCAACATGCACACTCTCTTTAACACTTCATTCACAATAACTTGTTCCCCTGCATACTCCTTGATACAAACAGCTATGCCTCTCCATTCAAAAAAACCTAAACGATCAATTTGATTCATTTTAACTCTTAACCTTTTGTCTGGCAAATGAGCCATTGTTAACAGCAGAATCACACCTTCAAACTCAGATTTTTCAACCTCAACTTTCACAACATCACCATCATATCTTCTGAATCTGAACCTCTTGTTCATATGAGCCCTAAGATCACCATCTGCTCTTTGTGTAGCAGCAACCAAAACACCACTAGAATTAACCTGTTTGTCACCAGTACCCTTATCAACAATATCATCCCCCTCAATTTGTTGCTCCCCCTCAATGTGAGTCTTCTTGGATTGCTCCCCCTCAATACCTGCATCAATACCTGATCTTTTTCTTTTCTCCCCCTTTTTGACATCATCTAAAGGCAGAGAAGATATGAACTTCCAAATTTCAGTCTGTTATTTTTGAGGGAACAAATATCAGATGCAAACCCAGTAAAACATTGTCTCAGTTCCTCAACACCAACCATTTTCTTCTCCAACTCAGTCAACCTTTGTTTAATCTCTGTTATAGATCCTGAACCACTTGTACTAGTCAACCCCTGCATATCCCCAACCAACCTCCTCACCTCCATCAACTCATCTTTAGAAACAAAATTATTATTAAAGTTAAGATTATTAATCTTAGAATGCACAACAGAAAGTTTGTCATCAAACTCCTTAGTCAACTTGATCAAAGCTTGATGTAGGCCAACCAAGGTGACTGGTGCCTCAGTCTGAGAAATAGTTCCAATGGATGAGGGTAGGGTTGGTATGTTCTCACAGCCTTCCTGTTGTAAAGAAAACTGATCTTTGGACATAGAAGGTTTTGAGGCCTGTATCTCACCCTGTGACATGAGTGTGATATTGGCAGCCTGTGCAAGAATGTGTAAGGATGGAACATTTTTGGTGGGTAGTGGCAGACTTAAGTCTGAGGTAAAAGTTAACTTGGCCATTTCATTTGGTTTTTCGATTTGGTTATTTGAGTCCAGGATTGGGACTTCTTCATGTAAGTCAACTGAGTGGGTTTCTTCAGTGAATGTAATGTGGGTATCCAAGTTAACTATCCTACCAGGTTCAGGTTGGGTCAAAGCACTCCTCTCACCAACCTCTAGCAGAGGTGATGGAGTAGTACGTGCAGCACTCTTCCTAGTGAATTTTTGAGGTGAATCCACAAGTGCTGTATTATCTAAGGTTTTAATTATGGTGGTATTCTCTGTATGAACTGGTGGGTTCATAAGGTGGGTTGAGTGAGAAATTTGCTCAGTAGCAGTAGGTGAAGATGGGTTAGAATGAGGTGGGATTTCCTCATTCATGTCTTCAGCCTGCTCTATTTGTGATATGGGGTGGAGTTTGTGTGGGGGTAGAATCTGATTGCTCAGATTCTAAAGATTGTTGACCATTGTTGTGATCTTCTGCAGACCCTGATTGCTCAGATTCTGAGGAAGATGCCCCTGCAGACTCTGATTGCTCAGAATCTGTAGGTTGGTCTGCACTGCCAAGATTGACACAATGCATCATAGCAGGAGTAAGAGCAACTTCTTGATCATTCACAATGTGGCTGTGAAACATTCTGACACTACATTCTGGAATAAATGTATACTCATACACACGAAACACTTTAAGCTCATCATATAAAGCAGGAGTCATAGCTTGCTCAAACATTAAACTTAAGAATCTGATAAAAGGCACATTATGATCTCTTGGAGTTTTTCAGTGAGAACCAAGAGTTCATTGAAGTATAAACGTGCAAAATTAATATTCCTCCCTGTGACTATAGCATGAAACAGATGTGCCTCAAAATCATTAATCTCAGTCAGACTACCACACTTAAAGCTCAAACTTCTAATGACATTAGACAACAAAAACATCCACCTTGGAGAAAACATACTAATCTTAACAGATGAATCAGTTAAAGGTTGACCAACCATAGGAAAACAAGATCTTACAGCAGATCTTGACACAGTTCTAACAAATTTATCTTGAACAGGAAGATTCAAAGCAATTCTTAAATAATTTTCAGTAAGAGTTAAAGAATTGTTACCATCTCTATAAGTACCAGTGATAGTTCTAGCTTCTCCGTTCCCAACGCAAGTATACCAAAATTCTCCTAACATCTCTGGAAACATGATCGTTGTCTTGAAGAAAGCATCCTTCAAAGGGTGATTTCGCATGAACAATACCAAATTCTCATATCCTTCATTAGCAAAATTCTCCGGAATAGTACCACAAGCAACCCTATTATTAGCCGAAACCTGCACATCCTTCTCTCCTCTGATTTCTTTAGCCCTAATCATTTTATCGGTGGGAACAAGAACAAAAGGAATGAACTTCGTATTTGCCATTAGCTGCAATCAAAAGCTTTCAAGAACACGAGTGAATGATGAAAATCGAGAGAGGTTTTGAAGAAGATGATGATCGAATGAGAGGAATTAGGTTTTATGTTTGAAGATTAATTTGAAGAAGATTTTGAAGAAGAAAAATTAGGAGAGATATAAATACCCCTGACATAAAGATTTCAAAAAGTTACCATTAACCCCCTTCAAAATTTAACTTTTTACTTTAGAAAACCGAATAAAGAAAACCTTTATTGACCAAATAAGGAAACAAGTTTACAGTAAAAATACACCAGCAGAGTAAACCTTTCCAGACTCTAAATAACATGATGTCATCCAGACTCTGAATATTGAAATGTCCCGTTCTTATTGATTAAAAACGTTCCATATTAATTGATTTCGTTGCGAGGTTTTGACCTCTATATGAGACGTTTTTCAAAGACTGCATTCATTTTAAAACAAACCATAACCTTTATTTCATCAATAAAGGTTTAAAAAGCTTTACGTAGATTATCAAATAATGATAATCTAAAATATCCTGTTTACACACAACCATTACATAATGGTTTACAATACAAATATGTTACAACAAAATAAGTTTCTTGAATGCAGTTTTTACACAATATCATACAAGCATGGACTCCAAATCTCGTCCTTATTTAAGTATGCAACAGCGGAAGCTCTTAATAATCACCTGAGAATAAACATGCTTAAAACGTCAACAAAAATGTTGGTGAGTTATAGGTTTAACCTATATATATCAAATCATAATAATAGACCACAAGATTTCATATTTCAATACACATCCCATACATAGAGATAAAAATCATTCATATGGTGAACACCTGGTAACCGACATTAACAAGATGCATATATAAGAATATCCCCATCATTCCGGGACACCCTTCGGATATGATATAAATTTCGAAGTACTAAAGCATCCGGTACTTTGGATGGGGTTTGTTAGGCCCAATAGATCTATCTTTAGGATTCGCGTCAATTAGGGTGTCTGTTCCCTAATTCTTAGATTACCAGACTTAATAAAAAGGGGCATATTCGATTTCGATAATTCAACCATAGAATGTAGTTTCACGTACTTGTGTCTATTTTGTAAATCATTTATAAAACCTGCATGTATTCTCATCCCAAAAATATTAGATTTTAAAAGTGGGACTATAACTCACTTTCACAGATTTTTACTTCGTCGGGAAGTAAGACTTGGCCACTGTTGATTCACGAACCTATAACAATATATACATATATATTAAAGTATGTTCAAAATATATTTACAACACTTTTAATATATTTTGATGTTTTAAGTTTATTAAGTCAGCTGTCCTCGTTAGTAACCTATAACTAGTTGTCCACAGTTAGATGTACAGAAATAAATCGATAAATATTATCTTGAATCAATCCACGACCCAGTGTATACGTATCTCAGTATTGATCACAACTCAAACTATATATATTTTGGAATTAACCTCAACCCTGTATAGCTAACTCCAACATTCACATATAGAGTGTCTATGGTTGTTCCGAAATATATATAGATGTGTCGACATGATAGGTCGAAACATTGTATACGTGTCTATGGTATCTCAAGATTACATAATATGCAATACAAGTTGATTAAGTTATGGTTGGAATAGATTTGTTACCAATTTTCACGTAGCTAAAATGAGAAAAATTATCCAATCTTGTTTTACCCATAACTTCTTCATTTTAAATCCGTTTTGAGTGAATCAAATTGCTATGGTTTCATATTGAACTCTATTTTATGAATCTAAACAGAAAAAGTATAGGTTCATAGTCGGAAAAATAAGTTACAAGTCGTTTTTGTAAAGGTAGTCATTTCAGTCGAAAGAACGACGTCTAGATGACCATTTTAGAAAACATACTTCCACTTTGAGTTTAACCATAATTTTTGGATATAGTTTCATGTTCATAATAAAAATCATTTTCTCAGAATAACAACTTTTAAATCAAAGTTTATCATAGTTTTTAATTAACTAACCCAAAACAGCCCGCGGTGTTACTACGACGGCGTAAATCCGGTTTTACGGTGTTTTTCGTGTTTCCAGGTTTTAAGTCATTAAGTTAGCATATCATATAGATATAGAACATGTGTTTAGTTGATTTTAAAAGTCAAGTTAGAAGGATTAACTTTTGTTTGCGAACAAGTTTAGAATTAACTAAACTATGTTCTAGTGATTACAAGTTTAAACCTTCGAATAAGATAGCTTTATATGTATGAATCGAATGATGTTATGAACATCATTACTACCTTAATTTCCTTGGATAAACCTACTGGAAAAGAGAAAAATGGATCTAGCTTCAATGGATCCTTGGATGGCTCGAAGTTCTTGAAGCAGAATCATGACACGAAAACAAGTTCAAGTAAGATCATCACTTGAAATAAGATTGTTATAGTTATAGAAATTGAACCAAAGTTTGAATATGATTATTAACTTGTATTAGAATGATAACCTACTGTAAGAAACAAAGATTTCTTGAGGTTGGATGATCACCTTACAAGATTGGAAGTGAGCTAGCAAACTTGAAAGTATTCTTGATTTTATGAAACTAGAACTTTTGGAATTTATGAAGAACACTTAGAACTTGAAGATAGAACTTGAGAGAGATCAATTAGATGAAGAAAATTGAAGAATGAAAGTGTTTGTAGGTGTTTTTGGTCGTTGGTGTATGGATTAGATATAAAGGATATGTACTTTTGTTTTCATGTAAATAAGTCATGAATGATTACTCATATTTTTGTAATTTTATGAGATATTTCATGCTAGTTGCCAAATGATGGTTCCCACATGTGTTAGGTGACTCACATGGGCTGCTAAGAGCTGATCATTGGAGTGTATATACCAATAGTACATACATCTAAAAGCTGTGTATTGTACAAGTACGAATACGGGTGCATACGAGTAGAATTGTTGATGAAACTGAACGAGGATGTAATTGTAAGCATTTTTGTTAAGTAGAAGTATTTTGATAAGTGTATTGAAGTCTTTCAAAAGTGTATAAATACATATTAAAACACTACATGTATATACATTTTAACTGAGTCGTTAAGTCATCGTTAGTCGTTACATGTAAGTGTTGTTTTGAAACCTTTAGGTTAACGATCTTGTTGAATGTTGTTAACCCATTGTTTATTATAACAAATGAGATGTTAAATTATTATATTATCATGATATTATGATATATAATATATCTTAGTATGATGTATATACAGTTAAATGTCGTTACAACGATAATCGTTACATATATGTCTCGTTTCGAAATCATTAAGTTAGTAGTCTTATTTTTACATATGTATTTCATTGTTAATACACTTAATAATATATTTACTTATCATTTAACATAATTAACCAAGTGTATCAATATCTTAATATGATTCATATGTACCTAGTAAGACGTTGTTATAACGATAATCGTTATATATATCGTTTTCGAGTTTCTTAAATTAATAGTCTCATTTTTATGTATATAACTCATTGTTAAAATACCTAATGAGATACATACTTATAATAAAAACATGTTAACTATATATATAACCATATATATGTCATTGTATAGTTTTTACAAGTTTTAACGTTCGTGAATCACCGATCAACTTGGGTGGTCAATTGTCTATATGAAACATATTTCAATTAATCAAGTCTTAACAAGTTTGATTACTTAACATGTTGGAAACATTTAATCATGTAAATATCAATCTTAATTAATATATATAAACATGGAAAAGTTCGGGTCGCTACAGTACCTACCCGTTAAATAAATTTCGTCCCGAAATTTTAAGCTGTTGAAGGTGTTGACGAATCTTCTGGAAATAGATGCGGGTATTTCTTCTTCATCTGATCTTCACGCTCCCAGGTGAACTCGGGTCCTCTACGAGCATTCCATCGAACCTTAACAATTGGTATCTTGTTTTGCTTAAGTCTTTTAACCTCACGATCCATTATTTCGACGGGTTCTTCGATGAATTGAAGTTTTTCGTTGATTTGGATTTCATCTAACGGAATAGTGAGATCTTCTTTAGCAAAACATTTCTTTAAATTCGAGACGTGGAAAGTGTTATGTACAGCCGCGAGTTGTTGAGGTAACTCAAGTCGGTAAGCTACTGGTCCGACACGATCAATAATCTTGAATGGTCCAATATACCTTGGATTTAATTTCCCTCGTTTACCAAATCGAACAATGCCTTTCCAAGGTGCAACTTTAAGCATGACCATCTCTCCAATTTCAAATTCTATATCTTTTCTTTTAATGTCAGCGTAGCTCTTTTGTCGACTTTGGGCGGTTTTCAACCGTTGTTGAATTTGGATGATCTTCTCGGTAGTTTCTTGTATAATCTCCGGACCCGTAATCTGTCTATCCCCCACTTCACTCCAACAAATCGGAGACCTGCACTTTCTACCATAAAGTGCTTCAAACGGCGCCATCTCAATGCTTGAATGGTAGCTGTTGTTGTAGGAAAATTCTGCTAATGGTAGATGTCGATCCCAACTGTTTCCGAAATCAATAACACATGCTCGTAGCATGTCTTCAAGCGTTTGTATCGTCCTTTCACTCTGCCCATCAGTTTGTGGATGATAGGTAGTACTCATGTCTAGACGAGTTCCTAATGCTTGCTGTAATGTCTGCCAGAATCTTGAAATAAATCTGCCATCCCTATCAGAGATAATAGAGATTGGTATTCCATGTCTGGAGACGACTTCCTTCAAATACAGTCGTGCTAACTTCTCCATCTTGTCATCTTCTCTTATTGGCAGGAAGTGTGCTGATTTGGTGAGACGATCAACTATTACCCAAATAGTATCAAAACCACTTGCAGTCCTTGGCAATTTAGTGATGAAATCCATGGTAATGTTTTCCCATTTCCATTCTGGGATTTCGGGTTGTTGAAGTAGACCTGATGGTTTTTGATGCTCAGCTTTGACCTTAGAACACGTCAAACATTCTCCTACGTATTTAGCAACATCAGCTTTCATACCCGGCCACCAAAAATGTTTCTTGAGATCCTTGTACATCTTCCCCGTTCCAGGATGTATTGAGTATCTGGTTTTATGAGCTTCTCTAAGTACCATTTCTCTCATATCTCCAAATTTTGGTACCCAAATCCGTTCAGCCCTATACCGGGTTCCGTCTTCCTGAATATTAAGATGCTTCTCCGATCCTTTGGGTATTTCATCCTTTAAATTTCCCTCTTTTAAAACTCCTTGTTGCGCCTCCTTTATTTGAGTAGTAAGGTTATTATGAATCATTATATTCATAGATTTTACTCGAATGGGTTCTCTGTCCTTCCTGCTCAAGGCATCGGCTACCACATTTGCCTTCCCCGGGTGGTAACGAATCTCCAAGTCATAATCATTCAATAATTCAATCCACCTACGCTGCCTCATATTCAGTTGTTTCTGATTAAATATGTGTTGAAGACTTTTGTGGTCGGTATATATAATACTTTTGACCCCATATAAGTAGTGCCTCCAAGTCTTTAATGCAAAAACAACCGCGCCTAATTCCAAATCATGCGTCGTATAATTTTGTTCGTGAATCTTCAATTGTCTAGACGCATAAGCAATCACCTTCGTTCGTTGCATTAATACACAACCGAGACCTTGCTTTGATGCATCACAATAAATCACAAAATCATCATTCCCTTCAGGCAATGACAATATAGGTGCCGTAGTTAGCTTTTTCTTCAATAACTGAAACGCTTTCTCTTGTTCATCATTCCATTCAAATTTCTTCCCTTTATGCGTTAATGCAGTCAAGGGTTTTGCTATTCTGGAAAAGTCTTGGATGAACCTTCTGTAGTAACCAGCTAGTCCTAAAAACTGGCGTATGTGTTTCGGAGTTTTCGGGGTTTCCCACTTTTCAACAGTTTCTATCTTTGCCGGATCCACCTTAATACCTTCTTTGTTCACTATGTGACCGAGGAATTGAACTTCTTCCAACCAAAATGCACACTTTGAAAACTTAGCGTACAATTCTTCCTTCCTCAATACTTCTAACACCTTTCTCAAATGTTCACCGTGTTCTTGGTCATTCTTTGAGTAAATAAGTATGTCATCAATGAAAACAATGACAAACTTGTCAAGGTATGGTCCACACACTCGGTTCATAAGGTCCATGAACACAGCTGGTGCATTAGTTAAACCAAACGGCATGACCATAAACTCGTAATGACCGTAACGTGTTCTGAAAGTAGTCTTTGGAATATCATCTTCTTTCACCCGCATTTGATGATACCCGGAACGTAAGTCAATCTTTGAATAAACAGACGAGCCTTGTAGTTGATCAAATAAGTCGTCGATTCTCGGTAGTGGGTAGCGGTTCTTGATGGTAAGTTTGTTCAACTCTCGGTAGTCGATACACAACCTGAATGTACCATCTTTCTTCTTGACAAACAAAACAGGAGCTCCCCACGGTGATGTGCTTGGTCGAATGAAACCACGCTCTAAAAGTTCTTGTAATTGGCTTTGCAGTTCTTTCATCTCGCTGGGTGCGAGTCTGTAAGGAGCACGAGCTATTGGTGCAGCTCCTGGTACAAGATCTATTTGAAATTCAACGGATCGATGTGGGGGTAATCCCGGTAATTCTTTCGGAAATACATCGGGAAATTCTTTTGCAATGGGAACATCATTGATGCTCTTTTCTTCAGTTTGTACTTTCTCGACGTGTGCTAGAACAGCATAGCAACCTTTTCTTATTAGTTTTTGTGCCTTCAAATTACTAATAAGATGTAGCTTCGTGTTGCCCTTTTCTCCGTACACCATTAAGGGTTTTCCTTTTTCTCGTATAATGCGAATTGCATTTTTGTAACAAACGATCTCTGCTTTCACTTCTTTCAACCAGTCCATACCGATTATCACATCAAAACTCCCTAACTCTACTGGTATCAAATCAATCTTAAATGTTTCGCTAACCAGTTTAATTTCTCGATTCCGACATATATTATCTGCTGAAATTAATTTACCATTTGCTAATTCGAGTAAAAATTTACTATCCAAAGGCGTCAATGGACAACTTAATTTAGCACAAAAATCTCTACTCATATAGCTTCTATCCGCACCCGAATCAAATAAAACGTAAGCAGATTTATTGTCAATAAGAAACGTACCCGTAACAAGCTCCGGGTCTTCCTGTGCCTCTACCGCATTAATATTGAAAACTCTTCCACGGCCTTGTCCATTCGTGTTCTCCTGGTTCGGGCAATTTCTAATAATGTGGCCTGGTTTTCCACATTTATAACAAACTACATTGGCATAACTTGCTCCGACACTACTTGCTCCGCCATTACTCGTTCCGACACCATTTGTTCCTTTCGTTCTATTAACCCCTGGTCCGTAGACCTCACACTTCGCCGCGCTATGACCATTTCTTTTACACTTGTTGCAAAATTTGGTGCAGAACCCCGAGTGATTCTTTTCACACCTTTGGCATAGCTGCTTCTGATTGTTGTTGTTGTTGCGGTTATTATTGTTGTTGGGATGATTGTTGTAGTTGCTGTTGTTGTTGTTGTTGTTGTTGTTGTTGTTGTTGTTGTTGGGCCGTTTGTTGTAGTTGCGATTGATGTTGCGATTGTTGGGATAATTGTTGCGATTATTGTTGTAATTGCTGTTGTTGTTGTATTGGTGATTCTTATCACCGTTTTCCTCCCACTTTCTTTTGACTTGCTTCACATTGGCCTCTTCAGCAGTCTGTTCTTTAATTCTTTCTTCAATCTGGTTCACTAGTTTGTGAGCCATTCTACATGCCTGTTGTATGGAGGCGGGCTCGTGTGAACTTTTATCTTCTTGGATTCTTTCCGGTAATCCTTTCACAAACGCGTCGATCTTCTCTTCCTCATCTTCGAATGCTCCCGGACACAATAGGCACAATTCTGTGAATCGTCTTTCGTACGTGGTAATATCAAATCCTTGGGTTCGTAACCCTCTAAGTTCTGTCTTGAGCTTATTGACCTCGGTTCTGGGACGGTACTTCTCATTCATCAAGTGCTTGAATGCTGACCACGGTAGTGCGTACGCATCATCTTGTCCCACTTGCTCTAGATAGGTATTCCACCATGTTAACGCAGAACCTGTGAAGGTATGCGTAGCGTACTTCACTTTGTCCTCTTCAGTGCACTTACTTATGGCAAACACCGATTCAACCTTCTCTGTCCACCGTTTCAATCCGATCGGTCCTTCGGTTCCATCAAATTCCAAAGGTTTGCAGGCAGTGAATTCTTTGTAGGTGCATCCTACACGATTTCCTGTACTGCTAGATCCAAGGTTATTGTTGGTATGTAGCGCAGCCTGTACTGCGGCTATGTTTGAAGCTAGAAAAGTACGGAATTCCTCTTCATTCATATTCACGGTGTGTCGAGTAGTCGGTGCCATTTCCTTCAAAATAGTTAAATGGAACAAGTTAATCATACAGAATATTAAGAGTAGTTAATAGTATTTCGTAGCATAATATGAACTCATTTATAAAAGCTTTTTCTTCATATTAGCGTTTTATAAGTTTAAATTCGGGTAGTACCTACCCGTTAAGTTCATACTTAGTAGCTAATATACAATTCAACTACTACAATTCTATATGAAAAACTGATTATAATAATATTTCGCGTTCAAACTTTTATACAATATTTTACAAACTTACAATACCGCTTATTTTACATAAATCATGAAATATAGCACACAATAACTTTGATACAAGATAGTTGTGAAGACAATTCTAGCTAGTACACAAGTCGTTCAGCAAAGGCAATAAAGACACGTAATTCATACGTCCAGAAACAAGTCATGCATTCTGGTTTTACTAGGACTACTTCCCATCCTTGGTCTTGTGCAACATAACCGTTATGGCCGTTGATAAGACAGCGTGTTGTAACGTCATCAAAGGGACGAGGGTTACGTAATGTCCAACAGTCCCGTAATAATCTAAAAACCTCATTTCTTACCCCAATTACCGACTCCGTCACTTGTGGAAACGTTTTGTTTAATAGTTGTAGCCCGATGTTCTTGTTCTCACTTTGGTGAGAAGCGAACATTACTAATCCGTAAGCATAACATGCTTCTTTATGTTGCATGTTAACCGCTTTTTCTAAATCACGAAGTCCAATATTCGGATATATTGAGTCAAAATAATTTCTTAACCCATTGCGTAAAATAGCATTTGGGTTCCCCGCAATATATGCGTCAAAGTAAACACATCGTAACTTATGGGTTTCCCAATGTGATATCCCCCATCTTTCAAACGAAAGTCTCTTATAAACCAAGACATTCTTGGAACGTTCTTCGAATGTCTTACAAACTGATCTCGCCTTAAATAGTTGTGCCGAAGAATTCTGGCCGACTCTAGACAAGATTTCATCAATCATGTCTCCGGGTAGGTCTCTTAAAATATTGAGTTGTCCATCCATTTTGTGTTTTTAAACTGTAAAATAGACAAGAGTTAGATTCATAAAAAAAATACTTATTAATACAAGCAATTTTTACATATATCATAAAGCATAAGAACACTATATTACATATATTACACCACACGAATACAACTATCTTATTCCGACTCGCTCGTTTCTTCTTCTTCGGTTTTGGTTCGTTTTGCCAAGTTTCTAGGGATATATGATGTTCCCCTAATACGAGCCGTCGTTGTCCACATTGGTTTAGAAAAACCTGGTGGTTTAGAGGTTCCCGGGTCATTGTTACAACTTAAGGACTTCGGGGGTTGACGATACATATAAAGTTCATCGGGGTTGGAATTAGATTTCTCTATTTTTATGCCCTTTCCCTTATTATTTTCTTTTGTCTTTTTAAATTCAGTTGGGGTAATTTCTATAACATCATCGGAATTCTCGTCGGAATCCGATTCATCGGAGAATTGGTAATCCTCCCAATATTTTGCTTCCTTGGCGGAAACACCATTGACCATAATTAACTTTGGTCGGTTGGTTGAGGATTTTCTTTTACTTAACCGTTTTATTATTTCCCCCACCGGTTCTATTTCTTCATCCGGTTCCGATTCTTCTTCCGGTTCCGATTCTTCTTCCGGTTCCTCTTCGGGAACTTGTGAATCAGTCCACAAATCATTCCAATTTACATTTGACTCTTCATTATTATTAGGTGAGTCAATGGGACTTGTTCTAGAGGTAGGCATCTATCACATAATATCAAACACGTTAAGAGATTAATATATCACATAATATTCATATGTTAAAAATATATAGTTTCCAACCAAAATGTTAAGCAATCATTTTTAAAGAAAACAGGGTCGAAGTCCAGACTCACTAATGCAAATTTTCTGGTTCTCTAAGACCAACGCTCGGATACCAACTGAAATGTCCCGTTCTTATTGATTAAAAACGTTCCATATTAATTGATTTCGTTGCGAGGTTTTGACCTCTATATGAGACGTTTTTCAAAGACTGCATTCATTTTAAAACAAACCATAACCTTTATTTCATCAATAAAGGTTTAAAAAGCTTTACGTAGATTATCAAATAATGATAATCTAAAATATCCTGTTTACACACAACCATTACATAATGGTTTACAATACAAATATGTTACAACAAAATAAGTTTCTTGAATGCAGTTTTTACACAATATCATACAAGCATGGACTCCAAATCTCGTCCTTATTTAAGTATGCAACAGCGGAAGCTCTTAATAATCACCTGAGAATAAACATGCTTAAAATGTCAACAAAAATGTTGGTGAGTTATAGGTTTAACCTATATATATCAAATCATAATAATAGACCACAAGATTTCATATTTCAATACACATCCCATACATAGAGATAAAAATCATTCATATGGTGAACACCTGGTAACCGACATTAACAAGATGCATATATAAGAATATCCCCATCATTCCGGGACACCCTTCGGATATGATATAAATTTCGAAGTACTAAAGCATCCGGTACTTTGGATGGGGTTTGTTAGGCCCAATAGATCTATCTTTAGGATTCGCGTCAATTAGGGTGTCTGTTCCCTAATTCTTAGATTACCAGACTTAATAAAAAGGGGCATATTCGATTTCGATAATTCAACCATAGAATGTAGTTTCACGTACTTGTGTCTATTTTGTAAATCATTTATAAAACCTGCATGTATTCTCATCCCAAAAATATTAGATTTTAAAAGTGGGACTATAACTCACTTTCACAGATTTTTACTTCGTCGGGAAGTAAGACTTGGCCACTGTTGATTCACGAACCTATAACAATATATACATATATATTAAAGTATGTTCAAAATATATTTACAACACTTTTAATATATTTTGATGTTTTAAGTTTATTAAGTCAGCTGTCCTCGTTAGTAACCTATAACTAGTTGTCCACAGTTAGATGTACAGAAATAAATCGATAAATATTATCTTGAATCAATCCACGACCCAGTGTATACGTATCTCAGTATTGATCACAACTCAAACTATATATATTTTGGAATCAACCTCAACCCTGTATAGCTAACTCCAACATTCACATATAGAGTGTCTATGGTTGTTCCGAAATATATATAGATGTGTCGACATGATAGGTCGAAACATTGTATACGTGTCTATGGTATCTCAAGATTACATAATATGCAATACAAGTTGATTAAGTTATGGTTGGAATAGATTTGTTACCAATTTTCACGTAGCTAAAATGAGAAAAATTATCCAATCTTGTTTTACCCATAACTTCTTCATTTTAAATCCGTTTTGAGTGAATCAAATTGCTATGGTTTCATATTGAACTCTATTTTATGAATCTAAACAGAAAAAGTATAGGTTCATAGTCGGAAAAATAAGTTACAAGTCGTTTTTGTAAAGGTAGTCATTTCAGTCGAAAGAACGACGTCTAGATGACCATTTTAGAAAACATACTTCCACTTTGAGTTTAACCATAATTTTTGGATATAGTTTCATGTTCATAATAAAAATCATTTTCTCAGAATAACAACTTTTAAATCAAAGTTTATCATAGTTTTTAATTAACTAACCCAAAACAGCCCGCGGTGTTACTACGACGGCGTAAATCCGGTTTTACGGTGTTTTTCGTGTTTCCAGGTTTTAAGTCATTAAGTTAGCATATCATATAGATATAGAACATGTGTTTAGTTGATTTTAAAAGTCAAGTTAGAAGGATTAACTTTTGTTTGCGAACAAGTTTAGAATTAACTAAACTATGTTCTAGTGATTACAAGTTTAAACCTTCGAATAAGATAGCTTTATATGTATGAATCGAATGATGTTATGAACATCATTACTACCTTAATTTCCTTGGATAAACCTACTGGAAAAGAGAAAAATGGATCTAGCTTCAATGGATCCTTGGATGGCTCGAAGTTCTTGAAGCAGAATCATGACACGAAAACAAGTTCAAGTAAGATCATCACTTGAAATAAGATTGTTATAGTTATAGAAATTGAACCAAAGTTTGAATATGATTATTACCTTGTATTAGAATGATAACCTACTGTAAGAAACAAAGATTTCTTGAGGTTGGATGATCACCTTACAAGATTGGAAGTGAGCTAGCAAACTTGAAAGTATTCTTGATTTTATGAAACTAGAACTTTTGGAATTTATGAAGAACACTTAGAACTTGAAGATAGAACTTGAGAGAGATCAATTAGATGAAGAAAATTGAAGAATGAAAGTGTTTGTAGGTGTTTTTGGTCGTTGGTGTATGGATTAGATATAAAGGATATGTAATTTTGTTTTCATGTAAATAAGTCATGAATGATTACTCATATTTTTGTAATTTTATGAGATATTTCATGCTAGTTGCCAAATGATGGTTCCCACATGTGTTAGGTGACTCACATGGGCTGCTAAGAGCTGATCATTGGAGTGTATATACCAATAGTACATACATCTAAAAGCTGTGTATTGTACGAGTACGAATACGGGTGCATACGAGTAGAATTGTTGATGAAACTGAACGAGGATGTAATTGTAAGCATTTTTGTTAAGTAGAAGTATTTTGATAAGTGTATTGAAGTCTTTCAAAAGTGTATAAATACATATTAAAACACTACATGTATATAAATTTTAACTGAGTCGTTAAGTCATCGTTAGTCGTTACATGTAAGTGTTGTTTTGAAACCTTTAGGTTAACGATCTTGTTGAATGTTGTTAACCCATTGTTTATTATAACAAATGAGATGTTAAATTATTATATTATCATGATATTATGATATATAATATATCTTAGTATGATGTATATACAGTTAAATGTCGTTACAACGATAATCGTTACATATATGTCTCGTTTCGAAATCATTAAGTTAGTAGTCTTATTTTTACATATGTATTTCATTGTTAATACACTTAATAATATATTTACTTATCATTTAACATAATTAACCAAGTGTATCAATATCTTAATATGATTCATATGTACCTAGTAAGACGTTGTTATAACGATAATCGTTATATATATCGTTTTCGAGTTTCTTAAATTAATAGTCTCATTTTTATGTATATAACTCATTGTTAAAATACCTAATGAGATACATACTTATAATAAAAACATGTTAACTATATATATAACCATATATATGTCATTGTATAGTTTTTACAAGTTTTAACGTTCGTGAATCACCGATCAACTTGGGTGGTCAATTGTCTATATGAAACATATTTCAATTAATCAAGTCTTAACAAGTTTGATTACTTAACATGTTGGAAACATTTAATCATGTAAATATCAATCTTAATTAATATATATAAACATGGAAAAGTTCGGGTCGCTACAAATATGACGTAATCCAGACTCTAATTTTTTATTTTTTATCTTTTTTTTTTACAACAACAGTTTAGAGAGTATCATCACTGGACAACATTTCAATTGATGGATTTAACATTCCAAGTTGTCCAAGAAGATAAAAATGTCTTTCCTCAGGAAGTGCTTTAGTGAAAATATCTGCCAATTGATCCTTAGTGCCAATATGCTTTAAAAACACTTTGCCCTTTTCAACACAATCCCTTATAAAATGATGCCTGATTTCAATATGCTTGGTTCTTGAGTGAAACACTGGATTCTCAGTAATAGCAATTGCACTCTCATTGTCACACATTATTGGAGTGTTGGTCAATGTTAACCCAAAGTCTAGAAGTTGATGTTGCATCTAAAGTAATTGGCACAACAACTTCTTGCAGCAACGTATTCAGCTTCTGCTGTGGAAGTGGCCACAAAATTTTTCTTTTTACTAGACCAGCTGACCAACTTTCCACCTAGCAATTGACACCCACCAGAAGTGCTTTTTCTGTCTAATTTGCAACCTGCATAGTCTGCATCTGTGTAACCAATTAGATCAAACCCTGAGTCTTTAGAATACCAAAGACCCAGGTTAAGACCACCTACAATAGGGTTTATATTTCTTGTCCCTGTTTCGTTTAGATATTTTGCCACGGTGGTTGGAATATCAACTGGACTTTTATTGTAGATTTTGTCCATCAGAAAAACGTCTAGCCTCGTTACCTTGTTGTTTCCTTCCCTTCTTGCATTGAATGTGCAAGAAACCAACCTCTGAATTAACTTCGCCTCTTGATGATGTATTTTCGTGAATGTGCTTCGACTAGCAGCGAATTGGTAATTACTTATGTAGCTCCAAAAAATTCTGGGATTGTAGCTGGAATCGTAATACTCTGTCTGTCAGAGATATGCGTCCAATTGATTGTCATCTATATATGTCCAAAGCACGAGCTAAATCGATTTGGCTCATTGATCGAGCCAAAACTCCCAATCTAAACCTCCTAAAATCCTGCCCTCTCGGATTTAAAATGCATTGAAAGTTCAGAGTTGCGATGAATTCCTTGCACAACTCGGGGTAAATGGTTTCATTTATCCGCATAACCCGTTCCCATGCCCGAATTGTGATTTCTTGTCCGGATGACAATTGGTGTTTCACCTCTAACATTCGTGCGACTCTATTGTACTCTCTTGCTTGAACCAATGGTTCCGGGTCAAAACACCAAGTGGCCTCACATTTTTTTCTTACCACCCATTCATATTCTTTCGCGTAGTCCTCATGATCCCGGACATAAGCTAACCAAATAGCAGGATCATTTTGATCCGGTACGGGTGCTTGTTGTCTTCCTTGGTTTGAACCTTGTCCTTGTTGGGCCGCTTGACTAGATGACCTTGTCTACACATAAGAAACAACACCAAAACAAAAAGGCATATAGAAATAATACCTTGTTAGTGTTAGGTTAAATCAAAATACATGTTCAAAGATACATATAGCAATAGTTATGTTAATCCTTCAAGCAAATAAATCATTTTAAGAGCAAAGATTATCATGACTAGTATAGCATTATAGAAACCAAATTTGAACATAATCCTCAAGCACAATTTAACTCATCATGTTATTGTTACCCAAAAATCTATTAATCATATCACAACAAGCATAATTAAGTGGAACACTAAAGCTTTTCATGCTTACATTATCAATTTTTCATTCAATTCATGTTAGCATTCCAACTTTGAGACTTTTATTCAAGATAACAAGACTCATAAAACATCCAAAATCATCTTCAATCAACCCACAATTACCAATTACAAACTATCCTTAACACATTATCAAGCTAGCAATTCTATTGGCATGTAAACCCTAGATTCATAAGAATATCATAAAAATACAATGGAATCTCAATTTTAAGGCATACAAGGTGTACATAATAATTAGAGCATGTTAATGTTCACAAAAATCATGAAATTAAAGAAAACTCACTTAAATTCTTCAACAAATTCGAAATTAAGAGATTAAAATCGATGTATTAAAAAGAATAAAAAGTAGAAGAACATGAACATACTCTCCTCATCTTGAATTTGCTTGAAAATGGAAGAGATTTGGTGAAGATTGGATGAAAATTGGTTAGGGTTTGGTAGGTTTTTGAGTTTGGAAGAGATAGATGCAGAATTTGGGGATGAAAAATGGCAGAAATCGGGGTTGGGGTTTTTGTGGTTGAGAATTAAAAGTGGGCCCCACAATAATTGAACCAAAAAGTAGTTGAACGGAGGGGTGCGCGGAGCGCACACTGAAGTGTGCGCGGCGCGTACAAGCTTGCACGGTGTTTTTCTTTTTGGTTTTGCGCGGAGTGTACCAGAGACTAACTCAGGAAGCTTGCTGATCAAAATTTTTCTCGATTTAATGAATTCAGTGGTGTGCGCGGGGCGCGCACCATGTGTTCTTCACTGTTTTTCGCTTTTGATCAGTTTAGCTTTAGTTGGTAACTTTAAGGTAATCACAGAAGTAAAAAAAATCACACAGAATCACTCAAAATCACGCAATCCTAATTCTAAAATTCATGAAGGTTTAAAAATTGAGTCGCTTCACTCGACTCTTCCCCCAAACTTAGGTAGCTTTGGGGTCGAAGACGAGGTTGACCTCATCTTCAATGTTCATGGGTCCATCAACATATAGTTTGACCCTATGCCCGTTTACCTTAAACGTGTCACCTTTTGCGTTCCTTAATTCCACCGTTCCATATGGAAAAACCTTATTAACCACAAATGGTCCCATCCATCGGGACTTGAGTTTTCCAGGGAAAAGTTTAAATCGTGAGTTAAATAACAAAACACGATCACCCTCTTTAAAATCTTTTGGATTCTTGAGACGGTTATCGTGCCAAACTTTGGTCTTTTCCTTGTAAATGAGTGAGTTTTCATAGGCATTTTGTCTCAACTCATCAAACTCATTAAGTTGGTTTAGACGAAGGTTTCCCGCTTCCGTAAGATCGAGATTACATGTCTTAAGAGCCCAATGTGATTTGTGCTCTATCTCCAAAGGGAGATGACATGCCTTCCCATAGACTAGGCGGTAAGGTGTGGTTCCAATAGGAGTTTTGTAGGTGGTTCTAAACGCCCACAAAGCATCGTCAAGCTTTGTTGACCACACCTTAGGATTTGATCCAACTGTTTTCTCAAGGATCCTTTTCAATGCCCGATTCGTGTTTTCAACTTGCCCACTTGTTTGTGGGTGATAAGATGTAGAAATTTTATGGGTTACCCCATATCGTTTCAACACCTTTTCCAATTGGGTGTTGCAAAAATGGGCACCACGGTCACTAATTAATGATTTCGGGGTACCAAATCGGGCAAAAAGCTCTTTAAGAAAAATTATAACAACTCGTGCATCGTTTGTGGGGAGAGCCTTTGCCTCCACCTATTTTGACACGTAGTCAACTTCAACGAGTATGTATTGGTTGGAATTAGATTTTGGGAATGGTCCCATGAAATCAATGCCCCAAATGTCGAAAACCTCACAAACTTGGATTATGTTTTGAGGCATTTCATCTTTCTAACTAATTTTTCCTGCCCTTTGGTAAGAATCGTATGATTTACATACTTGGTGGGCATCCTTGAAGATGGTAGGCCAATAAAAACCGGCCTCATAGACTTTTCTCCCCGTGACTTGGGGTCCGAAATGTCCACCAGTGGGACCAAGATGACATTGGAGAAGAATCTGATTGCATTCTTCCCCGGAGACACATCGACGGATTATCCCATCGGGACACCGTTTGAAGAGATACGGGTTTTCCCAAAAATAGTATTTTATGTCACTGAAATTTTTTTTTCGTTTCTGATGTGACATACCGGTTTCTAGGAATCCACCCGCAAGATAGTTGGCTATGTCTACAAACCATGGATCATCAATTTTCTCAATCTTCATGAGATTTTCGTCTAGAAAGATATCTTGGATAACAGTCTCATGGAGAACCCCAAGATTCGGGTTCTCAAGTCGAGAAAGGTGATCGGCAGCTAGGTTCCCCTTTTTGTCTTTAATATCGATGTCGAATTCTTGCAAAAGCAAGACCCAACGTATTAACCGGGGTTTAGCATCTTGCTTAGCAAGCAAGTACTTCAATGCCGAGTGGTCTGTATAGACAACCGTCTTTGCTAGTACCAAATAGGATCGGAATTTATCAAACGAAAAGACGATTGCAGGAGTTCCTTCTCGGTGGTAGTGTAATTAAGTTGGGCTCCTTGCAATGTCTTGCTAGCATAATAAATGGGCTTGAAATGTTTTTCAATTCTTTGCCCCAAGACGGCACCAATAGTAAAGTCACTAGCGTCACACATAAGTTCGAATGGTATTGACCAATTCGGCGATATGAGAATGGGTGATTGTGTGAGCTTTGCTTTAAGTAGGTTAAAGGCGGTAAGACACTCGTCCGTAAAGACAAATGGAGCGTCTTTCTCAAGAAGTTTGTTCATGGGGGTTGCAATTTTGGAAAAATCTTTAATGAACCGCCGGTAAAAACCGGCGTGCCCCAGAAAACTTCTTACGCCTTTTACATTTGACGGTGGTGGTAATTTGGCTATGACTTCCACTTTAGCTCTATCCACCTCCAGACTTGCACAAGAAATTTTATGACCCAATACAATGCCCTCTTTTACCATAAAATGGCATTTTTCCCAGTTTAGCACAAGATTTGATTCTTCACACCTAATCGACATACGCTCAAGATTATGAAGACATGAGTCAAAAGAATCACCGAAGACTGAAAAGTCATCCATGAATACTTCCATAAAGTCTTCAATCATATCATGAAAAATAGCTACCATACACCTTTGAAAGGTAGCAGGAGCATTGCATAAACCAAAGGGCATTTTCGATAGGAGAAAGTACCATAAGGGCATGTAAAGGTCATTTTCTCTTGGTCCTCGGGTGCTATAGGGATTTGTAAATATCCCGAGAAACCGTCAAGAAAACAATAAAAGTTCTTTCCTGCCAACCTTTCCAACATTTGATCAATGTAAGGAAGAGGAAAATGGTCTTTTCGGGTAACATAATTTAATTTTCTGTAATCAATACATACCCTCCAACCTGTGATAGTCCTGGTAGAAATTAATTGGTCATCTTCATTTGTGACAACGGTCATGCCACCCTTTTTGGGCACGCATTGGACCGGACTCACCCAAGGGCTATCCGAAATTGGATAAATGAGACCTGCATCTAGGAGTTTGACAATCTCCTTTTTAACAACTTCTTGCATATTAGGGTTGAGTCGCCTTTGTCTTTGTACACATGGCTTATAATTATCTTCCGTTAATATCTTATGCGTACAATAAGAGGGACTTATACCCTTGATGTCATGAATTTTCCATGCTAGAGCCGTTTTATGGGCTTTTAACATGTAAACAAGTTTAGACTTCTCACTTACAGAGAGTTCGGATGAAATGATAACCGGGAGAGTAGAACCTTCTTGTAGGTAAGCATATTCCAAGTGTTTTGGAAGTGGCTTGAGTTCTAAAACGGGAGGTTCTTCAATCGATGTTTTACATCGGTACTCATTTCCTAAATCCAACTTTCTGTATTCTTCATCATTTGGCTCATAACCGTTAGCCATCAAGGTGGTCAACATCTTCACTTCTTCTACCATATTCTCTTCATCACCTTCCGCAAAAATGCATTCTCCCGTACCTTGCAATTCTGGAAATTCCTGCAACAACTCCGAATATGTGTCTACGGTTTGCAAATAATAACATTGATCATCAGTAGACTCGGGGTATTGTAGGGCATGGTCAACTGAAAAGGTAACCTTCATATCCTCAATACTAAGGGTCAATTTCTGCCCATGAACATCTATCATAGCTCTAGCGGTATTGTGGAAAGGTCGACCTAATATAAGAGGCACACGTGTGTCCTCCTCCATGTCCAAAATTACAAAGTCAGCCGGAAATAATAGGGTACCTACTTTTACCAACATATTCTCTAAAATTCCACGAGAGAATTTAACAGAGCGGTCCGCTAGTTGAATTGCCATTCGGGTTGGTTTTAGTACCCCGGGGTTTAGCTTAACATATAATGAATAAGGCATTAAATTTATGCTAGCCCCTAAATCCGCTAATGCTTTAATGCATTCCAAATCTCCCAGGAGACATGGTATGGTAAAACTTCCAGGATCTGCTAATTTCTTTGGTATTTTGTTCATCAAAATTGCTGAACAATTAGTATTCATGGTGATGGATGAAAGTTCCTCCATTTTCTTCCGATTAGTAAGTAAGTCTTTTAAGAACTTAGCATACTTGGGCATACCTGAGATTACATCAATGAAAGGCATATTTATGTTAATTTGTTTAAACATATCTAGGAATTTTGACCTTTCGGCCTCTAGCCTTTCTTGTTGTTGTTTTCTTGGGTATGGGAGCGGTGGTTGATATGGTTTCACTACGGGTTTTTCCCGTTCTTCCTTTTCAACCACTTTTTCCGGCTCCTTAACCGGTTCATCATTTCGGTTCAACAGAACACTAAAATCAGAATTTTCGGGCATTTTTGGAGCATCATATGCTAAACCACTCCGTGTGGTGATAACATTGGAGTGCTCATTTCGAGGGTTCTTATTTGTATCGCCCGGTAAACTACCTGATTTTCTCTCACTAAGTAAATTAGCTAAACCACTCATTTGTTTCTCCAAATTCTGAATTGAGGCTTGTTGATTTCGAAACTGGTGTTCGTTTTTCTCGTTGGTTTGGTTTATATTTGTGACAAGCTGAGTTTGTGATGCAATCAACTTTTCCAACATACTCTCCAAATTTGACTTTTTTTCTTCCTGTTGGGGTTTTTGATAAAAACCCGGAGTTTGTTGTTGGAACCCACTACTTGACTCTTGTTGGTAATTGGAATTTTGACCTTGAGGGTTGTAGGGGTTGTTAAAGTTCCGGTTAAATTGGGCTCTTCCTTGAAATTGATTGTTATTTCTTTGACTTATGAAAGCCACTTCTTCTTTTTGAGCCATTGTTAAACCGGCATCACAATCTTTTCCTAAATGAAGACCACCACAGTATTCACAACCTACTTTCATACTATGAATTTCCTTGGTGATTTTATCCATGGTTCGAGCAACACCATCTATTTTAACACTTAGGGAACTAAGGTCATCATAGGCGCCGGCGCTTTGGACTTGAGCATTACGAGTAATTGGGCGTTCTTGATGCCATTCATGAGAATAATCAGCTAGCTTCTCGATTATTTCATAAGCCTCTTGCTCGGTATTGTCCATAAGAGAACCACCGGCCGCTTGGTCAATTGAAATTCGGGTTGCTACATCACAACCTTTGTAAAAGATTTGGACCTTTTGAAAGGTATCCAAACCATGGTTTGGACAACCACTTAGCATTTTGGAAAATCGATTCCATGCTTCGTACAGGGTTTCCATCGGCTTTTGACAGAATTGGGTAATTTCGTGTTGGAGTCTCGCGGACTTGGATGCTGGAAAATATTTCTTAAGAAATTTTTCCAACATACCATCCCACGTTTCTATCGTAGCCTCGGTCAATGAATCTAACCAACTTCGTGCTTCCCCTTGGAGTGTCCAAGGGAAAAGTCTTAATAATATGGCCTGGTCAGTTTCTGGTTTAAGTTTAAAAAGAAGACATATCTCTTGAAAGAGACGAATATGTTCGTTTGCATCTTCATTCGGACCACCACTAAATTGACACCTGTTATTAATCATTTGAAGAATAGGTCCTTTTACTTCAAAAGTTACCTCACCAGTAGGTGGAGTAATAGCACTACCTTGTCCGGTCCGGGTTGCTTTCATCTTTGCTGCCATTGATTGTCGTGGTACCAACGGTCTTTCTCCTTCCATTTCAAAATTTGGGGGTTGAACGGGTTTACCAAAGTCTGAATATCGAGGCTTGGTCGTACTTGATTCTGAATCAAAGGTTTCTTGCTTTGATGAAGATTCAAAAATTTCAAGTACTTCTTTTGGAATCCTACCAAGCTTTCTATCAGGTTCTGTAAACGGTGTAAGTAATGGAGATTCTGAACTTCGGGTATGTGGCATATGCGATCTATAAACTGTCAATCACACAACTAACAAAAACTATTAAACATACCGATTCTATTAGTTTAAAAATCAAAGACTATTAATAATTTAAAATAATTAAGAAACTACTTAATCACAAATCAGTTAATAATTCTATTTTGACACAAAACTGTCCCCGGCAGCGGCGCCAAAAACTTGATGTGTCGTAAAGTGGTGTATGAATTGTCGTATAAAATAATATGGAAAAATACTGATTAAAGATTGCTACACACTAACGGGCAGTGTACCCGATCGTGTAGTAGTATAGTAACTGGTTTAGTTCCATATATCATTCCAAGGACAGTTGTATTAGTCAAACTAGAATTATAAACTATATTATGATTAACTAAGTAAATGAAATTTAAAGGTACAAGATTTATGTTTTGTGGCTTATTTAACGATTAGCCAAATCAGAGAAGAGTAAAAGTAAAAACAATATTTTTGGTCTTTTAAGTTTATAAGTGCAAGGAAAGCAATTAAGATAGTTTTGATATCAAAGAGATGAAATATGCTCATCTAGACTTTTTACCCTCGATGTGAATGTTTATTTAGGATTAAGATCGGATCGATTGGTTATGCACGAGAACTAATTGATCGGTTTACCAAGAGTAGTCTTGAATAAACACTCAAACAGGATTACACGACGCAAGTGATGTTCTTGTCATCTAAGACCTCCTATTTGTAATCAACTAATTCAACTAGTCTAAAGACTTTAAGAATGATCAAGTCAATGGTGTGTTGATCATGATCCACTCCTATGTCAACTAATGGTTTAGCTTAGTTCATTCCCTTGGTCTGGTTAAATGTTCAATTCACCCAACCCAAGTAATCAATTAAGTGTGGTAATAAGATCCCTATAAACGTCACTAGATAAGGCAAATTACTAACACCTATTAGTTATATGGAATTGAGTAGTGAAAATATGCATGACAGATTCTAGGGAATTGATCGTTCACCTAGACAACTACACATATCAATTAAGCTATCTGAGAGTATCTACAAGAGTCGTTCTTACATTCCTATATAGATTAACCGTTTGAATGCAACTTACCCCTTTTGGTAAAAGACGGGCAAACACTTGTCACTAGGTGTAAATCAATATACTAAATCAGCAAGATGGTGTTTCTTAGTTGAACAAGTATACTAACTAGTTGAATCGAAAAGATTAAACTTAACAAGAATGGTTCTTGTATTCAAACATCAAACTATCGTGCATGGTAACTATCAATCAAAAGTAAATATTCAACATCTCGGTTATTTATCTAGATGAACATAAAAGGAACTAGCCAACAATCATGCTAGAAAACTTAAACATAACAGTAACAAAGATAGAATTCATTGTAAATACAAGATTGACCTTTTTAGAGTAATCTTGGATGAAGCCCTTGAATGATCCTTGAATCTTAAATGATTTTAGTGTTTAGATGCACTTTGATAAGCTCAAGAACTATTTTGAATGATATGTTTTCGTCTCTGAACAGAAAGAAAACTGGCACACTTGGAATGAAGCTGGAAAGAGGTTTAAAAAGGCTGAAAAGTAGCTGGAAAGCACTGTGCACGGCGCGCACATAAGGGGTGCGCGGAGTGCACTACTCACCTACCACACTTTTACTTTCCAGTTCACGATCGCACTTCAATTTGGACATTTCAGGTACTTGTGCGCGGCGAAGTGCGCGGCGCTCTCTGTTGTGCGCGGCGCGCTCTGTTGAACTTGCGTGGGGCGCTCTCTGGTTTCCATTTTAATCAAATGTTCTGATCAAAGTATTGAGTGCGCGGTGGTGTGCGCGGATAGTGCGCGGCGTGCACTGTAGCTTTCATTTTTCTGTTTCTTCATTTCTTGTTCTGGTTTTGATCTTTGAGTTGTTTCATTCATTATCTTCAACATTTCTTCAAGTATTCAATGATTCTATGCTTAATTACAATACAACGGAATAATAATGGAAATATTACAAATTCGTATGAAATAACCGACGATAGGACTTGATATTGTGACTAATGATATGTCTATTTTGAGTAATATCAGATGCAAACCACAGACGTTTAGTGGGACCGAGGGACCAGTCGGTCTAACCCGATGGTTCGAAAAGATGGAGTCCGTTTTCAAAATCAGTAATTGTGCGGATGGAGACAAGTCAAAGTATGCTTCGTGCACGTTGCAAGACGGTGCACTTACTTGGTGGAACAATTATGCTAAAGCAGAAGGAGTAGATACGGCATATGATATCTCTTGGGAAGAACTGAAAAAGATGCTAATCGAGGAGTACTGTCCTCGAAACGAGATCAGAAAAATGGAATCTGAGTTACGTAATCTGAAGGTTTTCGGCTTGAATCTCAATAACTATGAAAAGCGTTTCATGGAACTAGCCTTGTTGTGTCCTGAATTGGTGCCAAACGAGAAACGAAAGATAGAAATGTATATTAACGGTTTATCGATCAATATCAAAGGAAATGTTACATCGTCCAAACCGAATACGATGCAGGAAGCCATGACAATGACACACCAACTCATGGACCAGATCACAGAGAGTTCAATTAAGGCACCAATTACCGAAGTCAAGACAACTGAAGGAAAGAGGAAATGGGAAGACTATAAGGGCAAAAGTACTCACCTGAAGAAACAAGAAATTTTTAAAGGTAAACAAGATGGGGCAACTGCTAGTCCAAACTATAAGGGACCCCATCCGTTCTGTAAAAGATGTTACACAAATCATGTAGGTTATTGCCAAGTGGTCTGTGATAAGTGCAATAAGAAAGGACATGTGGCGAAAGATTGTTATGCCACTGTTTCTGAAGTAAAGACAAAACCGACCGATGTCAAGAAATGTTTTGGATGTGGGAAGTCTGGTCACTTTATAAATCAATGCCTTGATAAGGAGAAGAACAAAGAACCCACATATGGGAGGGCATTTAATGTTAGTGCCAGTGAAGCACGTGAGGATCCTGATATTGTCACGGGTATGTTTACCGTTAATAATCAACTAGCTTCTATTATGTTTGATATGGGTGCTGATAGAAGTTATATGTGTAAATACTTTAGTTCTAAACTAAAATGTGCATCGTTGCCTCTAGACGATAAATATACTATTGAATTAGCTAATGGTAAACTGATAAAAGCCGATAAAATTTGCCATGGTTGCGAAATAAATCTCGCTGGTGAAACCTTCAAATCGATTTAATACCCGTAGAATTAGGAAGTTTTGACGTAATCGATGGCATGGACTGGATGTCCAAAACAAGAGCGGAAGTTGTTTGCGCTGAGAAAGCAATCCGCATCCCTCGTAAGGATGAAACGTCATTAATGATTTATGGGGAGAAAATCAACTCGAAGCTGAACCTTATCAGCTGTATGAAGGCCCAGAAACTTATAAGTAAAGGTTGTTATGCTATTCTGGCACACGTAAAGAAGATCGATACTGAAGAAAGAAGCATTGATGACATGCCGGTTATAAGAGAATATCCCGGAGTATTTCCAGAAGAATTACCGGGGCTACCTCCACACAGATGTGTAGAATTCCATATTGATCTCGTACCAGGAGCTGCACCTGTAGCCCGATCTCCATATAGACTTGCACCTTCAGAAATGCAAGAATTACAAAACTAGTTGCAAGAATTATTGAATCGTGGATTTATTCGTCCCAGTTTTTCACCTTGGGGTGCTCCTATTCTGTTCGTCAAGAAGAAGGATGGATCTATGAGAATGTGCATAGATTACCGAGAATTAAACAAATTAACGATCAAGAATCGGTACCCATTACCGAGGATTGATGATTTGTTTGATCAATTGCAAGGATCAAGTGTTTATTCTAAGATTGATCTACGCTCCGGATATCATCAGCTGAGAATGAAGGAAGAAGATGTTCCTAAAACCGCGTTCAGAACCCGTTATGGTCACTATGAATTTTTAGTCATGCCTTTTGGATTGACTAATGCTCCAGCAGTATTCATGGATCTAATGAATCGCATCTGTAGATCGTATTTAGACAAATTTGTCATTGTTTTTATCGACGACATATTGATTTACTCGAAGAACAAGGAAGAACATGAGCAACACTTAAGACTGGTACTGGAAGTACTCAATAAAGAAGAACTGTACGCAAAATTTTCGAAGTGTGATTTCTGGTTACAAGAAGTACAATTTTTGGGCCATGTTGTCAGTAAACATGGAATTAAAGTTGACCCTGCCAAGATCGAAGCCATTAGTAAATGGGAAACACCGAAGACTCCAACACAAATCCGCCAATTCTTAGGTCTTGCTGGTTACTACTGAAGATTCATTCAAGATTTCTCTAAAATTGCCAAACCCTTAACTGCATTGACTCAAAAGGGAATGAAGTATGATTGGTCCACAGAACAGGAATCCTCATTCCAGTTATTAAAGAAGAAGTTAACGTCTGCACCCATTTTGTCATTACCGAAAGGAAATGATGATTTCGTGATCTATTGTGACGCTTCGCGCCAAGGTTTAGGATGTGTATTAATACAACGCATAAAAGTTATCGCATATGCCTCACGACAACTAAAAATTCATGAAAAGAACTATACGACGCACGATTTGGAACTTGGAGCAGTAGTTTTTGCACTCAAAATATGGAGACACTATCTATATGGCACCAAGTGTACAATGTACACCGACCATAAGAGTCTTCAGCTTATTTTTGATCAAAAACAATTCAATATGAGGCAACGTCACTGGGTAGAGTTGTTAAACGATTACGATTGTGAAATCCGTTACCACCCCGAAAAGGCTAATGTTGTAGCTGATGCCCTAAGTCAGAAAGAAAGAGTAAAACCTCTTAGGGTCCGAGCTTTGAACATTATAATTCGTACCGATCTCACAAAGCAAATTTAAGCAGCACAGTTAGAAGCTTTAAAAGAAGAAAATGAAAAAGGCGAAATGAGCAAAGGATTAGAAAAACAGCTTGAAGTAAAAGCCGATGGAACCCTGTATTTTGCTGGTAGGATATGGGTACCAAAACATGGTAACCTAAGGCAACTAGTACTGGATGAAGCACACAAAATGAGGTACTCAATTCACCCAGGAAACGGGAAAATGTACCACGATCTCAAGAAGTTCTATTGGTGGCCTAATATGAAGACAGAAATTGCTACTTATGTAAGCAAATGTTTGACGTGTGCAAAGGTCAAAGCTGAGCACCAAAAGCCGTCAGGATTACTGCAACAACCAGAAATTCTGCAGTGAAAATGGGAAAGAATAACCATGGATTTCATTACGAAATTGCCAAGGACTGCAAGTAGTCATGATACTATTTGGGTGATAGTTGATCGTCTAACTAAATCAGCTCACTTTCTACCAATAAAGGAGACAGACAGTATGGAGAAATTAGCACGCCTATATTTGAAGGAAGTAGTTTCCAGGCATGGTGTACCCATCTCCGTCATATCTGATCGCGACACCCGATTCACATCACATTTTTGGCAGTCATTACAAAAAGCATTGGGAACTCGATTAGATATGAGCACCGCTTATCACCCACAGACAGATGGTCAAAGTGAAAGAACAATACAAACATTGGAAGACATGTTACGGGCATGCGTGATTGACTTTGGAACCAGTTGGGATCGACACTTACCGTTGGCAGAATTTTCATACAATAACAGCTATCATACGAGCATCAACGCAGCGCCATTTGAAGCACTTTACGGTAGAAAGTGCAGATCTCCTATCTGTTGGAGTGAAGTAGGAGAAAGACAACTTACTGGACCAGAAATTATTCATGAAACCACTAAAAAGATCATTCAAATACAACAGCGATTGAAAACGGCCATGAGTCGCCAAAAGAGTTATGCTGATGTAAGAAGAAAACTGCTAGAATTTCAAGTGGGCGACAAAGTCATGTTGAAAGTGTCACCCTGGAAAGGCGTTGTATGATTCGGTAAACGAGGAAAGCTAAGTCCTAGGTACGTAGGACCCTTTGAAATCATAGAAAGAATTGGAGCAGTTGCTTATCGATTAAAGCTACCGCAAGAACTTAGTAGTGTTCAGGACACATTTCTCAAATTTAAAGAAATGTTTAGCTGAAGAGGATGTCGTAATTCCTCTTGACGAAATACGAATCAATGATAAACTCCATTTTATCGAAGAACCTATTGAAATCATGGACCGTGAAGTCAAACAATTAAAACAAAGCAAAATACCGATAGTTAGAGTTCGTTGGAAAGCTAGACGAGGACCCGAGTTTACTTGGGAACGTGAAGATCAAATGAAGCAAAAGTATCCACATTTGTTCACTGATATCGCTCATAAAACAGGTACTACTCAAAATTTTGGGACGACACGATAAGCGAACCTATTATGTTGAGTCTTAAAACTTTTTGAACTAGTTTACACATTCATGTACCTTTCGATTTTTTTTCGACGATTCACGAACGTCATAACCTGTGATAATTATAAAAATCACTTTGCTACAGTAAAACATTATTTGCTACAGTGAAAACGACTTTGCTTCGGTAAACACTATTTGCTACAGTAAACACTAATTGCTACAGTAAACACTATTGCTACAGTATTTTTATGTCGACGAACTAGCAAACAAAAGCGGATCAGGCGGCCATGCGATCGCATGGCAAATACACTACAAACCCATGCGATCGCATGGGCTACAGGAAATGAAAAAGTACTATAAATACGCCAGTTTGCTCGACGAACTCTTCACACTTTTATTCTTCTGTATTCTATATTTATATTTATAATTTTAAATTTTAATTTTAAGTTTAATAATAATATTTGAAAGGACCCGTTCATATACATTATAAATGATTCACAATAGTTGATTACATCGCGAGGTATTTGACCTTTATATGATACATTTTACAAACATTGCATTCGTTTTTAAAAAAGACAAACTTTATTCACATCTAAAGTTGACGGCATGCATACCATTTCATAATACATCCAGCTATAATTGACTTAATAATAATCTTGATGAAATCAATGACTCGAATGCAATGTCTTTCGAAATATGCCATGAATGACTCCAAGTAATAGCCTTAAAATGAGCTAATGCACAGCGGAAGATTTCTTTCAAACCTGAGAATAAACATGCATTCAAGTGTCAACCAAAAGGTTGGTGAGTTCATTAGTTTATCATAATCATTCATTTTCATTATTTTAATAAACCACAAGATTTTTTTATTAAACATAATTCCAATAGCAGAATCCTCTCGTCTGCATAAAGGTAAAATCATTTCCAATAATATAATAGACCACAAGATTTTCATTTTTCATAAACATAATCCTCAAGCAGAATCCTCTCGTCTGCATTAAGGTAAAATCATTCATATGGTGAACACCTGGTAACCGACATTAACAAATGCATATAGAATATCCCCAAAACAGAATCCTCTCGTCTGTATAACAGAATCCTCTCGTCTGTATAAAAATCAAAGTACTAAAGCATCCGTACCTCAGATGGGGTTTGTTAGGCCCATAGATCTATCTTTAGGATTCGCGTCAATTAGGAGTACTGTTCCCTAATTCTTAGGTTACCAAGCTAAAGGGGTGATATTCGATTTCGATAATCCAACCATAGAATGTAGTTTTGAGTACTTGTTTCTATTTCGTTAAACATTTATAAAAAACAGCGCATGTATTCTCAGTCCCAAAAATATATTTTTGCAAAAGCATTTAAAAAGGGAGAAAATGAAACTCACAATACTGTATTTTGTAGTAAAAATACATATGACGTCATTGAACAAGTGCAATGTTGGCCTTGGATTCACGAACCTATATTAATTATATATATTTATATGTTTGATTAATATCTGTCTAACAATCTAGGTCAAGTCATAGTGTATCACAATCCTAATGCTCGAGACTAAATATGCAAAAGTCAACAAAAGTCATATTGACCAAAATGTCTTCCAAAATTTATACATGATTATTATATAGTTTAAATATAGTCGTTTTATTTATTTAAATATTTTTAATACATTTTATTAAAGTAAATATTATAGTTCTTTTATTAATAAATAAAATTTTATATTAAAATTTATATAATAAAAATATACTTTTATATATCTTAAGTAATAAAATTTATAAAGTTCATTTAATATCATAAAAATAATATAATAGGTATTATTAATGTAATTATATTATACGTAGTAAAATATCTTTGTATCACATATTTATTTGATAAAATAATATTGATAATAATAATAATAAGTAAAAGTTGTATTATTTTGTAATAATTATTATTATTCTACTAATAAAAATAACAATAATTATATTTTCTAAAAATGATAAAATGATAATTTTTATTAACAATAGTACTAAAATGATAATAATAATGATGTTTCATATTAACAATGATATTTTTATTAAAAATAATAATTTTAGTAAAAATGATAGTTTTAATATTAATAATACTTTTAATAATAATAATTGTAAAATAATGAAAATGATATTTTTCCTTTAAATCAATATCTTACAATATCTTAATTTCATCATGATACTCATACTCATTATTTCCTAATCGCTTCGTTTAATAGCTTTTAGTCGTCTTTTATATCGCGTTCATATTAATAATAATAATAATAATAGTAATCATAATAATTAGATGTTACTAATATTAGTTTTAATTATAATAATACTAATATTAATGATAATAATAATAACTATTTGAATGATAATAATAATAATAATAATAATAATAATAATAATAATAATAATAATAAAAATAAAAATAATAATAATAATAATAATAATACTAATTATAACCTTAACGATAATAACGATAGTAATAATAATAAAAATAACAATAATATCTTTTATTAATAACGACAATGATAATAATAATAATAATAATAATAATAATAATAATAATAATAATAATAATAATAATAATAATAATAATAATAATAATAATAATAATAATAATAATAATAATAATTAGATTATAACGACGATAATAACGATGATAATAATAATCAGTTTTAATAATAATACAAAAATTTAATTGACTATAACTTCTAAACCGTTCATCGAAACCATTCGATATCTAAATGAAAAGTTCTCAAATTTTTGCTAGCTTTCCAACGACATGCATATCATATAGCTTATCTTAATAGCATATGTATTTAATTTAAGATTCGACATAACCTATCTAACGACAATAACGAACGTATAAGCATGCATAATCCTATATATATACTCGAGCACTAGTCAGGGATACACTAATAATATATGAAAGTTAAGTTATGAGTGCTCACGTATCAATATTGAGATTCAATATTGCAGGAAAAGTACGTAGATGCAACGGAGATGATAAACACTAGTTTGACTCACGAGCAATACTTCCGAACCATACCTATAACCTCCATAGCTATAACCCATAATTTTCTTAGCTCTATCCCGCTTGAAAAATAATTTCGAAATCACTCGGACAGCACTCTATCGTAATATTTAATGTATACTAATAATATCTTGAAATAATACGGAGTAAATATATATATGTAAATCGATTGAGAGAGTTTAGAGAAAAATATTTTCAAGTTTCTATGAAATAATGAAACCTATTGAATTCTATTTATAATAGATTTTTGAATTATTAAAGTGAATTATTAAAGTATGAATTATTAAAGTGAATTATTAAAGTATGAATTATTAAAGTATGAATTATTAAAGTGAATTATTAAAGTATGAATTATTAAAGTGAATTATTAAAGTATGAATTATTAAAGTGAATTATTAAATTTAAAGTAAAGTAAAAATAAAGTAAAGGTAAAGTTTAAGTATAGTAAAAGTATAAAACTATGTACGTATAATGCGCGTATAAATATATAATATTAATTTAAATCGTTATATATATTTAATAAAATAAAATATAAATATCGTTATCTTTATCATACTGGTTAAGTAATGAGTTGTCAAAAGTGGTTCTAGATATTTATAAAAGTTATATACGTTTTAATAATAAATTTCTTTTTAAACTGAAAACGTTTTTGTACGTTTGAAACTAAATCAAATAAATATGATAATTTTTTTTTTCAAAAACTAAATATATTTAAGAATCATTTTGTTTAAAGGTTAAAATAATGCAAATCGTTATATCATAAAATGTTTTAGAAAAGTAGAATCATATATATTCATAATATGTTTCAAGTTTTTTAAATTACAGTCTGTTGGTGAAGCATGCGATAAAGTTCAAAGGTTAAATAAACGTATGAAATCATCTTAATGAAAAATGTCGAGTTACTTAACTTTTCGATATCCAACATCTAAGTTATTTACACTCCACGTTCTTACTTATAAATCACTTTACCATTTTCCGAATGTTGTTAAAAAGAATAGATTTCTTGAATCACAGTGGACCTCATAACATAGATCCGTAATCATATCATAATGTATTTGATAAATCAATCATTTGATAAATATGTTCATGTAAAGTATTATACGTTTAATACTTTATTAATATTCTCAAGTTATAATATATATACATATATATACATATTTATTTATATATAACGGTTCGTGAATCGTCGGAATTTGGTCGAGGTTATAATGAATGTATGAACACAATTTAAAATTCTTGAGATTTAACTTAACAAACTTTGCTTATCGTATCGGAATAATATAAAGATAAAGTTTAAATTTGGTTGGAAATTTCCGGGTTGTCACAGTACCTACCCGTTAAAGAAATTACGTCCCGAAATTTGAATGGGATGGTCATGGCTGACAATAAGTATGTTTTCATGACGTATACGAGTTGGAAATTAGAGTTTTATTATCATCAAGTAATATAGATAAAGAAATTTGATTTTTGTGAAGAGTACGAGTGAAGTTATCACAAAAGAATGAAATGAGTAAATGCACGTTCTTTTTAACCAATGACATAGTCACGGTTGATTTTCGGAATTCAAGGAATTTAGAGAAATCTTCGTAATAAGATTTGGTTCTTCGGTAATTAAGGAAGTTAGGATCCGCTTTGATTAAATGCGATAATCGGTTTTGATTTCTCTGTCGGATATTTTACTATATATCCACCCCCTTCGTTTCCTTATTTCCACAACTCACACCTTTTATTCTTTCTCCCTCAATTCATACTTTATAGCATTCGCTAATATGCTCCATCCAGTTCTGATTCTTGATATACTCCTAACTTTCATATATGTCATTCTTCTTTTTCATCTGCCGCCGGAAGAATCTATTTACTTCTACTATACTCTTGGTTTTATAGTGTTTTTAGTTCTCCCGTGTCTTTATATTGCTATATGCATCGATATATATGGTTTGTAATTTCTGGGTTGTTGTTGGGTTTTATATCTTCCCTTATACTTCAAAGTCCCTGCTTCTGTCTTCTATAATCATTGTCATCCACAGTTAATACTCCCTCCTATTTGCTGCGATTTATATTCCAATTTCTATTTTGGAGCTTTGTCCTTTCGTTTCTTCTTCTTGCGATTAAGCATCGCTTGTAATGGTCCATAATTCGCAGATATAAATTTTAGAATGAACATTGTTAATGTTCTAAGAAGGAAATGGTAATGGCACGGTCTTGATTTGTTAAATTACCAGAATAACCTGGAAAAGACCGAATCATCAAGAAATATTTTCTTAATATTTTAGAGGTTAAATAGAATACAAGAGTCGTGTAACATGGCACATGATGATGTTATGATCTGTGAATCATCACGTTCCATTTAAAAACTCAGCATGACTTACTATAATATAATCACGTTGATCAAGTGTCATTTTATTATATTAACTCATGCTTCAGTTCCCAACACTACTTCAATAGTATACATATTTTGAATTCGAATTTTTCAGAATTTAGAAACTAAAATAGTTTCTTTTATGATGTAACACAGATAGCGCAAAGAGATAAATGATTTTGAATAACAATAGTTATGAAGATATCTTCAGAAACATTGAAGATATTTATAATGAAAGATATGATGATATCTTAGAATATCTAAGATCAGAGGATGATGAAGAATATTATTCACAAGGGTTTAGAGTCAGGAGTAAGGTATTTGATAATAATTTCAGCAGGCACTGAATCATTTAGATTCTTTGAAGGCAGGTTTAGTCTTTGTGATTTGTCCACAGCCTCCTTCATGGTTTGCTTAATCCGTTTTCCAGTTTCAAACCTTCTCTTTTTCTGAGCTTTTCCAATACACTATCCTTTATTATCAAACTTTTGACTGTTAAGGTCGTTTACAGTTTTTGCTGCTTCATCAGCATTTTCCAAACTTTGGAGAACTAGTTCGCAGTTTAGGGTGTTTTTTAGAAACTTCACATTCGAAGTATATAAGTCTAGGAGATAGACGTTATATATACACCTATAACCGTTGGCGGAGACATGCTGCAAGATTTCAAAATACTGATTGCTGATTCCCAGTAATTGGCATGACAATTCTTGTTACAAGATGCGGATGAGTAAATGATGGGGTTTCGATAAATATAATGATTTTTCAGAAAGTCAAAGATCAGTAAAGTTGTTGGTAAGTTTATTGTTAATGTGGCGAGACATAAAAGGTTCTCTGGTAACGATGACGAAAGGGCAACGTCTATATCAAGGTTATAATAAGACTGTTTCAACTAAAAAGTCGAAGTTGACTTGCTGGAGCTGTGACAAAACTGACTAATTTGAAAAGGAATCGCAAAGTTATTTTTGCTAATAAATGCCAAAGGGTCTGACACGGATACGTGTTAAATTATGATTCTGGTTTCGAGAGATTTTCAGATGCAAGACTGTGGTTAATATGTGGTTGGATCATCATCTCGATTGTTCATTATTTGAAGTGTCTTCAAGAATTTCGAAGGGTTTTGTACACAGATTGTAATCGTTAATATACATATGATGTTCTAACACAGTTTTGAAGTCACAGTATAGCTTGTGAAAGATATAAGGATCTAAGAGTGATGATTTTGGTCATATCTCGAGTTGAATTCTGAGATTTCAAAATCAGAATATGTAATAAAATTTTGAATGAATATGGTTGTTTTGATTTCTATAAAAGAATATATATTGTTGTGAAAGTAGGGAGTATAATGGATGATTTGCTGAATCAGATTCGAAGAATGTAACATATTAATTGTGAATTTATATATCTCTCGGGTATTACCTACCCGTTAAAAAAAATTTCACAATTAATATTTTGTACAAAAGAATTTTATTACAGTCTTTATGAAAATATATATATGTATATTTTCTTCAGATGTAACATAGATTTAATGAGTTAATGTTAAATTAAACTCATTTGATTTGCGGTTGAAACTAGAATTGAATAATCCCTGAAGGCTTTAAAAATTACATAACTTTTACGGAGTATTTCTTTAATGACATTGAAATTATGAATCAATACTTCGTTATTTGTTGATGTATGATGTTCGGTTCATGGAATTCTTGTGAATTTCGCAAAGTACGAATGATGTTATTTGAAAAGTTTCGAGTACATCGATGATGAAAGTGTAAAATCAAACATATATTTGAATAATACACTTGATTTATTATGAGATGGAATTTATTGAATTAAAATAGAGATTGTAGTTAACGAGGGTTAAGTTGTTAAGGAAGGATGTCCATCTTAGCATATTAGTAATATGAATTTAATCGAGTAGTATTTACCCTTATTTAATTCATACATAATAGCTTAGTACGAAAGATTTATTTTGATCTCAAAATTTATATATATATAATATACATATAATTTCTTCAGAGAGAATGAGTTAATACTTCATAACTCGTTGATACAATATACGCATTATTGATTCGTAATGATGTCCACGGTGATTCTTGAACTGACGGAGTTTGTGATGTTATAGGTGCTGCTGATTCTGATGACACTGACGGCACTGACTGTGATGGTGATGCTACGGTACTGTTGATGCTGTTGGTAAAAAAAGTCTAGCTTATAAATCACGCATCATTCTTGTCAGGGTTTCTACTCTTCTTTCTACCATTTTGATTCACTCATCTGATTTATGGTTAGGGTTAGAATAGATAATCTCTAAGACTTTAGAGATTACATAATCGCCGCAGAGTATTTCTCCAATGAAGTTATGAATCTACACTTCATCGTTTGTTGTTGTTGGTATTCCTTGGTATCTACAGGGCGTATGACATTGGTGCTCGTGGGACAGATTGTAAAGTTGAGGTTTACGATGCGGTTGTGGTTGAGGGTGGTAATGGTACTGTTGGCGTTGATGATGGTAGTACTGGTTATGCTGCTGGTGCTGCTGCTAGTGTTTGTAACCTTTGCACCATATTCTCCAAAGCCACTACCCGAACGCGAAGCTCGTTGACTTCTTCTATTACATCGGGGTGATTGTCGGTTCGAACGAGCGGATAAATAAAATCTAGAATTTGATGTAGTATATAATCGTGACGAGATACTCTGGAAATGAGAGAGAAAATGGTGTTTCGGACAGGTTCGCCGGTAAGTGTTTCGGGTTCTTCGCCAAGAGGGCAATGTGGTAGATGGAAAGGATCGCCTTCTTCTTGTTTCCAATGATTGAGGAGGCTACGAACCCATCCCCAATTCATCCAAAATAAATGATGGCTGATTGGTTGATCCATTCCAGTCACATTGCTTTCGGAGCTTGAGTGGGATTCCATATCGGAATTCGAGGGACTTGAACTAATGACGAATTCCATTTCGTTCGATTGAATAAAGGATTTTTTGATATGAAATGATTTTTCGGCTATCGGGTGGTATTCTAATTACATAGAATATCTATATATATAGCGCAAAAGATTTCGTTGATTACGGAAGAATTTACGGGATATGTCAGGCAAAGTTTACAGTAATAGATATGCTAAGATATGAATTTTGTCTATACACTATTCATGCAATCAATGCAGTAAGAAGTGTCTAGACTAAGAATGATAAGCAGGCAATTTTCGACAAAAATGATAAGCAAAACTTTTGACAATGCAGACACGGTCGAAGTCCAGACTCACTAATGCATCCTAACGACTATCAGTTAGACACACTAATGCAGACCTGGTTCGCTAAGACCACCGTTCTAATACCAACTGAAAGGACCCGTTCATATACATTATAAACGATTCACAATAGTTGATTACATCGCGAGGTATTTGACCTCTATATGATACATTTTACAAACATTGCATTCGTTTTTAAAAAGACAAACTTTATTCACATCTAAAGTTGACGGCATGCATACCATTTCATAATACATCCAACTATAATTGACTTAATAATAATCTTGATGAAATCAATGACTCGAATGCAACGTCTTTCGAAATATGCCATGAATGACTCCAAGTAATATCCTTAAAATGAGCTAATGCACAGCGAAAGATTTCTTTCAAACCTGAGAATAAACATGCTTTCAAGTGTCAACCAAAAGGTTGGTGAGTTCATTAGTTTATCATAATCATTCATTTTCATTATTTTAATAAACCACAAGATTTTTTTATTAAACATAATTCCAATAGCAGAATCCTCTCGTCTGCATAAAGGTAAAATCATTTTCAATAATATAATAGACCATAAGATTTTCATTTTTCATAAACATAATCCTCAAGCAGAATCCTCTCGTCTGCATTAAGGTAAAATCATTCATATGGTGAACACCTGGTAACCGACATTAACAAGATGCATATAGAATATCCCCAAAACAGAATCCTCTCGTCTGTATAAATATCAAAGTACTAAAGCATCCGTACCTCGGATGGGGTTTGTTAGGCCCATAGATCTATCTTTAGGATTCGCGTCAATTAGGGGTACTGTTCCCTAATTTTTAGGTTACCAAGCTAAAGGGGTGATATTCGATTTCGATAATCCAACCATAGAATGTAGTTTTGAGTACTTGTGTCTATTTCGTTAAACATTTATAAAAAACAGCGCAAGTATTCTCAGTCCCAAAAATATATTTTTGTAAAAGCATTTAAAAAGGGAGAAAATGAAACTCACAATACTGTATTTTGTAGTAAAAATACATATGACGTCATTGAACAAGTGCAATGTTGGCCTTGGATTCACGAACCTATATTAATTATATATATTTATATGTTTGATTAATATCTGTCTAACAATCTAGGTCAAGTCATAGTGTATCACAATCCTAATGCTCGAGACTAAATATGCAAAAGTCAACAAAAGTCATATTGACCAAAATGTCTTCCAAAATTTATACATGATTATTATATAGTTTAAATATAGTCGTTTTATTTATTTAAATATTTTTAATACATTTTATTAAAGTAAATATTATAGTTCTTTTATTAATAAATAAAATTTTATATTAAAATTTATATAATAAAAATATACTTTTATATATCTTAAGTAATAAAATTTATAAAGTTCATTTAATATCATAAAAATAATATAATAGGTATTATTAATGTAATTATATTATACGTAGTAAAATATCTTTGTATCACATATTTATTTGATAAAATAATATTGATAATAATAATAATAAGTAAAAGTTGTATTACATTATAATAATTATTATTATTCTACTAATAAAAATAACAATAATTATATTTTCTAAAAATGATAAAATGATAATTTTTATTAACAATAGTACTAAAATGATAATAATAATGATGTTTCATATTAACAATGATATTTTTATTAAAAATAATAATTTTAGTAAAAATGATAGTTTTAATATTAATAATACTTTTAATAATAATAATAGTAAAATAATGAAAACGATATTTTTCCTTTAAATCAATATCTTACAATATCTTAATTTCATCATGATACTCATACTCATTATTTCCTAATCGCTTCGTTTAATAGCTTTTAGTCGTCTTTTATATCGCGTTCATATTAATAATAATAATAGTAATCATAATAATTAGATGTTACTAATATTAGTTTTAATTATAATAATACCATAATAATATTAATGATAATAATAATAACTATTTGAATGATAATAATAATAATAATAATAATAATAATAATAATAATAATAATAATAATAATAATAATAATAATAATAATTATTATTATTATTATTATTATTATTATTATTATAACCTTAACGATAATAACGATAGTAATAATGATAAAAATAACAATAATATCTTTTATTAATAACGACAATAATAATAATAATAATAATAATAATAATAATAATAATAATAATAATAATAATAATAATAATAATAATAATAATAATAATAATAATAATAATAATAATAATAATAATAAGATTATAACGATGATAATAACGACGATAATAATAATCATTTTTAATAATAATACAAAAATTCAATTGACTATAACTTCTAAACCGTTCTTCGAAACCATTCGATATCTAAATGAAAAGTTCTCAAATTTTCGCTAGCTTTCCAACGACATGCATATCATATACCTTATCTTAATAGCATATGTATTTAATTCAAGATTCGACATAACCTATCTAACGACAATAACGAACGTATAAGCATGCATAATCCTATATATATACTCGAGCACTAGTCAGGGATACACTAATAATATATAAAAGTTAAGTTATGAGTGCTCACGTATCAATATTGAGATTCAATATTGCAGGAAAAGTACGTAGACGCAACGGAGATGATAAACACTATTTTGACTCACGAGCAATACTCCCGAACCATACCCATAACCTCCATAGCTATAACCCATAATTTCCTTAGCTCTATCCCTCTTGAAAAATAATTTCAAAATCACTCGGACAGCACTCTGTCGTAATATTTTATGTATACTAATAATATATTGAAATAGTACGGAGTAAATATATATATGTAAATCGATTGAGAGAGTTTAGAGAAAAATATTTTCAAGTTTCTATGAAATAATGAAACCTATTGAATTCTATTTATAATATATTTTTGAATTATTAAAGTGAATTATTAAAGTATGAATTATTAAAGTGAATTATTAAAGTATAAATTATTAAAGTGAATTATTAAAGTATGAATTATTAAAGTGAATTATTAAAGTATGAATTATTAAAGTATGAATTATTAAAGTGAATTATTAAAGTATGCATTATTAAAGTGAATTATTAAAGTATGAATTATTAAAGTGAATTATTAAATTTAAAGTAAAGTAAAAATAAAGTAAAGGTAAAGTTTAAGTATAGTAAAAGTATAAAACTATGTACGTATAATGCGCGTATAAATATATAATATTAATTTAAATCGTTATATATTTTTAATAAAATAAAATATAAATATCGTTATCTTTATCATACTGGTTAAGTAATGAGTTGTCAAAAGTGGTTCTAGATATTTATAAAAGTTATATACGTTTTAATAATAAAGTTCTTTTTAAACTGAAAACGTTTTTGTACGTTTGAAACTAAATCAAATAAATATGATAATTTTGTTTTCAAAAACTAAATATATTTAAGAATCATTTTGTTTAAAGGTTAAAATAATGGAAATCGTTATATCATAAAACGTTTTAGAAAAGTTGAATCATATATATTCATAATAGGTTTCAAGTTTTTTAAATTACAGTCTGTTGGTGAAGCATGCGATAAAGTTCAAAGGTTAAATAAACGTATGAAATCATCTTAATGAAAAATGTCGAGTTACTTAACTTGTCGATATCCAACATCTAAGTTATTTACACTCCACGTTCTTACTTATAAATCACTTTACCATTTTTCGAATGTTGTCAAAAAGATTAGATTTCTTAAATCACAGTGGACCTCATAACATAGACCCGTAATCATATCACAATGTATCTGATAAATCAATCATTTGATATTATCTTCTAATTCCATCGATAAACATATTGAAACAAATACGTTAATGTAAAGTATTATACGTTTAATACTTTATTAATATTCTCAAGTTATAATATATATATACATATATATATACATATTTATTTATATATAACGGTTCGTGAATCGTCGGAATTTGGTCGAGGTTATAATGAATGTATGAACACAATTTAAAATTCTTGAGATTTAACTTAACAAACTTTGCTTATCGTGTCGGAATAATATAAAGATAAAGTTTAAATTTGGTTGGAAATTTTTGGGTTGTCACATTATTAGTTCACATTAATATAACTATGAACACCAGACTCTCACTTTATATTATAAATGAAGAATTTAAATGCAGAGAATGAGAGAACACGATAATGAAATAAAGATTGATAATGTTGATCGTGCAAAAGTACATCTTCAAACTAAACCATACGTCCCTATTTATACAGATAAACACCAAATCTGGAGATTTGGTTTCCAAAACTACTTAGCTATAAATAAGGAAAAGATAAACTAAAAACCAAACAAATTAGCTATTAATTCAAAAGTCAACTCTGGAGATAAAACTGAATCTTCAAAACATATCTTCTTAAACTTTAAACATATCTCCAGAATAATCTTTAGCTTTGGCTTCAAGAAAACTTCAACCATTGACATCAGCAAATTCCAGAGTCTGCAACTTCAGACTCTAAACCTCCAGACTCTAAAATCTGCAAAATACTTTTGACTCATCAGATTATTATTTCCAACACTCACAAAATCCATTTAAAATTATTAATTCTTTACTTACATACAAGCTTTTCAACTACAAGTTTATCTTCATTCAAGATTAACAATTTTCTCTAACTTTGACACATAAACCCTAACCTTGAAATTTGAATTAGGCTTTCACTTAGTTTAAAAACCTTGTTTTTAACAATAAGAACATCATCTAATTACCAAAATTATATATTTAAAGTAATAAATATTCATACCTCAAAGTTAGGTTACAAGACCCCCAAATCTCTAGAAAGATGAAGATTAAAAATCAAAACTTTTAGTAGCACTAGCAACTAGTAACTAAGTTGATTACACCCTTAGATTCAATTGAATGGAAGAAAATCTAGGGTTTGTGATGATTTCGCCCAAAATCACCTTCCACACTCTCTTCTCGTTCTATATTTTTTATTTCATCATTTGAAGAATAAAAGTTGTTGTCCAACTTTTTGTAAAAAGGTTTTAACACATATTTTCAATGTATATATTATGTTCTCACTAAGCCTTAGTTTACTCTTACGTTGTTTACATTTTTATAGATTCGGGTGCGGATAAAGGAAAGGGTAAGCTTGATGGTTAGCTTGTTGGTGTGTAGTTGTTTTGGATGTTGATATGCTCAACTTGGCGTAATTGGTTTATAGATGCTTTTGAGTGGGATAGATATATTCCAAGGACCATCCTCATAAATTTTTGGTTGCATTATGTAAAATGGGTCGAGTTGTAATAGTTGTTTGTAATGGGTCGGTTAATGCTAATTATTGATGGTAGTTTGTGAATATATAAACTTGTTGAAAATGTTGCTTTGTATGTATCTAATGGGTCAAGAACAGGTTGCGTTCATTTGTTGTTTGTTGGAGTTAAAATGGGTCAGATGTCAAAAATGGGTAAAAAAAAAAAACAAAAAAAAACAAAAAAATATCATTTTGCAGTTATTGGTTTGTGGTCATTTCAAGTGTTCGTGCATTAATAAATTTACTTTGCCTTTCAAAATGTTTTTTTTCTTTTAAGAATGAATATAATGATGTATTTACTTTCTTACCTTATTCTCCGTACCTTGATTTTGCTAAAGAGAAAATTACCTAACTTATATAAACAGTTAAATTTGATACTCATAATATCTAGTTATAAGGTAGAGCGGGTAGTATGGGTAGAATTAATGCGAGATTGCACCGAGTTCTACATGTTCTATCAGTTAGAACGGGTGACTAGTAGAACTAATACAAAATTTCACTGAGTTTTACCCGTTAGAATGGGTAGGGTAGAACTAATATGAAATTACATTGAATTCTACCCGTCAGAACTGGTATAAGGGGTCAAATAGATCGAACTCGGTTCAATTTCGGCTAAGTTTCGTCACGTCATGTTCGAACAACTTTTTTGTTCGAACTTATTCTAACGAACGAATGATATTTTTTGGCAAAGTTTTTTCAAAAAGTTTATTTTGCTTCAATGCCTTATAAAAATTTTCATCAATTTCCTTAAAATAAATGTAATAAAAGCAAATATATATTAATTAATATATAGTATAAATTAAACTTTTTGAAAAAACTTTGCCAAAATACATCATTCGTTAGAATAAATTCGAACAAAAAAGTAGTTCGAGCATGACGTGACACCAATTTTTCTTTGTGTTCAAACTTAGCGGAAATTGAACTGAGTTCGACCTATTTGACCCGTTATACCAGTTCTATCTATTTCGGCTAAGTTTGAAAAAAAAAGAAAATTCGGTGTCACGTCATGTTCGAACAACTTTTTTTATTCGAACTTATTCTAACAAATGATGTATTTTATCTAAGTTTTTTCAAAAAGTTTATTTTGCTATTATGATTCTAAAAGTTACAACATAGTTGATAAATACTGGAGTATAAAAAAGGTTAACACTGATCGCTGGGAATGTTAGTCAACATTCATGACGAAGAATTTTAATGATAAAATTATTCATCATAATTTTAAAATTCATCATCACGAGTGTTTACCAAACATTCATAAAGATGAATGTTAACGATTTATTAAATGAATATCCATAAACTAAAGTTAAGATTAAAAAATATATTTTTTTACGTAAATATATTGTTTATAGCATCAACTATAGATACTCGCAATCTTAATAGAGTCGCGCAAACAACCGGGTGCTCTTGTTCTCCATGTCCTTCTTCCGGTACGGTGGTAAATCTGAAAGCGTATAATTAATTTGGTCAAGAGGTTGAGAGGAACCCTTCAACCAAGAGGTTGTGGGTTCAAGCCTCACTTGAGGCAGTGAGATGTAAATATTCGTGGTTTCGTGTGTAGATTGTAGGTTTGCCTTAAAAAAAAAAAAAAAAAAAAAAAAAAAAAAAAAAAGATTCTTCTCATGAAAAGCTAGCTAGTCTTTTTTGATTGGTGGGTGACAAACCTTATCAAATCAGTGTTGGATTCTCTCGGTATATATTTCATGTCGTTCCTCAAAGCGTAAAACAAGTTATAAATCGTCTTGATTCCTTACCTTCTTCATTTTTTGGGATGTTAAAAATGAAGACGAAAGATCCATCGGGCAAGACGGAAATTAAGTCTTAATTCCAAAGGGCAAGGTGGTCTCGGTATTTCTAGTATTACATCTCCGAATTTTGGTCTCATGTATCAGTGGAGGTGGCTACATGAGCTGAGAATATATTCAATTGGTAAAAGTTCTATGATCGATTATTGGAGAACAACCAATGGAGTAGACCCTTTGGTGAAATCTAATAATGGAGTATGAAAATGTTGGAGATAATCGGTTAAGGAAATGCATAATAGTCTTACCACGGAAACTGATAAAAAGAAAATTGGTTGTAGAGTACTGTAGAACTCGAGCTAATATGTTGTACATGTTGGTGTCCAACGGTGTAAACATTAACAACCTCATAGCTAAACTCCACATTCAACACCCTTCAGTGTCATTAACTATCAACTTGAAACTGGGATCAGGTCACAAAATCGTATTTTTGACTTGCTTTTGGGATCAATGGGTAGGCGTTGCATTCTAAATATCCTAGACTTTGTGCCCTTGACATATATAAACCATGTACAGTTGCCTCTTAGATCACGAATGACAAATAACGCTCTCAACCGGGGATACAAAACGATAGCATAGAGGATCAAAACTAGAAAGCTAAAACAGACGGAAGCCTAAAACTTTCTATCACCGAGCTTCTAACTAAGGAAAACAGCAAATAAACCGCGAAAGAAACTATCAAACATTTAAACAAACCAATCAAAACGATCTAAAAGAAAAAAACAACTAACAACCCACAAACAAACATTCAAAACACACTAAGGAATCACTTTCTTCATCTTTTTTTTTTTTTTTTTTTTTTTTTTTTTGAAAGGCAAGCTTGCATCAGTCCGGACCGAAGCCTAGTCATCATTTGCACGCACACACGCGCTTTCGGGAAGGAAACCCGAACCACACTCTGAGGATCCGACCCTTTAACCATCCCGAGGGGCAGGCGGGCCGGATCTTAGTCCCGGAGCGGGTCGGTAAAACCTTCCCTTTGGGCCACCTTCAAGGAATATATTTCAATTCCTAGAGCGGGTGACGAGGCTCGAACCCGAGACCTCTAGCCCTGCGAGTACACAAGTGTAACCGCGGTACCATTGAAGCAATGCTTCGTTGGTATCACTTTCTTCATCTTACAATTGAAAGTCTTTCATAACATATACTGGAAACTTACATTTGATGCATACCAACTAACAAACATTCTCTTGATTGTTTTATTCGAATAACTTTAGTATTATGATTATTCTAATAATAATATTGGACTTTTAACTTATACTTTTAGTACATTAACATATTTATATTTATAGTTGTATTATAAAATACAAAAGAAATGGACAAGAGAACCTGTTTCATCCCGCTCAACTGATCTACCTATGCTGTTAGGTCTGGCAGTAACCACCGAGCTTGACCTCTTCCTGTCATGAAATGTGAAAGAACAAACGAATGAAGATATTTGTAACGCCATGTTGCTTCTAGTATACGCGTACTCGTAGTTAAAATACTATTGTATATCAGAGCTCCGACTTTTGCTGTTGCGGATGCTGCTGCTGCTCCTGATGATGATGATGAAACTGGAACATTTGTGGATTGATTGATAGCTGAGAGAGGTTAGCAGCCGCATCTCCACTTAGCTCCATCCTCATCATCTTCAAACGTTGGACTTCAGTATTTAAAGTTTCATTAAGAGCTGCCAAAAGACGAACAAACATAAAGAAAGTTGCTTGCTTATATTTGTTTCCTCAATTCTCCTATGTTCACTGTTGTAAAAGTCGGCCGAGTCGGCTGACGCGTCGGTTTGGGGGCTAGCCCGTTCCGACTTGCCCAAAAATGCCTTAAAAGTCGGTCAACGCTAAAAATTTGGGTCAAAGCCGGTATGAGCCGGGTCAAAGTCGGTCAATGTCAATGTTAGGTCAAAAATTTTATATTTTTTTAAATTAAATTTTGTGCCATATATCTATGTTTGGAATTTTTACGTTTTATGTTTAAAATATTTATGTGAAATATACATCTTTAATTTGAAATTAAATGGTTATGTGCACTATATTATCCATGTTATATGCCATATTATCCATGCTTTATGTCATTCTGTTGTGCTTTACGGCTATATGTGTTTTCTTTTATGGTTACTGTGTTTGGTTGCATCTTTCTAGGCGCACATAACTCTTTCAGGTAAGTATCTTTTGCCCTCCCTATTTCGTTTTTATGAGCATTTCTGGCCGGAGGTCCGTTAGGAAGCAATCTCTTTTGCTCTAGAGTAGAGGGAGGGACGACCTTATCTAGTCGAGGGTTCTATACCCGCGGATGGAGTAGTGACTTCCTTCTAATCTAGGGTACGAGGAATGATTGTCTACACCTACCTCTCTCATACCCCACTTTCGTGGGATTGAGTGTTGTTGTTGTTGTTGTTGTATACATCTTTAATTTATTTATTACTAAAAGTCAATGTAGGTCAAACGGCTGACTCGTCTCCCACTCGACCGACTCTTCCCCGTCTCGTCCCCGGCTTGTCCCTCCAAAGTCCCGACCGACTCATCCCAACTGACTCATCCCAACTCACGACTTTTACAACCTTACCTACGTTGCATCTGTAATTTTACTATTATCAAATACCCTTCAACAAATAATTATGAATTAACAATATGCGTTTTTAATGTGTATTAAAGGTAGGATTTAAAATGTACCATCCCGGAGCTGGGCTTGCTGTTCCATTGCTTGCAGACGAAACTTAAGCTCGTTATTTTGACTTGTTAAGTTATCTGAGTCTCTCTGAATAGCAAGCAAATAAAATAAAATTTATAAAATTTAAACAACAACAACAACAAAACCCAATACCACTCATGTGGTGTATGGGGGAGGTGAGATGTAGACAATCATTCCCCTATCCGAGAATAAAGACAAGTCATTTCTCTGGCAGAGTGAAACACTCTCAAGAGTAGAGAAAGTCATCCCTCTCTTTATTCGACGGATAAAGAGATTGCTTCCGAGAGGACCTCCGACCTTTAAGTAGGAAAAAGTTTTTTTTTTAAAAAATAAAATAAAAATACTAAAATAATAATAATAATAGACGCCATAAAAATGGTATAATCAAATTTCCATGGGTTTGAAATCCTGCCTGAAATTTAATTTAGGCTCTAAGAGTCAGTCAAGTCGCCAATAAATCGACGATTGATGTCGACTCAATAGAGCCACTTAATATAAACCAAAAACTAATTACACTTTTACAAAGCAATAAATCCCACCTGCAATAATGTAAGCTGTGCAGACAACGCTGTTGCTTCGGCCTGTAAAGTTTGAACCTTGTTTTCCAATTCAGATATATATAACATCTTTCTTTCTTTCGAACGTGCAGCTGACTGGCGATTAGCCAAGATCCTACACAAAAATAAATATATAAATAAAATACAATACTTGTCTGTAGTGCACTTATCAAATATGTTAAATGAATAAATGATAAAAAAAAATAATGGGCGAGTAACAATCAAATTACATACCTTTTGACTCTTTTCGGGTCACTTAAAGCCATCTCTGCAAGGTTCTCATTAGCCATAATTTTCTTGAGCTCGGCCCCAGTAAACATACCATTTCCAAACTCCAAATTAAACGCATCTGAATTTACATTAACTGGATCACTCGGTGACAATTTACCAATTTGCCCTCCTAGAGAAGGCAGCAGCTTAAGCGATTCATCGACAAAGTTCATCTTCCCCATAACACTGTCCATAGAAACACTTCTATAATGCCTACTTGTTGGAGCAATATCTCCACCTGCACTCCTTTTAATCCCTTCTCTTTTATCAGATGAAATTCTCGAAATGTGCATATTATTACCACTTCCAATTACACTACTTGTAGCTTCGTTATCACTATTATCAACACCATTTTCTATTTCTTCAACGTTTTCAGCCCTAAAACAATTCAATCTTCCACGATTGTTCATGTTCAAATGACTAATAAACAGATCATCGACCACTTCACCTTCCGATTTCCTCTCTCCCATTCCTTCACTGACGTTTTTCTCCCAATTTGATTCTTGTTTCACGTATTGACCTGGCGTTGCGGGCCCGTTACAACCTCGTAACGCGATCAAAGGTGGAGATGACTGCAAGATAGTCGAAAATCCAAAAGGAATATCACTGTTTGACCGCCTGTGTGTTTTACGAGGTGGAAGGCTGACATCAGCGATCGGTGCTGAACCATTGTCACGATACGAAGAAGGGCTCAAAGGCGGCAACGAATCAATCGAGTAAAATGAGGGCTGCGATAAAGTCCTCGGTCCAGTACCAAGAGTCAAATTCTGCAAACCATCAGTTTGCTGACTATAACACACCGAAACCGGTGAAATTTGAGGATGAGCCGGAGGCATTCCGACTCGTTTACCATTGTTTTCATTATTACAATTTGGAGAACTCGAAAACTGTCGATTTGGGACACGAAATTGGTTTGTGTTTAACTGTGTTATATCAAGATGATTAAAAGGAACATGTGATTGTAATTTAGGAACTGATGAATTTACTCTTTCTTCAGTTTCACTCATTTCTAACCACAATCAATCAATCAATCACACTATAAAATAAATGCTAAAATCGAATAAGCAAACCCTTTAGCGAAGTGGTTAGTATATAAAAAGTACCAAAATTGAAACCCTAATTTATACAACTAAGACGTTGATATCAACAACATAGATAGATACAATAGTACAAAAAAAAAAATAGAAGAAGTAGATAATACAGTGTGTGTAAGTATATGAATATTTTAATTAAGTGTACCGAATGAGTGTACAAAATAGTTAGGGTTTCTCCGCCAAATGGTGACGGAATGGACGAAGAATGGTAGCCGGCGAGGGTTTGACTTTGACTAAAACTGATATAGTTTCTCTTTCTCTCTATGTGTATATCGTTGACGATGAAGAACTATAGCGCGGGTTTGAAGACACCTGCTTCTCTACTAGCTCGTTAAATTAAATATTAATATTAATTAAATATGTAAATAAAATAAACGATATAAATATCTCTACATATTACAAATTTAGTCTGACATGTCACTCTGACAGAAAGTCTGACAAATTCAGTCCATTTGTAATTTTCTAATAATTTCTAATTAACTCTGTTAATTCTATTAATATTACACGTGTACCAATCACACACCAAATTATACCACTATAATTAACAAAAACTACGCCTTTAAAAAAGAAAACCGTAAACAAATAAAAACCCTCTCTCTTCTAAACCGTCACCACTGCACCCTTTCTCTCTCTTCTAAAATCCGAAAACCTCAGCCTTTTCGCCGGAGAAGATGGCCGAAGACTGCCGCAATCAACCACGCCACTACCACTAATTTATCCGTTACAATTTTACGCACTTAATGATATAAATTTTGTAATCATCGATTGTATTAATTTTTTTGCCCTTATATTCTCTTTTTATTTCAACGACTGTGACGACCATAGTATTTTGCTTATATATTGAAGATTGTATCTGGTTCTTGGTTTTTACCATTTATTGAAGTTTTACGAGGTATCTTTGAGAAATTGATAGTAGCTTGAAGTGGAATGGTCACAACCCTAATCATCGCCCAGTATACCGTTTTTCTCCTCACCCAATTTTTTACATAATCATCAATAGAACCTTCATCTCGATCAGAAGTATTCGACTTTAGGGCACAAATCTGTGAATCGGTTTGTAAAGTCATCTCGATATCTCCTTCGATCTCAATCTCAATCGACGTAATCACAAATACATGTTATCTTTTTTTATGTTTATAACTATTTTAAGATGGTGTGTGATGTATCACCTATACATATGTGTATTTATTTTATGTATCGGTTCGATTGTTGCTATATGTAGCTTTAAATCTAGCGTAGCTCACTATATCAGGTTAAATTGCCAAATTGGTAAAGTTAGAATAATAATCATATTTTGAATAATAATCATATTTTTTTTTAGTTTCAATCATTATAATTATTGAATGCGGCTATATGCAGTTTGAAATGCTATATGAGATGTATCAGTTTGATGCTATTTAGAATCCGTTGAATCACCTATATGCAGTTTTGTTAGTTTGGGTCAAAATAACCCCTATGTTAGTTCATAATATGCTGATTGTGGGCCAAAATAACCCCTATGTTAATGCAATTTCAGTTACAAACTGCAATTGCATAATATGTATTGTGATGCTTGTGTGATCTATGAGATAAATTTTGTATCCTTAATAATAAAAATAGGGGCTATTTGGACCCAAACTCTGTAATAATACGAGTTTTGTACATTGGCTCAAACTCTGTTAGTTTTAACAAATTCCATCATTGTTAATTATGATTGTGGATGGTCAAAAATGGGTGGAAGGTCTACTTTGAATTGGTTGTGGCTAGAAAAGTGGCATAATTTGAGTAAAGGAATAAAACTCAAGAGTCAAAACGTTCATGCTAAAGCTATCATACTTGATTGTGGAAAGTCAAATGAGCATTACAACAAATCATGTTTGGAAGATGGAAGACTCAAAGAGATGTAGAATTGTAGTTCATAGTTATAGTAGTACAACTCATGAACCCAATCTTAGGTACACCGAGAGTAGAAACCATGATTTTAATTAGCTTAGAATCTTAAAAGATTATAACATACATGTCATAACCCGTCCTTAACCATAAGAACGCGTTAGATAACGTATGATTTCATTGCGAGGTATTGACCTCTATATGAGACATTTTTGAAAGAAAACTGCATATATTATACATTACAAACCATAACCATTATTTTTGTTACAAGCTTAAGACAATAAAAAGAAGATTAACGTTTAGCGATAATCTTCGACTTACAAACTTTACAAATGATGACAACAACACGGTTTCTAGCATATTTTACAATACAACATCTCGGATATGCAGTTTTATTTTTGACACAAACATGCGTACGCAAGATCCTGGTTAGATCCAACATGATGCAGCGGAAACTTTAGAAATCACCTGAGAATAGACATGTTTTAAAAGGTCAACATAAAGTTGGTGAGATATAGGTTTAATGCCGGCAGCAATATATATATAGACCACAAGATTTCGTATATAAACAGTTTAATAAAAGTATTCTAAGTGGTTGAGCACTCGGTAACCATACTTAACATTTTCACGTCGCATATTCCCTTTAATATGAAATCTTACTACACCGTACCAAGTGTAGTCACAAAACGAAGTACTGTGCAACCGTTGAATACTGGTCGTCCAGTCCGGTTGGGGTTGTCAGGCCCGATAGATCTATCAACAGGATTCGCGTTTACAATACCGCTGTAAATATTAGTTACCAAGCTACAGGGAAGTATGCCAGTGGTACAACTCAACGTAGAACATATTTTTCAGTTACTTGTGTCCATATCGTAAAACATAAAATACATGTATTCTCATCCCGAAATATTTAGAGTTTAAAAGTGGGACTATATACTCACAGTTGTCTTTGAAGATATAGATAATTGACTTGGTCTCCCGGTTGATATCACGAACCTATCCATATATAATATATCAATATGTTTTCATTTTTAAACAAACGTTATAAATATATACTTGTTATACTTTTAATACTTTGAATAATTCCTTAGTCCGTAGTTAGCAGTCCGATGTTAGTAATTCAATTTTAATGGTTCATTTTTAGATGTTTAATATACCCGCAATGAAATAAATAAAACCCCCAACGAAATCAATAAAACCCCATCATATATGTATTGGTCGAGATTAATCTTGACCCATGGTACCGGTGTTGTCAAATGACGTGTTGCGTACATAAAGTACCGGTGTTGTCAAATGACGTGTTGCGTACAATCATGGGATCTTATGATTAATCTTCTCGTATTGTTTACGGGTGATCCTGAACCATATAAAATTGAATTATAAGTACATATATATAAAATATCATGTTATCTTAGAAATATGTGATTTATATCATTTTTTTCCAATTGATCCCGTAGTTGAAATGATCTAGGATAACCAATTTTGTTTCGGTCATAGTTTCTTCGTTACAAATCCGTTTTCGTTGATTCAAATTGCCATCTTCTTGGATCGAGTTCTTCTTTAAGGCTATGAACTGTAAATACCTTGGTTTGTATTTAAAATCATACGGCATAAGTGAAACATTAGTGAAACATATGAAGTTAAACATTTTTGTTACAACAAAATCATTTAATGACCATTTTTCTAAAAATACTTATACTTTGAAAAACCAAGTTTTACCTTGTTAAATTAGCATATACATAAGTTATATTACAGGTCTTGAAGTATTTTAAAAGTTAAGTTAGAAGGATCTATTTAGTTTGCAAACAAGTTTGAAAAACATTCAAACTATGTTCTTGTTGTTAAACTTTTGTACCACAAAATAAGATAGCTATATATATATATGAATTGAATAAGGTTATGAACATAGATTCTACCTCAAGTTCCTTGGATAAGTTTGCTGTAAAAGAGGAGTAAGAAGCTAGAATCAAAAGGGTGATAGAAGTGGATGAAAGATTGGAAGTAAGTTGGTGTTCTTGGGAGGTTTTCTTGAAGTGTTGTTGTATGGTTTTCTTATGGTGTTTTAGTATGGTTTTTGAAGCTAGATCTTCAAGGTAAGTTGCTGAATGTTTATGGAGTTTAAGACTCTTGAATGTGTGTGTGTTTTTAGCTAGAGAATGGAAGTAAAAATGAACTAAAATGATGATACATATATACACCATAAAAAACGTGTTTCATGGGCATACATGGACAAATTTTAGTTTGTAATCTTGTTAATTAGTCAAGTAATCATCCAAAAGTAATTACCTAGCTCTAAGGGCATGAATAATGGCTGGTTAGGTGGTGATTTTGATGTGTATTTACTATTAGTAAATACGTATAGGAGCTAGGTATGATACGAGTACAAATACTCTAGGTATACGTATAGAAATTTTGTGAAAAATGAAATGAGGATTCAAATATAGCTATCTTTTGTGAATACACTTATATGGTTTTATGTATTTAAGTTCTTTAAAAGTAATTAAATACATTACTTATACAATATATGTATAACATTATAAGTCTTAAGTATATATGTCAAATAACGTTACGTATTGTTATCGTTTTGAAAACTTAAGTTAGTAGTTTCAAAATATACTTGTAACTTATTGTTATTAATACAAAATGAGATATTAAAACATTTATTAATCATGTTAAATATGTATATATACATATTCATACACAAACGTATAATTATCATATATTGTATAGTTCGTGATATCATCGGTCAAACTAGACGGTCAAACGTTGTGTAAAACTCTTTTCGGAAATATAAGTCTTGACAATTTGGATTGCTTATCATGTTGGCAAGGTTTAATTTATGTAAATATTAATCTTATAAGTATAAAATGATCGCAAAAGTACGGGTCGTTACATTACCTCCCCGTTAAATAAATTTCGTCCCGAAATTTTAAAATTGTACCTATTTTGCGTCATCGAGAAACAAGTGCGGATACTTTCGTTTCATCTGATCCTCTCGTTCCCAAGTAAACTCGGGACCTCTTCTAGCATTCCAACGAACCTTAACAATCGGTATATTGCTCTGTTTGAGCTGTTTAACTTCACGGTCCATGATTTCGATTGGTTCTTCGACGAATTGTAGTTTCTCGTCGACATGGATTTCTTCAAGAGAAATGGTGAGGTCTTCCTTTGCAAGACACTTCTTAAGGTTCGAGACATGAAAGGTATTATGTATTCCGGCTAGTTGTTGCGGTAACTCGAGTCGATAAGCTACCGGTCCAATGCGTTCGATAATCTTGAACGGACCTACATATCTTGGGTTCAATTTACCCCTTTTGCCGAAACGTATCACACCTTTCCAAGGTGACACCTTTAGCATAACCATGTCCCCGACCTGAAACTCTAATGGTTTCCTTCGAACATCGGCGTAGCTCTTTTGGCGACTACGGGCTGTTTTCAATCTCTCCTTGATTTGCACTATCTTCTCGGTCGTTTCGTGTATGATCTCGGGACCAGTTAATTGTCGATCTCCTACTTCATTCCAACAGATAGGAGATCTACACTTCCTTCCGTACAATGCTTCGAATGGCGCAGCTCCAATGCTCGCATGATAACTATTATTATACGAGAATTCTGCTAACGGTAGATATTTATCCCATCCGTTTCCAAAATCGATCACACATGCCCTGAGCATGTCTTCGAGAGTCTGAATCGTTCTCTCACTCTGTCCATCGGTTTGTGGATGATATGCGGTACTCATATCCAACCGAGTTCCTAGTGCCTCCTGTAGTGATTGCCAAAATTTTGAAGTAAATCTACTATCACGATCGGATATAATGGAAATAGGTATTCCATGCCTTGAAACTATTTCCTTTATATATAATCGTAATAATTTCTCCATTCTATCTGTTTCCTTTATAGGCAAGAAATGTGCAGATTTGGTAAGACGATCAACAATTACCCAAATGGTGTCGTATCCCCAGGCAGTCTTTGGTAACTTCGTGATGAAATCCATGGTGATACCATCCCATTTCCATTCTGGAATTTCTGGTTGTTGAAGTAACCCTGACGGCTTTTGGTGTTCTGCTTTGACTTTGGAACAAGTTAAACATTCCCCAACATATGTTGCAACGTCTGTCTTCAAATTAGGCCACCAATAATGCGTCTTAAGATCTTGGTACATCTTTCCAACTCCAGGATGTATCGAATATCTTGTCTTATGTGCCTCGTTCAATATCAACTTCCTTAATCCACCCAACTTCGGTACCCAAATACGATTTGCAAAATATCGAATTCCATCTTCCCGCATAACGAGTTGCTTCTCATACTTCTTCATTATTTCATTTCCTATATTTTCTTTAGTAAGTGCTTCTCGTTGAACTTCTTTGATTTGTGAGTTGAGATTCATGCGAATTTTTATGTTCATTGCTCGAACTCGAATTGGTTCTCGTTCTTTTCTGCTTAAAGCATCAGCCACCACATTCGCCTTCCCAGGATGATAACGAATTTCACAATCATAGTCGTTTATTAACTCGGCCCACCTACGTTGCCTCATGTTCAATTGTTTTTGATCGAAAATATGTTGAAGGCTTTTATGATCAGTAAACACAGTGAATTTAACCCCATACAAGTAGTGTCTCCACATCTTCAATGCAAACACGACTGCTCCCAATTCTAGATCATGCGTCGTATAATTTCGCTCGTGAATCTTCAATTGTCGGGATGCAAATGCAATAACTTTCTTCCGTTGCATAAGAACACAACCAAAACCTTGTCGCGAAGCGTCACAATATATTTCAAAATCATCGTTCCCTTCAGGTAACGATAAAATAGGCGCCGTAGTTAACTTCTTCTTCAGTAATTGAAATGCATTCTCCTGCTCCGAGGTCCATTCGTATTTCTTCCCTTTTTGCGTTAACGCTGTCAACGGCTTAGCTATTCGGGAAAAATCTTGAATAAACCTTCTATAATAACCAGCTAAACCCAAAAATTGGCGTATCTGTGTTGGTGTCTTAGGAGTCTCCCATTTTTCAATAGCTTCAGTTTTTGCTGGATCAACCTGAATTCCTTTGCTATTAACAACGTGACCAAGAAATTGCACTTCTTTCAACCAGAAAGCACACTTAGAAAATTTAGCATAAAGTTGTTCTTTTCTCAACAACTCCAGTATCAACCTTAAATGCTCTTCATGCTCTTGCTCACTTTTGGAATAGATAAGAATATCATCAATGAAAACGATAACAAACTTATCCAAATACGGACTACAAACTCGATTCATGAGGTCCATGAATACAGCTGGCGCATTTGTCAACCCAAACGGCATGACCAAAAATTCGTAATGACCATAACGTGTTCGAAAAGCAGTTTTCGGAATGTCCTCTTCTTTGACACGTAGTTGATGATAGCCCGATCTTAGGTCGATTTTCGAATAAACACATGATCCCTGGAGTTGATCAAATAAGTCGTCAATTCTCGGTAGTGGATACCGATTTTTGATAGTTAACTTATTTAATTCACGATAATCTATGCACATCCTAAAAGATCCATCTTTCTTTTTAACAAATAGAATCGGAGCTCCCCACGGTGAAGTACTTGGTCGTATGAATCCACGGTCTAGTAATTCTTTTAACTGACTTTGAAGTTCTTTTAATTCGGACGGTGCAAGTCTATATGGCGCACGAGCCACTGGTGCAGCTCCTGGTACTAAATCTATTTGAAATTCTACAGATCTAAATGGAGGTAATCCCGGCAATTCTTCCGGAAAAACTTCAGGAAAATCTCTTGCCACAGGCACGTCGTTGATGCACTTTTCTTTCTTTTCGACTTTATTAACATGTGCTAAAATAGCGTAACATCCCTTTTCTAAACACTTCTTGGCTTTCAAACAGCTAATGAGTTTTAGCTTTGAATTACCCTTCTCTCCATAAATCATCACCGGTATTTTATCCTTACCAGGAATACGAATTGCCTTCTTGGCACAAACAACTTCCGCTCCTATTTTGGACATCCAGTCCATGCCGACTATTACATCAAAACCTCCTAATTCCACGGGTATTAAGTCGATTTTAAACGTTTCTCCGGCTAGATTTATTTCACAATCACGACAAATTTTATCGGCTTTAATTAGTTTACCATTAGCTAACTCAATCAAGTACTTAGCATCTAGAGGTAATGATGAACAATTCAATTTAGTGTAAAAATTTATACACACGTAACTTCTATCGGCGCCAGTATCAAATAAAATAGATGCTGATAAGTTATTAATGGTAAACGTACCCGTAACAAGCTTCGGGTCTTCTCGTGCCTCTCTAGCATTAATAACAAACGCTCTTCCACGTGCAGGTCCGCCATTCTTTTCTGGATTCGGGCACTGACTCTTATAGTGACCTTGTTTTCCACACCCAAAACAAGTAATGTTAGCCAAAGCAGTTCTATTTGCGTTGGTGGCAGGAGTCTTGTTACCATTTGTAACGAGAGCCTTACAATCTTCAGCAAGATGTCCCTGTCTATTGCATTTAGTGCACAACACACTACAGTAACCAAAATGATGTTTGTGACAACGGTTGCATAAAGGACTTTGTCCTTTGTAACCAAAGCCTGAACCACTACCCGCACCTTTCGTGGTTTCTTGTTTCTTATAAGGTTGTTGTTGGTTACCTCGATCATAACCTCCATTCCACTTTTTCTTGTTCCCCAATACCTTCACCTCAGTATTGAATGCTTTCTTGTCCAAAATGACCTGATCCATTAGCTCGTTCGCCATGGTTATAGCTTCATGAATTGTTTTAGGTTTCGATGCCGTAACGTTTGCCTTGACCTTTTTGGGCAAACCACCTTTGTACATTTCAATCTTCCGTGCTTCGGTTGGAACCAATTCAGGACATAGTAAAACCAATTCCATGAATCGCTGATTGTAGTTGGTGATTTCAGTACCAACCACCTTCAAACTTCATAACTCATCTTCTAACTTAATAACCTCATTCCTTGGACAATACTCGGTGATTATCATTGCTTTGAATTCTTCCCATGGAGTATCATAAGCTACATCTCCTCCTACCGCCTTCACATAATTCTTCCACCATGTGAGTGCACTATCTTGTAAAGTGCACGATGCAAACTTGGTCATGTCTTTTTCATCACAACCACTGATTTTGAACACCGTCTCCATCTTTTCTATCCATCGGGTTAAACCGATCGGTCCTTCCGTTCCACTGAATGATGATGGCTTGCAAGCTTGAAACGTCTTGTAGGAGCATCCTACACGAGGATTTGGGTTAACTGCAGCAGCTCTTGCAGCTTCGACCCATAGCATTCTATCGTTCACTCGCTGGTTGATGAGTTCCTCGAGTTCTTGTTCCGTCATTCGATTCAATCGCGCCATTTCCTAATGAAAGAAAATAATTATTCACATGGAATATTATAGATGTAGTGTGTATTTATAGTACATTTATAGCTTGTTAATAATATGAACCAGGTATTATTATAAAAGCCTTTTCTTCTTATTAGCATTTTATAATTATATCTTGGGTAGTACCTACCCGTTAATGTTCATACTTAATAGCTTAGTACAGAATCAATTACTACAATCTAAATAATACTTAACCATGGAAAATTATTGCATTTCATACTTCGCTATTTTACATATGCTTATCTTACATCAAACTTTAAGCAAACCACACTAATAATATTATACAAAACATTATATGATTCCATGGCTTAATACGGTAGTGCATCGTTCGGTCTATTTTCTAGGGCGTTTAGTTCCAATGAATGGCCTAACGCTTATCCTAGCTGTCTGCCTACGTTTTGGCTGAGGAGCCGAAGAACTAGATGCGGGGATAGCACTAATAGGAATAGCGGGAATAGGGGTGGTAGTGTTGAGTGGAATTGGTGCTACGTCATTCTCACTAAGTTCGGGATTTGAATTTTCTAATTCATTCGCTTTTCGTTTCTTTCCTTGATCGAATTTTTCTTTCGTAATTTCTAGTATTTCTTCCTCGGGTTCACTTTCTTCTTCGGGTTCACTTTCCTCTTCGGGTTCACTTTCCTCCTCGGGTTCACTTTCCGATATTTCTATAGTTGGTTCATCCGGAAATTGTGAGTCTTCCCCAAAAATACCACTTTCGTCATCGGATATGTTAATGACTGAAACACAATCTGAAGATTCTGGTTCGGAGTCGCTGAATGTGATAATAAGTTTCGAGCCCGACATCTATCACACAACAACTAACCCATTAGTACTACATAATATTTACATATAAATTTTAACCAACAGTGGTAAGCAATGGTTTTTTTTTTTTTTTTAAATCAGACCCGGTCAAAGTCCAGACTTTACTAATGTATCCTAACGACTTCTCGGTTAGACACACTAATGCAAACCTGGTTCGCTAAGACCAACGCTCTGATACCACATGTCATAACCCGTCCTTAACCATAAGAACGCGTTAGATAACGTATGATTTCATTGCGAGGTATTGACCTCTATATGAGACATTTTTGAAAGAAAACTGCATATATTATACATTACAAACCATAACCATTATTTTTGTTACAAGCTTAAGACAATAAAAAGAAGATTAACGTTTAGCGATAATCTTCGACTTACAAACTTTACAAATGATGACAACAACACGGTTTCTAGCATATTTTACAATACAACATCTCGGATATGCAGTTTTATTTTTGACACAAACATGCGTACGCAAGATCCTGGTTAGATCCAACATGATGCAGCGGAAACTTTAGAAATCACCTGAGAATAGACATGTTTTAAAAGGTCAACATAAAGTTGGTGAGATATAGGTTTAATGCCGGCAGCAATATATATATAGACCACAAGATTTCGTATATAAACAGTTTAATAAAAGTATTCTAAGTGGTTGAGCACTCGGTAACCATACTTAACATTTTCACGTCGCATATTCGCTTTAATATGAAATCTTACTACACCGTACCAAGTGTAGTCACAAAACGAAGTACTGTGCAACCGTTGAATACTGGTCGTCCAGTCCGGTTGGGGTTGTCAGGCCCGATAGATCTATCAACAGGATTCGCGTTTACAATACCGCTGTAAATATTAGTTACCAAGCTACAGGGAAGTATGCCAGTGGTACAACTCAACGTAGAACATATTTTTCAGTTACTTGTGTCCATATCGTAAAACATAAAATACATGTATTCTCATCCCGAAATATTTAGAGTTTAAAAGTGGGACTATATACTCACAGTTGTCTTTGAAGATATAGATAATTGACTTGGTCTCCCGGTTGATATCACGAACCTATCCATATATAATATATCAATATGTTTTCATTTTTAAACAAACGTTATAAATATATACTTGTTATACTTTTAATACTTTGAATAATTCCTTAGTCCGTAGTTAGCAGTCCGATGTTAGTAATTCAATTTTAATGGTTCATTTTTAGATGTTTAATATACCCGCAATGAAATAAATAAAACCCCCAACGAAATCAATAAAACCCCATCATATATGTATTGGTCGAGATTAATCTTGACCCATGGTACCGGTGTTGTCAAATGACGTGTTGCGTACATAAAGTACCGGTGTTGTCAAATGACGTGTTGCGTACAATCATGGGATCTTATGATTAATCTTCTCGTATTGTTTACGGGTGATCCTGAACCATATAAAATTGAATTATAAGTACATATATATAAAATATCATGTTATCTTAGAAATATGTGATTTATATCATTTTTTTCCAATTGATCCCGTAGTTGAAATGATCTAGGATAACCAATTTTGTTTCGGTCATAGTTTCTTCGTTACAAATCCGTTTTCGTTGATTCAAATTGCCATCTTCTTGGATCGAGTTCTTCTTTAAGACTATGAACTGTAAATACCTTGGTTTGTATTTAAAATCATACGGCATAAGTGAAACATTAGTGAAACATATGAAGTTAAACATTTTTGTTACAACAAAATCATTTAATGACCATTTTTCTAAAAATACTTATACTTTGAAAAACCAAGTTTTACCTTGTTAAATTAGCATATACATAAGTTATATTACAGGTCTTGAAGTATTTTAAAAGTTAAGTTAGAAGGATCTATTTAGTTTGCAAACAAGTTTGAAAAACATTCAAACTATGTTCTTGTTGTTAAACTTTTGTACCACAAAATAAGATAGCTATATATATATGAATTGAATAAGGTTATGAACATAGATTCTACCTCAAGTTCCTTGGATAAGTTTGCTGTAAAAGAGGAGTAAGAAGCTAGAATCAAAAGGGTGATAGAAGTGGATGAAAGATTGGAAGTAAGTTGGTGTTCTTGGGAGGTTTTCTTGAAGTGTTGTTGTATGGTTTTCTTATGGTGTTTTAGTATGGTTTTTGAAGCTAGATCTTCAAGGTAAGTTGCTGAATGTTTATGGAGTTTAAGACTCTTGAATGTGTGTGTGTTTTTAGCTAGAGAATGGAAGTAAAAATGAACTAAAATGATGATACATATATACACCATAAAAAACGTGTTTCATGGGCATACATGGACAAATTTTAGTTTGTAATCTTGTTAATTAGTCAAGTAATCATCCAAAAGTAATTACCTAGCTCTAAGGGCATGAATAATGGCTGGTTAGGTGGTGATTTTGATGTGTATTTACTATTAGTAAATACGTATAGGAGCTAGGTATGATACGAGTACAAATACTCTAGGTATACGTATAGAAATTTTGTGAAAAATGAAATGAGGATTCAAATATAGCTATCTTTTGTGAATACACTTATATGGTTTTATGTATTTAAGTTCTTTAAAAGTAATTAAATACATTACTTATACAATATATGTATAACATTATAAGTCTTAAGTATATATGTCAAATAACGTTACGTATTGTTATCGTTTTGAAAACTTAAGTTAGTAGTTTCAAAATATACTTGTAACTTATTGTTATTAATACAAAATGAGATATTAAAACATTTATTAATCATGTTAAATATGTATATATACATATTCATACACAAACGTATAATTATCATATATTGTATAGTTCGTGATATCATCGGTCAAACTAGACGGTCAAACGTTGTGTAAAACTCTTTTCGGAAATATAAGTCTTGACAATTTGGATTGCTTATCATGTTGGCAAGGTTTAATTTATGTAAATATTAATCTTATAAGTATAAAATGATCGCAAAAGTACGGGTCGTTACAATACCCCTCTTGGGCACATTGACTTACTATGGTTTTTGGATAGTTGTTCATTCTTTATGCTTACCATTTTTATTAGCTTAGAACCTTATGTTGTAATGGACAATGAGTTTTTTTTATTGTTTTGAGTATTATTTTACTTTGACTGAGCCTTCTTTTTTTGGATTTTATTGGACATTTTTATAGAAATAATCACCATCATCTTTAATGCAAGTACTTCTGATGTTTAGAATTCATTGTATATACACTTGATTCACTGCTGATGTACCTGGTATTAATGCAGGTTAGATGTCGGGGAAGGGGATCGACTTTTTTTCCTGCTGCCCAGTTACACTATAGCTTCATTAGTGTAATTTTCGGGATCTTGGTGCGATTTTTTGCTGATGACCCACGCTTCACAAAAGGTAAAGAACCCGATAAGACTGTAAAAAGTCAAACTTTATGGTCATAAGTCAAAAAATTGATGCGGGAAGCAAAGTGGGTTGTAAAGATTCAATCTTTTCGGATTATTGTAGGCAGCTCAAGGTGTCTCGGGTTCCTAAAGGACCTCCGGCCAGGAAAGCTCATTAAAATGAGATAGTGCGGTCATACGTATCTGTAAGAGTTATGTGCTCCTCCAGCGTAAGGGATGTTCAAGAAATTTACTGGTAGATTTTAACGGTATTTTTAAACATCCTTGCATAACTTAGGAATAGAATGATTCATTTATCATTATATAAAAGGCCACTAACTTATTAATATGAGAACTAATTCTAATTAACAAAATTAGGAATAAGAACAACTACAAATTGTACACAAAGATACATGTCCTTAAGTGTTTATGCATCATTTAGCAAAGAGAGCGCCAACCAAACTAGCTAAGACGACCAGCTATAGCCATAAGGTATCTCTTGCTACCAATGGTGTAGATTAATAATAACTAATGCATAGTTACAAGTACAACAAAGATTCTTTGACATTAGAAGAGCACATGAGAGATATATGTATTATAATAATTCTAAATGTCTCACACCTAATATAAATCTATTTTTGTATTTTTCAAGTTTAGATTTCTTTGCAGAGCTGATTACGGGTTGGCATGGCGGACAGCAAGTACATGAGTATATAAAGTCCTTTGAAAATGAAGATGAAGTGATGTATCCAAATTTGAGACGTAGTTTGAATTTACGGTCACAATTTTGAACGGTACAATTATGATTATAATATTTCCATCTTTCATTCAGTAATCATCTACCAAACTTGGCAGATTTTCTGGAATCAATGAGTTTGAAAAACCAAATGATGGAAGAGCTTTAATTCTGATGTGCAACCTCAGTGCTGGTAGATTGTCCAGATATTACCTTGGCTTATAGTTTTAGTGATGAGTACAGGTTAGACCTTCAGTCTTCAACTCTGTTGTTGATCAATACATGAAAATGGTATACACTTCTAATCATAATGTATGTTGATGTGCAATGTAGTTTCATTTTCAACAAGGAAACCAAATTATATCAAAGGCGTGCCAGGTACTCATCTTTTGTTTTACCAAAATTTGTTTACTACCGCAAATCCTCTAACGTTTTATTTGTTGACATGACAGCAAAAATCTTCTCGCTCATTGTCTCCTTTTTTGTATCTCTATACGTGTCACAATGGAAAGAGTTCTTTCCCGAAAAGGACATGAGATCAATCCCGCTATTTAACTCAAAGGTTATATCCTTCATGTCAATCGATGTTCTTCAAGCATATCTTGCATCACGACAAAGAGAATGTTAGTGGAGTTACCTATTTAACCCTACCTTTCATCTCTGTTATGTTTGATTGATCTTAAGTTAGTCTTACTCACATACATCTGATATAAGTAATATTACTGAAAATATGTCGATATATACTTATTTCAAATATACTGATTTTTATGGTTCATATTTGGCTTTAGTGCTTTAGTCATTTAAAACGTATACGGATAGGAAACGTGATGAGTTATAAGGTGTCGTTGATAAGTGGGCAATATTTGTGAAATTAGAAATGAAGAAGTAGATGGTAATGATTGGTTTTTGCATGATAAAAAAGGAAACAAGTATGCTTTGAAGAATTAAAATTTACACAAACAGCTGCATAGTATAGTAGGTTAATTGTGTAAGTATGTGAGATGTTCTCTAAACCCATCAATTGTGGTATAATTTTTAATTTCACTTGCAATACTGATAAGTTTTTGCTTTTTTCGGTTAGAAATAGTAGTAGATAATTGTATAAGTATGTGAAATGTTCTCTAAACCCATCATTTCGATTGTATGTAAAAGTGTTAATTTTTTATTGTATAAAATTTTCCATAGGTACTACACTATTTAACAAAGAAAAATTAGTCTTACTAGAAATTCTATTGCAGAGTATGAGTGATGTTTATGGCTGAATTTATATACATGTTGTCATTTACTCAGCTTACTACAATATACTTAATAGTTTTTTATATATGTTATTTGTTTGTGATTACTACAATTTACTTAATACTTTCTTTTTTATATATGTCATTTATTTGTGATTATTACTATTTACTTAATTCATTCTTGTATATGTCATTTGTTTGTGATGTTTACCAGGTGAAATGTTATGTATACCAGTGGTTCAGCTAATATAGGCCAAGCATCAACTGACACAGGTGCAACGTTATGTTTACCTTTTTACCAGGTGCAACCTGTATTTGTTCCTTCATTTTATGCATATTTGGGAAGTAGGGAAAACATAAGTAAAGTGACAATATGGACGGGTTTGGTACTTGGGTAACAAGTTCAAAGCAGCTTCATAATAACTATTATACTTATGATTCAAACAATCTAAGGGTATTTAGTAAACCTATATCGATCACACTATTAGTTGGTTAAAATATTAGTACATGTTTGCTTAATTGAAAGTTACAATAAATTCAAACTTTTAGGGAACACTAAGAGTATTACAATCGGATCAAAAGGCGGATGGTGGTAGTGACGCAATTACTGACTGAAGCAATTGAATTGATTGTAATAGGGTATCCTTTCAGCGACACACAAAGAGTATTGACAGTAACTATGTTTTTCATTGCGAAAGTATATGCTAACAGGGTACAATTGTATTGCTTTCAAAGTAAATGACATATGTTATAAAACTATTACTCAAGTTATATAAAACTATTAATAAAAACGTTTGTGCATTGTAATTGTATATATTAACGTTTACGATACTAATGTTTTCAATACTAATGCTTTCGTGACTAATAATAAAATGTTTTTTTTCATTTAATTGTATTGTATATTTGATTAGTATTAATAGTAAAGTTTCGGAATGCTAATGAGCTGTCGTGGCTCAAAGAAGTGTTGCAAACACCTATAGAGGCAAGTTTGTATCAACTAATACTTTATTTTTTCATATACAATTTTTAAGTTGACTATTTTTGGAACTCCTTATTTAGATCATGTCAATTGATAGTGTTATGTCCTTTTGTATGCTTAACTAAAATACTCACATTTTTATGGTTGTAGTGGAAACACTCACTTTTAAATACAAGATCATGTCTCATCATTCGTTACCATACTTTGTACACCAAATTGAACTAGACTTAAAACTTCGACTTGTTGAACATCTTGACACAAAATTGTATCACTCTGTTTTTGACTATTTTAGTTTTGAACAGCAACAACAATACGCAATCCCGCATATGCGAGGTATGACGGAGGTGAGATATACACAATCATTTCTCTACCCTATAATAGAAGAGAAGTAGTTTCTCTAACCACGAGTCGAGAAAAAAAATTCTCCACCCACCGGATTAGAAAGTCATCATTCTCTCTACTCCAGGGTACAGAGATTACTTCCGTGAGGACCTCCGGCCTAGAAAACTAATTGAGACGCCATGGAAATGGTAGAATCAAATTTCCATGGTTTTAAAGCCTGCATGAAATTCAATTTAGGCTTAAGCGGCAGTCAAGTCGCCACTAAGGCTATTGATTCATAGCATTTACGAAACTCAATTTTACCATTTCTTTAGTTTCAATACATATACTACTAACGTGTTTCGTCATTAAACTGATATTAACAAAAACAAATCTGTACAGATAGTAACGATTACGAAAACTATTTTTTAGAACTGTCGTGCAACGCACGGGCTCTTAAAATCTAGTAAATATATAAGGAGTAAATAGATAGATACGGAGTACGGAGTATTACGCAATACGTTATTTATAAATATAAATAAATATCATCAATATCAATATCAAATATAAATATAAATATAAATATATAAATATAAATTAAATATATATAATATAAAACAACAACAAAACTAAATACCACATTGATTGGTGTATAGGGGATGTGAGATGTAGACAATCATTCATCTATCCGAGAATAAAGACAAAGTCATTTCTCTACCCAGAGTTGAAAAACACTTTCAAATGTAGAAAAAGTCATTCATCTCCCTATTCGACGGATAAAAAGATTGCTATCAAGTGAACCTCCGGCCAAAAAGTAAATTTTTTTTTTAAAGTAGAATAAAAAAAAGATGGAAAATTCCAATAAATTTATATTTATAAATTTATATTTATAAGTTTATATATAGACCGGTTGTTTTTAGTTGGAAAAGATCAGTTTGCCTTTGGTTGCGATTCTTAGGCCCCGTTTGGCTCGTGGAATTTTTTTGGATAGAATGGAATGTGTCAAAGGAATTGGAATCCGAAAGAATTGGAGTTGATAAATTCCATGGAATGTGAAAAATATGTTTTATTTTACATGGAATGGAATTTCATTTCATTTCATTTTATAAAATAATTAAAAAGTTATAAAAAGAATTACGTTTTATAAATTTTGTGTTCATTTCCAGACTCACTTTTTCAAAAAAAAAAAAAAAATAAAAAATTAGATTCACGATTTGAGAACGCGTGTCGAAAATGCGCATTTTCTGCTGTCAAAAAGAGCGTTTTAGGGCGCGTTGCAAGATCGCGCGTTTTTGGACGCGATGCGAGATCGCGTGTTTCGTATGCGCTGCGAAAATGCTTTTTTCCGGACACGCTGCGAAAAAGCGCGTTTTTGCGGGGGATCCGAAAATCCGCATTTCTGGACGCCCTGCAAAAACGCGCGTTTCAGCAGGGGATCCAGAAACACCCGTTTCAAAGCGCGCTGCGAAAATGCGCGTTTTCGAGCGCCCGAGAAAATAGGCGTGTCCGGACGTCCAGCGAAAATGCGCGTTTCCGGACGCCCGGGAAAACGCGCGTTTTCGGCGGTCCGGGAAAACGCGCGTTTCCGGGCGGCCCTCGAAAACGCGCGTTTCCGGGCGCCCCGCCCCGCGTAAACGCGCGTTTCCGGACGCCCTGCAAAAACGCGCGTTTCCATGCGCCCGCGGAAACGCGCGTTTCTGGCGCCCGCGGAAACGCGCGTTTCCGGCGCCCGCGGAAACTCGCGTTTCTGGCGCCCCGGAAACGCGCGTTTCCGGGCGCCCGGCGATAACGCGTGTTTCCGGCGCCCGCGATAACGCGCGTTTCCGGCACCCACGAAAACGCGCGTTTCCGGCGCCCGCTATAACGCGCTTTGTAATGACCCGGAAATTTCCGACCAAATTTAAACTTTATCTTTAAATGATTTAATGTTTCCGACACGATAAGCAAAGTCTGTAATGTTGAGTCTCAAAGATTTTGAAACTATATTCATGTAATCAATTACCCTTTGATTGCGCTCGACTATTCACGAACATTTATGTATATATATATATATATATATATATATATATATATATATATATATATATATATATATATATATATATATATATATATATAATATAGTTATATTAATTGAATACGTTAACAAAGTATTAGATATATAATACTTTACATGCATGTATTTGTTTCAAAATATTTATCGACAGAATTATAAGAAAATATCAAATGATTGAACTTTCAGATACATTGTGATATGATTACGGGTCTCTGTTGTGAGGTCCATTGTGATTTAATAAATCTGTTCTTTTTAACGATATTCGAAAAATGGTAAAGTGATTTACATGTAAGAACAAAAGTGTCAATTAAGGAGAACTAGACAAAAAGTTAGTGGAGGTCCCTGCTTAATTTTCAAAGCATGCTTTACAATACTTTCCTCGTAACTCTTGATAAGTTAATTATTTAGTTTTCAGAATATTTAATGTAAAAGTGAATCTATATACGATATAATTAAATTGTTATTAAAATAAATATATATATATATATATATATATATATATATATATATATATATATATATATATATATATATATATATATATATATATATATATATATATATATATATATGTATAGAGAGTGTATATCAAATATAATTATTTAATAATTGTAATACTCGTTGGACGTTTCGATTATTATTTAGAGAAGTTTAATTCGAATTTATATGATTTTAAAATAAACGGTTAGCCGGAAATGAGTTTTACAAACTATAGGCTTATTAAAAATGTATTTAGAAACTATTTGTTGAATATTAAAACTTTTCATATTTTACTTGGAGTTGGGAGTGAATAATTAATGTAATTTTTATTTAATAGTTAATGCTCGAATTTTATATCATAATGACCAAAATAAATAAATATAGTTAATTTAAAAATATGAGATTTTTTTGAGTACTTTTTATCCGCCGCTAATTTAACAACGGAGTACGATTTAGCAGTCCGTGAAAACTGTCGGTACATATGAACAAAACTCAGGCTGCTAATAATTCTTATTATTATTTTATGTTACACATTTTTAATTTAATTAATATCAAGTGTAATGATTCTGTTTTAATTATTACTACTTTATATATATATATATATATATATATATATATATATATATATATATATATATATATATATATATATATATATATATATATATATATTACATGCATGAACTTGATCATTTACAACTGGCTTATACTATTCGATTCATTTTATATCATTCAACCAATCAACAACCACTACTTTTAGATGTTGCTTTCTGTGAGAAGTCATCAAACAACAACCAACCATCTAATACCTACTTTAATTAACCCTTGATTACTATCTTTCTCTTGCTAACCGAGTGATTCAAAAACCAACTATAAATATCATGTCTACTGCTACTTGAGTTGTTAGTCGAAGACTAACCCAAAATCACTTTCCACCTTCACACATATGTTTTTGTTTCTCTTCTCGATCAAACCCAAGCCAAAACCACCTAGTCGGCCACCCCCATCATAAACACGTTTCATTATTATTATTTTCTTTTTAGCCGAGAACTACCACAACCATATTTTTCTTTCCCCCATTATAGTCTATGCTACTGCGATAGACTTAATTGTTGCTGCTATCTTGTAACCGTAAATCACCAACACAGGAACACCCATCGATAACCACCACCCTGTGTTATTCTTATTTATTTATTTTTTTTGTTGTCGAAGCACCACCTACATCCTCCACCTTCACCCAATCGAAACCCACACCGTCTAAAGCTGCTGCTGCTATTGAACTACTGTTCCAACTGAGAGACCGCTTCAAAAAAACACGACCACTACAGTAACCCAAACGCCCCTTTGAATACTACTATTACGCCGATATTGTGAGGACCCGTCCTAATCCATCCGGACGAAGTCCATATCGATTATAAACGATTCACTACAGTTGATTACATCACGAGGTACTTGACCTCTATATGATACATTTTACAAACATTGCATTCGTTTTGAAAAGACAATCTTTCATTACATCTAAAGTTGACAGACATGCATACCATTTCATAATATATCTAATTATAATTATCTTAATAATAATCTTGATGAACTCGACGACTCGAATGCAACGTCTTTTGAAATATATCATGAATGACTCCAAGTAATATCTTTAAAGTGAGCAAATGCACAGCGGAAGATTTCTTTCATACCTGAGAATAAACATGCTTTCAAGTGTCAACCAAAAGGTTGGTGAGTTCATTAGTTTAACATAAATAATCATTTCATAATTTTAATAGACCACAAGATTTCATATTTCCATTTCTCATAAACATACGTCCCATGCATAGAGACAAAATTATCATTCATATGGATTGAACACCTGGTAACCGACATTCACAATATGCATATAAGAATATCCCCATCATTCCGGGATCCTCCTTCGGACATGATATAAATTTCGAAGTACTAAAGCATCCGGTACTTTGGATGGGGCTTGTTGGCCCGATAGATCTATCTTTAGAGTTCGCATCAATTAGGGTGTCTGTTCCCTAATTCTTAGATTATCAGACTTAATAAAAAGGGCATATTCGATTAGATAATCCAACCATAGAATGTAGTTTCGATTACTTGTGTCTATCTCGTAAAGCATTTAAAAAAGCAGCGCATGTATTCTCAGTCCCAAAAATATATATTGCAAAAGCATTTAAAAAGGGATTAATGAAACTCACAGTATTGTATTTTGTAGTAAAAATACATATGACTATATTGAACAATGTAAGGTTGGCCTCGGATTCACGAACCTATATCATTTGCATATTTATCAATACACATATTCGTAGTCGAATAAGTTTATATATATTATTATTAATAATCATACTTGTTATATTATGTGTGATATAGATACATTTAATATATTTACTTTATATATTTTATATCACTAATATTCATTTTAACATATTGGTAATACTAAGTTATATTAGGGTTTATGTATATATATGATTATATATTAATTGATATATTTTATATATATAGCTTAGTTATTATCATTTTAAAAAAATATAGTGATATGTAACATTAATATTATTGTAATGTATTATCATAAAAATATCTATTCGTAATAATACTAATATGATAAGAATGATAATACTAATGACAGTAATGTTAATAACAATAGTAGTGTTAATTTTAATAATGATTAAGATAATAACTTTACTAATTTTTGATAAAAATGATAGTTTTTAATAAAAATCATAACTTTGACAATTTTCAAATATAATGATACTTTTCTTTAATAATATAATGATAATAATAATAACAATGTTAGTAATAATAAGTTTTAGCATAAACTTCGTGTTAAATTTTTAATCTATTTTTATAGTTCCTATCACTTAAGGTTATAACTATTTTCATAATAATAATAATAATCACGTTTGTAACTATAATCATAATAAAAATTAGTAAACGATAATCTTTTCTCATGGTACTTATTTAAGTAGTAACAATAATACTAATTATAGTAACTATGTTACTAATAAAGGATAATGGTAGTAATAATAATAATGTTAATGATAATTAATAACAATACTAATAATACTACTGATAATTATAATACTTTTAAATATAATCCTAATGATAATAATTATAATCTTTACAACAACTATAACAATAAATGATTACTAGTAATAGTTTTGTATTAGTAACATCAATAATAATAATAACAATAACAATAATAATAATAATAATAATAATAATAATAATAATAATAATAATAATAATAATAATAATAATAATAATAATAATAATAATAATAATAATAAATTTGAAAAACTACCTTTGAAGTCCTAAAAAAAATAACCCGTCAGAGCCGGGACTCGAACCCGCAACCTCCCGGACACCCGCTCACTCCCTTAACCGTCTGGGCTATCGCCCATTTTCTGATTTATATCCATACGCATAAATATTTAACTCTTATCCATCTGTTACTTTCTCTCTTCTTCTTTATAAAACCAACAATCGAACCAGTATCCAAACTTAAGTTATAATATGTTTCATAATATATTTTAGGATTTATAAGTGATATAATAATAATTGGGAGTATTGAAATTACTTAAATCAGAAAGGGATTAAAGGATTTAAACGAAACAGACGCGAAGAACATTCTTATTAATCTGGAAATCGAACTCGCCATTAAAGGCTGTTATAGTCCACGATGTCAACATGAAAAAGGTTTTAAATCTCCCTTATAAACTTCCTGTACTCTAAATTGAACGTAAAACATAACAAGAATCTCGAATTTTTGGGTTGACACATCGATTGACTTTTTAATCCCAAACGTTTGACTCCGAAATTCGTACTCAATAAGATGAATTAGGTTTTGAAACTTTGCAGAAAGTATCACGACATAAATTAGATCACTTCTGCATTTTTAGTTTTTGAGAAATGATTCGTAATTGAATTATGAGTGAAAAGTAGAAGGAACAGAGGAGGTAACGAGCTAAAATAAATGTATCTATTTTATTTTTCTGATAAGGGATAAAATTGGTTTATAATTGAGGGATGTCGACTAGCATTATTAAAGCAAACAAGAAGACAGATCGAATATTGACCTGATAGGAACTCGTAACAGATTTTGTTGGTATTTGATTCCGAATATTATTTGATTTATCAGTAATAGCGATTGATAGATATAAATATATTTATTATACTGTTTTTAATAAAAATAAATAATAATATTGTTAGTAAAGAAAAATAATAGAAAAAAATATTGATAATGATATAATAACATTAAAAATAATAAATACTAATAATAATAACTATAAAAATACTGATTTTATTAATAATAAAATGATGCTATATTTATTTTAATAATTATGATAGTAATACTTACTAATAATAATATTAATACTTATGACAATAATAAGAATAGAGAAAATGATACTTTTAATAATACTTCTAAATAATGGTTATTAATGATAGAATGTTATAACAAAATATATGTATTAAATTTCATATATATTTATTATGTATTAGAATACTAATATTAAATACTTCTAATATTGATATTAGTATTGAAAGTAATAATAATAATAATAATATTACTATAACAATTAAATTTAATATCTTAATATTATATGTTATTGATTATGAAATATAATACATTACATAATTCCATATACTAAATTTTTAAATCTTTATATATTATATATATATATATATATATATATATATATATATATATATATATATATATATATATATTATAATATAATTGTGTTTGCATATTAGTTATCTCATATATGTAATTATGAATGTATTAATATTGTTATATATATATATATATATATATATATATATATATATATATATATATATATATATATATATATATATATATATATATATATATATAACTTCATTTTAAATTACTCTTAATTATTTCATATCTTATTTCGCATAATTAATTTTAATGTTTATATTATATTTTATTATTATATGTACATACATTTATATATAAATATACATATTTATTTACAAACATTGGTTCGTGAATCTTCGGGGATAGTCAAGGTAATTGATTATATGAACCTAGTACCCAAATTTTTAAAACTCAACGTTACAAACTTTGCTTATCGTGTAGGAAACATATAAAGATTAAAGTTTAAATTTTATCGGAAATTTCCGGGTCACTACAGTACCTACCCGTTAAAAGAAATTTCGTCCCGAAATTTGAGTGAGGTCGTCATGGCTAATAATAAATATGTTTTTCTGACGAATATGAGCTGATAAATAGAGTTTCATCATTATTGAATAATATAGATAAAATAATTCGATTATTCGAAGAGCACGAATGAAGCTATCACAAAAGAGTGAAATGAATAAATGAAGTTTTGTTTTAACTTTTGACGTTGTCTTGGTTGAATTCTGGAATTCAAGGGATTTCGAGAAAATCTTCGAAATCTAAAAGATTTGATTCTTCGGCGAGTAAGGAAATTAAGATCTCTATAATTAAAAACGGTGATTTGCCTCGATTACTCTGTCTGATATTTCCATTATAAATTAAGCTCTTCCGTTCCATTATTCTCACCATTCCCATACTCTCTTCCTTAGTTCATACATCCAAAAGATTGTGGAAATGCTTAATCCAGTTCTAATCCCTTGTCCTTATCCTTACTATCGTAACAATCATTCTCCTTTTCCAACTTCCACCCGAGGAATCTGCTTACTTCTACTTTGCTCTTGGGGTTATAGTGCTTTTAATTCTCCCGTGTCTTTATGTTGCAATAAACATTGATATACACGGTTTGTAATTTATGCGTTGTTATCGGGCTTTATATCTCTCCTTATATTTCAATGTCCCCCTTTCTGTTTCCTATAATCATTGTCATCTACAGTTAATACTCCCTCATATTTGCTGCGATTTATACTCCAATTTTCTATTTCTTTTAGAGCTTTGTCCCTTCGTTTCTTCTTTTTACGATTAGCCATCTCTGGTAATTATCCAAAATTCGTAGATATGGAGTTTAGAATGAATTTAATGTTCTAAATAAGAAAGAATGTTATAGCACGATTTGATTAATCAAACTACCAGAATCACTGAGAATAGAACTATCAAGAATATATTTTCTTGATATGTTTAGAAGTTAATCAGAATGAAAGAGTTATGTAACATGACACATGATGACATTATAATCTGTGAATCATCATGTTCCATTTAGAACTCAGCATGTCTTATTGTAATATAATCACGTTGATCAAGTGTCATTATATTATACTAACTCATGCATCAGTTCCCAACATTACTTCAATAACATTCATATTTTAAGCTCGAAAGTTTACAGAATATAGAAACTAACAGTTTCTATATGATGTAACACTGATAGTACGAAGAGATAAATGATTTCAGATAGTATTAGTTATAAAAATATATTCAGAAATATCGAGGATATTTATAATGAAAGATACGATAATATCTTTGAATATCTAAGATCAGAGGATGATGGAGACTAGTGTCCGCAAGGGTTTAGAGTAATGAGCAAAATATTCGCTAAAGACTTCAGCAGACATTGAATCATTTAGATTCTTTGAAGTCAAACTTATTCTTTGTGATTTGTCCAAGGCTTTCTTCATAGTTTCGCATAATCTTTTTTTTTTTTTTTGGTACTAAATTTTCTCTTGAATGTTTCCAATATAATGATACACAGGAAGCACGAAGAGGTATATAATTTCAGACGAGAATATTTATGAAAATATCCTCAGAAATATCGACAATATTGATAATGATATTTTGGAATTTTCTAAGTTCGATGGTTGATGAGGAAGATTTTCCGCAAGATTTTAACATGAGTACAGAGCAAGATATTCGTTGAAGGTTTCATCGGATCCAGAATTACCTGGATTCTTTGAATATATGGTATGGTCCTTGTATTTGTCCTTGGTCTCCTTCGTGGTTAGCTCAATTCGTTTTCCAGTTCCAACTTTTCTGAGCTTTTCCAACATACTATTCTTTATCATAAAACTTTTGATGATTATGGTCGTTTGCGGTTGTCTATGGTTTCTGCTGCTTCATTCAGCTTTTTCAACATTCAGAGTATTAATTCGCAGACTGGGTGCTTTTCAGAATTTCAGAATGAAAGATCATAGTTCTAAGAGATAAATGTTAAATGTATACATATAACTGTTGATGTAGAAACGTTGCGAGATTTAAAATACTGATTTTCTGATTCCCGGTAAGGCAATTCTTGTTACAAAACGAGGATGAGTATATGATAGGGTATTTATGAATAAATATAGTGATTTATCGAAGTGACTTACGCCAAAGAGTAGTGAAGTTGCTGGTACGTTTACTGTTAATGTGGTGGGATATAAACAGTTCCCCGGTAACGAAGGCGAAAAGACAACGTATGTATCAAGGTTATAATAAAGTTATTTCAAACGAAAAGTCGAAGTTGACTTACTGGAGCTGTGACAAAATTGGCTATTTTGAAGAAGAACTGCAAAGTTATTTTTGGGTAATAATAACACTAAAGAAATTAGCACAGTTATGTGTTAAACGTTTACTCAGTTTCCGAGAGTTTTTCAAGTGCATTACTATATGCATCAATCTTTTCTTCCGTAGATGAAGTGCGGTTGGTTCATCCTATCGATTGAGGCGTTTTCAAGAATCATGAAAGGTTTGAACGCAGATTGTAATCATCAAGATACAAATGAGGTTTAAGGTAAAATCAAGTGGCAAACTTGAAGACTTGTTTAGTTTCATATGTTATAATCAATATTTTAATTTATTTTAATTGTTTAATGTTATTAGTCCACAGTCGATAGTCCACAGTTGACAGTCCAATAATTCATATATATAGTTTAATATATAATATTCGAATTAATTAATACGTGTCGTGACCCGTATACGTCTCAGACTCGATCACAACTCAAACTATATATATTATTGTAGAATCAACTTCAACCCTGTATAGAGAACTCGATCATTACTGCATATAGAGTGTCTATGGTGATTCCAAATTATATATATAGATGCGTCGATATGATATGTCAAAACCTTAAATACGTGTCCCGATATTTAAAGTACGTAAAATAAATAACAGAAATTAAATAACGATAAATAAAGTGCGTAAAGTAAATAACAGAAATTAAATAACAATAAATAAAATTGCGAGAATTAAATTGCGATAAAATAAATTGCGATAATTAAATTGCGATAAATAAAATGTAATACGGAATTAACAGTTAGCTAGGAACAGTTAGCTAGGATTTTGTTAGCGTGGATTCTTAACAAAATTTCATATTGTTAATTAGTGTGTTTCTAATCAATTGTTATTGTGTCCATTTTTTCTTCATTATGCCACTTGTTGGATTCTGATATGTCAAAATCCTAATATGAAATTTGAATTTGAATGAAAATAGTTATTCTTTGGTGAACGGATACGTATTTCGGTGGATGTAAGTAGGATAATATATGACTGTTGAAACAGATTCGAAGAACGTACATTGTAACTTATTAATGTGAAATTTAAATATTCCTCGGGTATTACCTACCCGTTAAAATAATTTCATCATTAACAGTTTGTACAAAAGAATTTTTAATTACAATCTTTATGAAAATATATATACATATATATTTTCTTCAGATATAATTATGGATTTAATGAGTTAATATGATATTAAACTCATTTGGTTTACCATTAGAACTAGAATACATAATCCCTAAAACATTTAGAGATTACTTAATCGTCATGAAGAACGAAGATAATCGATGTAGAACGATATGTAGAACGATGATTATACTCTGAGGTACATAATGAGATGTTGAGGCATGGATTGTTGATGGTACTGGTGCTGTTACTGATGGTACTGTTGGTGCCGGTGATGTTGCTGAAGCTGGTACATTTTGTACCATATTCTCCAGATTGATTACTCGAGTGCGAAGTTCGTTGACTTCTCCTATTATTCCAAGATGATTGTCGGTCGGAACGAGCAGATGAATAAGGTTTAGAATTTTAGATAGAATATAATCGTGACGAGCTACCCTGGAAATGAGGCTGAAAATGGTGTTTCGGATAGGTCCGCCGGTAAACGCTTCAGGTTCATTGTCAAGAGGTGAATTCGGTTGGTGGAAGGGATCGCCTTCTTCGCGTCTCCATTGATTAAGTCGACTACGAATGCATCAGATGAATTGGGAATAGCTAATTGATTGATTCATTCTGGTGACATCGCTTTCGGGTTTTAGGTGAATATCCATGTCAGAATAGCTGTCGGAATAACTATCGAAATAGCTATCGAAATCTGAGGGACTCGAACTGGTTGAGGGATTCATCCCGTACAATCAGATGAAGGATTTTCGATAAGAAATAGATTATAGGATGTAGATTAGTACCCTGCAATACATAATTTACATATGCATATATAATACTAAAATCCCATAAGTTACGGAGGAATCTACAGAAAATGTCAGGCAAAGTTTACAATAACAGATACGCTAAGATATGAATTAGCAGATATGCCAAGATATGAATTTTGTATATACACTAATCATGCAGTCAATGCAATAAGAAGTGTCTGGGCTAAGAATGATAAGCAAGTGATTCTCTAAGAATGATCAGCAGGTAATTTTTCGACACGAAATGATAAGCAAAACTTTTGACATGCAGACCAGGTTCAAGTCCAGTCTCCTTAAAGTAACCTAATAACTATTAAGTCGAAGTCCAGACTCACTTATGTATCCTAACAACTCCTAGTCAGACACACTAATGCAAGACCTGGTTCGCTACGACCACCGCTCTGATACCAACTGTGAGGACCCGTCCTAATCCATCCGGACGAAGTCCATATCGATTATAAACGATTCACCACAGTTGATTACATCGCGAGGTACTTGACCTCTATATGATACATTTTACAAACATTGCATTCGTTTTGAAAAGACAATCTTTCATTACATCTAAAGTTGACAGACATGCATACCATTTCATAATATATCTAATTATAATTATCTTAATAATAATCTTGATGAACTCGACGACTCGAATGCAACGTCTTTTGAAATATATCATGAATGACTCCAAGTAATATCTTTAAAGTGAGCAAATGCACAGCGGAAGATTTCTTTCATACCTAAGAATAAACATGCTTTCAAGTGTCAACCAAAAGGTTGGTGAGTTCATTAGTTTAACATAAATAATCATTTCATAATTTTAATAGACCACAAGATTTCATATTTCCATTTCTCATAAACATACGTCCCATGCATAGAGACAAAATTATCATTCATATGGATTGAACACCTGGTAACCGACATTCACAATATGCATATAAGAATATCCCCATCATTCCGGGATCCTCCTTCGGACATGATATAAATTTCGAAGTACTAAAGCATCCGGTACTTTAGATGGGGCTTGTTGGGCCCGATAGATCTATCTTTAGAGTTCGCGTCAATTAGGGTGTCTGTTCCCTAATTCTTAGATTACCAGACTTAATAAAAAGGGCATATTCGATTAGATAATCCAACCATAGAATGTAGTTTCGATTACTTGTGTCTATCTCGTAAAGCATTTATAAAAGCAGCGCATGTATTCTCAGTCCCAAAAATATATATTGCAAAAGCATTTAAAAAGGGATTAATGAAACTCACAGTATTGTATTTTGTAGTAAAAATACATATGACTATATTGAACAATGTAGGGTTGGCCTCGGATTCACGAACCTATATCATTTGCATATTTATCAATACACATATTCGTAGTCGAATAAGTTTATATATATTATTATTAATAATAATACTTGTTATATTATGTGTGATATAGATACATTTAATATATTTACTTTATATATTTTATATCACTAATATTCATTTTAACATATTGGTAATACTAAGTTATATTAGGGTTTATGTATATATATGATTATATATTAATTGATATATTTTATATATATAGCTTAGTTATTATCATTTAAAAAAATATAGTGATATGTAACATTAATATTATTGTAATGTATTATCATAAAAATATCTATTCGTAATAATGCTAATATGATAAGAATGATAATACTAATGACAGTAATGTTAATAACAATAGTAGTGTTAATTTTAATAATGATTAAGATAATAACTTTACTAATTTTTGATAAAAATGATAGTTTTTAATAAAAATCATAACTTTGATAATTTTCAAATATAATGATACTTTTCTTTAATAATATAATGATAATAATAATAACAATGTTAGTAATAATAAGTTTTAGCATAAACTTCGTGTTAAATTTTTAATCTATTTTTATAGTTCCTATCACTTAAGGTTATAACTATTTTCATAATAATAATAATAATCACGTTTGTAACTATAATCATAATAAAAATTAGTAAACGATAATCTTTTCTCATGGTACTTATTTAAGTAGTAACAATAATACTAATTATAGTAACTATGTTACTAATAAAGGATAATGGTAGTAATAATAATAATGTTAATGATAATTAATAACAATACTAATAATACTACTGATAATTATAATACTTTTAAATATAATCCTAATGATAATAATTATAATCTTTACAACAACTATAACAATAAATGATTACTAGTAATAGTTTTGTATTAGTAACATCAATAATAATAATAATAATAACAATAACAATAATAATAATAATAATAATAATAATAATAATAATAATAAATTTGAAAAACTACCTTTGAAGTCCTAAAAAAAATAACCCGTCAGAGCTTGGACTCGAACCCGCAACCTCCCGGACACCCGCTCACTCCCTTAACCGTCTGGGCTATCGCCCATTTTCTGATTTATATCCATACGCATAAATATTTAACTCTTATCCATCTGTTACTTTCTCTCTTCTTCTTTATAAAACCAACAATCGAACCAGTATCCAAACTTAAGTTATAATATGTTTCATAATATATTTTAGGATTTATAAGTGATATAATAATAATTGGAAGTATTGAAATTACTTAAATCAGAAAGGGATTAAAGGATTTAAACGAAACAGACGCGAAGAACATTCTTATTAATCTGGAAATCGAACTCGCCATTAAAGGCTGTTATAGTCCACGATGTCAACAAGAAAAAGGTTTTAAATCTCCCTTATAAACTTCCTGTACTCTAAATTGAACGTAAACATAACAAAAATCTCGAATTTTTGGGTTGACACATCGATTGACTTTTTAATCCCAAACGTTTGACTCCGAAATTCGTACTCAATAAGATGAATTAGGTTTTGAAACTTTGCAGAAAGTATCACGACATAAATTAGATCACTTCTGCATTTTTAGTTTTTGAGAAATGATTCGTAATTGAATTATGAGTGAAAAGTAGAAGGAACAGAGGAGGTAACGAGCTAAAATAAATGTATCTGTTTTATTTTTCTGATAAGGGATAAAATTGGTTTATAATTGAGGGATGTCGACTAGCATTATTAAAGCAAACAAAAAGACAGATCGAATATTGACCTGATAGGAACTCGTAACAGATTTTGTTGGTATTTGATTCCGAATATTATTTGATTTATCAGTAATAGCGATTGATAGATATAAATATATTTATTATACTGTTTTTAATAAAAATAAATAATAATATTGTTAGTAAAGAAAAATAATAGAAAAAAAATATTGATAATGATATAATAACATTAAAAATTATAAATACTAATAATAATAACTATAAAAATACTGATTTTATTAATAATAAAACGATGCTATATTTATTTTAATAATTATGATAGTAATACTTACTAATAATAATATTAATACTTATGACAATAATAAGAATAGAGAAAATGATACTTTTAATAATACTTCTAAATAATGGTTATTAATGATAGAATGTTATAACAAAATATATGTATTAAATTTCATATATATTTATTATGTATTAGAATACTAATATTAAATACTTCTAATATTGATATTAGTATTGAAAGTAATAATAATAATAATATTACTATAACAATTAAATTTAATATCTTAATATTATATGTTATTGATTATGGAATATAATACATTACATAATTCCATATACTAAAATTTTAAATCTTTATATATATTATATATATATATATATATATATATATATATATATATATATATATATATATATATATATATATTATAATATAATTGTGTTTGCATATTAGTTATCTCATATATGTAATTATGAATGTATTAATATTGTTATATATATATATATATATATATATATATATATATATATATATATATATATATATATATATATATATATATATATATATATATATATATATATAACTTCATTTTAAATTACTCTTAATTATTTCATATCTTATTTCGCATAATTAATTTTAATGTTTATATTATATTTTATTATTATATGTACATACATTTATATATAAATATACATATTTATTTACAAACATTGGTTCGTGAATCTTCGGGGATAGTCAAGGTAATTGATTATATGAACCTAGTTCCCAAATTTTTAAAACTCAACGTTACACACTTTGCTTATCGTGTAGGAAACATATAAAGATTAAGATTTAAATTATATTAGAAATTTCCGGGTCACTACAGATATCCTTTACATATTTTTATTTTTTTTAAGAACCATGATCGAGGAATACTGCTATCATATATCGTTACTATTGTCGTTGTTAAAAAGAGTTCCTGCTACGTTTATCCTGTTCGAAGAAGCCACCTGATAAGACTAAAAAGGAACATATATTTCATAGCAATATCCCTCCTAAATAATAGGTTTTCATATGTAATTGTATTATATTTTCATTGTAATTGTTTAAATAAATAAGTGCAAAGACAAAAGGCTAAAACGAAGATTTGAAGACAAAAATGTCCAAAAAGCTCAAATGTACAAGATATAATCCAAGTGGTTCAATTTATTGACGAGAAACGTCTCAAAATGACAAGAGTACAAGTTACAAAACGCAAAGTACATGATATTAAATTGTACGCAAGGACGTTCGAAAATCCGGAACCGGGACATGAGTCAACTATCAACGCCCGACGCAACGGACTAAAAATTACAAGTGTACAATGCACAAGAATATAATATAATATATAAATAATTATATTAATTATTTATATTTTATATTTATATATAAATTATGTCGACAAGCAAGGTTCCAAAATTGTGTGAGCTGGATTTTCAAACTCCACGACTCGCGGAGTTTGAAGGCTTAAAACTCCACGACTCGTGGAGTTTGAAATATCAGAAATGCCTATAAAAAGCCATGCATTCTGCCGAGTTTAATACATAATAAATAATAATAATAATACTCTGTAATAAATAATATATATATATATATATATATATATATATATATATATATATATATATATATATATATATATATATATATATATATAGTATAGGGTAGTTTTATATTAGATTAGTTCGGGTTATGTAAAGGTTATTTTACGGGTTTTAAAGTTTGAGCTCTGTCCGTGTAACACTACGCGATAAATAATCAATGTAAGTTATGTTCTCCTTTTTAAATTAATGTCTCGTACTTAAGTTATTATTATGCTTATTTAAGACGAAGTAATCATGATGTTGGGCTAAAAATATTAAAATTGGGTAATTGGACTTTGTACCATAATTGAGATTTGGACAAAAGAATGACACTTGTGAAAATTAGACTATGAGCTATTAATGGGCTTTATATTTGTTTAACTAAATGATAGTTTGTTAATTTTAATATAAAGATTTACAATTGAACGTACCTATAAATAACCATATACACTCGATCGGACACGATGGGCGGGATATTTATATGTACGAATAATCGTTCATTTAACCGGACACGGGAATGGATTAATAGTTTATGGAATTATAAAAACAGGGGTGAAATTATGTACAAGGACACTTGGCATAATTGTTAACAAAGTATTAAAACCTTGGGTTACACGCAGTCAATATCCTAGTGTAATTATTAAACAAAGTATTAAAACCTTGTTACAGTTTAAGTCCCCAATTAGTTGGAATATTTGACTTCGGGTATAAGGATAATTTGACGAGGACACTCGCACTTTAAATTTATGACCGATGGACTGTTATGGACAAAAACCAGACGGACATATTAAATAATCCAGGACAAAGGACAATTAACCCATGGGCATAAAACTAAAATCAACACGTCAAACATCATGGTTACGGAAGTTTAAATAAGCATAATATATTTTATTTCATTTTTCCTCATACTTTTATTTATTGTCATTTTAATTATTGTTATTTATTTTATATTATTATTTAAATATCGTCATTTACTATACGCTTCGCTTAAAATATAAATCGACAAACCGGTCATTAAACGGTAAACCCCCTTTTATATATTATTATATATAATTATATATATTTTGTACAAATATAGTTGTTTAAAAATATAGTGTGCAATAAGCCCGCTCCCTGTGGAACGAACCGGACTTACTAAAAACTATACTACTCTACGATTAGGTTCACTGCCTATAGTGTTGTAGCAAGGTTTAGGTATATCTCATTTGTAAATAAATAATTAAAACTTGTGTAATTTGTAACGTATTTCGTAGTAAAATATAGTACTATCACGTACCCCCACGCTACCACATCAAGTTTTTGTCGCCGCTGCCGGGGACTTTGGCGAAACGCTATATTTTTAATTTATTTTTGTATAAATATATTTATATATCATTTTAGAAAAACAATATAAAATTTTTAAAAAAAAAAAACGTCTTGCAAACTCCGCGACTTGCGGAGATTTTCTGCTACGTGGCACTGCGACTCGCGGAGCCACCCTGACAGGCGCACCCAGGAACCCTACTTCGCATTTATTACGGAATATTATTAATTATTATTATTATTTTAAAACCCTAATTAGGTTTAATTAATTTAATATTTAATTTTTAGTTTTAATTAAATTTGTAATAATTACTTTTAATTAGTTTTATTATATATAAAAATTAATACTTTTATAAAATAAAAATATAAAAATAATATTTTTATAAAAATTGTACTTTTTACAACTTTAAGTTTATTTTTATTTTTTTTGTTTATTTTTATTTGTTTTTAGCATAATATTTGTATTTTTATTGTTCGTAGCTAGTTTTAAATTTAGTATTTTGCCGTAGCTTATTTTTATTTCTAGATTTTTAGGCTTTGCCGTAAAATCCCTTAAGTGCTTTTTCTTTAGATTAAGATTTAGGCGCTTTAGAATTTTACGACGCCGTTTTAAATTTTAGTGCCTTTTAAGTTATTGCCGTTTTGGATATAGAATTCCTGTAAGCTTTAATACCTTTAGGCGTAACTTTTAGATTTAATTTTTAGACTTTTAAGTTTTGACGTTTTTCTTTCTTATTTTTATTTTTCGACGTTTTTCGACGCGCACTCTTTTTCTTTCTTATTTCTCGCCATGCTAGTTTTAGGACTTAGAAATTTTCTCTACTTCTTCTCTAATAATTCAAAAAGAAAAATTATTTTAAGCGGTTAAATTGATAGACATCCAAATTTTCTGCTTCGTAGTAATAGTTGGATTTGTTAGTGGCTGAGTTGTGAGCTTCCGATTTAAAGGGTTCTGGCTCCCTGCTACATCTTTTGGTTATTCGAAACGTGGGCAAAAGCAGAAAAGTCTATTAATTTGATAACTTTAAATAATTTTTATCTTTTTATAACTAATAGGATAATTAGTGAATGCACCACATTGTAGCTAAAATTTGGCCATCGCAATAAAATGGAAAATTTTGAAAACAAGGCCTTGGAAACTCTTTATGACATCCGAAATCAATTTAATCAATACTCTCAAACGGGTGTTGATGACAATTCGTCCGGTCAATCTTGGATCACGAATGACGAAACAATAACTGGTTGTGAAATCTGTGGAGATTATCACTCAACATGGGAATGTTATTATTACGTTCCTATAGAAAATTATGCACCCATGGAACCTGAATGGAACAATTATGAGGAATACAATTCTAATTGGGATTATTTCCAAGAATATATCCAAACTCAACAACCAGAAGACGAGGAAAATTATGTGCCTGAAAATTCTTTAGATTATATGAAAATCAAACTCGAAGAACTTGATGCTCAAAATGAACAAATGAGAGAGTTTGTAAATCGGCAAGCTGAAACTCTATCAGATTACACACCTGTTGATCTGAGGAGTCGTGTGCAAGAAAATCTCATATCATCGAATTTTGATGAATTCGAGAGCTCCGAAATCACCAATTATCCCGATGATACTTTTTATTCAGCTTTAGCAATTTCACAACATATCGACACATTAGCCTCAACTGACGAAATCGTCGATCCATCTATGGATGAAGAAGAAGTAAGGATGACAAATTGGTACTCTTGGGAAAACGATAACATTGAAAATTTTACCCCCGAGACTAAAATGGTGGGACCGATAAGTACCGTTAATGAAGAAGAATCTACTCCAATCCCGAAATTCACCATTCCACAACCTTCCAACCCAATATTCTCAATAGACGAGTCATCTACCGAAGATGAACTACGAGCTGTAATAGATAATGACACCTCGGATTTCACCCAATTGGGTAATAGAGGTGAAAACTTTGATCTCGAGAATAAAAGGAAGGAAACGTTAGAAATTGTCCACCCTATAATATGTATGTCGGTGTATATCGATCCATTTGACCAAGAACCAGAAAAGAGACATATCCATTTACTAAAAGCTACACTTAAAAAAGAATTAAGTAGTGATATTCGGGTGGGTCTAAACTTTAAACCCATTGATATATTTTATACCACCCGAGATGTAAATAAGTGGATCACTATTTTAATTCGTGGAACTTATTCTACCGACTTCACATGTCGTAAGCTAAGTGTGGGGAAGTCTAACCCCACTTAACGTTAAATTAGGGGTTTGGGTTAGTGCATAACTCGTTAAATAAACATGCATAATAAGTTAGGGTAAAAGACGCATTTTCAAATATTAACAAACAGTTCAGAAAAGCAACCGTTTTTGAAGAAAAACATGTGTGATAAAACAAGAAGGAATGAATGATGAGGCGCGCCATCTATCATTCAACGAGCTTTGAAATTACAAACTGGGTATTTTCAATCACTTTTCTACACTAATCACCCTCATGAATTTATAATTATAGTCTGATTTCATGCAAATGAGGGCATTGCATGATCTCAAGTGTGGGGAAGGGTTATAAATTCTCTCGGGTCTATTCTTGGCTTATTTTCTAAATTTTGTGAAAATTTTAAAAAAAATTCAACTAAATGAATTCAAAATCATGTTTATACATATTTATGAACGATGAAAACTAGGTATTAATACCGAAATTATCGTTACCTCGAAAAGGACATAAATTGAGAAACAACTAAAACGCTTGAATTTATTTATTTAAGATATAAAAAGACGCATGAAAAAAACCAAGTGTGGGGAGAATGTACCAAGTTATTCAATTAAAAACTATCTATCACATGTTTCTGTAAAGTTATTGCAGGTGCTTTTTGGACTAAATTAACTGTCATACCCAATTTACTGTAATGAAAGATGGATCTACACGATGAATCAATTCCATCATTTAAAGGAAGTAAAGTCTTCCAAAAAAGACACGCGCTTCTTGATTTAGGTCAAGAAGTTGTCGTCCAGACCAGCTGTAGGTTGACGAAAAATCTAGAAAAGTCATCACTAAAATCAGCAGGAAATCCACGAACCTCAGCATCAAACAGGGTCGCCAAGTGGTCAGATTTATCCTAACCATGAGAAGGATTTATCTCGTACAATGGGGGGGCACCGTGCAAATTAGCTTGATAAGACTAATGAATCAGATCCCCAGAAAGGATAATCTCCTTAAAGATTAAAAATCAGATTTTAAGCCTGATATTACTCAATCCTTGAGATTGACCTTAAAGATTGAGAATTACAAACTCATGGAATTCGATGATATCTAAACTCGAGCTTGAACGAGAAAATATTTTGATCAAAATTACAAACCGATTTGTTTTCTGAAAACCTATTTTCAATGCGTTCATTACCATTGAACGTAAAATCCAAGGAATTCACCTGGAATTCATTAGGTTACCTGAACCAAATCGGGTGTCAACCGTAAGAACGGTGATTGCATAGCATGGTCGAAGACAGGACTTTGTGCCAGACCGAAAAATCATAGGATGATCTTTACTATTGCTCCTACAAAGGATAGTAATAGCATCTGACACGTTTTTGGACCATAATCAAATGCATGTCATTAGACATTGCCTTAACAGTTGCTTGTTCATCGCTTTCCTTTACAACCGGACGGTAGTTTGCCGAAACGTAATATACGGGACAAGTGAACTGGACGTGTTGCTTTCCTAATACAAGGTTAGCAAGTGGGTAACACAAAACCACAAGTGTTGAGCTAAAATTTTCAAATCTGAAACCCACACAACCCACAAAAATATTTTGCAAACACCGGTGAAGGGTTATTTTGGAAAACTTGTCTAGGGTAAAAGCTAGATTGAATTTTTAAAAGATCAAATGTTTTCATAAAGATCCAATTTCCTAACGGATCTAAATTTTCATAGTCATGTGGGACTGTAAACCGCCTTTCAAATGTGCACTTTGCTTTGGAAACCGAAAGTAAATCGGCTATTTGATTGCAAGTGTCGTTGACCTAAACCCGATGCAACTGTGGATGACACACCCACCTTTAACCATGGTTCTATCATTACTATCATTGTTTATACCACCATATCAAAATCACTAATGTACAAAGTGTGATGAATAAAAAAGTGATTCATGTATGTTTTTATTTCAAGTTCTGTATTGCTTGAGGACAAGCAACGCTCAAGTGTGGGGATATTTGATAAGACTAAAAAGGAACATATATTTCATAGCAATATCCCTCCTAAATAATAGGTTTTCATATGTAATTGTATTATATTTTCATTGTAATTGTTTAAATAAATAAGTGCGAAGACAAAAGGCGAAAACGAAGATTTGAAGACAAAAACGTCCAAAAAGCTCAAATGTACAAGATACAATCCAAGTGGTTCAATTTATTGATGAGAAACGTCTCAAAATGACAAGAGTACAAGTTATAAAACGCAAAGTACATGATATTAAATTGTACGCAAGGACGTTCGAAAATCCGGAACCGGGACATGAGTCAACTATCAACGCCCGACGCAACGGACTAAAAATTACAAGTCTACTATGCACAAGAATATAATATAATATATAAATAATTATATTAATTATTTATATTTTATATTTATATATAAATTATGTCGACAAGCAAGGTTCCAAAATTGTGTGAGCTGGATTTTCAAACTCCACGACTCGCGGAGTTTGAAATTTCAGAAATGCCTATAAAAGGCCATGGATTCTGCCGAGTTTAATACATAATAAATAATAATAATAATAATACTCTGTAATAAATAATATATATATATATATATATATATATATATATATATATATATATATATATATATATATATATATATATATATATATATATATATATATATATATATATATATATATAGGGTAGTTCTATATTAGATTAGTTCGGGTTATGTAAAGGTTATTTTATGGGTTTTAAAGTTGGAGCTCTGTCCGTGTAACACTACGCGATAAATAATCAATGTAAGCTATGTTCTCCTTTTTAAATTAATGTCTCGTACTTAAGTTATTATTATGCTTATTTAAGACGAAGTAATCATGATGTTGGGCTAAAAATATTAAAATTGGGTAATTGGACTTTGTACCATAATTGGGGTTTGGACAAAAGAATGACACTTGTGAAAATTAGACTATGAGCTATTAATGGGCTTTATATTTGTTTAACTAAATGATAGTTTGTTAATTTTAATATAAAGATTTACAATTGAATGTACCTATAAATAACCATATACACTCGATCGGACACGATGGGCGGGATATTTATATGTACGAATAATCGTTCATTTAACCGGACACGGGAATGGATTAATAGTCTATGGAATTATTAAAACAGGGGTGAAATTATGTACAAGGACACTTGGCATAATTGTTAACAAAGTATTAAAACCTTGGGTTACACGCAGTCGATATCCTGGTGTAATTATTAAACAAAGTATTAAAACCTTGTTACAGTTTAAGTCCCCAATTAGTTGGAATATTTGACTTCGGGTATAAGGATAATTTGATGAGGACACTCGCACTTTAAATTTATGACCGATGGACTGTTATGGACAAAAACCAGACGGACATATTAAATAATCCAGGACAAAGGACAATTAACCCATGGGCATAAAACTAAAATCAACACGTCAAACATCATGGTTACGGAAGTTTAAATAAGCATAATATATTTTATTTCATTTTTCCTCGTACTTTTATTTATTGTCATTTTAATTATTGTTATTTATTTTATATTATTATTTAAATATCGTCATTTACTATACGCTTCGCTTAAAATATAAATCGACAAACCGGTCATTAAACGGTAAACCCCCTTTTATATATTATTATATATAATTATATATATTTTGTACAAATATAGTTGTTTAAAAATATAGTGTGCAATAAGTCCGCTCCCTGTGGAACGAACCGGTCTTACTAAAAACTATACTACTCTACGATTAGGTACACTGCCTATAGTGTTGTAGCAAGGTTTAGGTATATCCCATTTGTAAATAAATAATTAAAACTTGTGTAATTTGTAACGTATTTCGTAGTAAAATATAGTACTATCACGTACCCCCACGCTACCACATCACCACCCAAAACCACCATTGTTACTATTCATCGTCTCTATAATGCTAACCACTATTTCTGTTCAGAAATTTTCCCACAACTACTCCTATTCCTGTTACGTTCGAGTAGACAAAAACTCAAGGACCACTATCATCATCACAACTGATTAACTGTTACTGTGAGTCTTTCTAATACAACTAGGGTTTCGGTTTTTATGAAAAACCATCGAGCCTCAAAAATCCCCCTCCTGTTCGGTTTAATTAAAAAGAAATGGATACTTTAGATCGTATTAATGCTCAGCCCTTTTATCGAGTTTGGCCCAACATCTATAAGCCCAATTATGATTATTGGTTGTGGTATTCAATCGATTAGATTTAAAAAAAAAAGTTAAAAAAGGAGAAACAGGAATATACGGGTTATATATATATATATATATATATATATATATAACTGTGGTGAAATAAATCAGAAAAATGAATATGGAAGAATGGTTTGTGGTGTTAGTGGGTGTGTGAGCGAGAGGTCTCAGGTTCGAGTCTTGTCCGAGGCATTGTTTTTGGAAAAAGCTTTAAGGTAGCATTTTTATTATTATTATTATTATTATTATTATTATTATTATTATTATTATTATTATTATTATTATTATTATCTTTATTATTATTATCTTTATTATTGTTATTAGTATTGTTATTATTAGTTATTATTATTATTATTACAAGTATTATAGTTATTATGATTATTAATGCTAAATTAGGTATTAAGTATCATTCATTATTGTTATTATGATTAAAATTATAGTTAATATTGATATTATTAACATCATTAAAAAAAATATGATGTTATTATTAGAATATGTATGATTATCATTATTAATATAGTTATTAGCGTTATTAATACTAAACTTATTATCATTAGTAGTAAAAGTATTAGTGTAATTATTGTTATTATCATTATTATTATAATTGTTAATACTAAAAGTATCATTTTAATGAAAACTATCAAAGTTATCATTTTTATTAAAAACTATTTTTTCATTAAAATTAACATTGTGATTAGAGTTATTATACTTATTAAAATTATTATTATTAAAAATTATTATTATCTTTATTATTACTATTATTACTATCATTATTATGATAATTATCAGTATTAATACAGACATATATTTTTATATAAAAATACATTACAATAATATTAATATTACATCTCACTATATTTTTACTTATTAAAATGATATTAATTATGTTATATATAAAAGATATCAATTAATATATAAATATATATTTTTGATCATATATAAACCTTAGTATAAAGTTTTATTATTAATAATGAATAATAGTTATATAAAACATATAAATTAAATATATTAAATTTATCTAAATAACATATAAAATAACAAGTATATTGTTAATAACAATATATATATATATATATATATATATATATATAATTGCTCGATTACGATTATATGATTTAATATATATACAAATGATATAGATTCGTGAATCCGAGGCCAACCCTACACTTGTTCAATGTCGTCATATGTATTTTTACTACAAAATACAGTATCATGAGTTTCATTTGCTCCCTTTTTAAATGTTTTTGCAATATATATTTTTGGGACTGAGAATACATGCGCTGCTTGTATAACTGTTTTACGAAATAGACACAAGTATTTGAAACTACATTCTATGGTTGAATTGTTATACCGGATATCGCTCTTGTTGAACTTGGTAGCCTAAGAATTGGTGTTTATTATAATTTCCACAATTGATGCGAATCCTAAAGATAGATCTATGGGCTTTGACACGCCCCATTCAGAGAATTTGAACTGCTTTAGTACTTCGATGTTTATATCTTTGGGGATATTCTAGATGCATTTTGTTAATGTCGGTTACCAGGTGTTCAATCCATATGAATGAATTTTAAACACTTGCGAGTGTATGATTATTGAATAAATGAAATCTTGTGGTCTATTAAAATTATAGAAATGATCGATTATGATAAACTAATGAATTCACCAACCTTTTGGTTGACACTTGAAAGCATGTTTATTCTCAGGTTTAAAAGAAATATTCCGCTGTGCATTTGCTCATTTTAGAGATATTACTTGGAGTCATTCATGGCATATTTCAAAAGACGTTGCATTCAAGTCATTGAGTTCAATAAAGATTATTACTAAAGTAAATGACAGATTAGGTCATTTATAGGTTGGATATTATGAAATGGTATGCATGTCTGTCAACTTTCGATGTAATGAAAGGTTGTCTTTTAAAAACGAATGCAATGTTTGTAAAATGTATCATATAGAGGTCAAATATATGTTATTGTATTCTTCCTTATGGATTGGGACGGGTCGTCTCATGTGGTATCAGAACGGTGGTCTGATATGGCCGAAACGGACGATTTTTATTTGCGCGGTGTCGTTAGGCCGCGGCTCGCCAGGATCAGCCACTCGTGGGAGAGGGTACAGTTTTAAATTTATATTTAGCGGGGCCTAAATCTTACTACTCCTTATGAGTAAGGGAAGTATGACCTAGAGTCGTATTTTTGAGATATCAGTAACATCGAACCTATATTTTAGCCTAAGATAGTTAGGGAGTAGTGAATATTTATTTTGGGATTTTCTAGTTTATAAGATAGATAAAGTAAATGCGATAAAATTTGTAATTCAGATAAGGTTAAAGTAAGCGCATACTATGACTTCATCAGTTATTCTGCCGAGATTATGGAATCCTGGCTCATGAATAGGCACAGGCCTTGTATTCATTACACTGGTCCTAAACGCCCCTGTCAAAAGACATGTCACTGGGTACTGCGTTAGGCTTGAAGATTCTGAATAGACAGCAACGTCCCTTAACCCCGACGCCCGTGCAGTCTGACTACAGGCATACACATTCAAACGGCTCATCCAATTGAGCGACTCGGTTGGGTGACGTATTAACATTCCAAAATGGTCTAAACTTTCTTAAGCATAATAGAATACATGGTTTACCATATCCGAGAGATGTGATGTGTTTCAATGCTTTCGTTAATGATTGGTAAAAGATAGTTAGGCCCATAAAAAGAGTTCAACCATAAAGAACACCATGGCCAAGTCAAGATGACTTCTATGAACACGTTCGGTTATCCTAACGATCCAAACCTTTATGTGTCTAAACAAACAGTTCCTTAATTAACTAAGAATCCCTCAAGTGGGGTGTAATGCTTGAGACCGTATTATGGTGCAGTGTACTGGTCAACACTAACCATGTTCCATGGCCTTACTTAGCAGAGGTACAGCTTACAACAACCAATGTGCTTCAGCGTGCATATACGAAGTTTATATGCTTGGTGACTACACTAGCATGGTCTAGGAACGACAATGTACTAGGGGTCTAGTCAGATGTTTCACTATGAAAGAGTCCTCAGTCGGAGTCCAAAGCTTGATAGACTTACTACAATCGGTGTCCCTCAGTCGATCTTATGTTGTATCCGATAGACTTCTATTACCAAGGGGTGACACAGATAGTGTACTCTAAATCGGGGTTCGCTACTTCCCAATAACAGAGCCTATAACTACATTCTATTAGTTGGAAAAGCAATTGAGTTTAAAGCATAATCGGAAATCATTTCGACAGCATACACAAACCATAATATTATTTCGGCATTATAACTGCTTACATCATAGCATACACTAAAGATAACTACTCGCTAATCATGGCAACAATATAATAAAACATTATATAAGATAAAGGATAGAGGTACCAGTAGATTAAACGAGTTTCGAATACAAAAGTGACAACTTCAAGACTCCAGACCGCTCCTAATACAATCATCAGCGTTCTTCTCCGGGTACTAGGTTTCCCGCACGGAGTCGAAGGCCTTGAGAGTATGACTAATATTGTACAAGAGAGAGAAAGAAGTGAATTGAATTGTGTGTTGGAATGAATGACAAAGACCCATTAAATAGACTAGGAAAATGCCAAAATACGCCAGGCCGTATGGTGGGGCGTATTTGGCAGGCTGTATGGCTGGCAGGCCGTATGGTGAAGGCACTTGGTGGGGCGTATCTGGCAGGCCGTATCCATAGAGGCAAGTCATATGGCAGGCCGTATGGAAAGTCGTATGGTGTGCTGGTCAGCCTTGATTTCCTGGATCCTAACTTGATTTCTTGTCTTTCACCGTTTTCGCTCTAGAATCTTCGTTTTAGCTCCGATTCTCTTGATTCTTTTTGCACCACCTTCATAATGACTTGTTCTTCAATTCTAACCGACGAAGTGGGTATTTTGCCGATAAAGTTCGAATATTTCTTGTTTTTGGGCTTTAATACGGGGGTGAAAACGTGACTTTTTAGCCAATATCAAATATCCCACACTTAGACTTTGCTTGTCCTCAAGCAAACTCTCATTCTTAAGAATCTTTTTAGTGTTTCTTTTCTAATAGCCTAAGCGGTTTGCTTTTATTATATGAGCAAAAAGATAAGGTGATTCATCTATGTTAGGATTGAAATTATCTCTGCAAGCATGCGAGGAGGTTACATGACATAGACTAGCTTTTACGGGTCACTCAAATCACTCAAGTGTTTAGGTTTCCCTATGGATCTAAGAAATGAAGTATGCTCATAGCCAGTCATGCTGCACCCATCATCATAGGCTTGATAAAGACTCAAATCCTTGCTGCTAATGCAAGAACGGTAGTAATCTCAGCTTTATAGGTCATTTGTCAATAATGGATAAGGAATTTTGGAGTGGTAGTGAAGTTGTTTTTGAAGGGTGAGATAACGGGTAATGTAGTCTTTATACAGACTTTTATTCGGATAGATAGGAGTGCCGAAGTATTTTGAGAAGCACTTTTCAACTTTTTCTTCATTTGATAATCATTTTCGGTCGAGTTCTCTTTGGCATTTCTCTTATTTAGTTCTGCTCCTTTTTTCAAAACTTGAAAATTAATCATTTTTTTTGAGACTTTATCTCGAGAAACTTTTTGCCGGTAAACTTTTTCAAGACCTTTATCATGATACTTGAGAGGTTTATAACATCGGGTTTTCAGAAGGAATCTCATTTTCTGGGTTTTTCGAGAAATAGTAAAGGTGATATGGATGTGGTGGTGGAGTAGAAGTAGTGGAGGTGTGGAAGGTTTATGTTTGACAAATGGGTAGCTATTTTGATTACAATCGAACCACGTTTCACTGCTTGGAGATATAGATCTAAAGAAAGTTCTGATTCTGAGCACAGACATCGGCACTCTCAACGGAAAATAGTGAAGCATTAAAGATGAATGCTGGTCTTATTTGGGGTGCCTCACCGTAATCAATTTAGGTCGATAATGCCTTAGTCATGCAATGCTCTATTAGAGATTTCAATCTAACAAGAATTCCACCTTACTTAAGCCTTATTTTTATTGACAAACGTTTTAGGTTTTCAAAAATACTCTTTCGAAAAGGGTTTCTTTTGCAAAAATTTTGAAATTTGACTTAAGGACTTGTAATCTTCGTAATGGGTTATTATAATATAGCATAAAAAGATACCAACATCCCACACTTAGACGAACATTGTCCTCAATGTTCCTAGTGTATCCCACACTTAGGAGTTTTAGTTGAAGATTTGGGAGTATTTGTCTAGTGTTTTGATTTGGGTGTTATCCCACACTTAGTGAAAAGCTAGGATGTGGCATATTTTGAATCTTGAGCTAGTAGCGAAAAGAAAGAAATACCCTAGCAGATGCGGTTGGCTTCCTTGCTTCTTTATCGGCTCATTTGTCATCCTTTATTCTTATACTCTACTTTATTGCATGGGTTGCCTCCCGAGAAGGGCTTTTGTTTAAGGTCGTTGGCTCGACCGTAGTGATGCTTCAAAAAGCGAACATTCCTCGCTGATGGTTGTGATCTTGGTCTTCTCGAGGGAATGTGAGTCTTGGTGGATAAGTCCTGAGAAAGTGTCGGACCAACAGTGGTAACAGATCCGGTACTTCTCTTGAAGATCTTCTGAAAGATAAGTAGTGCGCAGTTTTGGCTCTTGACAAATCTTGAAGTCCGATGAGAATATGATCTACAGCTCTGTTGGTTGACCCATGAATGTCAATCATAGAAGCAGTGCTGGTGTTGATGATTTCTATGGTGGGATGCTCATTTCGGAGGTCTTCAAATGATGTTAGAAACTGTATCTTTAGAATCTCGAAGTCTTTGGAACGGTGATCTCCACAGTAGGAGTCGGTAGCTTTGCACAGATTAGTTAAGAGACGAATTTGGAAAGAAGTGAATAGCAATCCTAATTCGAGTATTAATTTCACCGTCTTTGAGTATATCTCCCGACATCCAGCTTTAAATGTGAAACTAGGATCCGTGGACTCGTGGAAGATACGTGATAGCTGCTTCGTAAAATAGGTGGCAATGTTGACTCGGTCTGGTTCAAGATGAGAGAACGGATTGTTTAGCCTTGTTTCCTTCATAACAGCGTCTTGTAACTCTTTGATAATTAGATCGGCGTGGTGATCAATTGTTACGTAAATCACTAGTCTGTCTGGTGTGCTTTCGAAATTATCTCTATCCAGAAGGGCGAAAAGACTGTAACTATCCTCGATCATTTGTAAATCAGAGTGATAAGTTGGGCTGCCAGTGGAAAGATCCTTGTGCTTCCGGATGAGAGACAGTAGTGCTCGTTGGTTTCGTGAGAACGGAAGTGCAGATCCAGCTAAGGCGTTGTAAACCCTAGAGTAAATGATCTTCTGATCTCGACAGAATCTTGTCTCGAGAATAGTGCGAACTACTGAGTTATGCTCTCGTTGCCTTTCTTCGTGATAGATATGATCGTGAAGAGAATTGATAAAGTCTTGAATGTGTTCTTTTATGATTTCAACATCATTGTCTTCTCTTCGGAGATAGAGGTGGTGCTCTTCTCTAATAGCCATAATTCGTTCTGTTAAGTGTAGGGAAAAGTCAATGGTTGACTTCCGGATGGCTTCGAGAATGTCTTCAAATTCATCGGTATCATTGAAGAAGGTAATCATGTCTGCGTGTGTGGATATAACTGGAATTCGATCTGAAGAAGAGTCCGGCTCCCCTTGATCTGATTCGGTTGGAGAGTGTGAGTTGGTCAGAATGTTTTCATGATGCTCTTCCTCGTCATCATCGGTATCTTGCTCTGATGAACGGGTTTCTTTAGTATTCTGATTCTCCACTTTGATACTAACAGGATCAATTTCTATATCCTTAACCTCAGCCTTGTCGGTCTTCTTCTTGAAGCGAATGATTAAACTGTGATCTTCCATCTCAAGCCTCATTATTTCTTCATGACGCTCAGTGCTTGGAACGGGTACTGTCGCAGTTTCTTTTACGTCTTCCATTTCCTCTTCCTCCTCAGATTCTTCCTCTTCCTCTATTTCTTCACTGGGATCCTCTTCTTCCATTTCTGGGTCATCTACAGACTGTGATTCGACACCCATTTTGACATCATTGGCTGGTGGTGAAGACTCATCATCGGAAGTGATCCGTCTAGTGGAAATAGCAAACATCTCTGCCTGTCCAGAAAGATCGGTTGATCGGTCAATTTTGAAGGTAACGCTCTCCCCATGCGATCGTAAGATCATGGTTTGATTGTATACATCAATGACAGTCCTAGCCGTATTCATGAAAGGTCTTCCTAACACTATTGGTGTGTGTAGGTCTTCCTTGATATCCATCACTACGAAATCCGTAGGATACAAGAATTTGTCGACTTTCACCAAGACGTTCTCAACTATGCCCTTAGAATATTGAATTGTATGATCGGCAAGTTAGATTGTCATTTTGGTTGGTGACAAGTCTCCTAACTCTAATCTCTTGTAGAGAGAGTAGGGGATTAGGTTGATACTTGCTCCTAAATCTGCTAGCGCATGAATGGTTCCAGATTGGTAGATTGAACACGGGAAAACGAATCGGCCCGTATCTCCTAGCTTAGGTGGTAGAGAGTTTCTGAGTAATGCAGAGCATTCTTCACTCAGTGGAATTTTGTTAGAGTCTGGTATCCTCTCCTTTGTAGAAAGAAGCCTTCGGATGTATCTTTTCTGGTTGGGAACTTTAGACATGGTGTCCAAGAATCTACCATCAAGTTTGAAGGAATCAAGCTTGGATGGTTCTTCTTATAGCCTTCCAGGATAAGGTACACGAATTGGAGTTTCAGGGGTCAGCTTCTGAGTATATGTCGATTTGTTCTTGAGTCTAGTTGACCTTCTCCGTGGTTCTTCCTCTCGGATTACGGAATCCATTTGCTTTGCTTCTTCTATGTGGGGATTTTGGATAGTATTACTTGGCAATCTTCCCTGCGGTCCGGTTTCAAGGCGTTGTGATAACTGTCCGAGATGCGTTTCCAAACTTTTGAGCAGAGCCAATTGATTTCTCATTAGTATCTCCATCTGATCTTGTCTGGTTGCAGTTCTCTGATTTAGCTGTTGTTGTCCTTGGATGAACTGAGTTAACTGATCATCAGCTCCGAGAGTGGGGTTAGCTGCTTTTGTAATCTGGGTGATAGGGGAATTCTCCTCAACTGGGGGACCAGTGAGTGGAAGTGGTTGATCGTAGGTCAATTGAGATTGCTGGGATGGATAAGGTGGATAGCGATAGCGAAAAGGTTGATTGCTTCGCTGAAATTGATTAACCCTAGGTGGTTGATTGAATCCGGGATTTTGTGGACGAGCTGGGTATTGGACGTAACAGACCGAACCGTCAGGGTTTTCGTACTCAACTTGATAATCTTCAGTAGGTTGCGGGTTGGTACAATTAACACAAGCCTGAGCTTGGTTAACCTGCTACGGTTGCGTCTTCAATTTTCCGAGTTGTTTGGCATGAGACTCCATCTTATCCATGAGGGATTTGATGGCCTCCGTTTGATTATTAAGTGTGGAGAGTGGTGCAGATGATGAAGTTGTTTCACCACTGTTCCAGTCATGATGATGCATCGTCATGTTCTCGAGCAATTCTCATGCTTTGTCTGCGGTTTGGTTCGTCAGATTCCCTTGAGCTGCTGCATCGATCGTCGTCCTATGATTTACAGTAAGACCATTGTAGAAGGTGCAGATTTGGGCTGACCGTTCTAGCTGGTGATTAGGGCATTTCTTCAGCAGGGTTTTGAATCGCTCCCATGCGATGTAAAGAGATTCATCGTAACTTTGTTTGAAGTTAATGATGTCATTCTTCAGTTTGGTTTGTTTAGAAGGAGGGAAATATTTGGTTAGGAATTTAGTAGCCATCTCCGTCCATGACGTGATGGAATCTTTTTCCAGTCCTTCAAACCAAGTTTGAGCATGATGAGTGAGAGAATAGGGGAACAAGTATAGCCGGACTATATCTTGGCCTATCCCTGGCTGTTTGTAGGAGTTCGAAAGAGATATGAATTTATCAAGGTGAGAATTAGGATCGTCATTCGGTAATCCGTGAAACTGACAGCTATTCTGAATGAGCTGGATGATGTGATGTTTTAACTCGAACGAGTGTCCTTGAATCTCTGGAAATCTGATTCTTGCTTCCTTACGTGCTTTAGAGATTATTGCGTCTGGATCAGGTACGAATAACAACGGCCCTGGTCTAGATCGGGTTTGGGTCATACACTAGGTATGCCTTTTTGTTTTTATATTTTCGCAGAAAAGCTAATTTATAATAAGCTAAACTAAACTAAGTTAATCTAATTCTGAGGTAATCTAATTTAATCTAGGGTAATCTAAAGTAATCTAATCTAATTAACTAACTATCCTATGGTGGAATATGTTTTTGGTTCTGGCTACTGATTCCCTGGTATTTCGGTAACAGAGCTTCGCACAAACTATTCAACAAACCAAGTGGCCAGGCCGACTACGGAGATGCAGGATCCTTTTGGTCCCAATATAATTGGCGACTGTTCAGAAAATCCAATAACCAAGTCTGTGTATAATTGTCTTTCTTAGACACCACTAAATGCTGGTGAATAAGTTTGATAGAGAGCAATATTTCCTGATACCAGTTCCCCGGCAGCGGCGCCAAAAACTAAGGGTATCTCCTGATATGGTCGAAATGGACAGTTTTTATTTGCACGGTGTCGTTAGGCCGCGGCTCGCCAGGATCAGCCACTCGTGGGAGAGGGTACAGTTTTAAATTTATATTTAGCGGGGCCTAAATCTTACTACTCCTTATGAGTAAGGGAAGTATGACCTAGAGTCGTATTTTTGAGATATCAGTAACATCGAACCTATATTTTATCCTAAGATAGTTAGGGAGTAGTGAATATTTATTTTGGGATTTTCTAGTTTATAAGATAGATAAAGTAAATGCGATAAAATTTGTAATTCAGATAAGGTTAAAGTAAGCGCATACTATGACTTCATCAGTTATTCTGCCGAGATTATGGAATGCTGGCTCATGAATAGGCAGAGGCCTTGTATTCATTACACTGGTCCTAAACGCCCCTGTCATAAAACATGTCACTGGGTACTGCGTTAGGCTTGAAGATTCTGAATAGACAGCAACGTCCCTTACCCCCGACGCCCATGCAGTCTGACTACAGGCATACACATTCAGACGACTCATCCAATTGAGCGACTTGTTTGGGTGACGTATTAACATTCCAAAATGGTCTAAACTTTCTTAAGCATAATAGAATACATGGTTTACCATATCCGAGAGACGTGATGTGTTTCAATGCTTTCGTTAATGATTGGTAAAAGATAGTTAGGCCCTTAAAAAGAGTTCAAGCATAAAGAACACCATGGCCAAGTCAAGATGACTTCCATGAACACGTTCGGTTATCCTAACGGTCCAATCCATTATGTGTCTAAACAAACAGTTCCTTAATTAACTAAGAATCCCTCAAGCGGGGTGCAATGCTTGAGACCGTGTTATGGTGCAGTGTACTGGTCAACACTAACCGTGTTCCATGGCCTTACTTAGAAGAGGTACAGCTTACAACAACCGTTGTGCTTCAGCGTGCATGTACGAAGTTTATATGCTTGGTGACTACACTAGTATGGTCTAGGACCGACAATGTACTAGGGGTCTAGTCAGATGTTTCACTACGAAAGAGTCCTCAGTTGGAGTCCAAAGCTTTATAGACTTACTACAACCGGTGTGCCTCAGTCGATCTTACATTGTATCTGATAGACTTCTCTTACCAAGGGGTGACACAGACAGTGTACTCTGAATCGGGGTTCGCGACTTCCCAATAACAGAGCCTATAACTACGTTCTATTAGTTGGAAAAGCGATTGAGTTTAAAGCATAATCGGAAAGCATTTCGACAGCATACACAAACCATAATATTATTTCGGCATTATAACTACTTACATCATAGCATACATTAAAGATAACTACTCGCTAATCATGGCAACAATATAATAAAACATTATATAAGATAAAGGATATAGGTACCAGTAGATTAAACGAGTTCCGAATACAAAAGTGACTACTTCAAGACTCCAGACCGCTCCTAATACAATCTTCAGCTTTCTTCTCCGGGTACCAGGTTTCCCGTATGGAGTCGAAGGCCTTGAGAGTATGACTAATATTGTACAAGAGAGAGAAAGAAGTGAATCGAAGTGTGTGTTGGAATGAATGACAAAGACCCATTAAATAGACTAGAAAAATGCCAAAATACGCCTGGCAGGCCGTATGGTGAAGGCACTTGGTGGGGCGTATCTGGCAGGCCGTATCCATAGAGGCAGGCCGTATGGCAAGCCGTATGGTGTGCTGGTCAGCCTTGATTTCCTGGATCGTAACTTGATTTCTTGTCTTTCACCGTTTTCGCTCTAGAATCTTCGTTTTAGCTCCGATTCTCTTGATTCTTTTTGCACCGCCTTCGTAATTACTTGTTCTTCAATTCTAACCGATAAAGTGGGTATTTTGCCAATAAAGTTCGAATCTTTCTTGTTTTTGGGCTTTAATACCGGGTGAAAACGTGACTTTTTAGCCGATATCATGGTCTTAGCGAACCAGGTCTGCATTAGTGTGTCTAACTGATAGTTGTTAGGATGCATTAGTGAGTCTGGACTTCGACCTTAGTTGCATGTCAAAAAGTTTTGCTTATTATATCTTGTCGGAAACCATGCTTATCATCTTAAGTCTAAACGCGTCTTACTGCATTCATTGCATAGATAGTGTATAGACAAAATTCATATCTTAGCGTATCTTTTACTGTAAACTTTGTCTGACATATTCCGTAAATTCCTCCGTAATCTACGAAATCTTTTGTTCAATATATATGGATATTCTATGTAAGTAGAATACCATCCGATAGTCAGAAATCATTTCATATCGAAAAATCTATTATTCAAACAAAATGGAACTCTCCACTAGTTCAAGTCCCTCGAATTCCGATATGGAGTTTCACTCAAGCTCCGAAAGCAGTGTGACCGGAATGGACCAACCAATTAGTCATCATCTATTCTGGATGAATTGGGGATGGGGTAGTAGCCTCCTTAATCATTGGAGACAAGAAGAAGGCGATCCTTTTCATCCACCACATTGCCCTCTTGGCGAAGAACCTGAAGCACTTACCGGCGAACCTGTCTGAAACACCATTTTCTCTCTCATTTCCAGAGTATCTCGTCACGATTATATACTACATCAAATTCTAGATTTTATTTATCCGCTCGTCCGAACTGACAATCACCCCGGTGTAATAGAAGAAGTCAACGAGCTTCGCTCTTGGTTAGTGGCTTTGGAGAATATGGTGTAAAGGTTACAAACACCAGCAGTGGCACCATCAGCATAACCAGTACCACCATTATCAACACCAACAGTACCATTACCACCCCCAATCACAACCGCATCATAAACCTTAACCTTACAATCTGTCCCACGAGCACTAATGTCATATGCTCTGTAGATACCAAGGAATACCAACAACAACAAACGATGAAGTATTGATTCATAACTTCATTGAAGAAATACTCTGCGACGATTATGTAATCTCCAAAGTCTTAGAGATTATCTATTCTAGCTCTAACCATAAACCAGATGTGTGAACCGAAATGATAGAAGGAAGAGTAGAAACCCTGATAGAATGGTGCGCAATTTACAAGCTGGACTTGTTTTACCAATAGCATCAACAGTACCGTCAACATCCTCAGAAATCAGCAGCACCTCTAACATCACAAACCCCGCCAGTTTAAGACTCACCGTGGATATCATTATAAATCAACAACAAGTATGTCATCTCAACGAGTTATGAAGTATTAACTCATTTCCACTGAAGGATTTATATGTATATCTTATATATATAAATTTTTAAACCATAATAAATCTTTCTGTACTAAGCTATTATGTGTGAATCTTAACTACTCGGTTAATTCATATTACTAATATGCAATAATGTACGTCCTTCGTCCGTAACATAACCATTGTTAACTATAATCTCTGTCTCTATTCAATAAATTTCAATTCATAATAAAACAAGTGTATTATTCAAATATATGTTTGATGTTACACTTTCATCATCGATGTACTCGAAACTTTTCAAATAACATCATTCGTACCTTGCGAAATTCACAAAAATTTCACGAAAACCAACATCATGCATCAACAAATAACAAAGTATTAATTCATAATTTCAATATCATTGAAGAAGTACTTATGAAATTTCTAAAGTTTTATGGACTATTCAATTCTAATTTCAATCATAAATCAAATGAGTTTAATTTAATATTAATTCATTAAATCTATTTTACATCTGAAGAAAATATACACATATATATTTTCATAAAGACTGTAATAAAATTCTTTTATACAAAATATTAATTGTGAATTTTTTTTTTAAAGGTTAGGTAATGCCTGAGTGATAGATAAATTCACAATTAATATGTTTCAATCCTCGAATCTGATTCAGCAATCACCAGCTATAATCACTCCAATATACATTCTTTCATAGAAATCAAAACAACCATACTCATTCAAATTCAATTACATATTCTGATTTTAAAATCGCAGAATTCAATTCAAGATATAACCGATATCATCACTCTTAGATTCCTACATCTTTCAAAGCTATACTTTGACTTCAAAACTGTGTTTGAACATCATATGTATATTAACGATTACAATTTGTGTTCAAACCCTTCGAAATTCCTGAAGACACTTCAAATAATGAACAATCGAGATGATGATCCAATCACATGTTACCCATAGTCATGCACCTGAAAAACTCTCGAAACCAAAGTCATAGTTCAACACGTACCCGTGTCAGACCCTTTGGCATTTATTAGCAAAAATAACTTTGCAATTCCTTTCAAAAATAACAAATTTTGTCACAGCTCCAGCAAGTCAACTTCGACTTTTCAGTCGAAACAATTTTATTATAATCTCGATATATACGTTACCCTTTCGTCATCGTTACCGGAGAACCTTTTATATCTCACCACATTAGCAATAAACTTACCAACCACTTCACTGATCTTTGACTTTCCCAAAAAAAAAAATCATTATATTTATCGAAACCCTATCATTTACTCATCCGCATCTTGTAACAAGAATTGTCATGCTAATTACTGGGAATCAGCAATCAGTATTTTAAAATCTTGCAGCATGTCTACGCCAACAGTTATATATGTACATATAACGTTTATCTTCTAAACTTACATACTTCGAATGTGAAGTTTCTGAAAAACACCCTAGCCTACGAAATAGTACTATGAAGTTTAAAAAAAAAAAAAGACTGATGAAGTGGTAAAGACTGTAGACAGCAATTACGGTCAGAAGTTTGGTAATAAAGAATAGAAGATTGGAAAAGCTCAAACGAAAAATTAGGTACTGGAAAACGGATTGAACAAAGTATGAAGGAAGCTGTGGACAAATTACAAAGACTAAACCTGCCTTCAAAGAATCCAAATAATTCAGTGTCTGCTAAAGTGTTTAGCGAATATCTTACTCCTTACTTTAAAACTCTTGTGGACAATATTCTTCATCATCATTTAATTTTAGATATTCTAAGATATCATTATATCTTTTATTATAAATATCCTCCATATTTCTAAAGATATTTTCATAACTATTCTTATCTGAAATCATTTATCTCCTCGCGTTATCTGTATCACATCATAAAGGAAACTGTTTCAGTTTCTAAATTTTGAAACTTTCGAGTTTAAAGTATGAATGTTTTTGAAGTAGTGTTGGGAACTGAAGCATGAGTTAGTATAATATAATGACACTTGATCAACGTGATTATATTACAGTAAGTCATGCTGAGTTTCTAAATGGAACGTGATGATTCACAGATCATAACATCATCATGTGCCATGTTACACGACTCTTGTATTCTTCTTAACCTCTAAACATATCAAGAAAATATTTCTTGATGATTCGATCTTTTCTAGGATATTCTGGTAATTTGACAAATCAAGATCGTGCCATTACGATTTCCTTTTTAGAACAATAACTATGTTCATTTCAAAATCTATACCTACGAATTCTGGACCGTTATTCGCTTGACTTGAAATCGGGAAGAGGAGACAAAAGTATGGAACCCTTGAATATAAAAGAAAATATAAAGCTCGACAACAACACGTAAATTACAAACCGTGCATATCAATACGTATTGCAACGTAAAGGCACGGGAGAATTAAAAATACTATAACCCCAAGGTAATAGTAAAAGTAAATAAAATCCTCCGGTGGTAGATGAAAAAGAAGAATGACATATATGAAAGTTAGGAGTATATCAAGCATCAGAACGGGATGGAGCATATTGATGAATGCTTTAAAGTATGAGTTGCGGGAGAAAGAATAGAAGGTGTGAGTTGAAAGGAAACGAAGGGGTGGATTTATAGTGAAATATCTGACAAAGTAATCGAGACAGATTATCGCATTTAACCAAAGAGGGTCCTAATTTCCTTAATTACCGAAGAATCAAATCTTATTACAAAGATTTTCTCTAAATCCTTTGAACTCCGGAATTCAATCCTATCTAAGTCAAAAGATATGACAAACCTACACTTACTCATTTCACCCTTTTGCGATAGCTTCATTCGTACTCTTCACAAAATCAAATTGTTTACTCAATGATGATAAAACTTTATTTATCAACTTATATTCATCATAATAACATTCTTATTGTTACCCATGACGACTTCGATCAAATTTCGGGACGAAATTTCTTTAACGGGTAGGTACTGTGATGAACCGGAAATTTGTGACCAAATTTAAACGTTATCTTTAAATGATTTAATGTTTCCGACACGATAAGCAAAGTTTGTAATGTTGAGTCTCAAAGATTTTGAAACTATATTCATGTAATCAGTTACCCTTTGACTGTGCTCGACGATTCACGAACATTTATGTATATATAGATATGTATATATATATATATATATATATATATATATATATATATATATATATATATATATATATAATATAGTTATATTAATTGAATACGTTAACAAAGTATTAGATATATAATACTTTACATGCATGTATTTGTTTCAAAATATTTATCGACGAAATTATAAGATAATATCAAATGATTGAATTTTCAGATACATTGTGATATGATTACGGGTCTCTGTTGTGAGGTCCATTGTGATTTAAGAAATCTGTTCTTTTTAATGATATTAGGAAAATGGTAAAGTGATTTACATGTAAGAACAAAACTGTCAATTAACGAGAACTAGACAAAAAGTTAGTGGATGTCCCTGCTTAATTTTCAAAGCATGCTTTACAATACTTTCCTCGTAACTCTTGATAAGTTAATTATTTAGTTTTCAGAATATTTAATGTAAAAGTGAATCTATATACGATATAATTAAATTGTTATTAAAATGAATATATATATATATATATATATATATATATATATATATATATATATATATATATATAGTGTATATCAAATATAATTATTTAATAATTGTAATACTCGTTGGACGTTTCGATGGTTTTAAAATAAACGGTTAGCCGAAAATGAGTTTTACAAACTATAGGCTTATTAAAAATGTATTTAGAAACTATTTGTTGAATACTAAAACTTTTCATATTTTACTTGGAGTTGAGAGTGAATAATTAATGTAATTTTTATTTAATAGTTAATGCTCGAATTTTATATCATAATGACCAAAATAAATAAATATAGTTAATTTAAAAATATGAGATTTTTCTGAGTACTTTTTATCCGCCACTAATTTAACAACGGAGTACGATTTAGCAGTCCGTGAAAACTGTCGGTACATATGAACAAAACTCAGGCTGCTAATAATTCTTATTATTATTTTATGTTACACGTTTTTAATTTAATTAATATCAAGTGTAATGATTCTGTTTTAATTATTACTACTTTATATAACTAGTATATATATATATATATATATATATATATATATATATATATATATATATATATATATATATATATATATATATTACATGCATGAACTTGATCATTTACAACTGGCTTATACTATTCGATTCATTTTATATCATTCAACCAATCAACAACCACTACTTTTAGATGTTGCTTTCTGTGAGAAGTCATCAAATAACAACCAACCATCTAATACCCACTTTAATTAACCCTTAATTACTATCTTGCTATTGCTAATCGAGTGATTCAAAAACCAACTATAAATATCATGTCTACTGCTACTTGAGTTGTTAGTCGAAGACTAACCCAAAATCACTTTCCACCTTCACACATATGTTTTTGTTTCTCTTCTTGATCAAACCCAAGCCAAAACCACCTAGTCGGCCACCCCAATCATAAACAAGTTTCATTATTATTATTTTCTTTTTAGCCGAGAACTACCACAACCATATTTTTCTTTCCCCCATTATTGTCTATGCTACTGCGATAGACTTAATTGTTGCTGCTATCTTGCAACCGTAAATCACCAACACATGAACACCCATCGATAACCACTGTGATGCCCCGTACAAAACCATCGTGTACGAATCATCAACAACATGATCATTACAAGGTCAAATACTATATGCTGTTTCAAAATAAGTTTGCATTCATGAATATAGGTGACGTCTTAACCAATGTCAAATGTTAAACATATGAAAGTGTGCTTCTACGAATAGAAGGCATTAATAATAGTACTGACCCATAGGTCGTTACAAATCATTGTTTCAAAAGTAATAAAGTTTGTGAATGCAAGATAAACATTTCATGCGAAGACATCTCTAATAAGCGCAGCGGGAGTCTACAAAGCATGACAACTACAGCGGAATCGCTCAAACCTTAAGCACCTGAGAAAAACATGCTTAAAAACGTCAACACAAAGGTTGGTGAGCTATAGTCTAAGTATAACAGTAATGTAAGGTAGGCCACGAGATTTCAGTATTTCAAAACAGTATGAAAAGTATATGTATAACCGTGGGCACTTGGTAACTAACTTAACGTAAATAACACCCCCTAAAAGTACACTTGGCGAGTGCGTATGTTTACGAAGTATTAAACACCCGTTAAATACTAGCAATACTAGCCCGAGTGGGGATGTCAAACCCTATGGATCCATATCTAAGATTCGTGTTCACCGGTTCAAAGACCAATGACTAAACGTTACCGAGCTAAGGGGAAAGTTTATGCTATTGTATAACCCACACATATATAAAGTTTAAGTACTCGTTCCTAGTATGTAAAACATAAAATGCGCATGTATTCTCAGTTCCCAAAATAGTTAAAGTAAAAAGGGATGCTATAACTCACAGTGGAAAGTAGTAAAAGTCGATACGCGGGAATAGTAAGCAAGTGGTTGGTCCGAAAGGTCCTCAACCTAAGTCAAAAGTTACTAAGTCAGTAAATCATTCCCAAAGTTTAAAAAGTATGTAAATTAGGTCTTAAGTACCATCATCATTCATCATTAAACAAAGAGTGTAAAGTAAGTTTTAAGTCAAGACTAGGGTTTGAAACAAGGGCTGACTTCGTTCAGTCGTCACAACCTCTATACAAACTTAAATGGGGTGAGACCAGTGGCCATGGCTCCATATATGAGTCCCCTAGAGGCTGACCAATTACCAGAACCAAACTCGTCTTCGTTTGACCGTGGTGACGGTTTAAGTGCGAGTAGGTCAGAAATTTCAGCACAACGTTAATAGGGTGTAGTGACTTTCGGGAGGCCATAGATCCTAAACCGTAACTCGGATTAAGACGAGGTCTAAACAGAAAATCATCTAATCGAACCGAACTTACAGAAAATAAACTTTCCAGTAGCCCAGGTAGTCTGATCAGTTCCATAAACAGTAAGTAAAGGTGTTACGGTGGGTTCTTGGTGCTTGATGCTCATCACGGTTCTCATCCTTGATGCGTATAGCTTCAAGTGTACAACTCGTTGATGGGTTTGCATCATCTTAACCAAGGTTTGACCATCATAACACTAGTGTAAGTCTAAGATATGTAGCACAACTCACTTAAGAGTTGTATGTAGTTTGATGAACCAAAGTTACATCAAGATCTTAGATCCGACACATACATGAGTTCTACTAGTAATATTAAGCTACAAACTTGAAAGTAAACTAAATAAACAAGATCTTAAGTTGTAGAACTTAGATCTTAGTTAGATCTTAAAGATCCTAGACTAGAAAGTCTAGATCTAGTGTTCTTAAGTTAGATCCTAAGTTATAGAACTTGGATCTTCACTTTAATGAAACCATAAGTTATGAAACTTAGATTTTCACCTTGTAAAATGTATGTAAGCTTGTAAGCTCTTATTTACAACAAAATTAGAAGACCATAAGTTATATAAACTTATATCCAACATAAGTATATGAAGTTATAACTAGAAAGTTATGCTTCCAAGTTCTTGAACTTATAAAGTTAACTTTAGTTTCAAGAAATATGATATCAAGATTAACTAGTAATACTTGACCAAATTAAAAACATCACAATTTTAAAGTACTTACAAAAGAAAGAAATAAATTAAATTTACAAGTAAAAGTTCATGGTTGTTCATACTTAGGAAGATTCAAGTCAAGTCTTGGATCTTTAAGAAAGTAAACCTCAAGTTTACTAACATGAACACAAGTATGATTATGAACTTTAAATCTTACAACATTATAAGTGTAGAACCATAAACTAGTAAGTTTAGATTCTTGTTCTTGGTTCTTCATCAAACAAAAGATGGAATTAACCAAGATTACATGAAGATACAAGTTAGAAAACTTGATCTTTAACATAAACAAGAAACAACAACAAGTAACAACAAACTACAACTAGTAATTGATGATGATGGATGGTGGTTCTGGAACAAGAAAAAGAAGAAGAAAAAGTTTTGTTACTTACAATATTTGAGAGAAAAAATGAGAGAAAATGAAGTGGTGTTTGAAGTGTCTGTGAAAGTGAAAGAATACAAGTGAATAAGTAATCAAAAAAAAAAATTTGAACTCTCCCTCCTACACCTCTTGGCCGACGGTTTTGGAGCAAATGGGGAAGGGTCAAAAGCCAACTTTCATGCATGGGGAGATGGTGTGAGCTAGAAGTAGTAATAAAGTTAAATGGTGTGGGAAAGATGTGTAATTATACTAGTAACAAGTCTTTACATAACACTAACTAAACTAGTTTTATCTTAACGAAATACTTGCATTATAATGGGCTAATTAGTCCATTAAGAAAGTAGGGTGGGCTTTCAAGTCCATGTACATTAATAAAAGCCCAAGTCCAAGTAAGTAACAAATTAAATAAATAAGCCCAAGTAATTAACTACTATCATTAGTTAATTACAAATAATTAATAATAATTAATCATGAATGTAAATAATATTCAAAATATTATTCGTGTAAAGTACGTGTGTCACAAAGACAAGTCGGGCCATGAAAAGTTAAATACGGTAACAAGTAACACGTATAAGAACACGTTTATTAAAACACAAGCATTAATAATAAATTATTAATAATTAAACATTGGAAAAATCTAGGGTCGTTACATTACCCAACTGTTAAAGAAAATTTCGTCCCGAAATTTTAAGCTGAGGTAGATGGAGGAGTTGGGAAAAGGTGAGGATACTTCTGCATCATTTGATCCTCTCGTTCCCAGGTAAACTCAGGTCCTCGTTTGGCATTCCATCGGACTCGGACGATGGAATCCTGTTGTGTTTTAAAGTTTTGACCTCACGGTCCATAATTTCGACAGGCTCTTCCACGAAGTGGAGTTTGTCATCAATCGTAAGTTCCTCCAATGGTATGACATGTTCCGATTCAGTAAGACACTTCTTCAAATTCGATACATGAAAGGTAGGATAAACTGAGCTCAATTGAGTCGAAAGATCCAAACGGTAAGCAACGGGACCAACACTCTCCAAGATTTCAAAAGGACCAATGTATCGCGGATTGAGCTTCCCACATTTTCCAAAATGGATTACACCTTTCCAAGGTGCGACCTTCAACATTACACGGTCACCCACGTTGAATTCAAAGTCCTTACGTTTAAGGTCGGCATAACTCTTTTGGTGATCACGGGCCGTCTTGAGTCTCGCTTGAATTTGGACAATCTTCTCAGTTGTTTCATGGACTATCTCGGGTCCGGTGATTTGCGTTTCTCCTACTTCGGTCCAACAAATAGGAGATCAGCATTTGCGGCCATACAACGCTTCAAAAGGTGCGGCATTAATACTCGAATGATAACTGTTGTTGTAAGAGAACTCGGCTAGCGGCAGATGCCTTTCCCAAGCCTTTTCGAAATCAATAACACAAGCACGCAACATGTCCTCCAAAGTCTGAATCGTGCGTTCGCTTTGCCCGTCGGTCTGTGGGTGATACGCAGTACTCATGTCGAGACGGGTCCCCAAGGCTTCTTGCAAAGAACGCCAAAATCTAGAAGCAAAACAGGGATCGCGATCTGAGATGATCGATAAGGGCACACCATGACAAGATACAACCTCTTTTATGTATAGTTGAGTGTGTCTCTCCATCGTATCAGTTTCCTTCATGGCTAAAAAGTGTGCAGATTTAGTAAGACGGTCAACAATAACCCAGATGGTATCGTATCCACCCACCGTCTTTGGTAACTTTGTAATGAAATCCATAGTTATCCTTTCCCACTTCCATTGCGGGATTTTCAGTTGTTGAAGTAACCCAGAAGGCCTCTGATGTTCGGCCTTAACTTTCGAGCAAGTCAAACACTTCCCAACATAAGTGGCAACGTCCTTCTTAAGATTAGGCCACCAGTACTGTTCCTTAAGATCGTGGTACATTTTACCGGCTCCTGGATGAATCGAATATCTTGACTTGTGGGCTTCATCTAGTATAAGGCTCCGTAGATCTCCATAACGGGTACCCAAATTCTTCCGGCATAGCATCGGAGTCCAGTCTCCTTAACTTCGAATCGAGAAACGAGAATGTTCAAGTATTCATGAGATATATTCTCCTCCTTGAGAGCCTCATCGTGGGCTGCTCGGATCTTGCTATTGAGGTTAGAATGTATGGTGATGTTCAGTGCTCGAACACGAAGAGGTGCCATCCTCTCCTTTCGGCTCAAAGCGCCAGCTACAACATTGGCTTTGCCAGGGTGATAACGAAGTTCACAATCATAGTCATTCAGCATCTTGATCCATCGGCGCTGTCTCATATTCAGCTGCTTCTGATCAAAGATGTGTTGGAGGCTTTTATGATCGGTGAAAGTAGTGCTCTTTGTTCCATAAAGATAGTGTCTGCACAGTTTTAATGCAAAGACAATGGCTCCAAGCTCGAGATCATGCGTTGTATAATTTCACTCGTGAATCTTCAGTTGACTAGAGGCGTAGGTGATAACCTTTGTGCGTTGTATAAGTACACAACCAAAACCACTTTTCGAAGCATCGCAATAAATGACGAAATCGTCACTGCCTTCAGGAAGTGATAAGATAGGTGCGGTGGTTAACTTCTTTTTCAAGGTTTGAAATGCTGATTCCTGTTCGGGTTCCCAAATGAACTTCTTCCCTTTGTGAGTCAGCGCGGTCAAAGGACGCACAATCAGAGAGAAACCTTCAATAAATCTTCGGTAATAACCGGCGAGACCTAAAAATTGGCGAATGTGAGTCGGAGTAGTGGGGGTTTCCCACTTTCTGATAGCTTCGATCTTTGCGGGATCTACTTTGATACCTTGATCACTCACAATGTGACCCAGAAATTGGACTTCCTTCAACCAAAACTCACACTTGGAGAATTTTGCATAAAGTTGCTCTTGTCTCAAGAGTTCCAACACTAGACGAAGATGTTGCTCATTTTCTTCTTCGCTTTTGGAGTAGATGAGGATATCATCTATGAAGACGATAACGAACTTATCCAGGTATGGCTTGCAAACACGATTCATGAGATCCATAAACACGGCAGGTGCGTTGGTTAAACCGAATGACATCACGAGAAACTCATAATGACCATAACGAGTTCTGAATGCAGTCTTCATCACATCGCTCTCTTTCACCCTCAACTGGTGATAACCGGATCGCAAATCGATCTTAGAGTAAACGCTTGATCCTTGTAGTTGATCAAAAAGATCGTCAATTAAGGGAAGAAGATACCGATTCTTGATCGTCAATTTGTTGAGTTCACGGTAGTCGATACACATGCGGAATGATCAGTCCTTCTTCTTCACAAATAAAACAGGTGCGCCCCAAGGAGAGAAACTTGGTTGGATAAATCCACGGTCTAGCAGTTCTTGTAGTTGGCTCTGCAACTCTTGCATTTCGGAAGGTGCGAGTCGATAAGGTGCGCGAGCTACAGGTGCAGCCCCTAGTACTAAATCGATCTGAAACTCTACTGCTCTCAGTGGCGGTAATCCAGGCAATTCCTCTGGAAAGATGTCGGGAAATTCGTTCACAATTCGTACATCACCCACGCCCTTCACTTCGGTTTCTAACGCTTTCACATGTGCTAAAACAGCAAGACGTCCTTTCTTCATGATCTTTTGCGCTTTCATGCAACTAATGAGATTCAGTTTCGAGCTACATCTCTCTCCGTAAACAATCAGTGGCTCACCGTCTCCGTGTGGTATACGAAGAGCTTTATCTCCACAGAAAATGTCAGCCCTTATCTTGGTCAACCAGTCCATACCGACAATAACATCAAAGCTTCCCAACTTGATGGGTATCAAGTCAATCTCGAAATCCACACCAGCTAAGTTGATAATAGCTCCTCGGCTAACTTGGTAAACTTTCTCAAGTTTTCCATTTGTTACCTCTACAAGCATACTCTCCTTTAAAGGAACTAATGACCAATTTATCTTAGAGCAAAAGTGTCTACATACATAACTTCTATCGGCACCAGTATCAAATAGGACAGAAGCTAATAGATTGTTGATAGTGAATATAACTGTGACCAAGTCGGGGTTCTCACGGGCATCCCTTGCGTTTACGTTGAAAGCTCTGCCTCGTGGTGGTCCGCCGTCCTTTCGCTTGTTGGGACACTCATTTCTGAAGTGGCCCGTCTGTCCGCATTCATAGCACTTTTTCGGTCCATTAGGGTTTGCCTTCACATTCAGGGTGGTGATCTTGCAGTCTTTGCCAATATGCCCAGTCCTCTTACATTTTTCGCAGACCACGTTGCAGTACCCGGTGTGATGCTTGTAGCATCTCTTGCACTGTGGCAGACTACCCTTGTAGTTAGAGTTCAAGCTAGTGTTCGAGTTGGGGTTCCTCCCATCGTTGTGCCTCTTAGCGGGGTTTTGTTCAAAGACTCTCCCCTTGTTGTTGTCCCACTTACGCTTCTCACTACTACCCAATTCAGATTTAGCCTTTTTCGGTTCATCGCTGATAATTTGGTTTATTAAGGTGTGCGCCATGCGCATTGCTTCTGGGACATCAGCTGGTTTTGAAAGGTGACATTTTCCTTAATGGTCTTAGGAAGTACCCACAAGTACCTTTCCATTCGCTTAAACTCCGGGGTAACCATCGTGGGATACATCAGAGCTAATTCCAGATACCTACGGTTGTAACCATCAAGATCGTTTCCCACAACCTTCAACTGCCAAAACTCGGCCTCCATTTTCTGTATCTCTGTCCTGGGGCAATACTCCTCAATCATGTCCCCTTTAAGTTCTTCCCACGGAGTGGCATAAGCCTCGTCAATACCCTTGACCTGAGCAAGTGTGTTCCACCAGGTTAGTGAGCCGTCCAACAGCGTACACGAGGCATACTTTGTTTTGTTCATCTCTGAGCAGTTGCTTACACGGAACACAGATTCTAATTTCTCAAACCACCTAGTGAGACCAACTGGCCCCTCAGTACCACTAAAGTTGTGGGGCTTGCAGCTTTGGAATTCCTTATAAGTACACCCATTACGAATGGGCTGGTTAACTGGTGGGGCTTGGGGGTTCATTTTCGCTAAAGCTGTGGCTACTCGTTCAGTGATCATTTCTTCGATCTGTGTTGCTGTGGGCATTGATCTTCTGTTGGCCATTGATGTTCTAAACAAAAATTTTGACTCAATCCAAAATCCAGTATTCAAATAATAATAATACAGTATATGGTAACCAACATGGAATCAACACAACACATGTTAATTAAGTAACACAAATAGATTCAGATACCACAAAATCATCATACAGTAACGTAAATGGAACATCGTACAAAAATTAAACAACCCAAACTTCCATTCATTAATAAAAAAAAGTTGCATACATTCGCATATGATTCGTACAATACATGAGTGAAACATGAAACTACAAACGGGATTACATAAAGAAATCTTTTAATACAAAAGCCCTATGGTGACGGTGGGTAAAGGATATCCATTATGTGGGACATCTGGTCCTCGAGCTCAGTTACCCGAGCACGGAGGATATCCACCTCCCTCGTCAGTTCCTCGACAGAGGGAGAGGCTGGTGGAGCAGGTGGTGCTGATGGTGCAGGTAGTGCTGGTGGAGCTGGTGGTGTAGATGGTCCAGCACCAGAAGTAGATGTTGCGTAACGGGGAGCCTTACGTATGAATGGATTAGCAGGATACGGCACAAGCCGCTTACGGGCGGTAACTCTAACCTTTAGTCCACGTGCGTTAACGAACGACCTACCTCCGTTAACCCCTGGCATAACAGTACCGTCAAAATGATACCACTTCTTCAGCGGGGTAGAGGGTGGCTGCACGGGTGCCTCCTCAGGGTCCTAGTCGGAATCCTCATCGGAATCCTCGTCGCTGGAATCGTCGGATGCTGAGTTGTCGGATGATGTGTCGTCGGAATCATCGGATGGTGGATGTGCTCGGCCGGTAGTCATCAGTCGGTATCTGCTGGGTGGAATTGGCATGACACGTCCATCAGGTAGGCGTCTAGCCCAATGATTATGCTCATTACGGAACGGAACGTCCCCATATTCCCCAGGAATCACAGCACCACCGGAATGGTGCTGGGGCTCCGAGGGTCCTGGGATGAGTGGAGCTGGAATCTCCAGTGGATCCTCATGTCCGTCTGAGATGATCATTGGGTCGGGTGCATAGCTACTGGCTCCAGAGGACGAAGCACCAGTGTCGTTGGAGGGTAAGGAGGATGGGATCTGTAAATCGGCAACAATGGTAGGCGATGTGGAAGATGAGTCTGAGTCGCTCTCCAAAATGATAACAGGCGGGATATCCGACATCTGAACAAGGAAAAATAACTTTTTCCATGTCAGTAAGTCATAAAGAAAGCACGTATTAGGCAAAGTAACTACGACAGTCTAGATCATCTATAGCAGTAAGTAGCATGGCAATAATAATGAATCCTACAGAAGTATCATGCAATCAAAAGCAGATAGTATCATGCAGTAGTGAAATCATGTAGTAGCATACGGCATATAGCAGTAAAAGTAAGCAGCAGCATGCAGCAAGTTCCGCAGAAACAAGTAAACTAGCAAGTTGTAGATTAGTCCTATTAGTGAATCCTACTCGGTCCGGTCTAGACTCGCTAATGCAACCTAATTCCCTACAACCAATGCTCTGATACCAAATGTGATGCCCCGTACAAAACCATCGTGTACGAATCATCAACAACAGGATCATTACAAGGTCAAATACTATATGCTGTTTCAAAATAAGTTTGCATTCATGAATATAGGTGACGTCTTAACCAACGTCAAATGTTAAACATACGAAAGTGTGCTTCTACGAATAGAAGGCATTAATAATAGTACGTGACCCATAGGTCGTTACAAATCATTGTTTCAAAAGTAATAAAGTTTGTGAATGCAAGATAAACATTTCATGCGAAGACATCTCTAATAAGCGCAGCAGGAGTCTACAAAGCATGACAACTATAGCGGAAGCATTCAAACCTTAAGCACCTGAGAAAAACATGCTTAAAAACGTCAACACAAAGGTTGGTGAGCTATAGTTTAAGTATAACAGTAATGTAAGGTAGGCCACGAGATTTCATTATTTCAAAACAGTATGAAAAGTATATGTATAACCGTGGGCACTTGGTAACTAACTTAACGTAAATAACACCCCCTAAAAGTACACTTGGCGAGTGCGTATATTTACGAAGTATTAAACACCCATTAAATTCTAGCGTTACTAGCCCAAGTGGGGATGTCAAACCCTATGGATCCATATCTAAGATTCGCGTTCACCGGTTCAAAGACCAATGACTAAACGTTACCGAACTAAGGGGAAAGTTTATGCCGTTGTATAACCCACACATATATAAAGTTTAAGTACTCGAGCCTAGTATGTAAAACATAAAATGCACATGTATTCTCAGTTCCCAAAATAGTTAAAGTAAAAAAGGGATGATATAACTCACAGTGGAAAGTAGTAAAAGTCGATACGCGGGAATAGTAAGCAAGTGGTTGGTCCGAAAGGTCCTCAACCTAAGTCAAAAGTTACTAAGTCATTAAATCGTTCCCAAAGTTTAAAAAGTATGTAAATTAGGTCTTAAGTACCATCATCATTCATCATTAAACAAAAAGTGTAAAGTAAGTTTTAAGTCAAGACTAGGGTTTGAAACAAGGGCTGACTTCGTTCAGTCGTCACGACCTCTATACAAACTGAAATGGGGTGAGACCAGTGGCAATGGCTCCGTATATGAGTCCCCTAGAGGCTGACCAATTTCCAGAACCAAACTCGTCTTCGTTTGACCGTGGTGACGGTTTAAGTGCGAGTAGGTCAGAAATTTCAGCACAACATTAATAGGGTGTAGTGACTTTCGGGAGGCCATAGATCCTAAACCGTAACTCGGATTAAGACGAGGTCTAAACGGAAAATCATCTACTCGAACCGAAATTACTGAAAATAAACTTTCCAGTAGCCCAGTTAGTCTGATCAGTTCCATAAACAGTAAGTAAAGGTGTTTCGGTGGGTTCTTGGTGCTTGATGCTCTTCACGGTTCTCATCCTTGATGCGTATAGCTTCAAGTGTACAACTCGTTGATGGGTTTGCATTATCTTAACCAAGGTTTGACCATCATAACACTAGTGTAAGTCTAAGATATGTAGCACAACTCACTTAAGAGTTGTATGTAGTTTGATGAACCAAAGTTACATCAAGATCTTAGATCCGACACATACATGAGTTCTACTAGTAATATTAAGCTACAAACTTGAAAGTAAACTAAATAAACAAGATCTTAAGTTGTAGAACTTAGATCTTAGTTAGATCTTAAAGATCCTAGACTAGAAAGTCTAGATCTAGTGTTCTTAAGTTAGATCCTAAGTTATAGAACTTGGATCTTCACTTTAATGAAACCATAAGTTATGAAACTTAGATTTTTAACTTGTAAAATGTATGTAAGCTTGTGAGCTCTTATCTACAACAAAATTAGAAGATCATAAGTTATATAAACTTAGATCCAACATAAGTATATGAAGTTATAACTAGAAAGTTATACTTCCATGTTCTTGAACTTATAAAGTTAACTTTAGTTTCAAGAAATATGAGATCAAGATTAACTAGTAATACTTGACCAAATTAACAACATCACAACTTTAAAGTACTTACAAAAGAAAGAAATAAATTAAATTTACAAGTAAAAGTTCATGGTTGTTCATACTTAGGAAGATTCAAGTCAAGTCTTGGATCTTTAAGAAAGTAAACCTTAAGTTTACTAACATGAACACAAGTATGATTATGAACTTATGAACTTTAAATCTTACAACATTATAAGTGTAGAACCATAAACTAGTAAGTTTAGATTCTTGTTCTTGGTTCTTCATCAAACAAAAGATGGAAGTAACCAAGATTACATGAAGATACAAGTTAGAAAACTTGATCTTTAACATAAACAAGAAACAACAACAAGTAACAACAAACTACAACTAGTAATTGATGATGATGGATGGTGGTTCTGGAACAAGAAAAAGAAGAAGAAAAAGTTTTGTTACTTACAATATTTGAGAGAAAAAATGAGAGAAAATGAAGTGGTGTTTGAAGTGTGTGTGAAAGTGAAAGAATACAAGTGAATAAGTAATAAAAAAAAAAATTTGAACTCTCCCTCCTACACCTCTTGGCTGACGGTTTTGGAGCAAATGGGGAAGGGTCAAAAGCCAACTTTCATGTATGGGGAGATGGTGTGAGCTAGAAGTAGTAATAATTTAAATGGTGTGGGAAAGATGTGTAATTATACTAGTAACAAGTCTTTACATAACACTAACTAAACTAGTTTTATCTTAATGAAATACTTGCATTATAATGGGCTAATTAGTCCATTAAGAAAGTAGGGTGGGCTTCCAAGTCCATGTACATTAATAAAAGCCCAAGTCCAAGTAAGTAACAAATTAAATAAATAATCCCAAGTAATTAACTACTATCATTAGTTAATTAAAAATAATTAATCATGAATGTAAATAATATTCAAAATATTATTCGTGTAAAGTACGTGTATCACAAAGACAAGTCGGGCCATGAAAAGTTAAATACGGTAACAAGTAACACGTATAAGAACACGTTTATTAAAACACAAGCATTAATAATAAATTATTAATAATTAAACATTAGAAAAATCCAGGGTCGTTACAAACACCACCCTGTGTTATTCTTATTTATTTTATTTTTTTGTTGTCGAAGCACCACCTACATCCTCCACCTTCACCCAATCGAAACCCACACCGTCTAAAACTGTTGCTGCTATTGAACCACTGTTCCAACTGAGACACCGCTCCAAAAAAACAACCACCACTACAGTAACCCAAACGCCCCTTTGAATACTACTATTTCGCCGATATCCTTTACATATTTTTATTTTTTTAAGAACCATGATCGAGGAATACTGCTATCATATATCGTTACTATTGTCGTTGTTAAAAAGAGTTCCTGCTACGTTTATCCTGTTCGAAGAAGCCACCCAAAACCACCATTGTTACTATTCATCGTCTCTATAATGCTAACCACTATTTCTGTTCGGAAATTTTACCACAACTACTCCTATTCTTGTTACGTTCGAGTAGACAAAAACTCAAGGACCACTATCATCATCACAACTGATTAACTATTACTGTGAGTCTTTCTAATACAACTAGGGTTTCGGTTTTTATGAAAAACCATCGTGCCTCAAAAATCCTCCTCATGTTCGGTTTAATTAAAAAGAAATGGATACTTTAGATCGTATTAATGCTCAGCCCTTTTATCGAGTTTGGCCCAACATCTATAAGCCCAATTATGATTATTGGTTGTGGTATTCAATCGATTAGATTTAAAAAAAAAAAGTTAAAAAAGGAGAAACAGGAATATACGGGTTATATATATATATATATATATATATATATATATATATATATATATATATATATATATATATATATATATATATATATATATATATATATATATATATAAAACTGTGGTGAAATAAATCAGAAAAACGAATATGGAAGAATGGTTTGTGGTGTTAGTGGGTGTGTGAGTGAGAGGTCTCAGGTTCGAGTCTTGTCCGAGGCATTGTTTTTGGAAAAAGCTTTAAGGTAGTATTATTATTATTATTATTATTATTATTATTATTATTATTATTATTATTATTATTATTATTATTATTATTATTATTATTATTAGTATTATTATTATTATTATTATTATTATTATTATTATTATTATTATCTTTATTATTGTTATTAGTATTGTTATTATTAGTTATTATTATTATTACAAGTATTATAGTTATTATGATTATTAATGTTAAAATATGTATTAAGTATCATTCATTATTGTTATTGTTATTATGATTAAAATTATAGTTAATATTGATATTATTAACATCATTAAAAAAATATGATGTTATTATTAGAATATGTATGATTATCATTATTAATATAGTTATTAGCGTTATTAATACTAAACTTATTATCATTAGTAGTAAAAGTATTATTGTAATTATTGTTATTATCATTATTATTATAATTGTTAATACTAAAAGTATCATTTTAATGAAAACTATCAAAGTTATCATTTTTATTAAAAACTATTTTTTCATTAAAATTAACATTGTGATTAGAGTTATTATACTTATTAAAATTATTATTATTAAAAATTATTATTATCTTTATTATTACTATTATTACTATCATTATTATGATACTTATCAGTATTAATACAGACAGATATTTTTATATAAAAATACATTACAATAATATTAATATTACATCTCACTATATTTTTACTTATTAAAATGATATTAATTATGTTATATATAAAAGATATCAATTAATATATAAATATATATTTTTGATCATATATAAACCTTAGTATAAAGTTTTATTATTAATAATGAATAACAATTATATAAAACATATAAATTAAAAATATTAAATTATCTAAATAACATATAATATAACAAGTATATTGTTAATAACAATATATATATATATATATATATATATATATATATATATATATATATATATATATATATATATATATATATATATATATATATATATATAATTGCTCGATTATGATTATATGATTTAATATATATACAAACGATATAGGTTCGTGAATCCGAAGCCAACCCTACACTTGTTCAATGTCGTCATATGTATTTTTACTACAAAATACAGTATCATGAGTTTCATTTGCTCCCTTTTTAAATGCTTTTGCAATATATATTTTTAGGACTGAGAATACATGCGCTGCTTTTATAACTGTTTTACGAAATAGACACAAGTACTTGAAACTACATTCTATGGTTGAATTGTTATACCGGATATCGCCCTTGTTGAACTTGGTAGCCTAAGAATTGGTGTTTATTATAATTGCCACCAATTGACGCGAATCCTAAAGATAGATCTATGGGCTTTGACACGCCCCAGTCAGAGAATTTGAACTGCTTTAGTACTTCGATGTTTATATGTTTGGGGATATTCTAGATGCATTTTGTTAATGTCGGTTACCAGGTGTTCAATCCATATGAATGAATTTTAAACACTTGCGAGTGTATGATTATTGAATAAATGAAATCTTGTGGTCTATTAAAATTATTGAAATGATCGATTATGATAAACTAATGAACTCACCAACCTTTTGGTTGACACTTGAAAGCATGTTTATTCTCAGGTTTAAAAGAAATCTTCCGCTGTGCATTTGCTCATTTTAGAGATATTACTTGGAGTCATTCATGGCATATTTCAAAAGACGTTGCATTCAAGTCATTGAGTTCAATAAAGATTATTACTAAAGTAAATGACAGATTAGGCCATTTATAGGTTGGATATTATGAAATGGTATGCATGCATGTCAACTTTCGATGTAATGAAAGGTTGTCTTTTAAAAACGAATGCAATGTTTGTAAAATGTATCATATAGAGGTCAAATATATGTTATTGTATTCGTCCTTATGGATTGGGATGGGTCGTCTCACGCGTTTCCGGGCGCCCTGCGATAACGCGTGTTTTCGGGAGCCCTGTGAAAACGCGTGTTTCCGGGCGCCCTGCGAAAACGCGCGTTTTAGGGCGCCCGCGAAATCGCGCGTTTTCGGACGCCCGCGAAATCGCGCGTTTCCCGGCGCCCAGCGAAATCGCGCGTTTCTCGGCGCCCTGCGAAAGCGCGCATTTTCGGACGCACTGCGAAAGCGCGCGTTTCCGGGCGCCCTGTGAAAACGCTTCACGAAAACTTGAGCCGAAAACGCGTCCCGTAAACACGCTTTGAAAACGCGACACGAAAACGCGCACCAAAAAAGTGACCCGATTCGCGAAAAACTTCTCAAAAACCCGACTCGAAACGTGCCACAAAACGCGGCATAAAAACGCAACCCGAAAATGCGGACCGAAAACACGACCCGAAAACGCGACCCAAAAATGCGCGTCGAAAACGCTCCCTAAAAACGCGCCCCGAAACCGCACGCCAAATAGCTCCCTGAAAACGTGCCTCGAAAATGAGCGCCAAAAAGGCGCTCTATAGACGCGACCCGAAAAAATCAATGTTGAAAGGAATTCAAATCCATCAACATCTTGAAGGAATGAACATTCCATAGATGAAGGAATCTCAAGATTCCAAGGAATATAATTACTTCTAAATTATGTCAACCAAACGGGGTGGTCTAAGGAATTCAATTCCAATTCCATCAAATTCCTTTGGAATTCTGCGAGCCAAACGAGGGCTTAGAGTAGTTAAGATTGACACGTGCAGTGATTGATTGGTAGTTTCTGATGGTGGTTTTCAGGTAGTCCAAATAGATTCCTAGGGTGACTTCGGGTCCCAATCAGTTTCAGTGTAATTTCGTGTGGATTTAATTTTCGTTTTAAGTATCCATTTCGGCGGGTTTCACGTTGTGATGTTACGAGGTGGTATCATACAATTTGTTAGTTATCGATTTAAGATTCCAGGCCATGATTCATGAGTTTCCATCTTTTGCCGTCAAAATGGTTTTAATGATACCGCCGTATGTAGGGACGGAACTTTTAAGGGGCTAGAATGGGCCCTCAACCCCATAAAATTTGAGCTAGTGAAATTTGTAGCCCTTTGAATTATTGACGCTTGATTTTTTTTTCAACTCTAGACGTATGAATATCAATGAATTTGCATGAATATGGATGAATAAGCCATGAAGATCAAGGGAGCGTTTGTGAAATTTAGAATTTTATTCAGCGGTTCGAAGTCAACGGCTATCAACACTAAGCTAGGAGGCCTTGAGGATCTATATATAGCCTCCATCTATATATCCCTTTTATAATACACACAAACACAATCGGCTCATTCTAGGGACCTAACAATCTCCCCCATGATTTGATTGTGTTTCAAAATTAGCTTCATATGAAAAACATACAAAATTATAGCTCGCCTGTTGGGCTTGGACTCGAAAGTCAAAAAGAATTCTCTTATTCAATTCTATAGCAATCAAGGTTAGTGCTTATACATTTGAGAGTTTATGTAATATTTTGTTTTAAGTTTAGCGCTTTAATAATTCAACCACTTATGAAATAATCATTTTAGCACATAAATTTATTACACTTCACTTATTTTACAATCATGTTTACACTTCACTTATTTTACAATCATGTGTGAGCATTCAATCGTCATTGTGTTGTTATAATAACTTTTTAGGTTGCTTAATATTTGGTGTAGTCAAAATTTTTCAATAATATATTTGATTAAAGTTTACTCCTTTATACTTGGCTAACTATATTTTTTATGTATAGTGTGATTAGTAATGATAAATTTTTTTTTATTCTCCTTTATCAACAGGTTCAGGTTGGTGGTTCCCCGTCTTTTAAGATTGAGAGAAAAATTGGAAAGGTGGGATTTCGGCAAATATAAGTTGGTCGTTATATTGATACTCCGGCTCCTCGTGAAAGAACTGGTTTGGGAGGCCTAAAGAGTTGTAACATACACTAATATAGTAATTGTTACTGACTATATCATATGTTTTATGTACTACAATGGTAATATTTTGGGTATATAGCCTATAATGGAACAAAAGTAAAAATATATGGTCTATTTATGGCTTTAACCCCCTTTTTTTTTTATTATTATTGTTGCCTCTTTATTTTGATTGTGGATCATTGATCATTGAATTGTTGTAATACTCTCATTTGTATATCTATTTCTAGCGTTTTACGATGATACATAGCAGGGGTTAGTCATTGTTACTGACTATATCATATGTTTTGTATTTGTCGTTAGATTGCCCTTTTCAGTTGTCTTTTTAATGATTAATGATGAGGGGAGATTTAGGTCATCAATTGATAGGGTTTATTTGTAGTTCTTGTTCTGGTTCTCTGAATTTGATGTCTCTTTGTATAATTTCATGACGTTACAGTGCAGTGGTTAGCGACTGTTGCTGGCTATGACATATGTTTTATATTTGTGCTTTCTGAGTTGCGTTTGTGGTGGTGATTGAGTTGTAGGGTTACTTTATCGTGATTAATTTCTTTTTTTCTTTGGTGTAGGTGATTAATCGAATAAGGAAATTCAGGAAGTTGATGAACACAGTCGGTTGCCAATCAATTCATTGATTGATGTTCAGATTGGTCTGTCGCTTTACATCACCACCAACACCATTCCATCAACCTTCTTTAGGTTCGTTGTCGTTATCAATTTAAGTTTATTTACTTTCAATTTGAGTTTGAAACTTTTTCTCCTAATTGACAAGCAGCTGATATAGGTATGCATCAGCATCTTATGGCATGTGTAGTTTGGCTTACCTTCTGCTTACCGGGTACATTTGTTTCACACCCCTTTTCTCCGTACTAGGAAAAATCAATCATGAGATGTTAAATGTAAATAATGTATTTTTCTCTTTCTTATATCTCTATTTGTTTACTTGTGTTTAAATAATATGTTAATTGATTGTTTTTTTGTTTAGATATATATTTTGAAATTCTTGTTGCAATTCATTGATTGTGGACTTTGAGTTTTTTTCTTTATGTTCCTTTCGTTTATGTTGCACTTTTTGTAATTTGTGATCATTCATACTTTTGTTTTATTGAATTGTATTTCATTGTTATATTTTTTATATCTTTTTGTGTAATTTTAAGCAGTAAATCTTTAATATGATGGAACTGGTTGTCACCACCGACATTGCAAATTGTGCCTCAGCTACATCCAAACCCTACTCACTGAAATTTCGAAAACCATGAATGTATGCATCTTCATAGTTCTCAACTCTACTTTAACATGGTTATATCCATTCTTTGAGTACTACATTCATCTGATTACAGCTGCTTCTTTTTATAATTTCTTTCTATAACTACTTACTTGTTGAAAGTGTTCCTGTTTTTGACGATCCGTTATTTCGTGACTGCTTTTAATCATAATCCGTAATTCGACTACTTATTGTGCAAATTATCATTTCTTAGGTCTTTTTGTTTGTTTGTTGTTATTTTATTTGATTTTTTATTTATATATTTGAAGTTTGGGTTGCTTTAGGTTTGGTGTAATTGAGGAGTTACATAGGTAATCAACTATAATTATGGGTCTTTTTTAATATTTATGTGCATGAATATGACACCTAAATTTTGATAGACAAAATTACTCCCGTCGTCCTTGAACATATAGTGAAATCATACGCGTCGTCCTCAAAGTTTTTTTTTTTGCGTTCGTCGTCACTGAACTTGCATTTTATAACTTGTGTCGTCCTTCTGTTAAATGTCCGTCTCTTTCCTCCGTTAACCTTCAGCATGTGCCAAACATGTGAGGGCGATTCTGTGTTTTTATCTCTTTTATAGTTCAGGAAGGACGACCGGTGTAATTTTGTCTTAGTTCCCTTATCTTCATCTTCATCCCCAATATTAAACAAACCCTAATTTTTTCCAAACCTTTTATTCAAACATTTATCTTCAACAAATTCTTTAACCAACACTTTAATTTAATTGAAAATCAAATCAAATCTAACATAAATTTAAATCAAATCTAATCTAATCCAAAGATAAAAATCAAATCTAATGCTCCGTATAAGTTAACAACTGAAGCACATCTAATCAGAATCATAATTATTTATATTCCAAAAACCTAAAATCTCACAAAGTTCCTTTTCTTCTTCATCTTCGATGGAAATAACTTCAGGTGGAAATAATGAGTGTACCTTTAGTGAATCGATTAGGTGATCGATGAAGTTCAGAACCGATTAAGTGAATCGATGAAGTTCAGAACCAAAAATTGCACCCGGAAACCATTAGGTGGATCGATGAAGTTCAGAACCGCCATCGGTTGGTATCCGGATCCGAACTCGGTTACTCTCGTACATTCCTCGAGCAGAAATGAGTTTGGTGGTAGTTTAAATACAGTCGTCGGATGGTAGTTTAATCGAAGGAGGGACTGAATCGAAAGCGAAAGATGAACATCAGGTGGTAGTTTAATCGGTAACCTGTTCTTCCTCTCCCTCTAACCCAGATTCACGATATGAATTGGAAGATTGCTGCTATTTACTGGATTTTGTAAAATAAATCTAAATTTATTTTTTGATTGTGACTTAAATTGTGGGTTTAATTTTTGGTTGCCATTTACTGAGTTTTGGGTTGTGATTTGGTTGCCATTTATTGAGTTTTGGGTTGCCATTAACTGGGTGGTAACTAGGTGTCTAGGTGAAGAAGAATACAAGATATAATTTTATAAAGAAAAGAAAAGAAAAAAGTAAAAAGAAAAGATAAATTAAATTATTTAATTAAAAATTTATAAAAAGACTAAACTACCCTCACATGTTTGGCACCTGCTGAAGGTTAACGGAGGAAAGAGACAGACAGTTAACAGAAGGACGACACAAGTTATAAAATGCAAGTTCAGTGACGATGAACGCAAAAAAAAAAAAAAAAAAAAAAAAAACCCTTGAGGACGACTCGTATGATTTCACTATATGTTCAAGGACGACGGGAGTAATTTTGTCATTTTGATAAAATTTTATTTTCAAACTATGCAACATAGCCTTAACAGACTATGCCACAATCACAAACATATATTGTCAATATAATGAAACCAGGTTTCTTTCCTTTTGATCATATAAATCTTCAATATCTAAAGTTGACCGGAAGAAACTCGGATATGGTGAACACTTAGGTATTCATGCAACGGTTCCTGAATACTACTAACGAGTTTCATGAACATATAGATATCTGAAGGATTAATGTACAAGGTACAACATATAACTATATGGCCAAATTCATTTGAGCCTTCGGGGTCACACACATATACATCGAGACGTCAAATAATATATATATATATATATATATATATATATATATATATATATATATATATATATATATATATATATATATATATATGATGTGTATATATATATGATGTGTATATATTACTCGAGTAACAAAATAAGTTAAAATACTTAATTATTTGGAATCGATATTAATTCATTTACTATTCATATGAATAGTAAATCGATATTAATTCATTTACTATTCATATAAATAGTAAATGAAACGAAATTAATTAATTTATTATTCACATGAAAGCGACATGATAGAAATTATTAATTATAAGTTACATAACATACCCCTAAAGTATTTGAGAAATATGACTTTTTAAAATATATCATAACTCCGTATCTTTATAAGATTTTCCAAATCAAATTGGTTGGTGAATAATTGTACTCCGTATCTTTAAAAACGCATATCAAAAGATTGGTTTACTTTGGCTATATATATATATATATATATATATATATATATATATATATATATATATATATATATATGTTACTTGATATTCATTCTTTCAGTGAACTGGTGAACATATATTACATATGTTGTTGTTTTAGCTTTGTATGAGACAAATTAAAAACAATCTCAAATTCATAGCCGCAAAGAGACGTAAAGATCATATCACGATTTATGTTGTTTCCTTTTAATCTTTTCGAAACGAAACCACATACGGAGTATTATTTATATTATTTATATTAATATTAATATAATTTGATTATATTGATATTAATATGTTACTTGGGTTTGGACTAGCATCCATTGTCGTTGTTTGAAGTGTAGTGTGACGACCCGGAAAATTTCGACTTATTTTGAACCAAATTCTCAAGATGATTTAATGTTTCCGACACGATAAGCAAAGTCTGTAAAGATGAATCTCAAAATTTTTGAACTACTTTCATATATTCAATTACCCTTCGTTTGTTCTCGACGATTTGCGAACAATTATATGTAAATAGATACATATATATACTATAACTTGAAAACGTAACAATGTATTAATTGTTTGATACCGTACATTAAACTTATTGGTTTATATATCTATTTGAATATATATGATAAGTTGGAATCTTAATTACATGAATAACTTGCGATGTGTATTTTACAATGTGTTTATAAATATTGAAAATATATATTAACTTGGTTATAAAACGTTTGATAATACTATTATATTAGTAAATAACAAGACGATGATTTAAAGAAGTAAATGACCAAAACACTCAAATGTATAGATTATATTTCGAGTGGTATAGTTTATGGATAATTTAAGTCTATATTTTGACAAAGGTACGAGTCGCAAAACGTAAAGTACAAGTTTTCTCAGTGTACGAAAGGACGTTCGGAAAACCGGAATCGGGACATAAGTCGAACTTAAACGTACAAGACATCGGAACCAAAATTACAAGTTAACTATGCACGAGAATATAATATAATATATAAATAATTATATAAATTAAATATATTATATATATTATATAAAAATATGTCGACAAAGAAAAAGCCAAATGATCATGAGCTGGAAAGGGGACCTCCGCGATCGCGGAGCCCCCACACACAAAAACACAGAGATCGCGGAGCTGTGGGTTCCAGATCTGGACAGCCTGTCCATGTGATCGCATGAAAATTTAACTGAAACCCCATGCGATCGCATGGGGACCAATTTCAGAATGCCTATAAATAGCTCGAACATTTTTTCTGCTTGATCCATCCACAATCTCTCTAATCAATATATTACTCCGTATGTATTCATTTTATTATTTATATTATTATTATTATTATTATTATTATTATTATTATTATTATTATTATTATTATTATTATTATTATTTATCCTAATATTATTATTAGTATTAATATTAATATTATTAGTATTATACATAAAATACTACGACGAGGTCATAAGCGTGTCACTTTCAAAATGGGTTTTCGAGCTGGATAGAGCTAAGGAAACTATGGGTTATAGCTATGGAGGTTATGGGTAATGTTCATGGGTATTGTTTGCAAGTCAAACCTAGTGTTTATCATCTTTGTTGCGTCTACGTACTTTCCTGCAATATTGAATCACAATATTGATACGTGAGCATTCATATCTTATCTTTTATATATTAATAGTGTATCCATATCTAGTGCTCAAGTATATATGTTTATGCATGCTTGTATGCTAAATTTTGTCGTTAACTAGTTTATGATGAATCACGAATTTAACACATATACTACTGATAAAAAGTATATGATATGCATGTTATTGGAAAGCTGGCGAAAAATCAATAACTTTTCATTTAGAAATCGCGTAATTTCGATGAACGAATTAAAAGATATGGACAACTGAATTATGATTAACGTTAATTGGAATTGCTTTTGAATCTGCAATTAATATTTAAACAACTTGTTTATAAGATTGATAAATTGGATTTTTAAATATTACCAGCCGCGTAAATGAATTCTTATATAAGGCACGTCTCGTTTTGTTGAACAATTGTCAAAATTGACTTTTTGAAATGACTTTTGATAACTTTTGTATGTCGATCTCGAGCATTAGGATTGTGATACATTATGACCTGACCTAGCTTGATAGACATTTATTGACCAACATATGTTCTCTAGGTTGAGATCTACGGTTATTTGGTATTCCGAGTTTCGGTCACATTTCGGTGAACGACTTTATGTGATGCTAAGGTGAGTTTCATTTGCTCCCTTTTTAATTGTTGTTGCAATCTATATTTTTGGGCTGAGAATACATGCACTTTATTTTAAAAACAATGGACACAAGTACATACTTAATTCTACACTGAGTTTGAACCGAAAATCCCTTAGCTTTGTTGTTGCAATGTATGTTAAAACAGGGGTACTTATTATATATACGTTAAAGTTTAGTTACCAGGGTGCTCAATCTTGTAGAATATTTTGATAAACGTTTCTGGATGAAACAACTGAAATCTTGTGATCCACCTTTATATACAAATTATGCAAAACATTAAAACTATGAACTCACCAACCTTTGTGTTGACACTTTAAAGCATGTTTATTCTCAGGTTCCTAGAAGTCTTCCGCTGTTTGCTTATAGGTTAGACAAGATATGTGCATGGAGTCATACTTGCTTTATTTGAGAAAACGTTGCATTCACAAAATCATCACCATGTATCTATTTTGACTGCATTGTCAACGGAAGTATTATTGTAAACTATTATTTACGGTGATTGTCTATATGTAGAAATCATCAGATGTCGAAAACCTTGGATTTAAATATTCATTTATGGTGTGCCTTTTCAAAAGAATGCAATGTTTGTAAAACGTATTATATAGAGGTCAAATACCTCGCAATGAAATCGATGAATGATGTATTCGTCCATATGTAGATTTTAATAATGTAGTTATTAAAATTGTGATTGCACACATAGCTCATAATGCCCCGACCTATGTATGATTGTTGTGATTGTTGATTACGGCAATATTAAGTCATATTGATTATTTATTTTTATTAGAAAGGCCATTTTGAAGCCAAAGTTGTATTATATTTATTTTTCATAGTATTGTATTTAAGTTTATTCTAAATTGTAAAAGTACTAGATTAGTTTTTTTTCAATTTTAAATAAATGTAATAAGATGAAGATTAAAGATAAATATGCAACGTGGAGTTGACTTAGAAGATGTCGAACATGTCAAGTTGACAACGATGGCGTTTGTCAAGTTTTCACTTGATTCTTGAATTAAGTGGGAGCTACAATATTACCTTTAGTTTGACCTCTTGATCCCATGTCGGCTCATGAGATCAAGCATAGGATTTTTGGGCTAGGTTATGTGTGTGTGATGCATAAAGGTGTTTTAATTTTGCATTTATATATATTTGTTGATAAGAATATATATGCTAAATGGTTTTGATGAAAACATTAAATAAAACCGGCAACGAGTTTCAAATATTAAAATTGATGATTTTAAAAGGTTAAACTCTAACGAGTTTAAAGTTAAATAATTTTGAGACTCAAGTTATATATGTTTTTGATGAAAACATTAAATAAAACTCTAAATGAGTTTCAAAGATTAAAATTGATGATTTTAAAATAAGTTAAATTCTAACGAGTTTAATGTTAAATGTTTTTTTTTTTTTGAAACTCAAATAATATATATGGACGACATCTTTTAAAACTGTTTTAAAACGATACACGTTTGTGTATTTGTTATTTTTATGTTAGAAATTAAATAACAAACTAGACACATAAACATGATCGACATATATAATTGGTTAAAATGATTTTTAACAAATAGTGTAGCGAATCTTTTGTGCATGCATTATTCGTTGACACAAACGTTTTCAAATACCCGTCAAATTTAAGTCATGCCATCCAATGAGCTTGCAAACACTCCTCGTTATTTTTCTAACCTAGTAAGACTAGCATGAATTATAACCACGAGGTGGAATTTCTAATCTAGTAAGACTGGCGTGAATTTCCACTGTTTCCAAATTGGACGACTTAATTGCATTCACGGTGAGACCTAAGTTCGAGGCAAGATGGGACAAACACGCCAGTAGATAATAGTAGTTTGTTGGACTACACATATCTCTAGGTCCCATAAAGAACTAAGAGTTGCACTTGTGATGCAATTGGTGCTCGCTACCTACCAATAGACTCCATAACTACTAGCTGATCAACAGATGTGGCTATGGAACCTCTATGTGGATCTTAGGCTTTCGTAAATTAATTGTTTTTAAAAATTATAAACTTGGGTAGTTAATTTATTGAAGCTCAATATCGAAAATACTAAATTGAATCTTATTTCTGTTATAGATGTTAAATAATCAAAACGTAAACCAAACACACTTCCTTATTTGTTGGAGAAGGATAAACTCAATTATTCAAACTTCCCAGACTGGCAATGTAATCTGAGAACTGTTCTCAAACATAAATAGAAGTTGAACAAAATTTAGAGCCATATTCGTTCTTCCTGCTGTGGCAGTTGCTGCTGCTCAGGAAAATGCTTATCGAAAGTTGTTCGATGAGCTGGAGAAGTAGGATGAAAGGGTGAAAATAATAAGCTGAATACTTTGTGGAAGGAAAATGACAAATAGTTTGCTAGGAAAAATATTCCACCTTTCAAGAAGAATAACCCAACAAAAAATGCCGAATGTTTCCATTGTGGAAAGGTTGGCAATTGGAGAAGGAAGTTGTCCTATCTACCAATCTGAGCTGAGAAAAGGCAATGCTGGTGAGACTAGCAAATCAGATATATTGATTCCTGGATCTTTGTTAGCTGGTTGTGGCCTTCACACCTGTAACAATATGAAGGGAATGAGAAGAAGTAATAGACTGAAGAAAGACACACTGGATTTACGAGTAGGCAATGGGGATCAAGCTTTTGTTAAAGCTATTGATACCTCTGAACTTACTTCTCTAAGTGGTCTTATTGTTTTGTTGGAACAATATCATTATGCTCTCAATACTGCGAGCGACATAGTTTGAAAGATGCTAGTTTTGAACTTGCATTTACACACTTAGGTATTTCAGTTTCTAAGGATAATATATTTATCTTAATGCCTATCCACGTGATGGTATTTTTGAAATTGATATGCATGGTGAGATTTCAAATAATAATTTTGTATATACTTGTACTGTCAAACGATTCAAGCGAGACTTGAACAAGACATATCTATGGCATTATCATATTGGTCATATATACAAATAATGCATTTCAAAACTCCAATCTAATGGACTTCTGGAATCGATTGGCTCTGAGTTATTTGATGTATGTGTTTCATGTTTATCTACATAGATGACAAATGCTTCTTTCTCCGATTTAGGTAAAAGAGCAAAAGATCTTTTAGGACTAATACATACTGTTGTATGTAGCCCTTTAAGAACAATGTATAGATTTAGTTAATTTTACTTCATTACATTTACTGATGAGTACAGTAGCTATGATTATGTTCACTCGCTGAAACATAAATATAAAGCTATTTTAACATTCAAAAGTATTCCAAAATGAAGTAGATAATCAGCTTGGAAAGACCATTAAAGCACTTTGCTCCGATGGAGTAAGTGAGTTTATGAGTCAAGAGTTTTTGGACCACCTAAAGAATTGTGGGATTGTCTCATAGTTCACTCTACCTTACACACCACAACACGATGGTGTGTCTGAGTAAGAGGAATCGAACTTTACTTGATATAGTTTGATTTATGATGAGTCTGATTTCTCTACTACTGTCTTTTAGGGATATGCATGAAAGTCTGCTGTAGGCATACTCAATGTGATTCCAACTATGAAGGTAGAAAAGACACCATATGAGTTATGACATGGTAAGAATCCCAAGTTGTCTTATCTGAAAGTCTGGAGTTGTAAAGCGTACGTGAAGCATGATACTTCAAACAAATTAGAACCCAGAACTATCTAATGTTACTTTGTACGATACATAAAGGAAACAATAGGTTACTACTTTTACTACCAAGCTGAAGACAACGTGTTTTCTGCTCGGTCTGCTGAATTCCTGGAAAGAGATCTTCTCTTAAAAGAAGTCAGTAGGAGTAAAGTAGATCTTGGAGAAATTCAAGTACTTTAAAGTAACATACCTTCAGTAAGCACTAGCAATCCACACGTTGAAACTGAGCGCACCGTTGGTGAGCTAGAACGTGTTACACATGCATTTTATAAATCTAGTAGAACTCATCGGCTTATGAGGTTTAATTATCTGATTAATTCAGATAAACCTCAACTAAGGGATTATGATGAACCCTCTAGCTGTGTGAGGCCATATCATATTCTGAATCTGAAAATGACTAGATTTCATGAATACATATATGCAGTCCATTAAGGATAATCAAGTATGAGACTTGATTGATCTTCTACCCAATTGTAAGACAATGAGTTAAAAATGGGTCTTCAAAGGCAGACTGATATGGATAGTAATGTAAACACTTTTAAAGCTCGATTGGTGACAAAAGGTTATGATGAAAGTTTTTCCCCAGTCACGAGCCTTAAAACAATTAGGATACTTATTGCCATGGTTACTTTTCATGATAATAAAATATGGCTAATGGATGTCAAAACCGCTTTCCTAAATGGCGACCTAAGCGAGGACGTATATATGGTTCAGCCAGAAGGGTTTATGAATCTTAAGCATCCTAATAAAGTATGCAAGCTTCTAAAATCGATTTATGGATTAAAGCAAGCATCCAGGAGCTAGAATCTTAAGTTTAATGAGAAAACCAAAGTGTTTAAGTTTTCTCAAAACCAAGATAAGTCCTGAGTTTACATTAGAGCTAGTGGGAGCAAAGTAGTCTTCTTGATCTTATATGTTGATGACATATTACTTATTAGAAATAACATTCCAACTTGCAAGATGTCAAGTCTTGGCTTGGAAAATGTATTTCCATAAAGGATCTTGATGAAGCTACTTATATTATTGGAATGAAGATCTATACAATAGATCCAATTGGCTTATTGGTTTAAATCAAAGTACATACATTATCTTGCAGAGATTTAGCATGCGAAACTCCAAGCATGGAGCTTTGCTAATGCAAAAGTGCATAACCTTGAGAAAGTCTCAAAAGTCCTATCACATCAGATGAGATGAGACAAATGAAATGTATCACATATGCTTCGGCTATATGATCCATTATGTATGCCATGATATGTACTATACTTGATGTTTCGTTAGTTTTGAGTTTGACGAGTCATTGTCAACATAATCCAGGTGAAGTACATTGGATTGTTCTTAAGAATATTCTTTAGTATTTGCAGAGTACTAATGATATGTTCTTGGTTTACGGTGGTTTGGAAGAAGAGTTAAGTATTAAGTTTTATACTGATTCTAGTTTCCAAACTGATCAAGATGATTCTCGATCCAGTCAGGTTGTTTCTTTGTCATGATGGGCAAGACAGTTGATTGGAAGAGCTCTAGGCAGAGCACTATTGAACAATCTACAACAAACGCAGAATACATTGTTGACTGAGAAGCTGTTCAGAAAGCTGTCTGGATAAGGAAGTTTGTTGTTATACTCAGAGTAGTACACAACATTTAATCTTCTATAATATGTACTGTGATAGTTTGAGTGTTAATATACTTTTGAAAGAATCACATGTACATAAAAGTATCTGGTACATTCTTCAAAAGTTTGACTACATTCATTAAGTCATTAAGAGGAATGATATTAGTATTCTTAAAGGTTCATACAAATGATAATGTGGCTGACCCGTTCATGAAGCCCATGATGCACAACAAGCATGATGATCATTCTAGTAATACTGGACTTCGTTATGCTGCTGATCTTTTTCATTTGTAATTTAGTATTTGGATATTTTTGGAACATTAAGCAGTTTTATATTAATGAATTGATATATAGTTGGTATGATCGTTTTCATTTATATCACCGTGTTCAATATTAGCATGTTTAATCCATGAATAATTGTTGATTATTCAAAATCTCCATAATCGGTCATGTTATAGGAATAACATGAATTAAGATTAATGTGAAATTTTGGTTATATTCATTGATGATGAATAGTTAACTTATTGAGACCAAAATTCATATGTATTCATTGATTATGAATATTGGAATGACCCAACCATGAGATGTCACTACATGGATCATAGTCAGTAGTGAATCTTTTAGTGATTATGTCTTTGTGCCCTTAGACTTGAGATGCACGCCCGTCTTGATGAGTGTAGCATTGTACTTTGATATGGTTAAGCGCTGTCCTGAATAAGGCTGTTATAAAGGCCATTATTTGGTATAATGTAAAGCTCGTGATAGACACGTGTATGCAATATAGGATTTGTTCCTCTAAAATGTTTGGAGTTAGATACTTTTTGAGCTCCCCGATGAATGAATAAGATATTTATGTGGCCGCACCCAGATGTAATTAAGATGATACTTAATTAATTTGGTGATATAATTCAGTTCTAAGATCGAGAAATAAAATTGTTAAACAAATGAGAATGACCGATGATCCATATCTCAAATTTAACTAAAGTATCTGAAACAAAAAGGACGAATGATATTTAACACTTACCATAAACGGTTTCGAGAAACTACCCTCACGTGAATTTGGGGACAATGACGTGTTGCTAGACGCTTACCATTGTTTGTATAGTTACTTGGTGTTGCGCCATGCACAAGTGGGAGTTCGAAGGATTAATGTGCAAGGTACAACATATAACTATATGGCCAAATTCATTTGAGCCTTCGGGGTCACACACATATACACCGAGACGTCAAATAAAATATATATATGATGTATATATACTACTCAAGTAACAAAATAAGTTAAAATATTTAATTAATTGGAATCGATATTAATTCATTTGCTATTCATATGAATAGTAAATCAAAATTAATTCATTTACTATTCATATGAATAGTAAATGAAACGAGATTAATTAATTTACTATTCACATGAAAGCGACATGATATAAATTATTAATTATAAGTTACATAACATACCTCTAAAGTATTTGAGAAATATGACTTTTTAAAATATATCATAACTCCGTATCTTTATAAGATTTTCCAAATCAAATTGGTTGGTGAATAATTGTACTCCGTATCTTTAAAAACGCGTATCAAAAGATTGGTTTACTTTATATATATATATATATATATATATATATATATATATATATATATATATATATATATATATATATATATATATATATATATATATATATATATATATATATAGTGGTAGGATCAAGAGGGAAGTAACCATTCGGGAGGAAGCGGGGGGAAGCAAAAACTTTTTTTTTTCATTTTTTGAAAAAACTTTGTTCACGAACATTATAGATGAGATGAAAATATGAACATTTAGTAGAGACACTTTGTGATAAATGTTTTTATTTTGGCGGAAAAACGCTCGAAGAAGTAATATATAACAATTATCGTGTTTTTCGAGCGTATTTTGAGGTTTTAGCTATTGGGGTTTAGATATTAGGATTTATAGGGTTTAGATATTAGGGTTTAGAAATTTAAGGTTTAGGGTTTAGATTTAGGATTTAAATTGAGTTTTTAACACGAACGGTTTAGAGTTTAGGGTTTAGGGTTTGGTATTTTGGATTTATGGAATAAACCCAAAACACCAAACCCTAAACCCTAAACTCTAAATCGGGCTAAATTTTACTTCACAAAACATGAAGAAAAAAAACATTCATATTCTTCACGAACAATATTATCTTGAATGTTATTTTTGTCGATCGTTTTCCCGCATAAATAATAACATTCATCACGAAGTGTCTCTTCTAAATGTTCATATTTTCGTGTGATCTTGATGCCGGAAAAAAAAAATTAAAAAAATACGGAAAAAAAAAAATTTGCTTCCCCCCGCTTCCCCCCGATTAGTTACTTCCCCATTGAACCTGCCCCTATATATATATATATATATATATATATATATATATATATATATATATATATATATATATATATATATATATATATATATATATATATATTATTTGATATTCATTCTTTCAGTGAATTGGTGGACATATATTACATATGTTGTTGTTTTAGCTTTGTACGAGACACATTAAAAACAATCTCAAATTCATAGCCGCGAAGAGACGTAAAGATCATTTCACGATTTATGTTGTTTCCTTTTAATCTTTTCGAAACGAAACCACATACGGAGTATTATTTATATTAATATTAATATAATTTGATTATATTGATATTAATATGTTACTTGGGTTTGGACTAGCATCCATTGACGTTGTTTGAAGTGTAGTGTGGACTATCCTAAGAGACGGTCATACTTTTGATCGTAGGTTTCTCTCCTTCAATTAGTTTCTTCAAGAAAGGTATACCATTAACTCCTCTTTTGTTTTTATATTCATGACAATTATTATGGTGCAATTGGATCTCATTGGTATAAATTAATCGTGTGCATGTTTCATTAAATATAAGAATATTTAATCTTGTAAATGTTTTATGAAATAATAAAAGATTATTATTTTAACTATCCGCTGCGTTAATCTGAATTGTTAAAAGTACACACGATTTTCTAACAATATCAACAATACAGTCGTATCTGCGGCCAAACAAGTTGCACATGGTTTACGATCAGCCTAAGGAAGAGGTTGGCTTTAGTTATTGTGTAGTTAATGTATTTTATAGTTTGTTGTTTCGTTTAAGATTATATAGTTTAATACCAGCTTGAGAAACATCTTTTCAGTACAAGCTACATTAGTTACTAAATTACTAAACTATATGATGTAGCGAAAGCAACTGTATACTTTTTTTTTAATGAAATGGGCTTAGTTCCCTGAATTGTTAGTTTTTCTTCTTATCTTTGCTTTAGATTTACAAATAAATTTGTTTTGTTATCATCACTCTTGTATTTTGTATGAACATACAAGTAGTTTGTTCGAAGGGACACACTACCAATGTTTTTCTTACTGCTTAGTTAAATACCTTAATCATATGACATGAATTTTATGAATAGATCGTATGATCGTAATGAAGATAATTGAGGAAGCACATGCCCAAGGTGGTAAAGTAAGGTTTTTTGTATCCTACTGTTTCCTCCTCTCATTGGCCATTGCAAGTCAAATCCAGGAAGTTAATTGTCGTTTTGGATCAATAAGGCGTTAGATGTTGAAGTTGCTGAAAGATCTATGCACAAAACATACAAAGAGCACCTTATGAGTACTTAATTCCACAAAGTTCAAGAACATTGAAGTATGCCTCTACATTCATTCAGATTGTACACATAAATTTATTAAGCGTAGTATGAAGTACGCCTCTTAATTCAGATTGTATGTATAAATTTATTAATCACAGTATGTAGCGTGTGCCGCGCATTTGTACGGCCAAAAACCTTACTAGTATATATATGCGCGAGATCTATGAATAACCTTAAATTGATATAAGATTAAGAAAAAATTTCGTCGTTGGTCCTTCAACTTTGTACCAAACATCGTAGATGACCTTAAACTTTATTTTTGACTTCATTGGCCTTGAACTATCAAGATATCTGACGGATGACCTTGAATATAACGAAAGTTAACATTTGCTCGTGAAGTTAAAACACGTGCACATCACGTGGGGGTATTTTAGTCCATTTAAGTTAACACATTTGTTCCACTTAACCTCTTCAGCTGATCATTAACTTCATCATCATCATTCTCAAACATAATAAACCCTAAATTGATATCTTGAAAAATAATAACTAAAAATCAGAAACTGATGAAAACACCAATCGTCATTTTATAAACACGCCAACAATTAAAACACAATCTTTTATTAAAAATCTCCTCTAAAGTGTCGAACAATTAAATGAATGCAGTTAACGATTTATAGCTACAAAACAAATATGCAAATATTAACAAACTTCAATATATCACGCAAACTCATAATCACTATAAACATTCGATTTCACATCTGTATGTACATCTAAAAGTCTCATTGTGTGATATTATAATCCCATGGGTATATAATATATAATATATTTAAATATAAAGGAGGATCAAAACATAAACCAATCCAGTCCTTGGGGGTATCAACAAGGTGATGGTTTCCAGTGGTTTTCAGCCGTCATCTAGATGGATCTGTTCCAGCCGTCATCTAGATATTCAAAGCTACCGACGTTGACAACGCGTATGGAAGTGGCAAACTTGAACACGATGACGGCCGCCAACTTCCGCCAACCTTCCTCGTTCACACCATTCACCGCCATAGAATTTTTGTTATAAATAGAGATGCAAACTTTCATGGTAAATCATCCTAAATCACTCAGAGAAGTGTAATCACAACCTAACCTAGAGAGTGTGTGTGAGTTTGAGAGTTTTTTTTTAGAATTTTGTAAATACTCGTGTAATCTATTCTTGTGAGTAATAGAGTTATTTTTCTCTCAAATTTGTATCTCCCAACGTCCAGGCGATCCTCTCTTCCTAACAAGTGGTATCAGAGCTTGGTTAGAGACGTTGGTCGAGTTTTGGGTTTTCTGAAGTTTTCTCAAAATTCAATTTTGAGTGCACCTTTGGATTCGTCTCGTCGAACCGAGTCCAACGCAAAAAACGGTGACTTAAACGGAGTTATAACGAGCCCAGAAAACGCGGTCAAAGTTTGGTCAACTCGCCGGAATCTCGCCGGAGAAGACGACCGGTGCCGGAATTTTCGCCGGAGAAGAAAGTCCTGTAGCAATTCACTGTAGCAAGTTCTTGTAGCAATTCACTGTAGCAGCTGGCGGCATTGTAGCAAGTTCATTTAGCAGTACTGTAGCAGTACTGCAGCAATTCTGAAATTTTACAATTTGGTCCCTGAAATTTTCAGAAATTCATTTTTGGTCCCTGAAAGTTTAGAAAATTATAATTTTGCCCCATAAGTGGAATTTAAGCCGCGAAGTGTCTATTCCACCATTTTCAACCGTTCCGGACGTAACGGTGATCTCTGTTTTCTACAATTCAACCCCGTTTGTGTTGAAAAATTATTTGTAAGGTGATAATGTCCACAGAAGAGTCAACATCATCTTCCGGAGCTATGATTATGCTCACAGCCACAAACTACACGCTGTGGAAACCTCGGATGGAAGATCACCTCAGCTGTAAAGATTTGTTCGATCCTATTGAATTGAAGGGTATAAACCCTGATTCCGCCAAAGAGATAGATTGGGAGAAATCAAACCGAAAAACTATTAGTCAGATCCGTCAATGGATTGATCATAGTGTCTTCCACCATGTTGCACAACAGACAGACGCATATGTCCTCTGGAAAAAGTTGGAGGACATGTACCAGGCCAAGACTGCTCGGAATAAAGCCCTGCTGATGAGGCGTTTAGTCAACATGAAGCTCAAAAGTGGAACTTCAGTTGCCGAGCATACCAGTGAGTTCCAGAGCTTAGTCAACCAGTTATCGTCTGTAGAGATGCCTCTTGGCGATAAAGTTCAGGCGCTACTGCTACTTAGTTCCCTTCCCGATAGTTGGGAAACGCTGGTAGTAACACTCAGCACTGAATGGCAAACTTACCATGTCAATGGTCAAGGATGCCCTATTCAGTGAAGAGGCAATGAGAAAGGACATGGGCACAGATCAGACCCATGCCTTTGTCACAGAGAATCGGGGGAGACAGCGAATGAGTAGCAAAAATAAATGGAGAGACAGAAGCAAGAGCAGGGACAGGTCAGCTAATGGCAGAAAACCAACATATAAATGCCATCATTGTGGATTAGAGGGACATATGAAGAAGAACTGCTATAGATTGAAAGAGAAACAAGGTCAAAGCAGTTCACAGCCGAAGAATAAGGGTGGAGAAACATTCGTGACTATCTCTAGTGATGTCGCTTATTGTTCAACCCATGATGAGACATGCCTTCACATCTCACGAGAAGAAACAGAATGGGTGGTAGATACTGCAGCTTCCTACCACGTGACTCCATATAAGGAATACTTCACAATATACAAAGCTGGTGACTTTGGAGCAGTGAAGATGGGAAATTCCAGTTCCGCTAAGATTATCAGAATTGGTGATGTCAAGATAAAGACAAGTTCCGGGAGCACAATCACTTTGAAGGATGTCCGCCATGTGCTAGATCTTCGGCTGAATTTACTTTCTGGGGTAGCTCTCGACAAACAGGGATATGATAGTCATTTCAGTAGAGGCACATGGAAATTGTCAAGAGGCGCTATGATAGTCGCTCGAGGACACATTTGTGGCACACTGTACAAGACTCATGTGAAGATCTGCATAGACAGCATTAATGTTGCAGAAAAGGAGGCTTCACAAAATTTATGGCACCAGAGACTTGGTCACATGAGTGAGAAAGGGTTGTCTACCTTAATAAAGAAGAACCTTATCAATGTAGACAAGGACGCTGCACTAGATCCTTGCAATCATTGTGTGTTTGGTAAGCAGCATAGAGTCTCGTTTAATTCCTCTTCAACGAGAAAATCAGAGTTACTCAGTCTGGTACACTCTGATATTTGCGGTCCCTTGAAGGTTGAATCAATTGGCGGCAACCGATACTTTCTAACGTTTATCGATGATGCTTCTCGAAAGGTGTGGGTATATTTCTTGCGGACGAAGGACCAGGTGTTCGATTACTTCAAACAGTTTCATGTCATGGTAGAACGTGAGACAGGAAAGATGTTAAAGTGTCTTCGATCCGACAACGGCGGTGAATACTCTTCCAGGCAGTTCGATGCTTATTGCAGATCATATGGCATCCGACATGAGAAAACAGTTTCACGTACCCCTCAATACAATAGTATAGCAGAAAGAATGAACCGAACAATTATGGAACGTGTTCGGAGCATGCTCAGTATGGTTAAACTGCCAAAGCCATTCTGGGGAGAAGCAGTCAGAGCCGCATGTTACTTGATCAACCGATCTCCATCAGTACCACTGAATTTTGAAGTTCCGGAGAAACTTTGGTCAGGAAAGGATCCATCATACTCTCACTTAAGAGTATTTGGATGTTTGGCATACGAACATGTATCCAAGGAGCTCATGCAGAAGCTGGATGCAAGAACCACTCCATGTATATTCATAGGCGGAGATGAAGAATTTGGATACAGATTATGGGATCCAAAGGAGAAAAAGGTGATCAGAAGTAGGGACGTAGTGTTTCATGAAAGCCAGACAATAGAAGATATTGAAAAGCCCACAATATCTCAGAAATCAAATGTTGCTGCTCAGGTGCCAGAGGCAACAACGGAATCATTCATGAGAAATGAATTTTCAGTGCAAGAAGAAATGCCAGAAGTAGAAGATAATGAGGAAAATGATGGTGCTGAGCAGGGGGAGCCACAACCCCATCTGCCAGACGTTCCAGCATCATCACAAGGCGAAGATGATGGTGGATCTCCTCAGTATATTCCAGAAGTTCGTTGATCTGAACGAGGTTGAATTCCATCAAGTAGATATCCGGAATCCGAGTACATTCTACTTACTGAAGATGGAGAACCAGAGAGTTTTCATGAAGCAGTAACTCATAAGGATAAAGAAAAATGGTTGCTCGCAATGCAGGATGAGATGGATTCTCTGCAGAAAAATCAAACTTATGAGATTGTAGAACTTCCACGCAGGAATAAGGCACTGAAAAACAAATGGGTATTCAAGCTGAAAAAGGATGGTAGTGAAAAAGTGGTGAAATACAAAGCACGGCTTGTAGTCAAAGGATTCCAACAGAAGAAAGGGATTGATTTTGACGAGATATTTTCACCAGTAGTCAAGATGACTTCAATTAGAGTCATACTTGGATTGGTCGCAAGTATGAACTTGGAGCTTGAACAGATGGATGTAAATACAGCTTTTCTTCATAGAGATTTACATGAAGAAATTTATATGGAGCAGCCGGAAGGTTTTGAGGTTTAAAGAGATAACCTCGTATGCAAGCTGAAGAAAAGTTTATATGGTTTAAAGCAAGCACCTAAGCAGTGGTACAAGAAGTTTGACTCGTGCATGGTGAGTCAAGGGTACAAGAAAACTGCAGCAGATGAGTGTGTCTACATTCAGAAGTTTTCTGAAGGAAATTTCGTTGCTCTTATACTATATGTAGACGATATTTTGATCATAGGGAAAGATGCAACGAAGATCAACAAGCTGAAGAAGGAACTCTCTAAGTCTTTTGACATGAAAGACTTAGGACAGGCTCAACAGATTTTGGGAATGCAGATAACCCGAGACAAGAAGAATAAAAGGTTATGGCTATCTCAGGAGAAGTATATTGAACGAGTGCTTTCACGTTTCAATATGAACAATGCCAAACCTGTTAGCATTCCATTAGCTAACCATTTCAAGTTAAGCAAGAGTTCTTGTCCCTCATCCAAGGAAGAGATCGGGGAAATGTCTTCAGTACCATATTCTTTAGCAGTTGGAAGTTTGATGTATGCAATGGTGTGTACAAGGCCCGATATTGCTCACGCAGTGGGAACAATGATTCGTTTTCTCTCGAACCCCGGGAAAGAGCATTGGAATGCGGTAAAATGGATTCTCAGATATCTTAAGGGTACAACGAATCTATGTCTTTGTTACGGGGGAGCTGATCCAATCTTGGAAGGCTATACAGATGCAGATATGGCCGGAGATCCTGATAGTAGGAAATCTACTTCAGGATTCATTTACACTTTTGCAGGAGAAGTTGTTTCATGGCAGTCAAGACTACAGAAGTGTGTTGCATTATCCACAACTGAAGCAGAGTATATTACTGCCGTAGAAGCTGGAAAAGAAATGTTGTGGTTAAAGCGTTATCTCCAAGAATTTGGAATCAAGCAAAAGGAGTACAAGGTACATTGTGACAGTCAGAGTGCTCTAGATTTGAGCAAGAACTCCATGTACCATTCCCGTACAAAACATATTAATAATCGCTATCATTGGATACGCGAGGTAATTGATCGACAACTGTTGAGACTAGTGAAGATCCATACAAAGGAGAATCCTGCGGATATGTTAATAAAGGTGGTGACTCGAGAGAAGTTGGAGTTATGTAGAGACATAACTGGAATGTTCGTTGATTCGGCTGGAGGGGAAGAATTGATGGTTTCCAGTGGTTTCCAGCCGTCATCTAGATGGCTCTGTTCCAGCCGTCATCTAGATGTTCAAAGCTGCCGACGTTGACAACGCGTATGGAAGTGGCAAACTTGAACACGATGACGGCCGCCAACTTCCGCCAACCTTCCTCGTTCACACCATTCACCGCCATAGAATTTTTTCTATAAATAGAGATGCAAACTTTCATTGTAAATCATCCCAAATCACTCAGAGAAGTGTAATCACAGCCTAGAGAGTGTGTGTGAGTTTGAGAGTTTTTTTTAGAGTTTTGTAAATACTCGTGTAATCTATTCTTGTGAGTAATAGAGTTATTTTTCTCTCAAATTTATATCTCCCAACGTCCAGGCGATCTTCTATTCCTAACACAAGGTTCTTTGTCGCATGAGCAACATGGGTCTTCATCGCATGAGCATTCGGTTGTAATCGATGAATCGCACGAGCAATCGGTTTGGATCGGTAAAAATGATTTACGACGATGGTCGTAAATTTGGATCTGTAGAAATGGTTGACGATGATTGCCGCAACTTCGACATCGGACATTCAAGAAACGCTCGCCGGAAGAAGATGTGCGCAAAAAATACATTGGATATGTATTTTGTTTCAACTTTATATCCTTACTGCACAAAATACATTTTGTATAGGATCAGGTGATTGCGGTCGGAATATACATTATACAAATCTATTGGGTTTATGCATTTAGATCTGGAAAAAATGGAATCACATTTCTGGTGGTGAATGTAGCCGGATTTAATGGTGTCGATCGAATTTCTTAGTGGTTGTCCACCGAAAGTATAGATACTGTGATGGTGGCTTTTTAATGAAAGATTGTGTTTTAATTGTAGGCATGTGTTCATAAAATGGCAATTAAAGTTCATGAGTGTTCTTATTTTATTGAGAGTGATTAATGTCATGAGCTAGAGGTTGAACTGGAAGAGGTGTGTTAACGTGATAGACTAAAATACCCTCTCACGTGATGTGCCCGTATTTTAACTTAACAGACAAAAGTTAATTTTTATTATCTCCAAGGTCATCCGTGAGATATCTTGATAGTTCGAGGTCAACAAAGTCAAATATAAAGTTTAAAGTCATCTACGACGTTTGGTACAAAGTTGAAGGACCAACGGTGAAATTTTGTCTAAGATTAATAAGCTAAGGTGGGCCACAAAACATCGTAAAACAAACAAAATAGCGGAGGGGTGAATCAGTGATTTGACAATTCATTTTAAAACACGTAAGAAAAATACGGAGTAAATAATAAATAAATACAGTAACAAAATTAGGGTTTTATTCGTCAAATTCATCCCAATCATCCCCAATATCACCCTCAAACTACATCTGGTTCCCAAAACTTCGAATTTAGGTTTAATCTTTATCTACAAAATCACACTGAAAATTCATCCTGATGAATCCACGATTTTTCCCTTCAAATTGTCTGGTTTACGTTCGGCAAAATAGCATCTGACAAAACATGGATGAATCCACAATTTCTTCGTCAACTAATGCTTACAGCCCCTGATTCATCGACCTAACACTATGAGTTTTTGATTTGTGAAGTTGTAGCTCCAGATTAGGTTAGAACCTGTTCAGTTAATTTGTAAACTCAGAATATTAGTATTACAATATATTTTTTCTTTAATATATGTATACCGTTTGCATCTAGAGATTTATTTGACTTTTCTAGTATGTACATGTGTTTGTGCTTACTTCATTCATACGATTTACTTTCGAGTTACTTTATTGAATCTCGAACCCTCACGCATCAAATTGCTCCCAATTCACGTCTCTCGAGTGAGAGTGCTTTGCCTAATGTGTTTATTATTGATGATTTGTTATTTGTCGATATTACTTTTAGCAGTAATTTATTTTTTTAAGGCGATAATAGTGGCCCAGAAATTAAGATTCTATTATTTTTTTCTGTGTGAAGAATGGAAGACCTGGGAATTGGGCTTGTATCCTTGCTACGAGCTGCATGGATATTTGCAACATTACCGATTGTTATCGCGTTCTTGCCGCTGCCAGGGCTCGGTTGGTTTCGCAGCTCTTTGTTAGGGTTTGCTAAGAGAGGCAAGATTTTGCAATCCAACTCTGTGAGTAAGAGATTACCATTATGATGTTGTTGTTATGCTTATTTAAATTATATTTATATTTATATATGATGACAAAAAATGGCATGATAAGTAGTTTATTTTTAGTGTTGTTAAGTATAATTTAGAGAAACTTTCCCATAAGTTAGCTAATTTTCAGATGAGGATCTGTTTTAGTTCAATATGTTGAATGGTATAACTAAGAATTTATTGCTTTTAATATAATGTGATGTGTAGTTATACATTATATGATATATAATGTTTGCAGCCTCTAATAGGTAAACTTGTTTCTATAATATTAGTGGATAGATACATTTTTGGGCTGCTTCTTTGACAATTTCTGATGTGTTTGGTGTTATATTAGGTTGTATCTTATGTTTAGACTACTAAAGTATTAAATAGATGCTTACTTTGAAATGTTCTCATGTTCATTTATGCTATGCATTTCAGAAATTAACTGTGCCTCAAAGATACTTCTCTCACTTTTATGTGGTGGCGGTTTTCTGGACGACAATATTGCTTTTTGCAGTATGGTTTTATGCAATCAAGATGTTACCGTCACTTATTGAACATGACTTTTTTTCTACTTTAACTAGTCACTTAACTGGTGGTTCACATGCATTCGCCTTGCATAAATCTTTATCAACAAGAGACCATGTATACAATGTTTGGCTATCAGTATTTCTACTTTTACTAATGGAAGCTCAAGTTTTGCGACGTTTATACGAGACAATTTATGTTTTTAACTACAGCCCATCAGCCCGAATGCACATTTTAGGGTATTTTGCAGGCCTATTGTAAGTTTGAGATATTACCAATTATTTTTTCTTACTATATTATATCTTTGAAAGTTTATTCTGGTTTTGATGGTTAAATAATGCTGATTCAAATGTGTGTTTGTGTATTTTTTTTTTTTTCTTTCTTTCAAGTTTCTATACAGCAGCTCCATTGTCTCTGTGTTGTACTTTTGCACCGGAAGTGTTTGACTGTGTGAAGAATCTTGTGGCGGAGTTTATTGTGAAGGGAAAAGATCGAATGTCGAGACCCGAGTTGACTATTTGGATGTTTGTGACTCCTTTTTTGAGGCTTCGATGGTATGCTTGGATGGGTGCGGTTATATTCTTTTGGGGTTGGATACATCAATTTCGTTGTCATGAAATTCTTGTAAGTCTACCCCTAACTAGTCTTTCGTCTTTTAGGAAACTTGTCATGTGCTAATTTTATACATATTTGATATTTTTCCCATAAAAAATGATGGTAAGAATCACCAACACACTCTTGTTTGTCAAACTGTTTCTTAAAAGTGGTCTTTGTGTGTTACAATTATATTGTTTTTGCAAAATCCAGAAGGGCGTGCTTGAATTTGAAGAACTTTATTATCAGTCCCTAAATGATGGCTGATGGGTTGGGTAAAGGGTCGAAACGGGGTATGGCCAGAACCTTTTTTTTTTTGTTTGTTTTTAACAGGTCACAATGGGTTTGATTGACCTGCCAACGTTTTTTGTTACATCTCTATTTAAGTTCATAATTTGTTGTTGTATAACTATAATCATTCAAGTATAGTCTCGTAGTATTGATCTATCTTTTTATACATAGAGTTAAAGAATCTATAAGCATTTAAGTATGTGTTGAGTCACTTCGACCCATTTGACCCGATTAATCTTAATGTATGTAATTAAGAGTTACCCGTTAGATAGGAAATACAACCTAAATCAACCCTTTTCTATTTAATCAGGTCAAACTCAAACTGATGTGTCTACTTTTTTTAGGTAATGTTGCAACTGTTATCTTGTGCAGTTTCAATGTCAAATGAGTTTCTTTTGGATTCACTTTTTGAGGAACCTTCATTTTTAGGATAAATTGATTACGTAAAGTTGCAATTGTTACAGTATTTAGTAAGAGTATATTGATGTAGATTGCTACTTGGCTTTGCATGAGTTGGGAAGAATGTTTATGTATAGTATGTACTTGCATTTGTACAATATTCGATCATGTGACATGTTTTGAACCTAATATAAGCAGGGTTCGTTACGAGAAAAAAGTGAAAAACCGGAGGAGTATGTTATTCCTTATGGCGATTGGTTTGAATATGTTTCGTCTCCTCACTACTCAGCCGAAATTGTAAGTCTCTAGTTCATCCTAAAAACTCAGTTTAATGTAAAAGGAGCTTTGAGTTTATCTGTTTGTACCCTTTGTGATAAATAGAACAATCATGTTAAATTTGGCTTTGTTGTATAGGCGATCTTGTTAACATAAACGAAAGCTGGACTAATAGATCACAAATAAAACGTGCTAAAACATATTTATTTACAAATTTGAAATAAATCAATCTGTATTTATCTGACTCACTATGATGTTGATCATGAAGGTAATTTATGGTGGTCTTCTGGTGGCTAGTGGTGGGGCAGATCTTTCATTGTGGTTGCTTTTTGCATTTGTGGTATGTTTTTTTCATTGCCGTTGTCATAATTTGAGACTATTTCCAAACACATTTTCAACAATTGCACTCAATTCTTTGTGCAGGTGGCAAATCTTGTTTTCGCAGCAACAGAAACACATAGGTGGTACGTGCATAAATTCGAGGATTACCCTCATAACAGATATGTTATTTTCCCGTTTGTTTATTAGTGAATTTTGAACGTAAGCTGCTTTTGTATAGTTAGTGACGATCATCATATTCATAAATTAAAAGATCTTGTTTTTAAAAATGGGTAGTTACAGGTTGTAGTTATGCATTCAATTCTTCCGTGTACAATCTGCAAGTTCTGATGCAAAATTTTTGCGAAAGACTTGTTTTAAAAAGGTTGTGGTTGTTTTTTGTACTTGAGTAACTTTCCAGGATGTTTATCTAGTTGATTAAGAGGTACTAAACTTGTTGGCCCACTGGTAACTATAATACCATGAAACATGTCATCTATCTGTTAGATAGTAGATACCATGAAACATTGAAACATGTCCTACGAATTTTGGGGTGTGTCGTTTAAAACTGATGTTATGAAGCTTGAAAATGTCATTTAGCTATTGAGCAGAGTTGTTGTCCTTTAAAACTGAGTTAAACCAGGCCCGAAACGTGGTAGTTTGACTGCAGTTTATACTTGTCCTCTAATTGCAATGTAGACCTAATAATATGATTAAGAATTTGTTCGTATCAGTTTGAACTTGAAGCGTGACATACTGAACTGAGAACTAATTTGTGAAAATCTTGAATGGAACACTGAAATGAAAACTGGTTTTACAAAAAACTGAGAAGTTGATGGAAAATTTCATATTCTGTCATGGTTCTAGTTTGGTTTTTCTGTTTCGTTTTATCAAGTGATACGCACCTTGGTAACCAGCAAGTGTTAGCATACCAAGACAAGAGTACTGCTTACACCACGAGATTCATAATTAATATTCTACAATTTATTAAATTTGATTTTCATTCATATATAAATGAATTGATGATGTTGTATATAAATGAATTGATGATGTTGTATATAAATGAATTGATGATTGGCAGGTCGTCCTGTGAGGTGTAATTTCATTAGTGGCAAGTTTATATAGAAAGTTGTTGGGTTCTAGGACCTCACTAGTTTGGAAATTATTATTTACAAATTATCACTCAAATTGTATATATGCATAATAAATATAAAAATATGACCCCGTATAATTTTAAATTAATGATTTTATTGAAATTATTCTTTCTTTGAAAAAACTTTTACAAAATATCACTCAAATTATATACGAGCTATTTAAATTTTAATTATAGAATAGCATGTTACTTTAATGTAAATTATAAGCATCACAGCTTTCAACATGGCATTGTTGGAAAAATGGAGATGGCGTCTATTATGTAATCTGGATTTGTATGGGCAAAAACTATTATTGCTATTCACGAGTGAATAAAGGTAAAAACTTATGGCTTTCATCATCTACATGGTTTCATGATAAACAACTTTTGTTGTTGTATTACGGTAAAACATGTTATATCACTTGGATTCAAACCCTGATTGCAGTATCGTCGATCGTTTGGATTGGGCTTGGAGTTGAATTCGAGAGGAGATTGGAGCTAGAAATCAATCTGCTTTCGACAACATGTTTTATGTTAGTGGATGGTCCGGATAAGTGGTGGTGGTCCCTTGAACATGATGGCATGTTCACAGTTCTTAGTGCTAGAATCGAAATTGATACACACATTTTGCCTACTTTTAAGTTTCAAACAAGGTGGTCCGAATTACTCCTAAGAAAGGTAAATAAAGTTTGATAAATAGACTTCCCACACGTCTGAATCCGTCAAAGAAAGGCTTGGGGATTTAGCTCGATTGATTGTGCTTCTTGCGCGTACCCTGTTGAGTCCCTTTCTCATTCGCTTTTTGATTGTGAGACAACTTACCTAATGATATGTGGCATAAGGTTCGGCTATGGAGTGGGATTGATGCACTTCACTTCCACTCGAAGAATGATTTGTTTTCTTGGTACGATGATTGGAACCATTTTTTGGAGAGGAGGATAAAGAGAAGCTACTTTTGATCATTACTGCTACTTTATAGATCGTTTGGAAATTTTGTAATAAGGTTATTTTTTATTCGTCCTTTATGAAGAAGGAGTATATTTTTGATAGTATTTGGAGCTTTTCCTTTTATTAGATAGCTCATAGATGTATAATTTCGATTAATTTGGCTTTCATATCTTTGTAATTCTTTGTTTTTTGCTGTAAAAAATATAATTTACTCTGCTTCATCAAGTTTACCTGAGCACTGGTTAGTCTCATGGGTGATCCGAACAGGTGTTCAAAAAATTAAATATTAAATATTACATTAAGTATTAGATATATAAAATATAAAATAAAATAAAAAAGAAAAAAGAAGACAAAATACCGTAATATTGGTTACTGTATTTTATAGCAACAAAAAATCTTATAGACCAAAGGACGTGATGAGCATAAGAATACGACAAGTGTCAGAAGGTAAGAGGAACCAACGCATAAAACTACCCCCAAAAAACATCCATTACATCGTGACCACATACACACTCTGATTACAAATCTACGATCTCTAATTTCATCAATTTCACTCCCAATTTCCATCAACAATGGCAGATTCAACCTTCAGTGGTGATGAAACCGCTCCTTTCTTTGGATTCCTCGGTGCCGCTGCTGCTCTCGTTTTTTCATGTATCTCTCCATCCTTAAATTCACCTTCTATATTTATTCATCGGGTTAATTAATTACTTAAGATCTGGTACAATTCACCTTTTATATATTTATTGTTAATTTGTTGATGTAATAATTTGAGATCTGGTAGAAAATTATGATTTGTGCTCTGAATTTGAATTGATATATATTGATTCATATGAATATGAATGTATTTGTATATGTATATCTGCAGGTATGGGTGCTGCATATGGAACAGCAAAGAGTGGTGTAGGTGTGGCATCAATGGGAGTGATGAGGCCTGAGTTGGTGATGAAATCTATTGTTCCTGTCGTTATGGCTGGTGTGCTTGGTATTTATGGTTTGATTATTGCTGTTATTATCAGTACTGGTATTAACCCTAAGGCGAAATCGTATTATTTGTTTGATGGTTATGCACATCTTTCTTCCGGTTTGGCTTGTGGTCTTGCTGGTCTTTCGGCTGGCATGGCGATCGGGATTGTTGGTGATGCCGGTGTTAGGTATTGTTCTTAACTCTTAATTGATTTTTACTTGTGTTATGAAAACATAATTAGAATGATTTGAATATTGAAGTGCTAGAGGTTGCGTATGTGTTTACTGAAGTTAGTAATAGGTTTATTATGATGTTCTTAGGGGTTATAGAAGAAAACTTTATATGGTGTTTGTGTTATGTGCATAGTGAACACAGTATCGAATGTGTGTCATCTTTAAAATTAACTCTTTGGGTCATTAATGCTTTAACATATTTTTATTTTGGATGTGTGAGCAGTGTATAGTGACTTCATATTTTGATAGGGATCTTATAGTTGTATAAGGATTAAGAAATACCTTAAGTAACAACAGTGTTGTAGGTAAAGAAATTAGTATGTGGTTCTTATGTTTTAGCCTCTCTTCTTAATCGAGTGATATTAGCACGTTTTATCTGTATCTATTTTATAAATTCTAAACATGTTAATTAGGATGCCAAACTATATGCATGATGTTGAAGTCTTTAATCGGACAGAAGTCCCTTAGTTTGGAAATTTTAACCCATAAAGTTCTACATCAGGCAGGATTTCTTGTACTTGTTATGTGATATATATCTGTTTTTTTTTATAATCTATCTTCTAAGCTGTAAGTGGACATGTTATGTAACTACACATAAAAATGCGTACGCTATTGATTTGTCACTATATTCTAGTGAGCCATGTTTTCATGACGTCATGGTGATTGGCTATGAATAGGGGTGTAAACGAGCCGAGCTCGAACTCGGCTAGGCTCAACCTCGGCTCGTTTAAATTTCATAAAGCTTGAGCTCGAGCTCAGCTTCGAGCATAATATATCAAGCTCGAGCTCGGCTCGTTTGATATTTTACTAGCTCGAGCTCGACTCATTAATTACATATTATCATTTTTGTTTATAGTATTTAATCTAATTATATATTTTATATCTATTGTTAATCATCTATGTAGCTCGAGCTCTAGCTCGGCTAGTATTTAATCTAATTACATACCTATATATCTATGTATGTGTGTGTCTGTGTATGATTGTGTGTGTATGATTGTGTATGTATGCATGGTTATGTATGTATGATTGTGTAAATATGTATGTTTTTTTTTTATATGTATATAGGTATGTGGGTATGTAACCATGCTCATGTATGTATGTTATGGTCTTATGGATGGGTGTAGGTATGTATGGTTGTGGTCGTATGGTTTGTGTGTTTAGATATGTATGTAAGTATGTTTATGTATATATGTATGTTTATGTGTGTATGTACGTATGTGTGTATGTGTGTCTGTGTGTGTCTGTGTCCATGTATGTGTGCGCGCGCGCGCGCACGTGTCTGTGTCTCTGTGTCTCTGGGTGTGTGTGTGTGCGCGCGCGTGCGCGCGTGCGTGAGTGTATGCTTTTATTTGTCTATATCCTCGTATCGTTCGATGCATCTTGGGGTCATTATGGCTGAGGATGACCTTCTTTGCAGTTGAGGTTAGTTGGTTTTCATTTAGTTGTGTGGTTTCGGGGATGTCTACCATAAAGGTGCATGAGTAGTGTTTGGTTTGTTACGGTTGGTTGGCTCTTTGCTTGTGCAACAACTTCTACCTGGCATGCCTTTCGAGTTCCGTTTTCAATGCCTTTCGACCATATTAATTGAGGCAACAACAAGCGTCGACTTGTTGGCGACTTGACTGCCTCTTAGAGCCTTAATTGAATTTCAGGCAGACTTTAAAACCCATGGAAATTTGATTCTACCATTTTCATGGCGTCTCATTATTTTATTTATTTATTTATTATTTTTTTTTTTTTTGGCTGGAGGTTCCCACGGAAGCAATCTCTCTACCCTGGAGTAGAGAGAGCTGACTTTCTCTTCCTGTGGATGGAGAATTTTTTCTCGACTCGTGGTTAGAGAAGCGACTTCTCTTCTATTCTATTCGAGGGTAGAGGAAGGATTGTCTACATGTCACCTCCCCATACCTCACATATGCGGGATTGGTATTGTTGTTGTTGTTGGATTGTTAATTATCTCTATTTAGCTGAGTGGTTACTGCCCTTTCCTGCGAGGTCTCGAGTTCGGATCTCAAATGGGGATTTTATAATGCAATTGGTTATGGAGTCCTTTGGGGGTTTCTTGCAAATGGTGAGTTCTGCCCATACATATCTAACAAGGTTCCCTGAGGGGACTTTCCTTGGGTGCAATATCTTGAGGGTTCCTCCTAACAAGTGTTGGAAGTTACTATGACATATGACATCCTGGATATGATCCCCTGGGTGGCTAATGGCGCGTGTCATGTCAGTGACCTTAATACCGCCGTTCAATTTTTTTTTTCTTCATTATTTATTGTTTTTGTATTTTTTTTCACATATAATAAGATTTAATATTACTCTATTAATTTAACTATTCCTGATTCTGATATAATAATAATAGTAATTGTTATATATTTATATATTATATATCAATATCTATAGTGTATATAAATGAAAAGCTCGTTTAGGCTCGGGAGCTTGTTCAAGCTCGAGATATAAAGGTCGAGCTCGGGCTCATTTACCAAAGGAGCTTCAAAATAAGTTCAGGCTCGGGCTCGAGCTCGTGTAGGCTCGGCTCGAATCGAGCTTGTAACGAGTCGAGGTCGAGTAGTCTCGCTCGGCTCACTTACACTCCTAGCTATGATAAGTCTTTTCATGGGGCCATTTGCTTAAGCTTTTGTAAAGCCTCATTAATACTGGAAAACCATCCGTTGAGAATAGACATTTATTTTTATTGAAAAAAAGGCAGCTATGAAGAATACATTATCAGGTATCAGTCATGTATGGAACAAGAGTAAGGCTCTTAAAGTAGTATAAAAGTTAAATTATTAAACTAATTGCCAGTGTCAAAATTTATAACGGAATTAGTTTCACGAAATATGTAAATGAATTAGTATGTTAAACGTATAGTTATCCACGACATCTTTATAATCTTAATTCTTATGCCACTTACTAAAGTTTTCTCTAATTTTTTTTTAACACAGAGCAAATGCCCAGCAGCCAAAGCTTTTTGTTGGAATGATCCTTATTCTTATCTTTGCTGAAGCTTTGGCCCTATATGGTCTCATTGTGGGTATCATTTTGTCTTCCCGTGCTGGTCAGTCCAGAGCAGATTAAGAAAATGACATCCACTCCTTATATTGGTATGTAGCATGTACTTATTCTTGGAAAATGAATGTCAATCCCATTTTGTTTGTTCCCCGTTAGTTTGTCGTCTTATGAACAACACGCTAAATTGCTTTTTATTGGTAGTATTTCTGGCTCATATACATTCTTTCTTCGTTGATTGTGGAATAAGAGGCGAAACTTGTATGTGTTTTGTACTCGTTTTGAGTCATGCTTCGATGAAAACTTGTATCTGTTTTGTATTCCTTTTGTTCTTGCTTCTAGAAACTGTTGCTATGACAGTACATAGTCTTTGGTTTTGTTTTAGCAGGATTTACAAATAAAATTTACGCATTTCGGTTATGAAACGTCGTAAACAAACCAATTTAATGTGAAAGGGATTTAGCTGGCCCTGGGTTGGGTTTGGTTGGGTTGGGTTGGGTTGATACTTTACTAACAAGCAGAATTGTGTTAACATAATCCATGTGGTCATTGTTTCAAGATACTACAGTGTGTTTTGGATAAAATACATTCAACTATTGATTTGATTAAGAATACATTAGATTAGATACCTGAACAGGAAATGTCAAATATTCTGAAATCGAATTGAATTTAATTAAGATATATATATATATATATATATATATATATATATATATATATATATATATATATATATATATATATATATATATATATATATATATATATATATATATATATATATATATATATATATATAAAGGCAAACTCACACACACATTTATAATACTAACACGAATATATAGATTACGAAATGTCCTAAGCAGGACTCGAATCTTTAACCTCAACCTCAAGATTGTATGTCATCTGGTTATTGTCTAGAATTGACATGCTGAGAGTCATGAAACCATAAGACTTTAACTTGATTTGTTCAAAGCCGTTATTATATTTTAAGGTGGTAGTCAAATTCGTTACCTATATAAACGTTACGTTTGATATTGATGAATTTAACGGTCATGACTTCAATGATATGGTGTGAGCTACTTCCCACAACGAGTTAATCTAGTTTTAAGATCTGTTAAACATCGAGTAAAGACACTGTGTCACTCTTATGCAATCGACAATTTAGATAAAAAAAATTACACCATATTGCCTCTGATAGCTGATTACCCTTTGCTACAACGTAGGCTCCCTTCCTTAGCTTTTTATTGTTTAACCAAGCTTAGGCTCTCTTCCTTAGCCTTTAATTGTTTAACCAAATTCGAAATTAAAACCGGATTTTAGAAATTTAGTCCGTACATATGAAAAATTCAAAAACTAACCATAACTTCGTTTATCTGCCTTGTATTGTAAAGGTGAATAGATAATGAATGATGGATCTAGTTAATTGTTTAGAAAGACAAATACATACATTTTATAAAAATATTAAAATTATATATTTAAGGCTATGAATGATTGGTATCTCACCAGATTTATCTAGTAGTATAAATATAAATATACTACGTAAATGATTGTTATCTCACAAGATTTGTAGTATGGAATCTAATATCAACTACACCACTTTCTGCTGAACATGTGTATCCCCTTTCCCAATTTTTTATTTTTATTTTCGTTTTTAATAGTACATTATTAGGTCACATGAACTTTTCTCTACAAAAAAATATTTCAACCATATGTTTAATAAAATTTAAACTATTCGTTATTATTTAAAAACGTAATATTTATGAGAAAACTACTAATAACAATATTAAATATGAAACCAAAAATTAGTTACGATTAACTGTCTGACTCGACCCTAAATAATTAATCTTAAACAAATTTCTATATATGTGGTAATAGAACATGGGCTCATTTTTATTGTTTCAATATATTGTTAATTTTGTAAATTTTTTCATTTCAATTAATCTAAAAATTTTATTTTTAAAATACACGGGCTCAATATCTTATACTTACTTCGAAGACAAAGTCACTCGATCATTTCAATTTTACTTATTTTTAAGTTCAAATATAACATCATACTTTGATTTTTCGTTACATTTAGGTTATATGCAATTGTTACCATAACAATTAGATTACTTGATTTCTTTGATAACTACAAATGAATATGTTAACTTATATTTTATGAATCTTTAGAGATATGGCTACGTTAATGTCACAATTTTTCGTCTAATAATTTAGACAAAATTGCTGAAATAGTCCCTGTGGTTTGTACCAAAATGCTAGTTTCGTCCCTGTGCTTTTTTTTTTGATGGATTTGGTCCCGGTGGTTTGTACCAAAATGTTAGTTTCGTCCCCGTGCTTTTTTTTTTTGATGAATTTGGTCCCGGTGGTTTGTAAAAGTTGCTGATTTAGTCCCTCTGATCGACGGTCGTCAAAAAAGGCCGTTAACTCCAGTCATGTGCCAGACATGTGAGGGTATTTTCGTCAGTTCATTTCCTTTATTGACAAAGTTGCTGAAATGGTCCCTGTGGTTTGTTTAAAAATGCTGGTTTCATCCCTACATCAGTTCAGAGTTCATCTTCATCTTCATCCTTGCTCTTCGTGTTCTTCATCGAAATTAAGCATATCTCATTTTGTGGATTAAACTTCAATATGAGCACGGATTCGAGTTCCTGATCCTAAACCTAACCTTCTTCACTGTCCAGATCGAAACAATAACAACAATTTCGAGTTAATTCGAGTTTTTAAGCATTTTTGTTCGAAAACTGATTTTCGTGGGTTTTGATTCCGACATGTTTTAGCGAAATCTGAAAAAGTAGAAATGTTCACACTCAACTAGTGATCATTTCTTCAAAATTTCATAGATTAATTCGATCATTTGATGGGTGTTTGATCACTTTTTTAGTTCGAAAAATATTGACCAAAATCGAGATGTTTAGGTCGATTCTTTTCGTGTTTCGAAAAAATAAAAACGTAGATGTGTTAAATTTGGTCGAACGCATCTTTCTGCATAGTTTCGTGTGTTAATTTTGTGTTTTTGGGCACTTCCGCCATTCCTCCGCCATGAATCATCATAAAATTCACCGGTACCGTCGCCATCTCCACTGTAAATCTGCCGCCGTCTGGAAGATACTTAGATCTGATTGTTTGTGTATGTAATTGTGCACTAATATTGACATTTACACATACAAATCGGTGTTGGTTTTAGATTAACAAATTGGGGAAGACAAGATTTAACAAAAATTGGGGAAGATGAAGATTCAACAAATTCAGCAATCTTGGTACAAACCACAAGGATCAATTCAGTAATTTCGGTACAAACCACATGGACCATTTCAGCAACTTTGCTAATAAATGAAAGAAACTGACGAAGATATCCTCACATGTCTGGCACATGACTGGAGTTAACGGCCTTTTTTGACGGCCGTCGGTCAGAGGGACTAAATCAGCAACTTTTACAAACCACCGGGACCAAATCCATCAAAAAAAAAGCACAGGGACGAAACTAGCATTTTGGTACAAACCACAGAGACTATTTCAGCAATTTTGTCAATAATTTATCATTATTTTTTAATTATTGTGCAATACACGGGATGTTACAAAATTAAATTCTATCTATTACCACTTTATACAGCACAATCACTTTATTTCTGAAAAAAGAACTTTTACAACCAAAAGGAAAGTTCATCAAGAAAAATGAAACTTTCTTTAAACATTCAAAATCAAACTACGAGCTAAACTAAAAATAAACAACCAAACATAAGCTCACGACTTCAAACTAGAACGAGAAAAATCCTAACAAATACAAAAACCACAATCTTACACAAGTATCACGAAGATGGTAGCGAATCTAAATGACAAAACGGAAGATAGATAAGCATCTAAAATCGAAAGGCGAACCACCGAAAGGATTTCATTTCGCTTCCTGAACCGGTCACTTTTTTTTTTTTTTTTTTTTTTTTTTTTTTTTTTTGTGCTTCTTTACTTTAACCACGCTTTATGAGGCTTGCTAGAATTAATTGATCCGTATAAGTTCATTGATCTGTACATATGTTGAAGTATGTTGATTATACGTATAATTATTACTCATAAATAATTCAAAAAGAAAAAAGAAAATTCACATCAACACTAAAAATAGAAGGGAATGAACTTGCTTCAACGGTACCCGGCCCTTGTGATCTCATCGGTCCCACATATGTAAGTGTTGGAACAATGACTTCACGCAAGCTCGAATCTGGGCGCTGGCATATTGTGGTGATTTATGGGTGAAGTTGTTTCGCCAGGCTCCAGTGAGCTACGGGGGACCGCTGGATGGGTTGACAAAGTCAACACAGGGCTTGCATATCCTGCCGAAACATATGTTTTGTAACAATGAACTTGAATTGAATCTTTGGATACTTTTAACGAATTTAATACGACAAGCTAATCTTGACCAAAAAAGAAAAAGAGATCACAAGCATGTGCTTATAATTATAACTAAATTACCTGAAAAAATTAGGTTAACATGTAAATCAAATGGACCCATGATCCTCACTTTTTCTCTCAATAGTACTAAAAAGTTAATTGGTTACTTAACGTTTTTTATTCGAAGTTTATGCGAAGTGTCCCATTCAAAATACATATTACTTAAAAATAATGTTCACATTGAGTAGCTTTGTTCATATGGTTTTATTTTCTTGAATGAACTTGCCTTATAAAATATATACGAATAAGAATCCTCTCCATTTATGTGTTAACAATAACAACAACAACAATACCCAATCCCATATGAGTGGGGTATGGGGTATGTGAGATGTAGACAATCCTTCCTCTATCCTAGAATAAAGAGAAATCATTTCTCCACCCCGAGTTAAACACTCCCAAGAGCGGAGAAAGTCCTCCATCTCTCTATTCGACGGGTAAAGAGATTGCTTTCAAGGGGACCTCCGGCCATGAAGAATGAGAAAAAACAATAAAAAAAAAGTATGAGATAAATAAATAAATATATAAAAAATAGTAATAATAAATAAGAAAATATAAAATAAAATAAACAGAGACGCCATGAAAATGGTAGAATCAAATTTTCATAGGTTTTACATCGTGCCTGTAGTTCAATTTAGGCTCTAAGCGGCAGTCAAGTCGCCAATAAATCGACGCTTGCTAAGCCTCGCTTAACAGAACCGTGTATGAATATATATATATATATATATATATATATATATATATATATATATATATATATATATATATATATATATATATATATATATATATATATATATTATAAGGGAAAAAGAAAACGTACCTTAGACAGTAGGGCGAAGCTCAGGACAAAACGAGAGATGCTACAACTAAAAAACAAAAAACATATATGACCGCAAACAAGCAACCCCAAACACAACAAAACATACAAACCTAGAAACACAGACCAACAAACATATGTACGTACGTACGTACGTACGTACATACATACATACATACATACATACATACATACATACATACATACAAGAAACCGTACGTAACCAACAAAAAAAAACCTGAAACGTATCCGCGAGCATACATACAAACATACATAATAACAGACCCACATACGCATACAAACATACATACAGAAACAAACGTAACAAGTCCGCATAAACAACAGACGCAACATAAATAAAGCAACCAAATAAACATACAAACAAACATACCCGCAACCACAACCTAAACCCTAAACATGTATACAAACAAACACATACAAGCACACACATACAAACCCAGTAAAAAGAAGAAGGCCCGGTAATAAACAAAGCGCAGAAAAACACGCTACATGACGAAACAAACAAACAAAAACAAACACACGAAAAACACAAAAAAGAAGACACAAAAACACAGACCCACGAACACACAAACACACATACACACAAACACCCCAACACCCAAACAAACAAAAACCTACTCTTCTATTCTAATTCTAGTCCTCCATGCAATCCTATTTGAAGTCATGTCCTCGGTCAATAAAAGCTCCTTCAAGTCGAGCTTTATTCTATCCTCCCACCTACGATTAGGTCTACCCCTTCTCCGTACGCCGTCAACCGTAAGTGCCTCTACTCTCCTAACAGGTGCAGTCAGAGGTCGCCTTCTCAAATGCCCAAACCATCGTAGCCGTTCTTCTCTTAGTTTGTCGATGATGCTTCTAACTTTCAGGTTCTCCCTAAAAACACTATTAGGAATCATATCCAACATGGTTTTACCGCATGTCCACCTAAGCATCCTCATCTCTGTCACCTCCATCCTCCTCTCTTGCGCCTTCGTTATGTGTTAACATGTTTGGTAATGTTACTGGATATGTGAGTGGAAAAAATGAGGGCCACTTATTACTATATTATCTATATATCTAATACACAAAATGTAGCACTATTCACCAATAGTAATCAGAGGTATTTTCGTCATTTTACCTTTTTTTTTGGTCTCCAACAATAAAAGAAGCAACTTTCGTAAAATAACCAACCCTTCAATGTTACCAAAAGATGTCGAAAAAAATTCTTTTTCACAAAAAAAATCAACTAACCTTTTTTTCTTCTTCTTAACTTTCATAAAAAGAACAACCCTTTAATGCTACCAAAAGATGTCGAAAAACATTCTTTTTTACAAAATAGATCAACTAACTTTCTAAAAAAAAAACCAACGCTAAAAGAAGCAACTTTCACAAAAGGAACAACCCTTCAATGTTAGATTTTGAAATAAATTCTTTTTAAAAAAAAGATCAAGAATTTTTTTAACTCGCATTCAAAATGGAGCCCCCGGTGCGAAGCGAGGGCTCCACAACTAGTTATCTATCTAATACACAAAAAATGGTGAATAGTAATCAGGGGTATTTTCGTCATTTCATTTTTTTTCTTTTAAAAAAAATCTAATTAAATTTCACTACACCAACAAAGACCCCCACACTTTTTTCAAATATTCAAATCGACCCCCAAACAGAGGGGTAAAGTGTCAAATAACCATTTTCATAAAAAAATCTTAAATAAACTCCACCCAAATATTCAACGGGTCATATCTTCTCGCTCGCAACGAGTTAAATTTTTCCGACACCATCGTTAAACTCGAAATAATTTTAGGAACACAATGTCACTAACTATACGCAAAACGGACACTTTTTAAAAAATGCTAAAAAATTGGGGTACTTTTCATACACGTTGATTTTGCGTTGAATTTTTAAAAGTCGACAATTACATAGCTAAACGCGGAGATGTACATATATAGTTAATTTAAAATAACATTTAAATCTTTCACGGGTTATACCTTTTAGTTCGACTCGAGTTGCGCTTCAACGACATCATTCTTTAGCCACGAAATAATTTTACAAACTAAACGTAATAAAATACATTGAAAACCGAACCCCCGGCGCGAAGCGAGGGTTCAACAACTAGTTTATTTTATTTATTAATTTTTTGTTACATTTTTTATTTTATTATTTGTACATAATATAACTTGACTAGTCAAGTAATTGAAAAAAGAATCCTGACCGAATAAATACTTTCTTAGTCATAATTGAAAATTTCATGTTAGTGCATAAATATAAATTCCTAGCTCTATTGGTTATGTAACATTTATTATAGTCATTGAGCTTTATTGTAATCGTACTTTAAATATTGGATGTTAATTGTATTTTGTTAATATTTAAATGTGCATTAACTGGCTGTGGAGACAGTCAATCGATTATGGGAGACAGTGATCGACAGTCCTTGACTTTCATCGAGGGTAATTCTATAAATATGGATTACGGTTTTCACTGTTATGTTACACACCCCACACAAACCTTAGCCGCATTTATTCTCTGGGTTTCGTTCCTAATCATTCCCAACACGAATAACAACTATATGTGTCGATATAATCTCTTGTAGGTTTGATTCTTCGATCCCAAAGGTTAAGTTATTCTATTAAAGCTTTGTCTAGTGATTTTCGCCTCTAGATCGAGTCCACGTTTAATCTAATATCCTTATATTTGTCTACAAAGTGGCATCAGAGCATAGGATTGTTGATTAAAACATTTTTAATCAAAATCAAAAGGTTGTTTTTGAGTCATAAGAAAACTTTGTGTTTTTGATCAAAAGTTCAAATTTTTACCTGTTAAAATCATGTTTTTGAGTGTATTTGTGTTCCTAGGTTTTTTCTTGAAGTCACTATCGTAAAATCTTAGGTTTTTCTGTCTAAAATAGCCGTTTAGGTCGATTTAGGCTTGAAACCCTAATTTTTTCAGTGCTCCTATCTGACGAACTACCCTTGATCGACAGACACATTCCCTCGACCTTTGGACCATAGTAAGTCAATCGACCGTCTAGTACTCTCAACCGACAGTCGACCCTCAGTCGTGGGAGGAATTGTAGTACCAACTGACAGTTTTTCCTTGACCATCAACCATTGGACTCTTGACGATCGATCCAACCACGTGACCTACGAACGTTAGTCCACCATAGATCAAAGGAGATTCTGTAATACCCATCGACCTTTTGACTTAGACCATCGATCGTCAGAGACTTAACCATCGATCGATAGTCTCTGACATACAATCGACCGTAAAATAAAGGAACACTTTAATTAATCTTAATCAAAATGTCCGAAACAAGTGAATATGCAAACACTGATTACACATGGCTATTTCTAGCACAAACTTTAAAAATTGTTAATTTTTGAAAATGAAACAGGAAGTGCAAATAAGGTTCCCAAGTTAGAATCACGTAATGATTATGTACAATGGAAATCACGATTTCTCATTTATCTGACTGGGAAAGATGCACGTACGTGGAACATGATCATAAATGAGTATGTCTTTCTGAATGATTCAGATGGAAATCCCAAGGAACCTGATGAACTGACTACTTAAGAACGTGAACTTTACGCTTTGGAGTGCAAAACCTATGCACACATCACTCAAGGTCTCTCTAAATACATCTATCACCAGTTTAATTACAACAAAACGGTTGGTCCCGATTAAACAACAGAAAGTTTGCAGGGGGGTTGAATACAAAATTAAGATTGTTCAACAGTTAAGGCATATAATTAACAACCAATTAAATCAGAGTCCTAAGTAATTTTCAATGTTATTTTTTTTTTAAATAATCTCAAAGAATCACGGTTATCCTTTGGCGGAATAGATAACCGATTGATATAGATTACACCTAGATAGCTTTTGAATGAATGAAGCTTATACAAAGTTTGGACTCTATCGATTTAATACCTGATATCGGCTAAAAAGTCACGTTTTTACCCCCGATATTGAATCCCAAAAGCATATAGTTCAAAATGTTGTCAGAAAAATAATTGCTTTTTCGGTTAAATTTGTAGGTAAAGTAATTACGAAGACGATGCAAAAAGAATCAAGAGAATCGGAGCAAAAAGGAAGATTCTAGAGCGAAAACGGTGAAAGACAAGAAATCAAGTTATGATCCAGCGAATCAGCAAGCCAAACGACTTGCCAAACGGGCTGCCAAATGGCTTGCCAGTTTGGCAAATGGCCTGCCACACATCCAGATCAAACGGGCATGCCAAACGGGCTGGCCTGGCAAACGGCCTCACCAAACGGCTTGCCAAACGGCCTGCCAGCCGTTTGCAGGCCATTTTCACTTCTATTTAAAGGGCTTTTGTCATCCAATTTCAACACACCTCTCCTCTCTCTCTCACTACAATACACTTTCTCTCACTAGAGCTTTCAAGGCCTTCTCACCTCCGAGCAGGAAATTAGGTACCCGGAGGCGAACGCCGAAGATTGTAATAGGAGCGGTCTAGAGGATGTCAGCACTTGTAATGGTCCAGATCTCGTATGTAAACGGTGAACGCTTTCCTTAATTTAATAAAGTTATCTTGTTATTTTAAGTTGCTTTCATCTTGCATGCCTATCTATCTGTTACAAATGTTTATTATGTGTTGAATACTTTATCTGAAACTTATACTATTGTTATGCTGAAACCTTGACGGTTTAAAAGTTTAATTTACGGATCACCCTTTCCGCTTATTCACGTGGCTATAACCTAGTATTAGGACCTGATCAATAATATGATACAAGGTAAGTAGTTATGTGTGCTTAACGTCACAATAGGGATATAGTACCTACGTACGAATAACTATTTGTTCGTCAAAGAAGAGCTGCCCATTTAGGTTGTGATTAGAGTAGGAAATATAGAGGTCAGCGAACACTGGCTTGCTCAGAAGCATGATTCGTGTCAGAAGCAATGTTCTTGAGATATTGTAAGATGATCCGGGCTTGAGTAAGTGATCGCAAAGGAGAGACTTCTAATTCAATTAGCAGTACCTTTGAATATCTAAGATTGCACATCTGTTAATGTTAAGGCATAACTTAGTATTAAGTAGTAGAATATTGCTATAGTTAGACCAACTAGGATTAAGAAAAGCTGAGACTTTCCTTTAGGGATATACCACTTTGTTCATGTACCTAGGATTCTATCCATAAGGTCGTTTATTTAACGACCCGTTCATATGGATTATAAACGTTTCATATCAATTGATTTCATCGCGAGGTATTTGACCTCTATATGATACATTTTACAAACATTGAATTCGTTTTTAAGAGACAAATTTCCATTACATCGAAAGTTGACAGATATGCATATCCTTTCATAATATATCCAAACTATGAATGACTTAATATTAATCTTGATGAACTCAACGACTCGAATGTAACGTCTTTTGAAATATGTCATGAATGACTCCAAGTAATATCTCTAAAATGAACAAATGCACAGCGGAAGATTTCTTTCATAACTGAGAATAAACATGCTTTCAAGTGTCAACCAAAAGGTTGGTGAGTTCATTAGTTTATCATAATCAATCATTCCATAGTTTTAATAGACTACAAGATTTCATTTTCATAGTTAACTGCAGGAACACTCATCTGCAAAAATTCATTCATATGGTGAACACCTGGTAACCGACATTAAAAAATGCATCTAGAATATCCCCAAATATACTGTACACTCATCTGTATATAAAATCGAAGTAATAAAGCATCCATAACCTGGATGGGGTTTGTTAGGCCCATAGATCTATCTTCAGGATTCACGTCAATTAGGGGGTCTGTTCCCTAATTCTTAGGCTACCAAGCTAAAAGGGTGATATTCGGTATAATGATCCAGCCATAGAATGTAGTTTTAAGTACTTGTGTCTATTTCGTCAAACATTTATAAAAACAGTGCATGTATTCTCAGCCCAAAAATATATATTGCAAAAGCATTTAAAAAGGGAGCAAATGAAACTCACTATACTGTATTTCGTAGTAAAAATACATATGACGTCATTGAAAAAGTGTAGGGTTGGCCTCGGATTCACGAACCTATATCATTTATATATATATTAACACACATAATTGTAATCGTACAAATTTATATATATATAAATTTATTAGTTATATCATTTTTATATTAATAACCTATATGTTTCATATATTCTTTTTTTATATATATTTAAAATAAAAATATTACTTTTGTTATGTTATATGTATTAAATATTTTTTTTGTATATATATATATATATATATCGTTTGTTGTTAAAATTATTATAATATTAAAATATTAGTAGTAATGGTAAAAATAATAATAATGATAATAGAGTTAGAAATGACACTTGTAATATTAATGATAAAAAAATGATAACTTAAATAAAAATGATACATTTAATAAAAATGTTAATTTTAATAATAATGAATAATAATAATAATAACTATAAAAATAAAGATTTTACTAATAATAATAATGATACTAATATTTATATTTTTAATATTTGTAATAACATAATAATAATAATTACTAATAACAATAATAATAATAATAATAATAATAATAATAATAATAATAATAATAATAATAATAATAATAATATTAAGTAATAAGTAAACTACCTCAAAGAAGTAGCCCTTAAAAAAATGCCCAAGTCCGGGTTTGAACCCGGGACATCCCGCTAACTCGATAACATCCTTAACCATTACGCTATGTGTTTCAATTTTGAAATAACACCCAATTTAAATTGTTTTTAATCTTTACTTCTATATCCTTCTTCTTCCTTTTTTTTAAAAAAAATGCCCGAGCCCGGGCTCGAACCCGCAACCTCTCGTTCACCTACTATCACCCCAAACCACTAATCCATTTTTGTCTTTCTAATATAATAAGTAACCCAATTATATTTCACTTAATCTATCGGCCCAACAGATACATGCCAGCCCAAATACTAAACAATTGTCACAGCCCAATAGATAGCCCAGCAGGGTCACGACCCAACATTTAAGATAAGCCCAACTTCAACTTATGCAGCTATTTGTTGGAAGAAAAAATAAACTGCAGTAGTATGGGTTCGAACCCAAGACCTCTCGAAACCCAACAACACTCTCAACCAATCATCCATCCTTGCTTTTATGATTTATAACACAACTTATATAATTTAATCCGTATTATTTCTAACTTCTTCTTCTTCCTAAATTCAAAACCCAGGACTATTCATCATCACCATTATTATTCACAACATCATCATCTTATAATATCATGTATCATCTCTATTCATCAAGCCACCATCATCGTTATCATAATTCACGGATCTTCATCTTTAACCATTAACAATTCCATCGTCTATATTAACAACACCTAACATCACTCATTATTTATGTAATCGAGTAATATGTCAATAATATCTATGTTACCATCATGGTCATAAAATCATCCATTCTTCTACCGCGTATATCATAAACATCTTCATCTATATTTGGTTCGATTATTAACAGCAAATAAAAAAAATAAAAAAATTAAGTTGATGATTGTGTCTCGTGGTCTGTGACAGAAACATAAAAAATAAAAATAAATCGAGCAGGTGGTCTTTGGTTTGGTGTTTACCGAGCAAAAACAGGAAACCGTAGCATTCCAAATGGGTCTTGATGGTGGTGATAACAAAGAAGGAGCTGTAGCAGGTGTAGGAGATGGTTCGTGGTTTTTTGGTGAAGGCTGTGATCGAATAACAAGGCTGCAATAACAGTATTTAATGATGATGGTGATCGCGGTTTTAATGATGGTCGATTAGTGTTTGTGTGGTATGAACCAAAAATGAAAACAGGAAGTGATGAGGGAGGTAATGGTACTTCGGTAGTGATGGAGTGATGGGTTATGGTGGTAGTTGTCGATATGGTGAGGTGGCCATAGGTGATCTCACATGGTGGTTGTTTATGGAGGAGGGTGGTAACCGTTGGAGGTGGTGATAATGAAGAAATGGTGTTTTAATGGTAGTTTGGTGTTGGTTCTCGGTTCTTTGAACAAGACGGATGGTTATGGTGGTGTGATCGGTTTGATGAAAATGATAGTTTGATCGAGTAGTAGCTTGTATATCGAGTAAGTTATGATGGTTAGTTGATGATGAGAGTGATGATAGTTGTTTAGGTGATTGTAGAAAATGAGTAGAGAAAGAAATATGAAATGGGTTTGTGTTAGTGTCTCTATATGCATTTGTATATGCATAATATATGTATAGATGATGATTTGGTTGATGTAGAGAAAAAATGAAACAAGGAAATGAGTTTTCAAATAGATGAAGGGGGAGATGATATGAGGTTGGTGATGGATGCTGTAAGTACATCATATATATATAAATATATCTATCTAATCTAATAATTAATAATAATAGTATAATAATGATTATAATATAAAAGGATAATAATAATCATCCTTAAACGTGTGAATTGAAAATAGAATAGTAAAGCAGCCGTATGATTTTGTTTAATTGTGCAGACAGTTTTGACGGACTGGTATATCGTACTCCGTTGTGTAACTCAGTGGCGAATAAAAGTGTTCAGAAAAATCCCATATTTTTAAATTAACTTCCTTTATTTAATTCAGTCATTATGGTATAAAATTTGATCATTAATTTATTAAATAAAAATTACATCAACTTTCCCTCTCAATTCTGGATAAAATATAAAAAGTGTTAAAATTTTATAACTAGATCCTAAATACATTTTTAGTAAGCCTAAAATTTATAGAACTCATTTTTGAATCACCGTTTATTTTAAAATCATATAAGTTTGAATTTAACTTACTTAATATCAATCGAGACATCAAATGAGTATTACAATCCTTTAATATTTATTTTTAATATACTTTATTTATATATATAGATATATTTTAAATAATAATTAATATAATATCTTATTTTTATTTATTTTACATAATTAAATTTTAATAGCAATAACATATAATATTTTAAATTATATTTTCAATTACCATTTATATATATATACACACATATCTATTTACAATTAATTGTTCGTGAATCTTCGAAACTGGTCGAAGGTAATTGAATACATGAACATAGTTCCAAAATTTTCGAGACTCAACATTATAGACTTTGCTTATCGTGTCGGAAACATATAAAGATCAAGTTTAAATTTGGTCGAAAATTTCCGGGTCGTCACAGTTTAAACCCTCTAAGGTTAACGTTGGGAGTAGGGATATCCGTCTTAGCCAGAATCTTCAATGCCTAAACTCTTAGTGACAAATCAGTTAGGTTCATAGTCCAGTTGATTGAGGCTTAGTGTTTATTCTAGGAAGTTAAACTCTTGTGATAGTTCCCCATCAGAATTCTATTCTTCATACTTATCTATCTTTATATTTATAGTTATATCATAGTATTAGTAGTTAATCTTAATCCATCACCACTTGTCAATTAGGGTTAACTATATAGGCACTTTTGTCCCACGTTACTGAGCAAACATACAAAAATACGAACCTGAGTTATATTTACCACTTACTCGTTAAAAGGAAGACAAGTAGGTGAGTTGTAGCTAGGAAACCCCAGCTAAATATAAATAACCATTACTCTCTTTTGGTAGCTAATTCTGACGTGTTGCAACCTAACGACACCGCACAAATAAAACCATCCGTTTTGGCCATATCATAAGTAGAAGTAAGTTTTTGGCGCCGCTGCCGGGGACTCAAAGTTTCTGTCTGTTAAGGTAACCGTTGATTTTGTCAAGATATTCGAGATTCTTGAGAGGTGTCTAAGAAAGACAATTATACACAGACTTAGTTGTTGGATTTTCTGAACAGTTTCCAATTATGTTGGAACCAAAAGTATCCTGACTCTCCGTTGTCGGCCTGGCCACTTGTTTCAAAGATAAATTGATAAGGAACACACATGCTTAAGAAACAGGGAGTTTGTCGGTATAGGATTTAAAGTGGTGTTTTAATGGTAGTTTGGTGTCGGTTCTCGGTTCTTTGAACAAGAAGGATGGTTATGGTGGTGTGATCGGTTTGATGAAAACGATAGTTTGATCGAGTAGTAGCTTGTATATTGAGTAAGTTATGATGGTTAGTTGATGATGAGAGTGATGATAGTTGTTTAGGTGATTGTGGAAAATGAGTAGAGAAAGAAATATGAAATGGGTTTGTGTTAGTGTCTCTATATGCATTTGTATATGCATAATATATGTATAGATGATGATTTGGTTGATGTAGAGAAGAAATGAAACAAGGAAATGGGTTTTCAAATAGATGAAGGGGGAGATGATATGAGGTTGGTGATGGATGCTGTAAGTACATCATATATATATATATAAATATATCTATCTAATCTAATAATTAATAATAATAGTATAATAATGATTATAATATAAAAGGATAATAATAATCATTCTTAAACGTGTGAATTGAAAATAGAATAGTAAAGCAGCCGTATGATTTTGTTTAATTGTGCTGACAGTTTTGACGGACTGGTATATCGTACTTCGTTGTGTAACTCAGTGGCGAATAAAAGTGTTCAGAAAAATCCCATATTTTTAAATTAACTTCCTTTATTTAATTCAGTCATTATGGTATAAAATTTAATCATTAATTTATTAATAAAAATTACATCAACTGTCCCTCTTAATTCTGGGGAAAATATAAAAAGTGTTAAAATTTAATAACTAGATCCTAAATACATTTTTAGTAAGTCTAAAATTTATAGAACTCATTTTCGAATCACCATTTATTTTAAAATCATATAAGTTTGAATTTAACTTACTTAATATCAATCGAGACATCAAATGAGTATTACAATCCTTTAATATTTTTTTTAATATACTTTATTTATATATAAAGATATATTTTAAATAATAATTATTATAATATCTTATTTTTATTTATTTTACATGTAATATTTCAAATTATATTTTCAATTACCAGTTATATATATATATATATATATATATATATATATATATATATATACCCACATATGTATTTATAATTAATTGTTCGTGAATCTTTGAAACTGGTCGAAGGTAATTGAATACATGAACATAGTTCCAAAATTTTCGAGACTCAACATTATAGACTTTGCTTATCGTCTCGGAAACATATAAAGATCAAATTTAAATTTGGTCGAAAATTTCCGGGTCGTCACAGTACCTACCCGTTAAAGAAATTTCGTCCCGAAATTTGATTGGGATGGTCATGGTTGACAATAAGTATGTTTTCATGACGCATACGAGCTAGAAATTAGAGTTTTATCATCATTGAGTAATATGGATAAAACAATTCGATTACGCGAAGAGTATAAGTGAAGCTATCACAAAAGAGTGAAATGAGAAAATAATGTTTCGTCATATCCTTTGACGTAGATATGGTTGATTTCCGGAGTTCAAGGGATTTTGAGAAAATCTTCGTGATAAGATTTGATTCTTCAGTAATTAAGGAAATTAGGATCCTTTTTGATTAAATGCGATGATCTGTCTTGATTGCTTTGTCTGATATTTCACTATAAATCCATTCCCTTCGTTTCCTTTATATTTTGGAGTTCCATCCTTTTGTTTTCCTCTTCCCGATTTTAAGTCAAGCGAATAATGGTCCAGAATTCGTAGATATGAAGTTTCGAATGAACATGACTAATATTCTAAGAGAGAGATTGTAATAGCATGATCTTGATTGGTTAAATTACCAGAATTCAGGAGAAAAGATAGAACTATCAGGAAATTATGTTCTTGATATGTTGATGTATTAGATAGAATGTAAGAGTCGTGTAACATGGCACATGATAATGTTATAATCTGTGAATCATTATGTTCCATTAGAAACTCAGCATGACTTACTGTAATATAATCACGTTGATCAAGTGTCATTATATTATACTAACTCATGCTTCAGTTCCCAACACTATGAAATGTCCCGTTCTTATTGATTAAAAACGTTCCATAATAATTGATTTAGTTGCGAGGTTTTGACCTCTATATGAGACGTTTTTTTCAAAGACTGCATTCATTTTTAAAACAAACCATAACCTTTATTTCATAAATAAAGGTTTAAAAAGCTTTACGTAGATTATCAAATAATGATAATCTAAAATATCCTGTTTACACACGACCATTACATAATGGTTTACAATACAAATATGTTACATCGAAATCAGTTTCTTGAATGCAGTTTTTACACAATATCATACAAACATGGACTCCAAATCTTATCCTTATTTTAGTATGCAACAGCGGAAGCTCTTAGTATTCATCTGAGAATAAACATGCTTTAAACGTCAACAAAAATGTTGGTGAGTTATAGGTTTAACCTATATATATATATCAAATCATAACAATAGACCACAAGATTTCATATTTCAATACACATCCCATACATAGAGATAAAAATCATTCATATGGTGAACACCTGGTAACCGACATTAACAAGATGCATATATAAGAATATCCCCATCATTCCGGGACACCCTTCGGATATGATATAAATTTCGAAGTACTAAAGCATCCGGTACTTTGGATGAGGTTTGTTAGGCCCAATAGATCTATCTTTAGGATTCACGTCAATTAGGGTGTCTGTTCCCTAATTCTTAGATTACCAGACTTAATAAAAAGAGGCATATTCGATTTCGATAATTCAACCATAGAATGTAGTTTCATGTACTTGTGTCTATTTTGTAAATCATTTATAAAACCTGCATGTATTCTCATCCCAAAAATATTAGATTTTAAAAGTGGAACTATAACTCACTTTCACAGATTTTTACTTCGTCGGGAAGTAAGACTTGGCCACTGGTTGATTCATGAACCTATAACAATATATACATATATATCAAAGTATGTTCAAAATATATTTACAATACTTTTAATACATTTTGATGTTTTAAGTTTATTAAGTCAGCTGTCCTCGTTAGTAACCTACAACTAGTTGTCCACAGTTAGATGTACAGAAATAAATCGATAAATATTATCTTGAATCAATCCACGACCAAGTGTATACGTATCTCAGTATTGATCACAACTCAAACTATATATATATTTTGGAATCAACCTCAACCCTGTATAGCTAACTCCAACATTCACATATAGAGTGTCTATGGTTGTTCCGCAATATATATATATATAGATGGGTCGAAATGATAGGTCGAAACATTGTATACGTGTCTATGGTATCTCAAGATTACATAATATACAATATAAGTTGATTAGGTTATGGTTGAAATAGATTTATTACTAACTTTCACGTAGGTAAAATGAGTAGTTTTTATCAATCTTGTTTTACTCGCCATTTCTTCGTTTCTAATCCATTTTGAGTGATTCCAGTGGCCACAGTTTCGTATTGAACTTAACTTTATGAATCTAAATAGAAAAAGTATAAGTTTATAGTCAGAAATACAAGTTACAAGTCATTTTTGAAAGAGGTAGTCATTTTCGTCGAAAGAACGACATCTTGATGACCATTTTGAAAAACATACTTTCACTTTGAGTTTAACCATGATTTTTGGATATAGTTTCATGTTCATAAGAAAAATCATTTTTCCAGAAGTATATCTTTTAAATCAAAGTTCTTCGTAGCTTTTAATTATCCCAACCAAAATAGTCCCCGGTTTTACTACGACGGCGTATATCCAGTTTTATGGTGTTTATCGTGTTTTCGGGTTTTAAATCATTAAGTTAGCATATCATATAGATATAGAACATGTGTTTAGTTGATTTTAAAAGTCTAGTTAGAAGGATTAACTTTATTTGCGAACAAGTTTAGAATTAACTAAACTATGTTCTAGTGATTACAAGTTTATAACGTTGAATAAGACAGCTTTTTATGTATGAATCGAATGATGTTATGAACATCATTACTACCTCAAGTTACTTGGATAAACCTACTGGAAATGAGAAAATTAGATCTAGCTTCAAAGGATCCTTGGATGGCTTGAAAGTTCTTGAAGCAGAATCATGACACGAAAACAATTTCAAGTAAGATTTCCACTCGAAATAAGATTGTTATAGTTATAGAAATTGAATTAAAGTTTGAATATGATTATTAAATTGTATTAGAAAGATAACCTACTGTAAGTAACAAAGGTTTCTTGATCTTGGATGATTACTTGGAATGGATTTAGAAAACTTGAAAGTAAACTTGCAATCTTGGAAGTATTCTTGATTTTATGAAACTAGAACTTTTGGAATTTATGAAGAACACTTAGAACTTGAAGATAGAATTTGAGAGAGATCAATTAGATGAAGAAAATTGAAGAATGAAAGTGTTTGTAGGTGTTTTTGGTCGTTGGTATATGGATTAGATATAAAGGATATGTAATTTTGTTTTCATGTAAATAAGTCATGAATGATTACTCATATTTTTGTAATTTTATGAGATATTTCATGCTAGTTGCTAAATGATGGTTCCCACATGTATTAGGTGACTCACATGGGTTGCTAAGAGCTGATCATTGGAGTGTATACCCCAATAGTACATACATCTAAAAGCTGTGTATTGTACGAGTACGAATACGGGTGCATACGAGTAGATTTGTTGATGAAACTGAACGAGGATGTAATTGTAAGCATTTTTGTTAAGTAGAAGTATTTTGATAAGTGTCTTGAAGTCTTTCAAAAGTGTATGAATACATATTAAAACACTACATGTATATACATTTTAACTGAGTCGTTAAGTCATCGTTAGTCGTTACATGTAAATGTTGTTTTGAAACCTTTAGGTTAACGATCTTGTTAAATGTTGTTAACCCAATGTTTATAATATCAAATGAGATTTTAAATTATTATATTATCATGATATTATGATGTACGAATATCTCTTAATATGATCTATATACATTAAATGTCGTTACAAAGATAATCGTTACATATATGTCTCGTTTCAAAATCATTAAGTTAGTAATCTTATTTTTACATATGTAGTTCATTGTTAATACACTTAATGATATATTTACTTATTATTTAACATAATTAACCAAGTGTATCAATATCTTAATATAATTCATATGTACCTAGTAAGACGTTATAACGATAATCGTTATATATATCGTTTTCGAGTTTCTTAATTTAATAGTCTCATTTTTATGTATATAACTCATTGTTAAAATACCTATTGAGATACATACTTATAATAAAATCATGTTAACTATATATATAACCATATATATGTCATCGTATAGTTTTTACAAGTTTTAACGTTCGTGAATCACCGGTCAACTTGGGTGGTCAATTGTCTATATGAAACCTATTTTAATTAATCAAGTCTTAACAAGTTTGATTGCTTAACATGTTGGAAACATTTAATCATGTAAATATCAATTTCATTTAATATGTATAAACATGGAAAGTTCGGGTCACTACAGTACCTACTCGTTAAATAAATTTCGTCCCGAAATATTAAGCTGTTGAAGGTGTTGACGAATCTTCTGGAAATAGATGCGAGTATTTCTTCTTCATCTGATCTTCACGCTCCCAGGTGAACTCGGGTCCTCTACGAGCATTCCATCGAACCTTAACAATTGGTATCTTGTTTTGCTTAAGTCTTTTAACCTCACGATCCATTATTTCGACGGGTTCTTCGATGAATTGAAGTTTTTCGTTGATTTGGATTTCATCTAACGGAATAGTGAGATCTTCTTTAGCAAAACATTTCTTTAAATTCGAGACGTGGAAAGTGTTATGTACAGCCGCGAGTTGTTGAGGTAACTCTAGTCGGTAAGCTACTGGTCCGACACGATCAATAATCTTGAATGGTCCAATATACCTTGGATTTAATTTCCCTCGTTTACCAAATCGAACAACGCCTTTCCAAGGTGCAACTTTAAGCATGACCATCTCTCCAATTTCAAATTCTATATCTTTTCTTTTAATGTCAGCGTAGCTCTTTTGTCGACTTTGGGCGGTTTTCAACCGTTGTTGAATTTGGATGATCTTCTCGGTAGTTTCTTGTATAATCTCCGGACCCGTAATCTGTCTATCCCCCACTTCACTCCAACAAATCGGAGACCTGCACTTTCTACCATAAAGTGCTTCAAACGGCGCCATCTCAATGCTTGAATGGTAGCTGTTGTTGGAGGAAAATTCTGCTAACGGTAGATGTCGATCCCAACTGTTTCCGAAATCAATAACACATGCTCGTAGCATGTCTTCAAGCGTTTGTATCGTCCTTTCGCTCTGCCCATCAGTTTGTGGATGATAGGCAGTACTCATGTCTAGACGAGTTCCTAATGCTTGCTGTAATGTCTGCCAGAATCTTGAAATAAATCTGCCATCCCTATCAGAGATAATAGAGATTGGTATTCCATGTCTGGAGACGACTTCCTTCAAATACAGTCGTGCTAACTTCTCCATCTTGTCATCTTCTCTTATTGGTAGGAAGTGTGCTGATTTGGTGAGACGATCAACTATTACCCAAATAGTATCAAAACCACTTGCAGTCCTTGGCAATTTAGTGATGAAATCCATGGTAATGTTTTCCCATTTCCATTCCGGGATTTCGGGTTGTTGAAGTAGACCTGATGGTTTCTGATGCTCCGCTTTGACCTTAGAACACGTCAAACATTCCCCTACGTATTTAGCAACATCGGCTTTCATACCTGGCCACCAAAAATGTTTCTTGAGATCCTTGTACATCTTCCCCGTTCCAGGATGTATTGAGTATCTGGTTTTATGAGCTTCTCTAAGTACGATTTCTCTCATATCTCCAAATTTTGTTACCCAAATCCTTTCAGCCCTATACCGGGTTCCATCTTCCCGAATATTAAGATGCTTCTCCGATCCTTTGGGTATTTCATTCTTTAAATTTCCCTCTTTTAAAACTCCTTGTTGCGCCTCCTTTATTTGAGTAGTAAGGTTATTGTGAATCATTATATTCATAGATTTTACTCGAATGGGTTCTCTGTCCTTTCTGCTCAAGGCGTCGGCTACCACATTTGCCTTCCCTGGGTGGTAACGATTCTCAAAGTCATAATCATTCAACAATTCAATCGACCTACGCTGCCTCATATTCAGTTGTTTCTGATTATATATGTGTTGAAGACTTTTGTGGTCGGTATATATAATACTTTTGACCCCATATAAGTAGTGCCTCCAAGTCTTTAATGCAAAAACAACCGCGCCTAATTCCAAATCATGCGTCGTATAATTTTGCTCATGAATCTTCAATTGTCTAGACGCATAAGCAATTACCTTCGTTCGTTGCATTAATACACAACCGAGACCTTGCTTTGAGGCGTCACAATATATCACAAAATCATCATTCCCTTCAGGCAATGACAATATAGGTGTCGTAGTTAGCTTTTTCTTCAATAACTGAAACGCCTTCTCTTGTTCATCCTTCCATTCAAATTTCTTCCCTTTATGCGTTAATGCAGTCAAGGGTTTTGCTATTTTGGAGAAATCTTGGATGAATCTTCTGTAGTAACCAGCCAATCCTAAAAATTGACGTATATGCTTCGGAGTTTTTGGGGTTTCCCACTTTTCAACGGTTTCGATCTTTGCCGGGTCCACCTGGATACCTTCTTTGTTCACTATGTGACCGAGGAATTGAACTTCTTCCAACCAAAATGCACACTTTGAAAACTTAGCGTACAGTTTTTCTTTCCTCAATACTTCTAGCACTTTTCTCAAATGTTCTTCGTGCTCTTGATCATTCTATGAGTAAATAAGTATGTCATCGATGAAAACAATGACAAACTTGTCAAGATATGGCCCACACACTCGGTTCATAAGGTCCATGAACACAGCTGGTGCGTTAGTCAATCCAAACGGCATAACCATAAACTCGTAATGACCATAACGCGTCCTAAAAGCAGTCTTTGGAATATCATCCTCCTTTACTCGCATTTGATGATATCCAGAACATAAATCGATCTTCGAATAAACCGACGAGCCTTGTAGTTGATCAAATAAGTCGTCAATTCTCGGCAGTGGATAACGGTTTTTGATGGTAAGTTTGTTCAACTCTCTGTAGTCAATACATAACCTAAATGTACCATCTTTCTTCTTGACAAACAAAACAGGAGCTCCCCATGGTGATGTGCTTGGTCGAATGAAACCACGTTCTAATAGTTCTTGCAGTTGGCTTTGTAGTTCTTTCATCTCGCTGGGTGCGAGTCTGTAAGGAGCACGAGCTATTGGTGCAACTCCTGGTACAAGATCTATTTGAAATTCAACAGATCGATGTGGAGGTAGTCCCGGTAATTCTTTCAGAAATACATCGGGAAATTCTTTTGCAATGGGAACATCATTGATGCTCTTTTCTTCAGTTTGTACTTTCTCGACGTGTGCTAGAACAGCATAGCAACCTTTTCTTATTAGTTTTTGTGCCTTCAAATTACTAATAAGATGTAGCTTCGTGTTGCCCTTTTCTCCGTACACCATTAAGGGTTTTCCTTTTTCTCGTATAATGCGAATTGCATTTTTGTAACAAACGATCTCCGCTTTCACTTCTTTCAACCAGTCCATACCGATTATCACATCAAAACTCCCTAACTCTACTGGTATCAAATCAATCTTAAATGTTTCGCTAACCAGTTTAATTTCTCGATTCCGACATATATTATCTGCTGAAATTAATTTACCATTTGCTAATTCGAGTAAAAATTTACTATCCAAAGGCGTCAATGGACAACTTAATTTAGCACAAAAATCTCTACTCATATAGCTTCTATCCGCACCCGAATCAAATAAAACGTAAGCAGATTTATTGTCAATAAGAAACGTACCCGTAACAAGCTCCGGGTCTTCCTGTGCCTCTACCGCATTAATATTGAAAACTCTTCAACGGCCTTGTCCATTCGTGTTCTCCTGGTTCGGGCAATTTCTAATAATGTGGCCTGGTTTTCCACATTTATAACAAACTACATTGGCATAACTTGCTCCGACACTACTTGCTCCGCCATTACTCGTTCCGACACCATTTGTTCCTTTCGTTCTATTAACCCCTGGTCCGTAGACCTCACACTTCGCCGCGCTATGACCATTTCTTTTACACTTGTTGCAAAATTTGGTGCAGAACCCCGAGTGATTCTTTTCACACCTTTGGCATAGCTGCTTCTGATTGTTGTTGTTGTTGCGGTTATTATTGTTGTTGGGATGATTGTTGTAGTTGCTGTTGTTGTTGTTGTTGTTGTTGTTGGGCCGTTTGTTGTAGTTGCGATTGATGTTGCGATTGTTGGGATAATTGTTGTAATTGCTGTTGTTGTTGTATTGGTGATTCTTATCACCGTTTTCCTCCCACTTTCTTTTGACTTGCTTCACATTGGCCTCTTCAGCAGTCTGTTCTTTAATTCTTTCTTCAATCTGGTTCACTAGTTTGTGAGCCATTCTACATGCCTGTTGTATGGAGGCGGGCTCGTGTGAACTTATATCTTCTTAGATTCTTTCCGGTAATCCTTTCACAAACGCGTCGATCTTCTCTTCCTCATCTTCGAATGCTCCCGGACACAATAGGCACAATTCTGTGAATCGTCTTTCGTACGTGGTAATATCAAATCCTTGGGTTCGTAACCCTCTAAGTTCTGTCTTGAGCTTATTGACCTCGGTTCTGGGACGGTACTTCTCGTTCATCAAGTGCTTGAATGCTGACCACGGTAGTGCGTACGCATCATCTTGTCCCACTTGCTCTAGATAGGTATTCCACCATGTTAACGCAGAACCTGTGAAGGTATGCGTAGCGTACTTCACTTTGTCCTCTTCAGTACACTTACTTATGGCAAACACCGATTCAACCTTCTCGGTCCACCGTTTCAATCCGATCGGTCCTTCGGTTCCATCAAATTCCAAAGGTTTGCAGGCAGTGAATTCTTTGTAGGTGCATCCTACACGATTTCCTGTACTGCTAGATCCAAGGTTATTGTTGGTATGTAGCGCAGCCTGTACTGCGGCTATGTTTGAAGCTAGAAAAGTACGGAATTCCTCTTCATTCATATTCACGGTGTGTCGAGTAGTCGGTGCCATTTCCTTCAAAATAGTTAAATGGAACAAGTTAATCATACAGAATATTAAGAGTAGTTAATAGTATTTCGTAGCATAATATGAACTCATTTATAAAAGCTTTTTCTTCATATTAGCGTTTTATAAGTTTAAATTCGGGTAGTACCTACCCGTTAAGTTCATACTTAGTAGCTAATATACAATTCAACTACTACAATTCTATATGAAAAACTGATTATAATAATATTTCGCGTTCAAACTTTTACACAACATTTTACAAACTTACAATACCGCTTATTTTACATATAGCATGAAATATAGCACACAATAAATTTGATACAAGATGATTGTGAAGATAATTCTAGCTAGTACACAAGTCGTTCAGCAAAGGCAATAAAGACACGTAATTCATACGTCCAGAAACAAGTCATGCATTCTGGTTTTACTAGGACTACTTCCCATCCTTGGTCTTGTGGAACATAACCGTTATGGCCGTTGATAAGACAGCGTGTTGTAACGTCGTTAAAGGGACGAGGGTTACGTAATGTCCAACAGTCCCGTAACAATCTAAAAACCTCATTTCTTACCCCAATTACCGACTCTGTCACTTGTGGGAACGTTTTGTTTAATAGTTGTAGCCCGATGTTCTTGTTCTCACTTTGGTGAGAAGCGAACATTACTAATCCGTAAGCATAACATGCTTCTTTATGTTGCATGTTAGCCACTTTTTCTAAATCACGAAGTCCAATATTCGGATATATTGAGTCAAAATAATTTCTTAACCCGTTGCGTAAAATAGCATTTGGGTTCCCCGCAATATATGCGTCAAAGTAAACACATCGTAACTTATGGGTTTCCCAATGTGATATCCCCCATCTTTCAAATGAAAGTCTCTTATAAACCAAGACATTCTTGGAACGTTCTTCGAATGTCTTACAAACTGATCTCGCCTTAAATAGTTGTGCCGAAGAATTCTGGCCGACTCTAGACAAGATTTCATCAATCATGTCTCCGGGTAGGTCTCTTAAAATATTGGGTTGTCTATCCATTTTGTGTTTTTAAACTGTAAAATAGACAAGAGTTAGATTCATAAAAAAAATACTTATTAATACAAGCAATTTTTACATATATCATAAAGCATAAGAACACTATATTACATATATTACACCACACGAATACAACTATCTTATTCCGACTCTTCTTCCGGTTCCTCTTCGGGAACTTGTGAATCAGTCCACAAATCATTCCAATTTACATTTGACTCTTCATTATTATTAAGTGAGTTAATGGGACTTGTTCTAGAGGTAGACATCTATCACATAATATCAAACACGTTAAGAGATTAATATATCACATAATATTCATATGTTAAAAATATATAGTTTCCAACAAAAATGTTAAGCAATCATTTTTAAAGAAAACACGGTCGAAGTCCAGACTCACTAATGCATCCTAACAAACTCGATAAGACACACTAATGCAAATTTTCTGGTTCTCTAAGACCAACGCTCGGATACCAACTGAAATGTCCCGTTCTTATTGATTAAAAACGTTCCATATTAATTGATTTCGTTGCGAGGTTTTGACCTCTATATGAGACGTTTTTCAAAGACTGCATTCATTTTAAAACAAACCATAACCTTTATTTCATCAATAAAGGTTTAAAAAGCTTTACGTAGATTATCAAATAATGATAATCTAAAATATCCTGTTTACACACGACCATTACATAATGGTTTACAATACAAATATGTTACAACAAAATAAGTTTCTTGAATGCAGTTTTTACACAATATCATACAAGCATGGACTCCAAATCTCGTCCTTATTTAAGTATGCGATAGCGGAAGCTCTTAATAATCACCTGAGAATAAACATGCTTAAAACGTCAACAAAAATGTTGGTGAGTTATAGGTTTAACCTATATATATCAAATCATAATAATAGACCACAAGATTTCATATTTCAATACACATCCCATACATAGAGATAAAAATCATTCATATGGTGAACACCTGGTAACCGACAATGACAAGATGCATATATAAGAATATCCCCATCATTCCGGGACACCCTTCGGATATGATATAAATTTCGAAGTACTAAAGCATCCGGTACTTTGGATGGGGTTTGTTAGGCCCAATAGATCTATCTTTAGGATTCGCGTCAATTAGGGTGTCTGTTCCCTAATTCTTAGATTACCAGACTTAATAAAAAGGGGCATATTCGATTTCGATAATTCAACCATAGAATGTAGTTTCACGTACTTGTGTCTATTTTGTAAATCATTTATAAAACCTGCATGTATTCTCATCCCAAAAATATTAGATTTTAAAAGTGGGACTATAACTCACTTTCACAGATTTTTACTTCGTCGGGAAGTAAGACTTGGCCACTGTTGATTCACGAACCTATAACAATATATACATATATATTAAAGTATGTTCAAAATATATTTACAACACTTTTAATATATTTTGATGTTTTAAGTTTATTAAGTCAGCTGTCCTCGTTAGTAACCTATAACTAGTTGTTCACAGTTAGATGTACAGAAATAAATCGATAAATATTATCTTGAATCAATCCACGACCCAGTGTATACGTATCTCAGTATTGATCACAACTCAAACTATATATATTTTGGAATCAACCTCAACCCTGTATAGCTAACTCCAACATTCACATATAGAGTGTCTATGGTTGTTCCAAAATATATATAGATGTGTCGACATGATAGGTCGAAACATTGTATACGTGTCTATGGTATCTCAAGATTACATAATATACAATACAAGTTGATTAAGTTATGGTTGGAATAGATTTGTTACCAATTTTCACGTAGCTAAAATGAGAAAAATTATCCAATCTTGTTTTACCCATAACTTCTTCATTTTAAATCCGTTTTGAGTGAATCAAATTGCTATGGTTTCATATTGAACTCTATTTTATGAATCTAAACAGAAAAAGTATAGGTTTATAGTCGGAAAAATAAGTTACAAGTCGTTTTTGTAAAGGTAGTCATTTCAGTCGAAAGAACGACGTCTAGATGACCATTTTAGAAAACATACTTCCACTTTGAGTTTAACCATAATTTTTGGATATAGTTTCATGTTCATAATAAAAATCATTTTCTCAGAATAACAACTTTTAAATCAAAGTTTATCATAGTTTTTAATTAACTAACCCAAAACAGCCCGCGGTGTTACTACGACGGCGTAAATCCGGTTTTACGGTGTTTTTCGTGTTTCCAGGTTTTAAATCATTAAGTTAGCATATCATATAGATATAGAACATGTGTTTAGTTGATTTTAAAAGTCAAGTTAGAAGGATTAACTTTTGTTTGCGAACAAGTTTAGAATTAACTAAACTATGTTCTAGTGATTACAAGTTTAAACCTTCGAATAAGATAGCTTTATATGTATGAATCGAATGATGTTATGAACATCATTACTACCTTAATTTCCTTGGATAAACCTACTGGAAAAGAGAAAAATGGATCTAGCTTCAATGGATCCTTGGATGGCTCGAAGTTCTTGAAGCAGAATCATGACACGAAAACAAGTTCAAGTAAGATCATCACTTGAAATAAGATTGTTATAGTTATAGAAATTGAACCAAAGTTTGAATATGATTATTACCTTGTATTAGAATGATAACCTACTGTAAGAAACAAAGATTTCTTGAGGTTGGATGATCACCTTACAAGATTGGAAGTGAGCTAGCAAACTTGAAAGTATTCTTGATTTTATGAAACTAGAACTTTTGGAATTTATGAAGAACACTTAGAACTTGAAGATAGAACTTGAGAGAGATCAATTAGATGAAGAAAATTGAAGAATGAAAGTGTTTGTAGGTGTTTTTGGTCGTTGGTGTATGGATTAGATATAAAGGATATGTAATTTTGTTTTCATGTAAATAAGTCATGAATGATTACTCATATTTTTGTAATTTTATGAGATATTTCATGCTAGTTGCCAAATGATGGTTCCCACATGTGTTAGGTGACTCACATGGGCTGCTAAGAGCTGATCATTGGAGTGTATATACCAATAGTACATACATCTAAAAGCTGTGTATTGTACGAGTACGAATACGGGTACATACGAGTAGAATTGTTGATGAAACTGAACGAGGATGTAATTGTAAGCATTTTTGTTAAGTAGAAGTATTTTTATAAGTGTATTGAAGTCTTTCAAAAGTGTATAAATACATATTAAAACACTACATGTATATACATTTTAACTGAGTCGTTAAGTCATCGTTAGTCGTTACATGTAAGTGTTGTTTTGAAACCTTTAGGTTAACGATCTTGTTAAATGTTGTTAACCCAATGTTTATAATATCAAATGAGATTTTAAACTATTATATTATCATGATATTATCATGTATGAATATCTCTTAATATGATATATATACATTAAATGTCTTTACAACGATAATCGTTACATATATGTCTCGTTCAAAAATCATTAAGTTAGTAGTCTTGTTTTTACATATGTAGTTCATTGTTAATATACTTTATGATATGTTTTCTTATCATAGTATCATGTTAACTATATATATATATCCATATATATGTCATCATATAGTTTTTACAAGTTTTAACGTTCGTGAATCACCGATCAACTTGGGTGGTCAATTGTCTATATGAAACATATTTCAATTAATCAAGTCTTAACAAGTTTGATTGCTTAACATGTTGGAAACATTTAATCATGTAAATATCAATCTCAATTAATATATATAAACATGGAAAAGTTCGGGTCACTACACCTATGATTTCACCAACGTTTTCGTTGACAGATTTCTATGTTTTTCTCAGGTCCTTGAACGTTTTGTGATACATGCTTCCGCTCATTACTTTTGATACTTGCTTGGATGTCGAGTAAACATGCATACGTGGAGCGTCTTTTGGCTACTTTCATTTGTGTAGCATATGTTTAAATTGTACTTTAAACTTTGTTATGTAACTAGTTGTCAAACTACCTTGTAAACCTTGAAACATCTTTACTTTTGAAATGAATGCGACATACTTTTGGTCAAACGTTGTTTTAAAGACTTATGACCACGTAACGGGACCTAAGTAGACGGCGCCGTCAATGACGATTTTGTCGGGTTGCTACATATCACATAATATCAAACACGTTAAGAGATTAATATATCACATAATATTCACATGTTAAAAATATATAGTTCCCAACAAAAATGTTAAGCAATCATTTTTAAAGAAAACACGGTCAAAGTCCAGACTCACTAATGCATCCTAACAAACTCGATAAGACACACTAATGCAAATTTTCTGGTTCTCTAAGACCAACGCTCTGATACCAACTGAAATGTCCCGTTCTTATTGATTAAAAACGTTCCATATTAATTGATTTCGTTGCGAGGTTTTGACCTCCATATGAGACGTTTTTTTCAAAGACTGCATTTATTTTTAAAGCAAACCATAACCTTTATTTCATAAATAAAGGTTTAAAAAGCTTTACGTAGATTATCAAATAATGATAATCTAAAATATCTTATTTACACACGACCATTACATAATGGTTTACAATACAAATATGTTGCATCGAAATCAGTTTCTTGAATGCAGTTTTTACACAATATCATACAAACATGGACTCCAAATCTTGTCCTTATTTTAGTATGCAACAGCGGAAGCTCTTAGTATTCACTTGAGAATAAACATGCTTTAAACGTCAACAAAAATGTTGGTGAGTTATAGGTTTAACCTATATATATATTAAATCGTAACAATAGACCACAAGATTTCATATTTCAATACACATCCCATACATAGAGATAAAAATCATTCATATGGTGAACACCTGGTAACCGACATTAACAAGATGCATATATAAGAATATCCCATCATTCCGGGACACCCTTCGGATATGATATAAATTTCGAAGTACTAAAGCATCCGGTACTTTGGATGGGGTTTGTTAGGCCCAATAGATGTATCTTTAGGATTCGCGTCAATTAGGGTGTCTGTTCCCTAATTCTTAGATTACCAGACTTAATAAAAAGGGGCATATTCGATTTCGATAATTCAACCATAGAATGTAGTTTCACGTACTTGTGTCTATTTTGTAAATCATTTATAAAACCTGCATATATTTTCATCCTAAAAATATTAGATTTTAAAAGTGGGACTATAACTCACTTTCACAGATTTTTACTTCATCTGGAAGTAAGACTTGGCCACTGGTTGATTCACGAACCTATAACAATATATACATATATATCAAAGTATGTTCAAAATATATTTACAATACTTTTAATACATTTTGATGTTTTAAGTTTATTAAGTCAGCTGTCCTCGTTAGTAACCTACAACTAGTTGTCCATAGTTAGATGTACAGAAATAAATCGATAAATATTATCTTGAATCAATCCACGACCCAGTGTATACGTATCTCAGTATTGATCACAACTCAAACTATATATATATTTTGGAATCAACCTCGACCCTGTATAGCTAACTCCAACATTCACATATAGAGTGTCTATGGTTGTTCCGCAATATATATATAGATGGGTCGACATGATAGGTCGAAACATTGTATACGTGTCTATGGTATCTCAAGATTACATAATATACAATATAAGTTGATTAGGTTATGGTTGGAATAGATTTATTACTAACTTTCACGTAGGTAAAATGAGTAGTTTTTATCAATCTTGTTTTACTCGCCATTTCTTCGTTTCTAATCCGTTTTGAGTGATTCCAGTGGCCACGGTTTCGTATTGAACTTAACTTTATGAATATAAGTAGAAAAAGTATAAGTTTATAGTCAGAAATATAAGTTACAAGTCGTTTTTGAAAGAGGTAGTCATTTCCGTCGAAAGAACGACATCTTGATGACCATTTTGAAAAACATACTTTCACTTTGAGTTTAACCATGATTTTTGGATATAGTTTCATGTTCATAAGAAAAATCATTTTTCCAGAAGTATAACTTTTAAATCAAAGTTCTTCTTAGCTTTTAATTATCCCAACCAAAACAGCCCCCGGTTTTACTACGACGGCGTATATCCAGTTTTATGGTGTTTATCGTGTTTCTGGGTTTTAAATCATTAAGTTAGCATATCATATAGATATAGAACATGTGTTTAGTTGATTTTAAAAGTCTAGTTATAAGGATTAACTTTATTTGCGAACAAGTTTTGAATTAACTAAACTATGTTCTAGTGATTACAAGTTTATAACGTTGAATAAGACAGCTTTTTATGTATGAATCAAATGATGTTATGAACATCATTACTACCTCAAGTTCCTTGGATAAACCTACTAGAAATTAGAAAAATGGATCTAGCTTCAAAGGATCCTTGGATGGCTTGAAAGTTCTTGAAGCAGAATCATGACACGAATACAATTTCAAGTAAGATTTCCACTCGAAATAAGATTGTTATAGTTATAGAAATTGAATTAAAGTTTGAATATGATTATTACCTTGTATTAGAAAGATAACCTACTGTAAGTAACAAAGGTTTATTGATCTTGGATGATTACTTGGAATGGATTTAGAAAACTTGAAAGTAAACTTGCAATCTTGGAAGTATTCTTGATTTTATGAAACTAGAACTTTTGGAATTTATGAAGAACACTTAGAACTTGAAGATAGAACTTGAGAGAGATCAATTAGATGAAGAAAATTGAAGAATGAAAGTGTTTGTAGGTGTTTTTGGTCGTTGGTGTATGGATTAGATATAAAGGATATGTAATTTTGTTTTCATGTAAATAAGTCATGAATGATTACTCATATTTTTGTAATTTTATGAGATATTTCATGCTAGTTGCTAAATGATGGTTCTCACATGTGTTAGGTGACTCACATGGGCTGCTAAGAGCTAATCATTGGAGTGTATATACCAATAGTACATACATCTAAAAGCTGTGTATTGTACGAGTACGAATACGGGTGCATACGAGTAGATTTGTTGATGAAACTGAACGAGGATGTAATTGTAAGCATTTTTGTTAAGTAGAAGTATTTTGATAAGTGTCTTGAAGTCTTTCAAAAGTGTATGAATACATATTAAAACACTACATGTATATACATTTTAACTGAGTCGTTAAGTCATCGTTAGTCGTTACATGTAAATGTTGTTTTGAAACCTTTAGGTTAACGATCTTGGTAAATGTTGTTAACCCAATGTTTATAATATCAAATGAGATTTTAAATTATTATATTATCATGATATTATGATGTACGAATATCTCTTAATATGATCTATATACATTAAATGTCGTTACAACGATAATCGTTACATATATGTCTCGTTTCAAAATCATTAAGTTAGTAATCTTATTTTTACATATGTAGTTCATTGTTAATACACTTAATGATATATTTACTTATTATTTAACATAATTAACCAAGTGTATCAATATCTTAATATGATTCATATGTACCTAGTAAGACGTTATAACGATAATCGTTATATATATCGTTTTCGAGTTTCTTAATTTAATAGTCTCATTTTTATGTATATAACTCATTGTTAAAATACCTAATGAGATACATACTTATAATAAAATCATGTTAACTATATATATAACCTTATATATGTCATCGTATAGTTTTTACAAGTTTTAACGTTCGTGAATCACCGGTCAACTTGGGTGGTCAATTGTCTATATGAAACCTATTTCAATTAATCAAGTCTTAACAAGTTTGATTGCTTAACATGTTGAAAACATTTAATCATGTAAATATCAATTTCATTTAATATATATAAACATGGAAAAGTTCGGGTCACTACAGTACCTACCCGTTAAATAATTTCGTCCCGAAATTTTAAGCTGTTGAAAGTGTTGACGAATCTTCTAGAAATAGATGCGGGTATTTCTTCTTCATCTGATCTTCACGCTCCCAGGTGAACTCGGGTCCTTTACGAGCATTCCATCGAACTTTAACAATCGGTATCTTGTTTTGTTTAAGTCTCTTAACCTCACGATCCATTATTTCGACGGGTTCTTCAATGAATTGAAGTTTTTCATTGATTTGGATTTCGTCCAACAGAATACTGAGATATTCTTTAGCAAAACATTTCTTCAAATTCGAGACGTGGAAAGTGTTATGTACATTCGCAAGTTCTTGAGGTAACTCAAGTCGGTAAGCTACTGGTCCGACACGATCAATAATCTTGAATGGTCCAATATACCTTGGAATTAATTTCCCCCGTTTACCAAATCGAACAACACCTTTCCAAGGTGCAACCTTAAGCATGACCATTTCTCCAATTTCAAATTCTATGTATTTTCTTTTAATGTCGGCGTAGCTCTTTTGTCGACTTTGGGCGGTTTTCAACCGTTGTTGAATTTGGATGATCTTCTCGGTAGTTTCTTGTATTATCTCCGGACCCGTAATCTGTCTATCCCCCACTTCACTCCAACAAATCGGAGACCTGCACTTTCTACCATAAAGTGCTTCAAACGGAGCCATCTCAATGCTTGAATGGTAGCTATTGTTGTAGAAAAATTCTGTTAACGGTAGATGTCGATCCCAACTGTTTCCGAAATCAATAACACATGCTCGTAGCATGTCTTCAAGCGTTTGTATTGTTCTTTCACTCTGCCCATCAGTTTGTGGATGATAGGCAGTACTCATGTCTAGACGAGTTCCTAATGCTTGCTGTAATGTCTGCCTTAATCTTGAAATAAATCTACCATCCCTATCAGAGATAATAGAGATTGGTATTCCATGTCTAGAGACGACTTCCTTCAAATACAGTCGTGCTAACTTCTCCATCTTGTCATCTTCTCTTATTGGTAGGAAGTGTGCTGATTTGGTGAGACGATCAACTATTACCCAAATAGTATCAAAACCACTTGCAGTCCTTGGCAATTTAGTGATGAAATCCATGGTAATGTTTTCCCATTTCCATTCCGGGATTTCGGGTTGTTGAAGTAGACATGATGGTTTCTGATGCTCCGCTTTGACCTTAGAACACGTCAAATATTCCCCTACGTATTTAGCAATATCGGCTTTCATACCTGGCCACCAAAAATGTTTCTTGAGATCCTTGTACATCTTCCCCGTTCCAGGATGTATTGAGTATCTGGTTTTATGAGCTTCTCTAAGTACGATTTCTCTCATATCTCCAAATTTTGGTACCCAAATCCTTTCAGCCCTATACCGGGTTCCATCTTCTCGAATATTAAGATGCTTCTCAGATCCTTTGGGTATTTCATTCTTTAAATTTCCCTCTTTTAAAACTCCTTGTTGCGCCTCCTTTATTTGAGTAGTAAGGTTATTGTGAATCATTATATTCTTAGATTTTACTCGAATGGGTTCTCTGTCCTTTCTGCTCAAGGCGTCGGCTACCACATTTGCCTTCCCCGGGTGGTAACGAATCTCAAAGTTATAATCATTCAACAATTCAATCCACCTACGCTGCCTCATATTCAGTTGTTTCTGATTAAATATGTGTTGAAGACTTTTGTGGTCGGTATATATAATACTTTTGACCCCATATAAGTAGTGCCTCCAAGTCTTTAATGCAAAAACAACCGCGCCTAATTCCAAATCATGCGTCGTATAATTTTGCTCGTGAATCTTCAATTGTCTAGACGCATAAGCAATTACCTTAGTTCGTTGCATTAATACACAACCGAGACCTTGCTTTGAGGCGTCACAATATATCACAAAATCATCATTCCCTTCAGGCAATGATAATATAGGTGTCGTAGTTAGCTTTTTCTTCAATAACTGAAACGCCTTCTCTTGTTCATCCTTCCATTCAAATTTCTTCCCTTTATGCGTTAATGCAGTAAAGGGTTTTGCTATTTTGGAGAAATCTTGGATGAATCTTCTGTAGTAACCAGCCAATCCTAAAAATTGACGTATATGCTTCGGAGTTTTTGGGGTTTCCCACTTTTCAACGGTTTCGATCTTTGCCGGGTCCACCTGGATACCTTCTTTGTTCACTATGTGACCGAGGAATTGAACTTCTTCCAACCAAAATGCACACTTTGAAAACTTAGCGTACAGTTTTTCTTTCCTCAATACTTCTAGCACTTTTCTCAAATGTTCTTCGTGCTCTTGATCATTCTTTGAGTAAATAAGTATGTCATCGATGAAAACAATGACAAACTTGTCAAGATATGGCCCACACACTCGGTTCATAAGGTCCATGAACACAGCTGGTGCGTTAGTCAATCCAAACGGCATAACCATAAACTCGTAATGACCATAACGCGTCCTAAAAGCAGTTTTTGGAATATCATTCTCCTTTACTCGCATTTGATGATATCCAGAACGTAAATCGATCTTCGAATAAACCGACGAGCCTTGTAGTTGATCAAATAAGTCGTCAATTCTCGGCAGTGGATAACGGTTTTTGATGGTAAGTTTGTTCAACTCTCTGTAGTCAATACACAACCTAAATGTACCATCTTTCTTCTTGACAAACAAAACAGGAGCTCCCCATGGTGATGTGCTTGGTCGAATGAAACCACGTTCTAATAGTTCTTGCAGTTGGCTTTGTAGTTCTTTCATCTCGCTGGGTGCGAGTCTGTAAGGAGCACGAGCTATTGGTGCAGCTCCTGGTACAAGATCTATTTGAAATTCAACAGATCGATGTGGAGGTAGTCTCGGTAATTCTTTTGGAAATACATCGGGAAATTCTTTTGCGACAAAAACATCATTGATGCTCTTTTCTTCAGTTTGTACTTTCTCGACAAGTGCTAGAACAGCATAGCAACTTTTTCTTATTAGTTTTTGTGCCTTCAAATTACTAATAAGATGTAGCTTCATGTTGCCCTTTTCTCCGTACACCATTAAGGGTTTTCCTTTTTCTCGTATAATGCGAATTGCATTTTTGTAATAAACGATCTCTGCTTTCACTTTTTTCAACCAGTCCATACCGATTATCACATCAAAACTCCCTAACTCTACTGGTATCAAGTCAATCTTAAATGTTTCGCTAACCAGTTTAATTTCTCGATTCTGACATATATAATCTGCTGAAATTAATTTACCGTTTGCTAATTCGAGTAAAAATTTACTATCCAACGGCATCAATGGACAACTTAATTTAGCACAAAAATCTCTACTCATATATCTTCTATCCGCACCCGAATCAAATAAAACGTAAGCAGATTTATTGTCAATAAGAAACGTACCAGTAACAAGCTCCGGGTCTTCCTGTGCCTCTGCCGCATTAATATTGAAAACTCTTCCGCGGCTTTGTCCATTCGTGTTCTCCTGGTTCGGGCAATTTCTAATAATGTGGCCCGGTTTTCCACATTTATAACAAACAACATTGGCATAACTTGCTCCGACACTACTTGCTCCTCCATTACTCGTTCCGCCACCATTTGTTCCTTTCGTTCTGTTAACCCCTGGTCCGTAGACCTCACACTTCGCCGCGCTATGACCATTTCTTTTACACTTGTTGCAAAATTTGGTGCAGAACCCCGAGTGATACTTTTCACACCTTTGGCATAGCTGCTTCTGATTATTATTGTTGTTGCGATTATTATTGTTGTTGGGATGATTGTTGTTGTAGTTGTTGTTGTTGTTGTTGTTGTTGTTGTTGTTGTTGTTGTTGTTGTTGTTGTTGTTGTTGTTGTTGTTGTTGTTGTTGTTGTTGTTGTTGTTGTTGTTGTTGTTGTTGTTGTTGTTGTTGTTGTTGTTGTTGTTGTTGTTGTTGTTGTTGTTGTTGTTGTTGTTGTTGTTGTTGTTGTTGTTGTTGTTGTTGTTGTTGTTGTTGTTGTTGTTGTTGTTGTTGTTGTTGTTGTTGGGCCGTTTGTTGTAGTTACGATTGATGTTGCGATTGTTGGGATAGTTGTTGCGATTATTGTTGTAATTGCTGTTGTTGTTGTATTGGTGATTCTTATCACCATTTTTCTCCCACTTTCTTTTAACTTGCTTCACATTGACCTTTTCAGCAGTCTGTTCTTTAATTCTTTCTTCAATCTGGTTCACTAGTTTGTGAGCCATTCTACATGCCTGTTGTATGGAGGCGGGCTCATGTGAACTTATATCTTCTTGGATTCTTTCCGGTAATCCTTTCACAAACGCGTCGATCTTCTCTTCCTCATCTTCGAACGCTCCCGGACACAATAGGCATATTTCTTTGAATCATCTTTCGTACGTGGTAATATCAAATCCTTGGGTTCGTAACCCTCTAAGTTCTGTCTTGAGCTTATTGACCTCGGTTCTGGGACGGTACTTCTCGTTCATCAAGTGCTTGAATGCTGACCACGGTAGTGCGTAAGCATCATCTTGTCCCACTTGCTCTAGATAGGTATTCCACCATGTTAACGCAGAACCTGTGAAGGTATGCGTAGCGTACTTCACTTTGTCCTCTTCAGTACACTTACTTATGGCAAACACCGATTCGACCTTCTCGGTCCACCGTTTCAATCCGATCGGTCCTTCGGTTCCATCAAATTCCAAAGGTTTGCAGGCAGTGAATTCTTTGTAGGTGCATCCTACACGATTTCCTGTACTGCTAGATCCAAGGTTATTGTTGGTATGTAGCGCAGCCTGTACTGCGGCTATGTTTGAAGCAAGAAAGGCACGAAATTCCTCTTCGCTCATATTCAAGGTGTGTCGAGTAGTCGGTGCCATTTCCTTCAAAATAGTCAAATGAAACGAGTTAATCATATAGAATATCAAGAGTAGTCAATAGTATTTCGTAGCATAATATGAACTTATTTATAAAAGCTCTTTCTTCATATTAGCATTTTATACTCTTTAATTCGGGTAGTACCTACCCGTTAAGTTCATACTTAGTAGCTAACATACCATTTCAACTACTACAATTCTATATGAAAAACTATTCACAAAAACAAAAAAAATATATATCATATTCAAGCCTTTATACAATAACTTGCAAACTTACAATACCGCTATTTTATATATAGCATGAAATATAGCACATAAAACTTTGATACAAAGTAGTTGCGAAGATAATTCTAGTTAATAAATAAGGCGTTCAGCAAAGGCAATAAAGACACGTAATTTATACGTCCAGAAACAAGTCTTGCATTCTGATTTTACTAATACCACTTTCCATCCTCGGTTTTGTGGAACATAACCGTTGTGACCGATAGTAAGACAATGTGTTGTAACGTCGTCAAAAGGATGAAGGTTACGTAATGACCAACAGTCTTGTAATAACCTAAAAACCTCATTTCTTACCCCAATTACCGACTCCGTCACTTGTGGGAACGTTTTGTTTAATAGTTGTAGCCCGATGTTATTTTTCTCACTTTGGTGAGAAGCGAACATTACTAACCCGTAAGCATAACATGCTTCTTTATGTTGTATGTTAGCCGCTTTTTCTAAATCATGAAGTCCTATATTCAGATACATTGAGTTAAAATAATTTCTTAACCCGTTGCGTAAAATAGCATTTGGGTTCCCCGCAATATATGCGTCAAAGTAAACACATCGTAACTTATGGGTTTCCCAATGTGAGATCCCCCATCTTTCAAACGAAAGCCTTTTATAAACCAAGGCATTCTTGGAACGTTCTTCGAATGTCTTACAAACTGATTTTGCCATAAATAGTTGTGCCGAGGAATTCTGACCGACTCTAGACAAGATTTCATCAATCATATCTCCGGGTAAGTCTTCTAAAATATTGGGTTGTCTATCCATTTTGTGTTTTTATACTGTAAAATAGACAAGAGTTAGATTCATAAAAGATACTTATTAATACAAGCAATTTTTACATATATCGTAAAGCATAAGCACACTATATTACATATATTACACCGCACAAATACAACTATCTTATTCCGACTCACTCGTTTCTTCTTTTTCGAACTTGGTTCTTTTTGCTAAGTTTTTAGGGATATATGATGTTCCCCTAATACGAGCCATCATTTTCCACATTGGTCTAGAAAAACCTGGTGGTTTAGAGGTTCCCGGGTTATTGTTACAACTTAAGAAATAAGGGTGTTGACGATACATATAAAGTTCATCGGGGTTGGAATCAGATTTCTCTATTTTTAAGCCCTTTCCCTTATTGTTCTCTTTTGTCTTTTTAAATTCAGTTGGGGTAATTTCTATAACATCATCGGAATCCTCGTCGGAGTGTATATACCAATAGTACATACATCTAAAAGCTGTGTATTGTACGAGTACAAATACGGGTGCATACGAGTAGATTTGTTGATGAAACTGAACGAGGATGTAATTGTAAGCATTTTTGTTAAGTAGAAGTACTTTGATAAGTGTCTTGAAGTCTTTCAAAAGTGTATGAATACATATTAAAACACTACATGTATATACATTTTAACTGAGTCATTAAGTCATCGTTAGTCGTTACATGTAAATGTTGTTTTGAAACCTTTAGGTTAACGATCTTGTTAAATGTTGTTAATACAATGTTTATAATATCAAATGAGATTTTAAATTATTATATTATCATGATATTATGATGTACGAATATCTCTTAATATGATCTATATACATTAAATGTCGTTACAACGATAATCGTTACATATATGTCTCGTTTCAAAATCATTAAGTTAGTAATCTTATTTTTACATATGTAGTTCATTGTTAATACACTTAATGATATATTTACTTATTATTTAACATAATTAACCTAGTGTATCAATATCTTAATATGATTCATATGTACCTAGTAAGACGTTATAACGATAATCGTTATATATATCGTTTTCGAGTTTCTTAATTTAATAGTCTCATTTTTATGTATATAACTCATTGTTAAAATACCTAATGAGATACATACTTATAATAAAATCATGTTAACTATATATATAACCATATATATGTCATCGTATAGTTTTTACAAGTTTTAACGTTCGTGAATCACCGGTCAACTTGGGTGGTCAATTGTCTATATGAAACCTATTTTAATTAATCAAGTCTTAACAAGTTTGATTGCTTAACATGTTGGAAACATTTAATCATGTAAATATCAATTTCATTTAATATATATAAACATGGAAAAGTTCGGGTCACTACACACTACTTCAAAAACATTCATAATTTAAACTCGAAAGTTTACAGAATATAGAAACTAAACAGTTTCCTTTATGATGTAATACAGATAACTCGAGGAGATAAATGATTTCAGATAAGAATAGTTATGAAAATATCTTCAGAAATACCGAGGATATTTATAATGAAAGATGCGATGATATCTTAGAATTTTTAATATCGATGGATGATGAAGAAAATTTGTCCGCAAGAGTTTAGAGTCAGGAGTAAGGTATTCGTTAATGACTTCAGCAGATACTGAATCATTTGGATTCTTTGAAGGCAGGTTTAGTCTTTATGATTTGTCCACAGCCTCCTTCATGGTTTGCTCAATCCGTTTTTCTAGTTCCAATTTTTCTGATCTTTGTCAACATACTATTCCTTATTATCAATCTTTTGGCTGTTAAGGTCGTTTTTAGTTTTTGTTGCTTCATTCAACTTTTCAAAATTCAGAGTATTGATTCACAGACTGGGTGCTTTGCAGAATTTCAGAATGGAAGGTCATAATTCTAAGAGATAATTGTTATATGTACACTTATAACTGTTGATGTAGAAACGCTGCGGGATTCAAAATACTGATTTGTTGATTCTCAGTAATTGGTATGGCAATTCTTGTTACAAGATGCGGATGAGTATATGATGGAGTTTCGATAAATATAATGATTTTTCGGAAAGTCAAAGATCAATGAAGTTGTTGGTAAGTTTACCGCTAATGTGGCGGAATATAAAAGGTTCCCCGATAACAATGATGGAAAAGGTAATCATACATATCAGGGTTATAATAGAGTTACTCTGGAGGAAAAGTCGAAGTTGTCTTGCTGGAGCTGTGACAAAATTTGCTACTTTGAAAGGGATTACCAAGTTATTTTGGGTAATAATAATGCTTACAGAATCTGATACGGATTCGTGTTAAACTTTTACTTAGTTTTCGAGAGTTTTCCAAATGCATGATTATTGCTTAAATCTTTCTTTTCGTAGATGAAGTGTGGTTGGTTCATCCTCTCGATTGAGGTGTTTTCAAGAATCATGAAAGGTTTGAACGCAGATTGTAATCGTCAAGATACAAATGAGGTTTAACATGAAATCAAGTGGCAAACTTGAAAAAATGTTTAGTTTTATATATTATAATCAATATTTTAATTCATTTTAATTGTCCAATATTAGTAGTCCACAGTTAGTAGTCCACAATTAATAATTCAGTAATTCATATATAGTTTAATATATAATATTCGAATTAATTAATACATGACCTATTGTATACATGTCTCAGACTCGATCACAACTCAAAGTATATATATTATTTTAGAATCAACCTCGACCCTGTATAGCTAACTCAAGCATTACCACATATAGAGTGTCTATGGTTATTCCTAATAATATATATAGATGACGTCGATATGATATGTCAAAATATTGTATACGTGTCCCAATATTTAAAATGTGTAAATAACAGTATTTAAATGATGATAAATAAAGTGCGTAAAATAAATAACAGAAATTAAATGACGATAAATAAAATTGCGAGAATTAAAATTGCGATAAATAAATTGCGATAAATAAAATGTAATAAGGAATTAACAGTTAGCTAGGATTTTGTTAGCGTGGATTCTTAACAAAATTTCTCATAGTTAATTTGTTTGTTTCTAACAAATTTTATTTTTGTCCAATGTTTTCTTCATTATGCCACTTGTTGGATTCTGATATGTAAAAATCCAAATATGAAATTGAAAGAAAATGGTTATTATGCGGTGAACGGTTACATATATATGTGGATGTAAGTAGGATAGTAAATGAATGTTGAATCAAATTGAAAGCATGTACAGTGTAACTTATTAATGCGATATTCAAATATTTCTAGGGTATTACCTACCCGTTAAAATATTCTCTTCATTAACAGTTTGTACAAAAGAATTTTCAATTACAATCTTTATGAAAATATACTTACATATATATATTTTCTTCAGATGTAATATAGATTTAATGAGTTAATATGATATTAATCTCATTTGATTTTTCGGTTTGAGCTAGAATAAATAATCTCTAAGACTTTAAAGATTACATAATCGCCGCCTAATAGTTCTCCAATGAAGTTACGAATCAATACTTCATCGTTGATTTTTATTAGTACTCCTTGGTATCTATGGTGCGTACGAAGTTGATGCTCGAGGTACAGATTGTGATGTCGAGTTGTGGGATGCAGATGTTGTTATTGGTGGTGGTACTGTTGCTGTTGGTACTGATGTTGGTGGTACTGTTGTTTCCGGTGATGCTGCTGGTGCTTGTAAGTTTTGAACCATATTCTCCAAAGCCACTACTCGAGCGCGAAGTTCGTTGACTTCTTCTATTATTTCGGGATGATTGTCGGTCAAAATGAGCGTATGAATAAGGTGTAGAATTTTAGATAGAATATAATCGAGGTGAGATATTCGGGAAATGAGGGTGAAAATGGTTTTTCGAACTGGTTCGACGGTAAGTGTTTCGATTTCTTCGTCAAGAGGGTAGTTTGGTTGGTGGAAAGGATCGCCTTCTTCGCATCTCTATTGATTAAGTTGACTACGAACCCATCCCCAATTCATCCAGGAATGAAGATGACTAATTGGTTGATCCATTCCGGTCACACTACTTTCGGAGCTCGAGTGAAACTCCATATCAGAATCCGAGGGACTTGAACTAGTGGCGAGTTCCATTTCGTACGATTGAATAAAGGATTTTTCGATATGAAATGATTTCCGGCTATCGGATGGTATTCTAATTACATAGAATATCTATATATATATATATAGAACAAAAGATTTTGTAGATTACGGAGGAATTTATGGAATATGTCATGCAAAGTTTACAGTAACAGATATGCTAAGATATGAATTAGCAGATACGCTAAGATATGAATTTTGTCTATACACTATTCATGCATTCAATGCAGTAAGACGTGTCTAGACTAAGAATGATAAGCATGTAATTTTTGACACGAAATGATAAGCAAAACTTTTGACATGCAGATACGGTCAAAGTCCAGACCCACTAATGCATCTAAACAACTATCAGTTAGACACACTAATGCAAGACCTGGTTCGCTAAGACCACCGCTCTGATACCAACTTTAACGACCCGTTCATATGGATTATAAACGTTTCATATCAATTGATTTCATCGCGAGGTATTTGACCTCTATATGATACATTTTACAAACATTGTATTCATCTTTAAGAGATAAACTTGCATTACATCGAAAGTTGACAGATACGCATATCCTTTCATAATATATCCAAACTATGAATGACTTAATATTAATCTTGATGAACTCAATGACTCGAATGTAACGTCTTTTGAAATATGTCATGAATGAATCCAAGTAATATCTCTAAAATGAGCAAATGCACAGCGGAAGAGTTCTTTCATACCTGAGAATAAACATGCTTTCAAGTGTCAACCAAAAGGTTGGTGAGTTCATTAGTTTATCATAATCAATCATTCCATAGTTTTAATACACCCCAAGATTTCATTTTCATAGTTGACTGCAGGAACACTCATCTGCAAAAATTCATTCATATGGTGAACACCTGGTAACCGACATTAACAAATGTATCTAGAATATCCCCAAATATACATGTATACTCATCTGTATATAAAATCGAAGTACTAAAGCATCCATAACCTGGATGGGGTTTGTTAGGCCCATAGATCTATATCTTCAGGATTCACATCAATTAGGGGGACTCTTCCCTAATTCTTACTCTACCAAGCTAAAAGGGTGATATCCGGTATAATGATCCAGCCATAGAATGTAGTTTTAATTACTTGTGTCTATTTCGTCAAACATTTATAAAAACAGTGCATGTATTCTCAGCCCAAAAATATATATTGCAAAATCATTTAAAAAGGGAGCAAATGAAACTCACTATACTGTATTTCGTAGTAAAAATACATATGACGTCATTGAATAAGTGTAGGGTTGGCCTCGGATTCATGAACCTATATCATTTATATACATATACATATATATATATATATATATATATATATATATATATATATATATATATATATATATATATATATATTAACACACATAATTGTAATCGTACAAATTTATATATATATATAAATTTATTAGTTATATCATTTTTATATTAATAACCTATATGTTTCATATATTCTTTTTTATATATATTTAAAATAAAAATATTACTTTTGTTATGTTATATGTATTAAATATATTTTTGTGTGTGTGTATATATATATATATATATATATATATATATATATATATATATATATATATATATATATATCCTTTGTTTGTTAAAATTATAATAATATTAAAATATTAGTAGTAATGGTAAAAATAATAATAATGATAATAGAGTTAGAAATGAAACTTGTAATATTAATGATAAAAAAATGATAACTTAAATAAAAATGATACATTTAATAAAAATGTTAATTTTAATAATAATGAATACTAATAATAATAACTATAAAAATAATGATTTTACTAATAACAATAATGATACTAATATTTATATTTTTAATATTTGTAATAACATAATAATAATAATAATAATAATAATAATAATAATAATAATAATAATAATAATAATAATAATAATAATAATAATAATAATAAGTAATAAGTAAACTACCTCAAAGAAGTAGCCCTTACAAAAATTCCCAAGTCCGGGTTTGAACCCGCGACATCCCGCTAACCCGATAACATCCTTAACCATTACGCTATGTGTTTCAATTCTGAAATAACACCCAATTTAAATTGTTTTTAACCTTTACTTCTGTATCCTTCTTCTTCCTTTAAAAAAAAAAATGCCCGAGCTCAGGCTCGAACCCGCAACCTCTCGTTCACCTAATTATATAATAAGTAACCCAATTATATTTCACTTAATCTATTGGCCCAACAGATACATGGCAGCCCAAATACTAAACAATTGTCACAGCCCAATAGATAGCCCAGCAGGGTCACGACCCAACATTTAAGATAAGCCCAACTTCAACATGTACAACTATTCGTTGGAAGAAAAAATAAACTGCAGTAGTATGGGTTCGAACCCAAGACCTCTGAAAACCCAACAACACTCTCAACCAATCATCCATCCTTGCTTTTATGATTTATAACACAATTTATATAATTTAATCCGTATTATTTCTGACTTCTTCTTCTTCCTAAATTCAAAACCCAGGACTATTCATCATCACCATTATTATTCACAACATCATCATCTTATAATATCATGTATCATCTCTATTCATCAAGCCACCATCATCATTATCATAATTCACGGATCTTCATCTTTAACCATTAACGATTCCATCGTCTATATTAACAACACCTAACATCACTCATTATTTATGTAATCAAGTAACATGTCAATAATATCTATGTTACCATCATGATCATAAAATCATCCAATCTTCTACCGCGTATATCATAAACATCTTCATCTATATTTGGTTCGATTATTAACAGCAAACAAAAAAAAAATAAAAAAATTAAGTTGATGATTGTGTCTCGTGGTCTGTGACAGAAACATAAAAAAATAAAAATAAATCGAGCAGGTGGTCTTTGGTTTGGTGTTTACCGAGCAAAAATAGGAAATCGTAGCATTCCAAATGGGTCTTGATGGTGGTGATAACAAAGAAGGAGCTGTAGCAGGTGTAGAAGATGGTTCGTGGTGTTTTGGTGAAGGCTGCGATCGAATAACAAGGCTGAAATAACAGTATTTAATGATGATGGTGATCGCGGTTTTAATGATGATCGATTAGTGTTTGTGTGGTTTGAACCAAAAATGAAAACAGGAAGTGATGAGGGTGGTAATGGTACTCCGGTGGTGATGGAGTGATGGGTTATGGTGGTGGTTGTCGATATGGTGATGTGGCCGTAGGTGATCTCACATGGTGGTTGTTTATGGAGGAGGATGGTAACCGTTGAAGGTGGTGATAATGAAGAAGTGGTGTTTTAACGGTAGTTTGGTGTCGGTTCTCGGTTCTTTGAACAAGAAGGATGGTTATGGTGGTGTGATCGGTTTGATGAAAACGATAGTTTGATCGAGTAGTAGCTTGTATATCGAGTAAGTTATGATGGTTAGTTGATGATGAGAGTGATGATAGTTGTTTAGGTGATTGTAGAAAATGAGTAGAGAAAGAAATATGAAATGGGTTTGTGTTAGTGTCTCTATATGCATTTGTATATGCATAATATATGTATAGATGATGATTTGGTTGATGTAGAGAAGAAATGAAACAAGGAAATGGGTTTTCAAATAGATGAAGTGGGAGATGATATGAGGTTGGTGATGGATGCTGTAAGTACATCATAGATATATAAATATATCTATCTAATCTAATAATTAATAATAATAGTATAATAATGATTATAATATAAAAGGATAATAATAATCATCCTTAAACGTGTGAATTGAAAATAGAATAGTAAAGGAGCCGTATGATTTTGTTTAATTGTGCGGACAGTTTTGACGGACTGGTATATCGTACTCCGTTGTGTAACTCAGTGACGAATAAAAGTGTTCAGAAAAATCCCATATTTTTAAATTAACTTCCTTTATTTAATTCAGTCATTTTGGTATAAAATTTGATCATTAATTTATTAAATAAAAATTACATCAACTGTCCCTCTCAATTCTGGGTAAAATATAAAAAGTGTTAAAATTTAATAACTAGATCCTAAATACATTTTTAGTAAGCCTAAAATTTATAGAACTCATTTTTGAATCACTGTTTATTTTAAAATCATATAAGTTTGAATTTAACTTACTTAATATCAATCGAGACATCAAATGAGTATTACAATCCTTTAATATTTATTTTTAATATACTTTATTTATATATATAGATATATTTTAAATAATAATTATTATAATATCTTATTTTTATTTATTTTACATAATTAAATTTTAATAGCAATAACATATAATATTTCATATTATATTTTCAATTACCATTTATATATATATACACACATATCTATTTACAATTAATTGTTCGTGAATCTTCGAAACTGGTCGAAGGTAATTGAATACATGAACATAGTTCCAAAATTTTCGAGACTCAACATTAAAGACTTTGCTTATCGTGTCGAAAACATATAAAGATCAAGTTTAAATTTGGTCGAAAATTTTCGGGTCGTCGCAGTTTAAACCCTCTAAGGTTAACGTTGGGAGTAGGGATATCCGTCTTAGCCAGAATCTTCAAGGCCTAAACTCTTAGTGACAAATCAGTTAGGTTCATAGTCCAGTTGATTGAGGTTTAGTATTTATTCTAGGAAGGTAAACTCTTGTGATATTTCCCCATCAGAATTCTATTCTTCATACTTATCTATCTTTATCTTTATAGTTATATAATAGTATTAGTAGTTAATCTTAATCCATCACCACTTGTCAATTAGGGTTAACTATATAGGCACTTTTGCCCCACATTACTGAGCAAACATATAAAAATACGAACCTGAGTTATATTTACCACTTACTCGTTAAAAGGAATACAAGTAGGTGAGTTGTAGCTTGGAAACCCCAGCTAAATATAAATAACCATTACTCTCTTTTGGTAGCTAATTCTGACGTGTTGCGACCTAACGACACCGCACAAATAAAACCATCCGTTTAGGCCATATCATAAGTAGAAGTAAGTTTTTGGCACCGCCGCCGGGGACTCGAAATTTCTGTCTGTTAAGGTAACCGTTGATTTTTTCAAGATATTCGAGACTCTTGAGAGGTGTCTAAGAAAGACAATTATACACGGACTTGGTTGTTGGATTTTCCGAACAGTCTCCAATTATATTGGAACCAAAAGGATCCTGCCTCTCCGTTATCGGCCTGGCCACTTGTTTCAAAGATAAATTGATAAGGAACACACATGCTTAACAAATAGGGAGCTTGTCGGTATAGGATTTAAAGTCGCCATTGTAGTAAACTTTTTTTAAAAACCACAAAACAAAATATTAATTATGGTATTAATTTCTGTAGATTCCAGTTCAAACTTAACCGATTACGAAGAAAGTGCGAAAGGCGGTTGCTCTCCCACAACTTCGAAAACCGGAGAAGTTTTTTTTATAAAACCAAAACAAATCTAGACCCTGATAAATCTCATCACGAATTAGTTCTTGATCCTTGTAGTCCAAGAAGCCGGATAACTTCAACTGACTTAGAGATTTCATTGCTTTTAGATAAGTTTTACTCAAATGAACCAGGATTCGACCCTCTTTACGATCCAAAAGGAAGGCTCAGTCTTAACGAACTCCTGATTATGGAAGATGAAATACGGGAAGAATATCCAACTATTTTCAAATACTCAGACTTGTTTGAATTTAATCCAAAAGAGAAATGACACATTAATAAGATAAAAGCTCTATTTACTGGAAATCTGTTAAATCCTAGTAGAAGGTTAGACGTCTATAGAGAATTCATTTGGCATCTCTATTCCTCAGACTTCCCGTTCTCAACATTTCAAATCAATCTGTTAAAAGAGCCGCGTTCTCAAGTCCGTTCTCTTCACAAACTGTTAAAGGAATGTGGGGATGATATTTTTGTCAAGTATCGGGATGCAGAAATTGATTTCAAATTCGATTTAGAGTCATTCGTCAGTTTTCTACCTCACATTAGTGATAATGAATTTTCTCAAATTCATATCAACCGTTATGTTGCCGCAATGACTTCTGAATTAGAATTTTGGATTGAAAGCAAAAAACCTAACCCTATTTCAAAATATGGAGATCAAGTTTTCTTTTACTTTGAACAAGCCTCATTTCTCATCAAACGATTAATCGAAGTTTTTTCGGATTCAATCGAGGAAAGAATATATCAGAATTTCTTCGCAAAAATAAAGGAAATATATTCTGAACTCGTACAAATCCTCACTATGTCAAAATTTCCGTTTACAACTCCGCAAAGAAAGATCATTCGGGAGATATCTGAAAACTTTAAATTTACTATCGGTGATCCTGACTGCGTGGAAGATCTTTTATTTCAAGACACAGCGTCAAAAATTCTTTTCGAACTTAATTATCGAGATAATGGACCTAGGGTTGGAATTTCAAACATTAAAAAATTTAGAAGGGCTTTGGTTAAACTATGGACGACATCGGAGATTTACAAAAGCGTGAGCGTAAAATGCTAAGTGATTTTGAATTTTTTTAGTACACTCCGCTGATTTACTCTGGATGGTCAAAGAAGCTTTGAATTTATTTTTCTTTCCGCGTCATTTTTGGAACTTAGTTGTGGAGCCTGTGTAATTTGTGTTATAAAATAAAATAAATATTTTAATTTTAATCCCTCCATTTGTCTTTTCTTTTAATTTTTAGCTTAATTAATTTAAATAGCCGGATTAAGATCCGAAGCAAAATTTTACTTATCCTTTAGTGAAAATTTGAAAATTTTAAAAAATATAAAAATTTCGCGAGTCAGGTCAGGAAAATAAGCCCGTGAGCCACACGGACCCATTTTTCTTCCTCTTTTTCTTTCCTCCTCTTCTTCTTTTTCTTCTTCCTTTCCTCCTCCCTTCGACCGACGGCTAGACACCACCACCACCATCCTCAAATCTTGACCAATTATTATGATTCAAAGCTCTAATCCGCATCTCTCGTGCCTCTTAAACACGTTTCCATCGTCAATTTCGCATAAAAGGTACTCTTTCACGGTTAAAAATCGAGTTTTTACTCAGAGTCAGATTTTTTACTTTTGAGAAAAATTGTGTTTTATCCCCAATTTTGAATTCTTATATGCTTAGTTAGATAATGTGGTTGATATGTGTTAGTTCTTAGGTTCGATTGAAGCATTTTTGTTCACTTTTAGCTTTTGATTCGTTTGTTTAGGTTTTAAGCTAGGAATTGGTGAAATTTTTGGAAACTTGATGTTTTACTAGCTCATAGGCTTAGTGATTCATCTAGAGTGCTTAGAAACTAGTTTTGGAACAATTTAGACTTGTTTGCTTGAAAATTGAAGTTTTGGTAAAACTACACTAAATTAGGCTTAGGGTTTTTCCTATAGTTAAAACATTTTTAAAACTTAGGATTGCTTGGAAATCAGCCCAAATGAAGATATCATTGACTTGCAAATGAAACTTGAGCCTAGTCTTTGAGTTTTCTTATTTTGTACGTTTTTGAACAAAATGAATATTTTCGGTAAAAACGGTCTTAAACCTTGACTTAAGGATGTTATAGGTAAAGTTTGATGTTGTAATTAAAAATAATCATTAGAATCATTGTATGCTTAAAAATTATCTTACTTTAATCAAAATTGATTATTACGAATAACTCACTATAATTGTTATTTTTAACATTATTTGTTGCAATCATGGGTACGCTTTGAATTTTGCTTAGAAATAAATTTATAGTAAGATTAGATATTATTTGCGGTAATTTTGGCTATAATTGACTATAACAGGGAATTGGAAAATGCCATTTTTAAAGCCCTCATTTCGAATTTTTTTTCAAAAAAGTGTTATTATAAGTCTAATTATTTTGGAACATAACCTACATTATTTGACTCTCGCAGATGGCTAATTATCTACCCGAAGAGTATGAGTTGCCCCATTCCATCCACGGGCAAGACAACCCGACGGATAATAAACCGTTCATGAGAAACTGGATAAACAGACAAAAGGGTGCCAACAAATACATAAACTGGAAATAATGGAGCAATGTGGTTGGGCCGATGAGCTGAGACATATTTTGAGTTTTACAGCACACAGGAAAGTAAACAGCGCGTGGCAAAAGCTGTTTGAAATTCATGAACGGGTGTACCAGGAGCCGTATGCAGAATTCATGACAACATGGAGATTTGAAGCAAATGTTGACCAGGAGGAACACAACAGTCATCAGTGCATCCATTTCCGCCATCAGAATCAAATATATCACATGACTCTTGCGCAGTTCACAACTCATCTAGAACTGTATAAGAGAACACACGTCAACCGATCAGTGTTTAAAAGGGGATACACCACCCCGAACCAAATCGATCATCAAGCTTCCTGGAGAGCCTACACCTCCAATAATGAAGCCTGGAGGTCAAGTAAAAAGGCTTCAAATTTCACTAATCCCGTCCACCACATTCTTCACCACCTCATCACCAAAACCCTTCACCAAAAAACCCAACATGGCGGTGCCGTCACCGTTAATGACATGCGCCTAATGCACGCCATGATCAATAACCAAAATATGCAAGTCGCACACCTTCTAGCTCAAGAATTTACTAATGAAAGAAATGCCTCGAGAACAGTTGTGCCAGTTTTGGGAGCCGTTATCACCAAACTCCTTCGCCAGATGCATGTTTTAGGTAGTATTGAGAGATTTTGGTATATGACAGCAGCTGAGTCTGAAGATATAGGGTACATATTACTACACACTTGGTAGTACATTCGGATTGAGGATGAGCAGTTGATAGTTGCAGCTAATCCGGAAATCCCAGACTCAGAAGACCGAACAGTGCCAGGGGTAAGAGTTAGGGGATTTAGGCCTGATACGAGGACTAGGGATGGTCGGAGACGGCGAGGTTCACAGGAACCACGGGATGAGGATGATTCCACCACACAGGGTAGGCCTACTGACACTCGCCGACACTCATCAGTAGGGGAGAGGGATCGGCCGCACTTTCCACCGTACCATTATCATATGGGGTACTTGCCCGGACATGAGAGTTGGTTTGCTCAGCATACTATCTTTCAGAATCTGGATCACTTCACACATCATGCAGGTAGACATCTTAATGTTCCACAATATCCTCATGAGTATCCAGTGATGTTCGCCCACAGAGACCCTAGAGGTGCAGGACCTAGCCATCAGTATCCACGACCCCCATCTCCACCTCAGCATCATTACACACAACACACGGTCATCCCCTCTCCTCCAAGGGAACAGAGCACAGGGGCCTCGGTTTTTGTTACCCGCATTTTTGAAACAACCCGCGTCAGTACTTACAGAGATTGTGATGCCTCATATAAAATCAATGTGTACGGATCATCAACAACAGATCCATTACACGGTTACAACACTATATGCTGTTTTAAAACAAGTTTTGCATTCATGAAAAGATAATGTTTTTACCAACGTCAAATGTTTTATAAAAGATAACCCGCTTCTACGAATAGAAAGCATTAACATAAGTACGTGACTCTAAGGTCATTACAAAACCATAGTTTGAATATAACATAAGTTGTGAATGCAAAATAAAAGTTCCATGATTGAGACATCTCTAAACAATGCAGTGGAAGTCTAACACAGCGAGCGTATAACAGCAAGTCTATAACAGCGAAAGCAATTTCGTCTAAGCACCTGAGAAATAACATTCTTTAAAATGTCAACACGAATGTTGGTGAGCTATAGTTTTATTGTAAACAACAATGTAATGTAGACCACGAGATTTCGTATTCAAAACAGTATGAAAAGTCTATGCTTAACCGTGGGCACTTGGTAACTAACTTAACAAAATAAAATATATCACCCCCTAAAAGTACACTTGGCGAGTGCGTTAAAACAGACGATATATTAAACACCCGTTAAATTCTAGCGCGACTAGCCCGAGTGGGGATGCCAAACCCTGTGGATCCATATCTAAGATTCGCATTCACCGGTTCATAAACTAATGACTAAACGTTACCGAGCTAAGGGGAAAGTTTGTGCCGTTATATCACCCACACATATATAAAGTTTAAGTACTCGTGTCTAGTAAGTAAAACATAAAAAGAGCATGTATTCTCAGTCCCAAAAATAGTTAAAGTAAAAAGGGATCTATAACTCACAGTGAATGTGCGGTAAAGTCGATACGAAAAGTAAGCAAGTAGTAAGTCGGTCTGAAAGGTCCTCAACCTAAGTCAAAGTTTACTAAGTCAGTAAATCGTCCCTAAAAGTTTAAAAGTAAATAAGTTAAGTCTTAAGTATCATCATCATCATCATCATACGTAAAAGATAAAGTAAGTTTTCAATAAGAATAGAGGTCTACACGAAAGGCTGAATTCGATCAGCTTCTACGACCTCTATACAAACTGAAATGACGCGCGGCCAGTGGCCAAGGCTCCGTATGTGAGTCCTCTTACTGCTTTCCAATTTTCAGATCCTAACTCGATGTCGTTTGACCGTGGCGACGGTTCAAGCGCGAGTAGGTCAGAAATTTTTGCACGTCATTACGAAGGCGTAGTGATTTTTGGAAGGCTATAAATCCTAAACCGTATATCGAATTTAGGCGAGTCTTAAACGAAAATCATCTACTCAAACTGAACTATCTGGAAATCAACTTTCTAGAAGTCCCAGGAGTTTGATCAGACCCTGAAAAACAGAAAACAAGTGCTCCGGTGGGTTTCTTGGTGTTTGATGCTCATCGCGGTTCTCATCCTTGATGCGTATAAGCCTCAAGTGTACAACTCTTGATGTTTTAGCATCACTTTAACCAAGGTTTAACCAACAACACACAATGTCAAGACTAAGAAAATAAATACAACTCATTTAAGAGTTTGAGCAAGATGATGAACTAAAGTTACATCAAGTTCTTAGTTTCGACACAAGTACAAGTTCTATTAAGCTATAAACTTTAATTCAAACTAAATAAGCAAGACCTTAAGTTATAAAACTTAGATTGATGTGTGCAGCAGCGTATACGAACTAGTTATATTTTTACTACGAAATACTATTAAATACGATACAATTTTACACAAGTTATTTATTTATTTATAGAGTGGATATACCTAAACCTTACTACAACACTTATAGGCAGTGTACCTAATCGTACAGTAGTGTAGTTTTTAGTAAGTCCGATTCGTTCCACAGGGAGCTAGCCAAGTTTAACGCTATATTTTTAAACAATTATATTTGTATAAATAAATATATATATATATAAGTCGTTTTATTATTATTATTATAAAAAGGGGTTTTTTTACCGTTTAATGACCGGTTTGTCAATTTTAAATAAAGCGTAAAGATAAATGACGATAATATAAATGACAGAATTTAAATTGCGATAAAGTAAATTGCAGTAATTAAAATGACAGTAAATAAAGGTACGATGAAATATGAAATAAAAGTATTATGCTTATTTAAACTTCCGTAATCATGATGTTCGACGTGTTGATTTTAATTTATTACCCGGGTTAATTGTCCTTTGTCCTGGATTATTTGATACCTATTTGGTTTTTGTCCATAATAGTCCTTTGTCCTGGATTATTTGATACCTATCGGTCATAATTATAAAATGCTCGTCAAATTAACCTTATTCCCGAAGTCAAATATTCCAACTAATTAGGGATTCAAACTGTAACAAGGTTTTAATACTTTGTTAATAATTACACCAGGTTATCGACTGCGCGTAATCCAAGGTTTTAATACTTTGTTAACAATTACACCAATTATCCTTGTATGTAATCCACCCCTGTTTTAATGAGATATGAATATTAATTTACCCACTTGATCAGAATGAATAATCAATTACCCAACCCGAATAATTAATTAAATGATCGTAAAAGATGTCGTATAAACGTCACTAAATAGGACATGCATAATCATTTTAATAATTATTAGATTAACTAATTTGAAGATAGGTTCGACAGATTCCAATGAGTTGTCGCTCAATTAGACAATACCCCTTATCTATTAATAGTCATAGTCCAATGTCCACAAGTGTCGGTCTTTTGTCCAAACCTTAATTATGGTACAAAATCTAATAACCCAATCTTAATTTTTAGTCCAACATCACGATTTCTTCTGCTCAAATAAGTATAATAATAACTTAGTTACAAGACATTAATTTAAAAAGGAAGAACATAGCTTATAGTGATTATTTATCGCGTAGCGTTACCCGGACAGAGTTCCGACTTTAAAACCAATAAAACATTTCTTACAATAACCCAATTATTATTAATTTAAATTAAAATTATAATTAAAATATAAATATAAATATAAATTGAGAGATAAGAGAAAGAAAATAGAAAAAGATGTATTAAAACTCGCAGAAAACTGGCGAATTTATAGGATGTGGCCTGCTACAGTAACTCATGCGATCGCATGAGATTTTAGTGCAAATCTCATGCACTCGCATGGGCTTATGCACTCGCATGGGTTTTATGCCTATTTCCCATGCGATCGCATGGCCGTCAGATCCAGCTCACATATTTTTTGTTTGCTAGTTTGTCGACGTTATTTAATATAATATATAATATATAAATAATTTATATAATTATTTAAATATTATATTATATTCTTGTGCATAGTTGACTTGTAATTTTAGCTCCGTTGCGTCGCGCGTTAATAGTTGGCTCAGGTCCCGGTTCCGGTTTTTTGAACGTCCTTTCGTATAATTTAATATCTTATACTTTGCGTTTTACGACTCGTACTCTTGTAATTTTGAGACGTTTCTCGTTAATAAATTGAACCACTTGAATTATATCTTGTACATTTGAGCTTTGGTCATTTGCTTCTTCAAATCGTCATTTTCTTCTTTTGTCTTCGCACTTATTTATTTAAACGAATATTACATAAAAATATAACAATTGCAACTAAAAGCTTTACATATTAGAAGGATATTGATACTAATAATATGTTCCTTTTTAGCATTATCAAATATCCCCACACTTGAACGTTGCTTGTCCTCAAGCAATACAGAATTTGAAATTAAATCACACTTCACTCGAATCACTTTTTTATTTTCACACTTTATACATCAGTGATTTTGATACGGCGGTATAAACAATGATAGTAACGATGTGGTTTACATTCCCACATGACTATTAAAAATTTAGATCCTTTAAAGAAATTGGATCTTTATGAAAATATTTGATCTTTTAAAAATTTATTTTAGCTTTTACCCTAGATAAGTTTTCCGGAATAACCCTTCACCGGTGTTTGCAAAATATTTTTGTGGGTTTTGTGGGTTTCAGATTTTAAAATTTTAGCTCAAAACTTGCGGTTTTGTGTCACCCACTTGCTAACCTTGTATTGGGATAGAACACGTCCAGTTTACTTGCTCCGTATATTACCTTTCGGTAAACTACCGTCCGGTTGTAAAGGAAAGCGTTGAACAAGCAATTGTTAAGGCAATGTCCCCTGACATGCTTTTAATTATGGTCTTATAACGTGTCGGACGCAATTACTATCCTTTGTAGGAGCAATAGTAAAGCTCACCCTTATAATTTTCCGGTCTGGCACAAGGTCATGTCTTCGACCATGCTATGCAACTAACGTTCTTACGGTTGACACCCGATTTGGTTCAGGTGACCTAATGAATTCCAGGTGAATTCTTAGGATTTTACGTTCAATGGTAATGAACGCATTGAAAATAGGTTTTCAGAAAACAAATCGGTTTTAATTTGATCAAAATATTTTCTCGTTCAAGCTCGAGTTTAGATATCATCGAATTCCATGAGTTTGTAATTCTCATTCTTTAAAGTCAATCTCAAGGATTGAGTAATATCAGACTTAAAAGCTGATTTTTGATCTTTAAGGAGATTATCCTTTCTGGGGGTCTGATTCATTAGTCTTATCAAGCTAATTTGCACGGCGCCCTCCCCATTTTACGAGACAGATCCTCTCACGGATAGGATAAGTCTGACCACTTGGCGACCCTGTTTGATGTTGAGGTCCGTGGATTTCCTGCTGATTTTAGAGATGACTTTTCTAGATTTTTTGTCAACCTACAGCTGGTCTGGACGACAACTTCTTGACCTAAATCAAGAAGCGCGTGTCTTTTACGGAAGACTTTACTTCCTTTTAATGATGAAATTGATTCATCGTGTAGATCCATCTTTTCTTTTAAATGAATTACAATAAACCGGGTAAAACTGATTAGTTTAGTCCAAAGCAAAAGTACCTGCAATAATCTTGTACAAATATGTGATATATGTTTTGAAGAACTTGGTAAATTCTTCCCACACTTAGCTTTTTTTTTTCTTTGCCTTTTTATTCTCCTCTATTCCATTTTAAATGAATTCTAACGTTTTGGGTTGTTTCTCTATTTATGTTCTCTCCGAGGTAACAATAATTTCGGTATTATCACCTAGTTTTATCGTTTATAAATATGTATAAACATGATTTTAAATTCATTTAGTTGAAAATTTTTCAAATTTTCACAAAATTTGGCAATTATACTAAGTGTAAACCCGAGAGAATTTATAACCCTTCTCCACACTTGAGATCATGCAATGCCCTCATTTGCATGAAATCAGACTATAATTATAAATTCATGAGGGTGATTAGTGTAGAAAAGTGATTAAAAATACCGAGTTTGCAAACATATTTTATATAACATTTGATATTTTGCGTCTTGTCGTCAAAATTAATAGTTTTTGCTGAACTTAATGTCAGTCTTTGAAATTGCGCTGTTTTACCCTGTTTTGTACATGAGATAAACTACAAACATATATATACATACTTTTACATATATATATTTTTTATAAAACCTTTATTTATTAAAACAATTTAAATGAATAATTTTTTTTTTAAAATTTTGTTTCCTTTTACTTTAGGTAGTTTCGGTATGTTTACCTAGTCCGTCCCTCGACAAAATTTAAAATTTGTCATTTTTAAAGCGATTGTTTTAAAAGCAAAGATTTTTGGGTTTTTTAATTTTTAAATATTTTTTTTTTGTATACTTTAGATCAATAAAATTAAAAATAATGATAACAAAATTTTTCGCCCCGCCCTCGGGTAAAGCAATTTCAGTTCTATGACCTTGTCTTCAACTTACGATGAATTTTAGAAATCATTTTTTAAACTTAATGAAATAAAGTAAATTTTATTTTTAAATTCACACAAAACTTAAATTGAAAAAAACATATTAATTTCATACAAAACCTACAAAATAAAAATTCAGAATGGGGGGAGAAAACTAGTTCTTTAGTGTCTGCTAGTAGAAAAGACCAATCGGATTCCATTCTCGGAACTACACAAGAACAGAACAACTAACCCTAGACATCATTATTTCTTAGAACATTTGAATCTCCCCACACTTAGGTATCTGTGGTGTCAAAATTGTGATTAACTTCATTGTCAATTTCTCTTGGACCATAATCAACTTGCATTTCTGTGACTTTTGCTTTTAGCCATTGGTCGGATTCCTGTGTAATTTTCACAAATTCAACTAGTTTTGCCTTTTCTTTAGGCGGTATATTGGATACTAACCGGTTACATAACTTAAAGTTCCCCTTGGTTCTAGCATCGCGAATCCGTTTAATAAGTTTCTTCATTGAACTGTTAATAACGGGATCATTTAATTTCGTACCAACAACGGGGTTCTTTGTTATCAAGTCATCATTAGGTGTTACTTCATTTTCCCCACACTTAGGCATTTTATTATTGTTAAGCACTACCGTTGGAGTTGGTAAAAAAATATGGTTCTTACCAATCATTTTTGTTGGTTCAACGGTTTTGGTTGGTGGAGATTTAGACTTTCGACTCACAAAGGTGATCGATTTTTCATCATTACTAAGTGTCATTCTACCCTCTCTTACATCAAATAACGCCCCGGTGGACGCTAAGAATGGTCGACCTAAAATTAGAGGAATGTTTGGGTCCTCTTCTCCGTCAATGACAATAAAATCGACTAGAAAGGTTAACTTACCTACTTGAACGGGTAGGTTGTCAGAAATTCCAACTGGGTGCCTAATGGTTTGATCAAAGAGTCGAACACTCATTTTCATTGGACTTAACTCACCTACTCCTAATCTTTTATATAATGAAAGAGGCATAACACTCACACTTGTACCTAAATCTGCTAGTGCATCATACATGACACAATCACTAAGTAGACAAGGAATGATAAATTCACCCGGATCACCCAACCTGGGTGGAGGTTTCGGTGGAACTGTCTTCACTGGGTTTACTTTTACAGATTTTGTTTCTTGTACTTTCTTATTCTTCTTCTTCTTCTTTCCCGAAGTTTCACAAACTTTATTACCTATTACTTGCTCATACTCAACTCCTTTTCTTGGAAACGGGATGGGTGGTCTGTATGGTGTCACCACTGGCTTTACATACTCGGATGGTGGTGGTGTTGTAACTTCTTCATTGTTACTCACATCAAAAACCTTCCCATCTTCTGATGCTGGTTTTTTAGAATTCGTTGATACCATATTAACATTCTCATTCTAAGGATTTACTTCAGTATCACTCGGTAGCTTTCCTTGTTCCCTCTCACTCATCATGCTAGCAAGTGTACCTACGTGTTTTTCTAGATTCAAAATCGAAGCTTGTTGAGTTCTTAATGATTGATCAAACCTCTCATTTGTTTGGGTTTGAGATGTAATAAATTGTGTTTGAGATTCCATTAGCTTTGCCATTATTTCTTCCAGATTTGGCTTTTTCTCTTCGGTTTGTTGTGGTGGTTTATACAAGCTAGGTCTTTGTTGATTGAAAGTGTTGTTTTGAGTTGGTTGGTTATTCGGACCTTGTTGGTTGTACGAGTTATTGTTGCGTCCATTTGGATTGTAAAGAATGTTTTGATTTCGATTAAAGTTTGGCCTTGGCGGTTGATAATTATTTTGATAATTATTTCCCGGCCTTTGGTTCATGTAGGAAACATTCTCACGTTGTTCCATCATTTGTTTAACATTACAATCTTTCGTTAAGTGTGGTCCACCGCATTACTCACAACTGATACGTATTGAGTGAATATCTTTATTCATCTTTTCCATTCGTCTCTCGAAAGCATCTATTTTTGCGGAAACGAAATCAAAGTCATGGCTAGAATCGGCTCTAGCCGTTTTAGATGAAAGAAAGATATATTTTTTTGGTGCCACTCATGAGAGTGGGAGGCTGTGTTATCAATAATTTTGTAAGCTTCAGTTGCGGTTTTCTTCATAATGGAACCACCAGCTGTTATGTCGATGTCTTTTCGTGTAGTGATATCGCATCCTTGATAGAATATTTGTACTATTTGATAAGTGTCTAAACCATGTTGCGGACATCCTCTTAACAACTTTCCAAATCTTGTCCACGCCTCATATAGAGTTTCATTTGGTTTTTGCGTGAACGTAACAATTTCTCCTTGAAGTCTCACGGCTTTAGATGCCGGAAAGAATTGTTTAAGAAAATTTTCAACTAAGACATCCCATGTACCACCACCTTTACTTTATTTGTTTGTATTTCTCTGCAAACCATCGATCCCTATCATTCATCATCATCGACCACCTATACATACACATTACTTTCACAATCAAATCACACACAACAATAAAAAAAAATGATTGGGGCGGCCATAGACTTTTGATACAACACGTTTTTCTTCAAAATTTTTATTATTAATATTATTAATATTATAGATTATAGATATAACATAAACATATGCATACACATAGGGATATTGAAAAACACTTCCATCTCTTTCGCTCTTATCTAATTCTTTTTGAAACCATCAAATTACCACCCTCATCTTAAACCACCACACCATCCCATGTTCATCATTTTCAAACAACCACGAAAAGCTTCTACTTGTATGTCACTGTTTCAAGACCGAATCTACAGCTCACTGATGTTATGTTGTTACTTATCACCAAAGAGGCATCACTTGAACACACCCATCATCCAACCTCACCTTCACGACCACCCGCGGCAACTATCTATTTTTGTTTTGTTTTCCACTCTTCTGTGTTTCTAGTTACAGCTTCGACTTACCCAAAACCACGACAACCACACCGGACCACCATCTAGCTTCCACCATATGCAAATCACCATCGAACCACCACCTTCTCCATTTGTTCCATCGACAAACACCATCACCCACAACATCTTCGACCTACTAAACACCATCACAACCACCATGAACCATCTTCCATCTCTCATCTCTTTCTCCCTCTCTTCTTCTTCAAATCGTCACCAACACCTTGTTAATCACCATTCATGTTGTTACCGATTGATTCTATTTATATTTAAAGACCACATGAGATCACCACTTGAAAAACCCTACTCTCTATCTTATCCCTACCCGAAAAACCACCATGGAAGCCAACTGATATACTACTGCTACTTCTGTTTTCGATCACCAAATCAACCCATTGAACCCACCATAAACACTGTTACAGCTCGTTCTTTCTACTGCAGCTCGAATAAATCACCACAAGGTTTAACTCCATTAAACCACCACTTAAACACCTCCAATTGCTGCAACTACAATTGTTTTCTGTTTCTTCTGTTACTAAACAACCCAGAATGAAAACCATTTCTACTGCTGCATCCCTTTTTTTATTCGCGATTAATTCGGATGTTTGTAAACAAAGGAATATGAAAAGTGAGGCTACTGTGATGTTACATAAAGCAACGATTCAATAATTTTTATATGCTAAAGTAAGAATAGTGGCAACCGAAATTATAGAAGCTAGTGGACAAGTTGGCATTGAAGATCTCCCACTCAAATAACACGTCAGATTACGAGGTACTATGTTTTATTTTTTTTATTTACTCTCGATTGGAAATGAGTTGGTGATGAGCTGTTAAGTTATCGAAAGCAAAAGCAAAGTTTCATTGTTGTTACATTTTTTTTTACGAAGCAGGCCTTTATATTATGTGTTAGGCCGTGAAACAAGTATGGCAGTTGGGCTGCCATTTTTGTTGGGCCTGTTGGGCCGCAGTATTTTAGTATCTAAGTTGGGCCGATGTGTTCAGTTGGGCCGAAACTATTTCGCTGTTTATTTGCTGTATAAGTTTAAAACGCAAATGATATAGGTGATGAATGATCATGGTGTCATGATCATGATGATGTTATGATTATTGATAATGATAACGTGATATTTAATGATGTAGTCGATTGGTGATGATAGTATGATAATGATTTTTTTTTTTGAAAGGCAGTATGATAATGATATAGTAAGCAAATATTGCATGATCGATGATGAGGTACATAAATGATAACGATGATACGGTAAGATGATGGAATCGATTATGATTTTTGATGATGGTGATGCTAGATTGAGTAACAAATATATTGAGAATGATGGCGAGGATGGTTAACGTTATGATATTGATGATCATAAGATGATTAAGATAATGATTCAATGATAATAATAATCTGTTAATGATATGGGGACGAAATAATCATGACTGTGATGTTTCATTAGTGATGGGATGAATTTAAGAAGAAGACGAGAAACGAGCTTAAAAGGATTCAAAATCCTAAATAAATTAGAAAGAAACTGTTAGAGCAAAGGTTGGGTGTGTTTGTGGTTAATCGAGAGGTCGTGGGTTCGAGCCTGGGCTTGAGTATATTTTTTTAAGAGAAGAAGAATGATGCAGAAGTGAGGGTTAAAAACAATTTAAGATGGGTGTTATTTCAGGATTGAAACGCTTAGTGTAATGGTTAAGGATGTTATCGGGACGTCGCTGGTCCAAACCCGGACTTGGGCATTTTTTTTAGGACTACTTCTTGTGAAGGTAGTTACTTATTTACTTACTATTGTTATTACTTCATTATTATTATCATTATCATTATCATTATTATTATTATTATTATTATTATTATTATTATTATTATTATTATTATTATTATTATTATTATTATTATTATTATTATTATTATTATTAATATTATTAACATTAGTGGTAAGATTATTAGTATTATAGTTATTATTATTATTATTATTATTATTATTATTATTATTATTATTATTATTATTATTATTATTATTATTATTATCATTTATTATTAAAGATAGCATTTTTATTAAAATTTTCATTATTAATAAAGTATCATTTTATTTAAAAATATCATTTTATTTATCATTATTAGTATTATTATTATTTTTATCATTAACTTTATTTTTATTATTATTATTAACATTATTTTTAATACATAAAAACATATTTGATACATAACTATATTGTATTACATAAAATAATGAATAAACATATTAACATTTATTATATAAATATTACATATAACAAATTATTAAATACTTATATACATATATTAATATAACTATATGAATGAATATTAATTTTTATTATATACAAAATAAATATATATAGAACGTATAATTTAAGATATAAATAAAATATATTGGGATTTAGTAAAAATTCTATATAAACTACAAACAATAAAAATATAAAGATTATATAATTAATTGGTGAAATTATTCTATTACCATTATATATGTTAATATATATACTTTATATAGGTTCGTGAATCCAAGGCTAACCTTGCATTGTTCAGTTCAGTCGTATGAATATTTTACTACAAAATATTATAGAGTGAGTTTCATTTGCTCCCTTTTTAAATGTTTTTGCAATATATATTTTTGGGACTGAGAATACATGCGCTGCTTTTATAAATGTTTTACGAAATAGACACAAGTAATCGAAACTACATTCTATGGTTGGATTATCGAATTGAATATGCCCCTTTTAGTCTGGTAATCTAAGAATTAGGGAACAGACACCCTAATTGACACGAATTCTAAAGATAGATCTATGGGCACTAACAAGCCCCAGTCAGAGAATTTGAACTGCTTTAGTACTTCGATTTTATCATGTCCGAAGGGAGTCCCAGAGTGATGGAGATATTCTATATGCATCTTGTTAATGTCGATTACCAGGTGTTCAATCCATATGAATGATTTTTATCTCTATGTATGGGATGTATATTTATGAAAAATGGAAATATGAAAATCATGTGGTCTATTAAAATTATGGAAATGATTGATTATGATAAACTAATGAACTCATCAACCTTTTGGTTGACACTTTTAAGCATGCTTATTCTCAGGTATGAAAGAAATCTTTCGCTGTGCATATGCTCATTTTAGAGATATTACTTGGAGTCATTCATGACATATTTCAAAAGACGTTGCATTCGAGTCATTGAGTTCATCAAGAATATTATTAAGTCATTTATAGTTGGATATATTATGAAATGGTATGCATGCCATCAACTTTCGATGAAATGAAAGTTTGTCTTTTAAAAACGAATGCAACGTTTGTAAAATGTATCATATAGAGGTCAAGTACCTCGCGATGTAACCAAATGTAATGTATTCGTCCAGATGGATTAGGACGGGTCTCTACATTAGTGTATGGTATAAAAGTTTTCTTGAACTAGAATAAAGAAACCTTAAAACCCTTTACACACTAGGTAACAAGTTTAACTCCATCCATTTATGTAAACACTTAAACATGTTAGGGAACTAATAATGGGATAAAGGTCACCTAACCGTTATAAGCAAACTAATATGATTAAGGTGAATTTCACATGCTCATAGGATAAAGGTCACCTAACCACTTGTATGTTAAATTTACACGTTTACACAAGTTGGACGACTTAATTTGGGAATCATGAACTTAGGGTCACCGAAGCATGAGGAACAAATAGACGTTGATGAGATAAATATGCCATGCAAAAGGATTGCATGATCCCATACCTTAGAAGTTGCAAAAGGATTGCAATTGTCATAAAATGACTACCTAGCTAAATCAAATAATGGGATAAAGGTCACCTAACCGAAATTTGGTTTACCGTTGGATTCTAAAATTTAATATATATCAATTGGATTAAAAAGGGTATTGATTGTTAAATTAATATTGATACTTAAACAAACTTTGTTAAATTTTGTAGATGGCCGCCAATAACAACAACATTCCAAATGCACCAATCAACTTTAATAAGCTATCATTGAGGTTCATCCTCGAAAAGGAAAAACTCAACCATACGAACTTTATGGATTGGTACCACAATCTTAGGATTGTCCTCAAACTTGAGGATAAAGCGTATGTGTTGGAAGACCCCATTCTCGACCAACCCAAGGAGGATGCTGCCGAAGGTATGGCATATTGGGAGAAACATTGCGCCAATTCGGTGCAAGTTTCTTGCTTTATGCTTGGGACCATGATCCCTAAACTCCAAAAGGACTTCGAGCATCATAGTGCATATGACATGATCACACAATTGAAGGAGATGTTCTTTCAACAAGCTCGTGTCGAGCGCTTTAAAACGGTTCGAGCGCTTCATGCATGTCGAATGGACGACTCCCAATCCGTTTCATCTTATGTCCTTAAGATGAAAAGCCTAATTGATCGATTACACCGTCTAAACTGTAACGTGTCTAATGAATTAGCCACGGACCTTATCCTCAACTCTTTGTCAAAAATGTTTGACACATTCGTGTTGAATTACAACATGAATGGTTGGGATAAAAGCATTGGCGAATTGCATGCCATGCTTAGGACGGCCAAATCAAGCATGGGTAAAAGGGCTTCACCCGTGCTTATGATCAATGAAGGCGGGTCTAAGAACAATTCCACTTCTAAGCCAAAGGTGGCCAAGAAGAAAGGACCCGCCTACCATGGAAAGGGCAAGGAAAAGGGGAAGATGGTTACCCCAACCAACAAAAACAAGAAGCAAAAGGTTGCCTGTCAAGCAAACCCCAAGGAAGATCCGTGCTTTGGTTGCAGTGAGATGGGTCACTGGAAACGCAACTGCCCAATCTACCTAAAGGAGTTGAAAGAAAAGAGGGATGCAGGGCAGACCTCAGGTAATGTATATATGGTATACGTTGAGCTTAGTATTACTTCCTCTAATACATGGGTATTAGACACAGGATGTGGGACTCATATTTGCAATTCTTTGCAGGGGTTCAAAAGAAGTAAACAAGATGCGGGAACAACAAGTCTCTTCATGGGAAATGGTGCAAAGGTGCACGTAGAAGCTCAAGGAGACTTTGTTTTGAAGCTACAAACTGGTTTGGAGCTTGTTTTGAAAAATGTTTTGTATGCTCCTGATTTGACTCGAAACATTATTTCTATTTCCCGTTTAAGACAATTTGGTTTTAATCTTAATTTTATTAATGATGATATCCATGTTTCTTTAGATAATGTGTTCTATTTTAAGGCTTCGCCTTTGAATGGCATTTATGAATTGGTTCATGATGACACATCATACAATAGCTCAATATTCCATGAAAACACCAAGAAACTCAAAATAGATTTGAATGATTCCTACTTATGGCATTGTCGCCTTGGTCACATAAAAAAGAGCCGAATGCATATGCTTCAAAAGAATGGTCTTTTGAAATCAAATGAGCTAGACTCATTTGATGTATGTGAATCTTGTTTACAAAGCAAAATGACTAAAGCACCTTTCAAAGGGACCTATGAAAGAGCTAAAGACTTATTGGGATAAATACATTCGGATGTGTGTGGACCCTTTAAGCCCATGACTAGGAATGGTGAAAGATACTTCGTTACTTTCATTGATGACTTCAGTCGTTTGGGATATGTCTACTTCTTAAGACAGAAGGACAAAACTTTTGAAGCATTCAAAGAATATCAAAATTAAGTACAAAATCAACTCAACAAAACAATCAAGGTACTTTGTACTGATAGAGGAGGTGAATACCTAAGCGATGCTTTCCAGGATCATCTTAAAAGTTGTGGGATTATCTCGCAACGTACTCCACCCGGGACACCCCAGCTTAATGGAGTATCCGAAAGGAGGAACCGAACCCTAATGGATATAGTTCAATCTATGATGGCTAGAAGCTCGTTACCTCTATCATTTTGGGGTTATTGTCTATGCTCCGCGGCCCGTATTTTAAATATGGCCCTAACCAAGAAAGTGGAACGAACACCTCATGAGTTGTAGTTTGGAAAACCTCCATCTCTATCATACTTAAAGGTATGGGGATATGAAGCTTACCCTAAGTGTTACATCCCTAATAAGTTGAATGCTCGATCCACGAAGTGTATCTTCATAGGATATTCCAAGGATGATATGGGATACTATTTCTATGATCCATCCGAACAAAATGTATTTATTGCTCGGAAGGCGGAATTCCTTGAAACTAAGTTCCTAATGGAAGGTAGTAGTGAAAGGAAGATATATCTTAAAGAGGTTCAAGATCAATTAGATGATACACAATTGGTTGACACTGGCACTCAACATGAAAATGTTGAGAACGATCAAATAGATGATCAAAGTATACAAAACGGTCGTATATCTGGTAGGATCAGTAATCCTCCTGAGAGATATGGATTTCTCATGGATGGTTTCTATGTGGTTGATTTGGATGAACCAACCAACTACCAAGATGCTTTATCACGGATTGATAAAGATAAATGGAAAGAAGCCATGAACGCTGAGATGCAATCCATGTATGACAACCAAGTTTGGGAACTAGTTGTACAACCTACTAACTCTAGATTAGTTGATTGTAAATAGATTTTCAAGATGAAAACCGAAATGCATGGTAACTTGAATACATATAAAGCTAGACTTGTAGCAAAAGGTTTCACTCAAACTCAAGGAATTGACTATGATGAAACTTTTTCACCTGTAGCAATACTAAAGTCTATCAGGATATTATTTGCCATTGATGCTCATTATGATTATGAGATATGGAAAATGGATGTCAAGACCGCTTTTCTAAATGGATATCTTGAGGAAGATGTCTATATGGTTCAGCCTGAAGGTTTTGTTGATCCGAAATATCCTAACAAAGTATGTAAGTTAAAGAAGTCAATCTACGGATTGAAACAAGCATCTGGAATGTGGAATCATCATTTTAATGAGGAGGCCAAGAAATTTGGCTTCACTAAAAATGGTGATAAAGCTTGTGTATACAAGAAAGCTAGTGGGAGCACTATCATGTTTCTTGTATTATATGTGGATGATATATTATTATTTGGAAATGATATCCCGACGATGCAAGGTGTTAAAACTTGGCTAAAAGGCTGCTTCTCCATTAAGGTTCTTGAAGAAGCACAATGCATTTTGGGGATTAGGATCTACAGAGATAGATCCAAGAAATTGATAGGTTTGAATCAAAGTGCATACATTGAAAAGGTCTTGAAGAGGTTCAAGATGGAGAACTCTAAGAAAGGTTTGGTACCCATTCAAAGAGGAACACTTCTCAGTTCATCTCAGTGCCCTACCACGAAAGATGAACAAGAGAGAATGAAGAATGTCCCATACGCGTCTGCTATTGGGTCAATCATGTAGGTAATGATATGCACTAGACCAGATGTGTCATGCGCCCTTAGCTTGACAAGTAGATACCAGAATAACCCTGGAAACAGTCATTAGATTGCGGTGAGGAGGACTAAGGATATGTTTCTTATATACGGGTCTGGTGAGGAGGAACTCGCTGTAAAAGGTTACGTGTATGCGAGTTTCCAAACTAATCGAGATGATTCTCGATCACAATCCGATTATGTCTTCATGTTAAATGGAGGTGCGGTCTCTTGGAAGAGTTTAAAACAGGATGTTGTTGCATTATCCACTACAGAGTCAGAGTACATTGCCGCCTCATTGGCAGCTCATGAAGCTGCATGGATGATGAAATTCATCGATGACTTAGGAGTAGTCCCTTCCATTCAGGACCCTCTTGAGATCTTTTGTGACAACGAGGGTGCGATTACTCAAATCAAGGAACCTCGTGCTTACCAAAAGACCCATCACATTGAGCGGAGATTCAACTACATAAGGGATGAGGTTGAAAAGGGAAAGATATGTATTCAAAAAGTTCACACAGATCTTAATATAGCGGATCCACTCACGAAGCTCTTACATGGAACAAAACATGCAGGACATGTTTGTGCATTAGGGCTTCGATATTCTATTGATTGGTCATGATCTGTTTTAAGTATTGTAAAACTCATTAATATAACTATGGTGTTAATTTATTTTGAGTCAAGTTCCTATTTTGCATATTTTATCCATGAATATGCTATTATTCTAAATTCCGTAGTCGATCACATTTGTGGGAACAAGTGTGAGGTTTAGACTATTATGAACTTGGATTGGTATACATTCATAGGCTGAATGTGGGGTAAGGTTGCAACCAAAGTTCATTGATATTTGTGGGATACAAATATTGGAAGACCCGCTCTCAAGATTTACTGAATGGAGCCTTTGTGGTTGATCACATGTAATCTTGAGTAAAGGCGAATATCATTGTATCCTCTGACCTGAGATACATATTGGGTTCGGATATTCACTAAGTATTATGCCTTGATTCTTTCCTTCGCTATTCTGAAATATGGTAGTTCATAAGGAAGAGATCAGGTGTAATACAAAGTATATATCTAGGATGTATGTAGTCAAGATCAAATTTGTCCCTCTTATTCGTTGAGAGTCAGATGTCTAAGGCCTGATAAAGTTAAATCTAGAAGAGAATGATCACTTTGTGTCTCTTGGATTTAACATGACATCTAGGATGAAAGGATAAATGAAAGATTCACCTATTCATATTCGAGATGGAAACTCGAAAGGTATGATGTTATTGAATGGCACAAAGTCATAACATATTGGGGGTGATGGGCGGTAGTTAGGTGGTATCCATCACTTTCATTAATTTCTTATGTTTCTCGTGCAAGTGGGAGATTGAAGGTATTTCGTATGCCCGAGAGACATATTAAATTAACGTGGCTAATATGTTTTGATCCAAGTCGGGTCATACCCAATAACAAGCTTACCAACACCTTATTAGTATTTGATCTTAGCGATTAGATCGTTGATTAAATATGCGACACTTGAATTTTAAGAAAAATGGTTTTCTAAAATAATATTACTTAATGTGTATATATAAATTATGGAATAATTTATATAACAAGAGTTTAAATTATTTATACGTTAAATAATTGATTTTGTTATGTTACATTTTATAAAAATTAGTTTTATGGATATAAATGTACATAACAAATATATATATATGGAAGTTTTATAAAGAGTTTTATAAAATCTAACTTTTATAAAACTAATTTTATAAAATGAAAGAGGAAGTGGCATTGGAAGTGCACACACATGCTCAAGACTTAGATTCTTTGACCCATGCTTTCCCATTTCCATATACAAGTATCTTGACTCTTAGAAAAACACACACATGCAATAACACATAAAAAAAAAACTGCATAAACTCTCCAAAATTGCTGCTGATTGCCGTGGCCTTTTTGGGAGCAAGAAAGGGTTCTTCACTTGGTTTTGCAAGCTCATATTAAGTGTCAAATAAATCCTAACCAAAAGCAAGGTGTTGGTGGTTAGGTTGGGGTATTACAACTTGAGGTTTCATACATTTTGGAGCTCCATTCATTATCATCATCCTCATCATTTACCAACAAGCTTGGAGTAAGTATAAATTCTTTTCTTGTTGGTAATTTGTAAGTATATTTCATAACTTGATCCAAATTAGGATTTAACTTTAAATGGTTAAAAATTAACAAGTTCCAAAATGGTAATTTACATGCTTCCGCTGTCTTAATTCTTAAATGGTTTTAAGTATATTATGAACTTGTTAAATCTCAACAATCACTGCCTTCGGGAAGGGATAGGTTAGGAGCGGTGGTTAACTTCTGCTTCAGGGTTTGGAATGTCGACTCTTGTTCAATATATATATGTTCCGTCACTTGTTTCTATAAAACCGCATTAAAAAATGAGACCTTGAAAGGAGCGGACCAGAAAAATTATATATATATATATATGAGAAAAGCAAAAGATGCTTGTTAAAAAAAATTATATATATATATATATATATATATATATATATATATATATATATATATATATATATATATATATATATGTTGATGAATAAAGGTTCTGAGAAAAGGAGCGGACCAGAAAAGATTCGAGAAAAGAACTCCTGGCAGTCAAAAAGAAGGATACTCATCTTGAAATTCCCGACAAAAAGCTAAAAGGATCCCCAAAACCGATCTTTTAAAGAACTCCTATCTATCAAACCCTTCACAATCACCATCTCTTCACCATACAAGCTGAGTCCATAACTGAAATTCTCTCAAATAAGTGATGGAGATTTGAGTCTTGATCAAGCCTATGACGAAGAATGTGAGCATGACTGACTAAGAGCGATTTCATTTCTTAGAACTATAGGACACCCAAAACACTTTAGTGAATTAAGTGACCCGAGTGAGATAGCCTCATTTATGTAACCTCCTCTCATGTTTGCGAAAAAGGGTTTGGGAATAACAAAAAGAACAAAGCCAACTTTTCGCTCCTGCGTCTTGCGGAACAAAGACCACGTGATCACTACAAATAAAAATCTTCAGTGTTAAAAGCTCAAAAGTTCGCTTGAGGACAAGCAAAGTCTAAGTGTGGGATATTTGATATAGGCTAAAAAGTCATGTTTTTACTCCCGATATTGAATCCCTGATGTGACGTGGGGATACCATACATAACTCTCAAAATTTATACAAGATGCAAATATTACAAATAAGCACGCACAACTATCGAGCACTTAAAACCCGGTTATTATAGCACTTAATGTAAGTATTCTTATCAAGTTCGTCCCGTGAGAGCGGTGTAAATTGGATACTTGAAACTAATAGTTATCCTAGGGGTTTGTTTGATTGGGGGGTTTTGTGAGAGATTTTAACTAACAACTAAACTTTGCAATTAAATAAACTAAAACTTAACTAGCAACAAGTAACAAGTAATTAAGAAATGAGATTTAATCAATAAGACAAAGAGTGTTCACTTATCTAATCCTCTCTTTGCTTGGATTACCCTTGTTTTACCCAATTTGATATCACTTAAGTTGTTTGAACTAGCAAATGTTCTTAATCAAATTATACTTTAGCAAATTCACATAAGCATGGTATACTAAGATCAAGTAATGTATGAGTTGATTATTGAGATTATGCTTTGGTTGAAATCACTTGAAACCCTTCAACCATCAAAGTCACCTAAGATAGTCAAACACCACTATGATGAACAAAGGTCAATTGAAAACTAACCTAGACTAGAAACACAATCACTTGAAATCCCTATTCTAGTTGTCTAGATCACCTAAGGTGTTGAAGCACAAATTGATTCACTTCTCAAATCACTAAGAGAGCTACTCAATCTATGTAATCAAGGTAAAACCAATAACAAACATATCAATGGACCTCATAGCTAACTCAATAACACTAGCTCATGTATTTTCATTCAAAACAACTTCATTCAATAGATTAAGGGCACATCTTATGCATTAAAGATTCATAGATAAGCAAACACAAGTGATTTAGCCAAACATAGCAAAGATTACACTAGCAATAATCATAAAAGCATCAATAAACATCATCTTGAGCGATTACAAGCAAAGATTCAAAGCTAGATGAAGATAAAGTGAAGATTACAATTAATTAGTGCAAAATAGATAAAGTAAAGTAGAGATTACAACCCAAAATGAATAAAAGAGAAAGATCTAGAGCTAATGATGATGAAACTTGAGCTTGCTTCCTCCAATTCACCTTAGAACTCTAATGGATGATGAAATTTGGGTTTTGTGTGTGAAATTCGGAGTAAAAACTGCAGCTCCCATAAGAAATAACCTATCTCTTTCCTTTTATAGTGGAGAAAATTTGGGCTGAAACAGCGTCAGGAGCATCGCTTTTCCTTCAGGAGCGGCGCTTTTGGTTGCAGATAGGAGCGGCGCTTTTGACATTGGTGCGTCGCTTTTGGCTTGACAGGAGCGATGCTTTTGGCTTGTAGAATGGCGCTTCTGCTCACTGATGAAAAATGGAGACAAATCATGCATAAGAGCGCCGCTTTTCCTTCTGGAGCGGCGCTTTTGGACCTTCAGGAGCGACGTTCCTTTGCAGGAGCGGCGCTTTTCGAGCTGTTCCATGCACTTGTCATTTTCTTTGCACTTTTTGAGCATTTTTTTGGTCAATTTTACACCAAGTTAGGCATTTTGCCTTGAGTCGACACTTTGGCGCACGACAACAACTTTTGGGCCCTACGAACATCAAAACCGAATGAAATGAGGGTGATATTGCGTAATAATATATATATATATATATATATATATATATATATATATATATATATATATATATATATATATATATATATATATATATATATATATATATATATATATATAAATAGAGCAATATCAAACCCCCTACATTTAAACCTTGCTTGTCCTCAAGCAAACAAATCAATAGAACAAGGCTTGAAGAAAATTAACGTTCAAAGATTAAAGTCAAAGTGCAATGATTAGGCAATAGGTGATACCTCCAAGAATGAGCACTTCAATTGGATAGAATGAACTCCAAAACCTTTACAATTGCCGAGGACCAAACATTCTTCTTCTCTCCTTCTTCTACTAGTGACATGAGCACAAATCAATGCTTCAATAGTCTTCAATCACCATCAAATCAACTAGAATTCAAACCTAGGTCTACCTGAAATAATCATTCCCCGGTCAAAGTCAACTCCATCGACTAAGAGGTCATCAAACACCAAATCATCAAGCCTAAGATTTTTCACAATATCAAACTTTGACCTCCTTGACTTTGACCAATTGTGTAGGATTCGCGGGATAGCCATCAATTCAACCAAATCAAACCTCAACAATATTCACAATATAATCAAATTCACCAAAACGTATACAAGGTGACTCAAAATATATGCAACAAGCTCAAATCACCATAAAGCTCACAAAATGTACCCAAAATGAGAATGGGTCATGAAAATTGTCAAAATTACCGTTCGCCAAGGATTCCTTCGTGTAATAAGCGTATGCCCCAAAAAGTATGATCCTTTAGTCAACTCCGCGATGGCTATCCCTCTTCCACCTCCATGCCCCCAAAACACCAATGTTTTGTCAATTCTGAATATAATATCGTCAATTCCATGTTTGTGTTAAGGTGGGTGCGCCAAAGCTAGGGGACTGAGTACCCCTATCTTTATTGGTCAACCCGGGCTCGGGTCAACAGGCACTCATCAAGCTTTCTATCACAACTCTATGGTTTCTCTCATAGTAGGGCGAAAGCATTGACGGAGGTTCGTGGAATTAGGGCCCCACGTGGCTAAAATAAGAGATCCATCAATTCTAAATTTTGGGCGGAATTTGAATTCCTTGACGAGTGGGTGTGAGCCACTCAGGAGTGATAAAGATGAAACCTTTAACACCCGGCTAGGGAGACTTTACTCCCTAAATGATTCAAACTTAACTTGGGAGACTTTACTCCCAAGCTTGGAACAAAAACTTGACTTGAAAGACTTTACTTTCAAGTTTGGTACCCGAGAATACTTGGAAGACTTTACTTTCAAGTTTGGAGCGCAAAATTACTTAGAAAACTTTACTTCCAAGTGTTGTTCTACTTCCCACATAACAAGCTTTTATGCTTATTTTAAGAAAAGGTAGGAAGTAGTTACTACCTTTCCGTTAGTTGAAAGATCAACGGGGTGCCATAGCTTTTGGCTATGGGTTGTGTTTTCTAGCAACACTAGCATGAAGCCATTACTCTTCATCAAGAAGATAGCACACATTGAAGCTCGGTGGCTCCTCTTCCCAAGGTATGATGCATCGGTTGAACCATCTTGAAATGATGAGACAACCAATGTTAATATGAAATGGTGTGGATTAGGAAGTGTCCCACACGAAGTAGTACAAAATTCGGGAGACTTTACTCCCTACCAAAGTGGATGGACTTGAGTCATCCGGAAGTGCTAAAGCACGAAGCTTTAAACACTTGGTTTTTGAAGCAATGTGCATGAAAGACGTTAACTTTCAAGCACAAGTTTTGATTTTTCTTTTGATTTTAATATTTGAAGCACAATCATTATTTGAAAAGTGAAAGACTTTACTTTCACTTGAGATTACAATTACAAGCACAAAGGGAAGACTTTACTTCCCTAATTTTGAAACACAAAGGAAAAAGACTTTACTTTTTCCTAAAATTTTTGGAAATTTCACAAGTTTTAACCATTTTAGTGTTTTTGGTATAAGTTAATGTAATGATTAAAAATTCATTCCAAAAATTGTTCAACAATGCAAGTTTTAATCTTTATAGAGTATATGTGACAAGTTTAACCCGAAAAAGTTCAAAATGACCCGAATTTTACTCTCCTCCATACATTTAGTTTGATGCAATGCCCTCATTGTATTAAACGATAGAATAAGTAAAAATGAGGGGTATTTTGGAAATAGAATAGAAGAGAGAAGAGGAAATAAAAACCGGAGTAGATCAATTGATCTTTGTTGTCACCATTCGAGTACTACTTAGTCACCATAGTCGCTTGCATGTTGTAGTGCCACTTGTTGAGCCAAAAGAATGAGCCAAACGCATATGGCATTCCCTACATTTGAAATATGCTCACAAGGTACAAAAATGTGCGGGGCCATACTCGGGGGAGTATGCGCGCCCACAATAAAGTCATAACGCTCTAAAGATAACAACCAAGTTATACAAACATCCATCGTCATAATGAAATACTCAACCAATCTACCTACTTCAACAAGATCTCATGCAAAAGGTAATCTCAATGCTTCAACAAACAAGCACAATATAACAATTATCAACATCACACATGCATAATTCGACGAATCAACTAACACATTAAATCGACATCAAACATGCAATCAACAATAAATAAAAACATCACAATCTTAAATAGTGTCAAGTTATTACATGTCAAATTCAAATTCAAATTGTTTTATCCGGGAATTACATGCCCTTCGAATACGGATAACTAACATCAAAGACAAATTAAAATGTTTCCATCATCCCAAAAACATCACGATCATCAACCAATTGTTCAAAAACTCCCAAACCATCCGCCCATTGTTATTACATGCCAATAATTCAAATAAAAAGTTTCACAAATCAAGTACCAAATGTTTTAACTAAACCACAAGCAAAGAGAGCGAGAGCATAACAATAAGAATTACCACCAACTATACCCTCCAGAGTATGAGCTTCCGGATTGTTCTGGATTTGGATAGTCGTCGTAATTAGGTGGCCTATTCCACTCGTTTTGCTCCTGTTGCTGTTGTTGTTGTTGTTGTTGTTGTTGTTGTTTTTGTTGTTGTTGTTGTTGTTGTTATTGTTGTTGTTGCCGTAAACGTTCAAAATGTGCAAACTCCTTGGCTCTCCTATACGCTTCGTTTGGGTCATAGTCAATGAAAGGTTGGGTTCTAGGGTGCTCAAGATCATACGGGTTGTCTGTGGGGGCAAAAGTTTGGGGGCATTCGGGTCCACGTGGCTTAATTGGACACAATGGACTTGCCATTGCGAAACCACACGTAGTCCCGAGAAGTGGTAACTTGCCTCGTATGCTTGGTTGCTTGGTTGATATTGATTTGATTAAATTGATTTTCAAGCCAAGATTGGTCATACCCGCCCGGGACTCTACTCCCCGCACCTTGTGCTCCACTACTTGCTCCAAGATTACCCGTTTCATACGCATGTCTCACCCTTTCTTCTTCTTGTTCCTCATCTTCCCCGATGCTGTTTAGATCAAACCACCTTCTCATATAGTTGTTCATATCCCTTTTCAAAATATTACCTCCTTTAAAATCAACATACCCAAATTTAGCCATTTCATTGGCCGGGTACCTCGAGACAGTGTAAATAGGTTGGTTTCTACCCTAAAGTTTACAATCAAGGTAGAAGTGAACTCTAAGGTTGGGACAGTGTAAATAGGCTCATTAAATCTGAATATTGGGACCCACAGGTTGATTAATAAGTTCCTATATGTAGTTGTAAAAAGAGCCTCAACCTCATCAGTCATTGATGTCGTAGCGTGGTGTACGAAATAGTATTAATTTAAATACGAAATACGACGAAATATTACACAAGTTTTAATTATTTATTTACAAATGAGATATACCTAAACCTTGCTACAACACTATAGGCAGTGTACCTAATCGTAGAGTAGTATAGTTTTTAGTAAGTCCGGTTCGTTCCACAGGGAGCGGGCTTATTGCACACTATATTTTTAAACAACTATATTTGTACAAAATATATATAATTATATATAATAATATATAAAAGGGGGTTTACCGTTTAATGACCGGTTTGTCGATTTATATTTTAAACGAAGCGTATAGTAAATGACGATATTTAAATAACAATATAAAATAAATAACAATAATTAAAATGACAATAAATAAAAGTACGAGGAAAAATGAAATAAAATATATTATGCTTATTTAAGCTTCCGTAACCATGATGTTTGACGTTTTGATTATTTATTACCCTGGGTTAATTGTCCTTTGTCCTGGATTATTTAATATGTCCGTCTGGTTTTTGTCCATAACAGTCCATCGGTCATAAATTTAAAGTGCGAGTGTCCTCGTCAAATTATTCTTATACCCGAAGTCAAATATTCCAACTAATTGGGGACTTAAACTGTAACAAGGTTTTAATACTTTATTTAATAATTACACCAGGATATCGACTGCGTGTAACCCAAGGTTTTAATACTTTGTTATCAATTATGCCAAGTGTCCTTGTACATAATTTCACCCCTGTTTTAATAATTCTAGTGACTATTAATCCATTCCCGTGTCCGGTTAAATGAACGATTATTCGTACATATAAATACCCCGCCCATCGTGTCCGATCGAGTGTATATGGTTATTTATAGGGACGTCCAATTGTAAATCTTTATATTAAAATTAACAAACTATCATTTAGTTAAACAAATATAAAGCCCATTAATAGCCCATAGTCTAATTTACACAAGTGTCGTTCTTTTGTCCAAACCTCAATTATGGTACAAAGCCCAATTACCCAATTTTAATATTTTAGCCCAACATCATGATTACTTCGTCTTAAATAAGCATAATAATAACTTAAGTACGAGACATTAATTTAAAAAGGAGAACATAGCTTACATTGATTATTTATCGCGTAGTGATACACGGACAGAATTTCGACTTAAAAATAACTTTTACATAACCCAAACTAATCTAATATAACACTAATCTATACTATATATATATATATATATATATATATATATATATATATATATATATATATATATATATATATTTATATATTTATATTATACTAGGAAGTATTATTATTATTATATCTTTTTTACTCGCAGAATTCGTGAGCTTTTATAGGAGTTTTGATTTTTGACAGCTCTGCGAGTCGTGGAGTTTTTAGCCTTCAAACTCCGCGAGTCGCGGAGTTTGAAAATCCAGCTCAGGATCATTTGTCTCATAGCTTGTCGACATAATTTTTAAATATATATAATATATAAATAATTTATATAATTATTTAAATATTATATTATATTCTTGTGCATAGTTGACTTGTAATTTTTGGTCCGTTGCGTCGGGCGTTGATAGTTGACTCATGTCCCGGTTCCGGATTTTCGAACGTCCTTGCGTACAATTTAATATCTTGTACTTTGCGTTTTGTAACTTGTACTCTTGTCATTTTTAGACGTTTTTCATCAATAAATTGAACCTTTTGAATTGTATCTTGAACATTTGAGCTTTTTGGACGTTTGTGTCTTCAAATCTTCGTTTTCGCCTTTTGTCTTCGCACTTATTTATTTAAACAATTACAATGAAAATATAATACAATTACATATGAAAACCTATTATTTAGGAGGGATATTGCTATGAAATATATGTTCCTTTTTAGCCTTATCAAATATCCCCACACTTGAGCGTTGCTTGTCCTCAAGCAATACAGAACTTGAAATAAAAACATACATGAATCACTTTTTTATTCATCACACTTTGTACATCAGTGATTTTGATATGGTGGTATAAACAATGAAAGTAACGATAGAACCATGGTTAAAGGTGGGTGTGTCATCCACAGTTGCATCGGGTTTAGGTCAACGACACTTGCAATCAAATAGCCGATTTACTTTCGGTTTCCAAAGCAAAGTGCACATTTGAAAGGCGGTTTACAGTCCCACATGACTATGAAAATGTAGATCCTTAAGGAAATTGGATCTTTATGAAAATATTTGATCTTTTGAAAATTCAATCTAGCTTTTACCCTAGATAAGTTTTCCGGAATAACCCTTCACCGGTGTTTGCAAAATATTTTTGTGGGTTGTGTGGGTTTCAGATTTGAAAATTTTAGCTCAACACTTGTGGTTTTGTGTTACCCACTTGCTAACCTTGTATTAGGAAAGCAACACGTCCAGTTTACTTGTCCCGTATATTACCTTTCGGTAAACTACCGTCCGGTTGTAAAGGAAAGTGATGAACAAGCAACTGTTAAGGCAATGTCCCGTGACATGCTTTTGATTATGGTCTATAAACGTGTCGGATGCTATTACTATCCTTTGTAGGAGCAATAGTAAAGATCATCCTATTATTTTTCAGTCTGGCACAAGGTCTTGTCTTTGACCATGCTATGCAACCACCGTTCTTACGGTTGACACCCGATTTGGTTCAGGTGACCTAATGAATTCTAGGTGAATTCCTAGGATTTTACGTTCAATGGTAATGAATGCATTGAAAATAGGGTTTTCAGAAAACAAATCGGTTTGTAATTTTGATCAAAATATTTTCTCGTTCAAGCTCGAGTTTAGATATCATTGAATTCCATGAGTTTGTAATTCTCAATCTTTAAGGTCAATCTCAAGGATTGAGTAATATCAGGCTTAAAAGCTGATTTTTAATCTTTAAGGAGATTATCCTTTCTGGGGGTCTGATTCATTAGTCTTATCAAGCTAATTTGCACGGCGCCCTCCCCATTTTACGAGATAAATCCTTCTCATGGTTAGGATAAATCTGACCACTTGGCGACCCTGTTTGATGCTGAGGTCCGTGGATTTCCTGCTAATTTTAGAGATGACTTTTCTAGATTTTTCGTCAACCTACAGCTGGTCTGGACGACAACTTCATGACCTAAATCAAGAAGCGCGTGTCTTTTTCGGAAGACTTTACTTCCTTTAAATGATGGAATTGATTCATCGTGTAGATCCATCTTTCATTACAGTAAATCGGGTAAAATAGTTAATTTAGTCCAAAACAAAAGCACCTGCAATAAACTTTACAGAAACATGTGATAGATAGTTTTTAATTGAATAACTTGGCACATTCTCCCCACACTTAGTTTCTTTCTTTGCCTTTTTATTCTCCTTTATTCCATTTTAAATGAATTCAATCGTTTTAGGGTGTTTCTCAATTTATGTCCTTTTCGAGGTAACGATAATTTCGGTATTAACACCTAGTTTTCATCGTTTATAAATATGTATAAACATGATTTTGACTTCATTTAGTTGAAATTTTTTTCAAATTTTCACAAAATTTGGCAAATAAAACCAAGTGTAAACCCGGGAGAATTTATAACCCTTCCCCACACTTAAGATCATGCAATGCCCTCATTTGCATGAAATCAGACTACAATTATAAATTCATGAGGGTGATTAGTGTAGAAAGTAGTTAAAGATACCATAAAATTGCAGGATGATAGATGGTGCACCTCATCGTTCATTCCTTCTTGTTTTATCACACATGTTTTTTTTTTCCTTCAAAAACGGTTGCTTTTCTGAACTGTTTGATAATTTTTGAAAATGCGTCTTTTACCCTAATTTATTATGCATGTTTATTAACGAGTTATGCACTAACCCGAACCCCTAATTTAACGTTAAGTGGGGTTAGACTTCCCCACACTTAGCTGACGACATGTGAAGTCGGTAGAATAAGTTCCATGAATTAGAGTAGTGAGCCAGTTATTTACATTTTGGGTGGTGTAGAATATATCAATGGGTTTAAAGTTTAGACTCACCCGATCGTCACTACTTAATTCTTTTTTAAGTGTAGCTTTTAGTAAATGGATATGTCTCTTTTCTGGTTCTTGGTCAAATGGATCGATATACACCGACATACTTATATCTATAGGGTGGACAATTCCTAACATTTCCTTCCGTTTATTCTCGACGTCAAAGTTTTCACCTCTATTACCCAATTGGGTGAAATTCGAGGTGTCATTATCTATTACAGCTCGTAGTTCATTTCCGGTGGATGACTCGTCTATTGAGAATATTGGGTTGGAAGGTTGTAGAATGGTGAAGTTCGGTTTGGCCTTGGGGGTAAAATTTTCAACGTTATCGTATTCCCAAGAGTACCAATTTGTTACCCTTACTTCTTCTTTATCCATTGATGGATCGATGATTTCGTCGGTAGAGGCTAATGTGTCGATATGTTGTGAAATTGGTAAGACTGAATAAAAAGTATCATCGGGATAGTTGGTGATTTCGGAGCTCTCGAATTCATCAAAATTTGATGATATGAGATTTTCTTGCACACGACTCCTCAGATCAACAGGTGTGTAGTCTGATAGAGTTTCAGCTTGCCGGTTTACAAACTCTCTCATTTGTTCATTTTGAGCATTGAGTTCTTCGAGTTTGATTTTCATATTGTCTAATAAATTTTCAGACACGTAATTTTCCTCGTCTACTGGTTGTTGAGTTTGGAAATATTCTTGGGAATAATCCCAATTTGAATTGTATTCTTCATAATCATTCCATTCGGGTTCCGTGGGTGCGTAATTTTTCATAGGAACGTAATAATAACATTCCCATGTTGAGTGATAATCTCCACAGATTTCACAACCAGTTATTGTTTCGTCATTCGTGATCCAAGATTGACCGAACGAATTGTCATCAACACTCGTTTGAGAGTATTGATTTAATTGATTTTGGATATCAAAAAGAGTTTCCATAGCCTTGTTTTCAAAATTTTCCATTTTATTGCGATGGCCAAATTTTAGCTACAATGTGGTGCATTTACTAATTATCCTATTAGTTATAAAAATAGAAAAACTTATATAAGTTGTCCAATTAATAGACTTTTCTGCTTTTGCCCACGTTTCGAATAGCCAAAAGATGCAGCAGGGAGCCAGAACCCTTTAAATCGGAAGCTCACAACTCAGCCACTAACAAATTCAACTATTACTACGAAGCAGAAAATTGTCAACGTCCATTAATTTAACCACTTAAATAATTTTTCTTTCTGTTTGAGATATTAGATAAGAAATAGAGAAAATTTCTAAGTCCTAAAAACTAAAGCGTCGAGAAATAAGAAAGAAAAAGAATGCGCGTCGAAAAACGTCGAAAAATAAAAATAAGAAAATAGCGCGTCGTAACTTAAAAAGGAATTAAAAACTAAGAATTAAAAGTTGCGTCTAAAAATATTAAAGCTTAAAAGAAAAACTATATCCTAAATGGTAATAACTTAAAAAGGTACTAAAACTTAAAAAAGGCGTCGCAAAATTCTAAAGCACCTAAATCTTAGTCTAAATAAAAAGCACTTAAGGGATTTTACGGCAAAGCCTAAAAATCTAGAAGTAAAAATAACTATGGCAAAAACTAAGTTTAAAACTAAATATGAGCTAAAAATACAAATATTACGCTAAAACGATTAAAAAGGGACAAAATATAAAAATATACAAAAAGTTATAAAAAGTACAATTTTTATAAAAATATTATTTTTATATTATTTATTTATTAAAACTATTAATTTTACAAATTAATTAAACTAATTTAACTAAAATATATAAATTAAATAAAAAGTAAAAGTAATTATAATAATAATAATTAGTTAGGGTTATAATAATAATAATTAATAATTATCCGTAATTAATGCTGAATTAGGGTTCTGTGTACCCGTGTCAGAGTGTCTCCGCGAGTTGCGGTAATCGATGCAGCAAACCCCGCGAGTCGCGGGGTTCCAAAATTTAACTCTGGTACAGTTTTAATTTGACGTGTTTTTTTTTTATTTTTTTTATTTTTCTGTTTTAAAATCTAAATATTTATATAATAAAAACTTATATAAAAATAGAACTACTTTATAATTTTATAAATAAAAATCGTAAAACTAGATTTATATATATATTTTATTTTTTTATTTTTTTTTCGGTTTTTTTTTTTTTTAAATTTGATATTGTTTTTCTAAAAATATATTTATACAAATATATATTAAAAATATAGCATTTCGCCAAGTCCCCGGCAGCGGCGCCAAAAACTTGATGTCGTAGCGTGGTGTACGAAATAGTATTAATTTAAATACGAAATACGACGAAATATTACACAAGTTTTAATTATTTATTTACAAATGAGATATACCTAAACCTTGCTACAATACTATAGGCAGTGTACCTAATCGTAGAGTAGTATAGTTTTTAGTAAGTCCGGTTCGTTCCACAGGGAGCGGGCTTATTGCACACTATATTTTTAAACAACTATATTTGTACAAAATATATATAATTATATATAATAATATATAAAAGGGGGTTTACCGTTTAATGACCGGTTTGTCGATTTATATTTTAAACGAAGCGTATAGTAAATGACGATATTTAAATAACAATATAAAATAAATAACAATAATTAAAATGACAATAAATAAAAGTACGAGGAAAAATGAAATAAAATATATTATGCTTATTTAAGCTTCCGTAACCATGATGTTTGACGTTTTGATTATTTATTACCCTGGGTTAATTGTCCTTTGTCCTGGATTATTTAATATGTCCGTCTGGTTTTTGTCCATAACAGTCCATCGGTCATAAATTTAAAGTGCGAGTGTCCTCGTCAAATTATTCTTATACCCGAAGTCAAATATTCCAACTAATTGGGGACTTAAACTGTAACAAGGTTTTAATACTTTATTTAATAATTACACCAGGATATCGACTGCGTGTAACCCAAGGTTTTAATACTTTGTTATCAATTATGCCAAGTGTCCTTGTACATAATTTCACCCCTGTTTTAATAATTCTAGTGACTATTAATCCATTCCCGTGTCCGGTTAAATGAACGATTATTCGTACATATAAATACCCCGCCCATCGTGTCCGATCGAGTGTATATGGTTATTTATAGGGACGTCCAATTGTAAATCTTTATATTAAAATTAACAAACTATCATTTAGTTAAACAAATATAAAGCCCATTAATAGCCCATAGTCTAATTTACACAAGTGTCGTTCTTTTGTCCAAACCTCAATTATGGTACAAAGCCCAATTACCCAATTTTAATATTTTAGCCCAACATCATGATTACTTCGTCTTAAATAAGCATAATAATAACTTAAGTACGAGACATTAATTTAAAAAGGAGAACATAGCTTACATTGATTATTTATCGCGTAGTGGTACACGGACAGAATTTCGACTTCAAAACCCGTAAAAATAACTTTTACATAACCCAAACTAATCTAATATAACACTAATCTATACTATATATATATATATATATATATATATATATATATATATATATATATATATATATATATATATATATTTATTTATATTATACTAGGGAGTATTATTATTATTATATCTTTTTTACTCGCAGAATTCGTGAGCTTTTATAGGAGTTTTGATTTTTGACAGCTCCGCGAGTCGTGGAGTTTTTAGCCTTCAAACTCCGCGAGTCGCGGAGTTTGAAAATCCAGCTCAGGATCATTTGTCTCATAGCTTGTCGACATAATTTTTAAATATATATAATATATAAATAATTTATATAATTATTTAAATATTATATTATATTCTTGTGCATAGTTGACTTGTAATTTTTGGTCCGTTGCGTCGGGCGTTGATAGTTGACTCATGTCCCGGTTCCGGATTTTCGAACGTCCTTGCGTACAATTTAATATCTTGTACTTTGCGTTTTGTAACTTGTACTCTTGTCATTTTTAGACGTTTTTCATCAATAAATTGAACCTTTTGAATTGTATCTTGAACATTTGAGCTTTTTGGACGTTTGTGTCTTCAAATCTTCGTTTTCGCCTTTTGACTTCGCACTTATTTATTTAAACAATTACAATGAAAATATAATACAATTACATATGAAAACCTATTATTTAGGAGGGATATTGCTATGAAATATATGTTCCTTTTTAGCCTTATCAAATATCCCCACACTTGAGCGTTGCTTGTCCTCAAGCAATACAGAACTTGAAATAAAAACATACATGAATCACTTTTTTATTCATCACACTTTGTACATCAGTGATTTTGATATGGTGGTATAAACAATGAAAGTAACGATAGAACCATGGTTAAAGGTGGGTGTGTCATCCACAGTTGCCTCGGGTTTAGGTCAACGACACTTGCAATCAAATAGCCGATTTACTTTCGGTTTCCAAAGCAAAGTGCACATTTGAAAGGCGGTTTACAGTCCCACATGACTATGAAAATGTAGATCCTTAAGGAAATTGGATCTTTATGAAAATATTTGATCTTTTGAAAATTCAATCTAGCTTTTACCCTAGATAAGTTTTCTGGAATAACCCTTCACCGGTGTTTGCAAAATATTTTTGTGGGTTGTGTGGGTTTCAGATTTGAAAATTTTAGCTCAACACTTGTGGTTTTGTGTTACCCACTTGCTAACCTTGTATTAGGAAAGCAACACGTCCAGTTTACTTGTCCCGTATATTACCTTTCGGCAAACTACCGTCCGGTTGTAAAGGAAAGTGATGAACAAGCAACTGTTAAGGCAATGTCCCGTGACATGCTTTTGATTATGGTCTATAAACGTGTCGGATGCTATTACTATCCTTTGTAGGAGCAATAGTAAAGATCATCCTATGATTTTTCAGTCTGGCACAAGGTCTTGTCTTTGACCATGCTATGCAACCACCGTTCTTACGGTTGACACCCGATTTGGTTCAGGTGACCTAATGAATTCCAGGTGAATTCCTAGGATTTTACGTTCAATGGTAATGAATGCATTGAAAATAGGGTTTTTAGAAAACAAATCGGTTTGTAATTTTGATCAAAATATTTTCTCGTTCAAGCTCGAGTTTAGATATCATTGAATTCCATGAGTTTGTAATTCTCAATCTTTAAGGTCAATCTCAAGGATTGAGTAATATCAGGCTTAAAAGCTGATTTTTAATCTTTAAGGAGATTATCCTTTCTGGGGGTCTGATTCATTAGTCTTATCAAGCTAATTTGCACGGCGCCCTCCCCATTTTACGAGATAAATCCTTCTCATGGTTAGGATAAATCTGACCACTTGGCGACCCTGTTTGATGCTGAGGTCCGTGGATTTCCTGCTGATTTTAGAGATGACTTTTCTAGATTTTTCGTCAACCTACAGCTGGTCTGGACGACAACTTCATGACCTAAATCAAGAAGTGCGTGTCTTTTTCGGAAGACTTTACTTCCTTTAAATGATGGAATTGATTCATCGTGTAGATCCATCTTTCATTACAGTAAATCGGGTAAAATAGTTAATTTAGTCCAAAACAAAAGCACCTGCAATAAACTTTACAGAAACATGTGATAGATAGTTTTTAATTGAATAACTTGGCACATTCTCCCCACACTTAGTTTCTTTCTTTGCCTTTTTATTCTCCTTTATTCCATTTTAAATGAATTCAATCGTTTTAGGGTGTTTCTCAGTTTATGTCCTTTCCGAGGTAACGATAATTTCGGTATTAACACCTAGTTTTCATCGTTTATAAATATGTATAAACATGATTTTGACTTCATTTAGTTGAAATTTTTTTCAAATTTTCACAAAATTTGGCAAATAAAACCAAGTGTAAACCCGAGAGAATTTATAACCCTTCCCCACACTTAAGATCATGCAATGCGCTCATTTATATGAAATCAGACTATAATTATAAATTCATGAGGGTGATTAGTGTAGAAAGTAGTTAAAGATACCATAAAATTGCAGGATGATAGATGGTGCACCTCATCGTTCATTCCTTCTTGTTTTATCACACATGTTTATTTTTCTTCAAAAACGGTTGCTTTTCTGAACTGTTTGATAATTTTTGAAAATGCGTCTTTTACCCTAATTTATTATGCATGTTTATTAACGAGTTATGCACTAACCCGAACCCCTAATTTAACGTTAAGTGGGGTTAGACTTCCCCACACTTAGCTGACGACATGTGAAGTCGGTAGAATAAGTTCCATGAATTAGAGTAGTGAGCCAGTTATTTACATTTCGGGTGGTGTAGAATATATCAATGGGTTTAAAGTTTAGACTCACCCGATCGTCACTACTTAATTCTTTTTTAAGTGTAGCTTTTAGTAAATGGATATGTCTCTTTTCTGGTTCTTGGTCAAATGGATCGATATACACCAACATACTTATATCTATAGGGTGGACAATTCCTAACATTTCCTTCCGTTTATTCTCGAAGTCAAAGTTTTCACCTCTATTACCCAATTGGGTGAAATTCGAGGTGTCATTATCTATTACAGCTCGTAGTTCATTTCCGGTGGATGACTCGTCTATTGAGAATATTGGGTTGGAAGGTTGTAGAATGGTGAAGTTCGGTTTGGCCTTGGGGGTAAAATTTTCAACGTTATCGTATTCCCAAGAGTACCAATTTGTTACCCTTACTTCTTCTTTATCCATTGATGGATCGATGATTTCGTCGGTAGAGGCTAATGTGTCGATATGTTGTGAAATTGGTAAGACTGAATAAAAAGTATCATCGGGATAGTTGGTGATTTCGGAGCTCTCGAATTCATCAAAATTTGATGATATGAGATTTTCTTGCACACGACTCCTCAGATCAACAGGTGTGTAGTCTGATAGAGTTTCAGCTTGCCGGTTTACAAACTCTCTCATTTGTTCATTTTGAGCATTGAGTTCTTCGAGTTTGATTTTCATATTGTCTAATAAATTTTCAGACACGTAATTTTCCTCGTCTACTGGTTGTTGAGTTTGGAAATATTCTTGGGAATAATCCCAATTTGAATTGTATTCTTCATAATCATTCCATTCGGGTTCCGTGGGTGCGTAATTTTTCATAGGAACGTAATAATAACATTCCCATGTTGAGTGATAATCTCCACAGATTTCACAACCAGTTATTGTTTCGTCATTCGTGATCCAAGATTGACCGAACGAATTGTCATCAACACTCGTTTGAGAGTATTGATTTAATTGATTTTGGATATCAAAAAGAGTTTCCATAGCCTTTTTTTCAAAATTTTCCATTTTATTGCGATGGCCAAATTTTAGCTACAATGTGGTGCATTTACTAATTATCCTATTAGTTATAAAAATAGAAAAACTTATATAAGTTGTCCAATTAATAGACTTTTCTGCTTTTGCCCACGTTTCGAATAGCCAAAAGATGCAGCAGGGAGCCAGAACCCTTTAAATCGGAAGCTCACAACTCAGCCACTAACAAATTCAACTATTACTACGAAGCAGAAAATTGTCAACGTCCATTAATTTAACCACTTAAATAATTTTTCTTTCTGTTTGAGATATTAGATAAGAAATAGAGAAAATTTCTAAGTCCTAAAAACTAAAGCGTCGAGAAATAAGAAAGAAAAAGAATGCGCGTCGAAAAACGTCGAAAAATAAAAATAAGAAAATAGCGCGTCGTAACTTAAAAAGGAATTAAAAACTAAGAATTAAAAGTTGCGTCTAAAAATATTAAAGCTTAAAAGAAAAACTATATCCTAAATGGTAATAACTTAAAAAGGTACTAAAACTTAAAAAAGGCGTCGCAAAATTCTAAAGCACCTAAATCTTAGTCTAAATAAAAAGCACTTAAGGGATTTTACGGCAAAGCCTAAAAATCTAGAAGTAAAAATAACTATGGCAAAAACTAAGTTTAAAACTAAATATGAGCTAAAAATACAAATATTACGCTAAAACGATTAAAAAGGGACAAAATATAAAAATATACAAAAAGTTATAAAAAGTACAATTTTTATAAAAATATTATTTTTATATTATTTATTTATTAAAACTATTAATTTTACAAATTAATTAAACTAATTTAACTAAAATATATAAATTAAATAAAAAGTAAAAGTAATTATAATAATAATAATTAGTTAGGGTTATAATAATAATAATTAATAATTATCCGTAATTAATGCTGAATTAGGGCTCTGTGTACCCGTGTCAGAGTGTCTCCGCGAGTTGCGGTAATCGATGCAGCAAACCCCGCGAGTCGCGGGGTTCCAAAATTTAACTCTGGTACAGTTTTTAATTTGACGTGTTTTTTTTATTTTTTTTTTATTTTTCTGTTTTAAAATCTAAATATTTATATAATAAAAACTTATATAAAAATAGAACTACTTTATAATTTTATAAATAAAAATCGTAAAACTAGATTTATATATATATATTTTTTTTTTATTTTTTTTTTTCGGTTTTTTTTTTTTTTTAAATTTGATATTGTTTTTCTAAAAATATATTTATACAAATATATATTAAAAATATAGCATTTCGCCAAGTCCCCGGCAGCGGCGCCAAAAACTTGATGTCGTAGCGTGGTGTACGAAATAGTATTAATTTAAATACGAAATACGACGAAATATTACACAAGTTTTAATTATTTATTTACAAATGAGATATACCTAAACCTTGCTACAATACTATAGGCAGTGTACCTAATCGTAGAGTAGTATAGTTTTTAGTAAGTCCGGTTCGTTCCACAGGGAGCGGGCTTATTGCACACTATATTTTTAAACAACTATATTTGTACAAAATATATATAATTATATATAATAATATATAAAAGGGGGTTTACCGTTTAATGACCGGTTTGTCGATTTATATTTTAAACGAAGCGTATAGTAAATGACGATATTTAAATAACAATATAAAATAAATAACAATAATTAAAATGACAATAAATAAAAGTACGAGGAAAAATGAAATAAAATATATTATGCTTATTTAAGCTTCCGTAACCATGATGTTTGACGTTTTGATTATTTATTACCCTGGGTTAATTGTCCTTTGTCCTGGATTATTTAATATGTCCGTCTGGTTTTTGTCCATAACAGTCCATCGGTCATAAATTTAAAGTGCGAGTGTCCTCGTCAAATTATTCTTATACCCGAAGTCAAATATTCCAACTAATTGGGGACTTAAACTGTAACAAGGTTTTAATACTTTATTTAATAATTACACCAGGATATCGACTGCGTGTAACCCAAGGTTTTAATACTTTGTTATCAATTATGCCAAGTGTCCTTGTACATAATTTCACCCCTGTTTTAATAATTCTAGTGACTATTAATCCATTCCCGTGTCCGGTTAAATGAACGATTATTCGTACATATAAATACCCCGCCCATCGTGTCCGATCGAGTGTATATGGTTATTTATAGGGACGTCCAATTGTAAATCTTTATATTAAAATTAACAAACTATCATTTAGTTAAACAAATATAAAGCCCATTAATAGCCCATAGTCTAATTTACACAAGTGTCGTTCTTTTGTCCAAACCTCAATTATGGTACAAAGCCCAATTACCCAATTTTAATATTTTAGCCCAACATCATGATTACTTCGTCTTAAATAAGCATAATAATAACTTAAGTACGAGACATTAATTTAAAAAGGAGAACATAGCTTACATTGATTATTTATCGCGTAGTGGTACACGGACAGAATTTCGACTTCAAAACCCGTAAAAATAACTTTTACATAACCCAAACTAATCTAATATAACACTAATCTATACTATATATATATATATATATATATATATATATATATATATATATATATATATATATATATATATATATATATTTATTTATTTATTTATATTATACTAGGGAGTATTATTATTATTATATCTTTTTTACTCGCAGAATTCGTGAGCTTTTATAGGAGTTTTGATTTTTGACAGCTCCGCGAGTCGTGGAGTTTTTAGCCTTCAAACTCCGCGAGTCGCGGAGTTTGAAAATCCAGCTCAGGATCATTTATCTCATAGCTTGTCGACATAATTTTTAAATATATATAATATATAAATAATTTATATAATTATTTAAATATTATATTATATTCTTGTGCATAGTTGACTTGTAATTTTTGGTCCGTTGCGTCGGGCGTTGATAGTTGACTCATGTCCCGGTTCCGGATTTTCGAACGTCCTTGCGTACAATTTAATATCTTGTACTTTGCGTTTTGTAACTTGTACTCTTGTCATTTTTAGACGTTTTTCATCAATAAATTGAACCTTTTGAATTGTATCTTGAACATTTGAGCTTTTTGGACGTTTGTGTCTTCAAATCTTCGTTTTCGCCTTTTGTCTTCGCACTTATTTATTTAAACAATTACAATGAAAATATAATACAATTACATATGAAAACCTATTATTTAGGAGGGATATTGCTATGAAATATATGTTCCTTTTTAGCCTTATCAGTCATACCAGCTTCATCCAGAAGAGACCAGTCAATGTATTTCCCAGGATAGAAGTGGTCCTTGAGCCTAAGCTCTAGGCCTGCTCTAGAACATGGGTTCAGTAAAATTTGTTGTAAACACGGGTCAGTTGAGAGTCTCTGGATATCCTCCGGGATTGTTGGCACTTCATCATCCTCAGCCTCTTTTTGAGCCGCAGAGCCCTTACCTCTACCCTTGATTCTAATACTCTTTTGGCGCTTTGCTCCGCTTGCTGACCCATGTGACCTTGTGGGATCATTAGTCTACAAGACAAGACAACAAGAGAAAAAAAACATTGTGGAGAGGTAACAGTTAGCACATAAACAATTTGCTTTCAAATTTCAATCATTATTTACAAATAGATTTCAAAAATTCACAATCAGTTTCATCATACAAAACATGTGCGTGTATATCATACATGAATAAAACAATTGCATTTAGACATCGTCAATATGTGAAACCAAATAAAGACAAACTACTTGGTGAAATTTCAAACTTTACACAAAGTTGCAACATTTAGCTCATGCAATCAATTGTCAATCATATGTAGTATCATAGGCTAAACATGCATTATACTCTATCATTAAGCTCATCTTGGTCAAACATGGTCAACATGAACCAATTGCAAAAATTCAACCCTAGTCAAAGGCTAATTAGTTCAAAATTTGACTAAGGCAAGAGTATTCATCAAATTATATCAATTCTTCATGTTATAACATAAATATACCGCAAACAAGCACAATATCACTAATCACATGCCCAAATTGGTCAAACCAATTCAAAACCCTAGCTTATGAACCCTAATTTTCAATTTCAAATCATACAAGCATGAAAGACGGATTCAAAGCAAGATAATCATGGTAGACTAATAATTAAGCATCAACAACATCAATTAACACTCCAATTTGGCTCAAAATCAAAAACTCCCAAATTGGATGAACCCTAGAATTTCAAAGTTGAAATCTATGTAACTAAGCATGCAAATAATGTTAATAAACATCAATGTAGTCTAGATTCATCAATAATTCAACCATTAACATCATAAATCAAGCATAATCTACGAATTAAGCATAAAGAGAAAAGTGGTAAAAAAATCAAATCATGTTAAAGAACGAATTAAGATGATGGATTCTTACTTATCCCATGTTAGATGATGAAGATTTGCAAGAAAATTGATGAAATTTGAAGTTATGGGTCGATTTGGGTTAGGGTAGCGCTGCTATTAGAGAGAAAATTGAAGTTGGGTGTGAAAAAATGAAGTTTGGTTTGTGCAGAATTTCTTAAGTAGCAGATGAAAAAGCGCCGCTTTTCAAACAGGAGCGCCGCTCCTGGCAAAACGGAAGCGTCGCTTTTGAAAGAAAAGCATCGCTCTAGGCGAACTAAAAGCGCCGCTTTTGAACACAAAAGCGCCGTTCTTGGCTACTGTCCATTTTTGGTTCCAAAACACAGGTTAAAGCGTCACTCTTGAGTATGAAAAGCGCCGCTTTTGTACCTGATTGCAGTTTTTCTTATTTTAAAGTCCATTTTGACCCAGTAACAAACTATTTTTGGATTTATCAGTTTAACAAAGTGCAGAAAAATTAACTAAATGCAAATGCAACTAATCAAAGAGAAAATCATACAATTCTACATGTAATGCAATTAAAGGAAAGTATGTACAAGATTGTGGAAATTGTTTAACGAGTCTATCACCCGACTCAACTTCCACTAAGGTCTTAGCTAACTCTGGGGTGGTAAACCTCCTCTCCCCTTGAACTAAGGGAACCATCACCTTGTCCACTTTCATTCATTATCAACACTAACCAATCATTAATGGCTTTGGTCTCCTTGATTAACTCCTCAAGCTTGCATTTTTCATGTTTTAACAAGTTTGACACTAACCATTTTCTCAATTTCTCATCCTTTTGGGATGAGGCATGATGAATTTTACCATATAACTTTCTCATTGACTTATCAATAATATCATTTTTATGATTAAGCTTACTTGGGACTTTTAGGGTCAAACCACCACCACATCTAGTTGACGAACCAACTCGCTTTGGACTTGTAGTGCATTGCACACTAGCAACAATTTGTGGTGTGGTTAAAGGCTTTGGTGGTAATTTAACACTTTTGCTCTTAATTCTTGTACATTTTCCTTTGTCTCTAAGGGTCAACTTCTTGGTTCTAAAGTCAAAGAAAGAACCCGTGGTTGCCAAAAATGGTCTTCCCAAAACTAGGGGTACAACCGGGTCTTCCTTTATATCAAGAATCACTAAATTGGTTCGAATTTCCATGTCCCCTACCTTAACAATTAGGTCCTTGGCGATCCCCATACTAGGATTAATGGATTGTTCAATTAATTTCACCCCCATTTTGATGGGTGAAAGGTCCCCTAGACCGAGCATTTTATAAATGGACAAGGGCATGAAATTTATGCTAGCTCCCGAGTCGGCTAATGATGTAAATGTTCCCGACCCATTCACATTGCATGACATTAGGAAATGTCCGAGATCACCCATTTTGGTTGGTAAGTTTCGTTTTCTCAAAATCCCATCACACTCCTTAAGTAAGAAAGTGGTGGATGCTTGTTCAACCTCTCCCTTCTTGGCCATAAGTGCTTTCAATAATTTCCCATAATTGGGCATATTTTCAAGCACCTCCGCCAAGGAGAGTTTAACATAAACATTGTTGTGTTCGACTTGGGTTAACTTACAATCCACATCCTTTGGATGTGTAGGAGGCAATGGTTGAGGTTGTGAGACCGGTGTCTCCTTGTTTTCCTCGATTGATATAGTGAATACTTCGATCTCCTTGCTTTGTTTCTTTGTATCCAAGATGTTTTCTACCCTTGCTTCTTTTTTCAAGTCACCCAATTCAACTTTCTTTAAGTCAACCTCTAGATCCTTGCATGTTAACTCGGTAGCTTCCATTGTCATAATACTTCTCACTTGATATGGAATATATTCAGCTAATTCCAAATCTTCTGAGAACTTGAACACCCCGAGATCTATTGTATCCATACCCAAAGATTCATCCAAATTAAGCTCTCCCTCATCAACATCGAATGCAAAAACTTGAGGGGGTTCGGTTTGATCCTCCTCTTCCATTGAAGCAATTGAATTTACTTGAGCATAGTTGTTGTAAGGATTTGATGAACTTGCTTAGTTGGTGTTTTGATTGGTAGTGTTGCTCTCGATTGGATTAACTCTAGTGGTGTTGTGATTTTGGTTTTGTTGGTTACTCCAGTTATTATTGTAGTTGGTGTTTGGGTTAACTTAAGTGTTTGATGGCAAAGTGCCTTGAGGTATTTCGGCAACTTGACTTGAAAGTCTCCCAACGGTGCTCTCAAGGTTTTGGAATGAGGCTTGGTTGTGTCGAATTTATTGCTTCAAGAACTCATTTTCCTTTGTCAATAACGCTTCGGTTGATTCCACCTTCTTGATATAGGTTTACATCATCTCCTCTAGGCTTTTAGAAGGTTGGGAAGGTTGGTTGTTTTGTTGACTTTGTTAGTTTTGTTGAATGTAACCTTGGTTATTTTGTGGTTGACTATAACCTTGGTTTTGATAACATTGATTTCCTTAGTAATTTGGGTTGGAATGGTTATTGTAAGATTGATTGTTGTAATTTTGTTGGTTGTGGGATTGGAAATTGTTTCCTCGATTTTGGTTGTAATTGGAGTTGTAACCTTGGTTTCGGTTTTGGTTTGTGAATCCGAGTGGTGCATTGGTTTGAGTGTTGAACGGCACTTTTTTTTGGTTAGTATCACACCCCCAGTTAGGGTCTGGGTGAATGTGACATTAATATCAAAAATACAAACATATCATATAATGAGAACGACACTATATGATAAAAATAAACTTTATTGAGTACGCAGCGGAATGAAATAGAATGTCGTTACAGGAATTGAAATTACAAGAATGTAAATAAATGCATAAATAATAAATGTGACTCTTTCTTCAAGCCCTAGAGTCCAAGTAGCATCACACAGATAAGAGTAAGCTGATCAATCGTAAACTGAGACAAATCATGCTAAAGTGTTAACCAAAAAGGTTGAGTGAAGTTCATAGGTTTAACAAAATAGTTGACCGTTGTTTAGACCATAAGATTTTTATTTATAAAAGTAGATCTCGCAGGGATCTAAAAGTAGTGCCAAGTTTGTGATATTTACACTAAACAGTTTCAAAGTTTGCCCCATGACAAGTTGTAATGTCCTTGTCGGTTTGAATCATTATTAAGTAATACAATGACTTGGTCAAATGTATCGGGGACGTTACTCCCGATAGGCCTACCCCCAATAATTAAGAATGCGTTATGTAAAATCAATTAAAAATATCACAGTGGGGACTTGAAGGACATAGCCAGGTATAGCACAGTTTAATAGTTGGTACTTGTGTTTAAGTTGTAAATATTAAAAGAAGCATGTGTCTCACCCCATTAAGTTTAAATAAATTGCGCAATAGTAAGTGGGGCTATGAAGTTCACCTTAGTAAGTAGGAGAAGAGTTATTATTCCTCGGAATAGAAGAGTTGGATGAATGTGAGCAGAAAATCAACCTAATGACATTTAAGAGTAGTTAAATGTTTGCCCAAGTTTAAGTTAAGTATGCAAGTGTTTAAGTGTAGTTCGTTATACTAAATTCCCATTCTTAGTAAGTTTTCCATTTTTAGTAAGTTTCTATGTTTAGTAAGTTAGTGTTGAACACTAGTGAATTGTTCTTAATAAGTCCACCACTTATTAAGTGTGTAAGTGACTAAGTGTTGTTCACTTAGTGAGTGTATGATCACTATAGTCGGGTTTGATATTGTGCACCATACCCAAACATCTATGCCACCGCCGAGTCACTTGAATGATCTATTGTTACCGGTTAGCCCAGGATCTCTTGACCAGAATCTAAGTCTTGACATTCAAGATCCACAAGCGTCCCATAATGGTACCAATGATCATCCTAGTAGTATAGGTGTGTAAGTGTTAGGTAGTAGTATGTAGTATACATAGTAGTATTATGGTTTTAATTAATTAGAATAGTATTAAATATTAGGTGTTAATAATTAATTAATGATTAGGGTTTAGTAGTATTTAATAGTGTTTAGGGTTTAGTAAAGTAATGATTAGATTTAATGATTAAATGATTAGGTAATGATTATTATATAATTAGGGTTATATAATTAATGTTTAGGGTTTAAGTAGTATTAAATAGTGTTTAGGGTTTATGTATGTATATGTGTGTGTGTGTGTGTGTATATATATATATATATATATATATATAGTTTATATATATTATATATATATATATATATATATATATATATATATATATATATATATATATATATATATATATATATATATATATATATATATATATATATCCGTATGTATATATGTATATATATATAATAAAAAAATTTTTGTATATATATATAAATCGTATATATATATATATATATATATATATATATATATATATATATATATATATATATATTATGTATATATATTTGTTTCCCTTTTTAACCATTAACAAATCTTTGATAAATCTTTAGGGTTTTGAAGATCTAAACATTTTTTTTTAGAAACCGTATATGTATGTGTATGTGTATGTATATGTTTATATTTTTTTATTATATATGTATATGTATATATATGTATATATATATATATATATATATATCGTATATTTTTAACAAGATTACATACATGTTAATGATCCAAATAATTTAGGTTTAAAGATTCAACAAAATTTCTTTTTTTTATATAGTCTTGTATATGTATATGCATATTGTTTATATATATATTTTTTTACATGAACAATATGAATGTTAAGATCAAGAATGAATATGATTATGAATATAAACATGAATCGAAAGATAGAATTTAAAAGATTTGGATCTAGAGTTATACCTTGATGATGTTTGATGAAGATTAACAAGAAAAGATGAATATCACTTGAAGATGAAGATCAAATAACCCGAATAACGAAGAACACATTTGAAGATCTTGATGAACACGAAGAACATGCTTGAATATTAACCCGAAAACTAGAAGTATTTAACCAAAACTTCAAAGTGGTGTGTGTGTGTGGTGTCTTGGCCGAAACCACAAGAGAGGGAGAAGGAGGAGATTGTTTTTGTGAGGTGATTATGAATGAGAGAATGGGATGAGAAAAATGGTTAGCAAGCACCTCTATTTATAGTTGAGATTAGGTCATTCTAGAATTAGGTTTAGGTTAGAATACTTGAAGGAAAAGTTAGAAATTAGGGTTAGGTTATGGGTGGTGGTTTTGGCCGATTTTCCCAAGGGAAAAAGGATCTTTTTGCCTTGCCCAAAATCGGCTACGGTTAGGAGGAAGGGATGGAACTTTTTTTCGTTTAAGTCCTTGTACTTTTGGTTAGTTAAAATGGCTCATTGTATGTTCAAGTTTAAATGTTTAAAGGCTACAAGTTTTAGAGTTTTACATTTTGCTTACAATAGTTCTTAAGCTCCTTATTTTTATCTTTTATTAACTTGTCAATTATTGCTCAAAGTTAATTAATATGTTTTATAACTCTTAATACTTAACAATTGTTGATTAATGTTTAATCATTAAGTTTTAATTATATTATTTAGGCATTTATTATTGGAAAAATATAGAATGGAAAAATGAGGGTCGTTATAGTTAGGGTTGTGGTAGCTATTGTTTGATTGATAAGAATTGTTGCCTTGGTTTGAAGTTCCTCCCCTTTGAAATTTTTGGTTACTCACATAGTTCACGTGAGCATCCGAATTCATAGGAATGTCGTCCAAGTCAATGTCGTTACATTGATTGATTTGGAGACAATTTTTGGTGAGTTGTGGTCCTTCGCACCTTTGACAACCGACTTACATCGCGACTATCTATTGTTGTAACTTTTTCAACTCTTTTCCATACATTTGAAATTGATTGTTCAAGCTTGCTAAGGTAATTTGCTCATCTTCACTCTCCACTTGAGCTACACTCTTCTTTGTCAATTCTCTTGGTGAAGGTGCCCATTCATACGTGTTAACCGAGATGTCTTCTAGTAAAATTTCGACCGCATTGGGTGATTTGTACATAAACACTCCACCCGAAGACGAATCAAGATATTGCTTCGTCAAAACATTAGTACCCCGGTAGAACGTGTTGATGTACTCCTTCTTAGTTAAACCATGCGGTGGGCAAGCTCTTAATAACTTCTTGAAACGCACACATGCATCGTATAAAGACTCATCTCCCCTTTGCGTGAACCCATTGATTTCCATTCTTAACTGTTCCACCTTTGAAGATGGGAAAAAGTGATTGATAAATGCATCGTTTAAATCTTGAAAAGATTTAATAGAATCGGATGGCAAATTCCTTAACCAAGCTTTTGCTTCTCCTTCAAGCGTGAAGGAGAATGCCCTTACCTTAAAAGCGTCATCGGAGACGTTTTTGGCTTTATAGATGTCACAAATATCGTTAAAGTGTTGAATGTGTTCGAAAGGATTCTCATCTATTAACCCGTGAAAGAACCTATCCTTGATCATCGTGAAAAAGTTACCCTCGATCTTCCAATTGTCCGCTTCGATTGGTGGCTTTGCCGGAGGCACAACCGTTTGTGCCACCAACCTAACATTCCACATTGGAGTGTCGTTTGGATCGTTTGCAATTTCATCATTCACCGGATCAACATTAACATGTGGATTACCCTCTTCTTCTCCGTCCATTTCTATCAAACAAAATGGCAAAACCTCAAAATTCTTCCTTAAATCCCGTTCTTCTCTACGCTTATAAACCCCGTGTACGTGTTTTTCAGGGTCAGAAAATGGTTGTGTGAACTCTTGATCCTTTTGGGACCTTCTTCTCATTCACCAAAAGACCTAACCTTCAAAGACAACACAAACACAAGCGGTTATCCAATACAAAATAATATATAGAAAGACAATAAAACTAACTTTTGTAAGGACGAATCCATATAAAAGGATCGAATAACTAAAAGCTTAAACCAAATACCCAACTTAACTTAGCTAACCGCTCCCCGGCAGTGGCTCCAAGAAAGTGTGATGTGACGTGAGGATACCATACATAACTCTCAAAATTTATACAAGATGCAAATATTACAAATAAGCACGCACAACTATCGAGCACTTAAAACCCGGTTATTATAGCACTTAATGTAAGTATTCTTATCAAGTTCGGCCCGTGAGAGCGGTGTAAATTGGATACTTGAAACTAATAGTTATCCTAGGGGTTTGTTTGATTGGGGGGTTTTGCGAGAGATTTTAACTAACAACTAAACTTTGCAATTAAACAAACTAAAACTTAACTAGCAACAAGTAACAAGTAATTAAGAAATGAGATTTAATCAATAAGACAAAGAGTGTTCACTTATCTAATCCTCTCTATGCTTGGATGACCCTTGTTTTACCCAATATGATATCACTTAAGTTGTTTGAACTAGTAAATGTTCTTAATCAAATTATACTTTAACAAATTCACATAAGCATTGTATACTAAGATCAAGTAATGTATGAATTGATTATTGTGATTATGCTTGGGTTGAAATCACTTGAAACCCTTCAACCATCAAAGTCACCTAAGATAGTCAAACACCACTATGATGAACAAAGGTCAATTGAAAACTAACCTAGACTAGAAACACAATCACTTGAAATCCCTATTCTAGTTGGCTAGATCACCTAAGGTGTTGAAGCACAAATTGATTCACTTCTCAAATCACTAAGAGAGCTACTCAATCTATGTAATCAAGGTAAAACCAATAACAAACATATCAATGGACCTCATAGCTAACTCAATAACACTAGCTCATGTATTTTCATTCAAAACAACTTCATTCAATAGATTAAGGGCACATCTTATGCATTAGAGATGCATAGATAAGTAAACACAAGTGATTTAGCCAAACATAGCAAAGATTACACTAGCAAAAATCATAAAAGCATCAATAAACATCATCTTGAGAGATTACAAGCAAAGATTCAAAGCTAGATGAAGATAAAGTGAAGATTACAATTAATTAGTGCAAAATAGATAAAGTAAAGTAGAGATTACAACCCAAAATGAATAAAAGAGAAAGATCTAGAGCTAATGATGATGAAATTTGAGCTTGCTTCCTCCAATTCACCTTAGAACTCTAATGGATGATGAAATTAGGGTTTTGTGTGTGAAATTCGGTGTAAAAACTGCAGCTCCCCTAAAAAATGACCTGTCTCTTTCCTTTTATAGTGGAGAAAATTCGGGCTGAAACAGCATCAGGAGCGTCACTTTTCCTTCAGGAGTGGCGCTTTTGGTTGCAGATAGGAGCGGCGCTTTTGACATTGGTGCGTCGCTTTTAGCTTGACAGGAGCGACGCTTTTGGCTTGTAGAATGACGCTTCTGCTCACTGATGAAAAATGAAGACAAATCATGCATAAGAGCGTCGCTTTTCCTTCTGGAGCGGCGCTTTTGGACCTTCAGGAGCGATGCTCCTTTGTAGGAGCGGCACTTTTCGAGCTGTTCCCTGCACTTGTCATTTTCTTTGCACTTTTTGAGCATTTCTTGGTCAATTTTACACCAAGTTAGGCATTTTGCCTTGAGTAGACACTTTGGCACAGGAAAACAACTTTTGGGCCCAACGAACTTCAAAACCGAATGAAATGAGGGCGATATGGCATAATAAAATATATATAAATGGAGCAATATCAAACTCCCTACATTTTAACCTTGCTTGTCCTCAAGCAAGCAAATCAATAGAACAAGCCTTGGAGAAAATTAGCATTCAAAGATTAAAGCCAAAGTGCAATGATTAGGAAATATGTGATACCTCCAAGAATGAGCACTTCAATTGGCCAGAATGAACTCCAAAACCTTTACAATTGCCGATGACCAAACATTCTTCTTCTCTCCTTCTTCTACTAGTGACATGAGCATAAATCAACGCTTCAATAGTCTTCAATCACCATCAAATCAACTACAATTCAAACCTAGGTCTACTCGAAACAATCATTCCCTGGTCAAAGTCAACTCTATCGCCTAAGAGATCATCAAACACCAAATCATCAAGCCTAAGATTTTTCACAATATCAAACTTTGACCTCCTTGACTTTGACCAATTGTGTAGGATTCGCGGGATAGCCATCAATTCAACTAAATCAAACCTCAACAATATTCACAATATAATCAATTTCACCAAAACGTATACAAGGTGACTCAAAATATATGCAACAAGCTCAAATCATCATAAAGCTCACAAAATGTACCCAAAATGAGAATGGGTCATGAAAATCGTCAAAATTACTGTTCGCCAAGGATTCCTTCGTGTAATAAGCGTATGCCCTAAAAAGTATGATCCTTTAGTCAACTCCGCGATGGCTATCCCTCTTCCACCTACATGCCCCTAAAACACCAATGTTTTGTCAATTTCAAATATAATATCGTCAATTCCATGTTTGGGTTAAGGTGGGTGCACCAAAGGTAGGGGACTGGGTACCCCTATCTTTATTGGTCAACCCGGGCTCGGGTCAACAGGCACTCATCAAGCTTTCTATCACAACTCTATGGTTTCTCTCATAGTAGGGCGAAAGCATTGACGGAGGTTCGTGGAATTAGGGCCCCACGTGGCTAAAATAAGAGATCTATCAATTCCAAATTTTGGGTGGAATTTGAATTCCTTGACGAGCGGGTGTGAGCCACTCAGGAGTGATAAAGATGAAACCTTTAACACCCGGCTAGGGAGACTTTACTCCCTTTAACAAACGGCTTGCCAGTGTGGTAAACGGCCTGCCACATGCCCAGATCAAACGGGCATGTCAAACGGGCTGGCCTGGCAAACGACCTCACCAAACGGCCTGCCAAACGGCCTGCCAGCCTTTTACAGGCCATTTTCACTTCTATTTAAAGGGCTTTTGTCATCCAATTTCAACACACCATGTCATAACCCGTCCTTAACCATAAGAACGAGTTAGATAACGTATGATTTCATTGCGAGGTATTGACCTCTATATGCGACATTTTTAAAAGAACAACTGCATTTATTTTACATTACAAACCATAACTCTTATTTTAATACAAGCTTTAGACAATAAAAAGATGATTATCGTTTAGCGATAATCTTAGACTTACAAACTTTACATGTGATGATAACAATACGATTTCTAGCATATTTTACATTACAAATCCTCCGATATGCAGTTTTATTTTTGACACAAATATGCATGCTCAAGATCTTGTTTAAATTCAACATGTTGCAGCGGAAGCTTCTAATTATCACCTGAGAATAGACATGTTTAAAACGTCAACATAAAGTTGGTGAGATATAGGTTTAATGCCGGCAGCAATATATATATAGACCACAAGATTTCATATATAAACGTTTTAATAAAAATATTCTAAGTGGTTGAGCACTTGGTAACCATACTTAACATTTAATCACGTCGCATATTCCCTTTATTATGAAATCTTACTACACCGTACCAAGTGTAGTCACGAAACGAAGTACTGTGCAACCGTTGAATACTGGTCGTCCAGTCCGGTTGGGGTTGTCAGGCCCGATAGATCTATCAACAGGATTCGCGTTTACAATACCGCTGTAAATAACAGTTACCAAGCTACAGGGAAGTATGCCAGTGGTACAACTCAACGTAGAATATATTTTTCAGTTACTTGTGTCCATATCGTAAAACATAAAATACATGTATTCTCATCCCGAAATATTTAGAGTTTAAAAGTGGGACTATATACTCACTTTCGTCTTGAAGATATGTAATTTTGACTTGGTCTCCGATTGATATCACAAACCTAACCATATATAATATATCAATACCTTTTCTTTTTAAACAATCGTCACATATATATACTTATAATACTTTTAATAATTCCTTAGTCCGTAGTTAGCAGTTCGATGTTAGTAATTCAATTTTAAATGGTTCATTTTTAGGTGATTAATAAACCCCCAATGAAATAAATAAAAACCCCATCGTATATGTATTGGTCGAGATTAATCTTGACCCACGGTACCGGTGTTGTCAAATGACGTGTTGCGTACATAAAGTACCGGTGTTGTCAAATGACGTGTTGCGTACAATCATGGGATCTTATGATTAATCTTCTCGTATTGTTTACGGGTGATCCTGAATCATATAAAATTAAATTATGAGTACATGTATATAAAATATCATGTTATTTTAGAAAGATGTGATTTATTTAATTTTTTTCCAATTAATCACGTAGCTAAATTAGTCTTGGATATCCGATTTCGTTTTGGTCATAGTTTCTTCGTTACAACTCCGTTTTCGTTGGTTCAACTTGCCACTTCCTTGGATCGAGTCCCTCTTTAAGAATATGAACTGTAAATACCTTAGTTTGTATTCGAAATCACAGGTCATAGGTCAAACTTTGGTGAAACTTATGAAGTTAATCATTTTCCATCATGTAAACAACCTTAAATGATTATTTTTCTAAAAATACTTATACTTTGAGTTAAATCATAAAATTTTTATGCGTTAACATATTCATAGTAAAAATCATTTTTCCAGAAAATAAACCTCCAATTCAAAGTTTAAGATGGTTTTTAATTATCCAACCCAAAACAGCCCCCGGTTACACTCCGACGTCGTAAAAACAGTTTTTAAGGTGTTCTTTGAAAAACCAAGTTAAACCTTGTTAAATTAGCATATATTTAAGATATATTACAGGTCTTGAAGTATTTTAAAAGTTAAGTTAGAAGGATCTATTTAGTTTGCAAACAAGTTTGAAAACATTCAAACTATGTTCTTGTTGTTAAAATTTTATACCACAAAATAAGATAGCTATATATATATGAATCGAATAAGGTTATGAACATAGTTACTACCTCAAGTTCCTTGGACAAGGTTGCTGTAAAAGAGGAGTAAGAACCTAGAACCAAAAGGGTGATGGAATTGGATGAAAGATTGGAAGTAAGTTTGTGTTCTTGGAAGAATTCTTGAAGTGTTTTTGTAAGGGTTTTCTTATGGTGTTTAAAGCTTGTTTCTATGGCTAGATCTTCAAGGTTTCTTGCTGAATGATTATGGAGTTCTTAGAACTTGTAAGTAGGTGAATTAGAGAGTGGTTTAAGAGTAAGAATGGTGAGCTAAAAATGGTTTGGTGTTGGTCCTTAAAAACGTGACAAAGGGGGGAGCAAGGACAAAATTTTTAAGCTTGTAATCTTGTGTATTTGTCAAACAATCATACAAAAGCAATTACCTCTACCTTAGGGCAGTAACAAGGGCTAGTTAGGTGGTGATTTGATGTGTATATACTAATAGTAAATACGTATAGAAGTTAGGTATGATACGAGTACATATACTCTAGATATACGTATAGAAATCTTGTGAAAAATAGAATGAGGATTTAAATATAGCTATCTTTTGTGAATACACTTATATGATTTTATGTATTTAAGTCCTTAAAAGTGATTAAATACATTACATATACGATATATGTATAAACATTATAGGTTATAAGTATTTATGTCAAATAACGTTACGTATGGTTATCGTTTTGAAAACTTAAGTTAGTAGTTTCAAAATATACTTATAACTTATTGTTATTAATACAAAATGAGATATTAAAACATTCATTAATCATGTTAAATATGTATATATACATATATATACACAAACGTATAATTATCATATATTGTATAGTTCGTGATATCATCGGTCAAACTAGACGGTCAAACGTTGTGTAAATCTCTTTTCGGAAACATAAATCTCAACAATTTGGATTGCTTATCATGTTGGTAAGGTTTAATTTATGTAAATATTAATCTTATAAGTATAGAACGATCGAAAAAGTGCGGGTCGTTACATTACCTCCCCGTTAAATAAATTTCGTCCCGAAATTTTAAAATTGTACCTATTTTGCGTCATCGAGAAACAAGTGTGGATACTTTTGTTTCATCTGATCCTCTCGTTTCGAAGTAAACTCAGGACCTCTTCGAGCATTCCAACGAACCTTAACGATCGGTATGTTGCTCTGCTTGAGCTGTTTAACTTCACGGTCCATGATTTCTATTGGTTCTTCGATGAATTGTAGTTTCTCATCGACATGGATTTCTTCAAGAGGAATGGTGAGATCTTCCTTTGCAAGACACTTCTTAAGGTTTGAGACGTGAAATGTATTATGTACTCCGGCGAGTTGTTGTGGTAACTCGAGTCGATAAGCTACCAGTCCAATGCGTTCGATAATCTTGAACGGGCCTACATATCTTGGGTTCAGTTTACCCCTTTTTCCGAAGCGTATTACACCTTTCCACGGTGACACCTTTAACATAACCATGTCACCGATCTGAAACTCTAATGGTTTCCTTCGAACATCGGCGTAGCTCTTTTGGAGACTACGGGCTGTTTTCAATCTCTCATTGATTTGTACTATCTTCTCAGTCGTTTCGTGTATGATCTCGGGACCAGTTAATTGTCGATCTCCTACTTCATTCCAACAAATAGGAGATCTACACTTCCTTCCGTACAATGCTTCGAATGGCGCAGCTTTAATGCTCGCATGATAACTATTATTATACGAGAATTCTGCTAATGGTAGATATTTATCCCATCCGTTTCCAAAATCGATCACACATGCCCTGAGCATGTCTTCAAGAGTCTGAATCGTTCTTTCACTCTGCCCGTCGGTTTGCGGATGATACGCGGTACTCATATCCAAACGAGTTCCTAGGGCCTCCTGTAGTGATTGCCAGAACTTTGATGTAAATCTACTATCACGATCGGATATAATGGAAATAGGTATTCCATGCCTTGAAACAACTTCCTTTATATACAATCGTAATAGTTTCTCCATTCTATCCGTTTCCTTTATAGGCAAGAAATGTGCAGACTTGGTGAGACGATCAACAATCACCCAAATGGTGTCGTATCCCCAGGCAGTCTTTGGTAACTTCGTGATGAAATCCATGGTAATACCATCCCATTTCCATTCTGGGATTTCTGGTTGTTGAAGTAACCCTGACGGCTTCTGGTGTTCAGCTTTGACTTTGGAACAAGTTAAACATTCCCCAACATATGTTGCAACGTCTGTCTTTAAATTAGGCCACCAATAATGTGTCTTAAGATCTTGGTACATCTTTCCAACTCCAGGATGTATCGAGTATCTTGTCTTATGTGCCTCATTCAATATCAACTTCCTTAATCCACCCAACTTCGGTACCCAAATACGGTTTGCAAAATATCGAATTCCATCTTCCCGTATAACGAGTTGCTTCTCATACTTCTTCATTATTTCATTTCCTATATTTTCTTTAGTAAGTGCTTCTCGTTGAACTTCTTTGATTTGTGAGTTGAGATTCATGCGAATTTTTATGTTCATCGCTCGTACTCGAATTGGTTCTCGTTCCTTTCTGCTTAGAGCGTCGGCCACCACGTTCGCTTTCCCGGGATGATAACGAATTTCACAATCATAGTCATTTATTAACTCAACCCACCTACGTTGCCTCATGTTCAGCTGTTTTTGATCGAAAATATGTTAAAGGCTTTTATGATCAGTAAACACAGTGCATTTAACCCCATACAAGTAGTGTCTCCATATCTTCAATGCAAACACGACTGCTCCCAGTTCTAGATCATGCGTCGTATAATTCCGCTCGTGAATCTTTAATTGTCGGGATGCGTATGCAATAACTTTCTTCCGTTGCATAAGAACGCAACCAAAACCTTGTCGCGAAGCGTCACAATATATTTCAAAATCATCGTTCCCTTCTGGTAACGATAAAATAGGCGCCGTAGTCAACTTCTTTTTCAGTAATTGAAATGCACTCTCCTGCTCAGAAGTCCATTCATATTTCTTCCCTTTTTGCGTTAACGCTGTCAACGGCTTAGCTATTCGGGAAAAATCTTGAATAAACCTTCTATAATAACCGGCTAAACCCAAAAATTGGCGTATCTGCATTGGTGTCTTAGGAGTCTCCCATTTTTCAATGGCTTCAATTTTTGCTGGATCAACCTGAATTCCTTTGCTACTAACAACGTGGCCAAGAAATTGCACTTCTTTCAACCAGAAAGCACATTTAGAAAATTTAGCATATAGCTGTTCTTTTCTTAACAACTCTAATATCAACCTTAAATGCTGCTCATGCTCTTGCTCACTCTTGGAATAGATAAGAATATCATCAATGAAAATGATAACAAACTTATCTAAATATGGACTACAAACTCGATTCATGAGGTCCATGAATACAGCTGGCGCATTCGTCAATCCAAACGGCATGACCAAAAATTCGTAATGACCGTAGCGTGTCCGAAAAGCAGTTTTCGGTATATCTTCTTCTTTGACACGTAATTGATGATAGCCCGATCTTAGGTCAATTTTCGAGTACACACATGATCCTTGGAGTTGATCAAATAAGTCGTCAATTCTCGGTAGTGGATACCGATTCTTGATAGTTAACTTATTTAATTCACGATAATCTATACACATTCGGAAAGATTAGTCTTTCTTCTTGACGAATAAAATTGGAGCTCCCCACGGTGAAGTACTTGGTCGTATGAATCCACGATCCAGTAATTCTTTTAGCTGACTCTGAAGTTATTTTAACTCGGACGGTGCAAGTCTATATGGAGCACGGGCAACCGGTGCAGCTCCTGGTACAAGATCTATTCGAAATTCTACAGATCTAAATGGAGGTAATCCCGGCAACTCTTCCGGAAATGCTTCAGGAAAATCTCTTGCCACAGGCACGTCATTGATGCACTTCTCTTTTTCTTTCTTTTCGACTTTATTAACATGTGCTAAGATAGCATAGCACCCTTTCTTCAAGCACTTTTGAGCTTTCAAATAACTAATGAGTTTTAGCTTTGAGTTACCCTTCTCTCCATAAATCATTACTGGCGTTTTATCCTTACGAGGAATGCGAATTGCCTTCTTGGCGCACACAACTTCAGCTCCTATTTTGGACATCCAGTCCATGCCGATTATTACATCAAAACTTCCTAATTCTACGGGTATCAAATCAATCTTAAATGTTTCTCCGGCTAAATTTATTTTACAATCACGGCAAATTTTATCGGCTTTAATTAGTTTACCATTAGCTAACTCAATCATGTACTTAGCATCTAGAGGTAATGATGAACAATTCAATTTAGCGTGAAAGTCTCTACACACGTAACTTCTATCAGCACCAGTATCAAATATAATAGATGCGGATAAGTTATTAATGGTAAACGTACCCGTAACAAGCTCCGGGTCTTCACATGCCTCTCTAGCATTAATAACAAATGCTCTCCCACGTGCAGGTCTGATATTCTTCTCTGGATTCGGGCACTGGCTCTTATAGTGACCTTATTTTCCACACCCAAAACAAGTAATGGTAGCCAAAGCAGTTCTATTTGCATTGGTGGCAGGAGTCTTGGTACCATTTGTATTTGTAACGAGAGCCCTACAATCTTCAGCAAGATGACCCTTTCGATTACATTTGTTGCATACCACATTACAGTAACCAGAGTGATGTTTGTGGCATCGGTTGCATAAAGGATTTTGTCCTTTATAACCAAAGCTTAACCCACTACCCGCACCTTGCGTGTTTTCTTGTTTCTTAAAAGATTGTTGTTGGTTACCTCGATCATAATTTCCATTCCACTTTCTTTTGTTACCTGATACCTTCACATCAGTATTGGATACTTTCTTATCCATGATGACCTGATCCATTAGCTCGTTTGCCATGGTTATAGCTTCATGAATTGTCTTAGGTTTCGATGCTGTAACATTTGCCTTGACCTTTTTGGGCAAACCATCTTTGTACATTTCAATCTTCCGTTCTTCGGTTGGAACCAATTCAGGACATAGCAAAACTAATTCCATGAATCGCTGATTGTAGTTGGTGATTTCAGTACCAATAACCTTCAGACTTCGTAACTCATCTTCCAACTTCCTAACCTCGTTCCTTGGACAATATTCGTTGATTAACATTGTTTTTAATTCTTCCCACGGAGTATCATAAGCTACATCTCCTCCTACAGCCTTCACATAATTTTTCCACCACGTGAGTGCACTATCTTGTAAAGTGCACGATGCATACTTGGTCATGTCCTTTTCAACACAACCACTGATTTTAAACACAGTCTCCATCTTTTCTATCCACCGGGTTAAACCGATCGGTCCTTCTGTTCCACTGAATGATGAGGGCTTGCAAGCTTGAAAAGTTTTGTAAGTGCACCCCACACGAGGATTTGGGTTAACTGCAGCACCTCTTGCAGCCTCGACCCATAACATTCTGTCGTTCACTCGCTGATTGATGAGTTCCTGGATTTCTTGTTCCGTCATTCGGTTCAATCGCGCCATATTCTTCTATAAGAATGAAAAGAAAATAATTATTCACATGGAATATTATAGATGTAGTGTATATTTACAGTACATTATAGCTTATTAATAATATGAACCATGTATTATTATAAAAGCCTTTTCTTCTTATTAGCGTTTTATAATTATATCTAGGGTAGTACCTACCCGTTAATGTCCATACTTAATAGCTTAGTACAGAATCAATTACTACCATCTAAATAATACTTAACCATGGAAAATTATTGCATTTCACACTTCACTATTTTACATATGCTTATCTTACATCGAACATTAAACAAACCACACTAATAATATTATACAAAACATTATATGATCCCATGGTTTAATACGGCAGCGCATCGTTTGGTCTATTTTCTAGGACGTTTAGGTTCAAAGAATCGCTTAACGCTTATCCTGGCTGTCTGCCTATATTTTGGCTGTGGGACTGAAGAACTGGATGCCGGGATAGAACGAATAGGAATAGCGGGAATAGGGGTGGTAGTGTCTAGTGGAGTTGGTGCCACATCATCCTTACTAAACTCGGGATTTGAATTTTCTAATTCATTAGCCTTTCGTTTCTTTCCTAGTTCGAACTCGTCTTTTGTAATTTCCTGTATTTCTTCCTCGGGTTCACTTTCCTCCTCGGGTTCACTTTCCTCCTCGGGTTCACTTTCCGGGTTCTCTATAGTCGGTTCATCCGGAATTTGTGAGTCTTCCCCAAAGATATTATTTTCGTCATCGGATAGGTTAATGACTGGAACACCATCTGAAGATTCTGGTTCGGAGTCGCTGAACGTGATGACAAGTTTTGAGCCCGACATCTATCACACAACAACTAACCCATTAGTACTACATAATATTTACATATAAATTTTAACCAACAATGATAAGCAATGGTTTTTAAATCAGACCCGGTCAAAGTCCAGACTTACTAATGTATCCTAACGACTTATCAGTTAGACACACTAATGCAAACCTGGTTCGCTAAGACCACCGCTCTGATACCACATGTCATAACCCGTCCTTAACCATAAGAACGAGTTAGATAACGTATGATTTCATTGCGAGGTATTGACCTCTATATGCGACATTTTTAAAAGAACAACTGCATTTATTTTACATTACAAACCATAACTCTTATTTTAATACAAGCTTTAGACAATAAAAAGATGATTATCGTTTAGCGATAATCTTAGACTTACAAACTTTACATGTGATGATAACAATACGATTTCTAGCATATTTTACATTACAAATCCTCCGATATGCAGTTTTATTTTTGACACAAATATGCATGCTCAAGATCTTGTTTAAATTCAACATGTTGCAGCGGAAGCTTCTAATTATCACCTGAGAATAGACATGTTTAAAACGTCAACATAAAGTTGGTGAGATATAGGTTTAATGCCGGCAGCAATATATATATAGACCACAAGATTTCATATATAAACGTTTTAATAAAAATATTCTAAGTGGTTGAGCACTTGGTAACCATACTTAACATTTAATCACGTCGCATATTCCCTTTATTATGAAATCTTACTACACCGTACCAAGTGTAGTCACGAAACGAAGTACTGTGCAACCGTTGAATACTGGTCGTCCAGTCCGGTTGGGGTTGTCAGGCCCGATAGATCTATCAACAGGATTCGCGTTTACAATACCGCTGTAAATAACAGTTACCAAGCTACAGGGAAGTATGCCAGTGGTACAACTCAACGTAGAATATACCAAGCTACATGTATTCTCATCCCGAAATATTTAGAGTTTAAAAGTGGGACTATATACTCACTTTCGTCTTGAAGATATGTAATTTTGACTTGGTCTCCGATTGATATCACAAACCTAACCATATATAATATATCAATACCTTTTCTTTTTAAACAATCGTCACATATATATACTTATAATACTTTTAATAATTCCTTAGTCCGTAGTTAGCAGTTCGATGTTAGTAATTCAATTTTAAATGGTTCATTTTTAGGTGATTAATAAACCCCCAATGAAATAAATAAAAACCCCATCGTATATGTATTGGTCGAGATTAATCTTGACCCACGGTACCGGTGTTGTCAAATGACGTGTTGCGTACATAAAGTACCGGTGTTGTCAAATGACGTGTTGCGTACAATCATGGGATCTTATGATTAATCTTCTCGTATTGTTTACGGGTGATCCTGAACCATATAAAATTAAATTATGAGTACATGTATATAAAATATCATGTTATTTTAGAAAGATGTGATTTATTTAATTTTTTTCCAATTAATCACGTAGCTAAATTAGTCTTGGATATCCGATTTCGTTTTGGTCATAGTTTCTTCGTTACAACTCCGTTTTCGTTGGTTCAACTTGCCACTTCCTTGGATCGAGTCCCTCTTTAAGAATATGAACTGTAAATACCTTAGTTTGTATTCGAAATCACAGGTCATAGGTCAAACTTTGGTGAAACTTATGAAGTTAATCATTTTCCATCATGTAAACAACCTTAAATGATTATTTTTCTAAAAATACTTATACTTTGAGTTAAATCATAAAATTTTTATGCGTTAACATATTCATAGTAAAAATCATTTTTCCAGAAAATAAACCTCCAATTCAAAGTTTAAGATGGTTTTTAATTATCCAACCCAAAACAGCCCCCGGTTACACTCCGACGTCGTAAAAACAGTTTTTAAGGTGTTCTTTGAAAAACCAAGTTAAACCTTGTTAAATTAGCATATATTTAAGATATATTACAGGTCTTGAAGTATTTTAAAAGTTAAGTTAGAAGGATCTATTTAGTTTGCAAACAAGTTTGAAAACATTCAAACTATGTTCTTGTTGTTAAAATTTTATACCACAAAATAAGATAGCTATATATATATGAATCGAATAAGGTTATGAACATAGTTACTACCTCAAGTTCCTTGGACAAGGTTGCTGTAAAAGAGGAGTAAGAACCTAGAACCAAAAGGGTGATGGAATTGGATGAAAGATTGGAAGTAAGTTTGTGTTCTTGGAAGAATTCTTGAAGTGTTTTTGTAAGGGTTTTCTTATGGTGTTTAAAGCTTGTTTCTATGGCTAGATCTTCAAGGTTTCTTGCTGAATGATTATGGAGTTCTTAGAACTTGTAAGTAGGTGAATTAGAGAGTGGTTTAAGAGTAAGAATGGTGAGCTAAAAATGGTTTGGTGTTGGTCCTTAAAAACGTGACAAAGGGGGGAGCAAGGACAAAATTTTTAAGCTTGTAATCTTGTGTATTTGTCAAACAATCATACAAAAGCAATTACCTCTACCTTAGGGCAGTAACAAGGGCCAGTTAGGTGGTGATTTGATGTGTATATACCAATAGTAAATACGTATAGAAGTTAGGTATGATACGAGTACATATACTCTAGATATACGTATAGAAATCTTGTGAAAAATAGAATGAGGATTCAAATATAGCTATCTTTTGTGAATACACTTATATGATTTTATGTATTTAAGTCCTTAAAAGTGATTAAATACATTACATATACGATATATGTATAAACATTATAGGTTATAAGTATTTATGTCAAATAACGTTACGTATGGTTATCGTTTTGAAAACTTAAGTTAGTAGTTTCAAAATATACTTATAACTTATTGTTATTAATACAAAATGAGATATTAAAACATTCATTAATCATGTTAAATATGTATATATACATATATATACACAAACGTATAATTATCATATATTGTATAGTTCGTGATATCATCGGTCAAACTAGACGGTCAAACGTTGTGTAAATCTCTTTTCGGAAACATAAATCTCAACAATTTGGATTACTTATCATGTTGGTAAGGTTTAATTGATGTAAATATTAATCTTATAAGTATAGAACGATCGAAAAAGTGCGGGTCGTTACACACCTCTCCTCACTCTCTCACTACAATACATTTTCTCTCACTAGAGCTTTCAAGGCCTTCTCACCTCCGATCGGGAAATTGAGTACCCGGAGGCGAACGCCGAAGATTGTAATAGGAGCGGTCTAGAGGATGTCAGCACTTGTAATGGTCCAGATCTCATCTGTAAACGGTGAATGCTTTCCTTAATTTAATAAAGTTATCTTGTTATTTTAAGTTGCTTTCATCTTGCATGCCTATCTATGTGTTACAAATATTTATTATGTGTTGAATACTTTATCTGGAACTTATATTATTGTTAAACCTTGACGGTTTAAAAGTTTAATTTACGGATCACCCTTTCTGCTTATTCACGTGGCTATAACCTAGTATTAGGACCTGATCATCCCTAGGATACAAGGTAAGTAGTTATGTGTGCTTAATGTCACAATAGGAATATAGTACCTACGTATGAATAACTATTTATTCGTCAAAGAAGAGCTGCCCATTTAGGTTGTGATAAGAGTAGGCAATATAGAGTTCAGTGAACAATGGCTTGCTCAGAAGCATGATTCTCGTCAAAAGCAATGTTCTTGAGATATTGTAAGATGATCTGGGGTTGAGTAAGTGATCGCAAAGGAGAGACTTCTAATCCAATTAGTAGTACCTTAGAATATCTAAGATTGAACATATGTTAATGTTAAGGCATAACTTAGTATTGAATGGTGGAATATTGCTTTAGTTAGACCAACTAAGATTAAGAAAAGACGAGACTTTCCTTTAGGGATATACCACTTTGTTCATGTACCTAGGATTCTATCCATAAGGTCGTTTAAACTCTCTAAGGTTAACGTTGGGAGTAGGGATATCCGTCTTAGCCAGAATCTTCAAGGCCTAAACTCTTAGTGACAAATCAGTTAAGTTCGTAGCCCAGTTGATTGAGGTTTATTGTTTATTCTAGGAAGATAAACTCTTGTGATAGTTCCCAATCAGAATTCTATTCTTCATACTTATCTATCTTTATCTTTATAGTTATATCATAGTATTAGTAGTTAATCTTAATCCATCACCACTTGTCAATTAGGGTTAACTATATAGGCACTTTTGTCCCACGTTACTGAGCAAACATACAAAAATACGAACCTGAGTTATATTTACCAGTTAGTCGTTAAAAGGAAGACAAGTAGGTGAGCTGTAGCTAGGAAACCCCAGCTAAATATAAATAATAAAACCATTACTCTCTTTGGTAGCTAATTCTGACCTGTTGCGACCTAACGACACCGCACAAATAAAACCGTCCATTTTGGCCATATCAATACCCACACCACTACTTTATACAATAGTAGATTCTACTATTTATAGAAACCTAATAACCATGTAATAGATCTATTGTCCACTTGTACAAAGGATGTTTGTACCCAGCCGAAAATTGTGTCTAGAAGCACATGAGTCCTTTTCTTCTTCGGTAGCTATTTGCATGAACACCCTATTGGATATCCTATTGAATAAACAAATGGAATGTTGGGTTCCTTAGGCATTGACAAAGTATTAACCACCAACTGCGCATGGGTTAAACTTCTGCATTCTATTGTTGTCTTGTAAGGTCACTTGTCAGCCATCAGCGCGTGTCCTTTTCAGTTCAATTTCATCCTCGATGTTAGTTGAATAGTACCCTTTGATGTAGACAACACTGAAAATGATTATGCTTGTAATGGAGCATAATCTGTCTAAGTGTTGTTTGTTGCTCCAGACTCTGCTGGTTCTTCTAATGGTGGTTATTCATAAGATCTTCTTGCTGGTACAACATATAATCATATGCTGGTCGTGAAGAACTCTTGAATCTTTATTTATCTTGTGCTGATAGTAAAGGCTGAAAGTATTTCGTGTGCCCGAGAGATATATTAAATTAATGTGGCTAACATGTTATGATCCAAGTTAGGTCATACCCAATAACAAGCTTACCGACACCTTATTCGTATTTAATTCTAGCGAATGGATCGTTGATTAAATACGCGACACTTGAATTTTAAGGAAAAGGTTTCTTAAATGATATTACTTGATATGTGTAATATAAGTTATGGAATAATTTATATAACAATGTTTTAATTATTTATAGGTTAAATAATTGATTAAGTTATGTTACATTTTATAAAATTGGTTTTATAAAATATACATAACTAATAATATACAAGTTTATAAAATGTGTTTTATAAAATCAAGTTTTATAAAAAAAAAAAAAATTGATTTTATAAAATCAGTTTTTCCTTTTATAAACTATATTATAACATTGCTAATGGCCTTGGAAGTGGGTGTAAGCATGCTCTTTGTTGGTCAAAAGCATGGTTAGTTCCCATGTACTTGGATATACATCTAGTGCTCTTTCAAGACATGCAAGACATATCAAAATACAAGAAAAAAACTGCACTTTCTCCCTCACTTCTGCTGTATTCAGGCCGTGGCCTTTCAAGGGAGATAGGAGGTTCAATTTTCTTTTTTTTAAGCTTATATTCAAGTGTAATTAAATCCTAACCAAGGCTAGGGTGTTGGTGTATAAGTTTGGGGTATATCTACTTGAGGTTTCATCCATTTGAGACTCCATTCATCATCATCATCTTCATCACTCATTACCTAGCTTGGAGAAGGTATAAACTCTTTTCTTGCTTGTAGTTTGTAAGTATGTTTCACAACTTGATCCTAATTAGGATTTAACTTTAATTGGTTAAAGATTAACAAGTTACTAAATGGTTATTTACATGCTTCCGCTTTGAATGATTCCTAAAAGGTTTTTAAGTATTATGTAACATGTTAAATCCCAACAATGGTATCTAGAGCCGAGGTTGTTGAAATATGCTTCGAGATGGTCATTAAACTCACTATATATTTTGCATTTTATGTACATGCATGAAAGTAAAATGCAAATATAAATTGTTTGGGTGGGTTTCATGGTTTGGTCGAATTTTGGGAGCTTCCAAATGGGTTTGGAAGTTGCCATTTGGTCATATTTTGTTGTATGTTGATGTTCACAATCAAGCCTTGACCTTATGTTTAAATGTATGCATGTTTGGTTGATTTAATTCATTCATATGGTTTGTAATAATATTTATTCATTTGGTTTGTAATAATTATTCTTTTGGTTATGTAATTTATTTTATATTTGGCATGTAAAATAGTTTAGGTTGTAATTTCATTTTTAGACAAAATGTATTAGGATATATTTTGTAAAATGATGAAGATGATGAAGACTTGAACACTTAGAAGAATCATTTGGATGCAAGATTAAGTGGGAGATTTTGAAATCTCCTACTTAGTGTTATAACCCTTAACAGGTGACATTTGTTTTCGGCTAAACAAATGTCTACCAAATTGGCTTGATTGTGAACACTTTTATTTGCATGCGTGGTTGTTTTATTTCTTGTATGATTGTGGATTGTGTATGTTACTACAACAAGTTATCACACAAGTTAACAACAAGCATAACTAGAATTTAATTGGTTAAATTATTAACGACATGCAAAACGTCAATTTAAATGGTTAAATTAAAAACGGCTAAAAGGACATTTATAAACGGTTATTAAGAACATGATAAGGATCATATATATAAAATGGTATATATCAAGTAATTGGCTAAAATTACTAGACTTGAAAATGGATTTCAAATGAACCATACACTAAATGCATGTTGGTGTATGGCATAAATGTTTTCTCAAACTAGAATTAAAGAAAACTTAAAATCCCTTAATTAACAAGGCAAACAAGTTAAACGCCATCCTTTTGTGTGACACTTGAAAATATTAGGGAACTCATAATGGGATAAAGGTCACCTAACCGTTATGAGCAAACTAATATGATTGAGGTGGATTTCGCACACTTGTGGGATAAAGGTCACCTAACCACTTGTGTGTTGAATTTACACGTTTACACTAGTAGGACGACTTGATTTGGGAATCATGAACTTAGGGTCACCGAAGCATGAGGAACAAATAGGCGTTGATGGGATAAATATGCCATGCAAAAGGATTGCATGATCCCATATCTTAGAAGTTGCAAAAGGATTGCAATTGTCATATAATGACTACCTAGCTAAATCAAATGACGGGATAAAGGTCACCTAACCGAAATTTGGTTTACCGTTGGATTCTAAAATTTAATAAATATCAATTGGATTTAAAGGGTATTGATTGTTAAATTAAAATTAATACTTAAACGACTTTGTTAAATTTTGTAGATGGTCGCCAATAACAACAAAATTCCCAACGCACCAATAAACTTTAACAACCTATCGTTGAGGTCAATCCTCGAAAAGGAAAAACTCAACCATACGAACTTCATGGATTGGTACCGCAATCTAAGAATTGTCCTCAAACTAGAGGACAGGGCGTATGTGTTGGAAGACCCCATTTCCGATCAACCGGACGAGGACAATACGGAAGGCATGGCTTATTGGGAGAAATATTGCACCGATTCGTTGCAAGTTTCTTGCCTCATGCTTGGGACTATGATACCCGAACTCCAAAAGGATTTTGAGCATCATAGTGCATATGACATGATCACACAGTTGAAGGAGATGTTCCTTCAACAAGCTCGTGTCGAGCGCTTTGAAACGGTCCGAGCGCTTCATGCATGTCGGATGGACGACTCCCAATCCGTTTCATCTTATGTCCTTAAGATGAAAAGCCTAATTGATCGAGCAAACCGTCTAAACTGCAACGTGTCTAATGAATTAGCCACGAACCTTATCCTTAATTCCTTGTCAAAGAGGTTTGACACATTTGTAATGAATTACAACATGAATGGATGGGATAAGAGCATTGGCGAATTACATGCCATGCTTAAGACTGCAGAAGCAAGCATGGGTAAAAGGGCTTCACCCGTTTTTATGATCAATGAAGGCGGGTCCAAAAACAATAACACTTCTAAGCCGAAGGCGGATAATAGGAAAGGACCCACCTACCAAGGCAAGGGCAAGGGAAAGGGGAAGATGGTTACCCCAACCAACAACAACAAGAAGCAAAAGGTTGCCGGAAAGGCTAACCCCAAGGAAGATCCGTGCTTTGGTTGCGGTGAAATGGGTCACTGGAAACGCAACTGCCCGGTCTACCTTATGGAGTTGAAGGAAAAGAGGGATGCAGGGCAAACCTCAGGTAATGTATATATGGTACACATTGAGCTTAGTATTACTTCTTCTAATACATGAGTATTAGACACAGGATGTGGAACTCATTTTTGCAATTCTTTACAGGGGTTCAAAAGAAGTGATCAAGATGCGGGAACAACAAGTCTCTTCATGGGAAATGGAGCAAGGGTGCAAGTGAAAGCTCATGGAGACGTTGTTTTAAAGCTTCCAAGTGGTTTGGAGCTTATGTTGAAAAATGTTTTGTATGCACCCGATTTATCTCGAAACATTATTTCTGTATCCCATTTGAAACAATATGGTTTTAATCTTAATTTCATTAATGATGATATCCATGTTTCTTTAGATAATGTGTTCTATTTTAAGGCTTCCCCTTCGAATGGTATTTATGAATTAGTTCATGATGACACATCATACAATAAATCAATGTTCCATGCAAACACCAAGAAACTCAAAAGGGATTTGAGTGATTCCTACTTATGGCATTGTCGCCTTGGTCACATAAATAAGAATCGAATGCATACACTTCAAAGGAATGGCCTTTTGAAATCAAATGAACTAGACTCATTTGATGTGTGTGAATCTTGTTTACAAGGCAAAATGACTAAAGCACCTTTCAAAGGGACCTATGAAAGGGCTAAGGACTTATTGGGATTAATACATTCGGATGTATGTGGACCCTTTAAGCCCATGACTAGGAAAGGTGAAAGATACTTCGTCACTTTCATTGATGACTTTAGTCGTTTCGGATATGTCTACTTGTTAAGACATAAGGACGAAACTTTGAAGCATTCAAGGAATATCAAAACGAAGCACAAAATCAACTCAACAAGACAATAAAGGTACTTCATACCGATAGAGGAGGTGAATACCTAAGTGATGCTTTCCAAGATCATCTTAGAAGTTGTGGGATTATCTCGCAACTTACTCCACCCGGGACACCATAACTTAATGGTGTGTCCGAAAGGAGGAACTGAACCCTAATGGATATGGTTCGATCTATGATGGCTAGAAGCTCGTTACCTCTATCATTCTGGGGTTATTATCTATGCTCCGCGGCTCGTATTCTAAATATGGCCCCAACCAAGAAAGTGGAACGAACTCCTCATGAGATGTGGTTTGGAAAACCTCCATCTCTATCATACTTAAAGGTTTGGGGATGTGAAGCTTATCCCAAGCATTACGTCCATAATAAGTTGAATGCTCGATCCACGAAGTGTATCTTCATAGGATATCCCAAGGATGATATGGGATATTATTTCTATGATCCATCCGAGCAGAATGTATTTGTTGCTCGGAAGGCGGAATTCCTTGAAACTAAGTTCCTAATGGAAGGAAATAGTGAAAGGAAGATAGATCTTGAAGAGGTTCAAGATCAAATAGATGATACACAATTAGCTGACACTAGCACTCAACATGAAAATGTTGAGAGTGATCAAATGGATGATCAAAATACACAAGACGTTCGCAGATTTGATAGGATTAGTAATCCTCCTGAGAGATATGGGTTTCTCATGGATGGTTGCTATGTGGTTGATTTGGATGAACCAACAAACTACCAAGATGCTATATCAAGGATTGATAAGCATAAATGGCAGGAAGCCATGAACGCTGAGATGCAATCCATGTATGACAACCAAGTTTGGGAACTTGTTGAACAACCTACTGGCTCAAGGCTGGTTGATTGTAAATGGCTTTTCAAAATGAAAACCGACATACATGGAAACTTGGATACATATAAAGCTAGACTTGTAGCAAAAGGTTTCACTCAAACTCAAGGGGTTGACTATGATGAAACTTTTTCACCTGTGGTAATGCTGAAGTCTATTAGGATATTACTTGCGATTGCTGCTCATTATGATTATAAAATATGGCAAATGGATGTCAAGACCGCTTTCCTAAATAGACATCTTGAGGAAGATGTCTATATGGTTCAGCCTGAAGGTTTTGTTGATCTGAAGTGTCCTAAAAAGGTATGCAAGTTAAAGAAGTCAATCTACGGATTGAAACAAACATCTAGAATGTGGAATCATCGTTTTAATGAGGAAGCCAAGAAATTTGGCTTCATTAAAAATGGTGATGAAGCTTGTGTATACAAGAAAGCTAGTGGGAGCATTATCATGTTCCTTGTATTATATGTGGATGATATATTATTATTTGGGAACGATATTCCAGCAATGCAAGGTGTTAAAACTTGGCTAAGTAAATGCTTCTCCATTAAGGATCTTGGAGAAGCACAATACGTTTTGGGGATTGGGATCTACAGGGATAGATCCAAGAAACTGATAGGTTTGAATCAAAGTGCATACTTTGAAAAGATTTTAAAAAAAGGTTCAAGATGGAGAACTCTAAGAAAGGTTTGGTACCTATTTAAAGAGGAACGCTCCTTCGTTCATCTCAGTGCCCCACCACGAAAGATGAACAGGAGAGAATGAAGAAAGTCCCATATGTGTCTGCCATTGGGTCAATCATGTATGCAATGATATGCACTAGACCGGATGTGTCATGCGCTCTTAGCCTGACAAGTAGATACCAGAATAACCCAGGAAATAGTCATTGGATTGCTGTCAAAAGTATATTGAAATACCTTAGGAGGACTAAGGATATGTTTCAAATATATGGGTTTGGTGAGGAGGAACTCGCTGTAAAAGGTTACGTGGATGCGAGTTTCCAAACTGATCGAGATGATTCTCGATCACAATCCGGTTATGTCTTCACGTTAAATGGAGGTGCGGTCTCTTGGAAGAGTTCAAAACAGGATGTTGTTGCATTATCCACTACAGAGTCGGAGTACATAGAAGCCTCATTGGCAGCTCAGGAAGCTGCATGGATGAAGAAATTCATCGACGACTTAGGAGTAGTCCCTTCCATTCAGGACCCTCTTGAGATCTTTTGTGACAACGAGGGTGCGACTGCTCAAATCAAAGAACCTCGTGCTCACCAAAAGACCCGTCACATTGAGCGGAGATTCAACTACATAAGGGATGAAGTTGAAAAGGGAAAGATATGTATTCGCAAAGTTCACACAGATCTTAATATAGCGGATCCTCTCACGAAGCTCTTACATGGATCAAAACATACAGGACATGTTTGTGCATTAGGGCTTCGATATTCTAGTGATTGGTCATGATCTGTTTTAAGTATTGTAACGGAACAAAATTGTTCAAACTCATTAATATAATTATGGTATTAATTTATTTTGAGTCATGTTCCTATTTTGCATATTTTATCCATGAATAAGTAATTATTCTAAAATTCCGTAGTCGATCACATTCGTGGGAATAAGTGTGAGGTTTAGACTATTATGAACTTGGATTGGTATACATTCACAGTATGAATGTGGGGGCAAGGTTGCAACCAAGGTTCATAGATATTTGTAGGACACAAATATTGGAAGACCCGCTCTCAAGACTTACTAAATAGAGCCTTTGTGGTTGATCACATGTAATCTTGAGTAAAGGCGAATATCATTGTATCCTCCGACCTGAGATACATATTGGGTTCGGATATTTACCAAGTATTGTGCCTTGATTCTTTCCTTCGCTATTCTGAAATATGGTAGTTCATAAGGAAGAGCTCGGGTACAATGCAAGGTATATATTTAGGACGTATGTAGTCAAGATGGAATTTGTCCCTCTTATTCGTTGAGAGTCAGATGTCTAAGGCCTGATAAAGTTAAATCTAAAAGAGAGTGATCACTCTGTATCTCTTGGATTTAACATGACATCTAGGATAAAAGGATAAATGAAAGATTCACCTATTCATATTCGATTTGGGACCTCGAAAGGGATGATGTTATTGATTGACACAAAGTCATAACATATTGGGGGTGATGGACGGTCGTTAGGTGGTATCCATCACTTGCATTAATTTCTTATGTTTCTCGTGCAAGTGGGAGATTGAAAGTATTTCGTGTGCCCGAGAGACATATTAAATTAATGTAGCTAACATGTTATGATCCAAGTCGGGTCATACCCAATAACAAGCTTACCGACACCTTATTCGTATTTAATTCTAGCGAATGGATCGTTGATTAAATACGCGACATTTGAATTTTAAGGAAAAGGTTTCTTAAATGATATTACTTTATATGTGTAATATAAGTTATGGAATAATTTATATAACAAAGATTTAATTATTTATAGGTTAAATAATTGATTAAGTTATGTTACATTTTATAAAATTAGTTTTATAAAATATATATAACTAATAATATACAAGTTTATAAAATGTGTTTTATAAAATCAAGTTTTATAAAAAAAAACTGATTTTATAAAATCAGTTTTTCCTTTTATAAACTATATTATAACATTGCTAATGGCCTTGGAAGTGGGTGTAAGCATGCTCTTTGTTGGTCAAAAGCATGGTTAGTTCCCATGTACTTAGATATACATCTAGTGCTCTTTCAAGACATGCAAGACATATCAAAATACAAGAAAAAACTGCACTTTCTCCCTCACTTCTGCTGTATTCAGGCCGTGGCCTTTCAAGGGAGATAGGAGGTTCAATTTTTTTTTTTAAGCTTATATTCAATTGTAATTAAATCCTAACCAAGGCTAGGGTGTTGGTGTACAAGTTTGGGGTATATCTACTTGAGGTTTCATCCATTTGAGACTCCATTCATCATCATCATCTTCATCACTCACTACCTAGCTTGGAGAAGGTATAAACTCTTTTCTTGCTTGTAGTTTGTAAGTATGTTTCACAACTTGATCCTAATTAGGATTTAACTTTAATTGGTTAAAGATTAACAAGTTACTAAATGGTTATTTACATGCTTCTGCTTTGAATAATTCCTAAAAGGTTTTTAAGTATTATGTAACATGTTAAATCCCAACAAAGGCAACATACCAATTCACTTCGACACAACATTCACTGCTGTTAGAAATAAATAAGTAAACTTATGTTGGCCTACACATTACAACTAGTGTTTATAATCATGTTTTATCATAATTAAATCCTTAATAATGTAGGGGACTTAACAATCTCCCCATATTTGATGATGACAAAACATGTGACATGAAAAGAAAAAAATTAAGGCCCAACTCTAAAGGACTTAAGAAAATTAGCAGTAAGTTGTCCCTTAAGTTTACTTTTATGGGATCTTTTACTGAGTTATCTATATCTTATAAATTGATATACTTTTGAAGATAACTCATTGTAATATTCAATACTATTATTCAGTATACATTACAAAACAAGGAATAATACAATAATTTCATATTACAAGAAGAGCAAACATCTACTCTTTATGAATTGGTTCTTTTTAATCTTCACACCAAGGAAGAGTTTAGGTAGATCTTCAATTCTTAATTGAGGTATGACCGGTGGTAGAATGATTGGTTCACGTCTTAATGGGCCATCACCAACTTTCTTCTTCTTCTTTGCTAGTTCAGCATCAACATCTACTGCTGTTGCATTGGAATATGTGGTGGCCTTGTTGAACGGATTCTTCAGCTCTTCAACAATAATATTTTTAATTTCATTGTCTCTTTTGCCTTTGAAGTATTCAATTATCTCCATCCATTCAGAATGATAATATCTTCTTAGATCAATCAGCTCCACCCTTTCAAAAATATTGTTGTCCGTGCTGATGTTGAACACACTTTTAGTGCAATTTTGACACTTTATAATTTTTGCCACATTCAATCTTCATGCCATAACATCAGCATATCTCTGCTCCATTAACTTTTCCCTAGCTACTTGAGATCTGGCACTAAGAGGATGTTCTGTTTTTTCTGCTACCTTTTCAGCTAGGGGTGTGCATCATTTGGTTTCAAACCAAATAAACCGAATATCGAATCGAATCAAAAAAAAAAAAACCAATTTTTTAAACAGTTTTCGGATCGATTGAAACCAAAACAGAATTCGTAATTCGGTTTTCTGTTTTGAAAATTTTAAATTCAGTTAACCGAAAACCGAATTAAAAACCGAATTCAAATTAATAACATATTCAAACATATTTATAATTATATATTTATATTATATTTGATGTATTATTATATTTTTAGTAAACAATAAACATGTTATATACCCTGTATACTTAAATTAATTCCACAATCGTTATTCCTAATTTATACGTAAGTTTATGCTGGTTAGGTTTTTATTTTTAGTGATTTTCGGTTTTAACCGAAACCAAACCGAAATCGAATTCGGTTTTTGGTTCAGTTTTGGTTATGGTTTTTATATTTCAATTTGGTTTCGGTTTGGTTTTCGGTTTTGATTTTATAAGTTTCAAAACCGAATAAACCGAAAAACCAAAAATCGAACCGATGGACATCCCTAATTTCAACTGCCTCATCAGCATCAATCTCTTTGTCTTGAGCAGCAATAAGTGATCTGGCTGCTTTAAGAGTTTTTTCTTCATCTTATTTTCTTTTTGTTTAGCAGCCAGCTTCTCTTCTTATTGTTGCAGACTTAAGCATTCAGCCAGTTCATCATCAGACTTAGTTTTCTGTTCCAGTTAAACAACCAACATGTAATCTTCAAGAGAAAGTTTCAAGCCTTTTGCTGTAGCTGTCATCATTCTTCCTTCCCCTGTACTTAAAAGAATTGAGTACTCTTCCAAACCAATCCCAAATTTTAGTGCCTCATCAAACATTAACTTCTCATCTTCAGTGCTTAGCATCATGTTGTTAACTTCAAGAAACTCTTGTATAGGCATGTTAAAGCTGGAGGTAAAGATGTAGTGTTCCTGATCTAACGAATGATAAGTCATCTTGATTCTTTGTTCATTTGCAATTCTAATTAATTCATCCCTTCGTCGCCATTCTTCAACAGAAATTTTCATCCTCTGAGCTTCTTGTTCTTCAAATGAGAGTTCTGGTGGCTTTATTGGTTCGTAAGGTTCATGTTCCAAACTATGTGTTTGTCATTTGGTTTGGGGGAAAATGGAGAAAAATCTATTGGTACCTCTGAGCAGAGTTTTCTTAGAGTCAGTGAGTTTCTTAATTTCTTTCTCTGCATTATCAATCTTCTCACTAAGAACCTCATTTCTTAACTTAAAGTCTGTTCTTTCTATGCGTAGAGGTCTCACACTAGATTCTAGCTCTTTTAGTTGTGCTACTTTTTCAGCTAGATCCTTCTGAAGGTTCAGGTATGCATTGTTTGACACTTTGATTTTCAATTCAGCTTTTAACCTATGGTTCTCATTTTGTAGTCCACTAATTTGACTAGCAAAAGATCTAAGGTCTTTACTCATTTTAGCAAAGTTGTCAATATACATATCAGGCAGTTCATGAAACACTCTATCTTGACTGCTGGAGGCAGATTCAGTTCTAATGGGCACATTCAGTTGGACTTGTGGGTCAGTGTGTTGAGCACTAGGTGTTTTAGAGGGAGCAATGCAGTACATCAGATATAAATTCAGAATTGTTATGCACATAGTTATAATATTCATGAGTTACATCAGTGTAAAGTTGTACCTCTTCCTCTACATCGGAAGAAACATGATCAGGAGCACGGGACATGTTAGTGAGTTTGACTACATTGGTACGTTCTGGCTCCTGTTCACTGTCTGACCATTTTAGCCAAACATCATCTGAGGCTTTGGGGACCTTTCCTTTTTTTATCATCGTGTGCGAGTAACATCTTTTTCTTGTAGTACTCAGCATCTTTTCGTTTGGGTAGTCTGCGATCTCGTGCAAAGTGACCTATTTTAGCACAGGTTAACACACATTATCGGAGTGCTTATTGTCAGGGACTCGGTACTGAGTAGTTGAGGTTTTAGGCTTTTTGTAGTACGAGGAGCTGGATGATGTTCGATTGTTGTTGTTTTTGCTGAAACCGCTAGATGATCTCCTGAGGTTTAGCTGCTTGCTGAATATTGCGGCAGCTTTGACGAGATCCCGATGTTCTTCATCAACATCAGAGTATGTGTCTTCATCAGATGACATGGTTTGTTTTACTTTGAGTGAATTGAAGAGGTTGGGAATAGCTTTGTTAGAGCTTTTGTTTACGTATAGAGCCATTGGGTCACTGGTTCCAGCAGGGTTTGTTTTGGAGTCTTGAATAGCTTGAACATCATCTTGATGATTCATTAGTTTGCCTACAACTTCATGAATGTTGTACTTCTTGGTGTTCTTAGCAGCACGGAAGTTGTTTCCATATGGTGTCCAGGTTGCGTTCAGCTTTTTCAAGAATTTCATATTCAGCTCCTGATTTTCTTTGTTCACTCCAACCTTTTTCAGCTCATTGATGACTTCACAGAAGCGTTTGTAGCAGTCCTTCAGTAATTCATCATGCTTCTGATGATAGTCCTCATACATAGCGAGAGCAATGACAAGTTTTGTTTGGTCGGATTGGCTATATTCTTCCTGTTGACGAGTGATTTCATCTAGAAGGTCTTTTCTAGATTTCAGGGAGCTGACGGATTTGTACATGTCATGGGGAAGGGCTTGCATGATGATAGACCTAGATTCAACGTCTGCTTGAGCTCTGTGACGCCCCGTACAAAACCATCATGTACGGATCATCAACAACAGGTCCATTACACGGTATAATACTATATGATGTTTTAAAACAAGTTTTGCATTCATGAAAAGATAACTTTTTTACCAACGTCAAATGTTTTACAAAAGATAACGTGCTTCTATGAATAGAAAGCATTAACATAAGTACGTAACACAAAGGTCATTACAACGCCATTGTTCGAAAATAACATAAGTTGTGAATGCAAAATAAAAGTTCCATGCTTGAGACATCTCTAAGTAATGCAGCGGAAGTCTAACACAGCGAGTCTGTAACAGCAAGTCTATAACACCAAGACTATAACAGCAAGTCTAACAGCGGAAGCAACAACGTCTAAGCACCTGAGAAATACATTCTTTAAAATGTCAACACGAATATTGGTGAGCTATAGTTTGTTTGTAATCAGCAATGTAATGTAGACCACGAGAATTCGTATTCAAAATAGTATGAAAAGTATATGCTTATCCGTGGACACCCGGTAACAAACTTAACGTAAAATAAATATCACCCTCTAAAAGTGCACTTGGCGAGTGCGTATGTTCTCAAAGTATTAAATACCCATTAAATGCTAGCGCGACTAGCCCGAGTGGGGATGTCAAACCCTATGGATCCATATCTAATATTCGCGTTCACCGGTTCAAAAACCAATGATTAAACGTTACCGTGCTAAGGGGAATCTTTGTGCTGTTATATCACCCACACATATATAAAGTTTAAGTACTCGTGTCTAGTATGTAAAAACATAAAAAGCGCATGTATTCTCAGTCCCAAAAAATAGTTAAAGTAAAAAGGGAGCTATAGCTCACAGTGAATGTGCTGTAAAAGTCGATATGAAAAGTATGCAAGTAGTAAGTCGGTCCAAACAAGTAAGTCAAAGGTTATTAAGTCAGTAAATCCTCCCAAAGGTTTAAAAGTAAATAAGTTAAGTTTTAAGTATCATCATCATCATCATTCGTAAAAGATAAAGTAAGTTTTCAACAAGAATAGAGATTGAAACAAAGGGCTGACTTCGGACAGATGCTACGACCTCTATACAAACTAAAATGACGTGCGGCCAGTGGCCAAGGCTCCGTTTGTGAGTCCTCTTACCACTATCAAGTTTTCAGATCCTAACTCGATGTCGTTTGACTGTGGCGACGGTTCAAGCGCGAGTAGGACAGAAATTTTAGCACGTCGTTATGAAGGCGTAGTGATTTTCGGAAGGCTATAAATCCTAAACCGTATATCAGATTTAGGTGAGTCTTAAACGAAAAGTCATCTACTCGAACCGAACTATCTGAAAATAAACTTTCCAGAAGTCCCAGGAGTCTGATCAGACCCCGAAAAATAGAAAACAAGTGCTCTGGTGGGTTTCTTGGTGTCTGATGCTCATCACGGTTCTCATCCTTGATGCGTATAAGCCTCAAGTGTACAACTCTTGATGTTTTAGCATCACTTTGACTAAGTTTCAACCATAAACATACACTGTCAAGACTAAGAAGAAATATAACTCGCTTAAGAGTTTTAGAAGGATGATGAAACAAGGTTGCATCATGTTCTTAGTCTTAACACAAATACAAGTTCTATTCAAGATTAAAGCTACAAACTTTGATTCAAATCAAGCAAGACCTTAAGTCACATAACTTAGATCAAACAAAATAATGAAACCCTAAGCTAGAAAGCTTGGATCCCTTAACAATAATTATGAGATTTCAAAGCTAGAAAGCTTGAATCTTTTATGTCCTTGAAGATCTTTAAAGCAACAAGCTAGATCTTCAAGTTTCATGAAGATCATAAACACAAGTTTTGATCTTTTAGCAAAAACAAAGTGATCTTAAGCTATAAAGCTTAGATCCATCAAAGTAATGAGGATCCAAAGCTAGAAAGCTTGAATCTTTTATGTTCTTAAAGATCTTTAAAGCAAAAGGTTAGATCTTCAAGTTTCATGAAGATCATAAACACAAGTTTTGATCTTTTAACAAAAATAAAGAGATCATAAGCTAGAAAACTTAGATCCAACAAAGTAATGAAGATTCAAAGCTAGAAAGCTTGAATATTTCATGTTCTTGAAGGATTTAAATCAAAGTTTGAATTTTCAAGATTTAACAAGATCAAAAAGCTAAAAAACTTGATCTTATGATGATGATGTCGTGATTAAGAAGAGAAGAAGAAGAAGAAGAAGAAAATTTAAAAACTTACAATTTTAGTGTGAGAAAGACTAGAGAGAAAATTAGAGAGTAAGTGTGTAAAATGAGAATGAAATCAAGTGTGAAATGAAGGTTCAAGGCTTGATATATATAGTGGTGGTGGGGGTGGTATGGCCGACGGCCTAGGGGGACAAGGGGGGGGGGGACAAACTTTGCTTTTTGCATGGTGGTCTAAAGGTGGTGCTTGTTGTTGGGATCCCATGCAACATGTGTAGTAATAGTTAACAAAAATGCTAGTATGTTGGCTTATATTAATGGGTTTTTGTCCTACTTCTTAATGGGTCATAATTCCATTAAAGTTGGGCTAATTCAATGGTCCGTTAGCTATAGTAGGGTAGGCTTAAGTCCATTAAGATAAAAAGTCCAATAAGACTAACTAGTGTGTATTAGTAAATTACTAAGCGTAATTAAGCAACCAATAAGCCAAGTAATTGTCATTAGAAAATAACAATTAGTTTTATGTAGCCATAATATTCCAATTATGACAAAAGTTAAACGTGTACCAAGTACGTAGCTCGCTTTAAATGACAAGTGACACTAACGGTCATAAAAGCATTCGGGGATCAAGTTAAGTAACTAAGTACTTACTAACACGTTTTAAAATATAAACGAAGGTAATCAACATGAATTAAGATCCCAGATTATAATATAGCTCAGTACGCACAAATACGCAGTTTCATGAAAGTAATAAGCACAAATATAGGTCGAAAAAGTCGGTTCGTTACATTACCCACCTGTTAAAGAAAATTTTATCCCGAAATTTTAAGCTGAGGTGGACGGTAGAGTTGTGAAGAGGTGAGGATACTTCTGCTTCATCTGATCCTCTCGCTCCCCAGTAAACTCGGGTCCTCGTTTAGCATTCCAACGGACTCGGACGATTGGAATCTTGTTGCGTTTCAAGGTTTTGACCTCACGGTCCATGATCTCAACAGGTTCTTCCTCGAAGTGGAGTTGTTCATCAATCGTAAGCTCATCAAGAGGTATGACAAGTTCTGGTTCAGCAAGGCACTTCTTTAGATTCGATACGTGGAAAGTGGGATGAACAGAACTTAATTGAATTGTAAGATCTAAACGATAAGCAACGGTCCAATACGTTCCAAGATTTCAAAAGGACCAATATATCGCGGATTAAGCTTTCCACGCTTTTCCAAACGGATTACACCTTTACAAGGTGCGACTTTCAACATTACGCGGTCACCCACTTGGAATTCAAGATCTTTACGTCTAATTTTGGCATAGCTCCTTTGGCGATCACTAGCCGTCTTGAGCCTTGCTTGAATTTGAATGATCTTCTCAGTTGTTTCATGGATGAGTTCGGGTCTGGTGATTTGCTTTTCACCTACTTCAGCCCAACAAATAGGAGAACGACATTTACGGCCATATAAAGCTTCGAAAGGTGCGGCACTAATGCTCGAATGGTAACTATTGTTGTAAGAGAATTCTGCCAGAGGCAAATGCTTTTCCCAAGCTTTTCCAAAATCAATAACACAAGCTCGTAACATGTCCTCTAAGGTTTGAATCGTGCATTCGCTTTATTCGTTGGTTTGCAGATGATATGCGGTACTCATGTCTAAACGTGTTCCCAAAGCTTTTTGCAAGGAACGCCAAAATCTAGAAGCGAAATGGGCATCTCGGTCTGAAATAATCGATAAGGGTACACCGTGACGAGATACAGTTTCCTTTATGTATAGCTGTGCGAGTTTGTCCATTGTATCAGTTTCCTTCATGGCTAGGAAGTGAGCAGATTTGGTAAGACGGTCAATAATAACCCAGATGGTATCATATTCGCCTACCGTCTTTGGTAGTTTCATGATGAAGTCCATCGTTATTCCTTCCCACTTCCATTGCGGGATTTCGGGTTGCTGAAATAATCCGGATGCCCTCTGATGTTCGGCTTTGACCTTGGAATAATTTAAACACTTTCCAACATAAGTAGCAACATCCCTTTTAAGGTTTGGCCACCAATATTGTTCCTTGAGATCGTGGTACATCTTACCAGCTGCTGGATGAATCGAATACCTTGACTTGTGGGCTTCGTCGAGAATAAGGTTTCGTAAATCCCCATAACTAGGCACCCAAATTATTTCAGTAAAATATCAGAGTCCAGTCTCTTTAACCTCGAATCGAGAGACGAGAATGTTCAAGTGTTCTTGAGAAATATTCTCCTCTTTGAGAGCCTCCTCTTGGGCTACACAGATTTGGCTATTGAGATTTGTGTGGATGGTGATGTTCAAGGCTCGGACACGAAGAGGTACCATTCTTTCCTTTCAGCTCAAGGCATCGATTACAACATTTGCCTTGCCAGGATGGTAACGAAGTTCACAATCATAATCGTTCAATGTCTCGATCCACCATCATTGTCTCATATTCAATTGTTTCTTATCGAAAATGTGTTGGAGGCTTTTGTGGTTGGTGAAGATGGTACTTTTGGTTCCGTAAAGGTAGTGTCTCCACAGTTTGAGTGCAAAGACAGCGGCTCCAAGCTCGAGATCGTGAGTTGTGTAGTTTCGCTCGTGAATCTTCAATTGTCGGGAGGCGTAAGCAATAACCTTCTTCTGTTGCATCAATACACATCCAAAACCATGTTTCGAGGCATCGCAATATATAACGAAGTCATCACTGCCTTCGGGAAGGGTCAGGATAGGAGCGGTGGTTAATTTCTGTTTTAGGGTTTGGAATGCTGACTCCTGCTCGGTTCTCAAATGAACTTCTTCCCCTTGTGAGTTAACGCTGTCAAAGGACATGCAATTAGAGAGAAACCTTTGATGAATCTACGGTAATAGCAGGCGAGGCCTAAAAATTGGCAGATATGAGTAGGAGTAGTGGGGGTTTCCCACTTGTTAATGGCTTCAATTTTCGTGGGATCGACTTTGATACCTTGACTACTAACAACGTGGCCAAGAAATTGAACTTCCTTCAACCAAAATTCACACTTGGAGAATTTGGCATAGAGTTTCTCCTCCCTCAAAAGTTCAAGCACGAGTCGAAGATGTTGCTCATGTTCTTCTTCGCTTTTGGAATAGATTAGGATATCGTCTATGAATACGATAACGAATTTGTTTAGGTACAGCTTGCATACGTGATTCATAAGATCCATAAACACGGCAGGTGTGTTAGTTAAACCGAATGGCATCACCAGAGACTCATAGTGACCATAACGAGTTCGAAATGCCGTCTTAAGTATATCGCTCTCCTTCACCCTCAACTGGTGATAACCTGATCGCAAATCGATCTTGGAGTAAACGCTTGATCCTTGCAACTGATCGAATAGATCGTCAATCCTGGGAAGGGGATACCGATTCTTGATCGTCAACTTGTTCAATTCACGATAATCGATACACGTGCGGAAAGATTCGTCTTTCTTCTTCATGAACAAAACAGGTGCACCCCAAGGCGATGAACTTGGTCGAATAAATCCATGATCTAGCAATTCCTGTAGTCGACTCTGCAACGCTTGCAGTTCAGAAGGTGCAAGTCGATAAGGTGCGCGAGCTGCAGGTGCAGCTCCTGGCACTAGATTGATCTGAAACTCCACTAATCGCGGCGGGGGTAATCACGGCAACTCTTCTGTAAAAACTTCAGGAAATTCGTTCACAATCGGTACGTCCTTCACGCTTTTCTCCCCAGTTTCTAACTTCTTCACATGCGCCAAAAATAGCAAAAAGCCCCTTTTTCATGACCTTTTGTGCCTTCATGCAACTAATAAGGTTCAGCTTCGGGCTACGTCTCTCCCCATAAAGAATTAGTGGCTCACCATCTTCGCGAGGTATACGAAGAATCTTCTCACCACAGATAACTTCTACCTTTACCTTGGACAACCAGTCCATACTGACTATCACATCAAAGCTCCCTAAATTTATGGGTATCAAATCAATCTCAAAATCCACACCAGCTAAGTTTATTATACCTCCTCGTCCAATTTGGTCAACTTTCTCATGTTTCCCATTGGCCACCTCGACAAGTATACTCTCATCCAAAGAGACTAACAACCAGTCTATCTTAGAGCAAAAGTGTCTACAAATATAACTCCTATCGGCACCAGTATCAAACAAAACAGAAGCTAATAGTTTATTGATAGTGAATGTACCTGTAACCAAGTCAGGATCCTCGCGGGCATCTCTGGCGTTCATGTTGAAGACTCTTCCACGTGCTGGCCCGCCATCCTTCTTCTTGTTAGGACATTCATTCTTGAAGTGGCCCTGCTGACCGCACTCAAAGCACTTCCTCGGTCCATTAGGGTTTGTCGTTACAGCTGGGGTGTTGATCTTACAATCTCTGTTGATGTGTCCAGTCCTTTTACACTTCTCACACACTACGTTGCAGTACCCAGTATGATGCTTATAGCATCTCTTGCACTGAGGAAGGCTACCTTTGTAGTTAGGGTTAGGGTTCCTCCAGTCATTGTTTCCCTTAAAGTTCTCATGCCTCTTGGCTGGGTTTTGATCAAAACCTTTACCCTTGTTTCCATCCCATTTACGTTTCCCATTACTAGCTCCCGATTCGGATTTCACCTTCTCTGGCTCTTGGCGGGTAATTTGATTCATCAGAGTGTGCGCCATGCGCATAGCTTCCGGGACATTTGCTGGTTTCGAATAAGTGACATTTCCCTGAATGTCCTTGGAAAGTCCCCACAGATACCGTTCCAATCGCTTAAATTCAAGAGTAACCATTGTGGGGCACATCAAGGCTAACTCCAAGTACCTTCGGTTATAGCCATCAAGGTCAGTTCCTACAATCTTCAGTTCTCAAAACTCCGCTTCCATTTTCCGAATTTCGGTTCTGGGCAGTATTCCTCGATCATAGCCCTCTTAAACTCCTCCCAGGGTGTTGTATAAGCTTTGTCAATTCCCTGAGCTTGGGCGAACGTATTCCACCAAGTCAAAGCGCCATCCGACAGCGTGCACGATGCGAACTTAGTCTTGTTCACTTCGGAGCAGTTACTAACATGAAACACCTATTCCAACTTCTTAAACCATCTTGTTAAGCCAACTGGTCCTTCCGTTCCGCTGAAATTGTGTGGCTTACAACTCTGAAATTCCTTGTAAGTGCACCCATTCTGAATGTTCTGGTTGGCCGGTGGAGCTTGTGGGTTGGCATTCGCTATAGCTGCGGCTACTCGAGCAGTGGGTGTTCCACTTGGACCTCTTCCGTTTGCCATCGATCTTCCAAACAAAAATTTGATATGCTGTTTTAAAACAGGTCCATTACACGGTATAATACTATATGCTGTTTTAAAACAAGTTTTGTATTCATGAAAAGGTAACGTTTTTACCAACGTCAAATGTTTTACAAAAGATAACGTGCTTCTACGAATAGAAAGCATTAACATAAGTACGTGAAACAAAGGTCATTACAATGCCATTGTTCGAAAATAACATAAGTTGTGAATGCAAAATAAAAGTTCCATGTTTGACACATCTCTAAGTAATGCAGCGGAAGTCTAACACAGCGAGTCTGTAACAGCAAGTCTATAACACCAAGACTATAACAGCAAGTCTAACAGCAGAAGCAACAACGTCTAAGCACCTGAGAAATACATGCTTTAAAATTTCAACACGAATGTTGGTGAGCTATAGTTTGTTTGTAATCAGCAATGTAATGTAGACCACGAGATTTCGTATTTAAAACAGTATGAAAAGTATATGCTTGTCCGTGGGCACCCGGTAACTAACTTAACGTAAAATAAATATCACCCCCTAAAAGTACACTTGGCGAGTGCGTATGTTCTGGAAGTATTAAACACCCGTTAAATGCTAGCGCCACTAGCCTGAGTGGGGATGTCAAACCCTGTGGATCCATATGTAATATTCGCGTTCACTGGTTCAAAAACCAATGATTAAACGTTACCGTGCTAAGGGGAATCTTTGTGCCGTTATATCACCCACACATATATAAATTTTAAGTAATCGTCTCTAGTGTGTAAAAACATAAAAAGCGCATGTATTCTCAGTCCCAAAAATAGTTAAAGTAAAAAGGGAGCTATAACTCACAGTGAATGTTCGGTAAAAGTCGATATGAAAAGTATGCAAGTAGTAACTCGGTCTAAACAAGTAAGTTAGTCGATCCAAAAGGTCCTCAACCTAAGTCAAAGGTTACTAAGTCAGCAAATCATCCCCAAAGGTTTAAAAGTAAATAAGTTAAGTTTTAAGTATCATCATCCTCATCATTCGTAAAAGATAAAGTAAGTTTTCAACAAGAATATAAATCGAAACAAAGGGCTGACTTCGGACAGCTGCTACGACCTCTATACAAACTGAAATTTCGTTTGACCGTGGCGACTGTTGAAGCGCGAGTAGGTCAGAAATTTTAGCACGTCGTTACGAAGGCGCAGTGATTTTTGGAAGGCTATAAATCCTAAACCGTATATCGGATTTAGGCGAGTCTTAAATGAAAAGTCATATACTCGAACCGAAATATCTGAAAATCAACTTTTCAGATTTCTCAGGAGTCTAATCAGACCCCAAAAAATAGAAAACAAGTGCTCCAGTGGGTTTCTTGGTGCTTGATGCTCATCACGGTTCTCATCCTTGATGCGTATATGCCTCAAGTGTACAACTCTTGATGTTTTAGCATCACTTTGACCAAGTTTCAACCATCAACACACAATGTCAAGACTAAGAAGAAATACAACTCACTTAAGAGTTTTAGAAGGATGATGAACCAAGGTTGCATCATGTTCTTAGTCTTAACACAAATACAAGTTCTATTCAAGATTAAAGCTACAAACTTTGATTCAAATCAAGCAAGACCTTAAGTCACATAACTTAGATCAAACAAAGTAATGAAACCCTAAGCTAGAAAGCTTGGATCCCTTAACAATAATTATGAGATTTCAAAGCTAGAAAGCTTGAATCTTTTATGTCCTTGAAGATCTTTAAGGCAACAAGCTAGATCTTCAAGTTTCATGAAGATCATAAACACAAGTTTTGATCTTTTAGCAAAAAACAAAGTGATCTTAAGCTATAAATCTTAGATCCATCAAAGTAATGAGGATCCAAAGCTAGAAAGCTTGAATCTTTTATGTTCTTGAAGATCTTTAAAGCAAAAGGTTAGATCTTCAAGTTTCATGAAGATCATAAACACAAGTTTTGATCTTTTTAACAAAAATAAAGAGATCATAAGCTAGAAAACTTAGATCCAACAAAGTAATGAAGATTCAAAGCTAGAAAGCTTGAATCTTTCATGTTCTTGAAGGATTCAAATCAAAGTTTGAATCTTCAAGATTTAACAAGATCAAAAAGCTAAAAAGCTTGATCTTATGATGATGATGATGATGTCGTGATTAAGAAGAGAAGAAGAAGAAGAAGAAAATTTAAAAATTTACAATTTTAGTGTGAGAAAGACTAGAGAGAAAATTAGAGAATAAGTGTGTGTAAAATGAGAATGAAATCAAGTGTGAAATGAAGGATCAAGGCTTGATATATATAGTGGTAGTGGAAGTGGTATGGCCGACGTCCTAGGGGGGATAAGGGGGGACAAACTTTGCTTTTTGCATGGTGGTGGTCTAAAGGTGGTGCTTTTTGTTGGGATCTCATGCAACATGTGTAGTAATGTTTAACAAAAATGCTAGTATGTTGGCTCATATTAATGAGTTTTTGTCCTACTTCTTAATGGGTCATAAATCCATTAAAGTTGGGCTAATTAAATGGTCCATTAGCTAGAGTAGGGTTGGCTTAAGTCCATTAAGATAAAAAGTCCAATAAGACTAACTAGTGTGCATTAGTAAATTACTAAGCGTAATTAAGCAACCAATAAGCCAAGTAGTTGTCATTCGAAAATAAAAATTAGTTTTACGTAGCCATAATATTCCAATTATGACAAAAGTTAAACGTGTACCAAGTACGTAGCTCGCTTTAAACGACAAGTGACACTAACGGTCATAAAAGCATTCGGGGATCAAGTTAAGTAACTAAGTACTTACTAACACGTTTTAAAATATAAACGAAGGTAATCAACATGAATTAAGATCCCAGAATATAATATAGCTCAGTACGCATAAATACGTAGTTTTGTGAAAGTAATAAGCACAAATATAGGTTTCAGTTCTGCACCAGTTTCAGGGTGAAGAAAGACCTTTGGGCCATTAAGGAATGAGTCCCAAATATTTTTGGTTTGTTCTCCCTTTCCATCGATGAAGTTGTCAAATCTTCCTTTCCATTCGTCGAACAATCCCTCAAACAGCATGGGTGGACGGGTATCCGAGCCCACGACCAGAATATCACGGTTAGCAGTTGCCATCTTAACTGAGAGTGGTAACTAGGTGGTGCAAAAGAGTAGAGGTTTAATAAAAGATTATCAAGTAAGGATTTTGAGTGAAGAGGATCAAGAATTTCGAGCAGTGAAATTAAGGTTTTGGTGTAAAACCACCTTTATGAAACAAAGTGGTTTTTGAGCAAAGCCAAATTTCAAAACAAACAATGTTTTAGAGCAGCAAAACAATTGAATTATGAAAAGGGAAATTTTTCGAGGAGGACAGATATTCGAGCGAAAACCTAGATTTAGAGCAGGTATAATATTCGAGCAAAATCTAGTTCTAGAGCAGTAACGTAATTTTTGAGCACTAAAATATTCGAGCAGAGACTAGATTTTCGAGCAGACAACTAGGGTTTTAAACAAAAACCAAGCCTTTAAAACAAGGTGGTTTTCGAGCAAAACAAAGTTTTCTGACAACACAGTTTTTGAGCACTCGATGACAAGAATCAAAGTTTTCAAGCAAGTTTTCGAGTAGTCTGTGGTTTTCGAGCAGGGTTTTCGTGCAAAGTATCTAACAATTTTAACATACCTTTTGAAGTTTGGACAATGTTTTAGAGCAATAGTTTAAGATTTTAAACTATTTTTGAGCAAAAAGTCCCAATTTTCAGAATGTTTTCGAGCACTGTTTAGATTTTCTCAAGGTTTTCGAGCAAAATAGCTGAGAAAATTTTAAGTCAGTTTTGAATTCAAACCTTTAACAAGTTGACCTTTTTGACCGAGATACCCTTGCACGTGAATACTTACAAAAAGGTACAATGCTTATGCAAAAAATGACAAGTCCTTTGTCCTTTATGACATAAATCAAGGGATTATGTCAAGGACATGTCCTTTTCAACCTAAAAACCTATCGGATAAAAGGATTTCGTTGGGTATTGTCCAGGAGTCCTAAGCGTGGAGCCAAAATTTCAGTCAACAAAGTGGGTCAAGGCTCAAGATTTTCGAGCAAAACCTTAGGGTTTTACTGTTTTCAATTAACCCTAAGTGGTTTTCGTGCAAAATTAAACCCAGAAGGGGTTTTCGAGCAGATAGATTGAGACAAAAACACATGAATTTCGAATTGTTTAAGCAGTTTCAACAAAATTTGATAACTAAAACTTAGTGAATCTAGTAGATTTAACACTTTTTAGGCATTTTAACACAGATTGAACAAGTTTGGACAAGCATAATTTGAGTAAATCATGATTTTAAGCATACAGAAGTTAAGTAATTAAGCATGGCAGCATAAACATGTCTTTGAGTTCATGAATACGATTAAAAACTTGTTTTAACAGAAAACATCATGTAGTACAGTCATCATTAACATATACATCGATTTTTAAGAAGTAATAGCATATTAATTAACTCCACACACTTCTTAAAGTCAACAGATTAAAGATAGATTCAAGTTTTTCTAACATAAACCATTTCACACATTAACAAATTGCAATTTTCTAGCTTGGGTTCAGATTTATTTAAGCAAAATTAACAGATTTCAAGCATGTAGGTTCGATTTAGTTGACAAAACAAGCAGAAAACTGATATAGCAGTTGAATTATAGTGATACCTAAATCGTAGAGCACACAACATTTCAAAACACGAATCAAGAGGCTTCAATCCTTGGATCGACAAGCAAGATAGCAAGTCCCGCTCTGATTCCAATTGTTAGTCCCGTTAGATTCCTAAACCGTTCGGTTTCTATGTGTTTGTGTGGGTTAGAGTATGCGTTATGCAAGAACACTTGAGAGAGTTTGATAAATGATAAGGTGTAACATATGATAACTTGTTTACAAAATGGTGGGGAGGTTGTTTATATATGACAACCTCCCATGTTACATCACTTACAAAGTTATCATGGTAATGAAAGTTAAATACTAAACATTACATCATTAAAACCGTACGCCACTAATCTATTACATAAACATATGTCAACACAACAGCCCTGGTCTAGATCGGTTTTGGGTCATACACTAAGTATGCCCTCTTGTTTTAAATTTTAGGTAGATATACTAATTCCCTGATTTAGTCTAAAGTAAACCAAAGTGATATTAATCTAAGGTAATCTAAGGTAACCTAAGGTAATTATTCTAGGTTTAATTATGTATTTGGTTCTTGCTACTGATTCCCTGGTATTTTGATAACAGATCTTCGCACGAACTATTTAACAAACCAAGTAGCCAGGCTGACTACGGAGAGGCGGGATCCTTTTGGTTCCAATATAATTAGAGACTATTCGGAAAATCCAACAACCAAGTCCATGTATAATTGTCTTTCTTAGACACCACTAAATGCTTGCAAATAGCTTTGATAGAAGCAGTATTGTCTAATACCAAGTCCTCGGCAGTGGCGCCAAAAACTTATCCCACCCTGATATGACCGAAATGGACGGTTTTATATATGCGGTGTCGTTAGGCTACAAGGCGTCAGAATCAGCTATCGGGAGGTGAGAGCAATAGTTTTAAATTTATATTTTGCGTGGCCTAAATTGTACTACTCCTAGGGAAGTATGACCTAGGGTCGAATTTTTAAGATATCAGTAGAATCGAACCTATAACTAAAGCTTAAGATAATCTTAAAGTGAAGGAGTAGTGGCATATTACCTAATTTTGGGTTTACTAGTTTATAAGATAAAATAAAGTAAATGCTATAAAATGTGTAATTCATATAAGGTTAAAGCAAGTTCATACTATGGTTACATCAGTTACTTTGCCGAGATTATGGAATGCTGGCTCATGAATAGGTAGTAACCTTGTATTCACTACACTGGTCCTAACGCCCCTGTCATAAGACATGTCATTGGGTGGACAGAAACAACAGCACAGGCCACTGTTTTATGGTCGATGACGGCTGCAACAACCACATTAGATGAGGTGGTTTAAGGTGGCAGAAAACAGAAAAGAAATATCGCAGTTGTATATATTCGGTGGTGGTGTTCACGAAGGAAAAACAATAAACAAACTTGGTTCGGTTTGGTGTCAGGTTAAAAACGAAATAGATGGTAGTTTCTTTATGAAAATGGTGATGGTTGTTATCGGCTATCAACAGCAATAATTAGCATTTGTAAAAAAAAAATGATAATGGTTCATGATTGGTCATAAAAGATAATGGTGATAATGTTTGGTTGATCAAAAATAGAATTACCCGTTCGATGTTAATACGTTGGTGGTGGTTCTTGGCCGTCATACAGCTCGGATGGTAGTAGTTAGTAAACATAGCATCACAAGCAAGGTTTGAAGGCTTCGGTATGGATGATGTAGTAAATTTTGGTGTTGTCGATCAATAGCATAACAAGAATATGGTTGTTGAGGTTTTGGGTTTCGACAGAAAGAAGAAACCGGTATAGCATTTATAAAAAAAAAAATAGAAGGGTGGTGGTTGTTTGGTTCGGACACTAGAGAAATTTTAGATGTGATGGTATTTGTTTGTTCATGATGGTGGTGTTGGTTCTCAACAAAATTAGAGAGAGAGATGGTGCTCACGGCCGGTGAAGGGTGGCGAGTGGTGATGATGGTGGATGGTGGTGTTTGATGATTGCAAGTTGGAACGAGTGTGGTTTCAAGTTGAGTCAATGGTTTGTGTATGTGGTTGAAAGGTGGTTCATAGAAACAAAGCAATAGCTTGTGTACTAGCAATATGGTGGTTATGGTTGTTTTTAGTGGTGGTTTTCAAGAGATAAGGTGGTAATTTGTTTGATGCATATGATTAAAGTTTTGGTGAAAAGAGATTGAACAAGAAGGAAATAGAAGAGAGATAATTATAGAAATATGTAGGGGATAGTGTAGTTGGTTAATCAATCATAAAACATGAAATACAAATAAGTAGATTACAATTGTAGTTCACGGATCCTAACAACTAAAGCAATAATATAGAATAATATAGTATGATAAAATGATGTGATGGTAAACAGAAATAAGCAAAGACAACACACAAGATTTCAAATATAGTAATATGCAAATATCTAATAAAAAGGGCGTGTGAAATGAAAATAAGCAGCCTAAGATTTATATGATTTTGTCGGCAGTTTTGACACAGGGATTATATCATGTCTATTGCTAAACAGTTAACATATAAAAGTGTTCCTAAAAATCCCAAATTTTTAATTTAAGTCCATTTCAAGTTTATTATATATATATATTTATATATATATATATATATATATATATATATATATATATATATATATATATATATATATATATATATATATATATATATATATATATATATATATATATATATATATATATATATATATATATATATATATATATATATATATATATATATATATATATAGTTGTTCATGAATCGTCGGGCATGGTCAAAGGTTAACTGAATTCATGTAACTAATTCAAGAATTTTTTAGACTCAATATTATAGACTTTGCTTATCGTGTCGGAATTATATAAAGATTAAGTTTAAATTTGGTCGAAAATTCCCAGGTCGTCACAGTACCTACCCGTTAAAGAAATTTCGTCCCGAAATTTGAGTGAGGTGGTCATGGCTAACAATAAAAAATATTTTCATGACGAATATGATTTGATAAATATCATTTTTTCATTATTGATTAGTATAGTTAAAACGATTCGATTATGCGGAGCGTACGAGTGAAGCTATCACAAAATAGTGAAATGAAAGGATAAAGATTTGAGTTAGATTTTGACAGAGTCAGGGTTGAATTCCGGAATTCCAGGGGTTTAAAGAAAACTTTTGAAATCTAAAAGATTTGATTCTTCGGCGAATAAGAAAATTAAGATCTCTAGAATTTAATACGGTGATCTTCTTCGATTACTCTGTCTGATATTTCCATTATAAATTAAGCTCTCCCGTTCCATTATTCTCACCATTCCTATACTTTCTTTCTTAGTTCATACATCCAAAAGATTGTGAAAATACTTAATCCCGTTCTAATCCTTGATATTTTCCTAATCATCATTTATGTCATCCTTCTTTTCAATCTTCCACCAGAAGAATCTGTTACTTCTACTATTACCTTGGGGTGACACTATTCTTTAATTCTATCGTGTCTTTATATTGCTATTCGTATTAATATCCACGGTTTGTAATTTTTGGCGTTGTTGTTGGGCTTTATATTTTCCTTTATATTTTGAAGTCCCATCTCCTGTCTTCTATAATCATTGTCATCTACAGTTAATGCTCTCTTTTATTTGCTGCAGTTTATACTCCTATTTCTAATTCGAAGCTTCATGATTTTGTTTTCTTTCCGCAAGTAAGGGTCCAGAATTCGTAGGTATGGAGTTTTGAATGAACTTAATGTTCTAAACAAGAAAGAACGTAATAGCACGATTTGATTTGTCAAATTACCAGAATCACTGAGAATAGAACTATCAAGAATATATTTTCTTGATATGTTCAGAAGTTAAGCAAAATGAAAGTGTTATGTAACATGGCACATGATGACATTATGGTCTGTGAATCATCATGTTTCATTAGAAACCCAGCATGACTTACTGTAATATAATCACGTTGATCAAGTGTCATTATATTATACTAACCTATGCATCAGTTCCCAATATTACTTCAATAACATTCATATTTAAGCTCGAAAGTTTACAGAATATAGAAACTAATAGTTTCTATATGATGTAACACTGATAGCACTAAGAGATTAATGATTTCAGATAAGTATAGTTATGAAGATATCTTCAGAAATATGGAGGATATTCATTAATGAACGATAAGATGATGTCTTAGAATTTCATAATCAAATTGTGATGAAGAAATTCATTCACGATGATTTAGAGCGATTAAGGAGCAAGGTATTCGCTAAAAATTTCATCAGAAACGGAATCATCAGGATTCTTTGAAGGCAGATTTAGTCTTTGTGATTTGTCCATAGCCTCCATCATGGTTTGCTCAATCCGTTTTCCAGTTCCAACTTTTTTGAGCCTTGCCCACATACTCTTCTTTATTTTTATACCTTCGACTGTTAAATTCGTGTACAGTTTTTGCTGCTGTATTCAGCTTTTTTAGAATTCAGAGTATTGATTCGTAGACTGAGTGCTTTTCAGAATTTCAGAATGAAAGATCATAATTCTTATGAGATAAATGTTATACATATAACTGTTGATGTAGATATGCTGTGAGTTTTCAAAGTACCGATTGCTGATTCCTAGTAATTGGTATGGCAGTTCTCGTTACAAGATGCAGATGAGTATATGATAGGGTTTCAATGAATAATTATAATGATTTATCAGAGAGATTTAAGTCAAGAAGCAACGAGGTTGCTGGTACGTCTGCTGGTAATATGGTGGAATATAAAAGGTTCTCCGGTAAGAATAATAGAGCACGCATATATATCAAGGTTATAGTAAGGCTAGTCCGACTGAAGAGTCGAAGTTGACTTACTGGAGGTGACAAATTTGGCTAATTTGAAAAGAGTTGCAATGTTATTTTTGGTAATAACAATGCCAAAGGAGCTAGTACAAACACGTGTTAAACGTTTACTCAGGTTTTGAGTGTTTTTCAGGTGTATAACTATATGCATAAATCTTTCCTTCTGTAGACGAAGTGCGGTTGGTTCATCCTCTCGATTGAGGTGTTTTCAAGAATCATGAAAAGTTTGAACGCTGATTGTAATCGTCAAGATACAAATGAGGGTTAAGATGAAATCAAGTGGCAAACTTGAAGAATTGTTTAGTTTCATATGTTATAATCAATATTTTAATTTATTTTAATTGTCCAATGTTATTAGTCCACAGTCGATAGTACACGGTTAACAGTCCAATAATTCATATATATTTTAATATATAATATTTGAATTAATTAATACGTATCGTGACCCATGTACATGTCTCAGACTCGATCACAACTCAAACTATATACATTATTGTAGAATCAACCTCAACCCTGTATAGCTAACTCCAGCATTACTGCATATCTATGGTTATTCCAAATAATATATATAGATGCGTCGATATGATATGTCAAAACCTTGTATACGTGTCCCGATATTTAAAGTGCGTAAAATAATTAACAGAAATTAAATGACGATAAATAAAATTGCGAGAATTAAAATTGCGATAAATAAAGTGCGATAAATAAATTGCGTTAAATAAATTGTGAAAAATAAATTGCGATACGGAATTAACAGTTAGCTAGGAACAGTTAGCTAGGAACAGTTAGCGTGGATTCTTAACAAAATTTTTCTCATAGTTAATTTGTTTATTTCTAACAAATTTTATTTTGTCCAATGTTTTCTTCATTATGCCACTTGTTGGATTCTGATAGATCAAAATCCAAATATGAAGTTGGATGAAAATGGTTGTTCTGTGGTTAACGGAGTCGTATATCTGTGGATGTAAATAGGATAGTAAATGACTGTTGAATCAGATTCGAAGAATGTACAATGTAACTTATTAATGTGAAATCTAAATATTCCTCGGGTATTACCTACCCGTTAAAATATTTTCATCATTAACAGTTTGTACGAAAGAATTTTCAATTACAATCTTTATGAAAATATATATACATATGTATTTTCTTCAGATGTAATTATGGATTTAATGAGTCAATATGATAATAGACTCATTTGATTTACCGTTAGAACAAGAATATATAATCTCTAAAATATCAGAGAATACATAATCGCCATGTCGAACGAAGATAAATGTTGTAGAACGTCATATAGAACGATGATTATACTCAAGGTACAGAATGAGATGTTGAGGCATGGATTGTTGATGGTACTGGTGCTATTACTGATGGTACTGTTGGTGCCGATGATCTTGCTGAAGCTGGTAAATTTTGCACCATATTTTCCAAGGCTACAACTCGAGCACAAAGTTCGCTGACTTCTTGTATTACTCCGGGATGATTGTCGGTCAGAACGAGTGAATGAATAAGGTTTAGAATTGTGGATAGAATATAATTGTGACGAGATACTCTGGAAATGAGAGAGAAAATGGTGTCTCGAACAGGTTCGCCGGTAAGTGCTTCAGGTTCATCATCAAGAGGGTAATTTGGTTGGTGGAAAGGATCTCCTTCTTCGCGTCTCCTTTGATTAAGTCGACTACAAACCCATCAGATGAATTGGGGATGGCTGATTGATTGATTCATTCTGGTGATACCGATTTCGGAGCTTAGGTGAATATCCATGTCAGAATAGCTTTCGGAATAACTATCGGAATAGCTATCGAAATCTGAGGGACTCAAACTGGTTGAGGGATTCATCTCGTATGATCAGATGAAGGATTTTCGATAAGAAATAGATTACAGGATATAGATTAGCACCCTGAAATACATAATTTACATATGCATATATAATACTAAAATCCCATAAGTTACGGAGGAATCTACGGAAGCTGTCAGGAAAAGGTAACAATAACAGATATGCTAAGATAAGAATTAGCAGATTCGCTAAGATATGAATTTTGTCTATACACTATTCATGCAATCATTGCAGTATGATGTGTCTAGACTAAGAATGATAAGCAAGTGATTCCCTAAGAATGATAAGCAGGTAATTTTCGACACGAAATGATAAGCAAAACTTTTGACATGTAGACACGGTCGAAGTCCAGACTCACTAATGCATCCTAATGACTTATCAGTTAAACACACTAATGCAGACCTGGTTCACTAAGACCACCGCTCTGATACTAACTGAAGCAACCCGTCCTAATACATCCGGACGAAGTCCATATCGATTACAAACGATTCACAATAGTTGATTACATCGCGAGGTACTTGACCTCTATATGATACATTTTACAAACATTGCATTCATTTTTGAAAAGACAATCTTTCATTACATCGAAAGTTGACGGCAGGCATACCATTTCATAATATGTTCAACTATAATTGACTTAATAATAATCTTGATGAACTCAACGACTCGAATGCAACATCTTTTGAAACATGCCATGAATGACTTCAAGTAATATTTCTAAAATGAGCAAATGCACAGCGGAAGATTTCTTTCGTACCTGAGAATAAACATGCTTTAAAGTGTCAACCAAAAGGTTGGTGAGTTCATTAGTTTATCATAACAATCATTTCAATATTTTAATAGACCACAAAATTTCATATTTCAATACACATCCCATACATAGAGATAAAAATCATTCATATGGTGAACACCTGGTAATCGACATTAACAAGATGCATATATAAGAATATCCCCTATCATTCCGGGAAACCCTTCGGACATGATATTAAAACAAAATCGAAGTACTAAAGCATCCGGTACTTTGGATGGGGTTCGTCAGGCCCATAGATCTATCTTTAGGATTCGCGTCAATTAGGGTGTCTGTTCCCTAATTCTTAGATTACCAGACTTAATAAAAAGCGGCATATTTGATTTCGATCATTCAACCATATAATGTAGTTTCGTTTACTTGTGTCTATTTCGTAAAACATTTATAAAAGCAGCGCATGTATTCTCAGTCCCAAAAATATATATTGCAAAAGCATTTAAAAAGAGAGTAATGAAACTCACACTACTGTATTTTGTAGTAAAAATACATATGACGACATTGAACAATGCAGGGTTGGTCTCGGATTCACGAACCTATATCATGTATATATTTATTAACACATATAATTGAAGTCGAATAAATTTATATATTATTATTAATATAACTGCTAGTTTTAGTAATTCATGTGTTTCATTATTAACTTAAATATATTTACTTTATATACTTTAAATAAATAATTTTAAAAAATGTAGTTTTATTAAATATAACTAACTTTTATAATAAAAATATTAATTTTAATATTGATAATAAAAATAAATAAATAATATAGTTGTTGTAATAATAATGGTAAAAGTAATAATAATGATAGTAATAATACTAAAAATAATAATAATGTTAATAATAATGTTAATACTAATAATAATAATGATAAAATAACAATAATGATCCTAAAAATATTAATTTTAATAATAAGAATAATAATGATAAGTAAATAAATAAATAACTACCTCAATAGAGTAATCCTAAAAAAAATGCCCAAGTACGGGTTTGAACCCGCGACGTCCCGCTAACCCAAAAACACCACAAACCAGCTGAGCTAGTCTGTTCTTCTAATTATATTCATAACCCATTTTATATTTATCCCATTTTTATTTCATCTTCATCTTTAATATCATCTTTATCAATATATCATTCGGATCATCATTCTTCCCATATTAAACTGTAATCGATTATCCTTTCGTTTCTTAGTTTCATTATCGTGTACCCCTACCATCACTAATTCCATCAACATAATTATTAACCTTAACCGTCGCCATTTTATTACCATCATAACCTAATCGTCATCTACCATTTATCCTTTGTATCATCTCGTCATCAATCACCATTATCAATATCATACTACATCGTAATTATTTATCATCATAACTAGTTAACATGGATGCATGATGAGGTTGGGCCCAACAACACTTTGCAAACAGCCCACAGCTATTTATAGGATCTCAGCCAGCGGCCCACCAGAAGAAAAAAAATATTTACGGTTCCATTAATGTAACAACTTCCATCTCTTTACACCACAACGTATTCAACCTAGGATTCGTTTATATTCAGTCCCACTAAAAGTTTATCCTTCCACAATTATTAATTCAATTGGCTAATTACCCTATCATTTAACAAGTAGGGATGTATTCAGCGTCATCACCATTATCCTTGTTTATCTTATCAACAACTATCATTATCATATTCAACCATCATTGTCTTTTCACCCTTGGCCATAATAGACATGCCATAAAAAAATATAATGTGTATGATATCAATGTATCATGCGTATGACACCTTTTCACCATTGGCCATGATATCAATGCGTATGATAACAAGAACCGATTTCCTTATATTTGCTTTAGTCACTTGCACTATTTTTTTATTAATTTAGTAGTCTTTTTGTATCCACTAGCAAAAAAAAAATAATGGTAAGTGAGTTATTTAAAGTTGGTCTGCCATGTTTAAATCTTCTTTTCAAGCACCAAGAATTCACAATCTTTTCGAGCAGCATGCGTGTGGTGTTGGAAGTTCGACTGCAGCTGCAGCAGCCCAAGAAGACAGCCTGTTTGGTTGTTTTAGTGGACAGAAACAACAGCACAGGCCACGGTTTTATGGTGGATGACGGCTGCAACAACCACAGTAGATGAGGTGGTTTAAGGTGGCAGAAAACAGAAAAGAAATATCGCAGTTGTAGATATTCGGTGGTGGTGTTCACGAAGGAAAAACAATAAACAAACTTGGTTCGGTTTGGTGTCAGGTTAAAAACGAAATAGGTGGCAGTTTCTTTATGAAAATAGTGATGGTTGTTATCGGCTATCAACAGCAATAATTAGCATTTGTAAAAAGAAAAAAAAAATGATAATGGTTCATGATTGGTCATAAAATAGAATGGTGATGATGTTTGGTTGATCAAAAATAGAATTACCCGTTCGATGTTAATATGTTGGTGGTGGTTCTTGGCAGTCATACAGCCCGGATGGTAGTAGTTAGTAAACATAGCAACACAAGCAAGGTTTGAAGGCTTCGGTATGGATGATGTAGTAACTTTTGGTGTTGTCGATCAATAGCATAACAAGAATATGGTTGTTGAGGTTTTGGGTTTCGACAGAAAGAAGAAACCGGTGTAGCATTTATAAAAAAAAATAATGGAAGGGTGGTGGTTGTTTGGTTCGGACACAAGAGAAATTTCAGATGTGATGGTATTTGTTTGTTCACGATTGTGGGGTTGGTTCTCAACAAAATTAGAGAGAGAGATGGTGCTCACGGCCAGTGAAGGGTGGCGAGTGGTGGTGATGGTGGATGGTGGTGTTTGATGATTGCAAGTTGAGACGAGTGTGGTTTCAAGTTGAGTCGATGGTCTGTGTATGTGGTTGAAAGGTGGTTCATAGAAACAAAGCAATAGCTTGTGTACTAGCAATATGGTGGTTATGGTTGTTTTTAGTGGTGGTTTTCAAGAGATAAGGTGGTTATTTGTTTGATGCATATGATTAAAGTTTTGGTGAAAGGAGATTGAACAAGAAGGAAATAGAAGAGAGATAATTACAGAAATATGTAGGGGATAGTGTAGTTGGTTAATCAATCATAAAACATGAAATACAAATAAGTAGATTACAATTGTAGTTCACGGATCCTAACAACTAAAGCAATAATATAGAATAATATAGTATGATAAAATGATGTGATGGTAAACAGAAATATGCAAAGACAACACACAAGATTTCAAATATAGTAATATGCAAATATCTAATAAAAAGGGCATGTGAAATGAAAATAAGCAGCCTAAGATTTATATGATTTTGCCGGCAGTTTTGACACAGGGATTATATCATGTCTATTGCTAAACAGTTAACATATAAAAGTGTTCCTAAAAATCCCAAATTTTTAATTTAAGTCCATTTCAAGTTTATTATATATATATATATATATATATATATATATATATATATATATATATATATATATATATATATATATATACATGTCTATTTACAAATAGTTGTTCATGAATCGTCGGGCATGGTCAAAGGTTAACTGAATTCATGTAACTAATTCAAGAATTTTTGAGACTCAATATTATAGACTTTGCTTATCGTGTCGGAATTATATAAAGATTAAGTTTAAATTTGGTCAAAAATTCCCGGGTCGTCACAATAGTTAGATGTTTCTCTACGAAAGAGTCCCTAGTCAGAATCCAAGGCTCGGTGGACTTACTACAACCGGTGTGCGTCAGTCAAACTTACGTTGTATCCGATAGACTTCTCTTAGCAAGGGGTGACACAGATAGTGTACTATGAATCAGGGTTCGCGACTTCCCAATAACAGAGCCGATAGCTACGTTCTATTAGTTGGAAATGAGATTGAGTTTAAGGCATAATCGAAAATCATCTCGACAACATACACAAACTATAATATTATTTCGACATTATAACTGACTACATCATAGCTTACACTAAAGATAACTACTCGCTAATCATGGTAACAATATCACAAATCATAATAATGAAAGGCATTATATAAACACAAAGGATAGAAATACCAGTAGATTAAACGAGTTCCGAATACAAAAGTGACAACTTCAAAATCTAGACCGCTCCTAATACAATCTTTGGCGTTCTTCTCCGGGTACTAGGTTTCCCGCACAGAGTCGAAGACCTTGAAAGTATGACTAATATTGTAGAAAGAGATAGAGAGATAGAGAGAGAGAGAGAGAGTGAAGCTAATCGAGGTGTGTGTAAAAATAGATGACAAATGCCCTTTAAATTGACAAGATTTTTGCTGTCATACGACTGGCAGGCTATATGGCAAGCCGTATGGCCTGCCCGTATGCCTGGCAAACCGTTTGGCCTGACGGGATGCATGGCAGGCCATTTCCCATATGGTAATCTGTATGGAAAGCCGGATGGCAGGCCGTATGGCTGATGAAACATGACTAGAAACTTCGAAATCAACAGGTTTAACTCACACAAAGGCGGAATTAGTGAATCAAACCCTCTAGTGAATATGAAAATGCTTTTTGGAATATTAATTTAGTCAAACCACAACAATGATTGAGTGATTAGATTAACACCTAGAGCTATTATTCACCTTTTGCAAGGATTTGGGTTGAGAGAGAATCGGACAGGTTACCAGATGTGAGTGAATGTGTGTAATGAGAGGCTTAACCTAAAATGAAGAACATAAACACATTATATACCCCTGCTGTTGAGTCAACCGCGCGAGTCAGGTCTCACTCGTATGAGTGGGCTGACTTAACCGTGCGGTTGATCACTCACTCGTGTATGTGTAAAATAGATTAGGTTTGTGACTCAGCTCAACACACTCGTGCGTATAAGCTTGTCAGCCGTATGAGTGAGGCTTCACTCATACGTCTGACTGAGTCTAAGATAGTCAAACTTCCATATTGCGTTCCTGCAGTACCTGTAACCACATATCAACACAGATAGGATAACAATGAGCGATCATGGTAACCCACAAACTGAAGTACTAATCACAAACGTGCAGTAGATGTCTAGGGACTTACATAAAATGCATCAACAACTCCCCCTAGGACCTAGAACATCTGTTACAATAAAGCAAACATTCGTGAAATACATATAAGTTCAAGAGTAACATCAGTTTAATATCAATACAAATCCAGATTCTCTCTCTCACATAATAACATCAAAAACAAAATACAAACCATCAACACAGTATCTGACAAGAGTCAATTGGCCTGAGCTTGGTTCAAGCTTTGAGCATCACTTTCTCTGTTGAGGTAGGCATGGTAGACATCGATCACACGCTGATATCTAATAGCTTCCTCTTTCCTATCTTCTCTGAATGTAATGTGATGGTGGTGAAGTGTCTCCACATCAAATCTTGACAAGTTCCTCAGCCACATAGGATCCAAAATCCTAACATTGTCAAACTCTATGCTTCCATCATTCTTCTCAATCGCAGTAAGGATCAATGCTTCTTCCGATAATTCGTCATAGAACCACCATCTGAAGTTTTTGAAAATGTCCTTGGGTAATGGCATCAAGGGAGATGGTTTCATATACTTAGCTGGAGGGAACTTAATAACACGAACAGGTCCACCTTTAGAATTCAGCTTTGTCGGGTGCATGGAAAACCTGGCTGCTGTTGACTTGAAGATATCCCACTTTCCTGTTTTGTACTCAATTCTCAGTTTTATTTGAAACCATCTGAAACGGTTACTATCTTCAGCATTCAACATCGTCAGCTTCGCAAGTTGCATGATCTCAAAGTAAGGTAGAGTTTTGAAGTAACTCGGTCTTGCCATGTAACAACTCCTCCTACTCTTTTGATTGCAAAATAATTTATCTCCTTGAAGTTACCCAGCTCAATATTTTACCCTTGGCACACTTCTTGATTCTCTTCCCTTTTTCATAGAAACTAATAAACTTCTACTCGAGTTCTGGCTTATTCATCTGATCAGGGTTAATAACGTTCTGTTTCCACCAGCTTTGATGAATCTCATCTTCTTCAACGTTTCTATTCACCTTAACCCTATCACGTTCGAACCATCTCTTAATCTCATTCCATCCCTCGGCCTTAGCTTTCTCGGATCAGAGTTTCTTCTTCTTTATCTCAATCTCATTCCTTTCTTTCTCAACGAGCAGTTTCTCATGTCGGATTCTCTTATTCCTTTCTTTCAAAACATCAACTTCTTTAATTTGCTCCTTGTATACCTTACACGCCTTTTCTAATTCAATCAACTTCTTTGTTTTCACTTCACTACTCAAATTGAAAAAGTCACTTAAAGTATTGAGTGACGAATTCGAGTATGGCTCGAGCGAAGGTATAACAATTTCAACTTCTTCTTCTTCATTCTCAGATTCTGTTTCAAGTTCATCCTCAGACTTAATAATCACGTCTTCTTTCACACTACCTTCACCAACAGAATCTTGACTCTTTTCATCTTCAAAAATATTATCAAAATCACTTAAATCGATATTTTGGATTAATTCGGGAGGGACTTCAGCAACTAGCTCTTCTTGTGGAGCCTTGTTTTCAACTTCAACTATCTCTGCATCCTCAGTATCATTATCACTATCATATGCCAGAGCAGCAAGCTGTTCCACTGGAAAATCACTTGGTGGAACGTCCCCCTTTTCTTCATCATTAAAAACATTTGAATAATTCATATAATATTCAGCAGTAAACACCTCACCATATTCATTGAAACTTTGAATAGGTATCACTAACGGATATTCAAAAGAGAGTCCTTCAGATCTAGTTCCAGCATCTTCTTCATCCTTTTCATCGTCACCACCCAAATCAGAGGAATACGCTTCTCCTCCATCCGTTATCAACTTAGTTTTTCCAGCAGTGAGCTGTTTGATCTTATCATTCAATTCCTTCAATTTGATTTCATTCTGATTCTTAACTTCCACAATCTGTTTCTTCATCTTCTCAGACTTCTCCTTCTCACGGTTAACACGTCTCCACAACTTTTTATTGTCCTCCTCCAGCAACTCAATCTTAACAGCATTAGCCTTCTTCTCCTCAACGGCTTGATTTTCAAGATTCGTTATCTTAGTGATCAACGACAACAGGAGGTTTTGTTGTGTCTTGAACTCAGACGGAGTAACCTGAGGTGATGTCACGGCATCTCTAGGTGAGGTAACGACGGCTCTAGCATCCTTCATAAAACCGGAAGGCTGGCGTTGAGACTGTTGCCTTGAACCTCCATGAGATGATCTCTGTGGTGAGTCATAATGGTGTTTGGTTCTCCTCTCCTTCTTTTTAGGTTGCCCAGAAGACATGGGTTCATTCCCTTTCCTCTTCCTACGAATCAAATTCGTATCTTCCTCAGTTGCTTCATCATCATCACCATCATTATTATCATCATTGTTTCCTCCTTGAGCTTCACCGGCAGCTTTCTGATTATCACCTTCTCCCTCTTCTTCATCAGTAACTTCATAGTTTGAATCGGAATCATCATTTCTCCAAGCATTACTAGATGGACATCTATAATTCTCCTTGATTAGATGGCAAACAAGCTTTCTATTGAAATCAGGTTTCAGTTCCTCATTTTGAGTTTGTTCCATTCTTTGAAATGTCACAACATTCATTGGACGTAGCGGAATGATGTCATGTTCAAGTTTCGGTAAACTTGGTGCAGCATCATTAATAATCATCTGAAGAAAATGGGCGTAGATGAGATATCTATGTGTGATACTGAAATGATTTTCTCTGAAGTAATGGAAAACAAATCCAGAAAAATCATACGGAGCCTTTAGAACCAGTGCAACAAACATGCTTTGTACTTTCTCATTAAGCTTATCAAAACCAGCTTTTCGTCCACTCAAACAATGCATCAAGACATGAGCAAGATATCGATACTGTGGAGGCAGAAGAGTCTTCATTAGCTCAGAATTACCAGCTAGGTAACCAGAGCATCCACATCTCTTAAAGCATCCGTGGATTCTTTCTCTATTGATTGTCATGTGGGAGCAGTTCTCATCATTGAAGCCTAGAATTCTTCTAATCATAGTCTTTGAAACAACAATCTCGTCCCCTTGAATGGTACTAACCAACTTTGCTTCAGCCTCTGATACATCTAGCACTACATTCCTCCAAAATTCCCTTTGGTGGCTGTAGTAGGCTGTACACTGAGTAGAAATGGCAGTATGGTTCCTTGATCCCTTCAGAAAATCAACAATCTCTATAAAGTGATCTCCTTTCTCAAGAGTAGTATCATAGAGAGCAACCTGATTGTTTTGGTCACTCATTTCTACAATGACTGATGTCAAAGCTAAGGTATACGAAATAGTTTATATTTTACTAGGAAAAACTATTAAATACGATACAATTTTACATAAGATATTTATTTATTTAGAGAATGGATATACTTAAACCTTGCTACAACACTTATAGGCAGTGTACCTAATCGTACAGTAGTGTAGTTTTTAGTAAGTCCGGTTCGTTCCACAGGGAATCTTTTTTAAACAAAGCTCAACGCTATATTAGTTTAATTTTATAAAAATACAAATATATATATAAGTAATATTATTATTATAAAGGGGGGTTTTTACCGTTTAATGACCGGTTTGTCGATTTTAAAACTCTAGTCGCAGTTAAAACCAAATGTAAAATATTAAATAAATAAAAGACTTAATTTAAAGCGTGAAGTAAATAACGATAAATGAAATTGCGAATAATAAAAGTGCGATAAAATAAACTTGCGTTAATTAAAAAGTACGATAATTAAAAGTGCGATTAAATACAATAACAATAAAAATGCGATAATTAGAAGTGCAATTAAATATAAAATAAAGGAAATTAAATATGAAATAAAAGAATTATGCTTATTTAAACTTCCGTAATCATGATGTTTGACGTGTTGATTTTAGTTTTATGCCCATGGGTTAATTGTCCTTTGTCCTGGATTATTTAATATGTCCGTCTGGTTTTTGTCCATAACAGTCCATCAGTCATAAATATAAAGTGCGAGTGTCCTCGTCAAATTATCCTTATACCCGAAGTTAAATATTCCAACTAATTGGGGATTCGAATTGTAACAAGGTTTTAATACTTTGTTTAATGAATACACCAGGTTATCGACTGCGTGTAAACCAAGGTTTTACTACTTTGTTAACAATTACACCAATTACCCTTGAATGTAATTTCACCCCTGTTTTAATTATTCTAGTGGCTATTAATCCATTCCCGTGTCCGGTTAAATGAACGATTATTCGTACATATAAATACCCCACCCATCGTGTCCGATTGAGTGTATATGGTAATTTATAGGGACGCCCAATTGTCAATCTTTATATTAACATTAACAAACTATCATTTAGTTAAACAAATATAAAGCCCATTAATAGCCCATAGTCTAATTTCCACAAGTGTCGTTCTTTTGTCCAAACCCCAATTATGGTACAAAGCCCAATTACCCAATTTTAGTAATTAGCCCAACATCATGATTACTTTGTTTTAAATAAGCATAATAATAACTTAGCTACGAGACATTAATGTAAAAAGGTTGAACATAACTTACAATGATTAAAAATAGCGTAGCGTTACACGGACAGAATTTCGACTTACACCCTTACAACATTCGCTAACATACCCTTATTATTAGAATTTAGAATTATAATTAAAATTAAAATATAAATTATAAATATATATATATATATATATATATATATATATATATATATATATATATATGTTTTACGTATGATAAGAAGAAGAAAAAGATTATCTTTACGATCAGAATTCGGTTGGCTTTATAGGCAGAATTTCATTTTGGGGCTCCGCGACTCGCGGCATTTTTGCCTTCAAACTCTGCGAGTCGCGGAGAATGAAATTACAGCTCAGTCCCTTGGAGTCTTTCTCTGCCGACGGTTTTTATTTATAAATATAATATATATATAATTAATATAATTAATTATATATTATATTATATTTATATACATAGTTAACTTGTAATTTTTAGTCCGTTGCGTCGAGCGTTAAGAGTTGACTCTGGTCCCGGTTCCGGATTTTCGAACGTCCTTGCGTACAATTTTATATTTTGTACTTTGCGTTTTGAATCTTGTACTCTTGTATTTTCGAGACGTTTCTTATCAATAATTGGAACCTTTTTTATTGTCTTTTGTACTTTTGAGCTTTTTGGTCGTTTGCGTCTTCAATTCGTCGAATCTGTCTTTTGTCTTCACCTTTTATTATTTAAACGAATATCACTTGTAAATAGAACAATTGCAACTAAAAGCTTGTCTTTCTTGAGGAATAATGCTATGAAATATATGTTCGTTTTTAGCATTATCAATGACTTCGGGTTGAACTGATGGTTTAACATGATTGACCGGAGGATTCTGTACTTGCTCCCCCTGAGCTTCTTGATTAACAACTGGGACATTAGCTTGTGGTTCTGCCATTAGAAGTATCTTAACAAAACTAAAACATCAATAGAAAAGTTAGAACCAGAAACCATATATCAAAAATCATCAAAGCATTTTCAACAAGGTGTCATAAACTCATTAACAGGACAAACGTACGAGAAACACTGTCACACGTGCAGCTGAGATGTCAGTCGTGCGAGTAACATGGTCACTCATGTCACTGTTGACACATTTGGGCAAGAACATGGTTTCAGACAAGGTACACGGTTGAGGCAACATGTATAAGTGAGTAACAGTAAACCGTGTGGTGACTCGTGCAGTTAAGCACACGTGTCAGCTCAGTCATACGAGTGAGCAACAAAAATAAACACAAGTAAAGTCAAACGAGTGGGCTCAGGTGTTCACACGGTTAAGCCTTAACCGTGTACTGACTCGTACGAGTCATGTCCCACGTGTGCGAGTGAGGTCACTCATGCATGTCTGATCGAACCAATATTAAATGCACTTTTCAAATTCACGAGATTACATGATTGTATGTTTTATGACCTGATTTACATCACGATAGAAAGTGTATATACCGTTTAACACAAAACAACAGCAAACAATAATAAAAACATATTGTAATTGCACAAAATTCGACTTAATACCCACTAGGGTTTCGACACATTCAAATAGCAAATTAACTAGGTGAAAATCGATGAATCATACCAATAAGATGGCGATGTGATCGGCTAATGATGCTTAACAAAACCTATGGTGGAAAACACTAATGGTGAAGATCGAATTTTGAGAGCAAAATGAGTGTGGGGTGTAAGTGTGAGCAACTGTCTTCAACACTCCCCTATTTATACTCTCGTGCTCAACTGTACAGTTGAGCACACGATTCACCTTCCAACTGCGCGCTTCACAGTCACTTATGTGATTGACCTAGAGACATGTCCAGTAGAGACATGTGGCGCATCGAACCGCCTAACAAAAATCTAATAAAAGAACGATCGGTTAAACTAGCTACCCGATCATTCAACTCTATACTACATAACAATTCTTCACACCATACTTTATATACAGGTCTACGTATGGTGAATAAACGTACCCAGTCATTAAAAGAAGAATTACCATACCTCTGTACAAGTAATTCCCTAATTGGCCCGGCCAATTCTACAGCTTCTAAGGGTCCCCATTCTATGACCCTCGGTACCTCAACAACCTTAGAATGAAGAGTATGCAAACCCCTTTGATATTTTGGATAATCTATCCAAAGTCTGTCAAATCTCAGGTTCGGGTGCAACTCTTCCAAGTGCATATCAGAAAAGGTCATGACTGGATGAGGTATATCCTGCTTGTAGTAGTTATCCACCTCCTGTTGTTCCAAATTCTCAGCAGGAGCATTGCGGGCTTGGGATGAAGATTCACCCCTTTCATTCTGCAAAACACATCAAACACAATTTTTGTGCATCCAAATATGCATTAGTGTCAGCAAAATCATCAATCAAAATAATTACAATGACATTATCAATTTATATCAAACTTAAGCTTATTTTCATATTTTCATCAAATCTACACTTTTTCAAATAAGCATATACGAAAATGTTCGCCTAGTTCATAATCATTCAACTCAAATAACATGTCAAAATAATCATTACTAGCAATTAAACAAGTCTCAAATGGCATTATCTTTCAAAAATCAAGTTCATGAATTTTAGACTTGAAAAAGTCCACTTTAATTCTCAAAATCATGTTTAGGCTCAAAGTTTGGATCATTTAACTACCTAGACATGTTACACTACTCAATTTAGCAACAATTCATGACAAAAATCGGCCATAACCTGTTTATATCAAAAAGCCCCAATTTTGCTCAAGAACACAAACCCTAGATTATTCAAAATTTGAAGTTTAAGGCTTCTAATCATGTTAAACAGCATCAATCTAGGTTATACAAGCATAATACATAAACAATTTAAGCCTAATTACACTAAAAAGCATCAAAATCAAATTGGAAAAAAAAAATTGCTCAAGAACATCAAATTTCGAATTAAATGGTGTTTAGGTGTAGAAATTTACCGTTTTTCTTGAGTAATTCTTAGATAGCATCCTTCTCAACATGATTTTAGCAAAAGATTTGGTGATTAACGGTTAAAAATTGTGATTTTGGGGGTGTTTTTGGGTGTATTTTCGGGAGTATGTTCGCAGTTATTTTTGAGTTGTGGAGTGTGAAACTGAGCTGTTGCAGCTCTTATTTTTTTTCTGTAATCCGGTCCTCCCGCGAGTCGCGGGGATTAACCCTCCAAACTCCGCGAGTCGCGGAGTTTTTTTTTTTTTTTTTTTTATAATCATTAACTTTTGAAACAATTAAGTACTTAATTTTAAAATTTTGTTTCCCTTGTTATTTAGGACGAGGTCGTTTCGGATCGATGCCCTAGTCCGTCCCTCGACAAAATTTTAAAATTTGTCTTTTTGTAGCGATTGTTTTAAAAGCTAAGATTTTTGGGTTTTTTCAATGTTTTTGGCATACTTTAATTCAATAAGATTAAAAATAATGATAATAAAAGTTCTCGTCCCTCCCTCGGGTAAAGCAATTTCGGTTCAAAGACCTAGTCTTCAACTTACGACGAATTTTAAAATTTCATATTCTTAACTTAATGAGATAAAGTAAATTTTTGTTTTTAAATTCACACAACTTAAATATAAAATTCAAAATTTAAAAATTAAAAATTCACACCAAATTTAATTTAAAAATTTACAAATTCATACCAAACTTATATTAATTTTTTTTTTTTCAAATATTTACAATTTTAAATATATATTTTTTTTTACAAAGTTTACAATATTAATTTAAGATTTAAATATTAATTTTAAAAACATGGTAAAAATAAAATTAAAAATCTTTTTGTCTTTTTATCCCACTTTAATCAATCAAATATTATCAAAAATATGCGCCCCTCTTTTCGGTAAAGTAATTTCGGTTCCAAGACCTAATTTAACTCATGACGAATTTTTGAAATATTTTGGGTTGATTGATTAAAGATATTTATACCTTAAGAATAAACGTTAAATTTCGCAGTGATGTAATAAATTTTTGAATGATATCAATAATTTCGGTCGCCAAACCTAATTTTATTCAATACCAATTTAATACTTTTTAGCGAACAAATTAGCGTTTATTATCAAAAGGTTAAAAATAAAAATAAAAATAAAAATTGTACAGACATACCTGTGAAATAGATTTCTTAGTTATATGATCTATCCCATTCATAAGATAGTCGGTTTAATTGATTTTCCATGGCTACATAGGCGTAACCTCGAGCATTCAGTGTCTTTTCTTCTAAACATATGAACGGTCCGTCTCTGCATAAAGTAACAAATTCGGTATTTGAATAGGTTTGATTATTTGAACATTTACCTCCATGTGACCATTTTCCGCATTTGTGACATCGTTCTAGGTGTCGTGCTCTTCTTTTCGCTGCGGATTTTGATTTTCCTTTACCAAATTGTAACTTATTATCTTCGCATCTGGATTCTTTTCTAACTCCGTCCATTCTTTCTTTGATTACTGATACTAATTCACTCGGGAGTATGTCATTATTTCTTTTAGTGATCAAAGCGTGTAGCATTAGACCATGGTTTAGTTCACAGGCAGTCTTCATTTCGTAAAAACCTAAATAAAAATAAAAATTCAGAATGGGGGGAGAAGACTAGTTCTTTAGGGTCTGCTAGGGAAAGACCATTCGGGTTCCATTTTCGAGAACTACACGAAAACAGACAATCTAACTCTAACAGAAATACATATTATCCTTTAAAGACTTGATTCTCCCCACACTTAGTTAGCTGTGGTGTCGAAATTGTGATTAACTTCATTGTCGACTTCCATCGGACCATGTATGTAATGTTTAACTCTGTGACCATTAACTTTAAATTCAATCCCATTTGAATTTATTAATTCTATCGTTCCGTATGGAAAAACTCTTTTGACTATGAATGGTCCAGACCATCTTGATTTCAATTTTCCAGGAAATAGCTTGAATCGTGAATTGAAAAGAAGAACTCTGTCTCCTTCTTTAAATTCTTTTGAACTTCTGATTCTTTTATCATGCCATTTCTTCGTTCTTTCTTTATAGATTAACGAATTTTCGTATGCTTCATGTCTTAATTCTTCTAATTCGTTTAGTTGACTTAATCATAGACGTCCGGCTTCATGTAAATCAAGATTACATGTCTTCAAAGCCCAAAATGCTTTGTGTTTAATTTCTACTGGAAGATGACATGCTTTTCCATAAACAAGTCTAAAAGGTGTGGTTCCAATTGGAGTTTTGTAGGCTGTTCTAAAAGCCCAGAGTGCATCCTCCAATTTAATGGACCATTCCTTCGGATTTGATCCTACGGTTTTCTCTAGAATACGTTTTAAAGCTCGGTTGGTATTTTCAACTTGTCCACTTGTTTGTGGATGATATGCGGTGGAGATTTTATGAGTTACTCCATATCTTTTAAGAACTTTCTCAAGTTGATTATTACAGAAATGAGTACCCCGATCACTTATTAAAGCTTTCGGTGTTCCAAACCTTGCAAAAAGACGTTTTAAAAAGTTGACTACAACTCGTGCATCGTTAGTTGGGAGAGCTTGTGCTTCCGCCCATTTAGATACATAATCAATGGCTATGAGTATATATAGATTATTATGAGATTTTGGAAATGGACCCATAAAGTCAATACCCCAAATGTCAAATACTTCACATACTTGGATGACATTTTGTGGCATTTCATCACGTTGACTTATTTTTCCGGCCCTTTGACATGCATCACAGGATTTGCAAAGAAGGTGTGCGTCTTTGTAAATTGTAGGCCAATAGAATCCAGCTTCATAAACTTTTCTTGCTGTTAGTTGAGGCCCATAATGCCCTCCTGTTGGTCCTGTGTGACAATGGTTTAAAATATTACTAGCTTCATCTCCAAATACACATCGGCATATTATTCCATCGGGACAACTTTTAAACAGATGTGGATCTTCCCAAAAATAGTGTTTTATATCACTGAAGAATTTCTTTCGTCTTTGGTACGATAATCCTTTTTCAAGGAATCCACAAACTAAGTAGTTTGCATAGTCTGCAAACCATGGGATTTCATTATAATCTATCTTCAATAGATATTCATCAGGAAAGTTGTCTTGTATGGCCGATTCATTTAGAACTTCTAATTCGGGATTTTCAAGACGAGAAAGATGATCAGCGGCGAGATTTTCTGCTCCTCTTTTATCTCGGATTTCAATATCAAACTCTTGTAAGAGTAAGATCCAACGGATTAATCTTGGTTTAGCATCTTGTTTCGAAAATAGGTATCTAAGAGCAGAATGGTCGGTATAGACCACCGTTTTTGCTAGAACGAGATATGATCGAAATTTGTCAAAAGCAAAGACAATAGCAAGGAGTTCTTTTTCAGTAGTTGTATAGTTCGTTTGTGCTCCTTGTAATGTCTTACTAGCGTAATAAATAGGTTGAAATCGTTTTTCAATCCTTTGTCCTAAAACGGCTCCCATTGCAAAATCACTTGCATCGCACATTAGTTCAAATGGTAGATTCCAATTTGGTGTTATCATGATCGGCGCATTAGTGAGGTTCTCTTTAAGAATATTAAAAGATTTGATACACTCATCTGAAAAGATGAATGGCGCATCCTTTTCTAGGAGTTTATTCATAGGAGTGGCAATTTTAGAAAAATCTTTTATGAAACGTCGGTAAAAACCGGCATGCCCTAGAAAACTCCTAACTCCTCTAACATTGGTGGGATGTGGAATTTTAGCAATTACATCTACTTTAGCTCTATCCACTTCAATTCCTTCTTTTGAAATTTTATGTCCAAGAACGATGCCTTCTTTAACCATGAAATGGCATTTCTCCCAATTAAGTACTAGATTTGATTGTTCGCATCTAAGAAGCATTCGTTCCAGATTAACTAGATATGATTCAAATGTATCACCGAAGACTGAAAAGTCATCCATGAATACTTCCATGCATTCTTCTATCATGTCGTGAAAAATCGCCATCATACACCTTTGAAAGGTTGCAGGGGCGTTACAAAGTCCAAATGGCATGCGTTTGTAAGTAAAAGTACCATAAGGGCACGTGAATGTGGTTTTCTCTTGGTCCTCGGGTGCTATTGGAATTTGAAAATATCCGGAAAATCCATCTAGAAAACAATAGTAACTATTTCCGGCAAATCTTTCCAACATTTGATCTATGAAAGGTAAGGGAAAGTGATCTTTTCTGGTGGCGTCATTTAATTTTCTATAATCAATACATACACGCCATCCTGTTACAGTCCTAGTAGGAATAAGCTCATTTTTCTCATTTGTAATGACAGTCATGCCACCCTTCTTAGGCACACATTGAACTGGGCTTACCCATGGACTATCGGAAATTGGATAAATTAAACCTGCATCTAGCAGTTTAATAATCTCTTTCTTAACTACATCTTGCATATTAGGATTTAGTCTTCGTTGGCGTTGCACATACGTTTTATGACCTTCTTCCATAAGGATTTTATGTGTGCAATACGAAGGACTTATTCCTTTAATATCATGAATCTTCCATGCAATGGCTGGTTTATGAGCTTTCAACACAGAAATGAGTTGTGATTTCTCATTTTCAGTAAGAGAAGACGATATTATTACAGGTAATTCAGATTCACCATGTAAATAAGCGTATTCCAAATGGTTTGGAAGTGGCTTTAACTCTAATTTCGGAGGTTCTTCTATCGATGATTTATATCGATATCTGTCTTCTTCTTTTAACATTTGAATTTCTTCTGTTGTTGGTTCATATCCATTAGCTATAAGTGTAGCTAACATTTCAGCTTCATCAATTGGTTCATTACCTTCTCCTAAAGAGCATTCTCCTGTTCCTTGTAATTCTGGAAATTCTTCTAATAATTCTGCATGTGCATCTATAGTTTAAATATAATAACATGTATCATCTGCATATTGTGGTTGTTGCATTGCTCTATCAACTGAAAAGGTAACACTCTCATCCTCTATACTTAAGGTCAGTTTCTTACCGAACACGTCTATCATTGCTTTAGCCGTGTTTAAGAATGGTCTTCCTAATATGAGAGGAACTTGAGAATCTTCTTCCATGTCCAGAACAACAAAATCTACTGGAAATACTAAAGTACCAACTTTAACTAGCATGTTCTCCATTATCCCTCTAGGATATTTTATTGATCTATCGGCTAGTTGTATGCTTATTCTGGTTGGTTTCAATTCTCCAAGGTCTAGTTTAGCGTATAGTGAATACGGCATTAGATTTATACTAGCACCTAAGTCTGCCAATGCTTCTATTGAACTAAGACTACCCAGAAAACATGGAATTGTGAAACTTCCTGGATCAGATAGTTTTTCTGGTATCTTATTCAACAGGATTGCTGAACAATTAGCATTCATAGTAACAGCCGAGAGTTCTTCCATTTTCTTTCTATTTGAGATTAGATCTTTCAAGAATTTAGCATATCTAGGCATTCCTGAAATCACATCAATGAAAGGAAGATTTACATTTATCTGTTTAAACATATCCAAGAATTTGGATTGCTCGGCTTCAAGTTTTTCTTTCTTCATTTTACTCGGGTAAGGAAGTGGTGGTTGGTATGGTTTAACATAAGGTTTATCCTTAACTGTGTTATCTTCATTAACCTTTTCAACTACCGGTTCTTTTTCCTTATCTTGATCAGGTTGTGGTTCTTGTGGAATAGGAATGGTTTCATCAGAAGTTACAGGTATTTCAGGTGGTTTAAGTGTTGTGCCACTTCTTGTGGTAATGGCTTTAGCTGTTTCATTTCGGGGGTTAGCATTTGTATCGCTCGGTAAACTTCCCGGTTTTCTTTCACCTATTAACCTTGCTAGGTTACTTACTTCTTGTTCTAGATTTTGAATAGAAGCTTGTTGATTTCTAAATGCTTAAGCATTTTGTTCATTGGTTTGTTTCTGAGATGTGAAAAACTGCGTTTGAGTTTCAACTAACTTTGTCATCATATCTTCTAAATTCGGCTTTTTATCATCGGTTTGTTGTGGTGGTTTGTTTTGAAAATTAGGTCTTTGCTGATTATAAGTATTATTGGATACTTGTTGATTGCTAGGACCTTGTTGGTTGTTGTATGGAACATTTCGGTTATAATTCTGGTTTTGATTGTAAATTGGTCTTGGCGGTTGATAATTATTCTGATAATTATTTCCAGGCCTTTGGTTTATGTATGAAATATTCTCTCTTTGTTCCATTGTTAATTCAATACTGAGACAATCTTTTGTCAAATGTGGTCCTCCACACTGCTCACAACTAATTCGTATTGAGTGAATATCCTTAGTCATCTTTTACATTCGTCTTTCCACAGCATCTATCTTTGCGGAAATGGAATCTAAGTCATGGCTAGAATCGGCTCTAGCTGCTTTAGATGATCTAATGATATCTTTTTCTTGGTGCCACTCATGTGAGTGGGAAGCAGTATTATCAATAATTTTGTAAGCATCAGTTTCGGTTTTCTTCATAATAGAACCACCAGCTGCTATATCTATGTCTTTTCTTGTAGTGATGTCGCATCCTTGGTAGAATATTTGTACTATTTGACAGGTGTCTAAACCATATTGCGGACATCCTCTTAATAACTTTCCATATCTTGTCCATGCCTCATATAGAGTTTCATTTGGTTTCTGTGTGAACGTAACAATTTCTGCTTGAAGTCTTACGGCTTTAGATGCAGGAAAAAATTGTTTAAGAAATTTGTCAACTAAAACATCCCATGTATCGATCGCCCCTTCAGGTAACGATTCCAACCAATCTTTGGCTTCTCCCTTTAAAGTCCAGGGAAATAACATGAGATATATCTGTTCATCCTCCACTTCTCGGATTTTAAATAGTGTGCAGATCCTATTAAAGGTACGTAGATGTTCATTTGGATCTTCCTTCGGCGCACCACTAAATTGACATTGATTAGTCACCATGTGTAGAATTTGTCCTTTGATTTCATAATCTGGCGCATTAATGTCTGGATGAGTAATTGCGTGACCTTGGCCAGTGCGTTTAGCTCTCATTCGGTCTTCCATACTTAAAGGTTCCAGATTCTCCATAATTGAATTTGTTGAACCGGTATCACTAGATGATTCTGATTTAATGGTTCGTTCCTCAACAATCTCTGTTTGAATGATTGGTGGCTCCGGAGGAAAGTTTAATGGTTCAAGATCTACGAACCGTTCCTGAATATTCTCCGGATTCTCAATTGTGAGGTTGGGTTTAAAAAATGGATTATCGGAAATTTGAACTGAAGTACTTGGTTGACTGGATGACGATTCTAAAGAAAAATCAACGGCGGTTATATTTGCTAAATGTCTTGATCTAGTTACAGGTGGTGAACGTACAAAAGGTGGTGAACGTCTTGCTCGGTGCATTCACTGAATATCCTATTAGTTTTTAAAAGGAAAGAAAAATTATAATAAGTTATCCAATCAATAGACTTTTCTGATTTTGCCCACGTTTCGAATAGCCAAAAGATGCAGCAGAGGGGCAGGATTCGTTTGGTCTCAATATAATTGAGGACTATTTGGCTCCAATAACCCGGTCCACGTACAAATCCAACTATTACTACGAACCAGAAAATTTTGATGTCTATTAATTTAACCACTTAAAATAAATTTTCGTAATTTTAAGAAATTTAGATAAGAAGTAGAATAAAAATCTATGTCCTAAAATTAGAATAGCGAGAAATAAGAAAGAAAAAGAGTTCGTCGAAAAAGAAAAATCGAAAAAGAAAAATGGTTGAAAAATAAAAGGTGACGGAAAAATAAAAGAAACTTATAAAACTTAAAAATACTTGACTAACCTAACCTTATTACTACAACTAACTTAAAATTATAATCGCAAATTGAAATTACTAATTGGAATGATAATTGATACATAGTAAAAGGTGTCTAAAAATATTAAAGCTTACAGGAAAAACTAAATCCCAAATGGAAATAACTTAAAAAGAAACTAAAACTTAAAAAGGTGTCGCAAAATTCTAAAGCACCTAAATCTTAGTCTAAAGAAAAAGCACTTAAGGAATTCTACGGCAAAGCCTAAAAATCTAGGAGTAAAAATAACTATAGCAAAAACTAAGTTTAAAATTAAATATGAGCTAAAAATACAAATATTACGTTAAAACGATTAAAAAGGGACAAAATATAAAAATATACAAAAAGTTGTAAAAAGTACAATTTTTATAAAAATATTATTTTTATATTATTTATTTAATAAAACTACTAATTTTACAATTTAATAAAACTAATTAATACTAAATACATAAATTAAATAAAAAGTAAAAGTTAAAATAAAATTAATTAATTATAATAATAATAATAATTAGGGTTTAATAATATTAATAATTAATAATAATCCGTAATAAATGCAGGATTAGGGTTTTGTCGCTTGTCAGAAAGACTCCGCGAGTCGCGGTATTTATTGCATCAAACCCCGCGAGTCGCGGGGTTCAGAATTTCAGATCTGGAGCAGTTTGAAATTTTACGCGTTTTTCTTTATTTTTTTTTTTATTTTCTGTTTTTCTGTTTTTAAATAAATAAAAGATTTTTAAATAAAACTTATATTTTTATAAACTAAAATAAAAATAAAGAAACTTATAAAACTTAAATATTTAACAAAATCTTAAAAATACTTATATTTTTGTTTTTCTTTTTATATTTTTGAATAATTAAAACGTATTTTTATAAAAACGAATTTTAATAAAAGTTAACTAAAAATCTTTTTTTTTTTTTTTATATTAGCGTTGCGCTTCCGGCGTTTAAGAGAATTTCCCCGGCAGCAGCGCCAAAAATACTTGATGTCAAAGCTAAGGTATACGAAATAGTTTATATTTTACTAGGAAAAACTATTAAATACGATACAAATTTACACAAGATATTTATTTATTTAGAGAATGGATATACTTAAACCATGCTACAACACTTATAGGCAGTGTACCTAATCGTACAGTAGTGTAGTTTTTAGTAAGTCCGGTTCGTTCCACAGGGAATCTTTTTTTAACAAAGCTCAACGCTATATTAGTTTACTTTTATAAAAATACAAATATATATATAAGTAATATTATTATTATAAAGGGGGGTTTTTACCGTTTAATGACCGGTTTGTCGATTTTAAAACTCTAGTCGCAGTTAAAACCAAATGTAAAATATTAAATAAATAAAAGACTTAATTTAAAGCGTGAAGTAAATAACGATAAATGAAATTGCGAATAATAAAAGTGCGATAAAATAAACTTGCGATAATTAAAAAGTACGATAATTAAAAGTGCGATTAAATACAATAACAATAAAAATGCGATAATTAGAAGTGCAATTAAATATAAAATAAAGGAAATTAAATATGAAATAAAAGAATTATGCTTATTTAAACTTCCGTAATCATGATGTTTGACGTGTTGATTTTAGTTTTATGCCCATGGGTTAATTGTCCTTTGTCCTGGATTATTTAATATGTCCGTCTGGTTTTTGTCCATAATAGTCCATCAGTCATAAATATAAAGTGCGAGTGTCCTCGTCAAATTATCCTTATACCCGAAGTTAAATATTCCAACTAATTGGGGATTCGAATTGTAACAAGGTTTTAATACTTTGTTTAATGAATACACCAGGTTATCGACTGCGTGTAAACCAAGGTTTTACTACTTTATTAACAATTACACCAATTACCCTTGAATGTAATTTCACCCCTGTTTTAATTATTCTAGTGGCTATTAATCCATTCCCGTGTCCGGTTAAATGAACGATTATTCGTACATATAAATACCCCGCCCATCGTGTCCGATTGAGTGTATATGGTAATTTATAGGGACGCCCAATTGTCAATCTTTATATTAACATTAACAAACTATCATTTAGTTAAACAAATATAAAGCCCATTAATAGCCCATAGTCTAATTTCCACAAGTGTCGTTCTTTTGTCCAAACCCCAATTATGGTACAAAGCCCAATTACCCAATTTTAGTAATTAGCCCAACATCATGATTACTTTGTTTTAAATAAGCATAATAATAACTTAGCTACGAGACATTAATGTAAAAAGGTTGAACATAACTTACAATGATTAAAAATAGCGTAGCGTTACACTGACAGAATTTCGACTTACACCCTTACAACATTCGCTAACATACCCTTATTATTAGAATTATAATTAAAATTAAAATATAAATTATAAATATATATATATATGTTTTACGTATGATAAGAAGAAGAAAAAGATTATCTTTACGATCAGAATTCGGTTGGCTTTATAGGCAGAATTTCATTTTGGGGCTCCGCGACTCGCGGCATTTTTGCCTTCAAACTCCGCGAGTCACGGAGAATGAAATTACAGCTCAGTCCCTTGGAGTCTTTCTCTGCCGACGGTTTTTATTTATAAATATAATATATATATAATTAATATAATTAATTATATATTATATTATATTTATATACATAGTTAACTTGTAATTTTTAGTCCGTTGCGTCGAGCGTTAAGAGTTGACTCTGGTCCCGGTTCCGGATTTTCGAACGTCCTTGCGTACAATTTTATATTTTGTACTTTGCGTTTTGAATCTTGTACTCTTGTATTTTCGAGACGTTTCTTATCAATAATTGGAACCTTTTTTATTGTCTTTTGTACTTTTGAGCTTTTTGGTCGTTTGCGTCTTCAATTCGTCGAATCTGTCTTTTGTCTTCACCTTTTATTATTTAAACGAATATCACTTGTAAATAGAACAATTGCAACTAAAAGCTTGTCTTTCTTGAGGAATAATGCTATGAAATATATGTTTGTTTTTAGCATTATCAAATATTCCCACACTTGAGCGTTGCTTGTCCTCAAGCAATATTGTCTTGAAATACTAGAATCACTTCTTTATTCTTCACACTTTGTACATCAGTGATTTCTATACGGCGGTATAAACAATGGTAGTAACGATATGGTTTACAGTCCCACATGACTATAAAAATTTAGATCCATTAAGGAAATTGGATCTTTATGAAAACATTTGATCTTTTGAAAATTAAATCTAGTTTTTACCCTAGATAAGTTTTCCGGGATAACCCTTTACCGGTGTTTGCAAAATATTTTTGTGGGTTTGGTGGGTTTCATATTTGAAAATTTTAGCTCACAACTTATGGTTTTGTGTCACCCACTTGCTAACCTTGTATTTGGAAAGCAACACGTCCAGTTTACTTGTTCCGTATATTACCTTTCGGTAAACTACCGTCCGGTTGTAAAGGAAAGCGTTGAACAAGCAACTGTTAAGGCAATGTCCCCTGACATGCTTTTAATTATGGTCTATAACGTGTCAGACGCAATTACTATCCTTGGTAGGAGCAATAGTAAAGCTCACCCTTATAATTTTTTCGGTATGGCACAAGGTCCTGTCTTTGACCACTATGCAACCACCGTAAGACACCCGTTTTGGTTCAGGTGACCTAATGAATTCCAGGTGAATTCCTAGGATTTTACGTTCAATGGTAATGAACGCATTGAAAATAGGGTTTTCAGAAAACAAATCGGTTTATAATTTTGATCAAAATATTTTCTCGTTCAAGCTCGAGTTTAGATATCATTGAATTCCATGAGTTTGAATTCTCAATCTTTAAGGTCAATCTCTAGGATTGAGTAATATCAGTCTTAAAAGCTGATTTTTAATCTTTAAGGAGATTATCCTTTCTGGGGATCTGATTCATTAGTCTTATCCAGCTAATTTGCATGGTGCCCCCCCATTGTACGAGATAAATCCTTCTCATGGTTAGGATAAATCTGACCACTTGGCGACCCTGTTTAATGCTGAGGTCCGTGGATTTCCTGCTGATTTTAGTGATGACTTTTCTAGATTTTTCGTCAACCTACAGCTGGTCTGGACGACAACTTCATGACCTAAATCAAGAAGCGCGTTTCTTTTTCGGAAGACTTTACTTCCTTTTAATGATGGAATTGATTCATCGTGTAGATCCATCTTTTCTTTTCTTTCATTGGGTAAAACAGTTTAGTTTAGTCCAAAGCAAAAGTATTTTCAGTTATTTGTTACAGATATATGTGACATATGTTTAAGATAACTTGGTAAATTTTCCCACACTTGGCTTTTATTTTCCTTTTTATCGTCCTCTATTCCATTTTAAATGAATTTTAACATTTTAGTTTGTTTCTCAATTTATGTCCTTTCCGAGGTAACAATAATTTCGGTGTTAAAACCTAGTTTTATCGTTCATAAATATGTATAAACATGATTTTGAATTCATTTAATTGAAAATTTTGAAAAATTTTACTAGAATTGGGTAGTCAGTATATAAGACTAGGGCTGTTCTTTTTTTATCAGAGAGCACTAGATTCTAATACAACTACTGCTTTACTAGTATTTTTAATGGTAACCAAGTGTTTAAAGTAAAAAATTTTAAAATCCGAAAGAATTTAACCCCTTCCCACACTTAAGATCTTGCAATGCCCTCATTTGCAAGAAATCAGTAACAATTTAAATTATTGAGGGTGATTTGTGTGAAAATGATTAAATTTTTACCAAAGTTTCCAAATATATTGGCGTTTGTTTGCTGAATGATAAATGGTGCACATCATTTGTTCATTCCGTCTTGTTGTTATTTCACATATATTTTGCATCTTGTCATCAAAATTAGTTGCTTTTGCTGAACTTAATGCCAGTCTTTGAAAATGCGTTGTTTTACCCTGTTGTGTACATAAGATAAACTTGCAAACATATATACATATTTTTGAAGTTTGGTATATTACCCCACATTCAAAAATTATTAAAATCTAAGAATAAAAGTTAGATAATTATAAAAATGATTACTATATTAAGAAAAGTATTAAACGTATCAATCATTACAAATTACAAAATAAAAAAAATAATAAGTAAACTGGATGATATTGGTACCAATAGGGGTTCCAGGCATAACCATAGGTACTATAGAATGCTTCGGCAGGGTCATACGTAGGATATGGTGGCTGCATCTCTATAGACCAAGGAGGGAAGATGGGTTTCGGTGTAGGAATATAGTTTTTACCTATATGTTGGCAATGAGCTATGATTTGGTTCTGATGAACTTGCCAATCTTCAAATGCTCTCTGTCTAGCATTTTCGTATTCCTGAGAAGCTATAAACCTATGCATTTCTTGCATCTCATTCCCCCCTCCTACATTACCTTGCTGTTGGTTTCTCTCCACCTGTGGATGTCTACCATGGTATCGTACTGCGGCGTTATTTCGCCTCTTCAAAACTTTCGCACCATGGTATACATTTAAACCTATAGTATCGCGGGGTTCCGGTTCTTCTACTAATAATCCCCCCCGACTTATATCCACACCGAGATATTCACCAATCAAAGTAATAAAAATACCACCTCCTATTATGCTATGTGGTCGCATCCCCCGAACCATAGCTGATAAATAATAACCCACACAATACGGTATACTTACAGCGCTTTGTGGGTCTCGAATACACATATGGTAAAACAAATCCTGTTCATTTACTTTTTCTTTGTTCTTACCCCTTTGTGTAATCGAATTAGCTAAAAAACTATGTATCACTCTTAATTCGGCTCTATCTATATCCAAATAAGAGTAATTTCCCCCTTTGAAACGGTGATGGCTTGTCATTTGACACCACACACCGTGTGTATCAAAATTTTCATCTATCTTTCTACCGTTTAGTATCAATCCTCTACAATCGGCAGACGCTAACTCCTCAGGCGTATATATACGTAAAGCCTGAGCCATGTCCAGTAGAGACATGTGGCGCATCGAACCGCCTAACAAAAATCTAATAAAAGAACGATCGGTTAAACTAGCTACCCGATCATTCAACTCTATACTACATAACAATTCTTCACACCATACTTTATATACAGGTCTACGTATGGTGAATAAACGTACCCAGTCATTAAAAGAAGAATTACCATACCTCTGTACAAGTAATTCCCTAATTGGCCCGGCCAATTCTATAGCTTCTAAGGGTCCCTATTCTATGACCCTCGGTACCTCAACAACCTTAGAATGAAGAGTATGCAAACCCCTTTGATATTTTGGATAATCTATCCAAAGTCTGTCAAATCTCAGGTTCGGGTGCAACTCTTCCAAGTGCATATCAGAAAAGGTCATGACTGGATGAGGTATATCCTGCTTGTAGTAGTTATCCACCTCCTGTTGTTCCAAATTCTCAGCAGGAGCATTGCGGGCTTGGGATGAAGATTCACCCCTTTCATTCTGCAAAACACATCAAACACAATTTTTGTGCATCCAAATATGCATTAGTGTCAGCAAAATCATCAATCAAAATAATTACAATGACATTATCAATTTATATCAAACTTAAGCTTATTTTCATATTTTCATCAAATCTACACTTTTTCAAATAAGCATATACGAAAATGTTCGCCTAGTTCATAATCATTCAACTCAAATAACATGTCAAAATAATCATTACTAGCAATTAAACAAGTCTCAAATGGCATTATCTTTCAAAAATCAAGTTCATGAATTTTAGACTTGAAAAAGTCCACTTTAATTCTCAAAATCATGTTTAGGCTCAAAGTTTGGATCATTTAACTACCTAGACATGTTACACTACTCAATTTAGCAACAATTCATGACAAAAATCGGCCATAACCTGTTTATATCAAAAAGCCCCAATTTTGCTCAAGAACACAAACCCTAGATTATTCAAAATTTGAAGTTTAAGGCTTCTAATCATGTTAAACAGCATCAATCTAGGTTATACAAGCATAATACATAAACAATTTAAGCCTAATTACACTAAAAAGCATCAAAATCAAATTGGAAAAAAAAATTGCTCAAGAACATCAAATTTCGAATTAAATGGTGTTTAGGTGTAGAAATTTACCGTTTTTCTTGAGTAATTCTTAGATAGCATCCTTCTCAACATGATTTTAGCAAAAGATTTGGTGATTAACGGTTAAAAATTGTGATTTTGGGGGTGTTTTTGGGTGTATTTTCGGGAGTATGTTCGCAGTTATTTTTGAGTTGTGGAGTGTGAAACTGAGCTGTTGCAGCTCTTATTTTTTTTTTCTGTAATCCGGTCCTCCCGCGAGTCGCGGGGATTAACCCTCCAAACTCCGCGAGTCGCGGAGTTTTTTTTTTTTTTTTTTTTTATAATCATTAACTTTTGAAACAATTAAGTACTTAATTTTAAAATTTTGTTTCCCTTGTTATTTAGGACGAGGTCGTTTCGGATCGATGTCCTAGTCCGTCCCTCGACAAAATTTTAAAATTTGTCTTTTTGTGGCGATTGTTTTAAAAGCTAAGATTTTTGGGTTTTTTCAATGTTTTTGGCATACTTTAATTCAATAAGATTAAAAATAATGATAATAAAAGTTCTCGTCCCTCCCTCGGGTAAAGCAATTTCGGTTCAAAGACCTAGTCTTCAACTTACGACGAATTTTAAAATTTCATATTCTTAACTTAATGAGATAAAGTAAATTTTTGTTTTTAAATTCACACAACTTAAATATAAAATTCAAAATTTAAAAATTAAAAATTCACACCAAATTTAATTTAAAAATTTACAAATTCATACCAAACTTATATTAATTTTTTTTTTTTTTCAAATATTTACAATTTTAAATATATATTTTTTTTTTACAAAGTTTACAATATTAATTTAAGATTTAAATATTAATTTTAAAAACATGGTAAAAATAAAATTAAAAATCTTTTTGTCTTTTTATCCCACTTTAATCAATCAAATATTATCAAAAATATGCGCCCCTCTTTTCGGTAAAGTAATTTCGGTTCCAAGACCTAATTTAACTCATGACGAATTTTTGAAATATTTTGGGTTGATTGATTAAAGATATTTATACCTTAAGAATAAACGTTAAATTTCGCAGTGATGTAATAAATTTTTGAATGATATCAATAATTTCGGTCGCCAAACCTAATTTCATTCAATACCAATTTAATACTTTTTAGCGAACAAATTAGCGTTTATTATCAAAAGGTTAAAAATAAAAATAAAAATAAAAACTGTACAGACATACCTGTGAAATAGATTTCTTAGTTATATGATCTATCCCATTCATAAGATAGTCGGTTTAATTGATTTTCCATGGCTACATAGGCGTAACCTCGAGCATTCAGTGTCTTTTCTTCTAAACATATGAACGGTCCGTCTCTGCATAAAGTAACAAATTCGGTATTTGAATAGGTTTGATTATTTGAACATTTACCTCCATGTGATCATTTTCCACATTTGTGACATCGTTCTAGGTGTCGTGCTCTTCTTTTCGCTGCGGATTTTGATTTTCCTTTACCAAATTGTAACTTATTATCTTCGCATCTGGATTCTTTTCTAACTCCGTCCATTCTTTCTCTGATTACTGATACTAATTCACTCGGGAGTATGTCATTATTTCTTTTAGTGATCAAAGCGTGTAGCATTAGACCATGGTTTAGTTCACAGGCAGTCTTCATTTCGTAAAAACCTAAATAAAAATAAAAATTCAGAATGGGGGGAGAAGACTAGTTCTTTAGGGTCTGCTAGGGAAAGACCATTCGGGTTCCATTTTTGAGAACTACACGAAAACAGACAATCTAACTCTAACAAAAATACATATTATCCTTTAAAGACTTGATTCTCCCCACACTTAGTTAGCTGTGGTGTCAAAATTGTGATTAACTTCATTGTCGACTTCCATCGGACCATGTATGTAATGTTTAACTCTGTGACCATTAACTTTAAATTCAATCTCATTTGAATTTATTAATTCTATCGTTCCGTATGGAAAAACTCTTTTGACTATGAATGGTCCAGACCATCTTGATTTCAATTTTCCAGGAAATAGCTTGAATCGTGAATTGAAAAGAAGAACTATGTCTCCTTCTTTAAATTCTTTTGAACTTCTGATTCTTTTATCATGCCATTTCTTCGTTCTTTCTTTATAGATTAACGAATTTTCGTATGCTTCATGTCTTAATTCTTCTAATTCGTTTAGTTGACTTAATCATAGACGTCTGGCTTCATGTAAATCAAGATTACATGTCTTCAAAGCCCAAAATGCTTTGTGTTCAATTTCTACTGGAAGATGACATGCTTTTCCATAAACAAGTCTAAAAGGTGTGGTTCCAATTGGAGTTTTGTAGGCTGTTCTAAAAGCCCAGAGTGCATCCTCCAATTTAATGGACCATTCCTTCGGATTTGATCCTATGGTTTTCTCTAGAATACGTTTTAAAGCTCGGTTGGTATTTTCAACTTGTCCACTTGTTTGTGGATGATATGCGGTGGAGATTTTATGAGTTACTCCATATCTTTTAAGAACTTTCTCAAGTTGATTATTACAGAAATGAGTACCCCGATCACTTATTAAAGCTTTCGGTGTTCCAAACCTTGCAAAAAGACGTTTTAAAAAGTTGACTACAACTCGTGCATCGTTAGTTGGGAGAGCTTGTGCTTCCGCCCATTTAGATACATAATCAATGGCTACGAGTATATATAGATTATTATGAGATTTTGGAAATGGACCCATAAATTCAATACCCCAAATGTCAAATACTTCACATACTTGGATGACATTTTGTGGCATTTCATCACGTTGACTTATTTTTCCGGCCCTTTGACATGCATCACAGGATTTGCAAAGAAGGTGTGCTTCTTTGTAAATTGTAGGCCAATAGAATCCAGCTTCATAAACTTTTCTTGGTGTTAGTTGAGGCCCATAATGCCCTCCTGTTGGTCCTGTGTGACAATGGTTTAAAATATTACTAGCTTCATCTCCAAATACACATCGGCGTATTATTCCATCGGGACAACTTTTAAACAGATGTGAATCTTCCCAAAAATAGTGTTTTATATCACTGAAGAATTTCTTTCGTCTTTGGTACGATAATCCTTTTTCAAGGAATCCACAAACTAAGTAGTTTGCATAGTCTGCAAACCATGGGATTTCATTATAATCTATCTTCAATAGATATTCATCAGGAAAGTTGTCTTGTATGGCCGATTCATTTAGAACTTCTAATTCGGGATTTTCAAGACGAGAAAGATGATCAGCGGCGAGATTTTCTGCTCCTCTTTTATCTCGGATTTCAATATCAAACTCTTGTAAGAGTAAGATCCAACGGATTAATCTTGGTTTAGCATCTTGTTTCGAAAATAGGTATCTAAGAGCAGAATGGTCGGTATAGACCACCGTTTTTGCTAGAACGAGATATGATCGAAATTTGTCAAAAGCAAAGACAATAGCAAGGAGTTCTTTTTCAGTAGTTGTATAGTTCGTTTGTGATCCTTGTAATGTCTTACTAGCGTAATAAATAGGTTGAAATCGTTTTTTAATCCTTTGTCCTAAAACGGCTCCCATTGCAAAATCACTTGCATCGCACATTAGTTCAAATGGTAGATTCCAATTTGGTGTTATCATGATCGGCGCATTAGTGAGTTTCTCTTTAAGAATATTAAAAGATTTGATACACTCATCTGAAAAGATGAATGGCGCATCCTTTTCTAGGAGTTTATTCATAGGAGTGGCAATTTTAGAAAAATCTTTTATGAAACGTCGGTAAAAACCGGCATGCCCTAGAAAACTCCTAACTCCTCTAACATTGGTGGGATGTGGAATTTTAGCAATTACATCTACTTTAGCTCTATCCACTTCAATTCCTTCTTTTGAAATTTTATGTCCAAGAACGATGCCTTCTTTAACCATGAAATGGCATTTCTCCCAATTAAGTACTAGATTTGATTGTTCGCATCTAAGAAGCATTCGTTCCAGATTAACTAGACATGATTCAAATGTATCACCGAAGACTGAAAAGTCATCCATGAATACTTCCATGCATTCTTCTATCATGTCGTGAAAAATCGCCATCATACACCTTTGAAAGGTTGCAGGGGCGTTACAAAGTCCAAATGGCATGCGTTTGTAAGCAAAAGTACCATAAGGGCACGTGAATGTGGTTTTCTCTTGGTCCTCGGGTGCTATTGGAATTTGAAAATATCCGGAAAATCCATCTAGAAAATAATAGTAACTATTTCCGGCTAATCTTTCCAACATTTGATCTATGAAAGGTAAGGGAAAGTGATCTTTTCTGGTGGCGTCATTTAATTTTCTATAATCAATACATACACGCCATCCTGTTACAGTCCTAGTAGGAATAAGCTCATTTTTCTCATTTGTAATGACAGTCATGCCACCCTTCTTAGGCACACATTGAACTGGGCTTACCCATGGACTATCGGAAATTGGATAAATTAAACCTGCATCTAGCAGTTTAATAATCTCTTTCTTAACTACATCTTGCATATTAGGATTTAGTCTTCGTTGGCGTTGCACATACGTTTTATGACCTTCTTCCATAAGGATTTTATGTGTGCAATACGAAGGACTTATTCCTTTAATATCATGAATCTTCCATGCAATGGCTGGTTTATGAGCTTTCAACACAGAAATGAGTTGTGATTTCTCATTTTCAGTAAGAGAAGACGATATTATTACAGGTAATTCAGATTCACCATGTAAATAAGCGTATTCCAAATGGTTTGGAAGTGGCTTTAACTCTAATTTCGGAGGTTCTTCTATCGATGATTTATATCGATATCTGTCTTCTTCTTTTAACATTTGAATTTCTTCTGTTGTTGGTTCATATCTGAAATGTCCCATTCTTATTGATTAAAAACGTTCCATATTAATTGATTTCGTTGCGAGGTTTTGACCTCTATATGAGACATTTTTTTTTTTCAAATACTGCATTCATTTTTAAAACAAACCATAACCTTTATTTCATCAATAAAGGTTTAAAAAGCTTTACGTAGATTATCAAATAATGATAATCTAAAATATCCTGTTTACACACGACCATTACATAATGGTTTACAATACAAATATGTTACAACAAAATAAGTTTCTTGAATGCAGTTTTTACACAATATCATACAAGCATGGACTCCAAATCTCGTCCTTATTTAAGTATGCGACAGCGGAAGCTCTTAATAATCACCTGAGAATAAACATGCTTAAAACGTCAACAAAAATGTTGGTGAGTTATAGGTTTAACCTATATATATCAAATCATAATAATAGACCACAAGATCTCATATTTCAATACACATCCCATACATAGAGATAAAAATCATTCATATGGTGAACACCTGGTAACCGACATTAACAAGATGCATATATAAGAATATCCCCATCATTCCGGGACACCCTTCGGATATGATATAAATTTCGAAGTACTAAAGCATCCGGTACTTTGGATGGGGTTTGTTAGGCCCAATAGATCTATCTTTAGGATTCGCGTCAATTAGGGTGTCTGTTCCCTGATTCTTAGATTACCAGAATTAATAAAAAGGGGCATATTCGATTTCGATAATTCAACCATAGAATGTAGTTTCACGTACTTGTGTCTATTTTGTAAATCATTTATAAAACCTGCATGTATTCTCATCCCAAAAATATTAGATTTTAAAAGTGGGACTATAACTCACTTTCACAGATTTTTACTTCGTCGGGAAGTAAGACTTGGCCACTGGTTGATTCACGAACCTATAACAATATATACATATATATCAAAGTATGTTCAAAATATATTTACAACACTTTTAATATATTTTGATGTTTTAAGTTTATTAAGTCAGCTGTCCTCGTTAGTAACCTACAACTAGTTGTCCACAGTTAGATGTACAGAAATAAATCGATAAATATTATCTTGAATCAATCCACGACCCAGTGTATACGTATCTCAGTATTGATCACAACTCAAACTATATATATTTTGGAATCAACCTCAACCCTGTATAGCTAACTCCAACATTCACATATAGAGTGTCTATGGTTGTTCCGAAATATATATAGATGTGTCGACATGATAGGTCGAAACATTGTATACGTGTCTATGGTATCTCAAGATTACATAATATACAATACAAGTTGATTAAGTTATGGTTGGAATAGATTTGTTACCAATTTTCACGTAGCTAAAATGAGAAAAATTATCCAATCTTGTTTTACCCATAACTTCTTCATTTTAAATCCGTTTTGAGTGAATCAAATTGCTATGGTTTCATATTGAACTCTATTTTATGAATCTAAACATAAAAAGTATAGGTTTATAGTCGGAAAAATAAGTTACAAGTCGTTTTTGTAAAGGTAGTCATTTCAGTCGAAAGAACGACGTCTAGATGACCATTTTAGAAAACATACTTCCACTTTGAGTTTAACCATAATTTTTGGATATAGTTTCATGTTCATAATAAAAATCATTTTCTCAGAATAACAATTTTTAAATCAAAGTTTATCATAGTTTTTAATTAACTAACCCAAAACAGCCCGCGGTGTTACTACGACGGCGTAAATCCGGTTTTACGGTGTTTTTCGTGTTTCCAGGTTTTAAATCATTAAGTTAGCATATCATATAGATATAGAACATGTGTTTAGTTGATTTTAAAAGTCAAGTTAGAAGGATTAACTTTTGTTTGCGAACAAGTTTAGAATTAACTAAACTATGTTCTAGTGATTACAAGTTTAAACCTTCGAATAAGATAGCTTTATATGTATGAATCGAATGATGTTATGAACATCATTACTACCTTAAGTTCCTTGGATGAACCTACTGGAAAAGAGAAAAATGGATCTAGCTTCAATGGATCCTTGGATGGCTCAAAGTTCTTGAAGCAAAATCATGACACGAAAACAAGTTCAAGTAAGATCATCACTTGAAATAAGATTGTTATAGTTATAGAAATTGAACCAAAGTTTGAATATGATTATTACCTTGTATTAGAATGATAACATACTGTAAGAAATAAAGATTTCTTGAGGTTGGATGATCACCTTACAAGATTGGAAGTGAGCTAGCAATCTTGAAAGTATTCTTGATTTTATGAAACTAGAACTTTTGGAATTTATGAAGAACACTTAGAACTTGAAGATAGAACTTGAGAGAGATCAATTAGATGAAGAAAATTGAATAATGAAAGTGTTTGTAGGTGTTTTTGGTCGTTGGTGTATGGATTAGATATAAAGGATATGTAATTTTGTTTTCATGTAAATAAGTCATGAATGATTACTCATATTTTTGTAATTTTATGAGATATTTCATGCTAGTTGCCAAATGATGGTTCCCACATGTGTTAGGTGACTCACATGGGCTGCTAAGAGCTGATCATTGGAGTGTATATACCAATAGTACATACATCTAAAAGCTGTGTATTGTACGAGTACGAATACGGGTGCATACGAGTAGAATTGTTGATGAAACTGAACGAGGATGTAATTGTAAGCATTTTTGTTAAGTAGAAGTATTTTGATAAGTGTCTTGAAGTCTTTCAAAAGTGTATGAATACATATTAAAACACTACATGTATATACATTTTAACTGAGTCGTTAAGTCATCGTTAGTCGTTACATGTAAATGTTGTTTTGAAACCTTTAGGTTAACGATCTTGTTAAATGTTGTTAACCCAATGTTTATAATATCAAAAGAGATTTTAAATTATTATATTATCATGATATTATGATGTACGAATATCTCTTAATATGATATATATACATTAAATGTCGTTACAACGATAATCGTTACATATATGTCTCGTTTCAAAAATCATTAAGTTAGTAGTCTTGTTTTTACATATGTAGTTCATTGTTAATATACTTAATGATATGTTTACATATCATAATATCATGTTAACTATATATATAACCATATATATGTCATCATATAGTTTTTACAAGTTTTAACGTTCGTGAATCACCGGTCAACTTGGGTGGTCAATTGTCTATATGAAACCTATTTCAATTAATAAAGTCTTAACAAGTTTGATTGCTTAACATGTTGGAAACATTTAATCATGTAAATATCAATCTCAATTAATATATATAAACATGGAAAAGTTTGGGTCACTACAGTACCTACCCGTTAAATAAATTTCGTCCCGAAATTTTAAGCTGTGGAAGGTGTTGACGAATCTTCTGGAAATAGATGTGGGTATTTCTTCTTCATCTGATCTTCACACTCCTAGGTGAACTCGGGTCCTCTATGAGCATTCCATCGAACCTTAACAATTGGTATCTTGTTTTGCTTAAGTCTTTTAACCTCACGATCCATTATTTCGACGGGTTCTTCGATGAATTGAAGTTTTTCGTTGATTTGGATTTCATCTAACGGAATAGTGAGATCTTCTTTAGCAAAACATTTCTTTAAATTCGAGACGTGGAAAGTGTTATGTACAGTCGCAAGTTGTTGAGGTAACTCAAGTCGGTAAGCTACTGGTCCGACACGATCAATAATCTTGAATGGTCCAATATACCTTGGATTTAATTTCCCTCGTTTACCAAATCGAACAATGCCTTTCCAAGGTGCAACTTTAAGCATGACCATCTCTCCAATTTCAAATTCTATATCTTTTCTTTTAATGTCAGCGTAGCTCTTTTGTCGACTTTGGGCGGTTTTCAACCGTTGTTGAATTTGGATGATCTTCTCGGTAGTTTCTTGTATAATCTCCGGACCCGTAATCTGTCTATCCCCCACTTCACTCCAACAAATCGGAGACCTGCACTTTCTACCATAAAGTGCTTCAAACGGCGCAATCTCAATGCTTGAATGGTAGCTGTTGTTGTAGGAAAATTCTGCTAACGGTAGATGTCGATCCCAACTGTTTCCGAAATCAATAACACATGCTCGTAGCATGTCTTCAAGCGTTTGTATCGTCCTTTCGCTCTGCCCATCAGTTTGTGGATGATAGGCAGTACTCATGTCTAGACGAGTTCCTAATGCTTGCTGTAATGTCTGCCAGAATCTTGAAATAAATCTGCCATCCCTATCAGAGATAATGGAGATTGGTATTCCATGTCTGGAGACAACTTCCTTCAAATACAGTCTTGCTAACTTCTCCATCTTGTCATCTTCTCTTATTGGCAGGAAGTGTGCTGATTTGGTGAGACGATCAACTATTACCCAAATAGTATCAAAACCACTTGCAGTACTTGGCAATTTAGTGATGAAATCCATGGTAATGTTTTCCCATTTCCATTCTGGGATTTCGGGTTGTTGAAGTAGACCTGATGGTTTTTGATGCTCAGCTTTGACCTTAGAACACGTCAAACATTCTCCTACATATTTAGCAACATCGGCTTTCATACCCGGCCACCAAAAATGTTTCTTGAGATCCTTGTACATCTTCCCCGTTCCAGGATGTATTGAGTATCTGGTTTTATGAGCTTCTCTAAGTACCATTTCTCTCATATCTTCAAATTTTGGTACCCAAATCCTTTCAGCCCTATACCGGGTTCCGTCTTCCCGAATATTAAGATGCTTCTCTGATCCTTTGGGTATTTCATCCTTTAAATTTCCCTCTTTTAAAACTCCTTGTTGCGCCTCCTTTATTTGAGTAGTAAGGTTATTATGAATCATTATATTCATAGATTTTACTCGAATGGGTTCTCTGTCCTTCCTGCTCAAGGCATCGGCTACCACATTTGCCTTCCCCGGGTGGTAACGAATCTCAAAGTCGTAATCATTCAATAATTCAATCCACCTACGCTACCTCATATTCAGTTGTTTCTGATTAAATATGTGTTGAAGACTTTTGTGGTCGGTATATATAATACTTTTGACCCCATATAAGTAGTGCCTCCAAGTCTTTAATGCAAAAACAACCGCGCCTAATTCCAAATCATGCGTCGTATAATTTTGCTCGTGAATCTTCAATTGTCTAGACGCATAAGCAATCACCTTCATCCGTTGCATTAATACACAGCCGAGACCTTGCTTTGATGCGTCACAATAAATCACAAAATCATCATTCCCTTCAGGCAATGACAATATAGGTGCCGTAGTTAGCTTTTTCTTCAATAATTGAAACGCCTTCTCTTGTTCATCCTTCCATTCAAATTTCTTCCCTTTATGCGTTAATGCAGTCAAGGGTTTTGCTATTTTGGAGAAATCTTGGATGAATCTTCTGTAGTAACCAGCCAATCCTAAAAATTGACGTATATGCTTCGGAGTTTTTGGGGTTTCCCACTTTTCAACGGTTTCGATCTTTGTCGGGTCCACCTGGATACCTTCTTTGTTCACTATGTGACCGAGGAATTGAACTTCTTCCAACCAAAATGCACACTTTGAAAACTTAGCGTACAGTTTTTCTTTCCTCAATACTTCTAGCACTTTTCTCAAATGTTCTTCGTGCTCTTGATCATTCTTTGAGTAAATAAGTATGTCATCGATGAAAACAATGACAAATTTGTCAAGATATGGCCCACACACTCGGTTCATAAGGTCCATGAACACAGCTGGTGCGTTAGTCAATCCAAACGGCATAACCATAAACTCGTAATGACCATAACGCGTCCTAAAAGCAGTTTTTGGAATATCATCTTCTTTCACCCGCATTTGATGATACCCGGAACGTAAGTCAATCTTTGAATAAACAGACGAGCCTTGTAGTTGATCAAATAAGTCGTCGATTCTCGGTAGTGGGTAGCGGTTCTTGATGGTAAGTTTGTTCAACTCTCGGTAGTCGATACACAACCTGAATGTACCATCTTTCTTCTTGACAAACAAAACAGGAGCTCCCCACGGTGATGTGCTTGGTCGAATGAATCCACGCTCTAAAAGTTCTTGTAATTGGCTTTGCAGTTCTTTCATCTCGCTGGGTGCGAGTCTGTAAGGAGCACGAGCTATTAGTGCAGCTCCTGGTACAAGATCTATTTGAAATTCAACGGATCGATGTGGGGGTAATCCCGGTAATTCTTTCGGAAATACATCGGGAAATTCTTTTGCAATGGGAACATCATTGATGCTCTTTTCTTCAGTTTGTACTTTCTCGACGTGTGCTAGAACAGCATAGCAACCTTTTCTTATTAGTTTTTGTGCCTTCAAATTACTAATAAGATGTAGCTTCGTGTTGCCCTTTTCTCCGTACACCATTAAGGGTTTTCCTTTTTCTCGTATAATGCGAATTGCATTTTTGTAACAAACGATCTCTGCTTTCACTTCTTTCAACCAGTCCATACCGATTATCACATCAAAACTCCCTAACTCTACTGGTATCAAATCAATCTTATATGTTTCGCTAACCAGTTTAATTTCTCGATTCCGACATATATTATCTGCTGAAATTAATTTACCATTTGCTAATTCGAGTAAAAATTTACTATCCAAAGGCGTCAATGGACAACTTAATTTAGCACAAAAATCTCTACTCATATAGCTTCTATCCGCACCCGAATCAAATAAAACGTAAGCAGATTTATTGTCAATAAGAAACGTACCCGTAACAAGCTCCGGGTCTTCCTGTGCCTCTGCCGTATTAATATTGAAAACTCTTCCACGGCCTTGTCCATTTGTGTTCTCCTGGTTCGGGCAATTTCTAATAATGTGGCCCGGTTTTCCACATTTATAACAAACTACATTGGCATAACTTGCTCCGACACTACTTGCTCCGCCATTACTCGTTCCGACACCATTTGTTCCTTTCGTTCTATTAACCCCTGGTCCGTAGACCTCACACTTCGCCGCGCTATGACCATTTCTTTTACACTTGTTGCAAAATTTGGTGCAGAACCCCGAGTGATTCTTTTCACACCTTTGGCATAGCTGCTTCTGATTGTTGTTGTTGTTGCGGTTATTATTGTTGTTGGGATGATTGTTGTAGTTGCTGTTGTTGTTGTTGTTGTTGTTGGGCCGTTTGTTGTAGTTGCGATTGATGTTGCGATTGTTGGGATAATTGTTGCGATTATTGTTGTAATTGCTGTTGTTGTTGTATTGGTGATTCTTATCACCGTTTTCCTCCCACTTTCTTTTGACTTGCTTCACATTGGCCTCTTCAGCAGTCTGCTCTTTAATTCTTTCTTCAATTTGGTTCACGAGTTTGTGAGCCATTCTACATGCCTGTTGTATGGAGGCGGGCTCGTGTGAACTTATATCTTCTTGGATTCTTTCCGGTAATCCTTTTACAAATGCGTCGATCTTCTCTTCCTCATCTTCGAATGCTCCCGGACACAATAGGCACAATTCTGTGAATCGTCTTTCGTACGTGGTAATATCAAATCCTTGGGTTCGTAACCCTTTAAGTTCTGTCTTGAGCTTATTGACCTCGGTTCTGGGACGGTACTTCTCGTTCATCAAGTGCTTGAATGCTGACCACGGTAGTGCGTACGCATCGTCTTGTCCCACTTGCTCTAGATAGGTATTCCACCATGTTAACGCAGAACCTGTGAAGGTATGCGTAGCGTACTTTACTTTGTCCTCTTCAGTACACTTACTTATGGCAAACACCGATTCGACCTTCTCGGTCCACCGTTTCAATCCGATCGGTCCTTCGGTTCCATCAAATTCCAAAGGTTTGCAGGCAGTGAATTCTTTGTAGGTGCATCCTACACGATTTCCTGTACTGCTAGATCCAAGGTTATTGTTGGTATGTAGCGCAGCCTGTACTGCGGCTATGTTTGAAGCTAGAAAAGTACGGAATTCCTCTTCATTCATATTCACGGTGTGTCGAGTAGTCGGTGCCATTTCCTTCAAAATAGTTAAATGGAACAAGTTAATCATACAGAATATTAAGAGTAGTTAATAGTATTTCGTAGCATAATATGAACTCATTTATAAAAGCTTTTTCTTCATATTAGCGTTTTATAAGTTTAAATTCGGGTAGTACCTACCCGTTAAGTTCATACTTAGTAGCTAATATACAATTCAACTACTACAATTCTATATGAAAAACTGATTATAATAATATTTCGCGTTCAAACTTTTACACAACATTTTACAAACTTACAATACCGCTTATTTTACATATAGCATGAAATATAGCACACAATAAATTTGATACAAGATGATTGTGAAGATAATTCTAGCTAGTACACAAGTCGTTCAGCAAAGGTAATAAAGACACGTAATTCATACGTCCAGAAACAAGTCATGCATTCTGGTTTTACTAGGACTACTTCCCATCCTTGGTCTTGTGGAACATAACCGTTATGGCCGTTGATAAGACAGCGTGTTGTAACGTCGTCAAAGGGACGAGGGTTACGTAATGTCCAACAGTCCCGTAACAATCTAAAAACCTCATTTCTTACCCCAATTACCGACTCTGTCACTTGTGGGAACGTTTTGTTTAATAGTTGTAGCCCGATGTTCTTGTTCTCACTTTGGTGAGAAGCGAACATTACTAATCCGTAAGCATAACATGCTTCTTTATGTTGCATGTTAGCCACTTTTTCTAAATCACGAAGTCCAATATTCGGATATATTGAGTCAAAATAATTTCTTAACCCATTGCGTAAAATAGCATTTGGGTTCCCCGCAATATATGCGTCAAAGTAAACACATCGTAACTTATGGATTTCCCAATGTGATATCCCCCATCTTCCGAATGAAAGTCTCTTATAAACCAAGACATTCTTGGAACGTTCTTCGAATGTCTTACAAACTGATCTCGCCTTAAATAGTTGTGCCGAGGAATTCTGGCCGACTCTAGACAAGATTTCATCAATCATGTCTCCGGGTAGGTCTCTTAAAATATTGGGTTGTCTATCCATTTTGTGTTTTTAAACTGTAAAATAGACAAGAGTTAGATTCATAAAAAAAATACTTATTAATACAAGCAATTTTTTTACATATATCATAAAGCATAAGAACACTATATTACATATATTACACCACACGAATACAACTATCTTATTCCGACTCGGTCGTTTCTTCTTCTTCGGTTTTGGTTCGTTTTGCCAAGTTTCTTGGGATATATGATGTTCCCCTAATACGAGCCGTCGTTGTCCACATTGGTTTAGAAAAACCTGGTGGTTTAGAGGTTCCCGGGTCATTGTTACAACTTAAGAACTTCGGGGGTTGACGATACATATAAAGTTCATCGGGGTTGGAATTAGATTTCTCTATTTTCATGCCCTTTACCTTATTATTTTCTTTTGCCTTTTTAAATTCAGTTGGGGTAATTTCTATAACATCATTGGAATTCTCGTCGGAATCCGATTCATCGGAGAATTGGTAATCCTCCCAATATTTTGCTTCCTTGGCGGAAACACCATTGACCATAATTAACCTTGGTCGGTTGGTTGAGGATTCTCTTTTACTTAACCGTTTTATTATTTCCCCCACCGGTTCCGATTCTTCTTCCGGTTCCGATTCTTCGTCCGGTTCCGATTCTTCTTCCGGTTCCGACTCTTCTTCCGGTTCCTCTTCGGGAACTTGTGAATCAGTCCACGAATAATTCCAATTTACATTTGACACTTCATTATTATTAGGTGAGTCCACGAATCATATCTGAAATGTCCCGTTCTTATTGATTAAAAACGTTCCATATTAATTGATTTCGTTGCGAGGTTTTGACCTCTATATGAGACATTTTTTTTTTTCAAATACTGCATTCATTTTTAAAACAAACCATAACCTTTATTTCATCAATAAAGGTTTAAAAAGCTTTACGTAGATTATCAAATAATGATAATCTAAAATATCCTGTTTACACACGACCATTACATAATGGTTTACAATACAAATATGTTACAACAAAATAAGTTTCTTGAATGCAGTTTTTACACAATATCATACAAGCATGGACTCCAAATCTCGTCCTTATTTAAGTATGCGACAGCGGAAGCTCTTAATAATCACCTGAGAATAAACATGCTTAAAACGTCAACAAAAATGTTGGTGAGTTATAGGTTTAACCTATATATATCAAATCATAATAATAGACCACAAGATCTCATATTTCAATACACATCCCATATATAGAGATAAAAATCATTCATATGGTGAACACCTGGTAACCGACATTAACAAGATGCATATATAAGAATATCCCCATCATTCCGGGACACCCTTCGGATATGATATAAATTTCGAAGTACTAAAGCATCCGGTACTTTGGATGGGGTTTGTTAGGCCCAATAGATCTATCTTTAGGATTCGCGTCAATTAGGGTGTCTGTTCCCTGATTCTTAGATTACCAGAATTAATAAAAAGGGGCATATTCGATTTCGATAATTCAACCATAGAATGTAGTTTCACGTACTTGTGTCTATTTTGTAAATCATTTATAAAACCTGCATGTATTCTCATCCCAAAAATATTAGATTTTAAAAGTGGGACTATAACTCACTTTCACAGATTTTTACTTCGTCGGGAAGTAAGACTTGGCCACTGGTTGATTCACGAACCTATAACAATATATACATATATATCAAAGTATGTTCAAAATATATTTACAACACTTTTAATATATTTTGATGTTTTAAGTTTATTAAGTCAGCTGTCCTCGTTAGTAACCTACAACTAGTTGTCCACAGTTAGATGTACAGAAATAAATCGATAAATATTATCTTGAATCAATCCACGACCCAGTGTATACGTATCTCAGTATTGATCACAACTCAAACTATATATATTTTGGAATCAACCTCAACCCTGTATAGCTAACTCCAACATTCACATATAGAGTGTCTATGGTTGTTCCGAAATATATATAGATGTGTCGACATGATAGGTCGAAACATTGTATACGTGTCTATGGTATCTCAAGATTACATAATATACAATACAAGTTGATTAAGTTATGGTTGGAATAGATTTGTTACCAATTTTCACGTAGCTAAAATGAGAAAAATTATCCAATCTTGTTTTACCCATAACTTCTTCATTTTAAATCCGTTTTGAGTGAATCAAATTGCTATGGTTTCATATTGAACTCTATTTTATGAATCTAAACAGAAAAAGTATAGGTTTATAGTCGGAAAAATAAGTTACAAGTCGTTTTTGTAAAGGTAGTCATTTCAGTCGAAAGAACGACGTCTAGATGACCATTTTAGAAAACATACTTCCACTTTGAGTTTAACCATAATTTTTGGATATAGTTTCATGTTCATAATAAAAATCATTTTCTCAGAATAACAATTTTTAAATCAAAGTTTATCATAGTTTTTAATTAACTAACCCAAAACAGCCCGCGGTGTTACTACGACGGCGTAAATCCGGTTTTACGGTGTTTTTCGTGTTTCCAGGTTTTAAATCATTAAGTTAGCATATCATATAGATATAGAACATGTGTTTAGTTGATTTTAAAAGTCAAGTTAGAAGGATTAACTTTTGTTTGCGAACAAGTTTAGAATTAACTAAACTATGTTCTAGTGATTACAAGTTTAAACCTTCGAATAAGATAGCTTTATATGTATGAATCGAATGATGTTATGAACATCATTACTACCTTAAGTTCCTTGGATGAACCTACTGGAAAAGAGCAAAATGGATCTAGCTTCAATGGATCCTTGGATGGCTCAAAGTTCTTGAAGCAAAATCATGACACGAAAACAAGTTCAAGTAAGATCATCACTTGAAATAAGATTGTTATAGTTATAGAAATTGAACCAAAGTTTGAATATGATTATTACCTTGTATTAGAATGATAACATACTGTAAGAAATAAAGATTTCTTGAGGTTGGATGATCACCTTACAAGATTGGAAGTGAGCTAGCAATCTTGAAAGTATTCTTGATTTTATGAAACTAGAACTTTTGGAATTTATGAAGAACACTTAGAACTTGAAGATAGAACTTGAGAGAGATCAATTAGATGAAGAAAATTGAATAATGAAAGTGTTTGTAGGTGTTTTTGGTCGTTGGTGTATGGATTAGATATAAAGGATATGTAATTTTGTTTTCATGTAAATAAGTCATGAATGATTACTCATATTTTTGTAATTTTATGAGATATTTCATGCTAGTTGCCAAATGATGGTTCCCACATGTGTTAGGTGACTCACATGGGCTGCTAAGAGCTGATCATTGGAGTGTATATACCAATAGTACATACATCTAAAAGCTGTGTATTGTACGAGTACGAATACGGGTGCATACGAGTAGAATTGTTGATGAAACTGAACGAGGATGTAATTGTAAGCATTTTTGGTAAGTAGAAGTATTTTGATAAGTGTCTTGAAGTCTTTCAAAAGTGTATGAATACATATTAAAACACTACATGTATATACATTTTAACTGAGTCGTTAAGTCATCGTTAGTCGTTACATGTAAATGTTGTTTTGAAACCTTTAGGTTAACGATCTTGTTAAATGTTGTTAACCCAATGTTTATAATATCAAAAGAGATTTTAAATTATTATATTATCATGATATTATGATGTACGAATATCTCTTAATATGATATATATACATTAAATGTCGTTACAACGATAATCGTTACATATATGTCTCGTTTCAAAATCATTAAGTTAGTAGTCTTGTTTTTACATATGTAGTTCATTGTTAATATACTTAATGATATGTTTACATATCATAATATCATGTTAACTATATATATAACCATATATATGTCATCATATAGTTTTTACAAGTTTTAACGTTCGTGAATCACCGGTCAACTTGGGTGGTCAATTGTCTATATGAAACCTATTTCAATTAATAAAGTCTTAACAAGTTTGATTGCTTAACATGTTGGAAACATTTAATCATGTAAATATCAATCTCAATTAATATATATAAACATGGAAAAGTTTGGGTCACTACAATATCCATTAGCTATAAGTGTAGCTAACATTTCAGCTTCATCAATTGGTTCATTACCTTCTCCTAAAGAGCATTCTCCTGTTCCTTGTAATTCTGGAAATTCTTCTAATAATTCTGCATGTGCATCTATAGTTTGAATATAATAACATGTATCATCTGCAGATTGTGGTTGTTGCATTGCTCTATCAACTGAAAAGGTAACACTCTCATCCTCTATACTTAAGGTCAGTTTCTTACCGAACACGTCTATCATTGCTTTAGCCGTGTTTAAGAATGGTCTTCCTAATATGAGAGGAACTTGAGAATCTTCTTCCATGTCCAGAACAACAAAATCTACTGGAAATACTAAAGTACCAACTTTAACTAGCATGTTCTCCATTATCCCTCTAGGATATTTTATTGATCTATCGGCTAGTTGTATGCTTATTCTGGTTGGTTTCAATTCTCCAAGGTCTAGTTTAGCGTATAGTGAATACGGCATTAGATTTATACTAGCACCTAAGTCTGCCAATGCTTCTATTGAACTAAGACTACCCAGAAAACATGGAATTGTGAAACTTCCTGGATCAGATAGTTTTTCTGGTATCTTATTCAACAGCACTGCTGAACAATTAGCATTCATAGTAACAGCCGAGAGTTCTTCCATTTTCTTTCTATTTGAGATTAGATCTTTCAAGAATTTAGCATATCTAGGCATTCCTGAAATCACATCAATGAAAGGAAGATTTACATTTATCTGTTTAAACATATCCAAGAATTTGGATTGCTCGGCTTCAAGTTTTTCTTTCTTCATTTTACTCGGGTAAGGAAGTGGTGGTTGGTATGGTTTAACATAAGGTTTATCCTTAACTGTGTTATCTTCATTAACCTTTTCAACTACCGGTTCTTTTTCCTTATCTTGATCAGGTTGTGGTTCTTGTGGAATAGGAATGGTTTCATCAGAAGTTACAGGTATTTCAGGTGGTTTAAGTGTTGTGCCACTTCTTGTGGTAATGGCTTTAGCTGTTTCATTTCGGGGGTTAGCATTTGTATCGCTCGGTAAACTTCCCGATTTTCTTTCACCTATTAACCTTGCTAGGTTACTTACTTCTTGTTCTAGATTTTGAATAGAAGCTTGTTGATTTCTAAATGCTTAAGCATTTTGTTCATTGGTTTGTTTCTGAGATGTGAAAAACTGCGTTTGAGTTTCAACTAACTTTGTCATCATATCTTCTAAATTCGGCTTTTTATCATCGGTTTGTTGTGGTGGTTTGTTTTGAAAATTAGGTCTTTGCTGATTATAAGTATTATTGGATACTTGTTGATTGCTAGGACCTTGTTGGTTGTTGTATGGAACATTTCGGTTATAATTCTGGTTTTGATTGTAAATTGGTCTTGGCGGTTGATAATTATTCTGATAATTATTTCCAGGCCTTTGGTTTATGTATGAAATATTCTCTCTTTGTTCCATTGTTAATTCAATACTGAGACAATCTTTTGTCAAATGTGGTCCTCCACACTGCTCACAACTAATTCGTATTGAGTGAATATCCTTAGTCATCTTTTCCATTCGTCTTTCCACAGCATCTATCTTTGCGGAAATGGAATCTAAGTCATGGCTAGAATCGGCTCTAGCTGCTTTAGATGATCTAATGATATCTTTTTCTTGGTGCCACTCATGTGAGTGGGAAGCAGTATTATCAATAATTTTGTAAGCATCAGTTTCGGTTTTCTTCATAATAGAACCACCAGCTGCTATATCTATGTCTTTTCTTGTAGTGATGTCGCATCCTTGGTAGAATATTTGTACTATTTGACAGGTGTCTAAACCATGTTGCGGACATCCTCTTAATAACTTTCCATATCTTGTCCATGCCTCATATAGAGTTTCATTTGGTTTCTGTGTGAACGTAACAATTTCTGCTTGAAGTCTTACGGCTTTAGATGCAGGAAAAAATTGTTTAAGAAATTTGTCAACTAAAACATCTCATGTATCGATCGCCCCTTCAGGTAACGATTCCAACCAATCTTTGGCTTCTCCCTTTAAAGTCCAGGGAAATAACATGAGATATATCTGTTCATCCTCCACTTCTCGGATTTTAAATAGTGTGCAGATCCTATTAAAGGTACGTAGATGTTCATTTGGATCTTCCTTCGGCGCACCACTAAATTGACATTGATTAGTCACCATGTGTAGAATTTGTCCTTTGATTTCATAATCTGGCGCATTAATGTCTGGATGAGTAATTGCGTGACCTTGGCCAGTGCGTTTAGCTCTCATTCGGTCTTCCATACTTAAAGGTTCCAGATTCTCCATAATTGAATTTGTTGAATCGGTATCACTAGATGATTCTGATTTAATGGTTCGTTCCTCAACAATCTCTGTTTGAATGATTGGTGGCTCCGGAGGAAAGTTTAATGGTTCAAGATCTACGAACCGTTCCTGAATATTCTCCGGATTCTCAATTGTGAGGTTGGGTTTAAAAAATGGATTATCGGAAATTTGAACTGAAGTACTTGGTTGACTGGATGACGATTCTAAAGAAAAATCAACGGCGGTTATATTTGCTAAATGTCTTGATCTAGTTACAGGTGGTGAACGTACAAAAGGTGGTGAACGTCTTGCTCGGTGCATTCACTGAATATCCTATTAGTTTTTAAAAGGAAAGAAAAATTATAATAAGTTATCCAATCAATAGACTTTTCTGATTTTGCCCACGTTTCGAATAGCCAAAAGATGCAGCAGAGGGGCAGGATTCGTTTGGTCTCAATATAATTGAGGACTGTTTGGCTCCAATAACCCGGTCCACGTACAAATCCAACTATTACTACGAACCAGAAAATTTTGATGTCTATTAATTTAACCACTTAAAATAAATTTTCGTAATTTTAAGAAATTTAGATAAGAAGTAGAATAAAAATCTATGTCCTAAAATTAGAATAGCGAGAAATAAGAAAGAAAAAGAGTTCGTCGAAAAAGAAAAATCGAAAAAGAAAAATGGTTGAAAAATAAAAGGTGACGGAAAAATAAAAGAAACTTATAAAACTTAAAAATACTTGAGTAACCTAACCTTATTACTACAACTAACTTAAAATTATAATCGCAAATTGAAATTACTAATTGGAATGATAATTGATACATAGTAAAAGGTGTCTAAAAATATTAAAGCTTACAGGAAAAACTAAATCCCAAATGGAAATAACTTAAAAAGAAACTAAAACTTAAAAAGGTGTCGCAAAATTCTAAAGCACCTAAATCTTAGTCTAAAGAAAAAGCACTTAAGGAATTCTACGGCAAAGCCTAAAAATCTAGGAGTAAAAATAACTATAGCAAAAACTAAGTTTAAAATTAAATATGAGCTAAAAATACAAATATTACGTTAAAACGATTAAAAAGGGACAAAATATAAAAATATACAAAAAGTTGTAAAAAGTACAATTTTTATAAAAATATTATTTTTATATTATTTATTTAATAAAACTACTAATTTTACAATTTAATTAAACTAATTAATACTAAATACATAAATTAAATAAAAAGTAAAAGTTAAAATAAAATTAATTAATTATAATAATAATAATAATTAGGGTTTAATAATATTAATAATTAATAATAATCCGTAATAAATGCAGGATTAGGGTTTTGTCGCTTGTCAGAAAGTCTCCGCGAGTCGCGGTATTTATTGCATCAAACCCCGCGAGTCGCGGGGTTCAGAATTTCAGATCTGGAGCAGTTTGAAATTTTACGCGTTTTTCTTTATTTTATTTTTTTATTTTCTGTTTTTCTGTTTTTAAATAAATAAAAGATTTTTAAATAAAACTTATATTTTTATAAACTAAAATAAAAATAAAGAAACTTATAAAACTTAAATATTTAACAAAATCTTAAAAATACTTATATTTTTGTTTTTCTTTTTATATTTTTGAATAATTAAAACGTATTTTTATAAAAACGAATTTTAATAAAAGTTAACTAAAAATCTTTTTTTTTTTTTTTTATATTAGCGTTGCGCTTCCGGCGTTTAAGAGAATTTCCCCGGCAGCGGCGCCAAAAATACTTGATGTCAAAGCTAAGGTATACGAAATAGTTTATATTTTACTAGGAAAAACTATTAAATACGATACAATTTTACACAAGATATTTATTTATTTAGAGAATGGATATACTTAAACCATGCTACAACACTTATACGCAGTGTACCTAATCGTACAGTAGTGTAGTTTTTAGTAAGTCCGGTTCGTTCCACAGGGAATCTTTTTTTAACAAAGCTCAACGCTATATTAGTTTACTTTTATAAAAATACAAATATATATATAAGTAATATTATTATTATAAAGGGGGGTTTTTACCGTTTAATGACCGATTTGTCGATTTTAAAACTCTAGTCGCAGTTAAAACCAAATGTAAAATATTAAATAAATAAAAGACTTAATTTAAAGCGTGAAGTAAATAACGATAAATGAAATTGCGAATAATAAAAGTGCGATAAAATAAACTTGCGATAATTAAAAAGTACGATAATTAAAAGTGCGATTAAATACAATAACAATAAAAATGCGATAATTAGAAGTGCAATTAAATATAAAATAAAGGAAATTAAATATGAAATAAAAGAATTATGCTTATTTAAACTTCCGTAATCATGATGTTTGACGTGTTGATTTTAGTTTTATGCCCATGGGTTAATTGTCCTTTGTCCTGGATTATTTAATATGTCCGTCTGGTTTTTGTCCATAACAGTCCATCAGTCATAAATATAAAGTGCGAGTGTCCTCGTCAAATTATCCTTATACCCGAAGTTAAATATTCCAACTAATTGGGGATTCGAATTGTAACAAGGTTTTAATACTTTGTTTAATGAATACACCAGGTTATCGACTGCGTGTAAACCAAGGTTTTACTACTTTGTTAACAATTACACCAATTACCCTTGAATGTAATTTCACCCTTGTTTTAATTATTCTAGTGGCTATTAATCCATTCCCGTGTCCGGTTAAATGAACGATTATTCGTACATATAAATACCCCGCCCATCGTGTCCGATTGAGTGTATATGGTAATTTATAGGGACGCCCAATTGTCAATCTTTATATTAACATTAACAAACTATCATTTAGTTAAACAAATATAAAGCCCATTAATAGCCCATAGTCTAATTTCCACAAGTGTCGTTCTTTTGTCCAAACCCCAATTATGGTACAAAGCCCAATTACCCAATTTTAGTAATTAGCCCAACATCATGATTACTTTGTTTTAAATAAGCATAATAATAACTTAGCTACGAGACATTAATGTAAAAAGGTTGAACATAACTTACAATGATTAAAAATAGCGTAGCGTTACACGGACAGAATTTCGACTTACACCCTTACAACATTCGCTAACATACCCTTATTATTAGAATTTAGAATTATAATTAAAATTAAAATATAAATTATAAATATATATATATATATATGTTTTACGTATGATAAGAAGAAGAAAAAGATTATCTTTACGATCAGAATTCGGTTGGCTTTATAGGCAGAATTTCATTTTGGGGCTCCGCGACTCGCGGCATTTTTGCCTTCAAACTCCGCGAGTCGCGGAGAATGAAATTACAGCTCAGTCCCTTGGAGTCTTTCTCTGCCGACGGTTTTTATTTATAAATATAATATATATATAATTAATATAATTAATTATATATTATATTATATTTATATACATAGTTAACTTGTAATTTTTAGTCCGTTGCGTCGAGCGTTAAGAGTTGACTCTGGTCCCGGTTCCGGATTTTCGAACGTCCTTGCGTACAATTTTATATTTTGTACTTTGCGTTTTGAATCTTGTACTCTTGTATTTTCGAGACGTTTCTTATCAATAATTGGAACCTTTTTTATTGTCTTTTGTACTTTTGAGCTTTTTGGTCGTTTGCGTCTTCAATTCGTCGAATCTGTCTTTTGTCTTCATCTTTTATTATTTAAACGAATATCACTTGTAAATAGAACAATTGCAACTAAAAGCTTGTCTTTCTTGAGGAATAATGCTATGAAATATATGTTCGTTTTTAGCATTATCAATGACTTCGGGTTGAACTGATGGTTTAACATGATTGACCGGAGGATTCTGTACTTGCTCCCCCTGAGCTTCTTGATTAACAACTGGGACATTAGCTTGTGGTTCTGCCATTAGAAGTATCTTAACAAAACTAAAACATCAATAGAAAAGTTAGAACCAGAAACCATATATCAAAAATCATCAAAGCATTTTCAACAAGGTGTCATAAACTCATTAACAGGACAAACGTACGAGAAACACTGTCACACGTGCAGCTGAGATGTCAGTCGTGCGAGTAACATGGTCACTCATGTCACTGTTGACACATTTGGGCAAGAACATGGTTTCAGACAAGGTACACGGTTGAGGCAACATGTATAAGTGAGTAACAGTAAACCGTGTGGTGACTCGTGCAGTTAAGCACACGTGTCAGCTCAGTCATACGAGTGAGCAACAAAAATAAACACAAGTAAAGTCAAACGAGTGGGCTCAGGTGTTCACACGGTTAAGCCTTAACCGTGTACTGACTCGTACGAGTCATGTCCCACGTGTGCGAGTGAGGTCACTCATGCATGTCTGATCGAACCAATATTAAATGCACTTTTCAAATTCACGAGATTACATGATTGTATGTTTTATGACCTGATTTACATCACGATAGAAAGTGTATATACCGTTTAACACAAAACAACAGCAAACAATAATAAAAACATATTGTAATTTCACAAAATTCGACTTAATACCCACTAGGGTTTCGACACATTCAAATAGCAAATTAACTAGGTGAAAATCGATGAATCATACCAATAAGATGGCGATGTGATCGGCTAATGATGCTTAACAAAACCTATGGTGGAAAACACTAATGGTGAAGATCGAATTTTGAGAGCTAAATGAGTGTGGGGTGTAAGTGTGAGCAACTGTCTTCAACACTCCCCTATTTATACTCTCGTGCTCAACTGTACAGTTGAGCACACGATTCACCTTCCAACTGCGCGCTTCACAGTCACTTATGTGATTGACCTAGAAAACTATGGACAAGTCTAGAACATGGTCACCCGTACAGTTGACCTCAGTCGTGTGGTAACACGTACAGTTCACACTTCAAACGTGCGGGTGAGCCATTTTGGCAATTTCAAATTTTCACAAAACTTAAGATTTCGACTCATTTGACAATCTTAGAATTAACTAGCACCTTCAATTTGAGTCATAAATCACTAATCCAACAAGAAATGATCATTAACACTTAGGCAGTCTAAACACCTTAACCAAAATGAGATTATTACTCCAAACACTCTGTTTCACAAGATTAAATCCTACAGTGTAATGTCATCTTAAGGTCACTAATGTCTTATGTGACGACCCGACAAAATCGGCATTGACGCCGCCGTCAGCTTAGGTCCCATAACGTGGTCATAAATCTTTAAGACAAAGTTTGACCAAAATATGTCGCATTCATTTCAAATGTAAGAATGTTTCAAAGTTTACAAGAGTAGTTTAACAACTAGATACGTTACAACATTTAAAGTACAAATGAAACCTATGCGACACAATTTAAAGTAAAGTCAAAAGACGCTCCATGTATGCATGTATACTCGACATCCAAGCAAGTATCAAAATAGTGTGCGGAAGCATGTAACACATAGCGTTCAAGGACCTGAGAAAACATAGAAAAATATGTCAACGAAAACGTTGGTGAAATCATAGGTTTAGTAAGTATGTTGTATTGAACCACAAGATTTAATATAAAGTTGATTATCCAAATCGTTTACATTCCAAAGTTGTTGTACGTTCGTGAGCACACAATTATCAAGACTTAACTGTTTTACGAACCCCGTTATCATAGTGTTAGAACCTACACTATACCCGAAAATATATTTCATCCGCTAACGGTAGCGAACCATCCGAATGAGGGCGCTTCAAGCACATATGGATCCACACAACATAAGTTCACGTTTACACCCTACAAGTGTAACTAATGATAATTGAATTGAGGCTTTTTGTTCTAACTCGCATGTGAAATGTTTGTTTCCGTACTTGTGTCCAAAGTATAAAAGTATAAAACGTATATGTTTCTCATCCCATGATTTAAAGAATAAAAGTTGTTGAAAAGATGGGACTATGATCTCACCTCGAGTGTACGAGTATATAGGTACTTCACAAAGTAAACGTGCGCAAGAACGAATGCTAGTCTTGACCTAAACAATAGGTCGTATCAATATCGGTAAAGTATGAAGTCGGTCAAAGTTGTTCAATTAGTCCTGTGGATCGTTATGACTCGATTATATATAGCGTGTGAGTCAATTTGTCAAGTTTCATGCAAGATATAAGTATAAAAGCATGTTAGAACGATTGCATAAGTATTTGGTTAAGTTTGACTAAAAGTCAAACTTTGGTCAAGTCAAAGTCAACAAAAAAGTCAACACGTTCGGGTCGGGTCTCGGACAATTTTTCTGAGTTATATAATCATATATGAGCATGTTAGAACAAGTTACATGTTAATCGGAGGTGCGTAGCATAGTTAGAATTAAACAAAAAATGACCAAGTTGGACAGCCCTTTGCAGTTCATCTGGATGGCGTCCAAAATGGCTAGACGACGTCCAGCAATGAAGGCTTGGACGGCGTCCAAACACCTGGGCTGCTGGATTTACTGAAATTTCACAATTGCAAGAATCAAACTTCAAACCAACACAAATCATGAACCGTAAATATTCAAAACGCATACCATACATTGTTGGAAACGTAATTTAATGAGGAATACAACTAAAGACTTTTCATCAACCAAATCCAACATTTACGATAACCGAATTCTCGTCGAATGATCATTTAATGCTCACCATTTAATGTTTCAAGCTCATAAATGCAATTAATGATTTGGAAACTTAACACGCACATATAATATGCCGTTTCTAGGTAATTATGCATACAATACTATTAAACACTTACAAACAACATTGCAAAGCAATTTATGCATCAAAATTCACATTTAAGGCTACCAAACCCTAACCAAAAATCATAAACTCATCAATCATGTTATTGGAGTCTTTCCAAGTCAACCTACATACTAAATTGAAGCTAATGATGCTAGTAACACATTTAATACATGCGCTTTAACATCTATCAACATTTAATCAATTAAATCTCAAGATTAAACAAGTTATTTTTCAAGTTTAAGCTAGTTACACCAAAATAACAAGAACAAGCAATTAAATCACATATTCATGTTAGACTTGAGCCATAGACACTAATTAACACTTTTATGAGTCAAGAACACTAAGAACAAGAAATCTAAAGTTTTTGAAAAGTTACCCAAAAGAGATGAAGTTGGTATGGAATTGAAGAGGAAGATGCAAGGATTCTAAATATGTAATTTGTTTTTATGTTAGCTTGCTAGATTTGAAATGGATGATGATTCTTTGTTGTGTGAGTTTGAGAGTAAAAGTGGAAGTAGTAAGGAAATGAGGAGGCGAATGAGTGGAGGAAGATGGAGGTTGACCATTTGACCTAGTCAAGACTTTGGTCACTTGGCAACATTGGTCCTTCGAGTTTAAAAATGGGTGCGGAATCAACTAAATGAATTATTTTAAATACGCATATTAACGGAAGATCTATAATTAAATAACGGACTTAAAATAGTTAAACGGAAAGTAAACGGAAAAAGGAGGGTTATTACATTACCTACTCCTTAAAAGAAATTTCGTCCCGAAATTTAGGTAGATGTAGTAGGTGTTGGTTCCTTCTCGGGATCTTGCGTTGCCAACTCTACGAATAAGTGAGGATACTTTCTTTGCATTTGATCTTGTCTTTCCTAAGTAAACTCGGGTCCTCTTTTGGCATTCCAACGGATTTTGACAATCAAGATTTTACTTTGTTTTAGCGTCTTGACGGAGTGGTCCACAATTTCAAACGCTTCTTCTACGAAATGAAGTTTGTCATCAATAGTGTAGTGACCCCAACTTTTCCATGTTTATATATATTAATTAAGATTGATATTTACATGACTAAATGTTTCCAACATGTTAAGCAATCAAACTTGTTAAGACTTGATTAATTGAAATAGGTTTCATATGGACAATTGACCACCCAAGTTGACCGGTGATTCACGAACGTTAAAACTTGTAAAAACTATATGATGACATATATATAATTATATATATAGTTAACATAATATTATGATAAGTAAGTATCTCATTAGGTATTTTAACAATGAGTTATATATATAAAATTGAGTTTATTGAATTAAGAAACTCGAAATGATATATATAACGATTATCATTATAACGTCTTACTAAATACATATGAATCATATTAAGATATTGATACACTATGTTTAATCATGATAAATGATAAGTAAACATGTCATTAAGTGTATTAACAATGAACTACATATGTAAAAATAAGACTACTAACTTAATGATTTCGAAACAAGACATATATGTAACGATTATCGTTGTAACAACATTTAACTGTATATATATCATAATAAGATATATTAATATATCATAATATCATGATAATGTAATAATTTAACATCTCTTTAGATATAATAAACAATGGGTTAACAACATTTAACAAGATTGTTAACCTAAAGGTTTCAAAACAACATTTACATCTAACGACTAACGATGACTTAACGACTCAGTTAAAATGTATATACATATAGTGTTTTATTATGTATTCATACACTTTTGAAAGACTTCAAGACACTTATCAAAATACTTCTACTTAACAAAAATGCTTACAATTACATCCTCGTTCAGTTTCATCAACAATTCTACTCGTATGCACCTGTATTCGTACTCGTACAATACACAGCTTTTAGACGTATGTACTATTGGTATATACACTCTAATGATCAGCTCTTAGCAGCCCATGTGAGTCACCTAACACATGTGGGAACCATCATTTGGCAATTAGCATGAAATATCTCATAAAATTACAAAAATATGAGTAATCATTCATGACTTATTTACATGAAAACAAAATTACACATCTTTTATATCTAATCCATATACCAATGACCAAAAACACCTACAAACACTTTCATTCTTCAATTTTCTTCATCTAAGTGATCTCTCTCAAGTTCTATCTTCAAGTTCTAAGTGTTCTTCATAAATTCTATAAGTTCTAGTTTCATAAAATCAAGAATACTTCCAATTTTGCTAGCTTACTTCCAATCTTGTAAAGTGATCATCCAACCTCAAGAAATCTTTCTTATTTACAATAAGATATCTTTCTAATACAAGGTAATACTCATATTCAAACTTTGGTTCAATTTCTATAACTATAACAATCTTATTTCGAGTGATGATCTTACTTGAATTTGTTTTCTTGTCATGATTCTACTTTAAGAACTTTCAAGCCATCCAAGGATCCTTTGAAGCTAGATCCATTTGTCTTTTTTCCAGTAGGTTTATCCACAAAACTTGAAATCGCTAGAACATAGTTTAGTTAATTCTAAACTTGTTCGTAAACAAAAGTTAATCCTTCTAAATTGACTTTTAAAATCAACTAAACACATGTTCTATATCTATATGATATGCTAACTTAATGATTTAAAACCTGGAAACACGATGAACACCATAAAATCGGATATACGCCGTCGTAGTGAAACCGGGGGCTGTTTTGGTTTGGATAATTAAAAACTATGATAAACTTTGATTTAAAAGTTGTTCTTCTGAGAAAATGATTTTTCATATGAACATGAAACAATATCCAAAAATCATGGTTAAACTCAAAGTGGAAGTATGTTTTCCAAAATGGTCATCTAGACGTCGTTCTTTCGACTGAAATGACTACCTTTACAAAAATGACTTTAACCTGTAATTATAACTATAAACCTATACTTTTTCTGTTTAGATTCATAAAATAGAGTTCAATATGAAACCATAGCAATTTGATTCACTCAAAACGGATTTAAAACGAAGAAGTTATGGGTAAAACAAGATTGGATATTTTTGATCTTTTTAGCTACGGGAAATGTTTAACAAATCTATACAAATCATATCCTAGCTAACTTATATTGTATTATACATGTATTCTAATATATTATGTAATCTTGGAATACCATAGACACGTATGCAAATGTTTTGACATATCATATCGACCCATCTATATATATTATTTGGAACAACCATAGACACTCTATATGCAGTAATGTTGGAGTTAGCTATACAGGGTTGAGGTTGATTCCAAAAATATATATAGTTTGAGTTGTGATCTAGCCTGAGACGTGTATACACTGGGTCGTGGATTGATTCAAGATAATATATATATCGATTTATTTCTGTACATCTAATTATGGACAACTAGTTGTAGGTTACTAACAAGGACAGCTGACTTAATAAATTTAAAACAGTAAAACGTATTAAAAATGTTGTAAATATATTTTGAACATACTTTGATATATATGTACATATTTGTTATAGGTTCGTGAATCGATCCGTGGCCAAGTCTTATTTCCGAGGAAGGAAATATCTGTGAAAGTGAGTTATAGTCCCACTTTTAAAATCTAATATTTTTGGGATGAGAATACATGCAGGTTTTATTAATGATTTACAAAATAGACACAAGTACGTGAAACTACATTCTATGGTTGAATTATCAAAATCGAATATGCCCATTTTTATTAAGTCTGATAATCTAAGAATTAGGGAACAGACACCCTAATTGACGCGAATCCTAAAGATAGATCTATTGGGCCTAACAAACCCCATCCAAAGTACCGGATGCTTTAGTACTTCGAAATTTATATCATATCCGAAGGGTGACCCGGAATGATGGGGATATTCTTATATATGCATCTTGTTAATGTCGGTTACCAGGTGTTCACCATATGAATGATTTTTATCTCTATGTATGGGATGTGTATTGAAATATGAAATCTTGTGGTCTATTGTTACGATTTGATATATATAGGTTAAACCTATAACTCACCAACATTTTTGTTGACGTTTAAAGCATGTTTATTCTTAGGTGAATATTAAGAGCTTCCGCTGTTGCATACTAAAATAAGGACAAGATTTGGAGTCCATGTTTGTATGATATTGTGTAAAAACTGCATTCAAGAAACATATGTCGATGTAATATATTTCTATTGTAAACCATTATGTAATGGTTGTATGTAAACAGTATATTTTAGATTATCATTATTTGATAATCTACGTAATGTTTTTAAAACCTTTATTGATAAAATAAAGGTTATGGTTGTTTTAAAAATGAATGCAGTCTTTGAAAAACGTCTCATATAGAGGTCAAAACCTCGCAACGAAATCAATTAATATGGAACATTTATAATCAATATGAACGGGACATTTCAGTTGGTATCCGAGCGTTGGTCTTAGAGAACCAGAAAATTTGAATTAGTGTGTCTTATCGAGTTTGTTAGGATGCATTAGTGAGTCTGGACTTCGACCGCGTTTTCTTTAAAAATGATTGCTTAACATTTTTGTTAGAAACTATATATTATTAACATGTAAATATTATGTGATATATTAATCTCTTAACATGTTTGATATTGTGTGATAGATGTTTACCTCTAGCACAAATCCCATTGACTCACCTAATAATAACGAAGAGTCGAATATATATTGGCAAGATTTACAAGTTCCCGAAGAACCGGAAGAAGAGGAAACAGAACCGGAAGAAGAGGAAACCGGAAGAAGAGGAACCAGAAGAAGAGGAACCGGAAGAAGAAGAGGTTCCTGAGGGGGGAATAGTAGGAACCACAGAAAATCGGTCAAATAAAAGAAAATTCTCAACCAATGGACCAAAGTTAATAATGGTCAATGGTGTTTCCGCTAAGGAAGCAAAATATTGGGAAAATTACCAATTTTCCGATGAATCGGATCCTGATGAGGATTCCGATGATGTTATAGAAATTACCCCGACCCAATTTAATGAGGCAAAAGAAAATAATAAGGGAAAAGGCATCAAAATAGAGAAATCTGATTCCGACCCCGATGAACTTTATATGTACCGTCAACACTCGTATTTTCAATATCGTGACAATAACGCGGAAACCTCTAAACCACCAGGTTTTTCTAAATCAATGTGGCAAACGACGACTCGTATTAGAGGAACATCATATATCCCTAGAAGATTAGGAAAAAGAACCAAGTTCGAAGAAGAAGAAACCAGTGATTCAGATTAGAGGGGTGTGAGCATGTTGTGTAATAAATGTATTGTAGTGTGCTTGTACTTTTATGTTCTATGTAAAAATTGCTTGTATTATTTATTATTACGAATATAATCCTTGTCTATTTTACAGTATAAAAACAAAATGAACGTTAAGGGTAGACAACCGAATATTTTAGAAGACCTACCAGCGGATATGATTGAGGAAATCTTGTCTAGAGTCGGTCAGAATTCATCAGCACATTTAGTTATGGCGAAATTAACTTGTCAAACATTTGAAAGACTTTCCAGAAATGCCTTAGTTTATAAAAGGCTTTCCTTTGATAGGTGGGGTATATCACATTGGGGAGACCGTAAGTTACGCCATGTTTTCTTTAAAACATTAAATGCGGGGAACCCAAATGCAATTTTACGCTATGGGTTAAGAACCTATTTTGACTCAACATATCCCAACATAGGATTTCGTGAATTAGAAAGAGCTTCTAACATGCAATATAAAGAAGCATGTTATGCTTACGGGTTAGTGATGTTCGCTTCTTACCAAAGTGAGAAAAAGAACATCGGATTGCAGCTTTTAAATAAAACTTTTCCACAAGTGACGGATTTAGTAGTTGGGGTGAGAAACAAGGTTTTTAGATTATTACGGGGCTGTTGGACATTACGAAACACTCGTCCTTTTGACGACATTACAACATGCTGCCTAGCTAATGGTCATAACGGTTATTTTCCACTAGACCAAGGATGGGAAGTCGTCTTAGTAAAACCAGAATGCATGACTTGTTTTTGGACTTATGAATTACGTGTCTTTATTTCCTTTGCTGAACAACTTGCGTATTAACTAGATTTATCTTCAAAACTGTCATGTATCATAGTGTACTATATTTCATGTTATATGTAATATAGCGAAGTTGTAAGTTTGAAGAATATTTGTATGTGATATATTATTATAATCAGTTTTTAATATGGAATTGTAGTAGTTGAATTGTATATTAGCTACTAAGTATGAACTTAACGGGTAGGTAGTACCCGAATTTAAACTTATAAAACGCTAATATGAAGAAAAAGCTTTTATAAATGAGTTCATATTATGCTACGAGATACTATTGACTACTCTTAATATTCTGTATAATTAAATTGTTTCATTTGGCTATTTTGAAGGAAATGGCACCGACTACTCGACACACCTTGAATATGAGCGAAGAGGAATTTCATGCCTTTCTTGCTTCAAACATAGCCGCAGTACAGGCCGCGCTACATACCAACAATAACTCTGAATCTAGAAATATAGCTAATGGCGCAAGAAATCGTGTAGGATGCTCCTACAAGGAATTCACTGCCTGCAAACCTTTAGAATTTGATAGGACCGAAGGACCAATCAGATTGAAATGGTGGACCGAGAAAGTTGAATCGGTGTTTACCATAAGTAAGTGTGATGAAAGAGACAAAGTGAAGTACGCTACGCATACCTTCATGGGTATTGCATTAACATGGTGGAATACCTATCTAGAGCAAGTGGGATAAGATGCTGCTTACGCGCTACCGTGGTCAGCATTCAAGCACTTGATGAACGAGAAGTACCGTCCCAGAACCGAGGTCAATAAGCTCAAGTCAGAACTTAGAGGGTTACGAACACAAGGATTCGATATTACTTCGTACGAAAGACGATTCATAGAATTGTGCCTATTGTGTCCGAGAGCGTTCGAAGACGAGGAAGAGAAGATCGACGTGTTTGTGAAAGGGTTATCGGAGAGAATCCAAGAAGATATAAGTTCACACGAGCCTGCCTCCATACAAAAGGCATGTAGAATGGCTCACAAACTAGTGAACCAGATTGAGGGAAGAATTAAAGAACAGGCGGCCGAAGAGGCCAACGTGAAGCTAGTCAAAAGAAAGTGGGAGGAAAACGGTGATAAGAGTCACCAAAACAACAACAACTATCCCAACAATCGCAACATCAATCGCAACTACAACAAACGGCACAACAATAACAACAACAACAACAACAACAACAACAACAACAACAACAACAACAACAACAACAACAACAACAACAACAACAACAACAATCATCCCAACAATAATAACAACCGTAACAACAACATCAATCAGAAGCAGCTATGGCAAAGGTGTGAAAAGTATCACTCGGGGTTCTGCACCAAATTTTGCAGCAAGTGTAAAAGAAATGGTCATAGCGCGGTGAAGTGTGAGGTCTACGGACCAGGGGTTAACAGAACGAAAGGAACAAATGGTGTCGGAACTAGTAATGGCAGAGCAAGTAGTGTCGGAGCAAGTTATGCCAATGTAGTTTGTTATAAATGTGGAAAACCGGGCCACATTATTAGAAATTGCCCAAACCAGGAGAACACGAATGGACAAGGCCGCGGAAGAGTTTTCAATATTAATGCGGCAGAGGCACAGGAAGACCCAGAGCTTGTTACGGGTACGTTTCTTATTGACAATAAATCTGCTTACGTTTTATTTGATTCGGGTGCGGATAGAAGCTATATGAGTAAAGATTTTTGTGCTAAATTAAGTTGTCCATTGACGCCATTGGATAGTAAATTTTTACTCGAATTAGCAAACGGTAAATTAATTTCAGCAGATTATATATGCCGGAATCGGGAAATTAAACTAGGTAGCGAAATATTTAAGATTGATTTGATACCAGTAGAGTTAGGGAGTTTTGATGTAATAGTTGGCATGGACTGGCTGAAGGAGATGAGAGCAGAGATTGTATGTTACAAAAATGCAATTTGCATTGTACGAGAAGAAGGAGAACCCTTAATGGTGTACGGAGAAAAGGGCAACACGAAGCTACATCTTATTAGTAATTTGAAGGCACAAAACTAATAAAAAAAGGTTGCTATGCTGTTCTAGCACACGTCGAGAAAGTACAAACTGAAGAAAAGGGCATCAATGATGTTCCCGTCGCAAAAGAATTTCCTGATGTATTTTCGAAAGAATTACCGGGACTACCTCCACATCGATCCGTTGAATTTCAAATAGATCTTGTACCAGGAGTTGAACCAATAGCTCGTGCTCCTTACAGACTCGCACCCAGCGAGATGAAAGAACTGCAAAGCCAACTGCAAGAACTATTAGAACGTGGTTTCATTCGACCAAGCACATCACCATGGGGAGCTCCTGTTTTGTTTTTCAAGAAGAAGGATGGTACATTTAGGTTGTGTATTGACTACAGAGAGTTGAATAAACTTACCATCAAAAACCGTTATCCACTGCCGAGAATTGACGACTTATTTGATCAACTACAAGGCTCGTCAGTTTATTCGAAAATAGATTTACGTTCTGGATATCATCAAATGCGAGTAAAGGAGGATGATATTCCAAAAACTACTTTTAGGACGCGTTATGGTCATTACGAGTTTATAGTTATGCCATTTGGATTGACTAACCCACCAGCTGTGTTCATGGACCTTATGAACCGAGTGTGTGGGCCATATCTTGACAAGTTTGTCATTGTTTTCATCGATGACATACTTATTTACTCAAAGAATGATCAAGAGCACGAAGAACATTTGAGAAAAGTGCTAGAAGTATTGAGGAAAGAAAAACTGTACGCTAAGTTTTCAAAGTGTGCATTTTGGTTGGAAGAAGTTCAATTCCTCGGTCACATAGTGAACAAAGAAGGTATCCAGGTGGACCCGGCAAAGATCGAAACCGTTGAAAAGTGGGAAACCCCAAAAACTCCGAAGCATATACGTCAATTTTTAGGATTGGCTGGTTACTACAGAAGATTCATCCAAGATTTCTCCAAAATAGCAAAACCCTTGACTGCATTAACGCATAAAGGGAAGAAATTTGAATGGAAGGATGAACAAGAGAAGGGGTTTCGGTTATTGAAGAAAAAGCTAACTACGGCACCTATATTATCATTGCCTGAAGGGAATGATGATTTTGTGATTTATTGTGACGCATCAAAGCAAGGTCTCGGTTGTGTATTAATGCAACGAACGAAGGTAATTGCTTATGCGTCTAGACAATTGAAGATTCACGAGCAAAATTATACTACTCACGATTTAGAATTGGGTGCTATTGTTTTTGCATTAAAGACTTGGAGGCATTATTTATATGGGGTCAAAAGTATTATATATACCGACCACAAAAGTCTCCAACGTATATTTAATCAGAAGCAACGGAATATGAGACAACGCAGGTGGATTGAACTATTGAATGATTATGATTTTGAGATTCGATACCACCCGGGGAAGGCGAATGTGGTAGCCGACGCTTTGAGTAGAAAGGACAGAGAACCTATACGGGTAAAAGCTATGAATATAATTATTCGTACTAACCTTACTACTCAAATAAAGGAGGCGCAACAGGGAGTTGTAAAAGAAGGAAAGTTGAAGAATGAGATACCCAAAGGATCATAGAAACATCTTAATATTCGGGAAGACGGAACCCGATATAGGGCTGATAGAATTTGGGTACCAAGGTTTGGAGATGTGAAAGAAATGGTAGTTAAAGAAGCACATAAAACCAGATATTCAATACATCCTGGAGCGGGGAAGATGTATAAAGATCTCAAGAAACACTTTTGGTGGCCGGGTATGAAAGCCGATATTGCTAAATACGTAGGAGAATGTTTGACGTGTTCTAAGGTCAAAGCTGAACATCAGAAACCATCAGGTCTACTACAACAACCTGAAATCCCGGAATGGAAATGGGAAAGCATTACCATGAATTTCATTACTAAATTGCCAAGGACTGCAAGTGGTTATGATACTATTTGGGTAATAGTTGATCGTCTCACCAAGTCAGCACACTTCCTGCCAATGAGAGAAGATGACAAACTGGAGAAGGTGGCGCGATTGTATTTGAAGGAGGTTGTCTCAATACATGGAATACCCGTCTCTATTATCTCTGATAGGGATGGTAGATTTGTTTCAAGGTTCTGGCAGACGTTGCAACAAGCATTGGGGACTCGTCTAGACATGAGTACTGCCTATCATCCACAAACTGATGGGCGGAGCAAAAGGACGATACAAATGCTTGAAGACATGCTACGAGCATGTGTTATTGATTTCGGAAACAGTTGGGATCGACACCTACCGTTAGCAGAATTTGCCTACAACAACAGTTATCATTCTAGTATATTGAGATGGCGCTGTTTGAGGCACTTTATGGTAGAAAGTGCAGGTCTCCGATTTATTGGAATGAAGTGGGGGATAGACAAATTACGGATCCAGAAATAATACAAGAAACTACCAAGAAAATCATCCAAATTCAACAATGATTGAAAACTGCCCAGAGTCGACAAAAGAGCTACGCGGACAGTAAAAGAAAAGATATAGAGTTTGAAATTGGAGAAATGGTCATGCTTAAGGTTTCACCTTGGAAAGGCGTTGTTCGATTTGGTAAACGGGGGAAACTAAATCCAAGGTACATTGGATCATTCAAGATTATAGATCGTGTCGGACCAGTAGCTTACCAACTGGAGCTACCTCAACAACTCGCAGCTGTACATAACACTTTCCACGTCTTGAATTTGAAGAAATGTTTTACTAAAGAATATCTCACTATTCCGTTGGACGAAATCCAAATCAATGAAAAACTTCAATTCATTGAAGAACCCGTCGAAATAATGGATCGTGAGGTTAAGAGACTTAACCAAAACAAGATACCGATTGTTAAGGTTCGATGGAATGCTCGTAGAGGACCCGAGTTCACCTGGGAGCGTGAAGATCAGATGAAGAAGAAATACACGCATCTATTTCCTGAAGATTCGTCAACACCTTCAACAGCTTAAAATTTCGGGAAATTTATTTAACGGGTAGGTACTGTAGTGACCCGAACTTTTCCATGTTATATATATTAATTGAGATTGATATTTACATGACTAAATGTTTCCAACATGTTAAGCAATCAAACTTGTTAAGACTTGATTAATTGAAATAGGTTTCATATGGACAATTGACCACCCAAGTTGACCGGTGATTCACGAACGTTAAAACTTGTAAAAAATATATGATGACATATATAATTATATATATAGTTAACATAATATTATGATAAGTAAGTATCTCATTAGGTATTTTAACGATGAGTTATATATATAAAATTGAGTTTATTGAATTAAGAAACTCGAAATGATATATATAACGATTATCGTTATAACGTCTTACTAAATACATATGAATCATATTAAGATATTGATACACTATGTTTAATCATGATAAATGATAAGTAAACATGTCATTAAGTATATTAACAATGAACTACATATGTAAAAATAAGACTACTAACTTAATGATTTCGAAACAAGACATATATGTAACGATTATCGTTGTAACAACATTTAACTGTATATATATCATAATAAGATATATTAATATATCATAATATCATGATAATGTAATAATTTAACATCTCTTTTGATATAATAAACAATGGGTTAACAACATTTAACAAGATTGTTAACCTAAAGGTTTCAAAACAACATTTACATCTAACGGCTAGCGATGACTTAACGACTCAGTTAAAATGTATATACATATAGTGTTTTATTATGTATTCATACACTTTTGAAAGACTTCAAGACACTTATCAAAATACTTCTAGTTAACAAAAATGCTTACAATTACATCCTCGTTCAGTTTCATCAACAATTCTACTCGTATGCACCCGTATTCGTACTCGTACAATACACAGCTTTTAGACGTATGTACTATTGGTATATACACTCTAATAATCAGCTCTTAGCAGGCCATGTGAGTCACCTAATACATTTGGGAACCATTATTTGGCAACTAGCATGAAATATCTCATAAAATTACAAAAATATGAGTAATCATTCATGACTTATTTACATGAAAACAAAATTACACATATTTTATATCTAATCCATATACCAATGACCAAAAACACCTAAAAACACTTTCATTCTTCAATTTTCTTCATCTAAGTGATCTCTCTCAAGTTCTAAGTGTTCTTCATAAATTCTATAAGTTCAAGTTTCATAAAATCAAGAATACTTCCAAGTTTGCTAGCTTACTTCCAATCTTGTAAAGTGATCATCCAACCTCAAGAAATCTTTCTTATTTACAGTAAGATATCTTTTTAATACATGGTAATACTCATATTCAAACTTTGGTTCAATTTCTATAACTATAACAATCTTATTTCGAGTGATGATCTTACTTGAATTTGTTTTCGTGTCATGATTCTGCTTCAAGAACTTTCAAGCCATCCAAGGATCCTTTGAAGCTAGATCCATTTGTCTTTTTTCCAGTAGGTTTATCCACAAAACTTGAGGTAGTAATGATGTTCTTAACATCATTCGATTCATACATATAAAGCTATCTTATTCGAAGGTTTAAACTTGAAATCACTAGAACATAGTTTAGTTAATTCTAAACTTGTTCGCAAACAAAAGTTAATCCTTCTAACTTGACTTTTAAAATCAACTAAACACATGTTCTATATCTATATGATATGCTAACTTAATGATTTAAAACCTGGAAACACGATGAACACCAGAAAATCGGATATACGCCGTTGTAGTGAAACCGGTGGCTGTTTTGGTTTGGATAATTAAAAACTATGATAAACTTTGATTTAAAAGTTGTTCTTCTGGGAAAATGATTTTTCATATGAACATGAAACTATATCCAAAAATCATGGTTAAACTCATAGTGGAAGTATGTTTTCCAAAATGGTCATCTAGACGTCGTTCTTTCGACTGAAATGACTACCTTTACAAAAACGACTTGTAACCTGTAATTCTGACTATAAACCTATACTTTTTATGTTTAGATTCATAAAATAGAGTTCAATATGAAACCATAGCAATTTGATTCACTCAAAACGGATTTAAAACGAAGAAGTTATGGGTAAAACAAGATTGGATATTTTTGATCTTTTTAGCTACGGGAAATGTTTAACAAATCTATACAAATCATATCCTAGCTAACTTATATTGTATTATACATGTATTCTAATATATTATGTAATCTTGGGATACCATAGAAACGTATGCAAATGTTTTGACATATCATATCGACCCATCTATATATATTATTTAGAACAACCATAGACACTCTATATGTAGTAATGTTGGAGTTAGCTATACAGGGTTGAGGTTGATTCCAAAAATATATATAGTTTGAGTTGTGATCTAGCCTGAGATGTGTATACACTGGGTCATGGATTGATTCAAGATAATATATATATATATCGATTTATTTCTGTACATCTAATTATGGATAACTAGTTGTAGGTTACTAACAAGGACACCTGACTTAATAAACTTAAAACAGTAAAATGTATTTAAAATGTTGTAAATATATTTTGAACATACTTTGATATATATGTACATATTTGTTATAGGTTCGTGAATCGATCCGTGGCCAAGTCTTATTTCCGAGGAAGGAAATATCTATGAAAGTGAGTTATAATCTCACTTTTAAAATCTAATATTTTTGGGATGAGAATACATGCAGGTTTTATAAATGATTTACAAAATAGACACAAGTACGTGAAACTACATTCTATGGTTGAATTATCGAAATCGAATATGCCCCTTTTTATTAAGTCTCGTAATCTAAGAATTAGGGAACAGACACCCTAATTGATGTGAATCCTAAAGATAGATCTATTGGGCCTAACAAACCCCATCCAAAGTACCGGATGCTTTAGTACTTCGAAATTTATATCATATCCGAAGGGTGTCCCGGAATGATGGGGATATTCTTATATATGCATCTTGTTAATGTCGGTTACCAGGTGTTCACCATATGAGTGATTTTTATCTCTATATATGGGATGTGTATTGAAATATGAAATCTTGTGGTCTATTGTTACGATTTAATATATATAGGTTAAACCTATAACTCACCCACATTTTTGTTGACGTTTAAAGTATGTTTATTCTCAGGTGAATATTAAGAGCTTTCGCTGTTGCATACTAAAATAAGGACAAGATTTGGAGTCAATGTTTGTATGATATTGTGTAAAAACTGCATTCAAGAAACATATGTCGATGTAATATATTTCTATTGTAAACCATTATGTAATGGTCGTGTGTAAACAGTATATTTTAGATTATCATTATTTGATAATCTACGTAATGTTTTTAAAACCTTTATTGATAAAATAAAGGTTATGGTTGTTTTAAAAATGAATGCAGTCTTTGAAAAACGTCTCATATAGAGGTCAAAACCTCGCAACGAAATCAATTAATATGGAACGTTTATAATCAATATGAACGGGACATTTCAAATAGTAAGCTCCTCGTGGGGGATGACGAGTTCGGGTTCGGCAAGGCACTTCTTCAAGTTTGATACATGAAAAGTAGGATGAACGGAGCTCAATTGAGTCTAATACGCTCCAAGATTTCAAAAGGAACAATATATCGCGGATTTAGCTTTCCACGTTTCCCGAAACGGATTACACCTTTCCAAGGTGCGACTTTTAACATTACACGGTCACCCACTTGGAATTCGAGATCCTTACGTCTAATGTCGGAATAGCTCTTTTGACGACTACGGGCCGTCTTAAGCCTCTCTCGGATTTGAACGATCTTCTCTGTTGTTTCATGGATGAGTTCGGGTCTGGTGATTTGCTTGTCACCTACTTCCGCCTAACAAATAGGAGAATGACATTTGCGGCCATATAAAGCTTCAAAAGGCGCGACGTTAATACTCGAGTGATAACTATTGTTGTAGGAGAATTCAGCTAGAGGCAAATGCTTCTCCCAAGCTCTTCCGAAATTGATAACGCAAGCTCATAACATGTCTTCCTAGGTTTGAATCGTACGTTCGCTTTGTCCATCAGTTTGTGGATGGTATGCGGTACTCATGTCTAAATGTGTTCCCAAAGCTTCTTGTAAGGCACCCCAAAATCTAGAAGCGAAACAGGCATCTCGGTCGGAAATAATCGATAAGGGTACACCGTGACGGGATACAATCTCTTTTATGTAAAGTTGTGCAAGTTTGTCCATTTTGTCGATTTCTTTCATGGTTAGGAAGTGAGCGGATTTGGTGAGACGATCAATAATAACCCAAATGGTATCATAACCGGCCACCGTTTTTGGTAGTTTCGTGATAAAGTCCATCGTTATTCTTTCCCACTTCCATTGCGGAATTTCGGGTTGTTGAAGTAACCCGGATGGCCTTTGATGTTTGGCTTTGACCTTAGAACAAGTTAAATACTTTTCAACATAAGTAGCAACTTCCTTTTTAATGTTCGGCCACCAATATTGTGTTTTGAGATCGTGGTACATCTTACCGGCACCGGGATGAATCGAATACCTTGACTTATGGGCTTCGTCTAGGATAAGGCTTCGTAAGTCCCCATAACTAGGCACCCAAATTCTTCTGGCGAAATATCGGAGTCTGGTCTCCTTAACTTCGAATCAAGGGACGAGAACGTTCAAGTGTTCGTGAGAAACATTTTCATCTTTGAGAGCCTCATCTTGGGCTACACGGATTTGGCTATTGAGATTGGTGTGGATGGTGATGTTTAAGGCTCGAACACGAAGAGGTACCATTCTTTCTTTTCGGCTCAAGGCATCGGCTACTACATTTTCCTTCCCGGGATGGTAACGAAGTTCACAATCGTAATCGTTCAATATTTTGATCCACCGTCATTGTCTCATGTTTAGTTGTTTTTGATCGAAGATGTGTTGGAGGCTTTTGTGGTCAGTGAAGATGGTACTTTTGGTTCCGTAAAGATAGTGTCTCCACATTTTGAGTGCAAAGACAACGGCTCCAAGTTCGAGATCGTGTGTCATGTAGTTCCGTTCGTAAATTTTCAATTGTCGAGAGGCATAAGGAATGACTTTATTTCGTTGCATCAATACATACCCAAAACCATGTTTCGAGGCATCGCAATATATAATGAAATCATCATTGCCTTCGGGAAGAGATAAGATAGGGGCGATGGTTAACTTTTTCTTCAAGATTTGAAACGTGAACTCTTGCTCGGTTGCCCAAACGAATTTCTTTCCCGTGTGAGTTAACGCGGTTAAAGGACGTGCAACCAAAGAGAAATCTTCGATGAATCTACGATAATAACCGGCAAGGCCTAGAAATTGGCGAATATGAGTAGGAGTAGTGGGGGTTTCCCATTTGCTAATGGCTTCGATTTTCGTGGGATCGACTTTAATACCTTGATCACTTACAACATGACCAAGGAATTGAACTTCCTTTAACCAAAATTCACACTTGGAGAATTTGGCATAGAGTTGTTCTTGTCTTAAGAGTTCAAGCACGAGTCGGAGGTGTTGTTCGTGTTCTTCTTCGCTTTTTGAATAGATTAAAATATCATCTATGAACACGATGACGAATTTGTCTAGATATGGCTTGCACACGCGGTTCATAAGATCCATGAACACCGCCGGTGCATTAGTTAAATCGAATGGCATCACAAGAAATTCATAAGTACAATAACGAATCCAGAAAGCAGTTTTGGAGACATCTTCCCCCTTAACCCTTAGTTGATGATAACCTGAGCGGAGATCGATTTTTGAATATACACAAGACCCTTGTAGTTGATCAAAGAGGTCATTGATGCGAGCAAGAGGATATCGGTTCTTAACTGTCAATTTATTTAGTTCACGATAATCGATGCACATTCGTAGGGATCCATCTTTCTTCTTAACGAATAAAATCAGAGCACCCCATGGTGAATGGCTAGGTCGGATAAAACCACGGTCAAGTAGTTCTTGAATTTGACTTTGTAATTCTTGCATTTTGGATGCAGCAAGTCTATACGGTGCACGTGCTACAGGGGCGACTCCCGGGATAAGCTCGATTTGGAATTCAACCGGTCGATGAGGTGGAACACCCTGCAATTCTTCGGGAAATACATCAGAAAAGTCACTAACAATTGGCACATCATCGATATGCTTCTCATCGGTCTCGACTTTCTTAACGTGGGGCTAGGATCGTAAAACAACCCTTATGAAGATATTTTTCAACTTTAAGGCACGAGACGAGGTTGAGTGCGGTGCAACTCTTATCGCCATAGACAATCAAAGGTTCACCATTCTCGATAGGAATTTGAATTGCTTTAAGATCATAAAGGATGTGAGATTTTGTTTTGGCTAACCAATCCATACCAATTATTATATCGAAGCTCCCTAGTTCTATAGGTATCAAGTCAATTTCAAACTCTTTACCCAATAAGTTTAACGTACACCCCCGATAAAATTTGTCGGCACTCAATAGTTTCCCGTTGGCCACTTCAATGGTATAAGTAGTATCTAGTGGGAGTGGTGTAGTGCAAAAATAATGAGTCAAGGTCTTGAATACAAAACTCTTATCGGCACCCGAATCGAATAAGCAAGAGACATAAGAGTTGTTGAAAAGAAACGTACCCGTGACTAATTCATTGTCATCTCGGGCCTCCTCGGTGTTAATGTTGAAAGCTCGGCCGCGTGCATTGGGGTTAGCTTTCTTCTTTGGGCATGCGTTCTTATAATGACCCAGTTGGCCACATTCGTAACAAACACCCATTTTTGGTGCATTGGGCCCCTTTTGAGCGATGGGAGCGGTATTTCTACAATCGTTGGCCACATGGCCACTTCTTTGACACTTGTTGCAAAATGGCTTGCCACATTCACCATAATGATGTTTGTGGCACTTGTTGCAAAAAGGTTGATTTCCGGCATAACCTTTCTTGCCGTCGGAAGTGAAAGGATTCTTGGTGAAGTTGTTGTTGTAGTTGCTTAATTGAGGGGCTTCCCACTTTCTTTTGTTGCCACCCGATTTATCCTCGGCCTTTGGTGCCGGCACATCAATTTCATCCACCATTTCTATCAATTAGCGGGTCATCTTTAAAGCCTGTAGATTAGCGGGTTTGGATAACATTACCCCGTGTTTAATGCTCTTAGGGAGGCCATCCATGTAAAGTTCAACCCTTAGGGACTTGGGAGTCACGAGGGGCAGACACATTAGGGCTAGCTCGGCAAACCGTTGATTATAAGCTTTAAGGTCATTTCGGACCGCTTTTAAACTTCTTAGCTCATTTTCGAGCCTTCGAGTCTCTTCACGTGGGAAGTATTCGGTGATCATCTTTTCCCTTAAATCGGCCCAAGAGAGTGTGTGGGCTTCATCGGTACCCACCGATTGCACATACGTGTTCCACCATGTGAGAGCGATACCGGCGAAGGTGTGGGTGGAATACTTGACCTTGTCTTGGTCCCAACAACCGCTTATGCTAAAAACGGCTTCCGTTTGTTCAAACCACCGGGTGAGAGCAACCAGTCCCCCGGTTCCATCGAAAGTGTGAGGCTTGCACCCCATGAAATTCTTGTATGAGCATCCCTCATTTGAATTACCGGCTCCATGGTTGTTGTTGTTGTTGTTGTGGTTGTTTTTATTGTTGTTGGAGGAGTGACTGCCCATGGCCGCATCAACGGCGGTGGCTATCATTCGTTGAAAAGCATGTTTGGGAGTTTCGGGAGGAGTATTGCGTTGACCTCGGTGAGCCATTTTTCCTTCAAGACACAAGAATATCATTGATTAGTATTCTCAATAATACTAATCGTGATATGGAATAAAGATAGAGAGAAAATTTTCCTTGACCCGCCCTAAATTCTTTATGTTATAATGTCGGAATGTCCACATGAGTCACCGTAATATAATCCCGGAAATTATATTACCCTAATTCATATGTGCATTCGAAATCACCTCATAAGGTCAAGATGGCGTGTCAATCAAATTAAACAACGTGAGATTAAGATGAAAAAGGAGCTAGATACGAATAGAAGAGTTCAAGTATAAATGTACAAGTTTTTAAGCAAGTCCTACTTCAAGTCTATATGCCGGTTGTAGTCTAGACTCACTAATGCACCCTATGACTTGGGGTTGACACTAATGAACTCTAAATCCCTACAACCAACGCTCTGATACCACATGTGATGACCCGACAAAATCGTCATTGACGGCGCCATCAGCTTAGGTCCCATAACGTGGTCATAAATATTTAAGACAAAGTTTGACCAAAATATGTCGCATTCATTTCAAATGTAAGGATGTTTCAAAGTTTACAAGAGTAGTTTAACAACTAGATACGTTACAACGTTTAAAGTACAAATGAAACCTATGCGACACAATTCAAAGTAAAGTCAAAAGACGCCCCATGTATGCATGTATACTCGACATCTAAGCAAGTATCAAAATAGTGTGCGGAAACATGTAACACATAGCGTTCAAGGACCTCAGAAAACATAGAAAAATCTGTCAATGAAAACTTTGGTGAAATCATAGGTTTAGTAAGTATGTTGTATTGAACCACAAGATTTAATATAAAGTTGATTATCCAAATCGTTTGTATTCCAAAGTTGTTGTACGTTCGCGAGCACCCAATTATCAAGACTTACCTGTTTACGAACCCCGTTATCATAGTGTTAGAACCTACACTATACCCAAAAATATATTTCATCCACTAGTGGTAGCGAACCGTCCGAATGAGGGCGCGTCAAGTCCGTATGGATCCACACAACATAAGTTCACGTTTACACCCTACAAGTGTAACTAATGATAATTGAATTGAGGCTTTTTGTTCTAACTCACATGTGGAATGTTTGTTTCCGTACTTGTGTCCAAAGTATAAAAGTATAAAACGTATATGTTTCTCATCGCATGATTTAAAGAATAAAAGTTGTTGAAAAGATGAGACTATGATCTCACCTCGAGTGCACGAGTATATAGGTACTTCACAAAGTAAACGTGTGCAAGAACGAATGCTAGTCTTGACCTAAACAATAGGTCGTATCAATATAGGTAAAGTATGAAGTCGGTCAAAGTTGTTCAATTAGTCATATGGCTCGTTATGACTCGATTATATATAGCATGTGAGTCAAGTTGTCAAGTTTCATGCAAGATATAAGTATAAAAGCATGTTAGAACGATTGCATAAGTATTTGGTTAAGTTTGACTAAAATTCAAACTTTGGTCAAGTCAAAGTCAACAAAAAAGTCAACACGTTCGGGTCGGGTCTCGGACAATTTTTCTGAGTTATATAATCATATATGAGCATGTTAGAACAAGTTACATGTTAATCGAAGGTGCGTAGCATAGTTAGAATTAAACGAAAAATGACCAAGTTGGACAGCCCTTTGCAGTTCATCTGGACGGCGTCCAAAATGGCTGGACGGCATCCAGCAATGAAGGCTTGGATGGCGTCCAAACATCTGGGCTGCTGGATTTGCTGAAATTTCACAAGTGCACGAACCAAACTTCAAACCAACACAAATCATGAACTGTAAACATTCAAAACGCATACCATACATCGTTGGAAAGGTAATTTAACGAGGAATACAGCTAAACACATTTCATCAACCAAATCCAATATTTACGATAACCGAATTCTCGTCGAATGATCATTTAATGCTCCCCATTTAATGTTTCAAGCTCATAAATGAAATTAATGATTCAGAAACTTAACACGCATATATAATACGCTGTTTCGTAGGTAATTATGCATACAAATCTACTAAACACTTACAAACAACATTGCAAAGCATTTAATGCATTAAAATTCACATTTAAGGCTACCAAACCCTAACCAAAAATCATAAACTCATCAATCATGTTATTGGAGTCTTTCCAAGTCAACCTACATACCAAATTGAAGCTAGTGATGCTAATAACACATTTAATACATGCACTTTAACATCTATCAACATTTAATCAATCAAATCTCAAGATTAAACAAGTCATTTTTCAAGTTTAAGCTAGTTACACCAAAATGACAAGAACAAGCAATTAAATCACATATTCATGTTAGACTTGAGCCATAGACACTAATTAACACTTTTATGAGTCAAGAACACTAAGAACAAGAAATCTAGAGTTTTTAAAAAGTTACCCAAAAGAGATGAAGTTGGTATGGAATTGAAGAGGAAGATGCAAGGATTCTAAATATGTAATTTGTTTTGATGTTAGCTTGCTAGATTTGAAATGGATGATGATTCTTTGTTGTGTGGATTTGAGAGTAAAAGTGGAAGTAGTAAGGAAATGAGGAGGTGAATGAGTGGAGGAAGATGGAGGTTGACTATTTGACCTAGTCAAGACTTTGGTCACTTGGCAACATTGGTCCCTTGAGTTTAAAAATGGGTGCGTGAATTAACTAAACGAATTATTTTAAATACGCATATTAACGGAAGATGTTATAATTAAATAACAAACTTAAAATAGTTAAACGAAAAGTAAACGGAAAAAAGGCGGGTTATTACATCTTAAACCATTAAAATCCTTCAAACAATCCCAAGCTCTACAAACTTCTATCTCATGGATTTGTTGGCAGCTTTTCAAGGAAATCGTTAGTAATAGTCATGTGTAACGATCCCACTAGTATCGCCGGATATTGATTCTTTCGGCTTAACGCATCCGCAACCACATTCGCCTTACCCGGATGGTAAAGTATCTCACAATCATAGTCTTTTAATAAATCGATCCATCTACGTTGACGGTTGTTCAAATCTCGTTGATCAAATAGATGTTTCAAACTCTTATGATCCGAATAAATCGTACACTTAACACCATATGAGTAGTGGCGCCAAATTTTCAACGCATGAACCACCGCCGCCAATCTAAGATCATGAGTCGGATATCTCTTTTCGTGTTCCTTCAATTGTCCAGAGGCATAAACGATGACTTTACCCCGTTGCATTAAAACACACCCGAGCCCATTTATCGACGCATCGCAGTAAACCGTCATATCTTCGATTCCTTCCGGTAATACCAACACCGGAGCTTGACACAATTTCTCCTTTAACAATTGGAAAGCAATTTCTTGCTCATTTTCTCAATTAAATCTCACGTTCTTCCTAGTCAACTTTGTCAATGGAGAAGCGATTTTTGAAAAGTCTTGGATAAACCGACAATAATATAAGACAAATCCGAGAAAACTTCGAACTTCCATAGGTGTAGTCAGTTGTCCCCAACCCTTTACCGCCTCTATCTTCCCCGGATCTACTTGAATACCTTCTTCATTCACAATATGGAGAAGGAATTGCACTTCCCTTAGCCAAAATTCACACTTGGAGAATTTAGCATACAACCTCTCCTTCCACAACGTCTTCAACACTTCCCGTAAATGATGTTCATGTTCCTTCATACTCTTAGAATAAATGAGTATGTCATCAATGAACACAATTACCGACTTGTCCAACATAGTTTGGCACACTCGATTCATAAGATCCATGAATGTCGCAGGTGCATTCGTAAGACCAAAAGGCATCATTACAAATTCAAAATGCCCGTACTGAGTTCGAAAGGCCGTCTTCTCAATATCTTCCTCACGGACCCGCATTTGATGATAGCCGGATCGTAAGTCAATTTTAGAAAAATACGTCGCGCCTTGGAGTTGATCAAACAAATCGTCAATCCGAGGCAATGGATAACGATTCTTGATCGTCACTTTGTTCAACTTTCGATAATCAATACACATCCGTATACTACCATCTTTCTTCTTCACGAACAAAACCGGAGCACCCCATGGCGAAGCGCTCGGTCGGATAAAACCCTTTTCAAGAAACTCTTGGGTTTGATTCAATAACTCTTGCATCTCCGTTGGCACTAAACGATAAGGAGTTTTAGCAATGGGAGTAGCCCCGGGAATTAACTCAATGCGAAATTCAACTTGTATTTCCGCCGGAACCCCCGGTAACTCATCCGGAAAAACTTCTTCGAATTCATTAACCACCGAAATATCACGAATGGATGGAAAGTCTTCATGCGTATCAACTACATGTGCAAGAAAAGCCATGCCACCGCCCCTAAGTAAACGACGTGCCCGTGCATATGTGCATAACGGTACAAGTCTCCTCCGCCTATCACCATGAATAATTAACTCTCCCCCACTTGGGGTCTTTACACGAATAAACTTTTCGTGGCATGCAATATCAGCTCTATAACGATCGAGCCAATCCATACCAACAACGATATCAAACTCACCCAAAGTCATCAGGATAAGGTCGATTTTAAAACAACATTACAATTTATACACACATCAACCCCTAGCACCGTCTTACCATCCGCTATTTTGACTTCTACCGGATGACTTAACTTAGCTAGCGGTTTATTAAGCTTAGCCACAAATCTTGGAGACACAAACGATAAATTAGCACCGCTATCAAAGAGTATCCTTGCCGGATTAGAGTTAACCATGAAAGTACCGGACACAACTTCATTGGATTGCTTGGATTCCTCATTAGTCATTAAATAGTTGCATCCCCTAGCCGTACCCGCCGCCTTTTCAAGCTTTTTGACTTGATCATTCAGCAACTCGAAACATTCCGTCCTTCGGTGCCTTTCCTTTTGACAATTATAACAAGTGAGTTTGGGTGTTGAAGATGGGTTCGTACAATCATGAGTCATGTGCCCTAGTCGTCCACAATTATAACACTTAGGTCCAAACCCCCCGGAAGCACCCTTCTTCACACTACCAATGCTCTCGGTCGCACCCCTACTCTTCTTGTTATAATGGCTAGTAGCTTCAAACTTTCTTTTGCTAAAAGCGAAGTCACTCTTCTTTGGAACGAGCGACTCAAAACCCTTAGCTATGTCAAACAACTCATCAAGAGTTTTCACCGAGCTCCTACTAATATTTTCTTGGTAGTTGTCATTTAAGGTTCGATAGAAGTCTTCCATCAACAATTGATCATAACCGACATACTCCATGCAAAATTGGGCCTTTGATAAGAAAGTGGGACTTGAGAGTGTTCAAATCCATTGACCCTTGCCTCAAAGCACGCAACTCGTCTTTTAGCCTCGAGAGATCGACCGGAGTTCGGTACTCTTTGAAGAATTCCGCCTTGAACTCATCCCACGTCAAACTCATGCTTTGCTCTTCACCATAAAGTCGAATTTTTGCGTCCCACCACAACTTGGCATCACCCCTCAACATGCTACTTATGTACCTCGTCTTCTTATTAAGAGGGCATTCACTAGTACAAAAGGCCCCTCCATATCACAGATTCAATGAGCACTCTTGATTGGGTCTCGTTCGCCATCAAAGGTGGGAGGTTGAGAAATTTTAAAGTTCTTGTGGAGGAAGTCCCTCCTCCCCGCATCACCCGCCTCATTTTCCACATACACACCTTGAGGTTTAGAAAACCTCTTATCAAACTCCTCTTGGATAACGGAACTCGTTTGTTCCTTTATCATATCGGTCATTTGTTCATCAACCGATTTGATGTTATGCGAGGTGTATATAAAATAGCTTTATATTTTAGCAGAAAATACTATTAAATACGATACAATTTTACACAAGATATTTATTTATTTAGAGAATGGATATACTTAAACCTTGCTACAACACTTATAGGCATTGTACCTAATCGTACAGTAGTGTAGTTTTTAGTAAGTCCGGTTCGTTCCACAGGGAAAATCTTTAAACAAAGCTTAACGCTATATTAGTTTACTTTTATAAAAATACAAATATATATATAAGTAATATTATTATTATAAAGAGGGGTTTTTACCGTTTAATGACCGGTTTGTCGATTTTAATTCTTCAGTCGCAGTTAAAACCAAATGTAAAATATTAAATAAAAGACTTAATTTAAAGCGTAAAGTAAATAACGATAATGAAATTACGAATAATAAAAGTGCGATAAAATAAACTTGCGATAATTAAAAAGTACGATAATTAAAAGTGCAATTAAATACAATAACAATAAATAAAAATGCGATAATTAGAAGTGCAATTAAATATAAAATAAAGGAAATTAAATATGAAATAAAAGAATTATGCTTATTTAAACTTCCGTAATCATGATGTTTGACGTGTTGATTTTAGTTTTATGTCCATGGGTTAATCGTCCTTTGTCCTGGATTATTTAATATGTCCGTCTGGTTTTTGTCCATAACAGTCCATCAGTCATAAATATAAAGTGCGAGTGTCCTCGTCAAATTATCCTTATACCCGAAGTTAAATATTCCAACTAATTGGGGACTTAAACTGTAACAAGGTTTTATTACTTTGTTTAATAATTACACCAGGATGTCGACTGAGTGTAACCCAAGGTTTTAATACTTTGTTAACAATTATGCCAAGTGTCCTTGTACATAATTTCACCCTTGTTTTAATAATTCTAGTGGCTATTAATCCATTCCAGTGTCCGGTTAAATGAACGATTATTTGTACATATAAATACCCCGCCCATCGTGTCCGATCGAGTGTAAATGGTTATTTATAGGGATGCCCAATTGTAAATCTTTATATTAACATTAACAAACTATCATTTAGTTAAACAAATATAAAGCCCATTAATAGCCCATAGTCTAATTTCCACAAGTGTCGTTCTTTTGTCCAAACCCCAATTATGGTACAAAGCCCAATTACCCAATTTTAGTAATTAGCCCAACATCATGATTACTTCGGATTAAATAAGCATAATAATAACTTAGCTACGAGACATTAAATTAAAAAGGTTGAACATAACTTACAATGATTAAAAATAGCGTAGCGTTACACGGACAGAATTTCGACTTACACCCTTACAACATTCGCTAACATACCCTTATTATTAGAATTATAATTAAAATTAAAATATAAATTATAAATATAAATATTACGTATGAATGGAGAAGAGAAAGATATATGTTTTTGCGTTCTCCAAACTGCGAATTTATAGGAGATGTGGCCTGACTTTTCATGCCATGCGATCGCATGGACTTTCTTCTTCCTGCACATGTTGCTTATTTCCTTGTGCCGACGTTTTATAAATATAATATAATATATATATTAATTTTAAGAATTAATTATATATTATATTATATTCATATGCATAGTTGACTTGTAATTTTTAGTCCGTTGCGTCGAGCATTGAGAGTTGACTCTGGTCCCGGTTCCGGATTTTCGAACGTCCTTGCGTACAATTTAATATCTTGTACTTTGCGTTTTGAATCTTGTACTCTTGTAATTTTGAGACGTTTCTTATCAATAATTGGAACCTCATTGATTGTATTTTGTACTTTTGAGCTTTTTGGTCGTTTGCGTCTTCAATTCGTCGAATCTGTCTTTTGTCTTCACCTTTTATTATTTAAACGAATATCACTTGTAAATAGAACAGTTGCAACTAAAAGCTTGTCTTTCTTGAGGAATAATGCTATGAAATATATGTTCGTTTTTAGCATTATCAAATATTCCCACACTTGAGCGTTGCTTGTCCTCAAGCAATATAGTCTTGAAATACAAGAATCACTTCTTTATTCTTCACACTTTGTACATCAGTGATTTCTATACGACGGTATAAACAATGGTAGTAACGATGTGGTTTACAGTCCCATATGACTATATAAAAATTTAGATCCATTAAGAAAATTGGATCTTTATGAAAATATTTGATCTTTGAAAATTCAATCTAGCTTTTACCCTAGATAAGTTTTCCGGAATAACCCTTCACCGGTGTTTGCAAAATATTTTTGTGGGCTTTGTGGGTTTCAGATTTGAAAATTTTAGCTCAAAACTTATGGTTTTGTGTCACCCACTTGATAACCTTGTATTAGGAAAGCAACACGTCCAGTATACTTGCTCCGTATATTACCTTTCGATAAACTACAGTCCGGTTGTAAAGGAAAGCGTTGAACAAGCACCTATTAAGGCAATGTCCCCTGACATGCTTTTAATTATGGTCTATAACGTGTCGGACGCAATTACTATCCTTTGTAGGAGCAATAGTAAAGATCACCCTTATAATTTTTCGGTCTGGCATAAGGTCCTGTCTTCGACCATGCTATGCAACCACCGTTCTTACGGTTGACACCCGATTTGGTTCAGGTGACCTAATGAATTCCAGGTGAATTCCTAGGATTTTACGTTCAATGGTAATGAACCCATTGAAAATGGGTTTTCAGAAAACAAATCGGTTTTAATTTGATCAAAATATTTTCTCGTTCAAGCTCGAGTTTAGATATCATCGAATTCCATGAGTTTGTAATTCTCAATCTTTAAAGTCAATCTCAAGGATTGAGTAATATCAGGCTTAAATGCTGATTTTTTATCTTTAAGGAGATTATCCTTTTCTGGGGGTCTGATTCATTAGTCTTATCAAGCTAATTTGCACGGCGTCCTCCCCATTTTACGAGACAGATCCTCTCATGGTTAGGATAAGTCTGACCACTTGGCGACCCTGTTTGATGCTGAGGTCCGTGGATTTCCTGCTGATTTTAGTGATGACTTTTCTAGATTTTTCGTCAACCTACAGCTGGTCTGGACGACAACTTCTTGACCTAAATCAAGAAGCGCGTTTCTTTTTCGGAAGACTTTACTTCCTTTTAATGATGGAATTGATTCATCGTGTAGATCCATCTCTTCTTTTCTTTCATCGGGTAAAATAGTTTAGTTTAGTCCAAAGCAAAAGTATTTTCAGTTATTTGTTACAGAAATATGTGACATATGTTTAAGATAACTTGGTAATTTTTCCCACACTTGGCTTTTATTTTCCTTTTTATTGTCCTCTATTCCATTTTAAATGAATTTTAACATTTTGGTTTGTTTCTCAATTTATGTCCTTTCTGAGGTAACAATAATTTCGGTGTTAACACCTAGTTTTATCGTTCATAAATATGTATAAACATGATTTTGAGTTCATTTAATTGAAAATTTTGAAAAATTGTACTAGAATTGGGTAGTCAGTATATAAGACTAGGGCTGTTCTTTATCATCAGAGAGCACTAGATTCTAATACAACTACTACGTTACTTGTATTTTTAATGGTAACCAAGTGTTTAAGATAAAAATTTTAAAAATCCGAAAGAATTTAACCCCTTCCCACACTTAAGATCTTGCAATGCCCTCATTTGCAAGAAATCAGTAACAATTTAAATTATTGAGGGTGATTAGCGTAAAAATGATTAAATTTTACCAAAGTTTCCAAACATATTGGCGTTTGGTTGCTGAATGATAAATGGTGCATATCATTTGTTCATTTCGTCTGTTGTTACATCACATTTATTTGTCATCTTGTCGTCAAAATTAGTAGCTTTTGCTGAACTTAATGCCAGTCTTTGAAAATGCGCTGTTTTACCCTGTTTTGTACAATCGACAATATACATACATACAAATATAATCATGCATGGCAATTTGAAATGGGACTTAATATCCCACTTTCAAATTCTAAATATGAAATATTAGTACACAATAATAATAAAAATAATAAAAATTACACAAATATATCCAATAACATAAGTTTAAACATGAAAAAGTCAAAAGATAAAAACATAAAAATCATAAAAATAACCAAATGGAACTAAATCAGTCTGGATATGGGTTCCAGTTCATCTCGTCAGGTGGGTTCCATTGTTGGTTATAGGTGTTTTGATAGGCTTGGTTATAGTCATACCGGTTAAAGGGTGGTCGGATATCGGGGCTATGTGGCGGAAAATGAGCAGGTCGAGTAGGTACATAGTTATTTGGTACCTGATATGATAGCTGGCTCATGATTTGGTGCTGATGAACTAACCAGCTATCATGTTGGCGTCGCCTATAATCCTCGTATACTCGCTCGGAGTTCCACTGCTCATACATACTATGTCTGGCCGCGTTCGTCATTGCTTCCTCATCTATACGAACGTGGACGTCAAGAAAAGCATCTCGAAAGACATCCCTAATGTCTTCCGCCTCCTCCATTTCCTCGTCTGAGCCTCTCTCTACCTGAGGATGAGATCCCACATAGGGTACTGCCTAGTTACGTCTACTTTTCAATACCTTAGCACCCACATAAACTTTCAATCCTAAGGGCTCAACCTGTTCTCTACAAAGCTGTAATGGACCCCCTTGGTTCCTATCAACACCTAAATACTCTCCAATGAGAGTAACAAAAATACCTCCTCCTATTATACTCCCGTCCTGCATTCCCTCTACCATTTTAGATAAATAAAAAGCAACACAGTAAGGGATATTGACAAAGCTTCTAGGATCCCGAATACACTTTAGGTAGAATAAATCATGTAAGGTAATTTTTTCTTTATTATGACCTCTCTGTGTAATCGAGTTAGCCAAAAATCTATGAATAATACGAAGCTCGGCTCTGTCAATATGTGTATAGGAGTGTCCCCCTGCTCGTGTAAAAACATCAAAATGTGACATACGCCTCCAAATGGCGTCAGCGTCAAAGTTACTATCTACCCTTTCACCATAATGAATCAAATTTGTACAATCGGGTAATAGCAACTCACCAGGAGTATATATCTGTAAGGCTCTGGCCATGTCCAGCATGGACATTCTGTACATCCTATCGCCAAGGATAAACCTAAGAAATCTTCTATCATCTATTCTAACTATATTTGTATCAAGTGATACAGTACTCATCAACTCAACACACCATTCCTTATATACAGGTCTACGAATGGTGAAAAGACGTTCCCAATCTGTAAAAGAAGAACTGCCATACCTTTGAACTAAAAGCTGTCTAACACGGTCAGCTAGATGGACCGTTTCCAAAGGGGCCCAATGGATTACCCTTGGCACCTCTACATTTTTTGTTACCAATTTGAATTTGTTCCTTTGATATGTCTCGTAATCTCTCCATCTCCTATCAAATCTCAGATTAGGATGCAGAGTGTGCTCAGGAATCGTTGGGAATTCTACTGGCGGCCTCATTGGGAATACTATGAATTCATCAACAAACTGTACCGGATCATAATAAGGTATGTGCTGATCAGGCTATTGTTGTTGTTCCTGTTGTGGTTCTTGTTCGTGTTGCATTTCTGGTTCTGGTTCTGGTGCTGGTCGTCTAGATGATGATGCTCCTGAACCTCCAGTATCGGCTTTCTGCAAAACACATTAAACACAAAATTTGTGCATCCAAATATGCGTTAGTGTTAGCAAAATAACAACTTAAAACAATCACTATAACATGTTAAATCAAAATTAAACTTATACACATTTTCACAATTTTTCACAATTCTACACTTTTCAAATTAGCACATATGAAAATGTATACAAAATTCATAAGCATTTAACTCAAATAACATGTCAAAATAGTCATTACTAATAATTAAACAAGTCTTAAATGGCAAATATATCAAATTAATCAAGTTCATGAATTTTAGACTTAAAAAGTCCACTTTAATCTCCAAAAATCATGTTTAGGATCAATGTTTGGATCATTTAACTATCTAAACATGTTACACTACTCAATTTAGCAATAATTCATGACAAAAATCGACCATAACCTGTTTATATCAAAAAGCCCCAAATTGCTCAAGAACACAAACCCTAGATTTTTAAAAATTTTGAAGTTTTTGGCTTCAAATCATGTTAAATAGCATCAATCTGGGTTATACGTGCATAAAATACTAACAATTTAACACTAATTACACTAGAAATTAACAAAATTTTATTAGGTAAAAAATTGGTAATTATCACAAAAACTAGGAATTTATAGAGTTTAGGGGTGTAATTTTTACCAATTTGCTGAAGAATGAGAATCTAGGCATGATTAGAGCAAGAAAAATGACGAATTACGGTGAAAAATTGATAAAATTTGGTGAAGATTTGAGGTATTTTCGTAAATGTATGTGTGTATTTGTGTTGAGACAGAACCAAACTGTCTGTATGTATCAGGCCTGCATTTGGTCCCCATGCGATCGCATAGGTTCCAAGTGCAAACCCCATGCGATCGCATGGGGTGCCGGCTACAGTAATTTCATGTTTTTTTTTTATATAAAACCTTATACTTTATAAAACTTATAATTAATTAAATTTTAAAAATTTTGTTTTCCTTTAGGAGCGAGGGCGTTTCGGATCGTTGTCCTACACTGTCCCTCGACAAAATTTTAAAATTTGTCAAATCAAAGCGTGGTTTTTAAAAGTAAAGATTTTTTTTTGGGTTTTTTAATGTTTTTGGCATACTTTAATTCAATAAGATTAAAAATAATGATAATAAAAGTTCTCGTCCCTCCCTCGAGTAAAGCAATTTCGGTTCAATGACCTAGTCTTCAACTTACGACGAATTTTAAAAATCATATTTTTAACTTAATGAGATAAAGTAAATTTTTGTTTTTAAATTCACACCAAACTTAAAATAAAAATACATAAAATTCAAAATTAATATTAAAAATTCACACCAAACTTAAAATTTGAAATGCATAAAATTAAAAATTCTTATTTTAAAAATTAAAAATTCACACCAAACTTAATTTAAAAATTCATATTATAAAATCACACCAAACTTATATTATATTTTTCAAATATTTACAATTTTAAATATATTGTTTTTACAAAGTTTACAATATTAATTTAAGATTTATATATTAATTTTAAAAACATGGTAAAAATAAAATTAAAAATCTTTTTGGCTTTTTATCCCACTTTAATCAATCAAATATTATCAAAAATATGCGCCCCTCTTTTCGGTAAAGTAATTTCGGTTCCATGACCTAATTTATCTCATGACGAATTTTTGAAATATTTTGGGTTGATTGATTAAAGATATTTATACCTTAAGAATAAACGTTAAATTTCGTAGTGATGTAATAAATTTTTGTATGATATCAATAATTTCGGTCGCCAAACCTAATTTTATTTAATACCAATTTAATACTTTATAGCGAACAAATTAGCGTTTATTATCAAAAGGTTAAAAATAAAAATAAATAAAAAATAAAAACTGTACAGACTTACCTGTGAGATAGTATTCTTAGTTATATGATCTATCCCATTCATAAGATAGTCGGTTTAATTGGTTTTCCATAGCTACATAGGCGTAACCTCGAGCATTCAGTGTTTTTTCTTATAAACATATGAACGGTCCGTCTCTGCAAAAAGTAACAAATTCGGTATTTGAATAGGTTTGATTATTTGAACATTTACCTCCATGTGACCATTTTCCGCATTTGTAACATCTTTCAAGGTGTCGTGCTCTTCTTTTCGCTGTGGATTTTGATTTCCCTTTACCAAATTGTAACTTATTATCTTCGCATCTGGATTCTTTTCTTACTCCGTCCAATCTTTCTCTAATTACTGATACTATTTCACTTGGTAGTGTGTCATTATTACGTTTAGTGATCAAAGCGTGTAGCATTAGACCATGGTTTAGTTCACAGGGAGTCTTCATTTTGTAAAAACCTAAAAAAATAAAAATTCAGAATGGGGGGAGAAGACTAGTTCTTTAGGGTCTGCTAGGGAAAGACCATTCAGGTTACATTTTCGAGAACTACATGAAAACAGACAATCTAACTCTAACAGAAATACATATTATCCTTTAAAGACTTGATTCTCCCAACACTTAGTTAGCTGTGGTGTCGAAATTGTGATTAACTTCGTTGTCGACTTCCATCGGACTATCTATGTAGTGTTTAACTCTGTGACCATTAACTTTAAATTCAATCTCATTTGAATTTATTAATTCTACTGTTCCATATGGAAAAACTCTTTTAACTATGAATGGTCCAGACCATCTTGATTTCAATTTTTCAGGAAATAGCTTGAATCGTGAATTGAAAAGAAGAACTCTGTCTCCTTCCTTAAATTCTTTTGAAGTTCTGATTCTTTTATCATGCCATTTCTTCGTTCTTTCCTTATAGATCAACGAATTTTCGTATGCTTCATGTCTTAATTCTTCTAATTCGTTTAATTGATTTAATCGTAGACGTCCAGCTTCATGTAAATCAAGATTACATGTCTTCAAAGCCCAAAATGCTTTGTGTTCAATTTCTACTGGAAGATGACATGCTTTTCCATAAACAAGTCTAAAAGGTGTGGTTCCAATTGGAGTTTTGTAGGCTGTTCTAAAAGCCCAGAGTGCATCCTCCAATTTAATGGACCATTCCTTCGGATTTGATCCTACGGTTTTCTCTAGAATACGTTTTAAAGCTCGGTTGGTATTTTCAACTTGTCCACTTGTTTGTGGATGATATACGGTGGAGATTTTATGAGTTACTCCATATCTTTTAAGAACTTTCTCAAGTTGATTATTACAAAAATGAGTACCCCGATCACTTATTAAAGCTTTCGGTGTTCCAAACCTTGCAAAAAGACGTTTTAAAAAGTTGACTACAACTCGTGCATCGTTAGTTGGGAGAGCTTGTGCTTCCGCTCATTTAGATACATAATCAATGGCTACGAGAATATAGAGATTATTATGAGATTTTGGAAATGGACCCATAAAGTCAATACCCCAAATGTCAAATACTTCACATACTTGTATGACATTTTGTGGCATTTCATCACGTTGACTTATTTTTTCGGCCCTTTGACAAGCATCACAGGATTTACAAAGAAGGTGTGCGTCTTTGTAAATTGTAGGCCAATAGAATCCAGCTTCATAAACTTTTCTTGCAGTTAATTGAGTCCCATAATGCCCTCATGTTGGTCCTGTGTGACAATGGTTTAATATTTTACTGGCTTCATCTCCGAATACACATCGGCGTATTATTCCATCTGGACAACTTTTAAACAAATGTGGATCTTCCCAGAAATAGTGTTTTATATCACTAAAGAATTTCTTTCGTTTTTGGTACGATAATCCTTTTTCAAGGAATCCACATACTAAGTAGTTTGCATAGTCTGCAAACCATGGAATTTCATTATAATCTATCTTCAATAGATATTCATCAAGAAAGTTGTCTTGTATGGCCGATTCATTTAGAACTTCTAACTCAGGATTTTCAAGACGAGAAAGATGATCAGCGGCGAGATTTTCTGCTCCTCTTTTATCTCGGATTTCAATATCAAACTCTTGTAAGAGTAAGATCCAACGGATTAATCTTGGTTTAGCATCTTGTTTCGAAAATAGGTATCTAAGAGCAGAATGGCCGGTATAGACCACCGTTTTTGCTAGAACGAGATATGATCGAAATTTGTCAAAAGCAAAGACAATAGCAAGGAGTTCTTTTTCAGTAGTTGTATAGTTCGTTTGTGCTCCTTGTAACGTCTTACTAGCATAATATATAGGTTGAAATCGTTTTTCAATCCTTTGTCCTAAAACGGCTCCCATTGCAAAATCACTTGCATCGCACATTAGTTCAAATGGTAGATTCCAATTTGGTGTTATCATGATCGACGCATTAGTTAGTTTCTCTTTAAGAATATTAAAAGATTTGATACACTCATCTGAAAATATGAATGGAGCATCCTTTTCTAGGAGTTTATTCATAGGAGTGGCAATTTTAGAAAAATCTTTTATGAAACGTCGGTAAAAACCGGCATGCCCTAGAAAACTCCTAACTCCTCTAACATTGGTGGGATGTGGAAGTTTAGCAATTACATCTACTTTAGCTCTATCCACTTCAATTCCTTCTTTTGAAATTTTATGTCCAAGAACAATGCCTTCTTTAACCATGAAATGGCATTTCTCCCAATTAAGTACTAGATTTGACTGTTCGCATCTAATAAGCATTCGTTCCAGATTAGCTAGACATGATTCAAATGTATCACCGAAGACTGAAAAGTCATCCATGAAAACTTCCATGCATTCTTCTATCATGTCGTGAAAAATCGCCATCATACACCTTTGAAAGGTTGCAGGGGCGTTACAAAGTCCAAATGGCATGCGTTTGTAAGCAAAAGTACCATAAGGGCACGTGAATGTGGTTTTCTCTTGATCTTCGGGTGCTATTGGAATTTGAAAATATCCGGAAAATCCATCTAGAAAACAATAGTAACTATTTCCGACTAATCTTTCCAACATTTGATCAATGAAAGGTAAGGGAAAGTGATCTTTTCTGGTGGCGTCATTTAATTTTCTATAATCAATACACACACGCCATCCTGTTACAGTCCTAGTAGGAATAAGCTCATTTTTCTCATTTATAATTACAGTCATGCCACCCTTCTTAGGCACGCATTGAACTGGGCTTACCCATGGACTATCAGAGATTGGATATATCAAACCTGCATCTAGCAGTTTAATAATCTCTTTCTTAACTACATCTTGCATATTAGGATTTAGTTTTCGTTGGCGTTGCACATACGTTTTATGACCTTCTTCCATAAGGATTTTATGTGTTCAATACGAAGGACTTATTCCTTTAATATCATGAATCTTCCATGCAATGGCTGGTTTATGAGCTTTCAACACAGAAATGAGTTGTGATTTCTCATTTTCAGTAAGAGAAGACGATATTATTACAGGTAATTCAGATTCACCATGTAAATAAGCGTATTCCAAATGGTTTGGAAGTGGCTTTAACTCTAATTTCGAAGGTTCTTCTATCGATGATTTGTATCGATATCTGTCTTCTTCTTTTAGCATTTGGATTTCTTCTATTGTTGGTTCATATCCATTAGCTATTAGTGTAGCTAACATTTCAGCTTCATCAATTTGTTCTGTTCCTTCTCCTAAAGAACATTCTCCTGTTCCTTGTAATTCTGGAAATTCTTCTAATAATTCTGCATGTGCATCTATAGTTTTAATATAATAACATGTATCATCTGCAGATTGCGGTTGTTGCATTGCTCTATCAACTGAAAAGGTAACACTCTCATCCTCTATACTTAGGGTCAGTTTCTTACCGAACACGTCTATCATTGCTTTAGCCGTGTTTAAGAATGGTCTTCCTAATATGAGAGGAACTTGAGAATCTTCTTCCATGTCCAAAACAACAAAATCTACTGGAAATACTAAAGTACCAACTTTAACTAGCATGTTCTCCATTATCCCTCTAGGATATTTTATTGATCGATCGGCTAGTTGTATGCTTATTCTTGTTGGTTTCAATTCTCCAAGGTCTAGTTTAGCGTATAGTGAATACGGCATTAAATTTATACTAGCACCTAAATCTGCTAATGCTTCTATTGAACTAAGACTACCCAGAAAACATGGAATTGTGAAACTTCCTGGATCAGATAGTTTTTCTGGTATCTTATTCAACAGCACTGCTGAACAATTAGCATTCATAGTAACAGCCGAGAGTTCTTCCATTTTCTTTCTATTCGTGATCAGATCTTTCAAGAATTTAGCATATCTAGGCATTCCTGAAATCACATCAATGAAAGGAAGATTTACATTTATCTGTTTAAACATATCCAAGAATTTGGATTGCTCGGCTTCAAGTTTCTCTTTCTTCATTTTACTCGGGTAAGGAAGTGGTGGTTGGTATGGTTTAACATAAGGTTTAGCCTTAACTGTGTTATCTTCATTAACCTTCTCAACTACCGGTTCTTTTTCCTTATCTTGATCAGGTTATGGTTCTTGTGGAGTAGGAATAGCTTCATCAGAAGTTACAGGTATTTCAGGTGGTTTAAGTGTTGTACCACTTCTTGTGGTAATGGCTTTAGCTGTTTCATTCCGGGGGTTTGTGACAACCCGGAAATTTCCAACCAAATTTAAACTTTAATCTTTATATATTTCCGACATGATAAGCAATATTTGTTAAGTTAAATTTAAAGAATTTTAAACTATGTTCATACATTCATTCAACCTCGACCAAGTTCCAACAATTCACGAACCATTAAACGAATATGATTATATATGTATATGTGTATATATATTATAACTTGAAACGTAAACAAAATATTAGATTAAATACTTTACATGATTGTATCTGTTTCAAAATGTTTATCAATGGAATTAGAAGATAAGATCAAATGATTGAATTATCAGATATATTGAATTATGATTACAAGTCTCTGTTGAAAGGCCCACGTTGATTTGAGAAATCTTTCCATTTTAACAATATTCGGAAAATGGTAAAGAAATTTATAAATAAGAACAAATTGTCAATCATTGAGAACTAGACATAGGATAGTGGAAGATTGAATCTCATAAAGACTCGATTGATCTATTTAGTTTCAAACGTACAAAAACGTTTTCAGTTTAAAAAAAACTTTATTATTAAAACGTATATAACTTTTATAAATATCTAGAACCACTTCTGACAACTCATTACTTAACTAGAATGATAAAGATAACGATATTTATATTTTATTTTATTAAATATATATAACGATTTAAATTAATATTATATATATTTATAGGCGTATTATACGTACATAGTTTTATACTTTTACTATACTTAAACTTTACCTTTACTTTATTTTTACTTTACTTTAACTTTAATAATTCACTTTAATAATTCATACTTTAATAATTTACTTTAATAATTCATACTTTAATAATTTACTTTAATAATTCATACTTTAATAATTCACTTTAATAATTCATACTTTAATAATTCACTTTAATAATTCATACTTTAATAATTTAAAAATCTATTATAAATAGAATTCAATAGGTTTCATTATTTCATAGAAACTTGAAAATATTTTTCTCTAAACTCTCTCAATCGATTTACATATATATATTTACTCCGTATTATTTCAAGATATTATTAGTATACATAAAATATTACGACGGAGTGCTGTTCGAGTGATTTCGAAATTGTTTTTAGAGTAGGATAGGATTAAGGAAATTATGGGTTATAGCTATGGAGGTGATTGAGTATGGTTCATGGGTATGCTCGTGAGGTCAATATAGTGTTTATCATTTCCGTTGCGTCTACGTACCTTTCCTGCAATATTGAATCTCAATATTGATACGTGAGTACTCATAATTTAACTTTTAAATACTAATAGTGTATCCCTGACTAGTGCTCGAGTATTTAGGATTATGCATGCTTGTACTTTTGATATTGCCCTTAGACAGGTTAGGTTGAATCTTGAATTAGTTACACTTGCGGTTGAGATAAGGTATAAGATATGCATGTCCTTGGAAAGCTAGCGAAAAATTAAGAACTTTTCCTTTAGATATCGAATGGTTTCGATGAACGGATTAGAAGTTATAATCAATTCAATTTTCGATATTTTTATTAAAAATGATTATTATTATCGTCGTTTTTATTGTCATTCTAGTTTTATCTTATTATTATCATTATTATTATTATCTTTATCAATAAAAGGGATTTATCATTAAAAATTGTTATTTTTTTTTTTTATTATTACTATCGTTATTATCGTTAAAGTTATAATTAGTATTATTATTATTATCCAATTATTATTATTATTAGTATTATTATGATTATTATCATTATTAATATATATATCATTATTTAAAAATGGTTATTGTTATTGTTATTATTATTATTACTATATTATCATTAAGATAATTATTAGTATTATTGTTAATAATGTTATAGTAACTATCATTATTAATATTAGTGTAATTTAAATAAATATTTGTAACACCTAATTATTTTGATTACTATTATTATCATTATTATGGACACGATATAAAAGACGATTAAAAGCTATTAAACGAAACGATTAGGAAATAATGAGTAAGAGTATCATGATGAAATTAAAATATTATAAGATATTGATTTAGATAAAATTATCGTTCTTATTATTTTTTATCATTACTATTATTATTAAAAGTATCGTTAGTATTAAAACTATCATTTTAACAAAAATTATCATTTTAATAGAAATGTCATTGTTATTATAAAATATCATTATTGTTATTATTTTAAATAGAATTATTATTTTAAAGATAATATTAAAATTTATCGTAAATATTAAAGTTATCATAATTAGAATTATCGTTTTATCATAATGTCATCTTAGTAATTATAAATATTGATATTTTTATAATAATAATTATTATTACAAAATAATACAACTTTTACTTACTATCATTATAGATATTATTTTATCAAATAAATATGTGATACAAACATATTTTACTACGTGTAATAACTTACTTTAATAATTCCTATCATATTATCTTTATGATATTAAATGAACCCTATAAATTTTATTACTTAATATATATAAAAGTATATTTTATTATATAAATTTAATATAAAATTTTATTTATTAATAAATAAATTATATTATTTACTCTAATAAATCTTTTAAAAATATTTAAAAATATAAAACGACGTGTAACAACCCAAACCGTAACCGACCAATCACGACGAAATTGCAAACAAAAAAAAAATTTTGTTGTTCCAGGCCATCGGCGCGCCGCGCCAAAAGGGCCGCGCGCCGCGCCAAACCCCTGCTGTTACCGGAAAGTTTAAACGCGAAAAAGATGAACGTGTTCCCGGCATATTTAACCAAAACGCTTTTAACCATACATTCATATATGTAAAACTAGCACATAACTAAGGTTTGAACAAGTTTTACAAGGTGGGGCCCACACGTGCCCAAAACGCCACTAAGTTAAAATACAATGTTTAATACGAATTAGAGTTTCGACCACAAAAAGTTTAATTGCCAAACGACACAACGAGCATGGTGTTTGGGGTTAAACTACCCAAGTCTCGGTCAAACTCCAAGCCATAACCCAAAAGTGCTTCCTAATCATCGAAGCGGGAAACTCAATCCAAGGTAATGCCCTTACCCTTATCCACACACGAACCTATAAAAAGGTAAACAACGAGAGGGTAAGCAAAGCTTAGTGAGCACAATAATTATACATACACGTATATAATCTACTTACTCGCATCACTTACACAACATCATGTTCGAGTTTAACAATTCATCAAGCATGCTACATTAATAAGCATATACCAATAATTCACAATCCCACAAGTAGCTAATAGTACAATAGCATACGATTCATAAATTAATACTTCCAATACATAATTCACATAACCTTGGTTAACCAATTCGAACACGGGAAGCGGTACTTACAAGACCGTTGGAGTTCATAACGTCCACTAGTGTTACTTACACACCGCGTAATCACTAGTCCCCGGGTGATGTCTTAAACACCGCGACTAACTCACCCTTACAACAATGTGGCGTCTTAAACACCGCGACGAATCCACACTTCATTCAATACAATGAGTGGTGTCTTAATCACCGCGACACTTCCACTCCCATGACATTGTGGTGTCTTAAACACCGCGACAATACCACAAGTCAATCATACCATGAGTAGTGTCTTAAACACTGCGACAATGCTACTCGTTACTTAGAATGTGGTGTCTTAAACACCGCGACAATACCACATTCGTGCAACACAAATAAATACATTATATACACATACGCATAATTATTCCACTCACCTTATGCCTTCGGTGATTATTAAACCAAGCTTGAATTCCAAGGTAACGTACCTATTTCACAAGCATAATTAATCAATCAACTTGGTCTAATCTCATAACACACACCATCCTAGGTCATCTTGACCCATTTTGACAACTAACCCTAAATTTGGTCGTTTTCACCAAAAACCCTAACACTTGGCACTCATGGCCTTCACGCACATTAGAACACTAGGTTTTGGCACAAAACACTAATATTGACCCATCTTGGTCCATTTTGACCCATTTGACTCGATAAAAGTCAACACACCCATTTTGGGTCATTTATGCCCAAATCACACCCATTTACACTTCCTCAAGGTGTTCTAACAAATTACTAGCCAATTAGGGTTTCATAACAACAATTTATACATTTAAAACCCTAGCTTACACATAATTGAGTCTACATGACCCAAATTACCCAAGAACACCCAATTTACTTAAAATGGGTCTTAATGTTCATCTTTAACACAAACCCTAACCCATACACAAAATCAAATTAAGAAAAGAAAGTTAAGGCATACCACAACTATCAAAATGTAGCAAATGACGAGATGCACAACTTTAAAGCTTGCGATTAAACCCGAAACGAGCTTCTTCTCCTTCAAAGTGAGCTTTCTCACTCTACAATCACTCTCTCTCTAAACTTGAATTGAAAGGGATAAGGTTGGTGAGTTTTTGAGTAAATGATACTCTAACATCTGATCCCAAGCATTAAATCCGGCCTCCAATTGATTTTACCAAAATACCCTCCAAATATCTAATTTAAAAGAATGGAGAATCTGTCCCAGTCAGATGGCGCGGCGCGCCACCTAGCCGCGCGGCACGCAACCCTGCCAGTTCAGCCTCTTTTGTCTTCTTAATATATACAATAAAACCCCGTTTCAAATATCGTCCAATACACTTATATACACATATGTACATTACAATTATTCGGGTCTTACAACTCTCCCCCACTCATTCGGATTGCATCCTCGCAATCCAAGCCGCATGACAAGCAGGAAGATAGACTAACACGAACTCTTCGGGTTCCCATGTAAACTCGGAACCTTTATTCCGTCGCCATTGAACTTTGTAGGTCCTAACCTCCTTATGTCTCAATCGTTTGACCTTCTCATCAAGTATGGCAATCGGCTCTTCAATATACTCCAACTTATTGTTTAGTTCGATCTCATCTAAAGGCATCCATGAGGAATCGTCCGCAAGACACTTACGGAGGTGAGAAACATGAAACGTATTATGGATCCCCGCAAGCTCTTCGGGCAATTCCAATCGATATGCAACTTCACCAACACGAGCCAAAACTTTAAACGGTCCAATAAACCGAGGACCTAACTTTCCCCGTTTTCGAAATCGAATAATACCCTTCCATGGCGAAACCTTAAGCATAACCATGTCGCCCTCTTGGAATTCGATCGTTCGTCTACGTTTATCGGCATACGACTTTTGCCTATCTTGAGCCTTCTTCAAATGCTCCCGAATAATATCAATCTTGTTATTCGTCTCTAAAACCAAATCGGTACTTCCGATTTCTCTTTGACCCACTTCTCCCCAACAAATGGGAGTTCGACACCTTCGGCCATAAAGCATCTCGTAAGGTGGCATCCCGATACTAGTATGAAAACTATTATTGTATGAGAATTCCACCAAAGGTAAATGCTCATCCCAACTACCACCAAAATCAATGATGCACGCCCGTAGCATATCTTCCAAAGTTTGATTCGTACGCTCGGTTTGACCGTCCGTTTGAGGATGATACGCCGTGCTCAACTTTAATTGTGTACCCATATCTTCATGAAACTTTTCCCAAAATCGAGATGTAAAACGGGTATCTCGATCCGAAATAATAGATATAGGAACGCCATGTCGCGAGACCACTTCCTTGATAAACAACTTAGCCAAGGCCTCCGACGATATTGCTTCTTTAATAGGAAGAAACAAAGCGCTTTTCGTCAACCGGTCCACGATCACCCAAATCGAATCATATTGAGTTCTCGCCGTCTTAGGTAATTTAGTGATGAAATCCATGGTAATGTGCTCCCATTTCCATTTCGGGATCTCTAACGGTTGCAACTTACCATACGGCTTTTGATGCTCGGCTTTAACTTGCAAACAAGTAACACATCGTTCAACGTATTTTACAACATCGCGTTTCATGCCCGGCCACCAATAATCTTTCTTCAAGTCATGATACATTTTCGTCGCGCCTGGATGAATGGAATATTTCGACTTATGTGCTTCATCGAGTAACACCCGTCGGTAATCACCCGCCTTAGGCACCCACACCCTTCCTTGAAACGACAATAAACCCCGCGGGCCCATTGTAATGAACTCCGATTGGCCCACAATTCGTTCCGCGTGCTTATCGTGAACATAAGCCTCTATTTGGTCTTCACCCATCTTTTCAAGAAAGTCGTTAGTGATAATCAAACGTAACGATGTTATACGTATCGCCGGATGTTGAGTCTTTCGACTTAACGCATCCGCGACCACATTCGCCTTACCCGGATGGTAAAGTATCTCACATTCGCCTTACCCGGCTAGTTGTATGCTTATTCTTGTTGGTTTCAATTCTCCAAGGTCTAGTTTAGCGTATAGTGAATACGGCATTAAATTTATACTAGCACCTAAATCTGCTAATGCTTCTATTGAACTAAGACTACCCAGAAAACATGGAATTGTGAAACTTCCTGGATCAGATAGTTTTTCTGGTATCTTATTCAACAGCACTGCTGAACAATTAGCATTCATAGTAACAGCCGAGAGTTCTTCCATTTTCTTTCTATTCGTGATCAGATCTTTCAAGAATTTAGCATATCTAGGCATTCCTGAAATCACATCAATGAAAGGAAGATTTACATTTATCTGTTTAAACATATCCAAGAATTTGGATTGCTCAGCTTCAAGTTTCTCTTTCTTCATTTTACTCGGGTAAGGAAGTGGTGGTTGGTATGGTTTAACATAAGGTTTAGCCTTAACTGTGTTATCTTCATTAACCTTCTCAACTACCGGTTCTTTTTCCTTATCTTGATCAGGTTATGGTTCTTGTGGAGTAGGAATAGCTTCATCAGAAGTTACAGGTATTTCAGGTGGTTTAAGTGTTGTACCACTTCTTGTGGTAATGGCTTTAGCTGTTTCATTCCGGGGGTTTGTGACAACCCGGAAATTTCCAACCAAATTTAAACTTTAATCTTTATATATTTCCGACATGATAAGCAATATTTGTTAAGTTAAATTTAAAGAATTTTAAACTATGTTCATACATTCATTCAACCTCGACCAAGTTCCAACAATTCACGAACCATTAAACGAATATGATTATATATGTATATGTGTATATATATTATAACTTGAAACGTAAACAAAATATTAGATTAAATACTTTACATGATTGTATCTGTTTCAAAATGTTTATCAATGGAATTAGAAGATAAGATCAAATGATTGAATTATCAGATATATTGAATTATGATTACAAGTCTCTGTTGAAAGGCCCACGTTGATTTGAGAAATCTTTCCATTTTAACAATATTCGGAAAATGGTAAAGTGATTTATAAATAAGAACAAATTGTCAATCATTGAGAACTAGACATAGGATAGTGGAAGATTGAATCTCATAAAGACTCGATTGATCTATTTAGTTTCAAACGTACAAAAACGTTTTCAGTTTAAAAAGAACTTTATTATTAAAACGTATATAACTTTTATAAATATCTAGAACTACTTCTGACAACTCATTACTTAACTAGAATGATAAAGATAACGATATTTATATTTTATTTTATTAAATATATATAACGATTTAAATTAATATTATATATATTTATACGCGTATTATACGTACATAGTTTTATACTTTTACTATACTTAAACTTTACCTTTACTTTATTTTTACTTTACTTTAACTTTAATAATTCACTTTAATAATTCATACTTTAATAATTTACTTTAATAATTCATACTTTAATAATTTACTTTAATAATTCATACTTTAATAATTCACTTTAATAATTCATACTTTAATAATTCACTTTAATAATTCATACTTTAATAATTTAAAAATCTATTATAAATAGAATTCAATAGGTTTCATTATTTCATAGAAACTTGAAAATATTTTTCTCTAAACTCTCTCAATCGATTTACATATATATATTTACTCCGTATTATTTCAAGATATTATTAGTATACATAAAATATTACGACGGAGTGCTGTTCGAGTGATTTCGAAATTGTTTTTAGAGTAGGATAGGATTAGGGAAATTATGGGTTATAGCTATGGAGGTGATTGAGTATGGTTCATGGGTATGCTCGTGAGGTCAATATAGTGTTTATCATTTCCGTTGCGTCTACGTACCTTTCCTGCAATATTGAATCTCAATATTGATACGTGAGTACTCATAATTTAACTTTTAAATACTAATAGTGTATCCCTGACTAGTGCTCTAGTATTTAGGATTATGCATGCTTGTACTTTTGATATTGCCCTTAGACAGGTTAGGTTGAATCTTGAATTAGTTACACTTGCGGTTGAGATAAGGTATAAGATATGCATGTCCTTGGAAAGCTAGCGAAAAATTAAGAACTTTTCCTTTAGATATCGAATGGTTTCGATGAACGGATTAGAAGTTATAATCAATTCAATTTTCGATATTTTTATTAAAAATGATTATTATTATCGTCGTTTTTATTGTCATTCTAGTTTTATCTTATTATTATCATTATTATTATTATCTTTATCAATAAAAGGGATTTATCATTAAAAATTGTTATTTTTTTTTATTATTACTATCGTTATTATCGTTAAAGTTATAATTAGTATTATTATTATTATCCAATTATTATTATTATTAGTATTATTATGATTATTATCATTATTAATATATATATCATTATTTAAAAATGGTTATTGTTATTGTTATTGTTATTATTATTATTACTATATTATAATTAAGATAATTATTAGTATTATTGTTAATAATGTTATAGTAACTATCATTATTAATATTAGTGTAATTTAAATAAATATTTGTAACACCTAATTATTTTGATTACTATTATTATCATTATTATGGACACGATATAAAAGACGATTAAAAGCTATTAAACAAAACGATTAGGAAATAATGAGTAAGAGTATCATGATGAAATTAAAATATTATAAGATATTGATTTAGATAAAATTATCGTTCTTATTATTTTTTATCATTACTATTATTATTAAAAGTATCGTTAGTATTAAAACTATCATTTTAACAAAAATTATCATTTTAATAGAAATGTCATTGTTATTATAAAATATCATTATTGTTATTATTTTAAATAGAATTATTATTTTAAAGATAATATTAAAATTTATCGTAAATATTAAAGTTATCATAATTAGAATTATCGTTTTATCATAATGTCATCTTAGTAATTATAAATATTGATATTTTTATAATAATAATTATTATTACAAAATAATACAACTTTTACTTACTATCATTATAGATATTATTTTATCAAATAAATATGTGATACAAACATATTTTACTACGTGTAATAACTTACTTTAATAATACCTATCATATTATCTTTATGATATTAAATGAACCCTATAAATTTTATTACTTAATATATATAAAAGTATATTTTATTATATAAATTTAATATAAAATTTTATTTATTAATAAATAAATTATATTATTTACTCTAATAAATCTTTTAAAAATATTTAAAAATATAAAACGACGATATTTAAACTATATATTAATCATGTATAGATTTTTGGAAATTATTTTGAGTCAAATTTACTTTTGTTGACTTTTGCATATTAGTCTCGAGCATTAGGATTGTGGTACACTATGACTTGACCTAATTTGTTAGACAAATATTGACCAACACATAAATATATATAATTAATTTAGGTTCGTGAATCCGAGGCCAACCTTGCACTTGTTCAATGACGTTATATGTATTTTTACTACGAAATACAGTATGGTGAGTTTCATTTACCTTTTTACCCTTTATATTTTTGGGACTGAGAATACATGCGCTTTTATAAATGTTTGACGAAATAGACACAAGTAATTGAAACTACATTCTATGGTTGAATTATCAAAATCGAATATGCCCCTTTTCATTAAAGTCTGGTAATCTAAGAATTAGGGAACAGACACCCTAATTGACGCGAATCCTAAAGATAGATCTATTGGGCCTAACAAACCCCATCCAAAGTACCGGATGCTTTAGTACTTCAAAATTTATATCATGTCCGAAGGAGGATCCCGGAATGATAGGGGATATTCTTATATGTATCTAGTTAATGTCGGTTACCAGGTGTTCACCATATGAATGATTATTTTTGTCTCTAAGCATGGGACGTATATTTATGAGAACTGGAAATGAAATTCTTGTGGTCTATTAAAATGATGGAAATAAATGATTATGATAAACTAATGAAATCACCAACCTTTTGGTTGACACTTTAAAGCATGTTTATTCTCAGGTGTTAAAGAAATCTTTCGCTGTGCATTTGCTCATTTTAAAGATATTACTTGGAGTCTTTCATAGCATATTTCGAAGAACGTTGCATTCGAGTCATTGAGTTCATCAAAGATTATTATTAAATCAATTTATAGTTGGATAGTGGATATTATGAAATGGTATGCATGCCTGTCAATTTTCGATGTAAAGAAAGTTTGTCTTTTAAAAATGAATACAATGTTTGTAAAATGTATCATATAGAGGTCAAATACCTCGCAATGTAATCAACTATTGTGAATCGTTTATAATGTATATGAACGGGTCCTTTCAGTTGATATCAGAGCGGTGGTCTTAGCGAACCAGGTCTGCATTAGTGTGTCTAACTGATAAGTCGATAGGATGCATTAGTGAGTCCGGACTTCGACCGTGTCTGCATGTCAAAAGTTTTGCTTATCATTTTGTGTCGAAAATTAACTACTTATCATCCTCAGGAAATTACATGCTTATCATTTTTAGTCTAAGACACGTTTTACTGCATTAATTGCATGAATAGTGTATAGACAAAAATTCATATCTTAGCATATCTGCTAAATCATATCTTATCGTATCTGTTACTTTAAACTTTTCCTGACATATCCCGCAAAGTCCTCCGTAATCTACGAAATCTTTTGATCTCTATATAATTAGAATACCATCCGTTAGCCAAAATCATTTCATATCGAAAAAAAAAATCCTTTATCCAATCGTACGAAATGGAATTCGTCATCAGTTCAAGTCACTCAGATTCCGAAATGGAATCCCATTCAAGCTCCGAAAGCAGTGTGACCGGAATAGATTAACCAATCAGTCATCACCTATTCTGGATGAATTGGAGATGGGTTCGTAGCCTCCTCAATCATTGGAGACAAGAAGAAAGTGATCCCTTCCATCCACCACATTGCCCTCTTGACGAAGAACCTGAAGCACTTACCGGCGAACCTGTCCGAAACACCATTTTCTCGCTCATTTCCAGAGTATCTCGTCACGATTATATATTACATCAAATTTTAGATTTTATTTATCCGCTCGTCCGAACCGACAATCACCCCGGTGTAATAGAAGAAGTCAACGAGCTTCGCGCTCGGGTAGTGGCTTTGGAGAATATGGTGCAGAGATTACAAACACCAGCAGCAGCATCAGCAGCATAACCAGTACCACCATCATCAACACCAACAGTACCATTACCACCTTCAACCACAACCGCGTCGTAAACCTCAACTTCACAATCTGTCCCACGAGCATCAACGTCATACGCACCATAGATACCAAGGAGTACCAACAACAATAACTGACGAAGTATTAATTCATAACTTCAATGGAGAAACATTTTCGCGGTGATTATGTAATCTCTAAAGTCTTAGAGATTATCTAATCTAGCCCTAACCATAAATCAGTTACGCGAACCAAAATGATAGAAGGAAGAGTAGAAACCCTGACAAAAATGGTGTGTGATTAACAAGCTAAACTTGCTTTACCAACAACATCAACAGTACCGTCAGCGTTACCAGCATCGTTAGTACATTCAACATCCGAATCAACAACACCGATAACATCACAAACTCCATCAGTTCAAGAATCACTGTGGACATCATTACGAATCAATAACGTGTATATTGTATCAACGAGTTATGAAGAATTAACTCATTCCCTCTGAAGAAATTATATGTATATTATATATATATATATATATATTTTGAAATAAATCTTTCCATGCTAAGCTATTGTGTGTGAATCTTAACTACTCGGTTAATTCATATTACAAATATGCAATAATGTACGTCCTTCGGCCGCAACTTAACCAGCGTTAACTACAATCTCTATCGCAATTCAACAAATTCCAATTCATAATAAATCAAGTATATATTTGATTTTACACTTTCATCATTGATGTACCCGAGACTTTTCAGATAACATCATTCGTACTTTGCGAAATTCACAAGAATTCCACGAACCGAACATCATACATCAACGATTAACGAAGTATTGATTCATAATTTCAATGTCATTAAAGAAATACTGCGTAAAAGTTATGTACTTTTTAAAGCCTTTAGGGATTATTCAATTCTAGTTTCAACCGTAAATCTAATGAGTTTAATTTAACATTAACTCATTAAATCTATGTTACATCTGAAGAAAATATACATATATATATTTTCATAAAGACTGTAATAAAATTCTTTTGTACAAAATATTAATTGTGAATTTTTTTTTTAACGGGTAGGTAATACCTGAGAGATATATAAATTCACAATTAATATGTTACATTCTTCGAATCTGATTCAGCAAATTATCCATTATACTCCCTACTTTCACAACAATATACATTCTTTTATAGAAATCAAAACAACCATACTCATTCAAAATTTAATTACATATTCTGATTTTGAAATCACAAAATTCAACTTGAGATATGACCAAAATCATCACTCTTAGATCCTTACATCTTTCACAAGCTATATTTTGACTTCAAAACTGTGTTAGAACATCAAATGTATGTTAACGATTACAATCTGTGTTCAAACCCTTCAAAAATTTCTGAAGACACTTCGAATGATGAGCAATCGAGATGATGATCCAACCACATGTTACCCACAGTTATGTACCCGAAAAACTCCTGAAACCAAAGTAAAAGTTTAAACAACATATCCGCGTCAGATTCTTTGGCATTTATTAGCAAAAATAACTTTGCGACTCCTATTCAAAGTAGCCAGTTTTGTCACAACTCCAGCAAGTCAACTTCGACTTTTCAGTTAGACTAACCTTATTATAACCTTGAGATATACACCATCGTTACCAGGGAACCTTTTACATTCCACCACATTATTAGCAGATGTACCAACAACTTCATTACCCTTTGACTTTAGCCTCTCCAAAAAGTCATTATAATTATTCATTGAAACCCCATCATTTACTCATTTGCATCTTGTAATGAGAATTGCCATACGAATCATTGGAAATTAGCAATCAGTATTTTGAAATCTCGCAGCATGTCTACGCCAACATTTATATGTGTATATATAACGTCTATCTTCTGGACTTAATTGGAATGTGAAGTTTCTGAAAAACACTCCGAACTACGAATTGGTTTTCTGAAAATGGAAAAAAATGCTGATGAAGCAGCAAAAACTATAAACGACTTTAAACGGTAAAAGCTGGATGATAATGATGAAGTGTGCTGGCAAAGCACAGAAAAAGAGAAGTTTTGGAACTGGAAAACGAATTGAGCAAAGTAGGAAGGAGGCTGTGGACAAATTACAAAGACTGAACCTGACTTCAAAGAATCCAAATGATTCAGTACCTGCTGAAGTCATTAACGAATACCTTGCTCCTGACTCTAAACCCCTGCGGACAATATTCTTCATCATCCTCTAATATTAGAAATTCTAAAATATGATCATATCTTTCATTATAAATATCCTCCATATTTCTGAAGATATTTTCTTAATTTTTCTTATTTGAAATCATTTACCTCTTCGCGCTATCTGTTTTACATCATAAAAGAAACTATTTAGTTTCTAAATTCTGAAACATTCAAGTTTAAAATAGTAATATTTTGAAGTAGTGTTGGGAACTGAAGCATGAATTAGTATAATATAATGACACTTGATCAATGTGATTATATTACAGTAAGTCATGCTGAGTTTCTAAATAGAACGTGATGATTCACAGATCATAACATCATCACGTGCCATGTTATACGACTCTTGTATTCTATTTAACCTCTAAAATATCAAGAAAATATTTCTTGATGATTCGGCCTTTTCCAAGGTATTCTAGTAATTTGACAAGTCAAGATCGTGCCATCACAATTTCCTTCCTAGAACATTAACAATGTTCATTCTGAAATTCATATCTGTGAATTCTGGACCATTACAAGCGGTGCTTAATCGCAAGAAGAAGAAACGAAAGGACAAAACTCCGAAATAGAAATTGGGGTATAAATTGCAGCAAATAAAAGAGAGCATTAACTGTGAATGATAATGATTATAGAAGACAGAAGCAGAGACTTTGAAATATAAGGGAACATATAAAGCCCAACGACAAACCAGAAATTATAAACCATATATATCGATGCATATAGCAATATAAAGACACGGGAGAACTAGAAACACTATAAACCCAAGAGTATAGTAGAAGTAAATAGATTCTTCCGGCTGTAGATGAAAAAGAAGAATGACCGATATGAAAGTTAGAAGTATATCGAGAATCAGAACTGGATGGAGCATATTGATGAATACTTTAAAATATGAGTTGAGGGGGAAAGAATAGAAGGTGATGAAACATGACTAGGAACTTAGAAATCAACAGATTTAACTCACACAATGGCAGAATAAGTGAATCAAACCCTCTAGTGAATAGGTAAAGTTTTTTTTTTTGATTAATTTAGTCAAACCACAACTAAATCAAGTGTGATTAGATCCACACCTAGAGCTATTATTCACCACCTGGGTGATTTGGACTGAGAGAGAATCGGAGGAGCTCACTAGATCTGAGTGTGTGTAACAAATGAGAGGCTTAACCTAAAATGAAGAACATAAGACTTTATATACCCCTGCTGTTGACTCACCCATACGATTCATTCATCACACGTACGAGTTGGCTTCATCAACCGTACGGGTGATCACTCACTCGTGTCTTCTCATTTAGGTTGTAATTGTGACTTAGCTCAGCATCAACCGTGCGTATGAGCCTGTTAGCCGTACTAGTGAGGCTTCACTCGTACGTCTGACTAAGTCTAACATAGTCAAACATCTAAATCTCATTCATGCAGTTCCTGTAACCACATACAAACACGGATAGGATAATAACGAGCAATCATGGTGGCCTGTAAACTGTTGTACCTGCAATGGACGTGGGTAGATGTCTAGGGACTTGCATAAAATGCATCAACAGAAGGTGTGAGTTGTAAGGAAACGAAGGAGGTGAATTTATAAGAAAATCTCCGACAGAATAATTAAAATGGACGATCGCATTTAAAGCAGATCCTAATTCCCTTGATTACCGGAGAGTCAAATCTTATTAAGAAGATTTTCTTCAAATCCCTTGAAATCTGGGAATCAATCATATCTACGTCAAATGATAAGATGAATCTACACTTACTCATTTCACTCTTCTATGTTAGCTTCATTCGTACTCTTCATATAAATGGATTGTTTATCCAAATTATTTGATGATGATAAAACTCTAATTTTCAGCCCGTATGCATCATGAAAACATACTTATTATCATTCACGACCTTTCCACTCAAATTTCGGGACGAAATTTCTTTAACGGGTAGGTACTGTGACAACCCGGAAATTTCCAACCAAATTTAAACTTTAATCTTTATATATTTCCGACACGATAAGCAATATTTGTTAAGTTAAATTTAAAGAATTTTAAACTATGTTCATACATTCATTCAACCTCGACCAAGTTCCAACGATTCACGAACCATTAAACAAATATGATTATATATGTATATGTGTATATATATTATAACTTGAAACGTAAACAAAATATTAGATTAAATACTTTACATGATTGTATCTGTTTCAAAATGTTTATCAATGGAATTAGAAGATAAGATCAAATGATTGAATTATCAGATATATTGAATTATGATTACAAGTCTCTGTTGAAAGGCCCACGTTGATTTGAGAAATCTTTCCATTTTAACAATATTCGGAAAATGGTAAAGTGATTTATAAATAAGAACAAATTGTCAATCATTGAGAACTAGACATAGGATAGTGGAAGATTGAATCTCATAAAGACTCGATTGATCTATTTAGTTTCAAACGTACAAAAACGTTTTCAGTTTAAAAAGAACTTTATTATTAAAACGTATATAACTTTTATAAATATCTAGAACCACTTCTGACAACTCATTACTTAACTAGAATGATAAAGATAACGATATTTATATTTTATTTTATTAAATATATATAACGATTTAAATTAATATTATATATATTTATACGCGTATTATACGTACATAGTTTTATACTTTTACTATACTTAAACTTTACCTTTACTTTATTTTTACTTTACTTTAACTTTAATAATTCACTTTAATAATTCATACTTTAATAATTTACTTTAATAATTCATACTTTAATAATTTACTTTAATAATTTATACTTTAATAATTCACTTTAATAATTCATACTTTAATAATTCACTTTAATAATTCATACTTTAATAATTCAAAAATCTATTATAAATAGAATTCAATAGGTTTCATTATTTCATAGAAACTTGAAAATATTTTTCTCTAAACTCTCTCAATCGATTTACATATATATATTTACTCCGTATTATTTCAAGATATTATTAGTATACATAAAATATTACGACGGAGTGCTGTCCGAGTGATTTCGAAATTGTTTTTAGAGTAGGATAGGATTAAGGAAATTATGGGTTATAGCTATGGAGGTGATTGAGTATGGTTCATGGGTATGCTCGTGAGGTCAATATAGTGTTTATCATTTCCATTGCGTCTACGTACCTTTCCTGCAATATTGAATCTCAATATTGATACGTGAGTACTCATAATTTAACTTTTAAATACTAATAGTGTATCCCTGACTAGTGCTTGAGTATTTAGGATTATGCATGCTTGTACTTTTGATATTGCCCTTAGACAGGTTAGGTTGAATCTTGAATTAGTTACACTTGCGGTTGAGATAAGGTATAAGATATGCATGTCCTTGGAAAGATAGCGAAAAATTAAGAACTTTTCCTTTAGATATCGAATGGTTTCGATGAACGGATTAGAAGTTATAATCAATTGAATTTTTGATATTTTTATTAAAAATGATTATTATTATCGTCATTTTTATTGTCATTCTAGTTTTATCTTATTATTATCATTATTATTATTATCTTTATCAATAAAAGGGATTTATCATTAAAAATTGTTATTTTTTTTTATTATTACTATCGTTATTATCGTTAAAGTTATAATTAGTATTATTATTATTATCCAATTATTATTATTATTAGTATTATTATGATTATTATCATTATTAATATATATATCATTATTTAAAAATGGTTATTGTTATTGTTATTATTATTATTACTATATTATCATTAAGATAATTATTAGTATTATCGTTAATAATATTATAGTAACTATCATTATTAATATTAGTGTAATTAAAACAAATATTTGTAACACCTAATTATTTTGATTACTATTATTATCATTATTATGAACACGATATAAAAGACGATTAAAAGCTATTAAACGAAAAGATTAGGAAATAATGCGTAAGAGTATCATGATGAAATTAAAATATTATAAAATATTGATTTAGATAAAATTATCGTTCTTATTATTTTTTATCATTACTATTATTATTAAAAGTATCGTTAGTATTAAAACTATCATTTTAACAAAAATTATCATTTTAATAGAAATGTCATTGTTATTATAAAATATCATTATTGTTATTATTTTAAATAGAATTATTATTTTAAAGATAATATTAAAAATTATCGTAAATATTAAAGTTATCATAATTAGAATTATCGTTTTATCATAATGTCATCTTAGTAATTATAAATATTGATATTTTTATAATAATAATTATTATTACAAAATAATACAACTTTTACATACTATCATTATAGATATTATTTTATCAAATAAATATGTGATACAAACATATTTTACTACGTGTAATAACTTACTTTAATAAAACCTATCATATTATCTTTATGATATTAAATGAACCCTATAAATTTTATTACTTAATATATATAAAAGTATATTTTATTATATAAATTTAATATAAAATTTTATTTATTAATAAATAAATTATATTATTTACTCTAATAAATCTTTTAAAAATATTTAAAAATATAAAACGACGATATTTAAACTATATATTAATCATGTATAGATTTTTGGAAATTATTTTGAGTCAAATTTACTTTTGTTGACTTTTGCATATTAGTCTCGAGCATTAGGATTGTGGTACACTATGACTTGACCTAATTTGTTAGACAAATATTGACCAACACATAAATATATATAATTAATTTAGGTTCGTGAATCCGAGGCCAACCTTGCACTTGTTCAATGACGTTATATGTATTTTTACTACAAAATACAGTATGGTGAGTTTCATTTACCTTTTTACCCTTTATATTTTTGGGACTGAGAATACATGCGCTTTTATAAATGTTTGACGAAATAGACACAAGTAATTGAAACTACATTCTATGGTTGAATTATCGAAATCGAATATGCCCTTTTTTATTAAAGTCTGGTAATCTAAGAATTAGGGAACAGACACCCTAATTGACGCGAATCCTAAAGATAGATCTATTGGGCCTAACAAACCCCATCCAAAGTACCGGATGCTTTAGTACTTCAAAATTTATATCATGTCCGAAGGAGGATCCCGGAATGATAGGGGATATTCTTATATGTATCTAGTTAATGTCGGTTACCAGGTGTTCACCATATGAATGATTATTTTTGTCTCTATGCATGGGACGTATATTTATGAGAACTGAAAATGAAATTCTTGTGGTCTATTAAAATGATGGAAATAAATGATTATGATAAACTAATGAACTCACCAACCTTTTGGTTGACACTTTAAAGCATGTTTATTCTCAGGTGTTAAAGAAATCTTTCGCTGTGCATTTGCTCATTTTAAAGATATTACTTGGAGTCTTTCATAGCATATTTCGAAGAACGTTGCATTCGAGTCATTGAGTTCATCAAAGATTATTATTAAATCAATTTATAGTTGGATAGTGGATATTATGAAATGGTATGCATGCCTGTCAATTTTCGATGTAAAGAAAGTTTGTCTTTTAAAAATGAATACAATGTTTGTAAAATGTATCGTATAGAGGTCAAATACCTCGCAATGTAATCAACTATTGTGAATCGTTTATAATGTATATGAACGGGTCCTTTCAGGGTTAGCATTGGTATCACTAGGTAGACTTCCCGGTTTTCTTTCACCTATTAATCTTGCTAGGTTACTTACTTCGTGTTCCAGATTTTGAATAGAAGCTTGTTGATTTCTAAATGCTTGAGCATTTTGTTCATTGGTTTGTTTTTGAGATGTGAAAAACTGCGTTTGAGTTTCAACTAGCTTCGTCATCATATCTTCTAAATTTGGCTTTTTATCATCGGTTTGTTGTGGTGGTTTGTTTTGAAAATTAGGTCTTTGCTGATTGTAAGTATTGTTGGATACTTGTTGATTGCTAGGACCTTGTTGGTTGTTGTATGGAATATTTCGGTTATAGTTCTGATTTTGATTGTAAATAGGTCTTGGCGGTTGATAATTATTCTGATAATTATTTCCAGGCCTTTAGTTTATGTATGAAATATTCTCTCTTTGTTCCATTGTTAATTCAATACTGAGACAATCTTTTGTCAAATCTGGTCCTCCACACTGCTCACAACTAATTCGTATTGAGTGAATATCCTTAGTCATCTTTTCCATTCGTCTCTCGACATCATCTATCTTTGCAGAAATGGAATCTAAGTCATTTCTAGAATCGGCTCTAGCTGCTTTAGATGATCTAACGATATCTTTTTCTTGGTGCCACTCATGTGAGTGGGAAGCAGTGTTATCAATAATTTTGTAAGCATCAGTTTCGGTTTTCTTCATAATAGAACCACCAGCTGCTATATCTATGTCTTTCCTTGTAGTGATGTCGCATCCTTGGTAGAACATTTGTACTATTTGATAGGTATCTAAACCATGTTGCGGACATCCTCTTAATAGCTTTCCAAATCTTGTCCACGCCTCATATAGAGTTTCATTTGGCTTCTGTTTAAATGTAACAATTTCTCCTTGAAGTCTTACGACTTTAGATGCAGGAAAGAATTGTTTAAGAAATTTTTCAACTAAAACATCCCATGTATCAATCGCCCCTTCAGGTAACGATTCCAACCAATCTTTGGCTTCTTCCTTTAAAGTCCAGGGAAATAACATGAAATATATCTGTTCATCCTCTACTTCTCGGATTTTAAATAGTGTGCAGATCCTATTAAAGGTACGTAGATGTTCATTTGGATCTTCCTTCGGTGCACCACTAAATTGGCATTGATTAGTCACCATGTGTAGAATTTGTCCTTTGATTTCATAATCTGGCGCATTAATGTCTGGATGAGTAATTGCGTGACCTTGGCCAGTGCGTTTAGCTCTCATTCGGTCTTCCATACTTAATGGTTCTGTTACTTCCATAATTGAATTTGTTGAATCGGAATCACTAGAGGATTCTGATTTAATGGTTCGTTCCTCAACAATCTCTGTTTGAATGATTGGTGGTTCCGGAGAAAAATTTAATGGTTCAGGATCTATGAATCGTCCCTGAATATTCTCCGGATTCTCAATTGTGAGGTCGGGTTCAAAAAATGGATTATCAACGGTGACAATATTAGTTAGATGTCTTGATCTAGTTACAGGTGGTGAACGTACAAAAGGTGATGAACGTCTTGCTCGGTGCATTCACTGAATATCTTATTAGTTTTTAAAAGGAACGAAAAATTATAATAAGTTATCCAATCAATAGACTTTTCTGATTTTGCCCACGTTTCGAATAGCCAAAAGATGCAGCAGAGGGGCAGGATTCGTTTGGTCTCAATATAATTGAGGACTGTTTGGCTCCAATAACCCGGTCCACGTACAAATCCAACTATTACTACGAACCAGAAAATTTTAATGTCTATTAATTTAACCACTTAAAATAAATTTTCGTAATTTTAAGAAATTTAGATAAGAAGTAGATTAAAAATCTATGTCCTAAAAACTAGAATGGCGAGAAATAAGAAAGAAAAAGAGTTCGTCGGAAAAAGATCGAAAAAGAAAAATAAGAAAGAAAAATAAAAGGCGACGGGAAAATAAAAGAAACTTATAAAACTTATAAACACTTGACTAACCCAACCTTATCACTACAACTAACTTAAAATTATAATCGCAAATTGAGATTACTAATTGGAATGATAATTGATACATAGGTAAAAGGCGTCTAAAAATATTAAAGCTTACAAGTAAAACTCTATCCCAAATGGCAATAACTTAAAAAGGTACTAAAACTTAAAAAGGCGTCGCAAAATTCTAAAGTACCTAAATCTTAGTCTAAAGAAAAAGCACTTAAGGAATTTTACGGCAAGGCCTAAAAATCTAGAAATAAAAATAACTATGGCAAAAACTATGAATTAAAAATAAATACGAGCAAAAAATACAAAAATTACGCTAAAACTATTAAAAAGGAATATAAAAATATACAAAAAGTTGTAAAAATTATAATTTTTTATAAAAATATTATTTTTATATTATTTATTTAATAAAACTATTAATTTTACAATTTAAATAAACTAATTAAACTAAAAATACAAATTAAATAAATAAACTAAACTTAAATTATAATATATAACCCTAATTAGGGTTTAAATATAATAATAATAATAATTATCCGTAATTAATGCAGGCTGCAAAATTGATCATAACCGACATACTCCATGCAAAATTGGGCCTTTGATAAGAAAGTGGGACTTGAGAGTGTTCAAATCCATTGACCCTTGCCTCAAAGCACGCAACTCGTCTTTTAGCCTCGAGAGATCGACCGGAGTTCGGTACTCTTTGAAGAATTCCGCCTTGAACTCATCCCACGTCAAACTCATGCTTTGCTCTTCACCATAAAGTCGAATTTTTGCGTCCCACCACAACTTGGCATCACCCCTCAACATGCTACTTATGTACCTCGTCTTCTTATTGAGAGGGCATTCACTAGTACAAAAGGCCCCTCCATATCGGAGATCCAATGAGCACTCTTGAGTGGGTCTCGTTCGCCATCAAAGGTGGGAGGTTGAGAAATTTTAAAGTTCTTGTGGAGGAAGTCCCTCCTCCCCGCATCACCCGCCTCATTTTCCACATACACACCTTGAGGTTTAGAAAACCTCTTATCAAACTCCTCTTGGATAACGGAACTCGTTTGTTCCTTTATCATATCGGTCATTTGTTCATCAACCGATTTGATGTTATGCGAGGTGTATATAAAATAGCTTTATATTTTAGCAGAAAATACTATTAAATACGATACAATTTTACACAAGATATTTATTTATTTAGAGAATGGATATACTTAAACCTTGCTACAACACTTATAGGAAGTGTACCTAATCGTACAGTAGTGTAGTTTTTAGTAAGTCTGGTTCGTTCCACAGGGAAAATCTTTAAACAAAGCTTAACGCTATATTAGTTTACTTTTATAAAAATACAAATATATATATAAGTAATATTATTATTATAAAGGGGGGTTTTTACCGTTTAATGACCGGTTTGTCGATTTTAATTCTTCAGTCGCAGTTAAAACCAAATGTAAAATATTAAATAAAAGACTTAATTTAAAGCGTAAAGTAAATAACGATAATGAAATTACGAATAATAAAAGTGCGATAAAATAAACTTGCGATAATTAAAAAGTACGATAATTAAAAGTGCAATTAAATACAATAACAATAAATAAAAATGCGATAATTAGAAGTGCAATTAAATATAAAATAAAGGAAATTAAATATGAAATAAAAGAATTATGCTTATTTAAACTTCCGTAATCATGATGTTTGACGTGTTGATTTTAGTTTTATGTCCATGGGTTAATTGTCCTTTGCCCTGGATTATTTAATATGTCCGTCTGGTTTTTGTCCATAACAGTCCATCAGTCATAAATATAAAGTGCGAGTGTCCTCGTCAAATTATCCTTATACCCGAAGTTAAATATTCCAACTAATTGGGGACTTAAACTGTAACAAGGTTTTATTACTTTGTTTAATAATTACACCAGGATGTCGACTGAGTGTAACCCAAGGTTTTAATACTTTGTTAACAATTATGTCAAGTGTCCTTGTACATAATTTCACCCCTGTTTTAATAATTCTAGTGGCTATTAATCCATTCCCGTGTCCGGTTAAATGAACGATTATTTGTACATACAAATACCCCGCCCATCGTGTCCGATCGAGTGTAAATAGTTATTTATAGGGACGTCCAATTGTAAATCTTTATATTAACATTAACAAACTATCATTTAGTTAAACAAATATAAAGCCCATTAATAGCCCATAGTCTAATTTCCACAAGTGTCGTTCTTTTGTCCAAACCCCAATTATGGTACAAAGCCCAATTACCCAATTTTAGTAATTAGCCCAATATCATGATTACTTCGGATTAAATAAGCATAATAATAACTTAGCTACGAGACATTAAATTAAAAAGGTTGAACATAGCTTACAATGATTAAAAATAGCGTAGCGTTACACGGACAGAATTTCGACTTACACCCTTACAACATTCGCTAACATACCCTTATTATTAGAATTATAATTAAAATTAAAATTAAAATATAAATTATAAATATAAATATTACGTATGAATGGAGAAGAGAAAGATATATGTTTTTGCGTTCACCAAACTGCGAATTTATAGGAGATGTGGCCTGACTTTTCATGCCATGCGATCGCATGGACTTTCTTCTTCCTGGCCATGCGATCGCATGGCCAGCTGGGAGAGCTCACATGTTGCTTGTTTCCTTGTGCCGACGTTTTATAAATATAATATAATATATATATTAATTTTAAGAATTAATTATATATTATATTATATTCATATGCATAGTTGACTTGTAATTTTTAGTCCGTTGCGTCGAGCGTTGAGAGTTGACTCTGGTCCCGGTTCCGGATTTTCGAACGTCCTTGCGTACAATTTAATATCTTGTACTTTACATTTTGAAGTAATTTTGAGACGTTTCTTATCAATAATTGGAACCTCGTTGATTGTATTTTGTACTTTTGAGCTTTTTGGTTGTTTGCGTCTTCAATTCGTCGAATCTGTCTTTTGTCTTCACCTTTTATTATTTAAACGAATATCACTTATAAATAGAACAGTTGCAACTAAAAGCTTGTCTTTCTTGAGGAATAATGCTATGAAATATATGTTCGTTTTTAGCATTATCACGATTCTTGGAACACTTTCCTAACGCTCGCGAGAAATTACGCATTGTGACTTTTCAAGATGGCTTCAACCTTGGCCGTGAAGTTACTCTTTTCACTAGTACTTCCATCATCATGAACGTTTCTCATCTTCATGCTATAAAATGGAATAGGTAACCACGAAATGCATGGAAACGACATGTATACACCACACCGCCCCATCTTCCTCAACACTCGTCGTACATCGCTTGTTTGACACGATTTGAACCCTTAACAATGGTAGCTAGTCATTGTTACGCGAGCACGTCGCATCAACTTGCTAGTACAACGTCTATCTCGCTCGATGATTACAAATAAAACACTATATGATCATCACAAAGTTAGTTCACCTAAGCCTAGGCACTAACCAATCCCGGTCCGACCCGTATCCTACAAGTCCCGCATAAAACGCACACACAATAAAGTCTAAGTCTAGGAACCTATCTCAAGTCGCCTAAATCCCTTAGACCATGCTCTGATACCACTTGAAACGACCCAACCCGATAATCAACGCAAAAAAAAAAAAAAAATTTAAAAAAGGAATATACCACTTCTGTCAGGTCTAACCCGCGACGCGGGTAGCCTAGCCGCAGCGCGGCCTAACTTCGATTTAGGTGGTCAGTAACTTAAATACCCTCGGGATCCATTTTCCCCTTTAGTCCGCGGCGCGCCTCCTAGACCCGCGGTGCGGCTTATAACTAGAAAAGATGCTGTCGTTTTATTTCACATGGAGGATCCAATTTCACAACCATTTGACTTGCGTCAAACCACAAGACTTCTCAAAATATAGTTAAAGTAGAATTACATGTTTTCCTCCATAATTCAAGTGTTTTATCAATCGGGCTACATGTACCCATTTACAACTCAAAAATACAAGTTTCGACCCGACAAGTTTAAATACGAAACAAAACCCAAGCATGGTGTTTGGGGTTAAACTACCCAAACCTAGGTCGAACTTCAAAAGCAATCTACTAGCATAATCAAATAGGGAGTTCGCTAGTCCAAACGTATACCCTTGCCTTTATCCACGCCGGAGCCTAAAGGAGTAAACAACGAGAGGGGAAGCAAAATGCTTAGTGAATGCAATAATTATACACATACTTATATAATATACCTACTTGCAAACACTGACACACATACCGCATACATGCTAGCAATTTAATTAGCATACAAGGCTTCAAAATCTACTTTCTCTCTCTACTCTCTCTCTAATTGAAGGTGAAGATGATAGGGTTAGTGAATGGGGTTAATGAGCACCATCAACCCTTTTGGTAGCCTTAAAACCGGCCTCAAGTAAAAAGTCCAAAATACCCCTCTTTAAAATTAATTAAAAACAAGAAATCTCCACAAGGCCGCAGCCGCGCCGCGCCCCCATGGGCCGCGCCGCAGACCCATGGGTCGCGCCGTGGCCTAAAACGGGAAATGAAGCCCGCCAGCTTTTATTATATATACAATATGTACATTCCAGTTTCGGGTCTTACATTAAAACTATAGTTGGGTTATAGTGGGCGTCGTGCACTTTAGTGCATGCCGTGCACTAAAGCTAAAAATGAATCAGATCGGAAACTGTTGTAGCGTCGTGCATCCAAGTTGGGCGTCACACACTTGTAGAAATTTTTTTTGTCATTTCTCTGAAAATGAGTCGAGGACTCGAGGTCGTTTCATGATATCAGCACCTGGAAAACCAAGGAACACCACCATTGTAACTGGCTACCAGAAAACTAACTAAACTAATATTCGCATGCCAACGATTCTCATGAACACCCAACGATTCGCATATATAATAAAAGCTGGCGGGCTTCATTTCCCGTTTTAGACCAAAAAAGAATAGGTAAAACGTTACCGAGACTTTTAACACAGGTGTCACTGTTATACTCGCATGGACGGATTTAGTATGCCTTCAGTGATAGCACGCAGAGGCGGAGACAGTAGGGGTGCTTGGGGGTGTCGAGCATCCCCTAACTGTTGCAATTTCTCTAGTACTTACCTATGATTTAGTGGTCAAAATTTTAAGTTGTTAGATTTAATTTCTAGTTGCAGATGGGTTTTCTTTTGAAGGAAGTTGGGTTTTTACTTTTTAGGGATGAAGTTCTTGATGAGGACAACTTTTGTCATTTTCCCAATTGAACCCCTTAACTAATCTTTTATAATCTATTTTAGCCCCTCACTTGTTAATACAGAGTATAGTATAATATAATATATTCATCTTAAAATATCTTAAAAACCAAAAGTAATAAACTAACATTAACCACCTATTCGAGCCTCAAATAGTAACTGAAACTTACACCGTTCAAATTAGAATGGCTGGTAGACCTAATTTAAATTATTAAATAGAAAAATAAACATCTTTGTATTTTCAAAAAATGAGATGTTAAACTTCCTTTGATTCAAACTCATGTCTCATGATATCTAAATATATTTGTTCATTTTATAAATTAAATATTTTTAACTAAAAATTGTTGTAACAAATGCAATAAGATATGTGTTGATATCAATATATGTGTTGTACCATTAACTTTGAAGATTGGTTTTTAGCATGAAGTCGATCATATATTCACTCCATTTGAATTTTATTGTCCTGAATAAAAATTACATATTTTATAAATATTACTCCGTATTATTATATTGTAATTTTTATTAACTTTATAGTATTAATATTAACTTTTATGATTTTTCTAATGACATTCCTTATGACTATCATTAACGTACATATGTGTATTGTACATAGTAAATAATATTAACGTCGCAGTCATTCAAATGTATATTATATTTATGCATGAAACTCTTAAAAGTTGTCGTTAGAAAAAAATCAACATTTATTTAACGTTTTGTTTCAAAGAAAATTAAGCCACCCCTAATCATTATTCCTGGCTCCGCCCCTGATAGCACGTGCTACCACTAATGAGTTATGTAGTGCAAAAATTTTTAGAGGTTTAACTAATGACATTATCTAGAAAAAAAATTAGATCACCACTGAAGTTATAAAAGTTTAATGGAGGATGTGAATTCAAATAGGAAAGACGGTAATTTGTGTAATTTTATCATATGTTTTCATTGATAACCTTACATATATTATAGGTGTGCAAATTAACCCTTATGTTTATCGCTCATTCTATTTTTGGAAATAGACGAAGTTATCAATATTTCCAAGAAAAATAGCTCAACCTTTCGAAATAGTAAAAACTAGTGGTGCAACCCTTGCGTTGCGACGGATTTGCAAGTCATCAATAGTATACGTATATATAGATCCTTGCATTGTGATGGAAAATAAAGTAATAGGTACACCTTTTTGGGCTGCTTTCCCAAGCCTTCCTTTGAAAAAGCTTTTGTCTTTCTCCTTTCGAGCTTCCATCAAAGCATGGTCATAAGAAGCACTAAACTACGTCAACATGTATGAGGAAGCAAAACCTGATGTCAATAAGGAATATAGTAATGAAGTAAAGTACAACTATCCAATAAAAATAGCTGCTACATTTGTAAACTCAAAATTTCAAGTAAAACAAATAATAATGAAGTAGAGAATGGAAAATACCTTTTTATCCTTGATCTCACTGGATTGTATCCATGTCTTAATCTGATCTCTATATCTCTGAAGCTATAATAAGTAGACAAACAAATATAAACAAATTATACTTCCAGAATTAACACAACAAATTAAAGATATACCATTTTATGCGGATGGTTGTTCTGCCCGTTAAATTAGACCTCGAAAATCAGCAAGAAGAACCTGAGAGACAAAAAGTAATGAGTTAGATTGATGCTTTCATACAGTAACTAAATCACTTGACGGTTACATATAAATTATCTCTTTCAGAAACTAATACTTAATCAGCAATATATAACATGATTGTGTTTAATAAAAATAGCAAGAAAAAAAAAATGGAATAACAGCCGTGAGACGTACCTTTTTTTTTGTCGGACACAACAGGAAGACGTTGATTTACAAATTTCGTAGGATTTATTATCGTTATCAGTCCCATAATATATTGCATCCATAACCATTAGTCGATTCTTTATTAGTAGATTCTGAAAATTGAAAAATAAATAAATAAATAAATAAAACTATTAGGAAATCGAAATCACAATTAATATCGTAGATCCATTCCACGAACTATAAACAATTGGAATTTAAGCGGACGAAGGTTCATCGCCTGAGAACCTAATTTTTGATTGAAATCCTCATTTGATTCTATGAAAAATCGAAATCAGAAAAACAGATGAGGGTGAAAGATTGTGGTACCGGTGGATGAGGCAAAATAGGACGAAATCAGAAAGAAGAAACATACCTGAGTTCATAGAGGTCGAAGGGAATTTTTTTTTCCTCTCTTTGGTTTGACGAAGATGGCGAGGAAGGTGGAGGCGAAGACGGCGACAACGATGGTGATAACGATTGCTGCAGAAGAAAGCGTCGATGGAAGAGACCCTGAAGTAAATCCATCAGCAGAATTCCAACCCAGCAACGTTCGTGCTAAAGGCATGTAATTGCAAAAAACGTAGTTAGAGTTTAAACATGAAACCATGGAATGTAATGTTTAGCAGGCGTGGGAGGAATTTTTTGAGGAGGAAGAGAGAGTTTTGGAATGTGAGTGTGGGTAAAGTATTTTAAGAAGGGTGTGGAAGATGGGGTGGTGAAAAGATGGTGTTACCTTTTTTTACAATTGGAAGTTATGTGGTTGAAGTGTGAAGAGGTAAAACTTTAGTGTAATGTTATGTGTTTGAAGTGTAAAGAGGTAAAACTTTAGTGTAATTTTGTGAGATTTAGAAAGTGGACTATTCACTTTTCCTATGCCATTTAAAAAATCAGAAAGAAGAAACATACCTGAGTTCATCGAGGTCGAAGGGAATTTTTTTTTCCCTCTCTTTGGTTTGACGAAGATGGCGAGGAAGGTGGAGGCGAAGACGGCGACAACGATGGTGATAACGATTGCTGCAGAAGAAAGCGTCGATGGAAGAGACCCTGAAGTAAATCCATCAGCAGAATTCCAACCCAGCAACGTTCGTGCTAAAGGCATGTAATTGCAAAAAACGTAGTTAGAGTTTAAACATGAAACCATGGAATGTAATGTTTAGCAGGCGTGGGAGGAATTTTTTGAGGAGGAAGAGAGAGTTTTGGAAGGTGAGTGTGGGTAAAGTATTTTAAGAAGGGTGTGGAAGGGTGTGGAAGATGGGGGTGGTGAAAAGATGGTGTTACCTTTTTTTACAATTGGAAGTTATGTGGTTAAAGTGTGAAGAGGTAAAACTTTAGTGTAATGTTATGTGTTTGAAGTGTAAAGAGGTAAAACTTTAGTGTAATTTTGTGAGATTTAGAAAGTGGACTATTCACTTTTCCTATGCCATTTAGAATATAGGTATAATAAATATTTTGTTTACTACATGTAAATCATATCATTTTTATATAAATTTCAAACAGCATCAATTTATTATTGTTAAAAATCTATAATAGATACTATTTTTTCAATATCGTGTAACTTTCATTAGTAAATGACATTACTTGCGTGTTCATAAAAAGAGTCTAAATTTAACAAATTTTAAACCTTTATAAATTGTATTCTAGTCTCATTACAAGTGTTCATTTACTTTTTGTACACAGTTTTTAATAGATCTCACTTCATTCTCCACCAATAAGAAATATTCTCTCTTCAGAATAACCTTTTTTGATTGGTTGAAATTTAAAATATACATTTGAAATGAGACATCCAAAAATGAAAAGACGAACAGTTTAAATAGGACGGAGGGAGTATGTCTTTTGCTTTAATAAAGTATATAGGCGCACTTTTGGATTATTTCACCTAGAGCATTAAAATGTTCATACGGTATGTAATATCTCTAAAACCAACGAAGCATTGCTTCAGTGGTACCCGGCTCAAATGATCCCTAGACCCCACGCATGTAAAGATTGTAACAATAACGATGCAGGTTCGATTCTCGTTCCTGACATGCTGTAGGGGCATTTGGTGATAGTGTTTCGCTAGGCTCCAGTGGGCTACGGGGGACCGCTGGATGGGTTGACAAAGTCAACACAGGGCTAACATGTCCCTGCCGATACACATGTTTTTTGTAACAAAGTAATATCTCTAAAGAGATATGTACACAAGTATAAGAGATATGCACATGTAGATGTGTTCATCGGTTCGGTTTTTGATTTTTCGATTTATTCGGTTTGGTTTTTTCGGTTTTGAAACTTATAAAATCAAAACCGAAAACCAAACTGAAACCAAATTCAAATATGAAAACCGAAACCAAATTCAAATATGAAAACCGAAACCAAAATTGAACCGATAACCAAATTTGATTTTGGTTTGGTTTGGTTTTGGTTAAAACCGAAAATCGCTAAAAAAAAAAAAATTCTAACCAGCGTAATTACTTACATATAAATTAGGAATAACGATTGTTAAATTAATTTAAGTATACAGAGTATATAACATGTTTGTTGTTTAATAAAAATAAAATAATACATTAAAAACGATATAAATATAAATATTATAAATATAAATATGTTTTAATATGTTATTAATTTGAATTCCTTTTTAATTCGGTTTTCGGTTAACCCGAATTTAAAATTTTCAAAACCGAAACCAAACCACAAACCGAATTACGAATGCGGTTTCGGTTTCGATCGATCCGAAAACCGTTTAAAAATTCAGTTTGGTTTTTTTGGGTTGAATTCGATTCGATATTCAATTTATTCGGTTTGAAATCAAATGGTGCACACCCCTATGCACACGTAAGTGTAAGAGATGTACATGTAATATAAAGAGATGTATGAGATAGTTTTGAACGTTTTGATTATGTCAACGTGTAATGATGTTGTTTTGAACTGCTTTAATAATTTTACAACTTGTGGTTATAAATTTTTTATGCCTCTAGTGATTGAACTTTCTAAATCCGTCACTGTATATTTGTCGCCCCAAGATCCGGTGGTGGTGGCTTAAACATGAACCAACGTCGGAAGACAGAGGAAGCAAGTGAAGAAGAGGCTTGAGATTTATGGGTACGAAGACATAGTTTCTTGACATCCGGTAAGATGCCGATCGGATAAAAACTTGGAAGCAATAGAGGGACAATTTGAGAGTATATGCGAGGAGAAAAGGTACGATCAATACTTATAAATCAAGGAAGCCACTATTACTATTAGCTATTAATTATAGGATAATACTAAACGTATTCCTTAGGACTATTCATGACAGGATTGAATTATATAAATAAAATAAAATTATTTTTTGTATGCTTTATTTTCCTTTAATATCTACAACACAAAATGGAATTCGAACTTTGTAGATCAAACTCAAATCGAAGACCAACTAGAGTGATGCTCCACGTGGCTTGATTCCAGTGGTTGAATCATTGTTGAAATTTGAGGTGACCTTCCTGCTCTTTTCCTGTAGAGTTTGTTAGAAAGTTTTATTGTATATTCAGTATATTCGATTATCTCCGTTCTACCACAAGTGTCCACATTTTTATTTTGGGATGTCTCATTTTAAGTGTCCACTTTATATTTCAACAAATGAGAAGAGGTTATTCTGGAGAGAAAAAATTTCTGATTGGTGGATAATGAAGTTAGTGAAATTTCTTAAAACTGTGTGAAAAAGTAAGTGAACATTTGTGGTGGGATGGAGGGAGTATATAAATAAAGTCTTGCAACATATAAAAGATTTATCCCGATAAATCAAAAGTAGGAAGAGCCTTGGAGAGTGTCCATTGGCCCACTGTGCAACACGAGGTTGATTAAATTCCGTAAAAACGATCCCCAACGACCACCTCCCCCAGGAAATATGTAAATTACTCCGTATATTTCATTTTTAATTGGATTTGCGTGTCAATCTCCTACCGATCAATGAATTTGTTTTTTTGTATGTACAAAAGGATTCGGTCATTTTTTTATAATCTATTTTCTCTTTTAATAGAATTTTTTTTTTGTATGTACAAAAGGATTCGGTCATTTTTTTTATAATCTATTTTCTCTTTTAATAAGGGGTGGTCGATAAAGTTAAGGCTTCATTCGATAAAACTGTGAATTATTGAATGATTTATAATCTAATGATTTAAAGTCTATAAATAAATTTGATTGTGAATAAAAATAAGGTGTTTAATAATAATTTTGAAGAGTGACAATTCTAGAATTAGAACTCAACGGGATTCTAAAAAAAAATTCTTGTACTAATTATATATTTGAATACTATTTTAATGGTTGTTTACCTTTAAAAAACTACAAATTTGGAAAAAATATAGAGTCCGAGTAGTTAGATTTATTCGTGTCCTATAGTTAATTTTAGTGATGTCATATACAATTGAAAGAATATTTTCTACTAGAAAATTTCAAATTAGTGGGGTCGTGTGACCCCACGGGTCATCACATACACTCGCGATTGATTTTGAATGGACGATATGAAATGAGTAAATTATTTTATTGGCATGTAAGATGAATAAAAATTCAATATATTTGTTTATTAAGTGTTTCAGATATAATTTGGGTAGAATATTACAAAAATTCATGTGCTTAATGGTTAAGAGAGTGTTTCAACTCTGAATGGTTCATCACTGAATGCTGAAGTATCATTAGTCATTCAGAAGTCAGAAAATAACACTAAATGTTGAATGATTCAGAATTCACCACTGAAACATTCAATTAAAATATAAACAAACGTACCTTTAGATTCAAATGATAATCGAACATTTATTGTCATTCAGAAGCAACTTCATTTAAAACCTTTGAATCGCCCAGATTAAGAATTATTCAACGCTTAATCATTCAGTATTATCAAACACACCCTAACTGAATTTGGAGCACGTACTTCAAACTGGAGCTGGAGCTGGAGCTGAAGCTGGAGTTGTAACTTATAGTTAAAGCCGGAGTTGTAACTTATAATTAGAGGTGGAGTTACGTTTAGTTTTGAGACGGGAAGTTGTAGCTTATTCTTTTATAATAGTTTGACAAAGAAGTTGTAGCCGAATGATTATAGTTGTAATTTGGCTAAAACAGGCAATAAATAAATATATTAAAGGTAACTATGTAATTCCTTATTTCATAAGTTAGGAGCTTGTTTTAATAGATATTTCTAGTATCTTATTTTTGTATTGCCTATCTTTTTAATAAGCTCTAAATATTTTGTCACCCAAACTATTAGCTTTAGCTTATGATAAATGAGTTTAGTATTCGTCACAATAACGAAAAATGCATATATAAACGAAAACATTTTTCAAAAGAAAACGCCATCTACCGAATGATACAACGGGATACCGAAGAGGCCCGTATCTGGAAAACAACAAACAAGCTATACCTATCTATTCTGAGCCTCAATTTAACGAAAATAAACCGCAAACCAAACAAAAACTAGACTATGTTAACACAAATATGAACCAGTATAAAAACACACGCTCAAAACAAAAGCAACAATAAAATCCAATAAATAAATAAGTTAATATAAGCTAATCATCAAATACGCCCTTAAGCATATGAATTGAACTCAACAAATAAGTTTATCAACTTCTATTTTTTTTTTAACGGCAAACAACACAACATTTATGAGAAAATGATCCTTAGCAAGGCACTAAAGGATATTACAAGGGAGTAGACAACCACAATTTCCAATCAGAAACTAAATGGCCTCTACTTTTAATCCAACAAAAAGATAAAGATCTAATAACATCAAATAAGCTACATCTATTACAAAAAGAATCATTAAAAACTAAACCGTTCCGAAAGTACCAAATGACCCATAATAAAGTAGCTACTATCCCGATAATCCGATTCTTGTTGATCTTGCCAATTCGGAAACCTTCAATCCAACTAAGAAACGACTCCCACGAACCGAAAGAAGGCATGTTACAATTTAACCAAACACGAATCTTGATCCAAATCTCCTTAGCTACCGAACAACTAAAGAACAGATGATCGACATTTTCAATCCCATTGTTACATACTGGGCACACAATGGAACTAATATCAATTCCTTTCGCGGATAGATTCCAACGAAGGGGAAGAGCATCTCGACTTAAACGCCACAAAAAAATGTTCACTTTTCTAGGAATAAATTTAAACCATACAGTGGCCACACAAGACGAAGGTAACTTGATGTGGTCTATGTAATCCCTCGCCACTTTTACCGAGAACAAACCATCAGATGAAATACTGAACGTCCAATAATCATCGCGATCAACAGCATGAAACTGAGACACCAACGACTTCAGCTCCTCGAACAAAACGCTGTTTCGGCCACCCATGTTAGATCGAGACCAAGTCCAAACCCATTCTCCGTTACACCATTTATTAGCGATAGTGTCTTGTTGGTTTAAATCGAGGTGAAATAAACGATTGAAACGAGTAAATAAACTAGAATTACCGCACCAAGTATCGAACCAAAAACGAACCGAACTACCATTACCCACCTTCATAAAAAACGCATCATTTGGTAAAAAACCATTCGAGACGGAATCATTGCAAGTCGTGACCAGCGTAGACCAAGTACTATGAGACGAAACATTTACTTTGTCAAATCGATTACCATGAATAGCTTGAATAACAGAGACCCAAAGATCACCCGGATGCACGAGATATCTCCATCTCCATTTCTGAAGAAGGGCAATATTAAACGCTTTCAAACTACCAACGTTCAACCCCCCTTTTTCGTAGGATGCTAAAATAGACTTCCACTTAACCCATGCCATTTTCTTATTGGAAGCATTACCTCCCCAAAAGAATCTAGCACGAATGGCCTCCAATTGTTTCATAACAATTTCGGGGCATTTAAATAAAGACATAAAATAAATGCCAAGACTACCCATTACTGATTTGATGAGTGTTAATCTACCTCCTGACGAAATCAAACTAGCTTTCCAAGATGAAAGTCTAGCTTTATATTTATTAATAAGAGGCTCCCAATTTTTTAATAAAATCATATTAGCACCAATCGGAACATCGAGATAAGTAGTCGGAAACGATCCTGTACGACAACCAACCGCATTGGCAAAAGAATCAACCTCATCGTCTTCGACCCCTATACCAAATACATGAGATTTGACCAAATTTATCTTTAAACCTGAAACAAGATGAAAAATCTCCAGAATTTGGATAATATTGTGAAGGTCTCTTCTGCTCCATTCTGAAAAAATAATAACGTCATCCGCATACATAAAATGAGAAAGATGAATTGCTTCATTTCCCACTTTAATACCACGAATAATGTTTCTTTCCATAGCGCGGGAAAGAGATAAATGTAGACCTTCCATAACCATTATGAATAAAAACGGGCTTAACGGGTCTCTTTGTCTAAGACCTCTTTCAAGAGGAAATTCCCAGGTCGGACTACCATTTACTAAAACTGAGGTTCGAGCCGTGCTAAGACAACCAATAATCCACCTTCACCAATTGGCACCGAAACCAAAACTGCGTAATAAGAATAATAAATACTTCCAACTTACAGTATCGTACGCCTTCTCGAAGTCCACTTTGAATAAAAGCATCTTCCTTTTGGTCTTCTTGAACCAAGACATAATCTCACTAAGCATAATCAGGCCATCGAGCATCTGACGACCTGAAATAAAAGCAGACTGAACAGGACTAACAATTTTATCAATGACAACAAGTAACATGTTAGTGAAAATCTTGGTGACAATCTTGTAAAATAAACCGACCTACGAGATCGGTCTAAACTCGAAAATAAGCACAGGGTTTTTAACTTTCGGGATGAGTGAAAAAAAGGCTGAATTCGCCCCAGTTGGAAGAATACCCGTGCTGAAAAAACAACGAATATCTCTACATAAATCAGCTTGTAAAATGTCCCAAAAATCTTTGATAAATTGGAATGAAAAACCATCCGGACCAGGAGCTTTTGTACTACTACAATCCCACACGGCTCTTTTAATTTCCTCATTATCAACTTCTCGTTCTAAAAATTCAGCTTCCGACTCAGAAAGGACATAATTTGGAACGATCGAGTTAAAATCTGCTCCTGAATCAACATTTTCAAATTTGTTTTTGTAGTACTCAAAAAACAAATTCTTTATCACGTTCGGTTCAACTACCCAATTACCATCAACCATCAAACCATTTATTGTTTGTTTGCGACGTTTGTGTTTCAACGAGCAATGAAAAAACTTGGAATTTTAGTCACCCTCGACATCCCATTTAATTCTTGCTTTTTGCATTTTATCGAAACCGGACAATTTAATGAGCTCTTCTTTTTTCAAGAATAAAGTATTTCGATTTGTAATAATGTCGTCAGTGGGCTGTCCAGAATCGATGAGAACATCAAGCTCGACTATTTGCTTCTCCACGTCAAACAAAGATTTGGCTTCTGATGTTCTAGTAGCATGTATCCAATTTTTCAACTTAGCCTTTAAAAGTCTGAGTTTATAAGTGATATTGGAGTACAGATGAACAATATTAATTTCATCCCATGTTAGTTTAACAAAATCTTTAAAATCGTTCCTTGAAAACCAAGAGGCAAAAATTTTAAAATACTTAGGCCCAAAATCGATCGTGTCTTGAGACAATAAAATCGGGGAATGATCCGAAAAAACCGCGTGGGAGAACCGTGCCTGTAAAATCATCAACAATTTGGATAACATTGTTAGAAAAAAAAATACGATCAAGTTTACTAAGCTTACTGCCCGCCTTGTTACACCACGTGTATATAAGGCCGCCAAGAGGAAGTTCGTATAACGCATTATCCTCTATGAAATCATTGAAAAAACGAGCATCAATCGGGCAAAAATCTGAGCCACACCTTTCGCTTTCATATCTCACCGCATTCCAATCGCCAAATAAAGCGAACATTCCTTCATTATTAGACATAAAATTCGAGAGTCTCTGCCACAAAGAGGCTTTGTCGTTCACGTTTTGCGGGGCATAAACATTAACCATGAACACCTCGATATTTTTAGCAACCCATCTCCCCTTAACGATAACAAAGTTCACATCACACCATATATCGCTTCTAATGAACGTATTTGGATCCCATAAAGAAATAATACCACCTGAAAAACCTCGAGCCATGCTAACAACATAGTCGAAGTTATGGTTTCCCCATAATGACCTTAATCGTGTCATTCTCAATCTAGTCATTTTCGATTCTTGTAAACCAAGGAATTGGATGTTTAAAGACGAACATAATTCCCTGATCCATTGACGTTTCACTTGAAGTTTGGAACCGCAACTATTTAAGGATAGGAGCTTCATTTAAAACCATAACCTTTCGTCTTTTCGATTCAATAAATTGTGACAACCTTTTACATTGTACCCAAGTAAATCACCAATGCCAAATATATCCTCAAACGAACTGCTATTGCTTAAAGGATGATCATCGACTTTAGCCCCGTCAATACCTTTCAAGGACGTGTAACAATTAATCGATTCATGAGAAACTTCTTGAGCTCTTCTTTCATTAAAAATAGAAGTAAAACCAGGTGGGTACGGTTTACTACCACTCGTCCCATTACTATGATGGATATTACCGTTTGGCATTGCACTAACAGTAGGTATCGACTGGGACTTTTCTTCAACAGTCTGCCCCGTACCATTATGATTCTCATTATTAACAGACGAAAACGACGTTTCACCTTCATATGTGTTGATACCTTTGAATTCTTTTAGGTGATCAAAAGTGGCACTATTAATGTCAACACTTTCAGAGTCGCTACCATTAGTTTCATCTGTACCAACATGACTACCAATATCTTGTTCGTCACTTACATTGGAACTAATAGTGGAGTCGATATCAAACGTCCACGTGGCCACTTCATTTATATCAACCTCTACATCCTTTCCTTTAATTCCAATGACTTCTTTAGTAGCTATATGATTTTTGTTTTTAGTTGCAACACAAACTCTCCCCAAAGAGACAGGAACTTTCTTATTGGATTCAAAAAATAAGAACCGACCGAAAAGATTAGCAACCTTCTTAAAGGCACTCGTTCCCCATGCATTCATCGACATTCCCGAAATCTCTAACCATACAACCCTCTCATCGACAATGAAATCTTCCACTGCATCTTTCACAACGTCAAATAAAACCATGAGGTTTATGTTATCTCTAAACGCATTTAAACTCGTTTCGGAATTAAACTGAATCCAAATCCATAGTCCACCAACGTATTGGATATTGAAATCTGAAAATCCTTCTGCCATCATAAGCTTATCAACTTCTAATTTTCATACATATAACCTTTAGTAATACTTTTTCAACGCAGTTAAAATATTCATTTTGATTGATCACACATTTTTACCATTTTTTTTATCTTACATTTATAATTTAAAGGTATAAAATAACTTTACTTCATTTTTTTTATTAAAAAAAAACAACAATTTTGAAATATGAAATATTCAGACGATAAAATTGAAGTCGATGCTAACAAACTTCTGTTCGTCACAAAGTAGTGTTATAACAATTGTTTTGAAAAAGGCATACTCTTTTTTAAATAATACTCGATGTGGCGTTTGGTTCGAGAATTTAAAATCACATGATTTGACATCTCATGAGATTTTGAATCCTATCATGCGTATGGTTCGAGAATTTGAATTTTCGGAATTTGTAAAACGCAAACAGAAATATAAAAAGTAAAACATAAACTGTAAAAACGTAAAGCGTATGCCGTAAAACGTAAATTGTAAATCGTAAATCGAAAAATGTAAACACGAAACATATAGCGTAAATCGTAAACGCAAAACTTAAAACGTAAAAGGTAAATGTAAAACGTGAACCAAAATCGTTACCGTAAAACGTAAATAGTACAATGTACATGTAAAACGTAAAACATAAAACGTAAACGTAAAGCATAAACGTAAAACGTTAACCATGAAACGTAAACTGTAAAACGTAAACATAATTCGTAAACGTAAACGTGATGAATGAGAAACATAGGTTTTCTAAATCCTTCACATGTATAAAGGATTTTCAAATCTTACATTTATAAAATTTTAAAATCCCTACTAATTTAAAATTCTCCAACCAAACATAAAATTTATATTTTTGAAATGCAACAACAACAATAACAATAACAAAACTCAATCTCATAAATGAGAAGTATAAAAGGGGTGAGATGTATACAATTATTCATGTACCATAAATTATTATTCATGTATACAATTATTCATGATTATAAAGTTTTTTTCTATAATCATCGCATGTTGAGAAACTAATTTTTGCACCCATCGAAAAAGAAAGTCAATTTTAAAATGCAAATACTAGTAAATTTCTCGAATTCCCATTAACGAAGCGCTCATTTTTCTTTTATCATTGACTTGATGACTTGAAATTCTCCGAAATAAATTTTTTTACGAAAAATAAAATACAAAAATTAAAAGGTGGAGCAGGAGCTCCTTTGCCTAAATCAATAAAAACGGCTTTCTATATAAATGCCCATCAACTCCCATGCAATTCTCGCCCACTTCAATTTCTGAATCCCATTTCTCTCTCTTTTTTATCTCTAAATAAAAAATAAAAATCTCCCTCGCCGTTAGGTCTCCGTCACCTCCTCTCCATTCTGCATGGTGGAATCAGGTCATATCCATTAAATTCCCTGACGCCGTTAGTTTCTAAACCCAATAATTTTAATCAAAACTTTTTAATTTCATCTTCTGAGCGTTAGTTGTGGGGATATTTGTGTGGATTAAAAGGCTAGGGTTTGTTTCTCCTTTGATTCCGATCTCCTTCTGCTTCTTTTGAGGGGGTAGCCGGGGCTCCGGCCTCGGCGGGTTGTAAAGCCCCCTACCTTTACAAACTCTGTCAATTTTAGTCCTTATAATTCTTTCATTTTTTCATTTTAACCCCCTGTTAACCAAAAATCAATCGATCGGAGATGCCTGCTTTAGCGCTTTCCGTTGATTCGGCCATGGCCGCACTTTCTCTCCCCGAGCCGGAGATATTTTCCGACGTAATTCCGGCCGCCAACGCTCATTGGTCACCGGATCATTCTAACCAGCTGTACAACGTCGACGGCTGGGGAGCGCCGTATTTTTCGGTTAATTCCTCCGGTAACGTCACCGTCCGTCCACACGGTGACCGTACAATGGACCACCAGGAGATTGATCTATTGAAAGTTGTGAAAAAAGCCTCTGATTCGAAATCCACCGGCGGCTTAGGCCTCCAGCTGCCGTTAATCGTCCGGTTCCCGGACGTTTTGAAAGACAGACTAGAATGCCTTCAAACGGCGTTTAATTTCGCCGTTAAATCTCAAAGTTACGATTCTCATTATCAAGGTGTTTATCCGGTGAAATGCAATCAGGACCGATTCGTTGTTGAGGATATTGTGAAATTTGGATCCGAATTTAGGTTCGGGTTGGAAGCCGGATCCAAACCAGAGCTCCTTCTAGCCATGAGCGCTCTCTGCAAAGGTAGTTCCGATTCACTATTAATTTGTAACGGTTTTAAAGATGCTGAATATATTTCGTTAGCTTTAATCGCACGAAAGCTTTCGTTAAATACGGTAATTGTTCTCGAACAAGAAGAAGAATTGGATTCTGTGATTGATGTAAGTATCAAGTTAGGTGTTCGTCCGGTTATTGGCGTACGCGCTAAACTCCGGACGAAACATTCGGGTCATTTTGGATCCACTTCGGGCGAAAAAGGGAAATTCGGACTCACGACAACGCAAATTCTGCGTGTTGTGAAAAAGCTTGAACAATGTGGTATGATAGATTGCTTTCAGTTGTTGCATTTTCATATTGGATCACAGATCCCTACTACAGCCTTACTGGCTGATGGTGTTGGTGAAGCTGCACAGATTTATTGTGAGTTAGTTCGATTAGGTGCTTCAATGAAAGTTATCGATATAGGCGGTGGACTTGGGATTGATTACGACGGTTCGAAATCAACTAATTCTGATATTTCCGTTGGTTATGGGTTAGAAGAGTATGCAATGGCGGTTGTTCAGGCGGTTAAGTTTGTTTGTGATAGGAACTCTGTAAATCATCCTGTTATTTGCAGCGAAAGTGGGCGTGCTATTGTCTCGCATCATTCGATTCTGATATTTGAGGCTGTTTCGTCCAGCAAGTATACGGTTCCCGCCATGTCATCATTTGAAGTCCAGCATTTCGTTGAGCGGTTACCTGAAGACGCTCGTTTGGACTACCATAACGTGTTACAGTGTGCTGTTAAGGGTGATTATGAAGCTTGTTTGGCTTATGCTGATCAAATGAAACAGAAATGTGTTGAAAAGTTTAAAGATGGGTTGTTGGATATTGAACAGTTGGCTGCTACTGATGGTTTGTGTGATTTAGTCGCTAAGGAAATTGGGGTAGCTAATGATGTCAGCACGTATCATGTTAACTTTTCGGTTTTCACATCGGTGCCCGATTTCTGGGGTATAGGACAGTTGTTTCCTATCTTACCAATTCATCGTCTTGAACAATATCCAACGAAAAGGGGGATTTTGTCTGATTTAACTTGTGATAGTGATGGAAAGATTGACAATTTTATCGGAGGTGAAACGAGCTTACCGCTTCATGAATTGGAGGGCGAAAACGGGATGAAATACTATTTAGGGATGTTTTTGGGAGGGGCTTATCAGGAAGCACTTGGGGGTGTTCATAATCTGTTCGGTGGTCCTAGTGTGGTTCGTGTGTCTCAGAGTGATGGTCCGTTTGGGTTTGCAGTTACCAGAGCTGTGCCGGGCCCTTCGTGCAGTGATGTTCTTCGTTCGATGCACCATGAGCCGGAGATTATGTTTGAGACAATTATGCATAGAATTGAAGAGTATGTTCATGAAGAAGCTGATTTAGGTGGGCCAGGTGGCGATATCATTGCGAGTGGAATCGCGCAGTCGTTCCATAACATGCCGTACCTGAGTGTAGGTGATTCGTGCTGTTTGACTGCTGTTGCGGGTGCAAATGGGAAGAGTGGGTACTATTACTGTTCTGATGAGGATTTTACTGCCGGAGGAGCTGATGCAGTTTCCGGTGACGATGAACAGTGGTCTTATGTTTGTGCTTGAGAGAAACAAAGGTTGTTGTGGTTTCATTGTTTGTCACTGAGGTCGTTTCGATTGCGTTGTTTATGTTTTTTAGTTAAAGTAGTCGTCTTTTAATTTTGTTCTGCTCTCTTTTTCCTATGAACAAGATTTAAAGAGAGCTTTTTTATATAAATTTATGAGATCTAGTTTGGGGATCATTATGCACACATCTGAATCTCCTGTTATGTACATTTGGTGTTTATCCCCAACTCTTTCTTCATACTGTAGTTCATTCTCTATGGTAATAGAAATACTTCTTTGGATCTTATTGGTTTGAAATTTGTGATCTTTCTCATACCTTATTTTTGTTTATAGTTGTAATTGTAATTACAAGTTTTAGAATCACAACCAACATGTCTTATGAATTATTTTCTTGCAGAGTTGTAGTGTCTAAGTTATAGTCTCACTTAGATTTTTGCTACTTAACAGTGTGAGGGAGGGGGTTACCGTCCATAGCTCGGATTGGCCGAGTTTTTTCCTGTACATCAGATGAGGTGGGTTGTGCAACTGCGGGATGAACGCGTGGGTGATTTAGCACCCCTGAGTGATCCCAAATTGCTATTAAAAAAAAAAAAAAAAGTTGTTTTTGTGCTCACTTGTCTAATATGATGAAAGACACATGTGTCTTTGAGCATAGACAAGATATACAACCGCTTAGGGTTCAAAATTTTGAATATGTAAATACGGAGTATTTTTCTTAATATATTTAATTAAAGCAAATAAAATATTGTCAATTAAAGTTAAAATACTTGTTTTTAATAGTTAAATACAATGTAAGTAAATAAATAGATAAATTGAAGTATTATTTTTTTATGCGTAAGTAAAAAATTTTAACGTATACGTGGTATCATTTTTATTTTTGTCTAGGGTCTTTATATTGTTGTCTTTATATTGTTGATACGGCCCTGATGAAATGTATCTTTAGTTGTACTTAATGTTAGTGTAATCTCCCTATTAAACTTGTGATCTTATTTTAGGATTTGAATCTTTTGCTTCAATGTTACCCCCTTATCATAATATGCAATGGTACCATGTACACGTAAGCCTATTTGTTGTAAGAAGATACACGTAAAGCGACTAATAATATTCCCATTTCCAATCTCCATACATGTGGCTATCATCACTTATGTGTCGTGTATATTTTGTCCATCATCTTTAGCAAAAGCTAAATTCATTCGTTGAACTACAATCTTTTTTCATGTCAAGTTGTGAAGAAATGGTAGGCCTATGTACCCAAATATGTCACTATCTATTACACCTATTGCGGACTAATTTACGTATTAGTCAAAGTTTTAGGCTTTTTTAAGGAATGAGTAAAAGATTAGTAAAACGCGTTGATTTTGTGTTTTTGATGCTCCCACCCTTACATGATCATGACCCATGAATCATTTGGCCCACAAGCACTTGACCCCTTTTTCCCTTTTACGGTTTTAGCCGTCCCATTTTGGATATTCGTATCCCGTGACTATCATTTTAGGATGCGCGTAAAACAGTTTGTGAGCCACAAGAATGTGGTCCTATGTGACAATTAGTATTCTTTTTTGGTGGGTGAAACCACACGGTGCAACTCGTCCCTTTTCGCTGTCGCCACTCACCGACTCCGGGATCGACACTTGGCCGGCATCTATCTAGCCGTCAGTTTTCGAAGTCGAGCAATGGAGGCTGGAAAAATTCGACCGTTTGAACTTTTGTTTTGAATTTATAGCCGTTAAACGACTAGTTTTTACTTTTTTTTTATTCCTATAAATACAACTTATATTTTACTTCTTATTTCACACTTTCAACCATACTTTTGTTCTCTCAATCAAATATACTAGTACTATGTTTTTATCATTTTAATCATGAATCCAAACTCAAACAATCCAAAACATCCAAACTACAGTACAATCTAAACAACGCTTTCGGTAACAATTGGAACTAGCCTCAATTTAACGAAAGTTATCCACAACAAAATCATCCAACTACGCCTACTTCATTTGGTGTCACGCGCCAATCATTACCACAAACTCAAATATCACCCGAAGATTTCGCAAATTACATGGCTTGGAATCATATGATCATCAAATACCAATCAAACAAAAGCTCAATCAAACTCTCAATCATACACTCACTCGGTTGAAGACGAGGTCCCTACACCAATTTCCACCAAGGTTAGGGAAAAAGCAAATGGTAAAAAGAAAGTTGGAGAAGACATAAGCGTAACACACCGTCAAATATTGTTCAAAACTCGTGGAATGAATGAGACGAGTTACGACTGGCAGAAAGTTGAATGAGGATTTCGAAAGAGTTGATGGACGGAAATGCAAGAAAGGGTAAAAATATGTGAAACTATGTTATATTGATCATTTATATTATACATATTACATTATATTATTATACATATAATATTATATTATATATATAGTGGTAGGATCAAGAGGGAAGTAACCATTCGGGGGGAAGCAATTTTTTTTTTTTTTTTTTTTCATTTTTTTGAAAAAACTTTGTTCACGAACATTATAGATTAGATGAAAATATGAATATTTAATAAAGACACTTTGTGATAAATGTTTTTATTTTGGCGGGAAAACGCTCGAAGAAGTAATATATAACAATTATCGTGTTTTTCGAGCGTATTTTAAGGTTTTAGATATTAGGGTTTGAATATTAGGGTTTAGATATTAGGGTTTATAGGGTTTAGATATTAGGGTTTAGAAATTTAGGGTTTAGGGTTTAGATTTAGGATTTAGATTGAGTTTTTAACACGAACGGTTTAGAGTTTAGGGTTTAGGGTTTGGTATTTTGGGTTTATGGAATAAACCCAAAACACCAAACCCTAAACCCTAAACTCTAAATCGGGCTAAATTTTACTTCACAAAACATGAAAAAAAACGTTAACATTCTTCACGAACAATATTATCTTGAATGTTATTTTTGTCGATCTTTTTCCCGCCAAAATAATAACATTCATCATGAAGTGTCTTTTCTAAATATTTATATTTCCATCCAATCTATAATGTTCGTGAACAAAGTTTTTTCAAAAAACGAAATTTTTTTTTTTTTGCTTCCCCCCGATTGGTTACTTCCCCATTGATCCTGCCCCTATATATATATATATATATATATATATATATATATATATATATATATATATATATATATATATATATATATATATATATATATATATATATATATATATATGTTATACTTATTAGATTATGTATATTATATATCAACATTTTATAAAAAAAAATTTAGGACAAACATGTTGACAAATGGTGTACGATGACTATCACAAACGGAGACCACCGTTAAATCGATCAAATAAACGGTCAAAAGATGTTTTTCATTCAAGTAGACAAAGTTGAGTACCAGTTGCAACAAATATGACAGCGTTGTGAATCATATGAAGAATGAAAGGAGTGGACCCAACGTTTAGAATTGAGTCGAAAAACATTTCACGAGTAATAGGGCGTGGAATATTTGAAAGACATGCCAAATTGATTACATCCGGATCCATTTGTAATTAGTACGCGAAATAGGAGACGACACCCGGTTGTGGAAGAAGTAGTTATGATATGAGGAACCAAACTCAAACGAAGAAATGTATGGTCGTGATCG